>NC_142462.1:67592567-68842567 GCF_049115385.1 Moschus berezovskii
GAAAAATAATAATCATTTGCATTTTACTCTTAAGTAAGCAATTGGAAATCCATTGGAAATTAATGGATCACCACTGTTCTTAGCAGAAGGGCAAAATTTCTTTAAAATATTTGATAGTTTATGTCTATTAGAATGTATTGTTCCATCCTTCAGGCTCCTTTTGCATCATACTCTTCCTTGCTTTTGCTTCTACAGCATAACTGGATATCTTTCAGGCCATTCAATTTTCATGATTTGACCATGCTGCTTCTTTCACCTGGGATGAATGAATTTATAAATAGATGAATGTACCATTTTTAGACATTGTAAGCAATCAACTCACACCCAGACTTGTGAAATGATAAAACAACTAGAAAGGGAGAAAACAAGAGACTTTCTCCAAACCTCACATGTCACTTCAACATTAAAGACAGTGCCTGTGCCACCAACGTTTCTAGGTCAGCCTCCCTCCTCTTTCCACCTCTTGGTGCTTAGTCGCTCAGTCCAGTCCGACTCTTTGAGACCCCATGGGCTGTTTCCTGCCAACTCCTCTGTCCATGGAATTTTCCACGCAAGAATACTGGAGTGGGGTGCCATTTCCTTCTCCATTCCACCTCTTATCTCAATATTTATTATGTATTCGTTGATCAAAAAATTCTCTGTAAGGCGACACAGCCTGAGACAGACGGGGATCTGTGATGCTGCATTTTATTCTCAGTTAAGTCATGTAAAGTGAAAACAAGATGAGCATACAGAGCTGTAGACTGCAGAGAGAACTCTGTTTACATGCAAAAGAAGGCCTACAGATTGCTTTAAATTATAACTGGAACCAAGAATGAAAAATGTAAAATTCTCACCTCAGGAAGACAGAGTTGCATTATATAAATGCCTAATATAAAGTAGGGTTTACACAGAGTTATCTTGCATAGTTTGGGAAGCAAAGTAAAGATATGTGGAAATGCGGGACACAGACATATTGTCGGCAGCCTCTTGGTCAGAGCAGAGCTGTATTACTTCAAAACTGTACAAACTTGGGAGGTGAGGGTAAATATAAGGCTGGGAGGCTTATAAAATATTCAGTTCAGTTCAGTCGCTCAGTCGTGTCTGACTCTTTGGGACCCCATGGACTGCAGCATGACAGGTTTCCCTGTCCATCACCAATTCCCGGAGTTTACCCAAACTCATGTCCATCGTGTCAGTGATGCTATTCAACCATCACATCCCTTATCGTCCCCTTCTCCTCCTGCCTTCAATCTTTCCCAGCATCAGGGTCTTTTCAAATGAGTCAGTTCTTCGAATCAGGTGGCCAAAGTATTGGAGTCTCTGGTTCAGCATCAGTCCTTCCAATGAATATTCAGGACTGATTTCCTTTAGGATGGACTGGTTGGATCTCCTTGCAGTCCAAGAGACTCTTAAGAGTCTTCTCTAACACCATAGTTCAAAAGCATCAATTCTTCGGCACTCAGCTTTCTTTATAGTCCAACTCTCACATCCATACATGACTACTGGAAAAACCATAGCTTTGACTAGATGGACCTTTGTCGGCAAAGAAATGTCTCTGCTTTTTAATATGCTGTCTAGGTTGGTCATAGCTTTTCTTCAAAGGAGCAATCATCTTTTAATTTCATGGCTGCAGTCACCATCTGCAGTGATTTTGGAGCCCAAGAAAATAGCCTCTCACTGTTGCCATTGTTTCTCTATTTGCCATGAAGTGATGGGACCAGACACCATGATCTGAGTTTTCTGAATGTTGAGTTTTAAGCCAACTTTTTCACTCTCCTCTCTCAGTTTCATCAAGAGTCTCTTTAGTTCTTCTTTGCTTTCTGCCATAAGTGTGGTGTCATCTGTGTATCTGAGGTTATTGATATTTCTCCTGGAAATCTTGATTCCAGCTTGTGCTTCATCAAGTCCAGCATTTCTCATGATGTATTCTGCATGTAAGTTAAATAAGCAAGGTGATAATATATAACCTTGATATATTCCTTTCCACAACATTAAAGCATAGAGCCATTTTCGTACAATAAACAGAAGGTTGGCAAATCTACTTAATGATTTTACTAGAGGAAACAATAGGACATGTGAAACTGTTAGCTTTGAGTTTTCAGAAATATTAAAAAACATAATCTTCATGTATTCAAGTATAAAAAAAATGAAAAAAGTACTGAGATATATATGAAATAATGCTAAGAAATTAAAGATGAAAACAGAAAAAAAATTTGCATGATTTATGAGTAAATGGAATGAACCAACATCAAGTCAAACATGCAATTTGGGAAATACACTAAAAGTATCTTTAAAATATGATACCTGTTAAAGACATGGCGGATAGCAAAATCTAAGAATATATACCAATAGAAATATACAGAGAATATAGTTTCATATCATGGGTAAAGTATATTTCTGAAAAATAAACTAGAATAAATAAAATATAAAAAGAAAGGAAAAGCAAAAATATTCAAAAATATTTCTGTGTATGTGTTTTTCTTTAAACAAAACAAAACTAACCTATTGACTATAAGAATTCACTGTATTCCAGGCTCAAATATGCAAAAATAACATTAATTTAACATATTCTGGAAAAGTTTAAAATTTTGATGATAGAGAAAATAAAAGTCATAAACATTCATGTATAAAAACATAAATAACCAATTTTAGGGAATATTAAGTAATTCTGGTTTATTATTACATTTTCATAAACTACCACCAATGTGCAAGACAATCTAAAGAGATACTTTATGTGCAAAATAAGAACAAAAAATTAAAAAAAATATGATCTCTGTTCCATTCCCTTCCATTCTGTTCAGTCGCTCAGTCATGTCCGACTCTTTGTGACCCCATGAACCACAGCACACCAGGCCTCCCTGTCCATCACCAACTCTCGGAGTTCATCCAAACTCATGTCCATAGAGTCGGTGATTCCATCCAGCCATCTCATTCTCTGTCGTCCCCTTCTCCTCCCGCCCCCAACCTTTCCCAGCATCAGAGTCTTTTCCAGTGAGTCAACTCGTCGCATGAGGTGGCCAAAGTATTGGAGTTTCAGCTTTAGCATCAGTCCTTCTAATGAACACCCAGGATTGATCTCCTTTAGAATGGACTGGTTGGATCTCCTTGCAGTCCAAGAGACTCTCAGGAGTCTTCTCCAACACCACCAAATTACCTAAACCCAAAGTGCATTATTGAAAACACAAGCTCTAAAACAGAAGGCTGGATTTATAAGATGGCATAATTCTGATTCTATCTCATATCATCATCTTTGTGATGGCTATTCTATGTATTTAAAATTAAGTTTAGATCACTCATTCATTCAATATATATATATTTGAGCACCAGTATGCCAAGGACTATTCTAGGCAACAGAATACTGACAAAAAATAATGAACAATATGGTAACCAAAATGGAAAAGGAAAAGACCAATATTGATTTTTACAGGATGATTACATAAAATGAATGATACAAGTCTATAAACACATGTCTGATTGCAAACAAAGAAATTATGGAGCAAGAGAGTATTAACGTAAATTCTTCATTTTTGATTAAGGAGTCAGAAGTAATAAAATTGTTCTTGAATATGGAAATTTTGAAAATCATAAATTTAATTGCATGTATTATTTTAATACTATTGTATAAATTTTAAATCATTTAAGACAAGTGTAAAAGCAAGGATTTACCTATGTAACCAATACTGTAATTAAAATAATTTCAAATATCACGAAAAATAACATGTAGGAAGACAAACTATATATTAACATATTAAAAATACCCATTAAGAAAAAAATATATATTTTATTTGGATAACAAAGCAATAAACTACAAGAATATACTGTATTTGAGAATAAGGCAAAAGAGTAAAACAAAAGCTAGTTAAAAATGGGAAACAGTTTTGAATATAGAAAATTTAAAATGATTTTTTATATTTTGCCTATGAGAATGAATAGAGCTAAATTATATCCCTAAATTTCTATACTTATTGGTACTTGAGGGTGATTTTAGAATTTTTAATTTCTATATCTACAGTTTTCTTTCTTAAAACTATATATTTTAAGATTTTAAAAAATGGAGTCAAAATGTCTATGAAAAACCAAACAAACAAATATCTCTAGCCTATTTCTTACTTTGTTTGAGCAGAATATTTCTCATTTGTCTTGCTTAATTAACCAGTCAAGTCAGTGCTTTGTTATTTTAGCAAAGATGAATAAATCTGAGATTAATGGCTATGCCCAGGGAATATTCTTAGATATCATGACCTTGATTTTAACATGTCTCTAGAAATGTGGGACATTAAATGAACTGAAACTTGTTTATTTTTCATCATTTGAAGAAATATTTATTCTTACCTAATACACTTGCCCCCAAAGCTCTTGAGATTTTTTTGTTCTACTTTCCTAGCAAATGACAGCTTTGAAGTGTATATTTCATTTGAAAAGTAGTGCATACATTTCAAATGTTTAAATACAACAGAGGGGGGAAAAAAACATCAATGATTCCGATTTGAGGTACAATTTAAATTTTTAAATGGTTATTTTAATCATCTTTCATGAGGCTACCTTAACCAGTCATCAATTCCCCCACTATCCTCTGATTCTTGTGTTCAGATAGCAATTTTCCATATTTGCAAAGGTTTCTGTTGCATGCATGCTCAGTCGCATCTCACTCTGCACCCCTGTGTACTGTAGCCTGCCAGGTTCCTTTGTCCATGGGATTCCCCAGGCAAGAATACTGGAGTGGGTTGCGATTTTATTTTCCAGGGGATCTTTCCAACCCAGGGATTGAATCCACTTCTCCTGCATTGCAAGTGGATTCTTGACCACTGTGCTACCTGGGTTAAGCATTAGGACTCTCGCATTGTCATCCTTGTTGTTTTTTCAGTCTGACTCTTTGTCTGACCCCACGGACTGCAGCATGCCAGGTTCCTCTGTCCTCCACTACCTCCCAGAGTTTGCTAAAATCCATGTCCATTGTGTCAGTGATACTCTCTGACCATCTCATCCTCTGTCATCCCCTTCTCCTCCTGTCATCAATCTTTCTCAGCATCAGGGTCTTTTCAAATGAGTCAGTTCTTCGAATCAGGTGGCCAAAGGATTGGAGCTTCAGCTTCAGCATCACTCCTTCCAATGTATATTCAGTATTGATTTCCTTTATAACTGAAGGATTATTTTACCCCATAGCGTTTCTGATAATTCATAATCCAGAACTAATTCCTTTAAAATCCCTTATACATTTTCCACTTGCTAAGTTCCACCTTAAACTTTGCATTACTAAAGAATTGTTTTTGCTTCTCTTCCCCTCTCTGTAGGAGGTCTTCCTGGCTCCTCTCTCCATTTATTCCTGAGATATTTTAATTCCTTTTCTCCTTTTAATGCTGAGAGGTTAAATTTAGTCCTTGTTTTTCTCCACAGACATTCATATTGCAATTAATGCCAAAACTCAGTAAAGCAAAACATTTTCTATTGAACAGGACTCTTCTGAACTTTATGACATTTTTTAAGCATTAATTTTTTTGGGAGTCAGATACCTCTCCCCAGACACAAGTATTTCTTCCTAACATATAACATAGTCTCCTGAAAAGAATTTTGGTGAATTAAGATTTATCTGTCCTCTTCTGCCACTATCATAGAGTCTAGTAATGCTAAAATTGTGGTTCCTGGCCTAGTATCGGGCTTCCCTGGTGGCTCAGAGGTTAAAGCGTCTGCCTCCAATGCGGGAGACCCAGGTTCGATCCCTGGGTCGGGAAGATCCCCTGGAGAAGGAAACAGTAACCCACTCCAGTATTCTTACCTGGAGAATCCCATGGACAGAGAAGCCTGGGAGGCTACAGTCCACGGGGTCGCATAAAGTCGGACACGACTGAGCGACGGAACGGACGGACGGACGGACGGGCCTAGTATCAGCACCACCTGTGACCATGACAAAAATGCAGACTCTTATGTCCTCTTCCCAACCTACTGAATCAGAAATTCCAGGAGCTTCTCCATTGATTCTGAAACAAGCCAACGTTAACAACCGATGAAAAGAATCTGCAGCAACAGGGAAGAAACTGTAACACGCATGGACTCAAAATATATTTCTGTGTGATTGGATCGTTAAATATCATGACCTTGATTTTAATGTGTCTCTAGAAACATGGGACATTAAATGAGCTGGAACTTTTTTATTTTTCATCATTTGAAGAAATATTTATTCTTACCTGATATGCTTGCCTTCAAAGCTCTTGGTGGGGGCAAGTATATTAGGGAAGCATAGGTCCTGGAATGGAGGGTGGGGTGGGAAGGAGATACATGGACATTTAAAGTAGAGTCCTGGTGATGTTGCCCTGCACTTGCCTCATCCCCAGCTACAATCTTCAGTAGCCTTCTTGAGCCTGTTTGTTCTTCTCCATCTTCTTCTTCTTGCATCACACAATTCACTTTAACTCATCGCTAGATGCCTATATACCTGGCCTGGAATCAAATCTACCTGAAACTTTTTCTGTGCTTTCCACTGGCAGGGTTCATCCTACTCCCAGGTGAGACTCACTGACTGCTCTAGGTCTGTTTGTATCATTTTCCTAGTTTTCCATATCTGTAGCCATAAACACCTAGTAACAACTTTTATGGTGTCTCACTGAGTGCCTGAGGTCACCAGCCATTCTCTCCACTCTGTCTGGATTCGAACATCAATGTCTTCTGGCATTGAATAACCTGCTGTCTCTCTGAGCTATTTCTAGCCCCACAACAGCCTTTTTTTTTTTTTCTTTTACAGTGTTGTGTTTGTTTCTGCCATACAATGTGAATCAGCCATAATTATACATATATCCCCAATCTTTGATAAACTTGCTGAGTTTTGCTGTTCTTGCACAGGCTAGCCTTGGACCAAATGCCTGAGGTTAAACCCCTCTTAGACCTTGATGCCTTCCACTGCTCAGCAGCCCTCCTCATGTGTTCTGCTCCATAGTCACCTCAGAAGCTTCCAACTTTGATCTGTACCACCTCTGCTTAGCAAGATTGCTCTCTTCTTAGGCTCTATCTCCATGCTGTGCTGTCAGAGTCATCCCAGAGAGAAAGCCCAACACAATCAGGAGACTTAACCTGTATGTTTCACTTCTCTGATGATTCATCATTCTTTGCTGTCTGTTGCTAAATGCCTGGTATGGGTATGTAGTCAAATGCCAGTTAACCCACGAAGGCTGAAAGAGAAGTTCTGAGTCCTGTTTTGAAATGAAATTTTTTTTCAAGCTATCATCTTTCATGACTGTCTTTCATTTTGGCTATATTTGGCAATCCATAATTTTCTAATTTGTGGATTCTAAACATTTTGGAACTTTTTTGGTAAGCTAGACTCCCTAAGACGGAGAAGGCACTGGCAAGCCACTCCAGTACTCTTGCCTGGAAAATCACATGGACAGGGGAGCCTGGTGGGCTGCAGTCCATGGGGTCGCTACTATTCGGACACGACTGAGCGACTTCACTTTCACTTTTCACTTTCACACATTGGAGAAGGAAATGGCAACCCACTCCAGTGTTCTTGCCTGGACGGGGGAGCCTGGTGGGCTGCCAACTATGGGGTCACACAGAGTCGGACACGACTGAAGTAACTTAGCAGCAGTAGCAGCAGACTCCCTAAGAAGAGCCTGAGCTAGAAACTTGGTGAAAGTGATGTACCGAGGGAGGGCTCTCAGGAGAAGGGGCATGAGGGAAGCCAGATAGACAGGGAGAACAAGTCAGGCAAAGATAGGATTTTGCCCAGAGTACTGGCTTCAGCTTGGCCCACAGGGAGCTCTGGAATATGAACTCAACCAGAGCCATTCTCCATTGTGAGGCAAGGGGGTCAGGTTTATGTACCCTCATTTCGGTAGTTGTTGACTGATGGCTATCCTGGGGAGTGAAGTGGGTGGTTTGGGGTGGGAATGCATAGCTTCCCAGGCAGATTTGCTCCTAATTAGCTGAAGGAAATTCTCTCATAGAGGGGGTAACTTTGGGCCTTTAGCAGTGAACATTCATCCTGCTGGTGAAGGAAACATGAGCAGATAAAGATATAAAAAAAAAAAAAAAGAATAGAAGAGAAAAAAAGAAAAGAAAGAAAGCATCTACTAAAGTCTTGTAAATCAAATAAATAATTTTAAGGAAACAGTGAGTGTAAATAAAAGCAGCATTAGGGCTTAGTGTTAATTACTTTTTAAAAGAAGCCTTTTCATACTAGGCTTCTTCTATAGAGCTGAATTTGTTAAAAAATATTGAATGCTACCATATATCTTACAAGATATATTTTTACATGCCTGTCTGTGAGCCACATCTCTATTTAGTCTGAGAACTTCTAAATTATTCAAGTTAAACCTGACTATTGGGATGTCCAAAATATCTAATATTTAATGTCAATTTTGCTAAATATTAGAGAAAATTTTATATTTCTACTTAAATTGAATAAAGTTTTGATTTTGAATAATTTCCAATTTTGAAGTCAAATTTTTTTCAGAAAAAAACCTGTTAATATTGATGCCTTTAAATTAACAATTCAGATTTTCATAAGGATAGCAAAATAATCAATGTTCTTCATATGTAAACATGTGGGGGAAAAAAGACATTATCTCCAGAGAACTCCTTAAGTCACTGTTTGCCTTCCCACAAGGGATATATAACTTCCTTCCTTTTGCATGCGTGCTCAGTCACTCAGTTGTGTCTGACTCTTTGTGACCCCCGGACTGTAGCCTGCCAGGCTCCTCTGTCCATGAAATTTTCCTGGCAAGAATACTGCAGTGGGTTGCCATTTCCTACTTCATTCTTCCTATTAGGTTAGTCATTATAGTTCGCATCATTGTTGGCGATATTTACAATCATCTCCTTACTTTTCCCTCATGTATTTAGAATGCTTATGAGTGAAAGTCTTCTTTTTAAATACAACTTGTTAAAGAATATTTTGAAAAATCCCTAAATCAAATTTTCATATTTAACATCACAATTATTTTCAATATTTATTCAAAGTGTTTATTCTAACTGATGTTCACTATTTATTGAACATTCACCAGGTTACATGCAATGCTTTTTCTGTACTTTTCTTCACTTCCCTGAAGAGAGGGAAGTCATTTAATTCAACTTTAGCCAGCAAAGAATCTTCACCAAAGATGTATGAATTTATACACATGTACAATCTTCTGAGGATGATCTATAACACCTGTTTTCAATTAATGTGAAGGAAATACCCTGTATAATGCATGTTCTTTCAGAAAAGCAATATGGGAAATGAACACTAATATTTCATGAGGCCACTACATCACTTCATATTGAAAAGGTAGGTCAATCAATCAATCTTTGAAAAAGTACTGGTACTCTTTTATGTGAAATACTTCACTACATGTTTAAAGCGAAATATAATAGGGAAATCTACTTCTCAAAGCTTTTGCATTATAATTGGTGGCATCCTCATATAATAGGAGTCAAAAAGAAGAAAAAGAAATGCTTCTCTTGGATACCTGAGTGGGAAAAAAGTTGTACTGTCAGACAGTGAAACTAGTGAGAATTTGATTAAAAGAAAGAATGCCTAAAAAGGAAGTGAGGATATCTTTACTTAGAGTCTACTTAGCATATAGGTAGAGGAATGCTTCATAGAAGAAAAAAGTCATCAATCTATTCAATGATGAAAGAATAAAGCTGTAACATAAATTTCACAAAATAAGTAAATCTTCACACACCTACAACCTTGAAAATATGACTTCAGTAGTTTTCAGAGCAGAATCTTGCAAACCTTCCAAGAGGATTCATAACGATAGCCCTGTCGCCTCTGAGACTTATATTGAAAGGCTTCTATGAACATTAATCCACTTCCCAATGAGTAGTCTTGACAGATTCAAGAATAAAAATCAGGGACTGGTCAATTGTCATTCTCACTCCTTCTCTGGCAATTCATTTGGCATTGTGCAGACCTATCCACGGAGCTTAGCATGAAAGACACGGGAAAGAGGGCTTTAAATTGAAACGTTTGAAATTTCAAAGGAGTTAAATAAAGCTGAGTTAGCCTGGCATCATTTTCCTGGCCAGTAAAGTTTTTTCAGACAGTAAAAATCTACATTAAGGAGTGTATTCTGAATAAATAAAAGAATCTTCCCATAAGACATCTGTTTTAATTAAAGCTGGAAAATGGAGTGCTTCATTGGAAAAACAAAACTCTTCTCAGCTTTCTAGTCTGAAGGCACTTTCCGGAATTTAAAATCAGAAAGGTTTAAGTGTTAACTGAAGTACACTGGCAGTCTCCAACAGCCTTCTGAAATACTGGGGTCATTTACATTTGATTTGCTCTCATATCTTCAGTGCTCAATCCACCTTCTAAGAAGCTGAAGTGTCTTTCTAAGAATTCTGCCAGAAATAATGTCACCACTTGTAATCTGCATTATGTTTTAGGCAGCTGACAACTGAGAAATTTGTCCTCACCTGATGATTTGCAGTCAACTCTTGTCAGGGTCAGGGGGCCAGTGACAAGTCGAGAGATTGAACTGGAACAGAGTATCCCATGGGAGGACCTGGGAAAGGAGAAAATAGGGACAATGCTCAGTCACCATCCTTATTAGAGAATATTAGTTAATACTCTAGCTAGAGAAATGAAATCAGTGTACAAATCCAAAGGATGGGAAACAGTAAGAAAAATGCAGATATAGCCTGAACCCAGATCTCTGTAGGAGTAGAAGGGTAGTGGGATGGGTGGGGGACAAGACTGACCCAAGAAAGTCAGCAAGTGTGACCAGAATGGCCTGCTTACTTTTCTAAGCTGTAGAGACAGGCATCAAGTTTCAAAGGGTCAGGTTGGCTCAAATGTGTGAAGTCAGGATGGAAAACTAACAGGCAAGTTGGAAATCTATGAAATTATACAATGCAGTAAAATCTTCAACTATGATACATGTATCCTAATGAGAAAAATTCAAATGTATTGTGGTATAGAACTAGATTTCAGAGCATTTTGTCATTGTTAAAATTCTTGCTGAAGTCAAACTCTCTTCAGTATATATTGACCTCATTTTGATTGAGTTAAATTATTAGCTTAAAAATAAATAGTATAGTCTAATATGCCCTATTCTATTTCCATGAGTTTTCATAATATTATGAAATAATATTTCAGTTTTCACTTTCATGCATTGGAGAAGGAAATGGCAACCCACTCCAGTGTTCTTGCCTGGAAAATCCCATGGACGGAGGAGCCTGGTGGGCTGCAGTCCATAGGGTCGCTAAGAGTCGGACACGACTGAGTGGCTTCACTTCACTCATATTATAGCAGTCATAGCTGCTATGACGTGACTGACCACCTGGATATGGTACCTAGATTGCCATCTACTGGAAACTACTGCAAATTACATACGGAAACACCAGAGAGTGCTTACTATGAGTTCACTTCTACATACAGTGACACAGTGGTGCAATTTCTGGTAGACGACATGATAAATATAAAAGCACTGTGTGATAACTCTGCTTTCAGTTATTAATGAATACAAACATCCTGTGTAAGTTTCTTCCTTCAATGTGTCTGACATGATTTTGTACAATCAACACCTCATCACCTGATTGTTCCAAATATTCTGTTTTTGACACACAGGAATGTTTCAAGGTTTTATTAATAAAGTAAAAAAATATAATTTATTCCATAAAAAGTTATGAATACTTCTTAAATTTATCTTTTATCATAAACACTGATATTCTGACGTTTTGTCTTCTCATTATTCATAATGTTTATACTTGAAGGGAATAGAAAGGAAATTTTATGCTTCATAAAAAGTATAAATTTACCAGATATTTTAAAACCATCTAAAATGTAATATTATGCCTAAAATGTAAACTCTAAAATTCATTTTGTTGTACTGCTAATAAAGAGGGCCCAGAAAGTCACAGTGATTAAAATCACAACTATCTGATGGTAACATTTAGGATATGAATATCAAGCCTGGGAAAGAATAGGATTTAATTTAATCTTAACCACACCACAGACTTTTTACAATGTTCAATTTTCATATTTTTTTTAAATAAAATCTTGAGGATCTAGAAACTATTTAAACAAATCAAATTAAAAGTATTTTTTGTACCAACAATGTATGATATACATTTTTCCACAAAAGAAGCATGATTTTTTAGTATTATAAAAATGTGCTGATTCCACATAGAATGCATCAAAAATTATTCCAGTATTATGTTAGACTTTGTTTTATATAATAAAGTACCACTATCATAAAAGTTAATATATTGGGAATTTTGTATTCTTCTTCATTGGGAATTGACAGTTAAGAAAGGTAAATAGCTCAATATCTATCATCTATCCATAACAGTAAATAATATAGAAGTGATTTGTATTCACAACAATATTACATATGTCTCTGTCTTCTGATCTTTAAGTTATGCTTCTTAAAATATTTTGTATCAATCTTGAAGAATTATATGACAGCAAAGATCCTTGAAAGTGTATCTGATTCATCTTGTTGGCTTCAGCTGGAAATGCATGAAAGTCATGTAAGACAGGTGAATCTTATTATTCAGTAAATACACAGTAGCAAAATTCACAAATTCTCTTCCAAATAAGTACATTCTTGAATTCAATGACCTTTGCTATCAAAACAGTCCTTAATATATGTGACTGGGTTTATGCTGACTGGGTTAAATTTATTTTCTCTGTGGAAATAGAGAACGACATGACATTGGATATTTAGGATACTTATCACTGAGTTCCATGGAATGATACCTAATCACAGGAACCCTCACTAAAAATCTCTTTCATGTCAAAATTAATGTTCATATATTTGATTTATATTATATGCCAGCCTCAACTTTCTCTGTTAAGGAATATATCTGGTTACTTATCCACATAGCTTCCCATTCTGTATTACAAGATTATCATTTTTAAGCTTATGCGAAAAGTTTCAGTATCATGTTGTAGCTTCAACATTCTGAGGAACAAATCATGAGTTCCTCACCTGGATTTCAGTTATTGCTTTTCTTTAGTATATTGGATTCAATTATTTCTATAGTGAGACAACAAAGGCTCATTTTCCCAAGAGACTTAACACTTGGTCCTACGTTGGTGACCGTTACAGAGAAATGCTAAGCAATGCAATATCTAGCCAAAATGTTAAACTTGGAGAGAAAAAGGCTGTAATGCTTTTCTGAAGACTCCATTTGCCTTTTCTAAAGTTATGAAGAAAAGCAATGAAATGACAGCATCTTTTAAAATATTTCCCACTGACTGCCATAGAACACTGATCCTGCCTAAAAGTCTGAGTATACAACTGAAATATCTCTATTTTAGGACAGAACTTTAAGCTTAATGACATAGTTCAACTAAACTGAATCATCATCAGATTTCTGACAGCATCTTCTAGAGATGTCCAGTCAAATCTATCAGTTACTTGTGCCTACATCATTATTTTTGTAGTCTTCATTTCTTTTTTTTTTTTATTTTATTTTTTAGTTTCTTTTTTTTTTTTATTTCTAAAAAAGAATTTTATTAAAAAAGCACAAATGCAAAGAAATGAACAGAGGAAAATTTATGCGTCGAACCTGGACTGGTCACTGATGATAATATACATGCTACAATTCCATTCTCCCCAATCATTCCACCTTCACCCTCTCCCACAGAGTCCCAAAGACTGTTCTAAATGCCTATGTCTCTTTTGCAGTCTCTTATACAGGGTTCAGGTTACCATTTTTCTAAAATCCATATATATGCGTTAATATACAGTATTGATGTTCTTCTTTCTGGCTTACTTCACTCTGTATAATTGGCTCCAATTTCATCCACCTCATTAAAACTGATTCAAATGCATTCTTTTTGATGGCTGAGAAATACTCCATTGTGTATATGTACCAAAGCTTTCTTATCCATTCATCTGCAGATGGACATCTAGGTTGCTTCCATGTCCTGGCTATTATAAACAGTGCTGCAATGAACATTGGAGTACATGTGTCTCTTTCAATTCTGGTTTCCTCAGTGTGTATGCCCAGGAGTGCAATCACTGGATCATATGGCAGTTCTATTTCCAGTTTTCTGAGGAATCTCCACACTGTTCTCCATAGTGGCTGTACTAGTTTGCATTCCCACCAACAGTGTAAGAGGGTTCCCTTCTCTCCACACCCTCTCCAGCACTTATTGCATGTAGACTTTTGGATAGCAGCCATTCTGACTGGTGTGAAATGGTATCTCATTGTGGTTTTGATTTGCATTTCTCTGATGATGAGGGATGTTGAGCATTTTTTCATGTGTTTATTAGCCATCTTTATGTCTTCTTTGGAGAAATGTCTGTTTAGTTCTTTGGCCCATTTTTTGATTGGGTCACTTAGTTTTCTGGAATTAAGCTGCAGGAGCTGCTTGTATAATTTGGAGATTAATCCTTTATCAGTTGCTTCATTTGCTATTATTTTCTCCCATTCTGAAGGCTGTCTTCTCACCTTGCTTAGAGTTTCCTTTGCTGTGCAGAAGCTTTTGATTTTAATTAGGTCCCATTTGTTTATTTTTGCTTTTATTTCCAATATTCTGGGAGGTGGGTCTTGGAGGATCCTGCTGTGATTTATGTCGGAGAGTGTTTTGCCTACGTTCTCCTCTAGGAGTTTTCAATATCCGCAAATCAATCAACGTAATACACCACATTAACAAACTGAAAAATAAAAATCATATGATTATCTCAATAGATGCAGAGAAAGCCTTCGACAAAATTCAACATCCATTTTTGATAAAAACCCTCCAGAAAGTGGGAATTGAAGGGACATACCTCAACATAATAAAAGCTATATATGACAAACCCACAGCAAACATTATCCTCAATGGTGAAAAACTGAAAGCATTTCCCCTAAAGTCAGGAACAAGACAAGGGTGCCCACTCTCACCACTACTATTCAACATAGTTCTGGAAGTTTTGGCCACAGCAATCAGAGCAGAAAAAGACATAAAAGGAATACAAATGGGAAAAGAAGAAGTAAAGCTTTCACTGTTCGCTGATGACATGATCCTCTACACAGAAAACCCTAAAGACTCTACCAGAAAACTACTAGAGCTAATCAATGATTACAGTAAAGTTGCAGGATATAAAATCAACACACAGAAATCCCTTGCATTCCTATACACTAATAATGAGAAAATAGAAAGAGAAATTAAGGAAACTATTCCATTCACTGTTGCAATGAAAACAATTAAATACTTAGGAATATATCTACCTAAGGAAACAAACGACTTGTACATAGAAAACTATAAAACACTAGTGAAAGTAATCAAAGAGGACACGAATAGATGGAGAAATATACCGTGTTCGTGGATTGGAAGAATAAATATTGTAAAAATGAGTATACTACCCAAAGTAATTTATACATTCAATGCAATCCCTATCAAGCTACCAACAATATTTTTCACAGAACTAGAACAAATAATCTCACAATTTGTATGGAAATACAAAAAACCTCGAATAGCCAAAGCAATCTTGAGGAAGAAGAATGGAACTGGGGGAATCAACCTGCCGGACTTCAGGCTCTATTACAAAGCCACAGTCATCAAGACAGTATGGTACTGGCATAAAGACAGAAATATAGATCAATGGAACAAAATAGAAAGCCCAGAGATAAACCCACGCTCCTATGGACACCTTATCTTCGACAAAGGAGGCAAGAATATAAAATGGAGAAAAGACAGTCTCTTTAACAAGTGGTGCTGGGAAAACTGGTCAGCCACTTGTAAAAGAATGAAACTAGAACACTTCCTAACACCATACACCAAAATAAACTCAAAATGGATTAAAGATCTAAATGTAAGACTAGTCTTCATTTCTGACAATGATTACCATCTAAGAAAAATAAGTTGCCTTTCAAAACCAAATCAACTTGGCCTGGTATATAGAAACTCATTCCAAATAATGATCACTTTAAAGAGATGAATACCATGCAGTACGTAGCAAGTTCTTTTTTGTTGTTTTAGTCTCTTAGAAATAGCGTATTTGCATTATATAGCAGATCATCCAATTAGAATACTAGCTCACTCACTAGAACATTTACCCAACTGAAGGATATATCCAAAAATCAACAGGCTTTTCTATCGCATACGCAATAAATTTGGGTAGGAATTACAAGTTCACAGTTAACCATGTTCCATTAAGAGAAGTATATATTGCAGAGAACAGCCTTGCCTGAAACATACACATATACTTGGTCCTTTGAGGTAATGTCTTCTTAAAACACAAGATACCTTATTTTGTTGTCTTCTGCTGCTGCTGCTGCTGCTAAGTCGCTTCAGTCGTGTCCGACCCCACAGACGACAGCCCACCAGGCTCTGCCATCCCTGGGATTCTCCAGGCAAGAACACTGGAGTGGATTGTCATTTCCTTCTCCAATGCATGAAAATGAAAAGTGAAGTCGCTTAGTCGTGTCCGACTCTTCGTGACCCCATGGACTCCAGCCTATCAGACTCCTCCGTCCACGGGATTTTCCAGGCAAGAGTACTGGAGTGGGGTGCCATTGCCTTCTCCATTTTGTTGTCTAGCATATTTTAATCAGCTTTTTGTTTATATAATCCATCTATGTTGTATGTGTAACTTAGGTTTGCTGAATTTCAGTGTGATAGATGATTTCACAAGATAATTATATCACAATAATTTATCCACTCCATTCTTGATAGACATTTATGTTACTTCCAGGTTTTAGCTATTATAAATAACACTGCTAGGGGTATTTTGTGACAAGCCTACTGCATATGTGTACCCACATATGTTAGAAGTAAAGTGGAATTTCAAAGTCATAGAAAACATCTATTTAAAATGTTAGTAGGTTTGTCTTAGTCAATACTTTCATTATTATTGTTGCTTTATGGTTAAGCTTATATATCCGATAGGGGTTTCCCAGGTGGTGCAATAGTAAATAATCTGCCTGTCAATGCAGGAAATGAAAGAGATGCAGGTTTTATCCCTGAGTCAGAAGATCCCCTGGAGTAGGCAATGGCAACCAATTCCAACATTCTTGCTTGTAAAATTTCACGGACAGTTCATTGCAGCACTGTTTATAATAGCCAGGACATGGAAGCAACCTAGATGTCCATCTGCAGACGAATGGATAAGAAAGCTTTGGTACATATACACAATGGAGTATTATTCAGCCATTAAAAAGAATACATTTGAATCAGTTCTAATGAGGTGAATGAAACTGGAGCCTATTATACAGAGTGAAGTAAGCCAGAAAGAAAAACACCAATATAGTATACTAACACATATATATGGAATTTTTGAAAGATGCAAATGATAACCCTGTATATGAGACAGCAAAAGAGACACAGATGTATAGAACAGTCTTTGGGACTCTATGGGAGAGGGTGAGGGTGGGATGATTTGGGAGAATGGCATTGAAACACGTATGTTGTCATATGTGAAACGAATCACTAGTGCAGGGTCAATGCATGTTATAGGATGCTCGGGGCTGGCATGCGGGGATGACCCAGAGGGAGGATAAAGGGAGGAGGGAGGTGGGAGGGGGGTTCAGGAGGGGGAACTTATGTAGACCCGGGGCAAATTCATATCAATGTATGGCAAAACCAACCAATATAATATTGTAAAATAATTTGCCTCCAATAAAAAAAAATTAAAAAATAAAATAAAATAAAAAATAAAAAAAAAAATTTCACTGACAGAAGAGCCTAGCAGGCTATGGTCTATGGGGTTGCAAAGAGTCAGACACAACTGAGTGTGCGTGTGCACACACACACACACACATACACACACCCCTGACAATCTGATAAGAGAAATTCTATCACCTTGTATGTTTCCAAGCATGTCTTGGTTTGGAAATAACCTTTGCATTTCCAAAGTAGTAGCAGTTTACAATGTTCATGTAAGAACCAGCTGGCATTCTTACTGGGATTACACTGAATATACAAATCAATTTGAGGGAATGTAACCTCTTTAAATTATTAAATCCCCTCATTATAGGACCCAGGATCGGTCAGTTCAGTTCAGATAATCAGTTGTGTTCAACTCTTTGCCACCCCATGAACTGCAGCACGCCAGGCCTCCCTGTCCATCACCAACTCCCAGAATCCACCCAAACCCATGTCCATTGAGTTGGTGATGCCATCCAATCATCTCATCCTCTGTCGTCCCCTTCTCCTCCTGCCCTCAATCTTTCCCAGCATCAGTGTCTTTTCAAATGAGTCAGCTCTTCTCATCAGGTGGCCAAAGTATTGGAATTCAGCTTCAACATCAGTCCTTCCAATGAACACCCAGGACTGATCTTTAGGATGGACTGCAGACCAAGGGACTCTCAAGAGTCTTCTCCAACACCACAGTTCAAAAGCATCAATTCTTCAGTGCTCAACTTTGTTTATAGTCCAACTCTCACATCCATACATGACCACTGGAAAAACCATAGCCTTGACTAGACAGTCCTTTGTTGGCAAATGAATGTCTCTGCTTTTTAATATGCTATCTAGGTTGGTCATAACTTTCCTTCCAAGGAGTAAGCGTCTTTTAATTTCATGGCTGCAATCACCATCTGCAGCAATTTTGGAGCCCAGAAAAATAAAGTCATCCACTGTGTCCAATATTTCCCCATCTATTTGCCATGAAGTGATGGGACCGGATGCCATGATCTTAGTTTTCTGAATGTTGAGCTTTAAGCCAAATTTTCACTCTCCTCTTTCACTTTCATCAAGGGGCTCTTTAGTTCTTCCTCACTTTCTGCCCAGTATATGCTTCCATTTATTTAGGTATTCTGTAATCTATCTTAATGATATTTCTAACACGATCTGTGACAATTTTTCACAGAACTTATTCCAATGTATTTAAAATACATTAATTCTGTTGCAAAAGCTATATATATGTGTGTGTGTGTGTGTGTGTGCATGTAATTTTATTGCTACATTTTGAATGCAGTATCCAACAATTTTGTCAAATTTGCACATTATTTATAATAATGTATATGTTTATTCCTCTTTCTTTTTCCATTCTTTCACCTTTTAAAAAAGTACCTTCTTGCACTGGTAGTGTTCCTGTACATCAATATTAACCTTAAAAATGCTAACTGGAGCTATCTTCTAAAACTGTTTTCCAGTTTACATTTATCAGTAAACTCTTTGTGGGAGAGGAGGAGTTCATAGAGGAGTTCTCTCAATACACTTATATTTAATGGCTTTAAAAGATTCACCGACTCTTCTCTGTTCCTTCTGGAAGATATTCTGAATGATGCCCATAGTATGCTGATTACTTGTGGTTTGGAGGCTGTTCTAAATATGTTTCTGTATTTCTGCCCACATTTGCCAGACAGTCTTTCCAATTTTTTCTTCATATCATCTCATTAAGAGTGTTTAAATGTATGTATACATGATTCAGAACAGGTAACTCATAATTTTCCTGAAAATTCACATGATAGTTAAAATGCTTTCTACCTTATCTATTTAATCCTTTAAGTTCTACTCTTGAGAAATCCACTGCGTAATTTTATGTAGTGTAAAGTTAACATTTACAGTGAGATTCAGTGAAAATATATTAAAGGTAAGTCAACCTTCAGAATCAGAGGTGCCTCATTTCCATCAAGCATTATGTGGATGATGGTCTCCTTTCTCCCTGTAAAATGTGTACTACATTTTCATTAACCATAAAAATACATTAAAAACTCATAACAATGGTAGTAATGATGCCTTTTAAATAGTGCTAAAAAGTTTAAAAGTACAAAACCTCTCAAAAGACTTATATAATATGCAAAATAAATTATTATGCCACTTCATTTAGTGAATTTTAACTAAGCTTCTTTAGCTACTTTTGCCATCAGTTTATTTCACTCAGCTGAATAGTCTAATAATATTTTCATTAAATATTTATATGAACAATCAAACACTGCAAATGAAAAGCATATCCCTTGACATTCAAGATGGTTTCCAGACTGATATCAGCAGTTTGTTATGTTGGTAGGGCTCATTTGCAATGGCTTAGAATGATGTTTTCCATTAGCTTTGAGTATCTTACATCTGACCTTAGAATAAAGGCTATTCATCATGTCTTCTAATTTCTAAATTTATTTTTTCATTGCAAAAGTACTGATAGAAAATTAAGTGCATTTAAAAGTTGGGGTCATGTTCTACTAATTCAACCAAGGAAATTGATTAACACAGATCACTTTTTAAAGCATTAGAAAATATACTCTTTGGTCATATGTTTAATACCATCCTGTTCCCATCAATTTATATTTCCATTAAGGAGAGGTGATCCTAATATTTTACTTCAGCTTTATATGTGATTTTTCAATTTATGAATGCATAATAGCATGGTGACTACAATTTAATTGTCAAATTTAGTTTTAAATTCTATAAGGATAATCACATGATAAGTATGTACATTTCTCCTCCTGAAATATTGTCTATTGGAGATCACTGGAAATTAATATTAAAATGATCCTGTATATTTTCTAGATTATAAATCTACAAATTAGATTGATATCACAAGTTTCAAATAAATACAAAACTTCTTGGGTGACCATTTTGAATACTCCAAAAGTTACAACTAAAACTTTAAAAAGTATAAATTATTAGCTTCACCATATAATTCTGTAACATATTATTAATTTGTAGTTACAAACTGGGATGTACAAAAAAGGTTATTTTGAAGCAAATTAAATATGACTTATTTGTATCCCTTGTGATTAATGGGAAATTTATTTTAGATCGTTAAAGGGCTGATCCACACCACAGCTCAGGGCCTTGCACCCAGAGTATCTTTCAAAATTTCAAGTTTTAGTATTCTCTGTTTGCAAAAATGGAACACTGTCCAAAACAGCACAACTTCTTCAGGCTGATTGTTCTGCTATTTCTATGATATATTGGGGCCCAGGGCATATATTTGATGAGGAGAGAAACCCTGATGTGTAGCATCAAACTTCTCAGTCACAGTTAATAGGTAATATCCTCCAATCTCTCCAGGATATTGCAAGGGCCTGAGCTATTATCCTTACTTGTTCTGAAGACCCCAGACCTTAGACCAAGCCTGCTTATTGCAAAACCTCTTCCTTATCATAATGTTTCAAATTCCCACCCACAGTCACTAGTTCATCACATTCCATATATTTTTTCAGACTATAGCATCAGTTTTGTCTTAGCTTGAGTGACCACATAATTTGTCATCCAAACCAGAGCATTTTGGGGATTAGGAGGTATTCATAATCATGACAAGGCAACACATATAGCTGGCTGTCTTAGATTAGGCTCCTCAGAAATAGACCCTGATTTATATTAAAGTGATTTCTTACGACGTAATCCCACAAAAACCTGATAAAGGAATAGGGAAATAGAGTTGTGATGGAAAAGTGGCCAAGGAAGAAGGCTGCATCAATGATGTCCCATGGGAGTTCACTTTACCAGGTAAAGTATAGGACATCCAGTTACAATGGATTTTAAATTAAATAATAATTAATCATTTTGCAGTATAAGTATGTTCCAAATATTGCATGGGCCATACTTATATCAAAAAAACTTTTTTTTCTTGCTGGATGTTTGGTTTTTTATTTGCTAAATTTTTCAAATCTACCCAAGAGGTATTTGGAAAGTGAAAGAGTGTAGATCCCACCTAAGAGTGCCAGGAGACAGGAAAGCTAGTGTATTTAAACCTCTGTATCCATCCACCACTGGTTGAGTGCTGCTTGGATGAATAGAAATTCCCAGACCATTCCATCTCTCTGTGTACTCAGATGAAAGGGATTACAGGAGTCTGAGGGTAGCCTTCCCAAAAAGACACAAGTGCTAGCTGTTGGCATAGAGCTTCCATGCACAAAGATGGCAAAGAGATCTGAAGGTGTATGGGCAGGGCACTGACAGCATCTGCTGCCCTTGTGTTATCCCAGGAAAACTGAGATGTGTGATTGTCTTGACAACAGCTAGCAGTCTATGCTTAGGGTTTGAAAGCACTCTTAAAAGTAACAAGAAATGCTTTTTTTGGATTTCAATGATAATGGGATTCTTCCAGAACACTAGAAAAAATAGTATATCCTCCCCCACTTCCACAGTTTTACATCTCAATGAATTACTATCGTGCCATCAAAATTAACTGTGACACATACTCTCAATTTTGTAGATATTGGAAGTGAATTTATTCCTTGAAGATTATTTTAATTTAACAGAAATTAAGAGATCATGAAATGAAGCTTCTCTCTTTATTTTCACACAAAATTAGCCATTTATGATATATTATCTTCCCATAAATGGGACAAATATGCATATTACTTTCATACTACCTGAAGATTAACCAGAGCTTCATGATGCAGAAAGCAATGGCTCTCCCAATTAACAGTGAAAAACTCAAGAGTATAAGATATCACTTGGAATAAGCTTCCATTTCCTTTCAGGTTCTTCTGGTAATTCCATGCCCTAAACTTAATGTATAGACCTCCTAGATAATTAGGATGCTAATTACTATTGGAGTTTTCCTCTTACCCTAAGGTATTGTGCCATTAAACTTATTCTAAAAGTTAACTACAGCATTTTGACTCCTTCAGTCAGTTCAGTCAGTTCAGTTGCTCAGTCATGTCTGACTCTTTGCGACCCCATGAATCACAGCACGCCAGGCCTCCCTGTCCATCACCAACTCCCGGAGTTCACTCAAACTCATGTCCATAGCGTCGGTGATGCCATCCAGCCACTCATTCTCTGTTGTCCCCTTCTCCTCCCACCCCCAACCTTTCCCAGCATGAGAGTCTTTTCCAGTGAGTCAACTCGTCGCATGAGGTGGCCAAAGTATTGCAGTTTCAGCTTTAGCATCAGTCCTTCCAGTGAACACCCAGGATTGATCTCCTCCAGAATGGACTGATTGGATCTCCTTGCAGTCCAAGGGACTCTCAAGCGTCTTCTCCAACACCACAGTTCAAAAGCGTCAATTCTTTGGTGATCAGCTTTCTTCACAGTCCAACTCTCACATCCATACATGACCATAGCCTTGACTAGACGGACCTTGGTTGGCAAAGTAATGTCTCTGCTTTTTAATATATTATCTAGGTTGGTCATAACTTTCCTTCCAAGGAGTAAGCGTCTTTTAATTTCATGGCTGCAATCAGCATCTGCAGTGATTTTGGAGCCCAAAAAAATAAAGTCTGACACTGTTTCCACTGTTTTTCCATCTATTTCCCATGAAGTGATGGGGTGTGTCAATAAGTAAGATAATGAAAATCTGCTTCTAGGTTCCAAAGAAGGCCTTCTCCTGTAATATATAATGCCTAATTACTCAAGATAGACACATCATTCATTTATACAGAAAATTTACCGTTTCTATCCTATTCTAACATGGCCATCAATTAGGTTGTTGAATCTGTTAGTGCATGCCCATAAATATACAGGTAGTATATAATGGTACATGGAATAGTAAAGTGGTAAGATAATTTGACATCTTAGAGACACCACCTAACAAAACTACATAGCCCATCAGGATGTATCTTTATTTTAGGAAATGTGACAAAGTAACTTTCAGTCCAGAGCCCTAATTAGGATATACACTTTCTGGTGAGCCCCAATGTATAGATCTTCCTCTCTTCATAGCCCATGGGACCAAAAGTATGTTTGTCACTGCAGGATACTGAATGTTCTTACAGAGAAAAATATGGGACACGTTGTTTCTTGTGGAGGAAAAAAAGCAACAGAAACAAACAAAAAACCTCCCCACTCTATGACTTATTTGATTATAGCCCATGTGTCTTAGCTTATCCTGCAAGATCCATCTTGACCTGGCCTATGCCTTTTCCTGACCTCAACTTCTGGTAGCTCCTTTCTAAACACACACCATTAGCATATGCAAAATTAACACAATATCTTCCCTTGCTAAAACTACGCCATCTCATTGGAATGTGGTCACTACATTCCTTTCTCATGTCCCCGGGGATTTATTATGAGGGTACACTGAAACTATACAAAAAAGATCTCAATGACCCAGATAAGTAAAAGATAGTTACTTATCTTTTAATACTATATTCAGGGAACACACTCTGGGAAGACTTCTCTGATCTCTCCCAGACTTGGTTAGGTACTTCATCTATTCTCCCACAATATACAGTGCATATACTGTCTTCATAACCTGATACATTGGTGTACTTTACCTACATATGTATCCTTTTCCCTAGATTTTTGTTTGTTTGTTTTTGAGCAGAAGATGAGACCTAACTTTCTTTGCATTCTCTAAATTTAGCAATCCAAGACACATAGAAAAATTTGAATAGTTTATTAATGAATGAATTCAATAATAGCAGACTCTAGTTTACTACTGAAGCTGAGAACAAATGACCATGAGTTGAAGATAAAATGTTAAACCTTCAGTTTAAATATAGGTTTGTTTCATTTATGTGGATTCTTAAATTTGGCTCTAATACAGATACTTATTAACTGGTAGACTTATGATATAATGTATTAATACCATAGTTAAAACATGAAATTCATTGTAGAATTTTTATAGGTCTACCATTAAAGAGAAAATTATAATATACACAACTTTTTATATCCTATTTTAATCATTTTTCATATTTAGATATATGTAAGCATATACATACATATGTAAAAGCAAATGGATGATTATAGTAATTTTACTAGGAGAATGAAATAATAATTATGCATTTATACATGTCTACGTCACCTTATGCTTTAAGAGTTAAAGATGACAGGATTAAAGTAGCTTCTTTAAGCTTTAGAAAAGACAATTTAGCAATGTCAAAATCAATTAACAATGATATTTAGAATGTCAGAGTAAATTAAAACACTCTGATCTTATTTTTTTCTAAATCCCATGAAAAGAAAGTTTCATTTAGCCTAATCATAAAAAGTAGAGATTGCCTAAGATCTTAGATCTGGATTCTAGTAATCAAGGATGGTGCCTATCATCAAAGCATTAGACCATTATTCTCTCTTACCATTTAATCAGAAACTGGTAATTGTCATTTTGCACATAAATTAAGTTCTTTGAGGCATATTAGATGATACTCTAACATTTAAATAATGCTTTTCATCTTTAACATAATTTATAAATATGAAGTAAGCAATACTGCAAAGTGGCTATTTGAAAATTTTATCTCCCTTGAAAGTGATTATGCTTAAAATTTCTATTTAGTGGCATTATATTTAATTTTGCAAACATTACACTTTACAACTAAACTAATCCATCACTTTCTTCCCAAGTACTATTTACTCTGACACTAAATGAGATAAGCATTAGAAACTTACATAGTAATTTTATCAGGGACCTCAACTAGTGGACAGTTTTACCCTTCATATCTTGTTCTTGGGCCTCTAGGGAAAATTCTCAATGATGTAGTTCTATTTCTTAGAAATAAAGTGGACAACAGTCTTTAACAGCATGCTTCAGTAGTAAAAAATGTTCACTATTAAATAGATCAATGAATACCATGTTATTAGGGTAATGAAAGTAATATTACTACATTATGTATTGTCTTTCCAATTGCTTTGAATAAATAGAGACACATTCTGGCACAATGCAAATAATGGGGATTTATTGTGAGGGTACACTGAAACTATACAAAAAAGATCTCAATGACCCAGATAACCACGATTACGTGATCACTCACCTAGCGTCAGACATCCTGGAGTGCAAAGTCAAATGGGCCTTAGAAAGCATCACTACAAATAAAGCTAGTGTAGGTGATGGAATTCCAGCTGAGCTATTTCAAATCCTAAAAGATGATGTTGTCAAAGTACTGCACTCAACATGCCAGAAAGTTGGAAAATTCAGCAGTGACCACAGGACTACAAAAGGTCAGTTTTCATTTCAATCCCAAAGAAACGCAATGCCAGAGAATGTTCAAACTACCACACAATTGCACTCATTTCAGACACTAGCAAAGTAATGCTCAAAATTTTCCAAGCTAGGCTTCAATAGTACATGAACCAAGAACTTCCAGATATTCAAGTTGGATTTAGAAAAGGCAGAGGAATCAGAGATCAAATTGCTAACATCTGTTGGATCATAGAAAAAGCAAGAGAATTCAAGAAAAATATCTACTTCTGCTTCATTGATTACACTAAAGCCTTTGACTGTGTGGATCACACCAAACTATGGAAAATTTTTCAAGAGACAGGAATAATAGACCACCTTACCTGCCTCTTTGACCTGTATGCAGGTCAAGAAGAAACAGTTAGAACCAGACATAGAAAAACGGACTGTTTCCAAACTGGGAAAGGAGTAAACCAAGGATATATATGGTCACCCTGATTATTTAACTTATATACAGAGTATATTATGCAAAATGCTGGTCTGGGTGAATCATAAGCTGGAAGCAAGATTACTGGGAAAAATATCAATAACCTCAGATATGCAGATGACACCACCCTTACGGCAGAAAGCAAAAAGGAACTAAAGAGTCTCTTGAAGGTGAAATATGAGAGTGAAAAAGCTGGCTTAAAATTCAACATTAAGAAAACTAAGATCATGACATCTGGTCCCATGATTTCATGACAAATAGATAAAGAAACAATGGAAACAGTGACAGACTTTATTTTCTTGTGCTCCAAAATTACTGGAGGTTATGCATGTAGCCATGAAATTAAAAGACGCTTGCTACTTGGAAGAAAAGCTATGACAAACCTAGACACCATATTAGAAACCAGAGACACTATGCCAACAAAGGTCTGTCTAGTCAAAGCTATGGTTTTTCCAATGAGTCATGTATGGGTTTGAGAGTTGGACCATAAAGAAAGCTGAGTGCTGAAGAACTGATGCTTTTGAACTGTGGTGTTGGAGAAGACTCTTAAGAGTCCCTTGGACTGCAAGGAGATCCAACCAGTCCATCCTAAAGGAAATGAGTCCTGAATATTCATTGGAAGGACTGATGCTAAAGCCCCAATACTTTGGCTACCTGATATGAAGAACCAACTTATTAGAAAAGGTCCTGATGCTGAGAAAGATTGAAGACAAGAGCAGGAGGGGATGACAGAGGACAACATGATTGGATGGCATCACAGTCTAAATGGCCGTGAGTTGGATCAAGTTCCAGGAAATGGTGAAGGACATGGAAGCCTGGCATGCTGCAGTCCATGGGGTCGCAGAGTTAGACATAAGTGAGTGTCTGAAAAACAGCAAGTACTGGAATATGCATATAAGAAAAAACATGTTTGTGAGCGTCACGTTAAAAATTCCCCAAGGAAAGAAAAAATGGCGGTGGAATAGGTGAACATGCGGTACATCTCTCTGCAAGGACACATCAGGAATACACCTTCAGACACAGAAGTTCATGCAGAAAACCAGCTGAAAGCGGACAGGACTACATGATCAGTGAAAAAGAATATATAGAACCAGGCTAAACTCGGTAGGATGAAGGAACTAGGAGGGAAAACAGGAGTGTTAGTAGGACTGGACCTGCCCTTGGTGGGGGGTGGGGGGGGGGAGACAAGCAGGGCTCTGATCTGCACATCGGGGCAATTGTCTGAGTCAGAGGAGGCTGTGACTGAAACAGCTAATCTGTGGCAGCCTAAATAGAATGAGAATCAGACAGTCCTTGCTGCAGCCATACCTACCCTGGACAGGAACGCTGGTCCCCTGGAAGGCAAAGTGACAGGGAACTGGAGTTTAGGGTTTGTGGAGCAATCCCTGGGCGAAGGCTGCTATTGATTGCAGAGAGACGGATGGAAGGGATGTGAGAGAGGAGATTGTAGGAGGAAATTCCTGTGGAGGAAAGCCAGGCAGCCACGAAAGCAAGGTGATACTGCTAAGTCGTGTGTAGGGGGTGGAGCCATCACCATAGTCTCTCTCCCACATCAACAGCTGAACAATAGAAAGGATGGCCCATCAAATGCCTGACTCACTGATCTACATAGTAGGACCCCATGCAGGGTGCCCTTTTAAGTGCCTGACACACCAATCTACAGAGTAGGACAGCAGCCAGGGGACCTTTCTATGTGCCTGGTGTGCTGAACAACAGAAGGACCCCAGGCAAGGGAACCCTCTAATTGCCTGAATGGGCAGAGCTACAGAGAAAGACTGGTCAAAGAGGCAATCTGATCGCCAGCTACAAGAGGCTCAAAAAAGACTGATAGGGCCATAACTCCTGTATTGGAGGTTGTCCCTGCACACTTGGTGCTGCCAAGGAGTTGCACCACCTTCACGTTCAACTCTCACTGGGACAGACCTGCCATAGGCAGAAAAGTCTTGCGTCTATGCACACAGGGTCACTTCAGTCGTGTCCGTCTCTTTGTGATCCTGTAAACTGTGGCCTGCCAGGCTTCTCTGTCAGGGAGGGGAGTTCTCCAGGCAAGAATATTGGAGCATATTGGCCAATGCTGATTGCCATACCCTTCTAGAGCACTATATTTCTTGCTGCCTTGGCCGCCAACTCCCCTGAGTACCTGCTGCTGCCAGAATACCTGCGACCCAAGCAGCTGCACCACCTCCATCCATGGCCCTCACAGGGGCAAAACCAAGTCCTTCAGGGCAGCCTCAGGAGCAAACCCCAGTGGATGATCCTCATGCAGAAGTGAAAGTAAAACCACAATTGAAACCCAGGGGCAATACGACTAAGGAAGAAGACCCAAAACCTTCCCACCAGCTGTACAAGCTGCAAATCAAATCCACACGATCAGCTAGGTAGACTGTGTCTATTGAATATGTAAAAGATCATTGCAAGCTCCCAGAAAAGAAAGCACACTAGTTCTGATAGCTGTGGACACTGAAGGCAAGAACATACAGGAGTAGAACCAGAATTGAATCTGAGCTGCTCCCACTGCAGGTCCAGAGATCAGCACAGTGTTGGAGGGCATCCTAGGGAGGTAAGGTGGACTGTGACTCCCAGCGAGGGAAAGGACTCTGACAGCAGTGACTTAAGAAAAACATTATTCTTATTTTTTGACTTGTTCTGTAGAAAATTTTGGAGTTTTGTTTCTTTTCTCCCTCTCTGTTGTAGTTGTCGATTTTACTGGCATTATGAAATCCAATTAAGCTTTTGAGTTTTTTTTTGCTCAGTCACATTTTTTATTGTTGTTATAAACATCTGCCTCTATGTTGGGCTTTTGCAGTTCTGTGGAGTTTTCCTATACATTTTTCATTTCTCTTTGTTTAATTTTAATTTTTAACATGTTATTATTTTTTCTACATTTATTCCTTTGTTTGCTTTTCCTACTGTTCTTTTCCCCTTGCAATAAATATTTAACATATATACATCTTCTTTATAATCCTCTGTTTAACTTTGCATATCTATTCTTTCTTTTCTTTCTCGCCTTTCCTCTCAACATATTTGTTTAGTCTTATTTTAATTGCTTTATTCCCCAGTTGGGACCTTGCTTTAGTTTTGTTTTCCAGTTTGTGCTTTAGTTAGTTTTGTTCTGATAGATAAAATTTTTGGTTTCCTTTGTTCACTGGGTCAAACTATTTTACTTTATTTTGGTTGGACTGTTTTGATTTTGCTAATGGGTGTATGTGTATATGTGCATATTCAGTCACGCTTTTTAGTTGTTATAAACCTTTGCCTCTGTGTTGTGCTTTTGAAGTTCTATGGAGTTTCCCGTTTTCTTTTCTTTTCTCTTTCTTCTTCCATTTTCGTTTTCTTTTCTCCTTTATATAATTTTAATTTTTAAATTTTTTAAACCTATTATATTTTTTCTACATTTATTCCTTTGTTTCCTACTGTTATTTTCCCCTTGCAGTTAATCCTTAATGTATATAAATTTTCTTCAGTTCAGTTCAGTTCAGTCACTCAGTCATGTCCGACTCTTTGCGACCCCAAGAATCACAGCACAACAGGCCTCTCTGTCCATCACCAACTCCCGGAGTTCACTCAAACTCATGTCCATCGAGTCAGTGATGCCATCCAGCCATCTCATTCTCTGTCGTCCCCTTCTCCTCCCGCCCCCAATCCCTGCCAGAATAAGAGTCTTTTCCGGTGAGTCAACTCGTCGCATGAGGTGGCCAAAGTGTTGGAGTTTCAGCTTCAGCGTCAGTCCTTCCAGTGAACACCCAGGACTGATCTCCTTTAGAATGGACTGGTTGGATCTCCTTGCAGTCCAAGGGACTCTCAAGAGTCTTCTCCAGCACCACAGTTCAAAAGCATCAATACTTCGGTGATCAGCTTTCTTCACAGACCAACTCTCACATCCATACATGACCATTGGAAAAACCATAGCCTTGACTTGATGGACCTTTGTTGGCAAACTAATGTCTCTGCTTTTTAATATGCTATCTAGGTTGGTCATAACTTTCTTTCCAAGGAGTAAGCGTCTTTTAATTTCAGGCTGCAATCACCATCTGCAGTGATTTTGGAGCCCAAACAGTCTGACACAGTTTCCACCTAGGTTTCAGCCCTAGGGCCCTAGTGATTATCAAATAGTGAGAACCCACACAAAGGAAACCACTTGAAGAATTCAACTTTATTTGAAGCCTGGAAAAAGGAAACCTCAAACACAATAAATTTTAAGAATAATGAAAAGGCAGAGAAATACTACACAACTGAAGGAACAAACCGAAGTCCAAATAAATGAAGAGAAAATAAGCAAACTACCTGAAAAAGAATTCAGAATAATGATAATAAAGATGATCAAAAATCTTGAAAACAGAATGGAGAAAATGCAAGATTCAATTAACAAAGACCTAAAAGAATTAAAGAATAAACATACAAACAACACAATTACTGAAATTAAAAGTACTCAAGAAGGAATCAATCACAGAATATCTGAAGCAGAAGAACAAATCAGTGAGCTGGAAAATAAAATAGTGGAAATAATTTCTGAAGAGCAGAATAAAGTAAAAAGAATGAAAAGAACTGAGGATAGACTCAGAGAACACTGGGACAATATCAAATCCACCAGCATTTGAATTATAGGAATCCAAGAAGAAGAAGAGAAAAAGAAAGGGTATGAGAAAATTTTTGAATAAATTATAGTTGAAAATTTCCCCAACAGAGAAAAGGAAACATTCAATCAAGTCCAAGGGGCACAAAGAGTCCCATACAGGATAAACCCAGAGAGAAACATGCCAAGACACATAGTAACCAAACTAACAAAGACTAAACACAGAGAATATTAAAAGCAGCAAGGGAGAAGCAACCAGTAATATAACAGGGAAACCTCATATGCTTAACAGCTCATCTTTCAGCAGAAACTCTGCATGCCAGAAGGGAATGGCAGATTACTATACCCGGCAAGGATCTCATTCAAAATTGATGGAGAAATAAAAAAACTTTTCAGACACAGGCAAAAGTTAAGAGAATTCAATACCACCAAACCAGACTTACAACAAATGTTAAAGGGACTTATATAGTCAAGAAAAACAACAGAAGAGAAAAGATCTAAAAAATTAACCACAAATAATTAAGAAAATGGCAATAGGAACATATATATAAATAATTATTTTAAATGCAAATGGAATAAATGCTCCAACCAAGAGACACAGATTGACTGAATGGATACAAAAACAAGACCCATGTATATGCCGTCTACAAGAAACCCACTTCAGACCTAAAGATACATATAGACTGAAAGTGGAAAAATATATTCCATGCAAATGGGAAGCAAAAGAATGTTGGAGTAGCAATCCTCATACCAGACAAATTAGACCTTAAAGATTACAAGAGGCAAGGAAGGACACTCCATAATGACCAAGGGATCAATCCAAGAGGAAGACATAACAATTATAAATATCTATGCACCAATCATGACCAGTGCGTTCTCTTGACAAAACTCTATTAGCCTTTGCCCTGCTTCATTCTGTGCTCCAAAGCCAAATTTGCCTGTTACTCCAGGTGTTTCTTCACTTCCTACTTTTGCATTCCAGTCCCCTATAATGAAAAGGACATCTTTTTGGGGTGTTAGTTCTAAAAGGTCTTGTAGGTCTTCATAGAACCGTTCAACTTTGGCTTCTTCAGCATTACTGGTTGGGGCATAGGCCTGGATTACTGTAATATTGAATGGTTTGCCTTGGAAATGAACAGAAATCATTCTGTCGTTTTTAAGATTGCATCCAAGTACTGCATTTCGGACTCTTGTTGACCATGATGGCTACTCCATTTCTTCTAAGGGATTCCTGCCCACAGTAGTAGATATAATGGTCATCTGAGTTAAATTCACCCATTCCAGTCCATTTTAATTCACTGATTCCTAGAATGTCTATGTTCACTCTTGCCATCTCCTGTTTGACCACTTCCAATTTGCCTTGATTCATGGACCTAACATTCCAGTTTCCTATGCAATATTGCTCTTTACAGCACCGGACCTTGCTTCTATCATTGGTCACATCCACAACTGGGTATTGGTTTTGCTTTTGCTCCATCCCTTTATTCCTTCTATAGTTATTTCTCCACTGATCTCCAGTAGCATACTGGGCACCTACCGACATGGGGAATTCCTCATTCAGTATCCCATCATTTTGCCCTTTGTTACTGTTCATGGGGTTCTCAAGGCAAGTATACTGATGTGGTTTGCCATTCCCTTCTCCAGTGGACCACGTTCGGCTGTGGTCCATGTGATCAGATCAACTAGTTTCCTGTGATTATGATTTCAGTGTGTCTGCCTTCTGATGCCCCCTCGCAATACCTACCATCTTATTTGGGTTTCTCTTACCTTGGTTGTGGAAAATCTCTTCACAGCCACTCCAGGAAAGTGCAGCCGCTGTACCTTAGCTTGGACGAGGGGTATCTCTTCAAGGCGCCCCTAGACGCGAGAGACGCCAGCCCCGGCGGCGCAGACGCGAGAGACCCCAGCTGTATACAGTTAGCAAAAACAAGACCAGGAACTGACTGTGGCTCAGATCATGAACTCCTTATTGCCAAATTCAGACTTAAATTGAAGAAAGTAGGGAAAACCACTAGACCATTCAGATACGACCTAAATCTAATCCTTTATGATTATACAGTGGAAGTGAGGAATAGATTTAAGGGACTAGATCTGATAGATAGAGTGCCTGATGAACTCTGGACGGAGGTTCGTGACATTGTACAGCAGACAGGGACCAAGACCATCCCCATGGAAAAGAAATGCAAAAAAGCAAAATGGCTGTCTGAGGAGGCCTTACAAATAGCTGTGAAAAGAAGAGAAGCGAAAAGCAAAGGAGAAAAGGAAAGATATAAGCATCTGAATGCAGAGTTCCAAAGAATAGCAAGGAGAGATAAGAAAGCCTTCCTCAGGGATCAATGCAAAGAAATAGAGGAAAACAACAGAACAGGAAAAACAAGAGATCTCTTCAAGAAAATTAGAGATTCCAAGGGAACATTTCATGCAAAGATGGGCTCGATAAAGGACAGAAATGGTATGGACCTAACAGAAGCAGAAGATATTAAGAAGAGGTGGCAAGAATACACAGAAGAACTGTACAAAAAAGATCTTCCCGACCAAGATAGTCACGATAACGTGATCACTGACCTAGAGCCAGACATCTTGGAATGTGAAGTCAAGTGGGCCTTAGAAAGCATCACTACGAACAAAGCTAATGGAGGTGATGGAATTCCAGTTGAGCTATTTCAAATCTTGAAAGATTATGCTGTGAAAGTGCTGCACTCAATATGCCAGCAAATTTGGAAAACTCAGCAGTGGCCACAGGACTGGAAGAGGTCAGTCTTCATTCCAATCCCAAAGAATGGGAATGCCAAAGAATGCTCAAACTACCGCACAATTGCACTCATCTCACACGCTTGTAAAGTCATGCTCAAAATTCTCCAAGCCAGGCTTCAGCAATATGTGAACCGTGAACTCCCAGATGTTCAAGCAGGTTTTAGAAAAGGCAGAGGCACCAGAAATCAAATTGCCAACATCCGCTGGATCATGGAGAGTTCCAGAAGAGCATCTATTTCTGCTTCATTGACTATGCCAAAGCCAGAGAGTTCCAGAAGAGCATCTATTTCTGCTTCATTGACTATGCCAAAGCCTTTGACTGTGTGGATCACAATAAACTGTGGAAAATCCTGAAAGAGATGGGAATACCAGACCACCTGACCTGCCTCTTGAGAAACCTGTATGCAGGTCAGGAAGCAACAGTCAGAACTGGACATGGAACAACAGACTGGTTCCAATTAGGAAAAGGAGTGCGTCAAGGCTGTATATTGTCACCTTGTTTATTTAACTTATATGCAGAGTACATCATGAGGAATGCTGGGCTGGAAGAAGCACAAACTGGAATCAAGATTGCCGGGAGAAATATCAATAACCTCAGATATGCAGATGAAACCACCCTTATGGCAGAAAGTGAAGAGGAACTCAAAAGCCTCTTGAGGAAAGTGATAGAGGAGAGTGAAAAGGTTGGCTTGAAGCTCAACATTCAGAAAACAAAGATCATGGCATCTGGTCCCATCACTTCATGGGAAATAGATGGGGAAACAGTGGAAACTGTGTCAGACCTTATTTTTTTGGGCTCCAAAATCACTGCAGATGCTGATTGCAGCCATGAAATTAAAAGACGCTTACTCCTTGGAAGGAAAGTTATGACCAACCTAGATAGTATATTAAAAAGCAGAGACATTACTTTGCCAACCAAGGTCCGTCTAGTCAAAGCTATGGTTTTTCCCATGGTCATGTATGGATGTGAGAGTTGGACTGTGAAGAAAGCTGATTGCTGAAGAATTGATGCTTTTGAACTGTGGTGTTGGAGAAGACTCTTGAGAGTCCCTTGTACCGCAAGGAGATCCAACCAGTCCATTCTAAGGGAGATCAATCCTGGGTGTTCACTGGAAGGACTGATGCTAAAGCTGAAATTGCAATACTTTGGCCACCTCATGCGACGAGTTGACTCACTGGAAAAGACTCTGATGCTGGGAAAAGTTGGGGGCGGGAGGAGAAGGGGACGACCGAGAATGAGATGGCTGGATGGCATCACTGACTCTGTGGACATGAGTTTGAGTGAACTCCGGGAGCTGGTGATGGACAGGGAGGCCTGGCGTGCTGTGATTCATGGGGTCGCGGAGAGTCAGACACGACTGAGCGACTGAACTGAACTGATGCACCCATCATAGGAGCAACTCAATACACAAGACAAACACTAACAGATATAAATATACAAATTGACAGTAACACAACAATAGTAGGAGACTCTAACACCCCACTCACACCAATGGACTAATCATCAAACAGGAAATTAATAAGGAAACACACGTCTTAAATGATACATTAGGTGAGATGGATCTCATTGATATCTTCAGGACATTCCATCCAAATGCAGAATATACCTTCTTTTCAAGTACACATGGAACATTCTCCAGGATAGACCACATCTTGGGTCACAAATAAAACCTCAGTAAATTTAAGAAAATTGAAATTGTATCAACCATCTCCAACCACAGTGCTATGAGAATAGATATCAATTACAAGAAAAAAAAATGTGAAAAACACAAACACATGGAGATTAAACAATACATTTCTAAATAACCAGCAGGTTACTGAAGAAATCAAAAGGGAAATAAAAAAATTTCTAGAAACAAATGACAATGAAAACACAACACAAAACCTATGGGATGTAGCAAAAGAAGTTCTTAGAGGGAGGTTTTTAGCAATATAATCCTACCTTAAGGAACAAGAAAAACATCGAATAGAAAACTATTTTTATACCTAAAACAGCTCGAAAAAGAAGAACCAAATAAATCCCAAAATTAATAGAAGGAAAGAAACAAAAAAGATCCAAGCAGAAATGAATGAAAAAGAAATGAAAGAAATGATAGTAAAGATTAATAAAACTAAAAGCTGGTTTTTCAAGATGATAAATGAAATTGACCATCCTTTAGCCAGACTCATCATGAACAAAAGAAGAATCAAATCAAAAAAATTAGAAATGAAAAAGGAGAGGTTACAACAGACAATGCAGAAATACAAAGGATTATAAAAGACTATCATTAACAACTATATTACAATAAAATAGATAACCTGGAAGAAATGGACAGATTCTTAGAAAAGTTCAATCTTCCAGACTGAACAAGGAAGAAATAGAAATTATGAACAACCCAACTACAAGCATTGAAATTGAAGCAGTGATAAAAAATCTCCCCAAAATAAAAAGCCCAGGGGCAGATGTGGTATATATACACAATGGAATATTACTTAGCCATAAAAAGAACACATTTGAGTCAGTTTTAATGAGGTGGATGAACTTAGAACCTATTATACAGAGTGAAGTAAGTCAGAAAGAGAAAAATAAATATCATATTCTAACACATATAAATGGAACCTAGGAAAACGGTACTGAAGAATTTATTTACAGGGCAACAGTGGAGAAACAGACATAGAGAATAGACTTCTGGACATGGGAAGAGGGGAGGGGAGGGTGAGATGTATGAAAAGAGTAACGTGGAAACTTACATTACCATATGTAAAATAGATAGCCAATGGGAATTTGCTGTATGGCTCAAGAAACTCAAACAGGGGCTCTGTATCAACCTAGAGGGGTGGATGGGGAGGGAGATGGGAGAGAGGTTAAAAAAGGAGGGGATATATGTACAACTATGGCTCATTTATGTCAAGGTTTGACAGAAAACAACAAAATTCTGTAAAGCAATTGCTGCTAAGTCGCTTCAGTCGTGTCCAACTCTGTGCGACCCCGTGGATGGCAGCCCACCAGGCTCCGCCATCCCTGGGGTTCTCCAGGCAAGAACACTGGAGTGGGTTGCCATTTCCTTCTCCAATGTGTGAAAGTGAAAAGTGAAAGTGAAGTAAAGCAATTATCCTTCAATAAAAAAAAAATACATTAAAAAAAATTCCCCTAAAGAGGGATTTCTCTGGTGGTCCAGTGATTAGGGCTATCTTTAAGTGCAGGGGGTTGTTGGTTCAATCCCTGGATGATCTCACATGCCTTGTAGCCAAAAAGCCAAAACATAAAACAGAGACAATACTGTAACAAATGCAATAAATTTTATAAATGACCCACATCAAAAAAATATCTTTAATAAAAAATTCCCCCCCCAAAAAATATGAATATCTTTTTCATGCCCTCAGTATATGCCTAGATTAAGTTATAGGCTACCATCCTTATGGCAGAAAGTGAAGAGTATCTAAAGAGCCTCTTGATGAAAGTGAAAGAGGCGAGTGAAAAAGTTGGCTTAAAGCTCAACATTCAGAAAACTAAGATCATGGCATCTTGTCCCATCACTTCATGGCAAATAGATAGAGAAACAGTGGAAACAATGGCTGACTTTATTTTTCTGGGCTCCAAAATCACTGCAGATGGTGATTGCAGCCATGAAATTAAAAGACGCTTATTCCTTGGAAGGAAAATTATGACCAACCTAGACAGTATATTAAAAAGCAGAGACATTCCTTTGCCAACAAAGGTCCTTCTAGTCAAGGCTATGGTTTTTCCAGTGGTCATGTGTGGATGTGAGAATTGGACTATAAAGAAAGCTGATTGCTGAAGAATTGATGCTTTTGAACTGTGGTGCTGGAGAAGACTCTTGAGAGTCCCTTGGACTGCAAGGAGATCCAACCAGTCCATCCTAAAGGAGATCAGTCCTGGGTGTTCACTGGAAGGACTGATGTTGAAACTGAAACCCCAATACTTTGCCCACCTGATGTGAAGAGCTGACTCATTTGAAAAGACCCTGATGCTGGGAAAGATTGAGGGCAGGAGGAGAAGGGGACGACAGAGGATAAGATGATTGGATGGCATCACTGACTCAATGGACATGGGTTTGGGTGGACTCCGGGAGTTGGTGACGGACAGGGAGGCCTGGCATGCTGCGGTTCATGGGGTCGCAAAGAGTTGGACACGACTGAGCAACTGAACTGACTGACTGACTAGCTGTTTAATCATCCAACTGGTTATAGACCAATAAATGTTGGCCATAATAGCAGGGTTACATGGTGCAAGGTATGACAATATAAGGATTTTCTTACCAGAGAGCTGAATAACCTCAAATCCTTAGCAAATGTCCAAAGAGGACAAAAGAAGTAGCAGGAATCTGAGGTCTATCAGAAGAAAAGCAATACAACTCTAAATGAAGACGAAACTTCAGAGTTTTCCCAGTACAAAAATCATAATATATGGAGCACTAATGATGTGAGATGTGCTTTATATATATTAATTTTTAAGCTATTATAACAACATAGGAAGGTATATATTATTGACATTACAGATGAGACCCCCAAATTTAAGGAACTTGATCAGGTTCACACAACTAGTAAGTATTAGAACTAGAATATCAACTGAGACTTGGCTGACATTGAATCTAATTTATTCCTCAACAGTACCACACTGATTTTCACAGAAATTATAAAATCAATTAATTTCTATGAGTTGAATTTCATGTTGATTAGTCATAGGCAATAATCTCTCACTCTTATTAACTTGGAGTATATTAAGGTGGAATATATTCTCCTATTTGGGGGAGGAGAGAACAAAAACTACATATTCAGGGATATGAACTATGGTACTGGAGAAGACTTAGTCCTTTGGACTGCATGGGGATCAAACCAGTCAATCCTAAAGGAAACCTGTCCTGAATATTCATTGGAAAGACTGATGCTGAAGCTGAAGCTCCAATACTTTGGCCACCTCATGCAAAGAGTCAACTCATTGGAAAAGATCCTGATGCTGGGAAAGATTGAGAGCAGAAGGAAAAGGGGGCAACAGAGGATGAGATGGTTGAATGGCATCACTGACTCAATGAATATGAGCTTGATCAAACTCCGAGAGATAGTGAAGAACAGGGAAGCCTGGCATGCTACAGTCCATGAGTTCACAAAGAGTTGGACATGACCTAGCAACTGAACAAGAAAAGGATATGAAAGAAATAATTATCTTATATGACTCAGAACTCTTAAGAAGTAAAAGTCAGGTGCTCTCAGCATAAACAAAGTTATTAGGAATAAAGTCAGGGAGTACCTTATCCCTTGTCCTCTGTCTCCCAGGCTGGTGCTTCTTGAATGGTGCCATGTTGTCCCTCTGTCTGCTGGCTTTCCTGCTGAACAGTAAGCATTCAGTTTATAACTAGGAGAAAAATATTAACAGTTCAAATCATAAATTATAAACAATAAATTCAAACAATAGATACAGTTTATTATCTCCTGATAGCATTTTGTGTTCTATGGAACAAATTAAGTGTTAATAAATATCTTTGGAAACCACATATAGCACCCATTGACTCCAAGAAGAATTTAGACCTTTGATCCTAGATCAGAATATTTTAAAAATGACAAAAGCCTTCACACTAGAATTCAGCAAAACAGTACTAAAATTATTAATTTAAAAAGGAAATTATGTCTTTACTTATTAAGGAAAAACTTTTGAATTTTCTACATTGCCACTCAAATTTTTATTCCACGGCCAGAGTGGAGATTGTAGTGATAAAATAAAATAAAAAATAATAGAGCAAATTATATTTCTGAAGCATACCATGTCCTTCTTTAGTGATATATGTTTTTAAAAGTGTCTCTGAACCTATAAATTGAGCTATCTGGGGGAAAAATACACAAACATACCTAATGGCAATAATGTGTTTTTTGAGCATTACGGCTTTCAAACAAACCCCCATCCCCAAAAGATGGCTTGCTTGGTACATCTCTAATCTAAAAAAGAAGAAACACTGCTAAATGAGTTGTCTTTTATGTCTATTTTTAAAAATCTTTTTAGATTTTATTTTTTAAATTGGAGTATAGTTGATTTATAATGTTGTGTTAATTTCTGCTGCTCAGCAAAGTACTTCAGCGCTACATAAAAATATACTTTTAAAACTTTCTCTGAAACCTGAGAGACTATTTATAAAATTCAAACGATTATAGGAAGCTCTTGCTCTTACACAGGCAATAAAGATTCCTATTTTTCCCAAGAGGTTACAGCGAATCTAGTCCTTTTTATGAAAACTTGCCTTCTCAGCCTGTGGAATTCTCTTGAAAATGTGTTTTGCCTTATGAGTAATGTAATTTCAGCTACTACTTACATCTATATAAGGCACTTTACTCCTATGATACTAAAAAGCAGTATTAGTCACTCTAGACTTTCCAGCTATCACCTCTTTAAGATCCTTCTGGCTAATACCAAGGAACATATTCTATACTCTAAATCTATGTTCCTCCATTTCTCTCCTAGAAAATATAATTTCTATTTAAAAAATCACAAAGTGGTAAAAATAATTTATTCATTTCCAAAAAGGAACTTAAATGCAAATATGGTCTCTTTTGCAAAAGCTAAGGGATCAAGTGAATAAGATATTCTAGCAAAACCTCAACTATTTAAAGTTACAGAGGACATATTCTATTTATTCTATAACATGAGATGACTAGATGGCCATCACAGGTGTTTCTTTTGCTTCCATATCATAAAGAAAAAGGGAAATTTTGAGATCATAATGTATTATTAGTTCCAACAGGCAATAGTGGCATAAGTCTTCTTCTGATCTAATTAGCCTGAGGGTCTCTATCATCTCTCTCTTGAGAGCTCTAAGACACACTAGATTTAAAAAAAAATAATGAAGTAAAATAGTATATAACATTGCATCTTTATGACAGTTACCTTGAACTCTTTATCAGGTAGATAATTTCCATTTGATAAAGGTATTTTCCTGAGGTTTTCTCTCTGTCTCCTCATTTTGCCAGACTCTGTGTTTGTTTCTATGTATTAGCAAAACCAGCCACCTTCCTAGTTTTGAAGGGTGGCCTTGTCTAAGCTATGTCTCATAGAGTCCATAAGCACAATCACTCTGGCCACCAGAGCTAGGTGCTCAAGGGACTTCCGGGTTTGGGCTGTGTGTGCCTGTCTGCTGTGGCAAGGGAGTGAGCAGGGCTCTCGAACGGCCTCCTTGCTGAGTTGCATAGCTGTGGCTTTTTGGTGTTAGATGGCCTCCCAGTGGGGTGTGCCTACTGGTGCTTGCAGTTTAAATAATTCCAAAGTAGCACCTGTCAGTGTCAGTATTAGCAAGGAAGAATGAGATCTCAAAGATGGTGTCAGCCAGCATCTCCCTTTCTAGGGAGGATCCCAATAGGCTCCTGCCTCTCTGGAAGATGCTTTAAGATTGGTTAAGTGGATCTCCTTCACTTTTTCAAACAGATGCTTTTCAAACTGTTTGTTGTTGTTTTGTTTTTTTGTGCTGCAAACTGAGTCTGCAAACGAACCTTTTAAGATTAGATTCTTCATGTCCTATAGTACTATGGTTTTCCTGGATGTATCCTTGTCTTTCAAAACCAAATGTTTTGGAGGCTTATCTCTCCTACATGGAATCTGAGGGCTGGGATGCTTGATACAAGGCACAAGTTCATGATTCTTGGGAACGAGTTCAGTTGTTTTGAGCCCCCTCCCAATTGTGGATGGCTCACCAGCAGTAGGGTGTTTCTTTAGTGAGACTATATCTTTGCCTTCACTATAATCTCAGTGCTACTCTTTTATCCTTTCTTGTGGAGGCTCTGTTCACCAAGTCTTCAGTTCTTTTCAGGGGAAACTATTCAGTAGTTTCAGGGAGCTACAACTATTTATGTTTGTAGATTTGTTGTGTCCGTAGTAGGAAGTGAATTCACAATCTCCCCATACTACCATCTTGAACTACTGTCTAAGATATACTAGTTTTTCATCTTTAGACTTCTCTTTCATTCACCTTTTTCTTTCATTCCAGACAGGGAATAAATTTTAACCTTAGGGGAAGAAAAAGCTGACTTTGACTGTTGAAAAAAATCTAATCCCTTTGCCACATGAATAGTAGAAACTATCAAGAAAGAATCTTCCATCTGTTTACATCTGAAAGCATTATCCTCAGATACTTATTCAGATTGATCTTTTCAGCAGATATCTTTGCCTGCTGGAGACAAAAGTGTCAAGGAGATTGGGAAAAACCGGTATCTCCTTTTATAGTAGGTACTTTTCAAAATCATGGCTTAAATCTTTAAAAGCACTCTATAAAGTACATTGTGCAATTCCTGAGACATAGCAAATATTCAATTAATAATGTGTATTCTTGTTTTATTATTATGAGTCTAGGGTTACAATTATTGTGAGTAGGATCTGCTATCAGGGTAATGTCACCCAACTTCAAATCCCATGTCAGTCAGTTCAGTCACTCAGTCATGTCCAAATCCCATGTTCAGTTCAGTTCAGTTCAGTCGCTCAATGTGTCCGATTCTTTGTGACCCCATGAATCACAGCACGCCAGGCCTCTCTGTCCATCACCAACTCCCGGAGTTCACTCAAACTTATGTCCATTGAGTCGGTGATGCCATCCAGCCATCCCATTCTCTGTCATCCCCATCTCCTCCCACCCCCAATCCTTCCTAGCATCAGATTTTTTCCAGTGAGTCAACTCGTCCCATGAGGTGGCCGAAGTACTGGAGTTTCAGCTTTAGCATCAGTCCTTCCAATGAACACCCAGGATTGATCTCTTTTAGAATGGACTGGTTGGATCTCCTTGCAGTCCAAGGGACTCTCAAGAGTCTTCTCCAACACCACAGTTCAAAAGCATCAATTCTTCGGTGATCAGCTTTCTTCACAGTCCAACTCTCACATCCATACATGACCACGGGAAAAACCATAGCCTTGACTAGACGGAACTTTGTGGCAAAGTAATGTCTCTGCTTTTTAATATGCTATCTAGGTTGGTCATAACTTTCCTTCCAAGGAGTAAGCGTCTTTTAATTTCATGGCTGCAATCAGCATCGGCAGTGATTTTGGAGCCCAAAAAAATAAAGTCTGACACTGTTTCCACTGTTTCCCCATCTATTTCCCATGAAGTGATGGGACCAGATGCCATGATCTTCATTTTCTGAATGTTGAGCTTCAAGCCAAACTTTTCACTCTCCTCTTTCACTTTCATCAAGAGGTTTTTGAGTTCCTCTTCACTTTCTGCCATAAGGGTGGTTTCATCTGCATATCTGAGGTTATTGATATTTCTCCCAGCAATCTTGATTCCAGCTTGTGCTTCTTCCAGCCCAGCGTTCCTCATGATGTATTCTGCATATAAGTTAAATAAGCAGGGTGACAATATACAACCTTGACGTACTCCTTTTCCTATTTGGAACCAGTCTGTTGTTCCATGTACAGTTCTAACTGTTGCTTCCTGACCTGCATACAGGTTTCTCAAGAGGCAGGTCAGGTGGTCTGGTATTCCCATCTCTTTCAGAATTTTCCATAGTTTATTGTGGAAATCCCATGTAGGTTGACCTAATTCCTAAGATACCCAAGCTCCAAAATTACCATCTTCTCATTGTTTTCAATCTCTTAAATTCAATTTTAATTTCTTTACTCATTTATTCATATAGTCATTCATTCAACAAATGAGGTGGCAAACTCTATACCAAAAAAAAATACAAAGAATAAGATATTATTGTGTATAATGATAATTAACACAACCCTACTTCCATAAGAGTACTGCCCAGCAGCAGATAGAGGAATTAATTTAATAATCACCCAAGTGTGAAACTGCTATTATAATATGAACTGGGAAGGAAAATTAGAGATTATATCTTTAGAGAAGTCAAGGAAGGCTGCATTGCTTGATCTGAGACCCCTCAAAATGGCTCACACTCCTTCAGATATCAACTAGATATTAATAACAAGGAAGGAAATAATGCTCTAGGCAGTGAGAATTACATAGACGAAGACCCTGGAGTGGGAAAAAGTGCCAAGACCTTACAGCTTGTAAGACCGTAGGACAGAGAGGACACGAAAGGAGCCCAGAGCAAGATGAGGCTGGGGAGTTAGATGTGAATGACAGCATCCAGGCTCTTGGGATGGACTTTATCTGGACTTTAGCTGGAGACTCACAATACAACTGAAGGCTGACAACACAGGAGTGACGTGAGAGTAATGGAAACAAAATGGGGCTAGAACAAGCGTAAGTGATTGACCTGGGAAATGGCACTTTTCACTTGCACTGAAGAGATACAAAGAGCTGAGATGTCAGCCCACAGGAGAACAAAATAGTAGCAAGGAGAAATGGTGGAGTCTAGGAATATTTAGGAAGCGAAGTCAAGATCAATGCTAATAGATTTCACACAAGAGAGTGAATGAGAGGGAGGTATTGAGAATGATGAACAGATGTATACGCTGGGATCTGAGTTGCAGAGAGTAGTTTGGGAAGAAGTGTTTTTTAAGGAGAGAAAGGTGTAGGCAGTGCCTTTCCATTTTTGGCTTGTTTTACTCATTTGTGTAAAACAGCTACTACTCTGATGGCAGGTTGCCCATAATTCTCTACATATTTGTAATTATTTCTCAACTAGAAAAAGTACAAACCTTAGTTTGATTTAGTTGCCTTTCCATACCTCCTATGATTATTTTGTTATACAGGAGTAATCAAATTAATTTAATAAAATGTTAGCAACTTAAAGGATCTTATGAGATTTCTCATGACATTTTGAAAGAGAAAAAAGTGAAATAATTACAGAAATATTGGTAAATTCTTAATATATGTCAGATTTTTTTTTCTTTTGGCTAACATAAAAAGAAAAATGTATCTTCTACCAGTACTTTAGAAGATACAGATGTATTAGAATGTGGTAATAGTAGAAATTCATCATTATCTCCTAGCCTCTATGGTATTTTTATAAACTGGATTTCTATTAGTGCTTTATTCTAATTCAATCTCACAGCCTGTAAAGGAGCACATCTAATTTAAAGTTGTTGCTTATATTCAATGCCATGGCATGCCCAGAATAAAGTTTGATAGTGGCCCCACATCCAATATCATAAACCCATATAAATATGCATCTTACTTCAAAGTAATAAAGATGTCTCTGACTAGAAAATGGTGAGGGTTATTCCTCCCAAAATATGTTAATAATTAAATAGGGAGTTGAAGATCAATAAATATGTATTCCATACAAAGTCATAACTTTACAAACGTGTAATCCATGTTAAACCCCATCTCCAAGTTTCACCAAGCATACGTTCTTACTTTACAAGCATATATATGACAGTTAAATTATATGTTTATCATTTTCACTGAGGACATTTGACATTTATAGGTTATGGTAAAAACAAATTTGGTAATTTTGCTGCCTTAAGAAAGACAAACCCACTACAAAAACTATATGTTCTCTGCTTTCAAAGGAGAATAATTTAGGTTTCCAAATGCGAGGGCTTTTTACTTATTTTCTCTTACATACATAAAATACAAGGAATTGTAGACACTGATCTGCTTTGTCGATCAAATTTTTATAAGTAGGATATATTAGTTCTTGGCTAATAGTAACTTAAGAGACAAGTCCTTCAGTGACTTAAATGAAATAAAATAACTTTTTGCTGGCATAATCTGTGGTGTTATTCTCAGGTTGTTCTAATGAAGCAGACTTATTTTATATTGCAGTTTATGACCAAGCTTAGGATATCTCTGAAAGAAGAAATTTACGCCTATCATCCCATGTGGGTCCTTTTCAAGGGCATTACAATAGTGTTTTGTATGAACATGATTTTGTTCATTTGAGAAAGTTTAGGTCCACATTTTCTCTTTAAATGCTAGACTAAAGGGACAGCTTCACTTTCAGGTCTCTACATTCTCTTTAAGAAAGGGAGGTGAGAATTAGATCCCACAGAACGCTCTATCACATTTAAGCTATGGTACTGCAGAATGCTTTCTAGAGATTCAGGCTCTGAATTATAAGATAAGTATCCTTGCAGGGTCTGCAAGTTTGTGCACTCGTGTAAAGAACCAAAGCTTAAGTGGGAGAGGGGATTCCTTATTTACAAATGAAATTAATTTCAAATATGTTAGTACTCATTCTACAAATTAGAAAAGCACAAAATGATGTCCTCTATTTAGTAGATCACTAGGGCAATATATTGTGACAGTATTATTTTGGATCCAGCTATCAAATACTGGATCAACTATTTTCAAAAGCCATTTAACTGGAGAAATAAGAATGAAAAGGTATAGTCAGCCAGAGTCTCAGTTTTACTACAATTTTTTTAATACAAATTTTTACTATAGTTTTTCTTGTGACCCAGGGCAAGAAAATCTGAAAAAGCACTGATGCTTCCAGTGTAGTGGGGGTTCCTGGAAACCTTGTCTCCTCATTACACAATTTGCACTGCCAGCTATTGCTCCTTTCATATTGTACATCACACCAGAAGTGCAATTGATGCTATTTTTGTTGATATCACAGGCCCTTGTGTTTCCTTTAGCCATAGTCCTTCAATAAGCATATTAGTCATTTTATATGTACCTGAAAAAGATTCAAATATTAAAAAAGGAAGACAATTTTAGCTTTCACTTTTATTTCTCCATTTTATACCTTGCTACTTAAATACAGTAGGATCCCTCTGTGCCACACAAAATGTGGATAAAAATGTCAACTTCTCAGGTTTAGTACAAGAATTAAATGAGATAACAGAATATATTATAAAGTATCCAAAATGTTATAAATCTCAAAAAAGGGAGAAGGCTTCTCCTATATTTAGCTAAACTTTAAAATATGAAAAATATCTCAAATAGTTTTTGGTTGAAAACTCACATAAATTGCCTAGTAATCAGTAATAATGAAAATATATTTAATAGCTTATATGACACACCTAAAGCATTGCTTGGAGAGATATTTAATAGCTTAATCATTTATATTACTATAAATATATATATATATATATATATATATATATTATGAGTATCCAACCTAATCAGTTAAAGAGCAGTAAGACAAAGAGAAAAAGTATATTGGAAAAAGTAATTGATGGCAAACACTGAACTGAAAAATAGAATGTAGTTATCTAAGGGATGACTCGAGGAAAATAAAGAATAAAACAGATCAATCATTATTTAACATAAAGAAAGGAAAAAGACAAACATATCAAGCATAAAGATTCAAATTTTCACAGATTACATGAAAAAATTATAAATTACTTTGCTCATCTCTGTAAAAATTAATTTATAAATGTAGATAAATAATCTAAGATAACCCAATCAAGATAGCATAAAATATTGAAACCTACAGATTACCATAGAAGAACTAGAGAAACTTGTCAAATAACTTCTCATCTCCCATCTCCATAACACAAACACATTCAAGTTAATGCATTAATCATAAATAGATTCTTCAGGAAATTCATGGAATTCCATAAATTATTTAAGTAATATAAAACTATGCAATGCAGGAGATGCAGGTTTAATGCCTGGGTCAAGAAGATCCCCTGGAGGAGGAAATGGCAAGTCACTCCAGTATTCTTGCCAGGAAAATCCCATGGACAGAGGAGCTTGGCAGGCTACAGCCCACAGGTTTGCAGAGAGTCAGATATGACTGAGTTTTACAGAACACACACACACATGATATCTCCATTGCTCAAGAGCATATTTAACAAATGCAAACATAAGCAAAGATTAGCAAAAAAATCAGTTTCCCTTACTGGTCATAAATCCTAAACCAAATATTAGCAAACAGAATATAAGGGCATAACAAAATAATAATAACCATTATTAATTAGTCTTACTAGATTCAGATATAATTCAATATTGAAAGAACATAATAATTCATCTACATAGCAATATACAAATATTATAATATCTTCTCAAATGTTTAAAGATATTTGATATAAATTTAGCATATTTGTCTTAAATAGTACATAGTAAGTTTAAAATTATGTATATTTATTTGACATTAAATATATATATATAAATTTAAACATATTAGATATAAATCTGGGCTTCCCTGGTAGCTCAACTGGTAAAGAATCTGCCTGCAATGCAGGAGACCCAAGTTCTATTCATGGGTCAGGAAGATACCCTGGAGAAGGATTAGGCAACCCACTTCAGTATTCTTGCCCTTCCCTGGTGGCTTAGATGGTAAAGAATCTGCTTGCAGTATGGGAGGCCTGGTTTGATCCCTGGGTTGGGAAGGTCCCCTGAAGGAGGGCATGGCAACCCACTCCAGTATTCTTGCCTGGAGAATCTCCATGGACAGAAGAAATTGGTGGGCTACAGTCCATGGGGTCGCAAAGAGTCGGACACGACTGAGCGACTAAACACAGATATAAATCTAAAATTTACAGTACTAATGTGGATATAGATTTTAACGTACAAACAGTGTTTATATAAAACTTTAAAACTGCATGTATATTCACTATTACCAATCTTGTTTAACATTGTTTTGGACATAACAGCTTATGTGATTAAATGAAAGAGAGGAATGAGATAAGAAACAGGTGAAAGTATCATTATACATCATAAACAATATTGTATGTCTGGAAAACTAAAGTAAATTGACTGAAAAACTTTAAAAATATTCATTTTCACTGGAGGGATTAAGCCTAGAGAGATATATTTTTAAAGTGATGTTCAAGATTCACATGGAATAAATTTTAAAACTCTCTTGTGGGACATAAAAATAAAATCTGAATCAATTAAAAGGCAATATGCTGTTTCTGGCTAGAAAGGCTCAAGAAGATAAAATGTTAAATTTCCTAAATTAATATTTAAGATATAATCTGTTACCAATAAAAATAGCAAAGTAATTTTTTTTGAACAAGTGAATTCTAAAGTTCCTACACATACATTTTAAATATAACACAAAAAAGAAAAAGAAAAAGATCAGTAAACTTCAGGAACTCCTATTGGCCTGGTGAAAGATTAGACAGAGAAACCATAAAAGAGGAGAAAATAGATTTTAAATTAGACCTCATACATATATGTAGGACTTCAGCATAAAACACTAGTGATTTTTTATTATGGGTGAAATAATGAATTGTTCAGTGAAAGGCATTGGAAAAAGCCATATATCTTGAGAATATAGAAAGCTACTATCTATAACTTAAACTAGAATTAATCCCTGATGAGTTCAATATTTAAATATTAAAACTGCAGCAGTGTAAGAAGAAGGTACAACTTCGGCATGAAGAAGACCTGCCTAAATTTTATATGAAAAATGGAAGCCATGAAAAAAGGTATACAAATTACAATGAAGCAGTCTCCTTGGCAGTATATATCATTACAGAATCAAAAGGAAACAAAGCAAAGAATAGCAAAAAAGCAACGTCACCTGACAACACCTGGTAACAAAGGGAAGGTCTCCTTCAAGCTCACTAGAAAAAGAAAATAAAAGGTCAGAAATTGTACTGGCACTGGTGTAAAGAATCTGCCTGCAATGCAGGAGACCTGGGTTCATCCCTGGGTTCAATCCCTGGGTTAGGAAGATTCCTTGGAGAAGGGAACGGCTACCTACTCCAATATTCTGGCCTGGAGAATATCATGGACTGTATAGTCCATGGGGTTGCAAAGAGTCTTACACGACTGAGAGACTTTCACCTTTCACTAGCGGTAAAGAACCCCCTCCAGTACAGGTAGATGATAAAGAAAAGGGTTCCATCCTGGGTTGGGAAGATCCCCTGAAGGAGGGCATGGCAACACACTCCATTTTTCTTGCCTGGAGAATCCCATGGACACAGAAGTCTAGTGGACTACAGCCCATAGGGACGCAGAGAGTCAGACATGACTGAAGTGACTTCACACACACATACAAAAGCAGTTCACATAAAAAAGGAAAATATATACGAATAATAAAAAAGTTAATCTTGCCTTTTATCCCAACATCATAGTGGTCTACTGCTCTCTGAAAACTCAAATATACTGAGTAACTTACTTAAGTATGTTTTAAGATGCATTTCTAAGTTCATAGTAAATTGAGGAAAATCTCCAAGAACCTATTTAGATGAATAGAGATATTAAATTGAACAAATAAGCAAATGCTAAACAAAGTACAACTATCCAAATCAGGGAACTAGAGCATTAAATATTAGGATGCTTAATTCTCAAAGTTCTGTTCTATACATGTATGGAAAAACAGAAGCTAATGTTAGACAAGGAGATTTTAGAGTGAGCCCAGGCCTTCTAGCATGGCTGTCCAACAGGACTTCCTACGTGGACATGTTCTACTATAGTGGTGCTCGCCAATACAGTAACCACTAGCCACCTTAGGCTGTACTTGAAATATGCCTCATGCAACCACGGATATAATGTGTAATTTTATTTATATTTAATTAATTTACATTTAAAAAGTCACCCACACCTAGTACCTAAGTTATTGGACAGTATAGCTAAGGACCCTCAACATTAGTAAAAGATGGGGTTACAAAATAGGTTTCTTCCCATGTAAAGTAAAGTTAAAAATGAAACTTGCAAATTGCTTATTTCTGGAACAACTGTGTGTAGAAAAAAGAGGAAAACAAAGAGTGGTTTAAATGTATATTACTTACTGGCTATATGAATCTTAAGTAAATATATTAAATTAGACATATTTTTGAGTTCAAAATAAATATATTACAAATATAAACGGGATGAAATGGAATGAAAAATTTCAAATCTATTACAGGAGAGAAAAACTAAATGGAAAAGTTGATTATTATTAGGAAAATTAGAAACAGAAAACAAAGATAGAAAAAGAAAGGGAAGAAAGTAAAAGATTGTAAAAATAAATTTAAATAGAGTAAAAATTATCTTAGTAAGGTCTAGTAAATTGATTCAGTTGAAAAGTAGATTGTCTGACTGGATTTAAGATCCACTCCAACTCTGATCATTGTATTAAAATGTGTATTCCAAGTTTAATACAGAAAGGCTGAAAATGATGGCTTGGAAACATATACAGAAAAATAGCAAGTTAAGGAATCTTAAGGTAGTATTATCAATATAAAACAAAAAATATTTTAAGGTGAGAAAAATTATTAGAGATAAAAATGACAATATAAAAATAATGGTTTTAATTGACTTGGAAGATATTAAAATTCTAAATTTAGATGAATCTAGTTAAACACCTGACCTTATTAGAGATTAACAGAGACTGATGAATCCATCATCACAATGGGTATTTCAACACACTACTTAAAAATTAATAAGAATAGAGATATCAGTGATAGAGTTAAGAAGCAAAATTTAATGAACATACACAGAACTGTGCTATCAAGATCTACAGAAAAATTTTTGCAAACAAAATTTGTTAAAAATTAATTTCACAAAATTTCAAAAATTGATATTTTATAAATACCTCAAAAGCATCAATTCTTTGGCGATCAGCTTTCTTCACAGTCCAACTCTCACATCCACACATGACCACGGGAAAAACCATAGCCTTGTCTAGACGGACCTTTGTTGGCAAAGTAATGTCTCTGCTTTTTAATTTACTATCAAGGTTAGTCATAACTTTCCTTCCAAGGAGTAAGCGTATTTTAATTTCATGGCTGCAATCAGCATCTGCAGTGATTTTGGAGCCCAAAAAAATAAAGTCTGACACTGTTTCCACTGTTTTTCCATCTATTTCCCATGAAGTGATGGGACCAGATGCCATGATCTTTGTTTTCTGAATGTTGAGCTTCAAGCCAACGTTTTCACTCTCCTCTATCATTTTCATCAAGAGGCTTTTGAGTTCCTCTTCACTTTCTGCCATAAGGGTAGTGTCATCTGCATATCTGAGGTTATTGATATTTCTCCCGGCAATCTTGATTCCAGCTTGTGCCTCTTCCGGCCCAGCGTTCCTCATGATGTACTCTGCATATAAGTTAAATAAGCAAGGTGACAATATACAGCCTTGACACACTCCTTTTCCTATTTGGAACCAGTCTCTTGTTCCATGTCCAGTTCTGACTGTTGCTTCCTGACCTGCATACAGATTTCTCAAGAGGCAGGTCAGGTGGTCTGGTATTCCCATCTCTTTCAGAATTCTCCACAGTTTATGGTGATCCACACAGTCAAAGGCTTTGGCATAGTCAATGAAGCAGAAATAGATGCTCTTCTGGAACTCTCTTGCTTTCTCCATGATCCAGCGGATGTTGGCAATTTGATCTCTGGTGCCTCTGCCTTTTCTAAAACCTGCTTGAACATCTGGGAGTTCACGGTTCACATATTGCTGAAGCCTGGCTTGGAGGATTTTGAGCATGACTTTACTAGCGGACAGAGGGGCCTGGCGTGCTGTGATTCATGGGTTCGCGGAGAGTCGGACACGACTGAGCGACGGAACTGAACTGAACTGAAATACCTCTAACCACAATACGATTAACTTAAGGATCAATTCAGTTCAGTTCAGTTCCGTCGCTCAGTTACTAAAAGATAAATAACCCATATCACATACTAAAATCTATTTCAAATTCATTAAAGTTACAGATGTGAAGAATGCAAACTTATATTCTTGGAAATATATCAGACACATCTTACTTGTTTAGAAATAGATAAATGTTTCTTAAAATAGTCCCAAAATGTGCAAATAATTTTGAAACGTTGAAAAATCTGATTCTATTAACAACTTCTGTTTGTAAAAACACAATAAAGTAAAAGTAAAGAAGAAAACATTGAGGAAATAAAAAGAATGAAAATCTTTTAAATTTTACCTACATTACATAAATAAATGTCATAAATGACTTTTAAATATGCAATCAATAAATGTGTGTGTTTATACGTATACATATATATATACACACATATATATTAATAGGTGTTTCCTAGAAGAGAAAACTAAAAGAATAATACATGAAAAAAGTTTAATAATGCAAATTTTTGTTAAGGATTGTAGTAAAGATTACTCTCATTAACTGTTGATAATACAGTATCTTTATAGAGACACACACACATACACATGACATCGCAAAATAACATATATATAACAACATGCAAACAGACTGAAAAGGATTGCCCATTTATAAAAAAAGTTATGTTTATTAGAATTGTCCTGAATAAGCATTTTTTTCTCATATTCACAATTAAATTCTGTAAGGCTGTAAGCAGATTAAACATAAACCAAGAGCAAAAGTCACTAATGAAAATGGTACTAACAAAAAAGAAAAAAAATTGTATGTATGACTTGATTAAGAGTTCAAACATAACATTTGAGTTCTACTGTCCATAAAGACTGAACCATACTACCAACTACCTAAACCAGATTTTATCAAATTATTAAAAGACTTGGTCTCATTTGTTCAAAGACTGAATTATTAATATAATAATTAAACATGAAATTGAATTATTGTATATATCCTTTCCATAGTGAAAAAAAAAAGTGTTAACATCTATTATAGAAATTTGGTCCACTGAAGTCTTCTTACAAGGAAAGTACTTTTTCATCAGTAATTCAATCTGATAAAAATATTTGCAAATCTATGCAGAGACAGCAGGCTCATTAACAAAAGGTTATGGAAGTTCTTAAACTTACTCCCAAATGTAGTTTCTTTGGACACTGAACAAAAAAAAAATAAGAAAAAGAAGAAGAAAATAACTCGATGGAAAAACCTGTGCTACTGAAATGCTGAGTCCATAGTTCTTCCCAAATGATCAAGAACCTGTCCAAATAAAGTAATTTCTATACAGTTTCAGCATCTTTTTCAAATTTCTATTGCTGTTGGAAACATTAGGTTTACATCAATTCCCTAATACTTATAAGTCTGAAGAAATTAAATACTTGGGCATAAAAATATGACTATGAATACACTCACACACATACATACAGTTCTCAAAGAGTTTAACATTTAATCCATTTTAGAAATATTTTAAATAATTTTGGTGGGTTGTTTTTTTTTTTTGCTGTAAATTTGCCTTTGTAGAATTTTTAAAACATTTCTCAAATGTGATGTTTCCAGCAGCAGTTCATTTTCTTTTTAAATATACAATACCTATGTACCAAACAGGTGCCCAACTTCCTAACTGTTCATCAATGATGTATGCACGCTAAATTGCTTCAGTCATGCCCAACTCTGTGCAACACTATGGACTGTAGCCTGCCAGGATCCTCGCAGTCCGTAGGATTCACCAGGCAAGAATACCAGAGTGTGTTGCCATTTCCTTCACCAGGAGATCTTCCCAACCCAGAGATTGAACCCACATCTCTTAGGTCTCCTTCATTGGCAGGCACATTCTTTACTGCTAGTGCCACATGGGAAGCCCTGTACACTTGACGGATGTCCTTATTTGCAAATGGTAACTATGAAGTTTCTTTAGCATTATATTTCATGAAAGATTAAATTCTTCTACTGAAGTTACTGCTCTAAATTTACTTTAGTGACCTCTTTACACCACAATAGTATTTTGAGATCATGTGATGGTTAGAAAAAGTTCTTCCAATTAAAGATTCATATTTAGAATATTTAGATCCAACTCACTATTGTAGGTGGGCTTCTCAGTTGGCACTAGTGGTTAAGAGTCTGCCTGCCAATGCAGGAGACTTAAGAGAATCAGGTTCGATACTGGATTGGGAAGATTCCCTGGAGGGCATTGTAACCTGCTACAGCACTCTTGCCTGTAGAATCCCATGGACAGAGGAGCATGGCTGGGGCCCATAGAACCACAAACAGTTGGACGTGACTGAAGCAACTTAGCACGCATGCACATGCACTATTGTAGGTAGAGTTTTGGTATCTAGAGCAGGCAGATGAACCCATTAACTTTAATTAAGTGTACCTTCATAAGAAATATTTCAATGTATCTTTGTTTACTTGCCATCTTAGAAAAAGGCTATAATTTATAGTCAATACTTCTAGAAACAACTTCCCCTCATGATGCACTGACTATTCTCTCCTCTTGTGATATTGGCATTTCTGGCCCATCATTCCTTAATTTTCTATTTGACATACTCCTTCTCACCTGACCTCTGAATTTTGCAGCGTTTCAGTGCTTAGTTTTAAGTCCTTTTCTCTTTTTAACTTGAAACACTCTTCCTATAAATTAATAAATTTGTTTACAAATACTGACTAGAGACCTCCTGTAAGCTATATATGATCTCATTGAGTTTTGCTATGTATAGACTAATTATGTTTAATTTTATATTTTAATTTAGTATTTCCTTTTGAATTTAATTCCTATAGAGTGAGTGAAGTCGCTCAGTCATGTCCAACTCTTTACGACACCATGGACTGTAGCCCACCAGGCTCCTCTGTCCATGAAATTCTCCAGGCAAGAATACTGAAGTGGGTAGCCATTCCCTTCTACAGGGGATCTTCCCAACCCAGGAATTGAACCCGGGTCTCCTGTATTACATGAAGATTCTTTACCGTCAGAGTCACAAGGAAAACCCCACCTATTTCCTATAGATTTCTGTCTAAATAATATTCCCACTTTAATAATTAATAGATATCTTATTCTCAGTGTATCAAGCTGACATTCAAATTAAAATATAAAACAACCAAAAAAAAGAGAATTTATAAGAATTTATAAGATGTTGACTACAGCCATGAAATTAAAAGATGCTTGCTCCTTGGAAGAAAAGCTATGACAAACATAGATAACATATTAAAAAAGTAGCGACATTACTTTGCCAACAAAAGTCCATCTAGTCAAAGCTATGGTTTTTGCAGTGGTCATGTATAGATGTGAAAGTTGGACTATAAAGAAAACTGAGAGCCAAAGAATTGATGCTTTTGATCTGTGGTGTTGGAGAAGACTCCTGAGAGTCCCTTGGACTGCAAGGAGATCCAAGTCAATCCTAAAGGAAATCAGTCCTGAATATTCATTGGAAAGACTGATGCTGAAGCTGAAACTCCAATACGTTGGCCACCTGATGTGAACAGCTGACTCATTTGAAAAGACCCTGATGCGGGGAAAGATTGAAGGTGGGAGGAGAAGGGTACGACAGAGGATGAGACGGTTGGATGGCATCATGGACTCGATGGACATGAGTTTGAGCAAGCTCCGGGAGTTGGTGATGGACAGGGAGGCCTGGGGAGCTACAGTCCATGGGGACTCAAAGAGTCAGACACGACTGAGCAACTGAACTAAACTGATAAGAATATGTTCAAGCTCACTCTTAGAGAATTCAAGTGAAAACAACAGTGAAATACCCTTTGTCAATCAATAGATTGACAATAATTTAAAAATATGACAATCCTTTCTCTCCATGAGGCTGAGGAGAAACAGGTATATCCATTCATTGTAATGAAAATCAATACAATCTTCTGAGAAAAATTTTGGCAATACACAACAAAAGTTCACACATGTTTTCTTTTTGATCCGTACTTACAATTCTTGGCTTCCCTGGTGACTCAGTGGTAAAGAAATTGAGGTTGGGAAGATCTCTTGGATAATGAAATGGCAATTTTCTCCAGAATTCTTGCCTGGGTAATCCCATGGGCAGAGGAGCCTGGCAGGCTACAGTCCATGGCATCACAAAGGAGTTGGACACAAATTAGCAACTAAACAACAAAATAACAATTACAATTCTCACAATATAAAAATACTTAAGAACAAGGTTATTCATTGTAGAATTGTTTATAAGGGAAAAATATAAAACCCCTAACCTATAGTAAAGCCACACAGGCTGCATCACATGGGGGGAGACCCAACCAGTGATCAGTAGACTCCTTGATTTGAGAATATAAAGGTGAGAGTCTGGAAAGACCAGAGTATTAATAGGGAGGACTGACAGAATGCTAGTGAAAAAGGGTTGCCCATAGAGAGAAATTGAGAGGTCCATACATAGGCCCCCATAATGCTTATCAACAGGTATGTGAGAGGAGACTACCCAAAGCCAGAGAAAGAATCACCCAGTAGACTAGAAGGAAGCTGTGTTAGCACTCACATGGGGCTGAAAATAGTGACCTAACTGTGAAACCTCATGATTCATGGAGTACTAGGTAGAGTAGTATGCAGCAATCTTGCCTCAGCTGTGGGGAATAATTAGTGATAAATTGAGCTCTGCTCTCTTTTCATCTAACAATTCTGAAAAGGAAGACCCCAAAGGATTTGTCTATTCCCAAGTAATTTATCTGCATACCAGAACAAAGCTCAAGGATATTCATGGGAGTTGCAGGAAAAGAAAAATGTCTTCCTCTACTCACTTAGGTTCTTCAGCTGGAGCCTTATAAATTAGACTGCCCAAGACAGACTAGGAAAAGAAAAATAAACAGACTTATTAACATGCACAGGGTGCAGGTATGGGAATACACAAGATGAGTAACTCAAAGATTTGGTTAGAACTTGGGCTTATATACCATCTTAGCAGTAGAAAAATGCAATTTTTAGAGAAGTACCAAGTAAAAAGACCTTTTGTCTCTAGTGTTGGCAAATTATAGGAAGGCAAATATCTAGGAAACTAATGTCAGGTTAAGTCTACTTAGTAAAATTTGTTATACAAGTTCTTCTGCTGCTGTCACTAAGCTGATAAAGGTGTGACATTGTATCTAGTGATTAACTTCTGTCCTTCCTGATAGAGAAAAGAGGGTATCTTTATAAATGTACATGCTGCTATCATGCAAATAGGGGAAGACAGAGAGATTTCTTATATCTACTTCTTCTCAATTGCCTTCAGCTTAAAATAATACTTGTGCCAAAATGAAATATTTGGAGTGGCATATTCCATCCCCCTACATAACACAAAAATATTCTGCACTGAATAATGTGGGATATTTCATCTCAGAGGAGAGCAGCTCTGCCAAAAATTGGGGCTGGCCAACAATTGAGAAAATCTAGTTTCAAGGTTTCTTCTTAAGCCATTTGCCTTATTTTATGGATTTAATTGTGTCCCTTAATAACACATATTGAATTCCAGACTCCTAAATCTGTGGATGTGATCTTCTTTTGAAATAGGGTCCTAAAGATATAATCAAGTTAAAATGAGGTAGGTAATATTGGATTAGGGTGGGCTTAAATCCAATGACTGACAGTGGGAAAAGGCCATGCTGAAGAGAAGGGCAAAGATTGGAATAAATCTATAAGCCAAGAAACACCAAGGATTGCTGGCAACCACATGAAGCTGGGAGAAAGGCTTGGAATAGATTCTCCCTCAGAAATTCTGTGAGGAATCAACACTGCTGACATCTGAATTTTGGACTCTTAGCATCCAGGCCTGTGAGAGAATGAATCTCTGTTCTTTTAAGCCCAATGGCTTATGGTATCTTGTTAAGATGGCCCCAAGGAAGTAACAATTAGCAGGTGTAGAATTCTGGAAATGTTCATTGGCCCTCTGTTTAATAGTTTACTCTAGTAAATTTTCGGAGAAGGCAATGGCAAGCCACTCCAGTACTCTTGCCTAGAAAATCCCATGGACGGAGGAGCCTGGTAGGCTGCAGTCCATGGGGTCGCTAAGGGTCGGACACGACTGAGCCACTTCACTTTCACTTTTCACTTTCACACATTGGAGAAGGAAATGGCAACCCACTCCAGTGTTCTTGCCTGGAGAATCCCAGGGACGGGGGAGCCCGGTGGGCTTCCATCTATTGGGTCACACAGAGTCAGACACAACTGAAGTGACTTAGCAGCAGCAGCAGCAGTTAATTTGTAGGTACTGATTTGTTCTCTCTTCTAGACAGTGGGGAGATTTCAGTTTTAAGGAGACACAATCAAAAGAAACAGAAATAAGAAGCTTAGAAAGCTGAGGCTCCAGAGAGAGAGAAATTGTGTTGTTATCCGATGATTAGATATGGTTGCTGAGTAACTTTGAAGTTCCATGGTGTTCTGTGCTGTGCTATAATTGCTACCCACATTCATGACCCTTGGGGTTTTGGTCACAAATTGCATCTTCTAATGCACTCATTCTCACCTGGGTGATTCTAAGGGAAGGTAAAGGACATTAATAAGGGCCTGGTAGGGATAAAAAATAATAGGAATCTGTTCAGCAGGAGACAAGATAAAGACTGATTAGAAGTAAGAGCTGAGTTACACATGAATATAGGGCTTCCCCAATGACTCAGCAGATACAGAACCTGCAGGAGACACAAGAGCCAGGAGTTCAGTCCCTGGGTCAGGAAGATGCCCTGGAGAAGGAAATGGCAATCTACTCCAGTATTCTTGCCTGAAAAATCCCATGGACAGGCAGTCTAGCAGGCCACAGTCCAATGGGCTTTCAAAGAGTCAGACATGACTGAGCAACTAAGCACTCATGCTCAGACAAATATATGAAATAGCCTTTTTCCCTAAAAAATAAATAAATAAATAAATAAATAAATAAATCCCTGGAGGTTTAAGGAAGAAAACTGGCTTTCCTTAGCATATTAAATGATGGTAGGAAAAAATTAAATACTAATTGGATTTCCTAAGTGTCTTTTGCTATCAATGCCCTTCCAGGAAAAAAAAAAAAATGTTTTTTAACTATCTTTTATTTTTTCAGTTTGATTATATTATTTAGTTCCTATCATGTTTAATAGGGGTCATTCTGTCTTTTTGATAACTTTGCTTAGTTATGCTATGTTGATTTTATATCTGGCCTTCAAAGTGACATATCATCTAATTTGCCCAATTTCCAAATAAACAACCTTCCTTTATCTACGTTTTTTCTCATCCATCTGCTCTACCCACACCTATCTCTAGCAACAACCAATCTAGTTTATGTTTCTATGAGTTTGGTGTTTTTGTTTTGTTTTCAGATTCCACATATAAGTAAGATCAAACCATATTGTTCTTTCTCTATGTGATTTATTTCTCATAGCATAATGCCCTTGAAGTCCATCTGTGCTCAGTTGCTAAGTTGTGTCCTACTCTTTGTGACCCCATGGACTCTAGCTCCCAGACTCTTCCATCCATAGGATTTTCTGGGCAAGAATATTGGAGTCAGATGCCATTTCCTCCGCCAGGGGATCTTCCTGTCCTGGTAATTGAACCCATGTCTCCTGCAGCTCCTGCATTGGCAGGCATACTCTTTACCACTAAGCTACCCTGAAAACACTGAAGTCCGTCTATGGTGTTGCAAATGGCAAGATTGCCTTCTTTTTATGGTTGAGTAATATTCCATTGTGTACACACACACACCACAACACTTTCTTTATCCAGTCATCCATGGGTAGACACTCGGGTTGTCTCCATATCTTATCTATTATAAATAATGCTACAATGAATCTGGGAGTGCAAATATCTCAAGACAGTGATTTCACTTCCTTCAGATACATGGCTAAGGGTGAAGTAGCTGATTCATATGGTAGCTCTACAGTCAATATTTTGAGGAACCTCCATCCTGTTTTCCATAGTGGCTGCACCAATTTACATTCCCAAGGCCTTCTTTATCTTTTGTTCTATATATTAGCATAGATGTTATAGCACATTATGGTTCATTAAGATGTCCATGTACACATATTTATTTATTCCTAAAAGGAAATAAAAATGAGAGTTTTTAGTGAAATTTTTGTCTTCCTCTTATATATTAAAAAAAAAGGCAGGGTGGGGAGATTCAGAGAATGATTTGATATTTCCTCAATGGTGGAATGTGGCAAAATTAGACATCAAACTCATGTTTATTGGCTCCAATTTCCATGGTCTTTCAGTATAATATATACAACTTTTTGAAAAATTTACTCTTGCGTTTCACTTACTAGGATATAGTTAATATTGTTAAATTGGTTTTTGAACTCTAAAATTCTTTTGCTCTGTGGATGAAAATAAAAGCAAATAGAAAAACATGTATTTTTCTAATTTGAAATAAGGCAATCACTAACATATACAAGAGATTTTCAGAGGAATTACTGGTTACACTACTCAAAATATTACAGCTTTCCACATAGATGATTTCAAATTTCCATTCAATAAAAAATAGTAAAAGCCTTAAATTCAAGGATAAAGCATCCTTGAATTTACAATCCTTATACCTCTGTGTTGTTATACATTTTGACAGACATTTCATTAATGTTGAAAACATACATCAATAGTACAAATTTAACTTGAAAGAGTAAATAGAATAAATGTCTTTGTGCTGGAAAGTTGCACTTACTTGTAAAAAAATAAGGAAGTAAATGCAACATTTCTCTAATCCTTGATTCATTTCTTATTAGAACAGTCACTTACATATCTGAATGTCTGATTTCACAGACATTACAATTCTTTTGAATTATACCTACACAGTGCCTTGATTAAATCAAGATATTTTTCAGCATAGGACAATGTGTCACTGATTTTTGACCTTCGAATGTTCTGAAGTGTCAGAAATTTAAAAAATGACCTTTATGCTGTAATTCATTTGCCATTTTGTGGCAATTTCATATTTTCTCAGTTTATGAGGGTTATATACCCAATGTAAATTTCTATGAGATTAAGTGAGTCATTTAAAAAATCATATTATTTTCCAGGCTGAATGAAGGCAACTACTTATTTTGAACTATATACTGAAATGTCAATTCATTTTTTAAAAAAATATATTGGAGTATTTAAAATATATGGAAATTTTTTAAATGTTTAACAATAAAGAGAAGCATTTCAAATCTTTTGTGTCCATTGTATAAATAAACATACAGTACTAAATTGTTTTTCCCCAGCAAAATAATACTCTCATTAGTTTAAACAAATTGCTATACACAATTTCTTAGAGAAAACCAGATTAGTAAAAGTGAGGTTGTGTTCTAGATATTTTGATTGTTCTGTGGTATATAGAATTGTTTTAACTACCATTCTCTTCCATACATAGCTCAAAACACAGAGCACATGACTTAAAAATTCAGGCATCTTACTTTCTTGGCAATAAATCGAATTGAAATACAGTAGCAATTTACCTTTACTTTATAAAATAATGTGGAAAATAATAATGTGTATTTGAATAAAAGATTCCACATTGCCTTAACAATGTAATCAAAGTGGCTAAAACTGGCCTTCTGAACAATTAAGATGTGAAACATTGTTGATTAATTCTTCTATAAATAGGGAAACATAAGCTTTGTAAAATTAGATGCTCAAAAATGAGCCCATTTAGGAGATAATAAAAATAAGAAAGAATGAGTAGTCAGGTATGTAAGCTGTGAAACTTTTTTTTTTCTTCCAAATTGTGATTGCACTCAAAATTGAGATGAAAGAATATTACAAACTCAAACACATGGCTTAATCCTAGGCATCATTCTCCCATTTCAGTTATTTGCTTCCTTTTGAAATCCACATGTGTTCCAAATCTGTCTGATAGATCAAAGAAGCAAACCAAAATTAAGAGGGAAGAAGAAATAGGAAGGAAAGAAAAAAGGATGGAAGGGGAGAAGGGAGAGATAAAAAGAAGCAGAAAGAAAAGAGAACAAAAGGGTGAAAATGTGCATTTTTAACTACTGGACAAACACAAATGTCTGTGGCATCTGGGACCTTTTGTATATGCTTAACAAACGTGGAGAAGGGGCCTTATAAAGAAATTTAATGGATTTTAACTATAGACAGTTAATGAGTCTTAAACCAGAGTTTGTTCTCAAACATAAAGAGTACTGAAAGCGCTTCTCTCTGTTCATTTGTTCTCGCCTACTTAACAGACTTTTCATGACTCCTTTTATCACATATGGAGAGTTTGATTAGGCGATGGGCTTTGGGACCCATGTCTGCTGGTGGGCCTTTTTCCTATGTGCAAATGCAGAAGACACATGAGACTTCAAAAAGTTGCTCCACCATAGGTACCAGCAACTACCAGCTAGTAAACTGCTGCTTTGCTCCATTTCAGCTCAACCTTAACCTTAACCTCCCAAACTTCATTTTCATTGAATTTGAATACAAACAGAATTATATCACACTTGACAGCCTCTAATATTTTTCTCAATTGGAACTTGGTATCTTTCATTGCTCTATGGTAATATGATATCTCTTCTAAAAACATTTTTAAAGGGCTTCTATCTCTTGACAAGCCTTTGCTATCTCATCTGCACTCTTCTAGTTTTATGTGCTCTCTGGTTTCATCACTCTTCTCAGGTCCAGTGTTGTTCAAATTGGCAAAGTTCCTTGAAAACAGAATACTTCATAAATTCACAGCTTAAGTTCAAGCAGCAAGAACAGGGTAAGCTAAGTGGAAATGTGAGAGTGCTGGCTTGTCACATCTGTTGATCCTCCGTTGCCCCCAGTTTTCATTTGCTATCTGACCTCAGAGGGAAGGATTTTGTAGACATAGTCTTTGTCCTTCATCTTTATGAAAGCTCATCCTCACTTGGTTAGTTATTATTTTAAAAGGTAACTGACAAATAATCCTCAAAAGTCTGGCTTTGCTTAATTAAAATTCTTCCTACCATCACCAACAATGTTCACTAAATTATAGAGGCTGATCATCCTGCTACGTGAAGATTTAACTATTGAAAATTTAACCTTCAATTCAGGATAATGACTATTTAGAAGACCAAGATCTTCTTAGAAACATATAGGTCACATCATGGAACCACATTCTCTAATTATCCCGAGGGTTAGACTTTCTAATTTTGCTTTAACAGCCTTTTACCAATTTTCCAGACTTTTCTCAGTGTGGAGAAAGGTATATAGATGTACAAACCTCTCAGACACTAAGTACATTGTTGGGAATTGGCTAGAAGTCAGAGTTACTCTCAGACACAAACACTAAGGTTCAGTCTTATTTTGCATTTCTTAAAATCAGGAGGAGAATGATCATATTACTATAAGCTCTCTTAGGTCAGGAGCCATAACAACATAGTGGAGCCCCAAACATACCTCAAGTACATGTATATGGTAGACACCAATTGTGTTTTTGTTGAGTTAGTTGTCAAATGTAATATCAAATAATGATAACAATGTGGTTGAAAGTGGATTATTGATTTAGAATAATGAGGGTTTTTTTTTTTTTAAAAAAAAAGCAACTACATAAATTACAGGACACTCCCTAAGAAGAAAATCAGGTAAGGGGTTGACAAGAACTTACCTTATAAATTTGTAACTAAATAGCTGTGATAATTTAGTATAGTAATAACACAAGGTCAAACAAATTCAATAATGGAACTGAATAGAAATCTCAGTAACAATCTACACATTTGGAAACTGTATAAATGTAGAAATGACTCTGAATAACAATCCCTTTCGAATTTTCTGAGTGCTAGGAGCAATCTTTTTTTTTCTAATAAGGCAATACTTGGTAGACTCCTAGATGGGGGCTGGTCATCAGAAAGATTAGGCTATGATTAGAAGCTTGGAACTTTCAGTTTCATCCCCTAACTACAAGGAAGAGGATAGGGGCTAGAAATTGAGTTAATGATGCATCATGCCAATATGAGGGAATCTCTGTAAAAATCCCAACAGTAGCAGGTTCAGGGAATTTCCGGGTTGGTGAGCCCATGCAGGTGCCTGTTCAAATACAGTATGGAAGTTTGATGCTCCTTCCCACATACTTTGCCCTCTGTATCTCTTTCATCTGGCTATCCTGAATAACATCTCTTTTTGTTTTTAACAAACTGGTAATCTAGTATGTAAACTGTTTTCCTGAGTTTTGTGAGCTGCTCCAGCAAAATCAGTTGAACCAAGGAGGGAGCTGCATTATAATCAGTAGTAGGAACCTCTGATTTATATCCAGTGGATCAGAAGCACAGGTAACAGGTACTTGCAATTGGGAGCTGAAGCTGGGCGTGTGATGTTGTAGGGCTCAGACTTTAAGTTACGGGATCTGATGCTATCTCCAGGTAGACAGTATCAGAATTGAGTAAAATTGTGGGACACCCAGCTGGTATGGCAGATAATTGACTAGTAAAGGAAAAAAAAAAAACCCACAGACATTTGGTGATGTATCAGAGGAGAAGTGTTCTGTGTGAGTAGTAAAGGAGAAAGGAAGAGTATAGATTTTCCTAACAGATTTGTTCTTTGATTTTTTTAATTGATTTATAGTCTATTAAGCAAATAATGTGATGAACAATATATGTATTCAATGCTATAAATTTCCCTGTAAGCACTGCTTTTGCTGCATCCCATATATTTTGATAACTTGAAATTGATAACTGATAATTTGATGCTTTAATATTGCATGTGAACTTTTATTCAATTCAATATTTAAAATGATTTCTATCCATATTTATCCCATGTGTCATCTAAAAATGTGTTGTTTAATATCCACATATTCTGGTAATTTCCAGCTGTTTATCTGTTATAGGTTTTTAAACTTCATCATGGTATGAGAACAAATCTTAAGTGATTTCTACTCTTTTCAATTTTTAAGGTGTAATTTATGACCCAGAGCATGGTCTATCATGGTGAATGTTCTATTCAGAGATTGAACAGAATGTGTGTTCTGCTATTGTTTGATGAAGTCATTAGTGTGTGTTATCATTCAGTTGAGTCCAACTCTTTGCGATCCCATGGACTGTGCCTGCCTGCCTGCGAGGCACTTCTGTCCATGGAATTCTCCAGGTAAGAATATTGGAGTGGGTCGCCATTCCTTTCTCCAGGGAATCTTCCTGACCCAGGGATCAAACCCAGATCTCGCCATTGCAGGCAGATTCTTTACGGTCTGAGCAACTGGGGAAGCCCTGATGAAATCATTGAGAGATGTCAATTACATCCAGTTAAATGATGGTGTTGAGTTTCATCTATGTCCATATTGATTTTCTGCCTGCTGAATCTGTTCATTCCCAATGGAGGAATATTGAAGTGTTCAACTATAACAATGGATTCACCTGTTTATCCAAGTAGTTCTAATAGTTTTTGCTTCATGAATTTCTATGTTCTATTATTATACACATATTTATTAAGGATTATTATTTTCTATTTGTATTGACATCTTTGTCATTATGTGCAAGTAAAAGTTAAGTCGCTCAGTCCTGTCCGACTCTTTGCGACCCCATGGACTGTAGCCTACCACTCTCCTCTGTCCATGGGATTTTCCAGGCAAGAGTACTGGAGTGGGTTGCCATTTCCTTCTCCAGAGGATCTTTCTGACCCTGGGATCGAACCTGGGTACCCTGCATTGTAAGCAGACGCCTTACCGTCTGAGCCACCTATGTAACCCCCTCTTTATCCCTGATAACTTTCCGTGCTCTGAAGTCTACTTTGATATAATACAACTGATTGGGCTTCCCAGGTGGCGCTAGTGGTAAAGAATCCACATGTCAATGCAGGAGACAGGAGACCCCGGTTCCATCCCTGGGTTGGGAAGACCCCCTAGAGGAGGGCATGACAACCCACTCCAGTCTGGAGAATCCAGTAGACAGAGAAGCCGGGCAGACTTTGGTCCATAAAGTCCCAAAGAGTCATACACAACTGAAGAGACTTAGCAGGCACACGTGCAATAAAACTGATCACTCTAGATTAGAGTTCAGTTCAGTCACTCAGTCTGTCCGACTCTCCGCGAACCCATGAATCACAGCACGCCAGGCCTCCCTGTCCATCATCAACTCCCGGAGTTCACTTAAACTCATATCCACAGAGTCGGTGATGCCATCCAGCCATCTCATTCTCTGTCGTCCCCTTCTCCAGCTTGGCCTATTCTCAGCATCTCTTTACTTTTAATCTAAGGTGTCTTAATATTTAAAGTAACATTCTTGTAGACAATATATTAGTGTGGGCTTGTTATTTGATTGGCTTTATCTGTCTTTTAATTAGTATATTTAGACCACTGACATTTTAGTGATCATGGATATAGTTGGATATATATTTTCCATATTTGTTACTGTCTTCTACTTCTGGCCTTTGTTCCTACTTTTGTCTTCCACACTTTTTCTTCCTTTTGTGGTTTTAATTGAAGACTTTATACGATTCCATTTTCTCTCCTTTTGTAGAATACCAATTGCATTTTTTAAAAAAACTTTTCTTATAGACATGTGACATGCTTCTTTATGCTGATACTCATCCCTTGTGCCTTGTTTCCTTCCGTGTTTTGTGAGCTCTCATTATGAGCCTTTATTTTCTTGATCTTATTCTGTGAAAATCCTAAGGGACTAAAAGTGAGATGCTTTACACTAAAGATTCATGTTTGCTTCTGCTCTGATTCAAGAGGTTTTGGTGACTACTTGAAACTACATGAACTCTCCTGCCTAGACTCCTGCACACACTGAAATACACTCTCATATAGAAGCATTTAATCCCAGGTTTGGCATGGGTGCTCATACCTTAGATAAAGTCAACTTACAGGCTAATTTACTCTTCACTGCTCACTACTTAGGTTTCAGCTTATAGCTTTGTTGATTACTTATTTTAGCTCTTGCATAGGTCCCTTATTCCTTGAAACCCAACAATGTATTTATATGAAAGATTCAATTGTTTTGTAGGAGGAGGGGTCTTCTGAGTGTCTAATCTATCACCCGGCTGGTAACAGACATGTATCATTTTTTAAAAATTCTATGAAATTTCAAACATTTATTTGTTAAGTCAAAAGGATTACATGGCTCTCACTCAAATTTTCTTTAAACCGTCAGCATTTTAAATTTGTAACTCTTAAATTAGTTCAAATCCCTGTGACTGAGAATGTATTATTTAAAATATGTCATACTGGTGACTTAGGTCATTCTTTAATCACAAAATAATAAGATAAGAAATAGCAAAATAAGTACAACCTTCATAATGATGACTTTCAACACATTGCCAATCTATAAGGAAAAAAAGCAATTACCTTTCGGTATTGGGTGTTTGACACCATGAATATTATACAATCTATTTTGCTACAATAATAGTATCTTCTTCAAAAAACAAGACTTTTTATAAACTTACATGATTTAATATTTGCTTAGCTATATTTCTGTGTCTTTTTATTACACATTTCCTGGATATTAACAGAATTTGCAAACACCAGAGTCTGAGTATCACTATCAATTTGCATTAACATAAAACTCTTCTTCATACTGTCTATAATTGTTTCATGCCTCATAAATCCAACTTGGTCCCTGTGTATTAATTTATCCATAACTCTTTCAAGTCTTGTTGCCAAAATCTTGGCATATATCTTTATAGGACATTTAGTTATTTAAATGGACCTATAATTTTCCAGACTGTTATCCCTCCCTTTTCTAAATTAGTAATAGGTACTTTGCTCATAGCTGGGGAAAACTCACCTTGTCCTGTTTGCTCCACAAAAACTGGCCATACAAGGTGGTCAATTTCATCCTGAAATTATAAAATGACTCATTGGATAACCACATTCTCCTATTCTTTGCCCTCAGCAAGTTTTCAAATGTCATTTAGAGAAAATTAATTTGTCTCCACAGGATGTTCTAATCAGTGACATTGAGGATATATTTTCAAGCATTTCTTAGCTTCTAAAGTTAGCAGGAAATAAATCCACTGGAGTTATGACACCATTTTTTCCCTTTATATAAGACTGATGGAAATGAGGAAATATGCTCTGCCATGGCAGCATTCTGAGCCTATGTTCCCGGGGGCAAAGCATACTTAGATATAGGACAGACACTAGGGTGAAACACTGTGTTTGAGTGCTAAGGAAATTGTTCCTTAGAGGCCTGAAAAGTTAATGTGTCTCATTAAATTATGACCATGGAATAGTACCAGGTTACACAGAAAGTTGAAACTAGAATAGGCTAAGGAAATCATCTAACAGTACAAAATCATTTCATAAGTAAGAAACTGAGTCTCAGACAAGTTATGTGACTTGGTGCAAGTTGCACAACTAACTAGTAAGGGATTCAAGATCAGAATTTAGTTTTCTAAATCTTTGATAGAAATATTATTCTATGTAACACTCAGAGAATAGTAGCCTAATTGTACTTTGATTAAGCTTGATAATGTATCTTTTAATTAAAAAATAACTTACATAATTAACATTTTTAACATATTTTAGATGTGGGACACATTTTTAGGAATTGGGGCTCAAGAGATATTTCATAGACCCCATCATCAAAGGACTCATGGTTCAAAGGAAGAAATAAATATGTAGTGAATTACAGTATGCTATGCAGTGAGATAATGAAAATAGGTGGGCAGGAATGAAATCTGAAAGATTCCTTATTCTATGCTAACTAATTCTGACCTTATCTTAAAAGTCAAAACAATACTGATGGATGCCAAGAAGATAAGAACTAAAATAAGTTCATTGTTTCAGAAAGCTCAACCTAAGTCAGCATTTTATACAGTGGTTAGGGTAAGAAACAAGAGACTAGTCAGAGGGCAATTACATTATTAGCAAAGAAATACAAAGAATAATACAGACACACACAGACACAAAGAATCATGAATGTCTCAAAGTTATTATAATGAATAAAAAGAGAAACAGATAGTTTGAGAATTTTTTAAGGACACAAAATTGATAGAATTTAAAGATTCAGACAATTAAGTACCATATACAATGATAAGGGACAATTCAGGAGGAAAATATTTGGGCCTGGGGGAATAAAGTGGTCTATTTTACATTTTGATATTTTTTACATGTTGATTTTAAGATATCTGTTGGATATTTAGGTAAATATTTTCTGTGCATGCAGTAAAGCAGAATCTAAAAAAGATTTGGTTTAGTGATAGCAATTTATGATCATAAGAATAAGTATAAATTGAACATATGGATATGGATGAAATTTTATAACTTTAGAATTAAAGTAAAGGTTTAACATGAATATGTCAGATACCAATTTAAAGATGACAGAAAAAAATAATAGAGTGACCAGAGAAGCAAAAAATAAATTAAAAAATAAAAAGGTATTATCTTGAAAGACCAAGATGGAGAGAACTTCAAAATAGAGATAGTGCCTCCAAAGGGCATATCCTACAGAGAGCTTAAGTGCAATAAGCATTCAGATGGTTATCTTGGGGTAGAAACACAAGGTTTTTGGTGAGGTAAAAATAATATTAGTTAAATAGTAAAAGAAGAGACACATTAGAGAATTGAGGTATTAGTGAAAGTTTTAGATGTGGAAAAATTCATTAAATCTATTTCTTCATAAGCTTCTCTATGAAAGAAAGAAAAGAAAAATTAGAAAACTAGAGCTGGAAAACATACAAAGAAACAAAAACAATGGGAAAGAAGTTAGAAATTCTGTTACAATGTTAAAGTTACACACTGTGCAAATGTTCAAGTTGGAAGAAAGTTTAGAGGCTAATTCCAGCCTGTTCACACACATAAATAATGTCCAATGAGGAAAAGTTAAGCAAATAACCACTGCTACTCAGTGACCTCTGGCAGACCAAGTCGAGGCATCCACAATGAACAAGGTTCTATTCATACAGTAAGCAGATTGCTGTGTGTGTGTGTTGTTTTGTCTTGTTTTGTTCGCTGTTGTTATTTTTGTTGTTAAGAAACTGTTCTGACTGAGGCAAATGGATATCTCTGATCAAATACGGAAGAACTTGAGTAGATATGTTCATTATCGTTGATGAACACAGATATGAAAAATGATTGTTTCTGACAATTTAGAAAACAAATCAGGACCTGTGTATAATATATGTGAAATGATTCTGAGGAGAAGAAGGAAGTAGACATTTTAAATATCTTTTTCAACATATTATAAGGAAACTGTAATAATGTTATAGCTTTTGTTTTCCAGTTTCTGCCCTTACATTCAGTTATTATTTCCTTGAATTACTTGCTATGTTTTTTTTTTTGTTTGTTTTTTAAGGATTGTTGTTGTTGTTCAGTCATTCAGTCATGTCCGACTCTTTGCCACCCCATGGACTGCAGCATGCGGCTCCCCTGTCCTTCATCATCTCCCAGTTTGCTCAAATTCATGTCCATTGAGTCAGTGGTGCTATCTAACCATTTCATCCTCTGCTGCCTCCTTCTTTCGCCTTCAGTCCTTCTCAGCATCAGGGTCTTTCCCAATGAGTCAGCTCTTCACATCAGGTGGCCAAAATATTGGAGCTTCAGCTTCAGCATCAGTCCTTCCAGTGAATATTCAGGGTTGATTTCCTTTAGGATTGACTGGCTTCATGTCCTTTCAGTCCAAGGAACTCTCAAGAGTCTTCTTCAGCACAAAAATTTGAAAGCATCAGTTCTTTGGCCCTCAACCGTCTTCATGGTCCAACTCTCATATCCATACACGACTCCTGGAAAAACCATAGCTTTGACTTTACAGACCTCTGTCAGCAAAGTGATGTCTCTGTTTTTTAATATGCTGTCTAGATTTGTCATACCTTTCCTTCCAAGGAGCAAGTGTCTCTTAATCATGGCTGCAGTCACTGTCTGCAGTAATTTTGGAGCTCAAGAAAATAAAATCTGTCACTGCTTCCATTTTTCCCCTTCTATTTGTCATGAAGTGATGGTACAGAATGCCATGTTGAGTTTTAAGCCAGCTTTTTCACTCTCCTCTTTCACCTTCATCAAGAGGCTCTTTAGTTCTTCTTTGCTTTCTGTCATTAGTGGTGTTATCTGCATATCTGAGGCTGTTGATATTTCTTTAGCAATCTTGATTCCAGCCTGTGATTCATCCAGTCCAGCATTTTGCATAATGTACTCTGCATATAAGTTAAATTAAAAGGGTAACAATGACAGCTTTGCCATCCTCCTTTCTCAGGTTTGAACCATTCAGTTATCCCAGGCAAGGTTCTGTTGCTTTTTGACCTGCATACAGGTTTCTTAGGAGACAGTTCAGGTGGTCTTGTACTCAATCTCTTTAAGAATTTCCCACAGTTTGTTTTTAAGGATAGTTCCACAAATTAATGACTTTATTCATCTATTACTATTTTTTTTCTTTAAAGATGTTCTTAGACTTTATTAGTTTTACTCTGAAGATGAGTTCTAAAGGCATGAAGCATTGAAAAGTGTAGACTTATCTTTAAATTCTGTTTTCCATAAAATCAGTTTTACTACACATTTCTACCTAAATAGGACAGCTTAGTTATAGCTTATGTGTGCTACACCCTAAGACATTTGAAATACCATTAAATGTTAATATCGATATTAAACAGGAAAGCTTGAGATGGATGCCCTGAGAGCAAACATGGGGTCTGTATTATTTAGTGCTGATCCCCAGTATCTAGCTCCCATCCTGAAACTCAATAAATGTAATTGAGTGAAATAAATGAGAAAGTGTTCCCCCAAAGGTGCAAATATATGCATCAGAATATGGGACATTTTAGATAAGGCATCTTTGCAATAAATTTACAGAATCTGTATGTGGTTGCAGTGAATTATTTATCACTATTATAAATATTTGTCTCCATTTGCCCAGGACAATCTCATTTTTTCACACCAATTGTCCTTGTGTCTGGCCTGGTTAGCAACTCCTATCATTTTCAAAGATGCACACATTTTAACAATAACTTTTATACTCATAATATTCACTAGCTGTACTCTCCAGCTTACTCAATAACTAAATTCTTCCTTTATTTTCTTCTATCTTGGATAATGTTATGTTAATCAAAAATAACTTGCAGGAAGTCGAATTGAACAAATTCAGGCTAATAGGTATATGAAAAGTATAGGTATACAATCTAAATAGCTCAGAAAAAAAAATGTTTTAAGTTTTAAGCAGGAGACTGCCTGCATTACAGAAGACCTGAGTTCGATCCCTGGGTTGGGAAGATCCTCTGGTGAAGGAAATGGCAACCCACTCCAGGATTCTTGCCTGGTAAATCTCATGGACAGAGGAACCTAACAGACTACAGTCCATGGAGTCACAAGAATAGAACATGACATAAGCAAATAAGCCATCACCATTCTTTCTAAATCTTATAGAATCATTAGAAAAAATGTAAACTACAAAATGCCAATAGGAGTAAATACGTAGAATTTGGAATTTGGAATGTCCTTCTGCATGCTTAGTTGCTCAGTCATGTCGGACTCTTTGTGATGCCCATGGACTGCAGTCTATCACGCACCTGTGTCCATGGTATTCTTCAGGCAAGAATACTGGAGTGGGTTGTTATGCCCTCCTCCAGGGGATCTTCCCAACCCAGGGACTGGACCCAGGTCTCCTGCATTGCAGGTAGGGAAGCCCCCAGTGTCCTTCTATGGGCATTTGAAATTCTGAATATGGTACTAGAGTGCAGAAGAAATTTGGGTTTCATACTCCAAACAAAATAAAGCTTCCACAAAAGTGCAGAGCAGTTACTATATTTGATAAAGTTAGTTGCATATTGTAACAATCTTCTCCTTGATGACATGATACTCCAGGGATTGCTGTTGCTGCTGCTAAGTCGCTTCAGTCGTGTCTGACTCTGTGCGACCCCAAAGACGGAAGCCCACCAGGCTCCCCCGTCCCTGGGATTCTCCAGGCAAGAACACTGGAGTGGGTTGCCATTTCCTTCTCCAATGTGTGAAAGTGAAAAGTGAAAGTGAAGTCGCTCAGTCGTGTCTGACCCTTAGCAACCCCACGGACTGCAGCCCACCAGGCTCCTCCATCCATGGGATTTTCCAGGCAAGAGTACCGGAGTGGCTTGCCATTGCCTTCTCCGACTCCAGGGATTATATTTTACTAATTCAAGGTCTGAGTTAGAAATTAGTAGACTTCTGTGGTTTTACAGTAAGACAGTAACTGAATTATATAATGTTTCAACCCCATTCAAAACTGTATTGAGGCTCCAATGAACTGGGGATGGATATCAAAGCAGATACAGACCGCTGCTAACACCTACTGAAAAGAATCCATAGTTAGGTGAGGTTGAAGATCCTAGCTACTCTATTAAAGTAGATACCACTGGGGCTTTAAGAAAGGTTAAAAAAAAAAATACTCCTATAGAATCAAAGGAGTAAAGTGTAGTTATTCTCATTTTTGGTCATGTAAAATCCTTTCCTATGTTTATCTGGCGTTTACAGATGAGTATCAATGATTATAATCAGTATCAGATCATACCTACAGTGTTCTAGGTGCAGATTAAATATTTTATTCCAGATGACACCAGGAAATAATTAAATCACAATTTTCCCATTACTGATGAGGAAACTCAATCAATATTAAGGATATTAGAATTAGAAACATTTTAAATAGCATCTGATTTGGTGATTCCAATTATTCCTGGTATAAATATGCTCTGATGAACATTTTGCATACAATACTGACAACTCTTAGACAACTGCAACTAACCCAAATAATTATTTCAATTTTCACTATTTAGCAGAATTTCTGAGTGCCTGGGTATTCTTATTTTCAGTGTTATTAGACAGGGAAGGATATCTCTTCTAAAGGACTATCATTTTTGAAACTTACCCTGCTGTGTAATACATTTTCCTCTCATACTCTTTAAAGCCTCTGCATCCTCACTAACACGTCTTATCATTGACTGTTCTAGGAGAAATTCATTGTTGCTATATTATGTCATGCTCAGATTCAAAGTGAACTTGAGCATATTTTCACTTGTTTATTGGCCATTTGGATACTTATTTTTGTGAATGTTCTATTAACATCATTCATGCTAATTTTATTTAGATTTTTTTGCTGTTATTGTTGCTTATCCTTATTGATTGGTAATTATTTACATAATCAAATACTATTACATCATATGCTTTGCAGTTACTTCACCTGTACTTGCATATTAGCAATGTAGTGTCAAAGTTGTTCTGTTTTTCTCATTTAGTGCTTTTTTATAGGTGTAACTTACACACTATAACATTAACACTTCCATCAAGGTGTAGAGCAGCTGGAAAAATGCCCTCATGACCTTTTGAAGTCAAACCCTTCTTCCAGTCTAGTTTCTTGGGCTCACTGACTAATTGGCCTTTGGTTTCTATACTTTTGCTATTTCAAGGCTGTCATATTAACATAAATGGAAACATATTTTACACAGCCTCTAAGATTTAACTCTTCCACTTAGAATACTGCATCTGAGATTCATTCATGTTATATGTATCTGTAGTTCTTTTTTTAAAATTCCTTGAAGCATTTTGTTGTATGGATGTTTTACCAACACTTATCTATTGACCCGTTGAAGGACATTTGGGTTGCTTAAAACACAAATGTAATTGGAATATCTCTGGAAATTGTATGGAGTACCAGATGTCCACTGGGCCACAGAGTTATGCTCAACAACAGAATATGGAGTTTATGAACTTCTACATAACAGGCAGCTACATAAAATAAAAATATGCTTTCTTTTGCCAGTTGTCTTTATTGTGCCTTATGTTCTAAAAGACATGAAACTGAACATATATTAGGCAATAAAGGGAATGATGCTATGTCTGATAACAGAATTTCACGTAAATGAATTGCTTTTTCTTAAATGCATGACTAAAGTTTTTCCAAGAAAAAATCATAATTAACATTTACTAAAAATCTCAGAGTATTTCTTGTAAAATTGTTAAAACTAAAATCACATTATTCAGAACAAGTTAGGAATCATTTTGAGAAGAGGGGATATATATTTTTGGGACAGAAAATAAATTATTTCCCTATGCATATACTTCTAAAATTATTATGCCTCAATAAGCTGAGGCAACTTTTTAAATAAATGATAATAGGTTAATTTTATAGTTATACATTTATTTGATTAGGGAAAAGAGAAGTTTTTTTTAAAAAAAGAGAAAACCCATATTCCTAATGTAAAACTAACTTGGTTTTTAGTTCTGTAGTTAAAGGAAGTTTTAACAACAGTTCATTTACAATATTTTTTAGGATTCTTATATTTTGAATTTGTTTATCTGATTTCTTCTAAATATGTAGGTCATTGGGTTCAGAGAAAAACAGGTCATGATTATCTACCTTTTAAGCTTTTGGAATTATGGTAAGTATAAATTGACAAGAAAGTTTAATTTCTATTCAATTTGATAAGCTAGGACTGAAATAAGAAGCAGCAGCAATTATTTTTAATAAAACAACCATATGAACCCTATGCTTTTATTATTAAATAAAATTTTAACTTAAAAACCTGCCCTTTCCTTTGGAATATCATCTGTTGGGGACAGACAACAAACTAAAATAAATACCAGACAATCCTTTAAGGCCTTTGTGAAAAACATATAAAATTATTAATTACCTTATTTCAAAAATGAAATTCAACTATATATGTATATCAGTCAGTTCAGTCACTCAGTCATGTCCAACTCTTTGTGACCCCATGAGTCACAGCACTCCAGGCCTCCCTGTCCATCACCAACTCCTGGAGTTCACTCAAACTCACGTCCTTCGAGTGAGTGATGCCATCCAGCCATCTCATTCTCTGTCGTCCCCTTCTCCTCCCGCTCCCAATCCCTCCCAGTATCAGAGACCTTTCCAGTGAGTCAACTCTTCGCATGAGGTGGCCAAAGTACTGGAGCTTCAGCTTTAGCATCAGTCCTTCCAATGAACAACCAGGATTGATCTCCTTTAGAATGGACTGATTGGATCTCCTTGCAGTCCAAGGGACTCTCAAGAGTCTTCTCCAACACCACAGTTCAAAAGCATCATTTCTTCGGCAATCAGCTTTCTTCACAGTCCAACTCTCACATCCATATATGACCACTGGAAAAACCATAGCCTTGACTAGTCGGACCTTTGTTGGCAAAGTAATGTCTCTGCTTTTTAATATACTATCAAGGTTGGTCATAACTTTCCTTCCAAGGAGTAAGCGTCTTTTAATTTCATGGCGCAATCAGCATCTGCAGTGATTTTGGAGCCCAAAAAAATAAAGTCTGACACTGTTTCCACTGTTTCCCCATCTATTTCCCATGAAGTGATGGGACCAGATGCCATGATCTTTGTTTTCTGAATGTTGAGCTTCAAGCCAACCTTTTCACTCTCCTCTTTCACTTTCCTCAAGAGGCTTTTTAGTTCCTCTTCACTTTCTGCCATAAGGGTGGTGGTATCTGAATATTTGAGGTTATTGTTGTTTCTCCCTGCAATCTTGATTCCAGCTTTTGCTTCTTCCAGCCCAGCATTCCTCATGATGTACTCTGCATAGAAGTTAAATAAGCAGGGTGACAATATACAACCTTGACGTACTCCTTTTCCTATTTGGAACCAGTCTGTTGTTCCATTTCCAGTTTTAACTGTTGCTTCCTGACCTGCATGCAGGTTTCTCAAGATGCAGGTCAGGTGGTCTGGTCTTCCCATCTCTTGAAGAATTTTCCACAGTTTATTGTGATCCACACAGTCAAAGGCTTTGGCATAGTCAATGAAGCAAAATAGATGTTTTTCTGGAACTCTCTTGCTTTCTCCATGATCCAGCGGATGTTGGCAATTTGATCTCTGTTGCCTCTGCCTTTTCTAAAACCTGCTTGAACATCTGGAAGTTCACTGTTCACATATTGCTGAAGCCTGGCTTGGAGAATTTTGAGCATAACTTTACTAGCGTGTGAAATGAGTGCAATTGCCCGGTAGTTTGAGCATTCTTTGGCACTGCCTTTCTTTGGGATTGGAATGAAGATTGACCTTTTCCAGTCCTGTGGCCACTGCTGAGTTTTCCAAATTTGCTGGCATATTGAGTGCAGCACTTTCACAGCATCATCTTTCAAGACTTGAAATAGCTCAACTGGAATTCCATCACCTCCACTAGCTTTGTTCGTAGTGACCCTTTCTAAGGCCCACATTCCAAGATGTCTGGCTCCAGGTGAGTGATCACACCATCGTGATTATCTTGGTCCTGAAGATCTTTTTTGTACAGTTCTTCTGTGTATTCTTGCCACCTCTTCTTAATATCTTCTGCTTCTGTTAGGTCCATACCATTTCTGTCCTTTATCAAGCCCATTTTTACATGAAATGTTCCCTTGGTATCTCTAATTTTCTTGAAGAGATCTCTTGTCTTTCCTATTCTGTTATTTCCCTCTATTTATTTGCATTGACGGCTGAGGAAGGCTTTCTTATCTCTCCTTGCTATTCTTTGGAACTCTGCATTCAGATGCTTATATCTTTCCTTTTCTCCTTTGCTTTTCACTTCTCTTCTTTTCACAGCTATTTATAAGGCCTCCTCAGACAGCCATTTTGCTTTTTTGCATTTCTTTTCCATGGGGATGGTCTTGGTCCCTGTCTCCTGTACAATGTCACGAACCTCCGTCCAGAGTTCATCAGGCACTCTATCTATCAGTTCTAGTCCCTTAAATCTATTCCTCACTTCCACTGTATAATCATAAGGGATTTGTTAGGTCATATCTGAATGGTCTAGTGGTTTTCCCTACTTTCTGAATTTGGCAATAAGGAGTTCATGATCTGAGCCACAGTCAGCTCCTGGTCTTGTTTTTGCTAACTGTATACAGCTTCTCCATCTTTGGCTGCAAAGAATATAATCAATCTGATTTCGGTGTTGACCATCTGGTGATGTCCATGTGTAGAGTCTTCTCTTGTGTTGTTGGAAGAGGGTGTTTGCTATGACCAGTGTGTTCTCTTGGCAAAACTCTATTAGCCTTTGCCATGCTTCATTCCGTGCTCCAAGGCCAAATTTGCCTGTTACTCCAGGTGTTTCTTGACTTCCTACTTTTGCATTCCAGTCCCCTATAATGAAAAGGACATCTTTTTTGGGTGTTAGTTCTAAAAGATCTTGTAGGTCTTCATAGAACCGTTCAACTTCGGCTTCTTCAGCATTACTGGTTGGGGCATAAGCTTGGATTACTGTAATATGAATGGTTTCTCTATACGTATATATATATATGTGTGTGTGTGTGTGATTTTCACTTTATTTCCCAAAATGTAAAAATATTATAATATGTAACAGAAAAGCATTAAATGGATGTAAATTGCTGCCGTCAAACAGCTTACGTTCCACTGAGAAAATGTTAAATGATAGTGGGAGTTGGGGGAGACAATAAATATGGAGAAAAGACCAGATATGGGATGATGATAATACAAAATTGTTTGCAGTGACTGAATGTGCCAATAATTTGAACAGGTCAATCAACATGTCACAGAAAATTGTAGGAGTGGAAAACATTAGTTGATAAAGGACATGAAAAATCACGTAAGTATATAGGATAAGAAAATTAGCTGATATTTTAAATGGGCAGGTTTTACTTTTTGACAACTTCATTAATGTAAAATACTAGTAACTCATGCAACTAAAAAAACTTTTGAATAAAGGATGAAAGTTGGGCAAAAAGAAAGCATGAGCAGTATAAATTATAATTGAGTAACAGATGGTTAGTAAAATACGTGGTATGAAATTGTTCAGGCTGTTATTGGGTTAATGTTACTCTTAAAACAAATTATCTCTATGATGATAGATTTTCCAGTATTGCTTTTTACTCTTCTAGTGTGCCTACTCTAACACAACAGCTATTTCCTCCCCCAAATCCAATAACCAAGATAAGAAAACTCTTTAGAGCAGGAATGAAACCACCTTGGCATTTTACTAACTAGAGAGACCTAGACTACATCAAAGCTGTACTGCCTCCAAATCCCCAGAGGTGGGACTCAAGACAGCATTACTAAATCCAGGATTAGACTCCTCAGGTAATATAAGCCATAATATAAACTTTTGTTCCTTGCAATATAAACAAATCAGTCATATTGATTAAATAACTAGGTTTTACAGGCCAAATCATTGAGCCTTGTTTCAAAGAAACAGAAGTAATGAATTTGTAATCTTTGCACCTGAATTTCCTTTTATTTTCATTCTTTTTCCTGATCCAGGTCTTTCAAAATTCTTGTTTTTAACCATGTAAGAATTAAATTTTCCTTAAGGATGAGGACTATGACATCATCAAGTCCGGAAGGGAAGTCTGTTTTAATCCCCAACTGGAGTATGAGAATACACCTCTGTATTTATTAATGTTTTATCTTTCTCATACGGTAATCCCAGTGTCTGACATGAAAGAATCAGGATCTTTCTGACCCTGATTACTTACTGGACTTCTCAATACTATGGTTGGCTACCTTCAGCCCCACACACATTTTATCCTCTGTCCTTACCTTACTTTCTGTGGCAGAGCCTCTAGGTGTACACCAGGTATCCATTCGCCTCTTATTTGATGAAAGAATACTTTTGTTCAGCAAAGTAAGTTCTTCAAATTTCTATCAAATGTTTCATTTTCTAAAATGGGTCTTTCACAGACTATTTTATAGTTGGTAAATGAAGTCACAGCTTATGCACAGATTCCCCATATCATATAGCCAATAATTTATTCAATAACTTACCCAATCACTATATATGTATATTGTATATGTACCTATGTACACATACATATGTGCATGTGTATACATATATATGGGCTTCCAGGTTGGCCCAGTGGTAAAGAATCTGCCTGCCAACACAGGAGACAGGAGACATGGGTTCAGTCCCTGGGTCAGGAAGATCCCCTGGAGAAGGAAACGACAACTCACTCCAGTACTCTTGCCCGGAAAATCCTATGAACAGAGGAGCCTGGTGGGCTATCGTCCATGGAGTCGCAAAGAATCAGACACAACTGAGCACACAGACACACATCACATCATACATATATATACACATTGATAGTGAATCGTTGCAAGTTTTATTCCCTTATTGTAGAAATTAGCAGTGCCATGCAACAGAAACTAGGGGACATATGTATACCTATGGCTGATTCATGTTGATGCGTGACAGAAAACTACAAAACTCTGTAAAACAATTATATTTCAATTAAAAAGTTTTAAAATACCCATAATTCATTTTGAAAAGTGAGCAATATTTGTTCTCTTTAATCTTTCTTCAGATCCCACTATATTTTAATCAAGAATTAATTTATCTGTATATATAGATTCTTTCCTTAATTTAAATAAAAACTGTATAAAAGTAAATGCTACAACCATACTGCCCTTTTTAATGATTTATAGCAAACTCTGTATTGAATTATACTCAGAAAGAATCTTTTGAAGGTCTCATTCAATCACATGTTGCTCACTAAGAGGAGCCAAATGCATCCAAGTGTGACTTTTGGCAATGTCGTTAACAAAAAGGCAGTTCAATGTGAGTTAATTATAGTTATGATGTCTTTTATAAACAATAATGATAGCTTTAGCACTCCATCATCATTAAGATGTAAGCAGTTATTGTAGATTGGTTTGAATTACAATTATATAAAGCCAATGAATTCAATTTTTAGCTGATAACACACTCATCTTAGAGATTAAGGAAGCAGAGTTTCTTTCTGCCTTCCTTTCAGTTCTGTGCCTTTCTTCCTTCCAGTTCTACTTTCACCTTCAAGAGATCATATAGGGATGGTCACAGTTACCCACCATTCCCCCCAGTTCCCCACACAAACAAAAAAATGACATTAAAGTCACAGCAGTATTTTCCCTATGAACTATCATAAAGAACAAAGGAAGAAAAATATGCTAGCATTCATAGTTGGTGACTCAACCTACCAGACATATAGACCTCAGACTTAGACAGGAGGATCACAACATGCTGAATCAAGTCACTGAGACAGATTTCTGCCACAACTTAAAGGCTTATGTATGGAGTAACAATAAATGCTTGCTGAAAGAATGCATGATTGAAACAATATAAAACCAATAACAACATTTAAGGAACCAGACTATACTTTAAGCTAGTTTCAAAAGAGGAATGTTAAGAGAAGCCTCAAAGAATCAAATCCAATATTCATGATATTGAACTGAATTAATAAAATGTCTTAAGAATGCTAGATTTAATTTTTCAGTCTCTCATAGAAACTTCTTTTTCACCTTTTGAAAGGTATCTTTTCCATCACTCTATAAATCTTTGCCCACTCTGACAGTTTTCTCTCTACTATCATTCAACTTTGCCCTGAAGACGGCAAATATTCATAACCAAGGGCAATTCTGATGGCTATTACTTAAAAATCAGGGATAACGTGATAAAAGTTGTGACTTTTGTATGGACCTTCAGGATTGAGCCAAAGAAGGCTGAGTATTACATATATATCTTTCAAAACTTAGTTGAATGCTTACACTGTATACTGTGGAAAATTAAATCTTTTATATGGAAAGTGAGCATGTGTAGTGCTGTACTAAGTCGCTTTAGTCGTGCCTGACCCTTTGCGACCTTATGGACCAAAGCCCTCCAGGCTCCTCTGGAAAAGCCATAGCTTTGACTGGATGGACTTTTGTTGGCAAAGTAGTGTCTCTGCTTTTTAATATGCTGTCTAGGTTGGTCATAGCTTTTCTTCCAAGGAGCAACCATCTTTTAATTTTATGGTTTTAGTAACCATCTTCAGTGATTTTGGAGCCCTAGAAAATAAAGTCTCTCACTGTTTCCATTGTTTCCCCATTTATTCACCATAAAGTGATGGGACCAGATGCCATTATCTTCGGTTTTAGAATGTTGAATTTTAAGCCAGCTTTTTTCACTCTCTTCTTTCACTTTCATCAAGAGGCTTTTTAGTTCCTCTTCACTTTCTGCCATAAGGGTGGTGTCATCTGCCTATCTGAGATTATTGATATTTCTCCTGGCAATCTTGATTCCAGGTTGTGTTTCTTCCAGTCCAGCATTTCACATGATGTACTCTGCATAGAAGTGAAATAAGCAAGGTGACAGTATACAACCTTGATGTAATCTTTTCCCAACTTGGAACTAGTCTGTTGTTCCATGTCCAGTTCTAACTGTTGCTTCTTGACGTGCATACAGATTTCTCAAGAAGCAGGAAATGTAGTCTGGTGTTCCCATCTCTTGAATAATTTCCCACAGTTTGTTGTGATCCACACAGCCAAAGACTTTAGCATAGTCATTAAAGCAGAAGTATATGTTTTTTCTGGAATTCTCTTGCTTTTTCTATATCCAGTGGATTTGGCAATTTGATGTCTGGTTCCTCTGCCTTTTCTAAATCTGGCTTGAATTCTTTTAGAGAGGCAACCTTGTACCTATTACCTATTTGAGGCAACCTTTTACCTATTACCTTTCTTTCTTTCTTCCTTCTCTCCTTTCTCTTATTCTTAATAAGGACAACTGAGCATCTTCTTTGGGCCACATGATATATTATAGGGTAAGTACTTAAAGATGTCCCTATCTGCATACAGCTTAATTCTAGTGATAGAAGACTGATAACAAACTGATGAATTCTTCATGTTTTTGATGACGATGGGCACTATGGTGAAATTTAAAGAACGGTGAAGGGATCACACAGTGTTTTTGGATGGGGAAACAGTTGCTATTGTATATACAGTAGTGAGGAAAGCTTTTCTGACAAGATGATACTTGAGCAATGACCTGACAAAAAAGAAGTGATAACATGCATGGCTCTCTGGAGGAAGAATATTCACAGCAGAGAAAACAATAGATGGATAGTCAAGAGAATGTTTACGTTTATTAAACTCTCAAGTGTTACAAAGGTTACAAGAGTAACACTGAGAGGGGAGAATTCAGAGAGATGACAGAGAATTTCTTTGCTATTTCCCTGTGGCAGTTGGGATGGAATTTTTCTAGGCAACATTTCATAATATATCCCTTGATGGCTCCAAGGTTTCTCATGGCAATTCAAATCCTACTTGTTGTACTTCTCGAATCAGTGGTCAGGATTATTATCCATGTGGTTGTATGGAGGCCTATATTCTTTATTTAAAGTTCATATCTCATTCCAATTTCCCTATAAGAATCTTGGCTTGACATCTAATAAATGTCTTTTCTTGACTTTTCTGCTCCATTTCAAACCCTTGTGGATTTTTCCATTCTTCATTTCAAACTTCGCTATGCATTTAATTTATTCAGCTATATTCTATGTGTTTGGGACAAGGAAATGGACTCCTGTGATAATACATTCCACCATATTTACCTAAAAATAATTATTTCCTTCATGTCAGCTGACCAGTGGGTCTAATTGTTTCACTGAGCTTCAGTTCAGTTCAGTCGCTCAGTCGTGTCCGACTCTTAGCGACCCCATGAACCACAGCACGCCAGGCCTCCCTGTCCATCACCAACTCCCGGAGTTCACTCAAACTCATGTCCATTGAGTCGGTGATGCCATCCAGCCATCTCATTCTCTGTCGTCCCCGTCTCCTCCTACCCCCAATCACATAAAAATACATTTTTAAAGATTCAAATTCTCATATCTAGGTTTTATTCAAGGACCTTATAGAAAACACAGACACATGGTAAATACACAGTTTAAATTACATAAGCTGCCTCTTGAGCACCGGTTCTTTTTGCTTGCCAAACTCCATAAAATGTGAAAATTTATATAATACACCAATATAGTACAAGCAAGATGGCAGAGTGTTTGACAGCCAGATGTCCCAATTTTCTAGCCTAAGATATAAGATATAGTTGTTCATGTCAATAAATATGTAAAATAGGCTACCATGTACAAGCAGTTTTCAATATGACTTATAAGAATTATGTAAAAATAACCCAAATTTGTGCTACCATTCCAGTCCTGAAAATTCAATGTTTTCTTTTCTATTGGAAATAAAATAGTTATAACTACATTTTGAAAGTCCACACTAAAGGGAAAAAGGTGAATAAATCAATGAAGCACAGCCTGTGTCCTCATAATTCACTAAATTAAATGCTATAATTTCGTCCACCAGACTCCACAGAAAATGAAACCTAATTTCATCAGAAACATTTACAGATCCACCTAGCTAATTCATTTAATAGTGAACACTGAATTACACCTCATGGTATTGGAGGAATGTAAATTTGGAGATTACTAAAGAAACAAGAACACTCAGAAGTAACAAGTATTGACTTGCTGTCAGGTAGCAATCACAGGAATGGCTGGTAAACAATACACTAAGTGGTTGTAGAAACATTGTGCTATTTATTGGCTTTTCATGATGACATGAAAAAGTGATAACAAGCTAAAATTATGCTTTTATTTGGCGACACAAAAGCTCATTTATCCAACATCCATCCACGCAAATGTCTAATTATTCAAGATGTAGTCTTCTTAATGACAAAATCTTGACCTGCCATTTAGCTACTGACCCTGAGAAAATTATTTAATGTGTCTCTCAGTTTCCTCAACTATAAAATACAGATAAGGAGAGCCCTCCTCATAAATTACTTATATAGAACAAAGAAGTAAATATATATAAGGTCCTGAGACCAGAGCCTGATACATAGTATGAACTATAAAAGTGCTACCTATTAATATACTTATTGCTTTATATGGTATGGACTAGATTGGGAGAGGGCAATATAACTAGCCGTATAAGCACTGTATGAGAAAGCTGATGGGCAACTTCTCAGGCCAGCCCAGGTATTCTTACCTGAAAATTGTATACAAAGAAAGACTTGAGAAGATCACACACCAGAGACAGAAGCTGGCTGAAAAGACTGAGAGTAAATAATGAGAGGATATTACAAAGTGATAAAGGGGTCACTTCTTCAAGAAAGCACAATAATCCTAAAAGGGTGTACCTAACAATAGAGCATCAAATATGTGATAGAACTAAAGCAAGTAATAGGTAAATGCACTATTATATTTGTAAATTAAAACACTCCCCTTGTCAGTAACTGATGGGTCAAGTAGGTAGAAAATCAATAGAGTTGACCTGAAGGTCACTATCAATCCTCTTGATCTAATTGATAATTTTAGAATACACTCTTCAATAACAGCTGAATGCTCATTATGCTCAAGTTCACATGGAACATTCACCACAAAAGACCACATTCTAGACCATAAGCATACCTCATCAAATAGGAGGAATAGAAGTCATACAAAGTATACACTCAAACCACAATGGAATCACAAAATCAATAGCAAAAACGTAGCTGGAAAATCACCAAACATTTGGAAATTAAATGATATATTACTAAATGGCAAATAACATATGAGTCAAATAAGATGACTCAAGGGGAATTAAAACAAATTTTGAACTAGATGAAAATAAAAATAACACCTATAAAAATCATTGTCATGCTATAAAAATAGTTCAATGCCTAAAGGAAAATGTATAATATTCAGTGCATGTAATATAAAAGGAAGATTTAAAATCAATAACCCAAGCTTCCAATTCAAAAACTAGGAAACAAGGATCAATTTAACTCTAAAGCAAGCAGAGGAAAAAAATAAGTAAAATTAGAGCACTAAGCATGAAATTGAAAACAAGAAAACAATAGAGAAAAATAAACAAAATTAAAAAATAGTTCCTTGAAAAGAACCGCAAACTTTACAGACATCTAGCCAGGCTAACAAATATGAAAAGAGAGATGACATGAAACATCAATATCATAACTGAAAGAGGATCATTACTGCTAATTCCATGGATTTAGATGACAATAAAAAATACCCACGCTCACCAACATAGTTCTGGAAGTTTTGGCCACAACAATCAGAGCAGAAAAAGACATGAAAGGAATCCAAATTGGAAAAGAAGAAGTAAAACTTTCACTGTTTGCTGATGACATGATCCTCTACACAGAAAATCCTAAAGATTCTACCGGAAAACTACTAGAGCTAATCAATGAATACAGTAAAGTTGCAGGATATAAAATCAACACACAGAAATCCCTTGCATTCCTATACACTAATAATGAGAAAATAGAAAGAGAAATTAAGGAAACTATTCCATTCACTGTTGCAACGAAAAGAATTAAATACTTAGGAATATATCTACCTAAGAAACAAAAGACCTGTACATAGAGAACTATAAAACACTGGTGAAAGTAATCAAAGAGGACACTAATAGATGGAGAAATATACCGTGTTCATGGATTGGAAGAATAAATATTGTGAAAATGAATATTTTACCCAAAGTAATTTATATATTCAATGCAATCCCTATCAAGCTACCAAAGATATTTTTCACAGAACTAGAACAAATAATCTCACAATTTGTATGGAAATATAAAAAACCCTCGAATAGCCAAAACAATATTGAGGAAGAAGAATGGAACTGGGGGAATCAACCTGCCGGACTTCAGGCTCTACTACAAAGCCACAGTCATCAAGACAGTATGGTACTGGCATCAAGACAGAAATATAGATCAATGGAACAAAATAGAAAGCCCAGAGATAAATCCACGCACCTATGGACACCTTATCTTTGACAAAGGAGGCAAGAATATAAAATGGAGAAAAGACAGTCTCTTTAACAAGTGGTGCTGGGAAAACTGGTCAGCCACTTGTAAAAGAATGAAACTAGAACACTTCCTAACATCATACACTAAAATAAACTCAAAATGGATTAGAGAGCTAAATGTAAGACCAGAAACTATAAAACTCCTAAAGGAGAATGTAGGTAAAACACTCTCTGACATAAATCACAGCAGGATCCTCCATGACCCACCACCCAGAATATTTGAAATAAAAGCAAAAATAAACAATTGGGACCTAATTAAAATTAAAAGCTTCTGCACAGCAAAGGAAACTATAAGCAAGGTGAAAAGACAGCCTTCAGAATGGGAGAAAATTATAGCAAATGAAACAACTGACAAAGAATTAATCTCCAAAATATACAAGCTGCTCAAGCAGCTCAATTCCAGAAAAATAAACGACCCAATCAAAAATGGGCCAAAGAACTAAACAGACAGCTATCCAAAAGTCTACATGCAATAAATGCTGGAGAGGGTGTGGAGAGAAAGGAACCCTCTTATACTGTTGGTGGGAATGAAAACTAGTACAGCCACTATGGAGAACAGTGTGGAGATTCCTCAAAAAACTGGAAATTGAACTGCCATATGATCCAGCAGTCGCACTCCTGGGCATACACACCGAGGAAACCAGAATTGAAAGAGACACATGTCCTCCAATGTTCATCGCAGCACTGTTTATAATAGCGAGGACATGGAAGCAACCTAGATGTCCATCTGCAGACGAATGGACAAGAAAGCTTTGGTACATATACACAATGGAGTATTACTCAGCCATTAAAAAGAATGCATTTGAATCATTTCTAATGAGGTGGATGAAACTGGAGCCTGTTATACATAGTGAAGTAAGCCAGAAAGAAAAACACCAATACAGTATACTAAGGCATATATATGGAATTTAGAAAGATGGAAATGATAACCCTGTATACGAGACAGCAAAAGAGACACAGATGTATAGAACAGTCTTGGGACTCTGTGGGAGAGCGTGAGGGTGGGATGATTTGGGAGAATGGCATTGAAACATGTATATTATCATATGTGAAACAAATCGCCAGTTCAGGGTCAATGCATGATACAGGATGCTCGGTGCTGGTGTGTGGGGATGACCCAGAGGGAGGATAAGGAGAGGAGGGAGGTGGGAGGGGGGTTCAGAAAGGGGAACTCATATACACCCGGGGCGGATTCATGTCAATGTATGGCAAAACCAACCAATATAATATTGTAAAATAAAATCACTGCAGATACTGATTGCAGCCAGGAAATTAAAAGACGCTTACTCCTTGGAAGGAAAGTTTTGACAGAGACATTACTTTGACAACCAAGGTCCGTCTAGTCAAGGCTATAGTTTTTCCCGTGGTCATGTATGGATGTGAGAGTTGGACTGTGAAGAAAGCTGATCACCGAAGAATGGATGCTTTTGAACTGTGTTTCTGGAGAAGACTCTTGAGAGTCCCTTGGACTGCAAGGAGATCCAACCAGTCCATTCTGAAGGAGATTGATCCTGGGTGTTCATTGGAAGGACTGATGCTGAAGCTGAAACTTCAATACTTTGGCCACCTCATGAGACGAGTTGACTCACTGGAGAAGAGTCTGATGCTGGGATGGATTGGGGGTGGGAGGAGACGGGGACGACACAGAATGATATGGCTAGATGTCATCACTGACTCGATGGACATGTGTTTGAGTGAACTCCGGGAGTTGGTGATGGACAGGGAAGCCTGGCGTGCTGTGATTCATGGGGTCGCAAAGAGTTGGACACAACTGAGTGACTGAACTGAACTGAAAAATAAATAAATAAATAAATAAAATAAAAAATATATAAACAGCTTCATTTCTACAAATTTGATAATTCAGATAAAACAGACCAATTATTTGAAACATACGGAGTACCAAAACACACAAAAAAATAAATTACTTCAGTAATTCTATATCTAGTAAAGAAGTTAAATCATAAACTAGCCATCCAAACCAATAAATCACCAGACTAAAATGGTTTTACTGGTAAATTCTAGTAAACATTTAAAGAAAAAATAGCATTAATTCTCTAAAATCTTGTCCAGGAATAGATACAGTGAAAAGCTTTCCTCTTTCTCTGAGAATAGCATTGCCCCAAACAACAAGGCAGATTAAGGTATTATAAGAAATGAAAACTATAGACCAATTCTTTCATGAACATTGACAAAAATATCTTCAAAAATATGAACAAATTGAACTTAAAAGGTATAAAGAGTGTCATACTCCATGACCAAGTGAAATCTATTCCAGATATGCTAAGCAGGCTAAATACTGAGAATTAATCAATGTAATCAATAGAAATAGAAAATCGTATTATCGTATCAGTTGAGTCATAAAAGCATTTAGCAAAATCCAAAGTCCATTCACAATAAAAACACAGATCAAACTAGGGACCAAGGGGAAATTCTTCGGTTTGATAAAGAATATTTGCATAAAACATAAAACTATCATATTAAATTATGAAAATCTGAACATGCAATATTTTTAACATAGCAGTTCTAAAATTGATCAATATGCATTTAACACAATTTCGGGACAGGGAGGGAGGGAAGGACAAATTTTTGATATGGAATTGACAAATGCAAGCTACTATACTTAAAATAGATCAATAATAAGGATTTACTGTATAGCACAGGGAATTACACCCAATATCTTATAGTAATGTATATGGAATATTATCTTCACAAAAACTAAATCATTATATTACGTACCTGAAACTAAGTGGGACTTAGAAAGCATCACTATGAAGAAAGCTAGTGGAGGTGATGGAATTCCAGTTGAGCTATTTCAAATCTTGAAAGATGATGCAGTGAAAGTGCTGCACTCAATATGCCAGCAAATTTGGAAAACTCAGCAGTGGCAACAGGACTGGAAAAGGTCAGTCTTCATTCCAATCCCTAAGAAAGGCAATGCCAAAGAATGCTCAAACTACCGCATAATTTCACTCATCTCATATGCTAGTAAAGTCATGCTCAAAAGTCTCCAAGCAAGCCAGGCTTCAGCAATATGTGAACCGTGAACTCCCAGATGTTCAAGCAGGTTTTAGAAAAGGCAGAGGCACCAGAGATCACATTGCCAGCATCCGCTGGATCATGGAGAAAGCAAGAGTTCCAGAAAAACATCTATTTCTGCTTCATTGACTATGCCAAAGCCTTTGACTGTGTGGATCACCATAAACTGTGGAGAATTCTGAAAGAGATGGGAATACCAGACCACCTGACCTGCCTCTTGAGAAACCTGTATGCAGGTCAGGAAGCAACAGTTAGAACTGGACATGGAACAACAGACTGGTTCCAAATAGGAAAAGGAGTACGTCAAGGTTGTATATTGTCACCCTGCTTATTCAACTTATATGCAGAGTACATCATGAGGAATGCTGGGCTGGAAGAAGCACAAGCTGGAATCAAGATTGCCGGGAGAAATATCAATAACCTCAGATATGCAGATGACACTACCCTTATGGCAGAAAGTGAAGAGGAACTCAAAAGCCTCTTGATGAAATTGAAAGAAGAGAGTGAAAAGTTTGGCTTGAAGCGCAACATTCAGAAAACAAAGATCATGGCATCTGGTCCTATCACTTCATGGGAAATAGATGGGGAAATGGTGGAAACAGTGTCAGACTTTATTCTTTTGGGCTCCAAAATTACTGCAGATGGTGACTGCAGCCATGAAATTAAAAGACGCATACTCCTTGGAAGGAAAGTTATGACCAACCTTGATAGTATATTAAAAAGCAGAGACATTACTTTGCCAACAAAGGTCCGTCTAGTCAAGGCTATGATTTTTCCCGTGGTCATGTATGGATGTGAGAGTTGGACTGTGAAGAAAGCTGATCATCGAAGGATTGATGCTTTTGCAGTGTGGTGCTGGAGAAGACTCTTGAGAGTCCCTTGGACTGCAAGGAGATCCAACCAGTCCATTCTAAAGGAGATCAATCATGCGTGTCACTGGAAAAACTCTGAGGCTGGGAAGGATTGAGGGCAGGAAGAGAAGGGGACGACAGAGAATGAGATGGCCGGATGGCATCACCGACTTGATGGACATGAGTTTGGGTGAACTCCGGGAATTGGTGATGGACAGGGAGGCCTGGCATGCTGTGATTCATGGGGTCTCAAAGGGTCGGACACGACTAAGTGACTGAACTGAACTGAACTGAACTGAAACTAATACAATAGTATAAATCAACTATACTTCAATTAGAAAATATTTTTAAAAAAGAAAAATATTATGTGGAAAGGTGAAGAATCATTGTGATTCACTCTTGAAAGTATGTATCACTTTTTACTATATTTCTTGGCCAGCGCTTAGTCATGGAGCCCTAGTTAACTGCAAGAGAGTCTGGGTAATGTGTCTCAGTTCCTAGAAAGAAGAGAATATGAAAATAGTGAGCTCTAGTACTCTTGCCTGGAAAATCCCATGGACAGAGGAGACTGGTAGGCTGCAGTCCATGGGGTCGCTAGGAGTCGGACAGGACTGAGCGACTTCACTTTCACTTTTCACTTTCATGCATTGGAAAAGGAAATGGTAACCCCCTCCAGTGTTCTTGCCTTGAGAATCCCAAGGACAGGGGACCCTGGTGGGCTGCCATCTATGGGGGTCACACAGAGTTGGACATGACTGAAGCGACTTAGTAGCAGCAGCGGCAGGGACCTCTTCCACATCTGTGACCCACGGAGAAAGCAGACATTTTAGAAATCCCTCCAAGAAATCACAGTTTGATCAGATTCAAGGACAAAGGCATTGTCTCCAAAAGGATTCTCTTACTACATAGAAATGTTTGCTGGAAGAAATACTGGACCCTTGGAATTCACAGAGAACTAAACTGAGATGAAGGTGACAAGAGGAAATATAAATGTTATTTAAAGGAAGGGAAGGTTATCAAGGTAATTCTGGGGATTAGGATGATATTTAGCAGGCCAGGTTCCAATAACACTGTTGTTGCTGTTTAGTTGCTAAGCAGTGGAAACAGTGTCAGACTTTATTTTTTGGGGCTCCAAAATCACTGCGGATGCTGATTGCAGCCATGAAATTAAAAGACACTTACTCCTTGGAAGGAAGATTATGACCAACCTGGATAGTGTATTAAAAAGCAGAGACATTACTTTGCCAACAAAGGTCCGTCTAGTCAAGGCTATGAATTTTCCCGTGGTCATGTATGGATGTGAGAGTTGGACTGTGAAGAAAGCTGATCACCAAAGAATTGATGCTTTTGAACTGTAGTGCTGGAGAAGACTCTTGAGAATCCTTTGGACTGCAAGGAGATCCAACCAGTCCATTCTAAAGGAGATCAATCCTGGGTGTTCATTGGAAGGACTAATACTAAAGCTGAAACTCCAATACTTTGGCCACCTTATGCTACAAGTTGACTCACTTGAAAGACTCTGATGCTGGGAAGGATTGGGGACAGCAAGAGAAGGGGAGGACAGAGAATGAGATGGCTTGATGGCATCACCGACTCAATGGACATGAGTTTGAATGAACTCCTGGAGTTGTTGATGGACAGGGAGGCCTGGCTTGCTGTGATTCATGGGGTCGCAAAGAGCCGGACACGACTGAGTGACTGAACTGACTGAACTGAGTTTCCAACTCTTTTGCAGCCCCATGGATTATAACATTCCAGGCTCCTTTGCCCATGGGATTTCCCAGGCAAGAAAACTGGAGTGGGTTGCAATTTCTTTCTTCAGGGGATCTTCCCATCCCAGGGATTGAACTCACATCTCCTGCATTGGTAGGAAGGTTCTTTACCACTGAGCCACCACAGAACACTGGACTGGAGTGCAAAAAGAAGACTGGGTAAGAAGGCAGTTCTCATAGGAGACAAACATCATTCATCACTCATCGCTCTCAAACTTTCTAGAGGCTAGTTGTAAACGAACATTTATTAGTGTAGAGGCTCCAATAGAGATGTGTCTTTTTCTTTGTTCACTATCCTTTTTGTGTTCTGTTCTATTCTCACAACTCAAAAATGTTCTGAATTATTTTCCATTGTCCCTCAAGCATTAAAATTCCAATAAAGACATAAATTTATTTTAAAAAAATCTGAGGAAGTGATTTTGTAGATATAAACAAATGAATTCTAAAGCTTCTATGGAAAGACAACATCTGTTAGCACCTATCATTTTTTTTTCTTCTTCATCTTTATCTATAACTTTACCAATGTTTAATTTTTTTTCTATCACTGAGGAAAGTGTATCACTTTAGGAGTTATACTTGCACCTGATCCAGTCACCAGACTTCTTTGTAGTGGCCACTAGAGTTTTCTTTTCTCTCCCCTCACTCCTTCACCTATGGGCATGGCAGGAGTCTGTGAACGGTGAATTACCACGTAGTCCTTGCCATCAAAGGAAGATAGGATTAAACCCTTGTTTCACCTCCAGCTAAATATCAAATGCCAGGTAGGTGTTTAACCTGTGTGGATCAATATTAATTTTTCTATCTTCCCCTTAGCCTACAAACACATTCAAGTACATTCTAACCTAACCTTCCTTTTCTCTCTTTGCCCTTCCTGAAGCTACCAGTGAGAACAATTTTCAAAGAGATGGTAAACTGTCTGCATATATTTCCTCTCCACTTCTTCATCCTGTAGATGGCATTCACTCCTACTGGTTCCTCACATTATTTAAAAAAAAAAAAAAATGATTAGTGACTTTCTATTTTCAAATACAAAAGTCTTTTTCTAGCTTGAGTTGCATTTACTCTGAGATATTCTTGCTGTTTTCATTTTAATAAACAAACAGCTTCATTCCCTAAATCCCTGAGTGGAAGAATATCATTAGTTCTCCTTGAATAAAACATACACTAAAACAGATTCAATCCATTCATGTGAACTCAATTTATTAAAGTATCTTGACACAAACTATGATTCTTTAAGAAAAATACAAACATCTTGATTTAAAATAATTTCTGATATATATTCAATTAGTTATTCTAGTGGAACACTGATTCATAAAAGTAAATTCTTCAGCTCAGTAAAAAGATGCCTAAAGGCTTAAGATTCCTTCTCTTCTTACTGACTCAGCATGTTGTTTCATTTTTAGATATAAACACATTAATGCAAAGTACCCTAGAACTGCTCTACTGGAGGATTAAGCTGGTACTAAAATTATTTGACTATTTCCTTTGAAGCAAAAGTAAACAAGCTATCTTAAAATAATTTTATTGGTAATGTCACATTTATTGAACAAATCTTTTACAATGAGCTGCAAAAAGAGACAAATGGCAAGTGAAAGTCAGTAGGGAGTGAGGTAATTTTTAATTTTCAAAGATGAGAATATTATATAGTACCCCAAGTGAGATTTTAGCATTGATCATGTTCAAAGGATTTTTTGTCAACATAAGTAATGAAATAAGAGAAAACACCTCATTAAAATATCCAGTTTTAACTGTGGTAAGGAATTTACCAACAACCGTGCTAAAATTTATTCTCTTTGCTTTATTTTTCTGGTATTCAAATACTAAGCCTTTTAAAATTTATTGCAGTATGTGCATTATACAATTCAAAGTCAAATGTAGAAGTGACCAATCTCTTTGGACAAATTTTTGAACTTGTTTTATGTGCCCAACCAAAAAGTTTTGAAATAATCATCATAATTATTACAGTGACAGTTATAATTGCTGTCACAAGCAAAGCCCTATTGCAAAGGAAACTAGCTCTTGCTGCAAGCTAACTCTGTGTCATTCACAACAGAAACTTCATATGTTACCCATGGAATCCTCTCAACATCCCTGTGTAGTAGCTGTTAACTCTACTGAGTGAGGAGAAAATTGCCAGACTTGCTCCAAGTCAAATATCCAGTATTGGCAGCTTTGAATTCAAATGAGGCCAGTGCATAAGTTTGTTTTCCACATCTGTGAAGGAGTGGGGGATAAACTGGGAGATTGGGATTGACATATATGCACTACAATGTATAAAATAAATAACTAATAAAAACCTTCTATATAGCACAAGGAACTCTATTCAGGTCTCTGTAATGACTGATATAGGGAAAAAATCTAAATAATAGTGCATGAGTATGTGCTAAGTCACTTCAGTCGTGTCTGAATCTGTGTGGCCCTAGGACTGTAGCCTGCCAGGCTCCTCTGTCCATGGGATTCTCCAGGCAAGAATACTGGAGTGGGTTGCCATACCCTCCTCCTGGGGATCTTCCTGAACCAGGGATGTGGTTGCATTGGCAGGAAGGTTCGTTAACACTAGTGTCACCTGGGAAGCCCGTGGATATGTGGATATGTATAGCTGATTCACTTTCTTGTACAGCAGAAACTAACACAACACTGTAAATCAACTATACTCCAATAAAAACTAATTTTAAAAAGACAAAGACAAAACAAATGTGGTGGTGTAACTTCAGAGTCTATACGTATACAATGCATTCATTTGCAGGAGAAATGGGGGTTACCATGTGTGACAAAAAAAAGAAAATTCACACTTTTGCTCTTTGTCTGCTAGGGAGAATTCCAGATTCCCTGCTCAGTTCTTTCTCTGCATTGTTTAGAATCAGAGAGATGACTGTGTAGGAAAATTGAAAGGCACAAAACCAACTCTCGTTTGTTTATATGGAAAGTCACTGATGGGTCTGGTGCCCAAAGGGGACTGGGAGGAGGAGTGAAGAAAAGATTTCACTCAGACTGAGAAGATTAAGAATTTTCTGGGATTTTAGCTAGAGGTAAGAAGGTTCAGAAAACTCTGTAAGACTGAGAGAAAGGGAAATTGAATCTTTAAGAAATCCTTCTTTACATTAGAGAAACAACTCCCCTTTGTTGTCTCTAGACTGCATTTAACATCTAAATGTTTTAAGATGTTTACTTTTAGACACAGGCATGAAATTTCTTTGAATACAACACGGGGTGAGGAACTGGTCATGTGGAGACTTGGCTTTGTTTTGAATACAGTAGACATCTAACTAGCATTGAGATGGAACATTACATTTTAAAACTCTTTCCCTCCATTTGTATTACAGCCAACACCTCTGGCAACTGGTATAGGCAATGAGCCTAAAATGACCTTCTCTCCAATGGCTGCCTCCAACAGACCTTCTCCTGAAAGCTGGAGACCAGTTGTTTCTGCAGTGGAGGGGTGGGGAGAGAACTTCTAGCCATCAGTTCTCCAAGTCTTAGAAATTGTAAGAGGTCAGATGTCTGGCAACAGATGACAGTACTGTGGTCTTAAAGGAAAACATTAGAGTTTCATGTCAACCAAGCTGGCGACGGAGAAGCAGACCTTTTATCAGACAGGAAAACTGGGAGGAAGATACTTGTAACCTAAAGTCTTGAAGTATAATGGGGCTCCACAATTGGAAATTGTTGTTATTGACTAGTCTGCATTGATGCAACCTAGTTAAAAACCAACTGAGATGACCAAAGTGAGCAGTGAGTCCAAGTGAGATTGCTGATATGACTTGGTATATGAACACAGGAGACAATTTGTCTAGGCTGGTGAAGTCTGTACTCCCTACATCACCACTGTAGCCTGTTCAGAGCAACACACAGGATCCTTAAGGACTCTACATATGTGATATATAAGCACTCACTTTATGTGCATTAAGCAACCTGAAGGACTACTGTACCTTCTTCTGAGCCCTGCACCATCTGACATCAACTAACCTCTTACCCAGACTCCACTGTAGCAAGATCACTGAAGGGCACCATTCACTCTGCACTACAGAATCATGTTTAAGGAGGCCAACTACCTTGATACACTAACAAGGCAATGACAGATACCTTCCAAAAATGATGTACTTCATCTTCATCCCCCGTGCTGGTCCTCTTTCCATGCAAGCAACTGCCAGCCTTGGGTCTATAACCTATGCCATCTCCGTGCCCCAGTTCTGCCTCTAAATCATCTGCAGGTTTTGGAGTACGTTCTTTTAGACTTGTTGATTCCACTTATCCAGTGACCTTAAAACAAAGTATATTCACTAGGTTTGGGAACAATACTTTCAACTGCCTTCTTCCTTTTTTCCCTTATCCCCTCTTTCTCCTTTCTCTTTTATCGTCAGATGTTTGAACAAGTTATCCGATCAGTGTCACTGCATTTTGCCTCATGCTTGTTCTTCATCTTTCACCATAGATGCTTTGCTAAGTTAGCTCTTCCTAATTTCACACATGAGTTCCAAGTTTCCAAATTAAATATTATTTTTATATTTTCAATTCCTCTTTCTTATATTGACTTCTGAAGACAACATTTATTCTTGTGTTCACTCAGTTTATTCTACTAATATTTTTTAACACCTACCTTCAACAAAACAGTATTGTAAGCAAGGAGAATAAAGAAATGATCAATAAATACATGGTTGATGTTGTGATGCATATACTTTCATACAGGAGACAGATATTAGACAAATAATCATAAAACTAAGTTTAATTAAAATCTGAGTTAAGTCCCCTAAGGGAATTAAATTCCATTTTATTACAAGAGTCTGGCCTATATTGAGACTTGAGGTCAACCTCCCAAAGAGGTTAGTCTTGAGCTGAGATCTGAAAAATGAGTAGAACTTTATCCAGAGACACAGGGACATGGACACACTGAGCAAAGGGTTAGTGGCAAAGGCATATTTTCCTGTACACTTATCCTTAGGAATAAGGTTAGGAGGTGGGATGTAAATGAAATGATTAAGAGAGAAAATGAGAAACATAATTATAACTTATGTTGCTAAAAGTTTTATTTTTGTACCCAGCACCTTTTGGACATTATTGCATTTGATCTTCAAAGCCCCCTGAGATAGACGGGTAAGTATTCTTATCCTGTCTCTTACAGATAAGAAAAGTGAACGTGAAAGCCATGCTACTGCTGCTGCTGTGTCGCTTCAGTCGTGTTAGACTCTGTGTGACCCCATAGACGGCAGCCCACCAGGCTCCCCTATCCCTGGGATTCTCCAGACAAGAACACTGGAGTGGGTTTCCATTTCCTTCTCCAATGCATGTAAGTGAATTATCAGGAGGAAGTTTTAAAGAGGAGCTGACTTTGGAGGAGAGATAATATGTTCAGTTTAAGACATGTTGTGTTTGCTGTGATGACATAATACATGAATCAATGTCCTAACATAATATCACTCTGGATTGAAAATAATTTATGGCTAGTGGTGAAAATTTAAGACACAGTAATATGTGTTAATCACTAAATTCCTAACCTTTTTGACCACTGTATATACCCCGCATCTTTCTAATCTTGTTCAATAGTAACAGTTATCCTTAATTGAGCATGTGCTATATGTTTTGCATTTTTGAGGTTATTGTTACTGATATTTTGCATTTGATATATGAGGAAATCAACCCATGAGGTTATGAAAAAGTCTCAGCCAAGGCCAAACAGGTAGGAAAGGTAGAATTGAAATTTAAAGAAAGGTCTGTTGCCAGAACCCACTCTCTTTTCTATCACTCTGTACCCTCAGTGTCCACCTCCCTGCCACCTAGAATCCTTTCTCTTATCATTATATTTCTAAGTTCTACTTGCTATTTAAGATTCACTTCAAATGAAACTCATCCAAGAGAAATGCTGTGAGACTTTGACTGAGTCCCACCTCTGAACTCTCATGCTCATTTCTGTGCACATTCACGGCAGTCATCTATCTCTACCAAGCACTGTAGTTATGCATGTACTTTCCTGGACTCACTCTAATTCCTTGAGGTCAGAGTCCGTGTATGATTTGTCTACTTGTCTTACAAATGTTGGATGTTAGAGGCATAAAGTAGTTTATGATTGAATGGATGACAACTGAATTCATGAGAATTACAGATGTGTCCAAATCTTTGTGACCCCATGGGCCATAGCCTCCTCTGTCCATGGAATTCTCCAGGCAAGAATATTGCAGTGGGTTGCCATTTCCTTCTCCAAGGGATCTTCCCAACCCAGGGACAGAACTTGGGTCTCCTGTGTTAACAGGCAGATTTTTACTGTCTGAGCCACCAGGGAAGCCCTAACGAGGAAACTGAGATGCAAAGGATTCTAAAATGAATGTTCAGAGGGTTTATAGGAGCAGTGTCCTGATTAGAAGCCTCATTTCTGAGGCTCCATGAGAGGCTTAAAGACAACATTTTGCAAATAAAATTAATGGAGAGACAGAATCTTTCTAAAGAATTAATAACTGCATCCCTCGTTAGCTGGAAAGTAATTTATCCATGGTAGAGTATCCAACGGCAGATGTAAATCACACACTGGGAAATCTGAAGAAATCCATCCCCAGGCTTTTGGAATTAGGGTTTTCTGAGAGAGGTGTGAGATTCAAGTTAGCTCACTACCTTTAAGAATTTAGATTTTGCCAAAGGCAGAAAGCATAAAAACCTGTAAAGAGAATCTCTAACCAAATTCCTTTGGCACAGAGAATTCCACCCAACTATCCATTGATTTCTTTGAGAGGGTCTCTTTTTCCTCTGTTTTTGTTGTTGTTCTGCTTGGCATTCAGATTTGGTTTCTCAACAAGGTACCATCTCCTTTTGTTGTTGTTCAGTTGCTAAGTCATGGCAGACTTTTTGTGATCCCATGGACTGCAGCATGCCAGGCTTTCCTGTCCTTCATTATCTACCAGAGTTTGCTCAAATTCATGTCCATTGAGTTGCTGATGCCATTCAACCATCTCATCCTCTGTCGTCCTCTTCCTCTGCCTTCAATCTTTTCCAGCATCAGGGGCTTTTCCAATGAGTTGACTCTTTGCATCAGGTGAATAGAGTGTTGGAGCTTCAGCTTCAGCATCAGACCTTCCAAAGAATATTCAGGGTTGATTTCCTTTAGGATTGACTGGTTTGATCTATCTCCTTTATCCTTCCTTTGTTATCTTTTACCCAGCGCATAGGTAAAGCGTCTCTCAGCTGCTCTCACCTCATTTTAGGTCCCTGAAACATCACATCTTTGTAAGTATAGGTGAGACAATGTTAATTTATCTGCCACTTCTTTTCATAGAGATAATGAACTACAATCATCCATGATATGATTCTTTTAATAGCACTTGGTAAAATCATAACATAGGTTTAAGTATAAGAATATGAGGCAAGGGGGAAAAACATTAAAATCTTGAAAGGACTGTTGGATGGCCAGGGTTAATCGCTTATCCAGTTAGCAGTGATCTAACTGTTCTAATTCTCACAAATGTGAGAGAACATGAACTGAAAATTCATGAACCAGACTATGATATGAAAGAGGAATTAGAGGACACCTATCACTTGATGAAATAGTTTGTCTGAAGAATACATGGCACAGCAGGGAGTTGTCTTGGGAATGGAGCACTGATTTGGAATGTGGCAAGTTTCACAAGAAGTGTTCAGATTGATACTGAAGGAATCATAATAAACAACTCCTCAGAGAACATACAGTTTTTGAAAATGTTACAGTCTCGAAGTGCCATCCTATCCCCATTCCTCAGTAATCACCTGAACTTTTCTGTCACTGTGTGGTTCCAATCCAACAAACTTACATTACATACTTTCTTCAGAGTGTCACACTTTATATCATTAGAATGATCCAAAAGAGTTTGAAAATATCATGAAGGTTCTACCAAGTTGACAATATATATTTTCAGAGCATAGAGAAACAAAAGAATAGATTAACTCCTTTAGTAACTGTTACTTAATAATTTAGGTTTTCTTTCTTAAAATTGAAAAAGCTATAAATGTTATTATACAGCGTTCTATTTCTCTACAGGAATATCTAAGCCATAGAAAGAAGATTTTATATTAGGGAAGAGTAATGTTGTTTGTGCCCTAATGGATATACTGTACTAGGTACTTTTGTATTAATTCAGTTTTTATTCAATTATTTCTATATCCTATAAGTGCACAACTGCCAGTATTGTTTCAGATTATCCATGCCTTAAGGGCAAGAAGAATGCAAGTACAATAAAATTAAAATGTCTAAAATAAATTTTAAAGGGGCTGTAGCCAATAACTTATTTATCAAAATAGATTCCCAAATGGTTTCTTAAAAAAAATAAAAGAAGTAAATGATATTAGAAAATTTATTGCTTTCACTGACCACTTCCACCACCCGCCCATTACCTCCTTGCCACACTTTCTTTTTCTCATAATTTGGTTGGTTAGTGATACAAACTGATTTAAAAGAATTAGAAAGTCACCTGTCCACTGCTCAAGACGTGAGTTCAGCTGCAAATTCATGCTATATTTGGACTTATTTTTACTTGAAGTCAAGTTTTTTAAAGAACTAAATCTGAGGAAACTGATAGCAAAATGTTTTACTCTTCTGGATCCTAGGGGTGTGTGTGTGTGTGTGTGTGTGTGTGTGTGTGTTTACATTTATATGCAGATGGGGTAGGAGAAAAAAGTAAAAGCAAGTTTATAATATTCTCTAACCAAATTTTGAAAATTGATTACTGAATATAAGAGAGAATTTTTTAGACGATTTTTACACTTAATATACTAGAAAGGGCTATACTCAGTCATACTTTGTGGCTCAGATTATAGGTTAATTACATGGGAATCATCCAACTTAGAGATCCCAGGAGTTAAGCTTTCTTAAATATGATCCAAAAATTTATGGAGTTCCAAATAAATATTTTAATCTATAATTATGCATTGCTTTGAAAGTGTGGAAATGCCATTTCTAGAGCACGAGCGTTTCATTATTTTGATACCAAGTAATATGACTGAATCATATTCTTTTAAGTATTCTACATTTAAATGTGAATCAAAATAACTAAGATATCAGTTCAGTTTCGTCGCTTAGTCGTGTATGACTCTTTGTGACCCCGTGAACTGCAGCATGCCAGGCCTCCCTGTCCATCACCAACTCCCAGAGCCCACCCAAATCCATGTCCATTGAGTTGGTCATACATCCAACCATCTCATCCACAGTCGTAACCTTCTCTTCTTGCCCTCGATCTTTCCCAGCATCAGGGTCTTTTCCAATGAGTCAACTCTTTGCATCAGGTGGCCAAAGTATTGAAGTTTCAGCTTCATCATAAGTCCTTCCAGTGAACACCCAGGACTGATCTCCTTTAGGATGGACTGGTTGGCTCTCCTTGCAGTCCAAGGGACTCTCAGGAGTCTTCTCCAACACCACACTTCAAAAGCATCAATTCTTTGGCGCTCAGCTTTCTTTATAGTCCAACTCTCATATCCATATATGACCACTGGAAAAACCATAGCCTTAACTAGACAGACCTTGTTTGGCAAAGTAAGGTCTCTGCTTTTTAATATGCTGTCTAGGTTGGTCATAACTTTCCTTCCAAGGAGTTTGCATCTTTTAATTTCATGGCTGCAATCACCATCTGCAGTGATTTTAGAGCCCAGAAAAATAAAGTCAGCCACTGTTTCCACTGTTTCGCCATCTATTTGCCATGAAGTGATGGGACCGGAAGCCATGACCTTAGTTTTTTGAGTGTGGAGCTTTAAGCCAACTTTTTAACTCTCCTCTTTCACTTTCATCAAGAGGCTCTTTATTTCTTCTGCACTCTCTGCCATAAGGGTGGTGTCATCTGCATATCTGAGGTTATTGATATTTCTCCCGGCAAACTTGATTCCAGCTTGTGCTTCCTCCAGTCCAGTGTTCCTCATGATGTACTCTGCATATAAGTTAAATAAGTAGGGTGACAACATAAAGCCTTGACATACTCCATTTCCTATCTGGAACCAGTCTGTTTTTCCATGTCCAGTTCTAACTGTTGCTTCCTGACCTGCATACAGATTTCTCAGGAGGCAGGTCAGGTGGTCTGGTATTCCCATCTCCTTAAGATTTTTCCACAGTTTATTGTGATCCACACAGTCAAAGGCTTTGGCATAGGCAATAAAGCAAAAATAGATGTTTTTCTGGAACTCTCTTGCTTTTTCGATGATCCAGCGGATGTTGGCAATTTGGTCTCTGGTGCCTCTGCCTTTTCTAAATCCAGCTTGAACATCTGGAAGTTCACGGTTCACATATTGCTGAAGCCTGCCTTGGAGAATTTTGAGCATTATTTTACTAGTGTGTGAGATGAGTGCAGTTGTATGGTAGTTTGAGCATTATTTGGCATTGCCTTTTTTTGGGATTGGAATGAAAATTGACCTTTTCCAATCCTGTGACCACTGCTAAGTTTTCCAAATTTCCTGGTATATTGAGTGCAGCACTTTCACAGCATCATCTTTCAGGATTTGAAATAGCTCAACTGAAATTCCATCACCTTCACTAGCTTTATTCACAGTGATGCTTCCTACGGCCCACTTGACTTCACATTCCAGGATGTCTGGCTCTAGGTGAGTGATCACAACATCATGATTATCTTGGTCATGAGATCTTTCTTGTACAGTTCTTCTGTGTATTGCCACCTCTTCTTAATATCTTCTGCTTCTGTTAGGTCCATACTATTTCTGTTCTTTATTGAGCCCATCTTTGCATGAAATATTCCCTTGGTATCTCTCATTTTCTTGAAGAGATCTCTAGTCTTTCTCATTCTGTTGTTTTCCTCTATATCTTTGCACTGATCCTAAGGAAGGCTTCCTTATCTCTCCTTGCTATTTTTTGGAACGCTGCATTCAAATAGGTATGTCTTTCCTTTTCCCTTTTGCTTTTCGCTTCCCTTCTTTTCACAGCTCTTTTTGTTAAACTACTGTGTGGTAAACATCAATTAATTAATGTACATGGTTTTTCTGAAGAATATCTAAAGTGAGGGAGGAAAGTGTTATTTAATTTGGTTCATTTTATTCACTTTGGTTTTTTTCCTTCTGTCATGAATGGATTTGAAACATCAACTGGTATTTCTCCTATAATAGCAGATGAGCCCCTAATATACTATGAGGATAATAAGTGTAGCTGTGTGATTCCAAACTTAGAACTAAGAGGACTTAGTTCAGAAGACTGCTTTGAGACAGATTAAATTTTACTGAAGTGTTTTAGCAGTGTGTTATTATTTTCAGGAACCACCATTAAAGATATCTTGTTGGTCTTTTATTGTTTAAACCGTCATTCTTAAGTGACTCTTTTTTTCAGTTTTCTTGAATGGATCCATGATTATAGTTGGTACTATAGTCATTTGCCATTGGCTCAGGTTATTCTGCATGTGCACAGAAGTCCAAGGAGTGTGGGCTCCTTCAGTTTAGGAGGTGAAACCTCCATTCACAGAGGAGTCAAATATTTGAGTTCTTTACATGCCTCAACTCACTGGAAGTTCACACTCAAGCACGTGCTCTGAAACTTTCATTTGAAGCCAGTGATGTGAAGAAGTGAGAGTCATGCAGCCCCCATTCTAGGACAGACAGCAACAGGGCAGGTGCATCTTCTTTTCTCTGTGTAAGAGTGGAGCAGTTCTAAACAGAGACAGGCGGCTTTGGTGTCATCAGTGGCACTGTTAGTATAGGCTATGGTGTCTGAATTCAACTGCAAGATCAATTCTGGGATATAATCAAACAGGAAATTGTGTCCTGCCAATTAGCCTCAAATCCCCGTTCTCTGGTCCCTGAGAGATTCCTGTGACCATCTACAGAATTCTTTTCATAACTTTTTTAAAATTGTGAACTACAGTTGACTTCTGTTCTTGAAATTTAAAAATCCTATCCAATATATTTGTGATTGAATAGGGGATGGAGAGAGGAAGTAAAAAGTGTGAAAGAGAGAAAGAGAATGAATGAGAGAGTGAGAATAAAGGTACATTATTAGAAAAATTACTAAGCTGTCTCCTGCTTTTATTGTTGCCATGACACCATAAAATGTTAAAAATTGTATTGCAAACTGATTTTTGGGCAAGGCTACACATAATTGTCAGTTACAACCCCAGAGAATCCATACACATTGTATAAGGGTTGAAGAGATAAATAATGCCTCTGAAATTGGTAATTGAGGAAACGTATAGTAATTTTATCCTTTGCTCTTATTTTTGCTGGTTGAGTAATGACAAACAAACTTTGCAAAATATACTTACTTATACAAAATTTAAGCAGACTTTAGTTTGAAAGCATTGGAAAGAAAACAATAAAGACATCTGGTTTAGAAAGCAACACACACGTGCACAGGCACATGGGAACTCTAGGGAGGCCATTATATTGATATTTATGTAAATAAAGTGATTAGCATTAAGCATCCCCTTGTGACTTTTAACTACTTAAGATTTTTCCCATCAGAACTCCTACTCTAAACTGTACAATATGAAGAATTCAGAAGACTCTACATCCAGTTAAAATAATATAAACTAGTATAGATTCACCAAGGAGTTGTTAAAAATCCATGAAATCTGGGAAATGTTCCAGAGTCCAAAGTGGAGAGTCTGAGTTTGAAACATTTACAAAAGTAGAATATTCTCAGTTAGCATGCAAATGGGACCTACAGAGATGATTTAGCCAAAGTGATTGATCCTGGTGCTTTTGGAATGAAATCCTGGAAAACCTTTGTTCCTGGATTTTTTGTTACAAGCAAAAGACATTTTGAGGGAGGACAATAATACAAATGCCTACATGAGTGAGGCCTGTAACTAACTGGCAGAATCAGTGTACTTACTGTGAGTGTTTAATTTTCTAGTCCCAACAAACTGACTAGAAAAATTAATTTCAGTTTTCTCAACTTTGAAGTGGGAATTTTAACAGTGTCAGCCTAATTTGGGCTTCCCATGTGGCTGAATAGTAAAGAAACTACCTTTCAATGCAGAAGATGCTGGAGATGTAGGATCAATTCCTGGACTGGAAAGATCCCCTGGAGAAGGAAATGGCAACCCACTTCAGTATTCCTGCCAGGGAAATCACATGGACAGAGAAGCCTGGCAGGCTACAGTCCATGGGGTCACAAAAGATTCTGACATGATTTAGAGACTAAACAACAACACAATAAAGACACTCTGCCTTTGTGATCAGCCACAATCACTGAAATCCCAGACTCTCAGAAGGAAAGAAGATGCTTACGATTAACTGCATTGTTTGTATACAATCTAGAGAGGTTGGACAACAGAATTCACTGACTCAGACACAAAAGCAATCTACTACCCAGGGAACATTTCAAAAGCCAGCCAAGGGTCAGCCTTGGAAGCAGGTTTTTCTTATAAACAGCCCTTCCATGTTAACACTTGCCTGCATGTCCACTAATGTGCAAGTTGTTTAAAAAATACCCACTTATAACATTACACTCCTACAGATCTGTTGTATGACATATATGAAAGAGACCATAAAGTAGTCGTCAAATTATTGATATTTAAATGCTGTTGACCTTCACTTAAGTAAAAGCCTTTTAAATTAATGTATTGAAGAGAACAATAAAATCAGACATGTCCTTCAGGGAAATGTATCACAGCCAAATGGAAGAACATAAAATGACTCTTGATCATACAACTCAACAGCTAAAAAGCAAACAGTCTGATTAAAAAATGGGCAAAAGATCAGAATAGACATTTTTCCAAAGACACACAGATTGCCAACAAATACATAAAAAGGTGCTCAACATCATAAATATTCAGGAAAGTGCAAATCAAAACCACAATGAGATATTCTTTCACAACTGTTAGAATGGCTATGGTCAAAAAGAGAAATAACAAGTGCTAGCATGGATACTAGTGGAAATGTAAATTGGTGACGCCACTATGGAAAACACTATGGAGGTTTCTCAAACATTTAAAGATAGAACTAACATATGACCCAGAAATTGCACTTCTGGACATTTCCAAAGCAAATGAAAACAGTAATTTGAAAAGATACATGTATTTCAATATTCACAGCAGCATCATTTACAATTGCCAAAATATGGGGACAACCTGTGTACATAGATGGATGAGTGGATAAATAAAATGCTAAATATATATATATATACATACATATATACATATAAATTATTCAACCACCATAAAAGGAAATCCTGCCATCTGTGACAACAGGGATGGGCCCTAAGTGTATTATGTTAACTGAAAAAAGTCAGATGGAGAAAGGCAAATAGCATATGATTGCACATCCATATGGAATATAAACAAACTCAGATACAGAAAACAGATCAGTGGTTGCCAGAGCTGAAGAGTGGCAAGGTAGATGAAATGGGTAAAGGTGGTTAAAAGACACAAACTTACAATCATAAACTAAGTCCTGGGGACAAACAAGGTGCATCTAGTCAAGGCTATGGTTTTTCCAGTGGTCATGTATGGATGTGAGAGTTGGACTGTGAAGAAAGCTGATCGCCAAAGAATTGATGCTTTTGAACTGTGGTGCTGGAGAAGACTCTTGAGAGTCCCTTGTACTGCAAGGAGATCCAATCAGTCCATTCTAAAGGAGATCAATCCTGGGTGTTCATTGGAAGGACTGATGTTGAAGCTGAAATTCCAATACTTTGGCCACCTCATGCGAAGAGTTGACTCACTGGAAAAGACTCATGCTGGGAAGGATTGGGGGCTGGAGGAGAAGGGGACGACAGAGAATGAGATGGCTGGATGGCATCACCGACTCGATGGACATGAGTTTGAGTGAAGTCCGGGAGATGGTGATGGACAGGGAGGCTTGGCGTGCTGTGATTCATGGGGTCGCAAAGACTCGGACACGACTGAGCGACTGAACTGAACTGAAAGGATTCCCGGATGGAGCAGTGGTAAAGAATTTTCCTGCCAATGCTGGAGACACAGGAGACGTGGGTGAGGAAGATCCCCCAGAGTAGGAAATGGCAAACCACCCCAGTATTCATGCCTGGAGAAGCCTATGGACAGAGAAGCCTGACGGCTAAAGTCCATGGGGTCACGAAGAGTCGGACATGATTGAAAACGCCTGCACACACACCATCAGTTCAGTTCAGTTCAGTCGCTCAGTCGTGTCCGACTCTCCGTGACCCCATGAATCACAGCACGCCAGGCCTCCCTGTCCATCACCAACTCCCGGAGTTCACTCAAACTCAGGTCCACAGAGTCGGTGATGCCATCCAGCCATCTCATTCTCGGTCATCCCCTTCTCCTCCTGCCCCCAACCCTTCCCAGCATCAGAGACTTTTCCAGTGAGTCAACTCGTCGCATGAGGTGGCCAAAGTATTGCAGTCTCCGCTTTAGCATCAGTCCTTCCAATGAACACCCAGGATCAATCTCCCTTAGAATGGACTGGTTGGATCTCCTTGCTGTACAAGGGACTCTCAAGAGTCTTCTCCAACACCACAGTTCAAACGCATCAATTCTTCGGCGATCAGCTTTCTTCACAGTCCAACTCTCACATCCATACATGATGATTGGAAAAACCATAACCTTGACTAGACGGACCTTTGTTGGCAAAGTAATGTCTCTGCTTCTTAATATATTATCAAGGTTGGTCATAACTTTCCTTCCAAGGAGTAAGCGTCTTTTAATTTCATGGCTGCAATCAGCATCTGCAGTGATTTTGGAGCCCAAAAAAATAAAGTCTGACACAGTTTCCACTGTTTTTCCATCTATTTCCCAGGAAGTGATGGGACCAGATGCCATGATCTTTGTTTTCTGAATGTTGAGCTTCAAGCCAACCTTTTCACTCTCCTCTTTCACTTTCATCAAGAGGTTTTTAGTTCCTCTTCACTTTCTGCCATAAGGGTGGTGTCATCTGCATATCTGAGGTTATTTATATTTCTCCCAGCAATCTTGATTTCAGCTTGTGCTTCTTCCAGCCCAGCGTTCCTCATGATGTACTCTGCATATAAGTTAAATAAGCAAGGTGACAATATACAGCCTTGACGTACTCCTTTTCCTATTTGGAACTGTACAAAAAAGATCTTCACGACCAAAATAGTCACTATAATGTGATCACTGACCTAGAGCCAGACATCTTGGAATGTGAAGTCAGGTGGGCCTTAGAAAGCATCACTACGAACAAAGCGAGTGGAGGTGATGGAATTCCAGTTGAGCTATTTCAAATCTTGAAAGATGATGCTGTGAAAGTGCTTCACTCAATATGCCAGCAAATTTGGAAAACTCAGCAGTGGCCACAGGACTGGAAAAGATCAGTCTTCATTCCAATCCCAAAGAAAGGCAATGCCAAAGAATGCTCAAACTACCGCACAATTGCACTCATCTCACACGCTAGCAAAGTCATGCTCAAAATTCTCCAAGCCAGGCTTCAGCAATATATGAACCGTGAACTTCCAGATGTTCAAGCAGGTTTTAGAAAAGGCCAGAGGCACCAGAGATCAAATTGCCAACATCCGCTGGATCATGGAGAAAGCAAGAGAGTTCCAGAAAAACATCTATTTCTGCTTCATTGACTATGCCAAAGCACACACACCATGAGTATACCTAAAAATAGAGTATTTTTAATTGAAAGTTGCTAATAGAATAGATCTCAAAAGTTCTCACTGCAACAACAATAACAATAAAACTATGTGTAATGGTGACAGTTAGCTAGATTTATGATGGTGATCATTTTTCAATATATATATAATGAATCATTGCATTCTACACATGAAACTAATATAGTTCATTCGCTCAGTCATGTCTGACTCTTTGCGACCCAATGACCTGGAGCACACCAAGCTTCCCCGTCCTTCACCAACACCCGGAGCTTGCTCAAACTTATGTCCACTGAGTTGCTGATGCCATCTAACCGTCTCATCCTCAGTCGTCCCTTTTTCCTCGCTCCTTCAATTTTTCCTAGCATTATGGTCTTTTCCAATGAGTCAGTTCTTCGCATCATGTGGCCAAACTATTGGAGTTTCAGCTTCAGCATCGGTCCTTCCAATGAATATTCAGGACTGCTTTCCTTCAGGATTGACTGGATGGATCTTCTTGCGGTCCAAGGGACTCTCAAGAGGCTTCTCCAACACCACAGTTCAAAAGCATCAATTCTTCAGTGCTCAGCTTTCTTTATAGTCCAACTCTCACATCCATACATGACTACTGGAAAAACCATAGTTTTGACTAGACAGACCTTTGTCGGCAAAGTAATGTCTCTGCTTTAAATATGTTGTCTAGGCTGGTCATAGCTTTTCTTCCAAGGAGCAAGCGTCTTTTAATTTAATGGCTGCAGTCACCACCTGTAGTGATTTTGGAGCCCCCAAATTAAAGTCTCGCACTGTTTCCATTGTTTCCCTATCTATTTGCCATAAAAGTGGTCAGACTGGATTCCATGATCTTAGTCTTCCGAATGTTGAGTTTTAAGTCAGCTCTTTCACTCTCCTCTTTCACTTTCATCAAGAGGCTCTTTAGTTCCTCTTTGCTTTCTGCCATAAGTGTGGTGTCATCTTCCTATGTGAGGTTATTGATATTTCTCCGAGCAGTCTTGATTCCAGATTGTGCTTCATCCATACTGGCATTTTGCATGATATAATCTTCACGTAAGTTAAATAAGCATGGTGACAGTATACAGCCTTGATGTACCCCTTTCCTGATTTAGAACCAGTCTGTTGCTCCATGTCCAGTTCTAACTGTTGCTTCTTGACCTGCATATAAATTTGTCAGCAGGCAGGTCAGGTGGTCTGGTAGTCCCATCTCTTGAAGAATTTTCCACAGTTTGTTGTGATCCACATGGTCAAAGGCTTTGGCATAGTCAATAAAGGAGAAGAAGATTATTTTCTGCAACTCTCTTGCTTTTTCAATGATCCAACGGATGTTGGCAATTTGATCTTTGGTTCCTTTACCTTTTCTAAATCCAACTTGAACATCTGGAAGTTCATGGTTCAAGGACTTTGAAGACTGGCTTGGAGAATTTTGAGCATTACTTTGCTAGAGTGTGAGATGAGTGAAATTGTGTAGTAGTTTGAACATTCTTCAGCATTGCCTTTCTTTGGGATTGGAATGAAAACTGACCTTTTCTAGTCCTGGGGCCACTACTGAATTTTCCAAATTTGCTGGCATATTGAGTGCAGCACTTTCACAGCATCATTTTTTAGGATTTGAAATAGCTCTACTGGAATTCTATCACCTCCACTAGCTTTGTTTGTAGTGATACTTCCTAAGGCCCACTTGACTTCACATTCCAAGACATCTGATACTAGGTGGGTGATCACACCATCATGATTATCTGGGTCATGAAGATCTTTTTGTATAGTTCTTCTGTGTATTCTTGCCACCTCTTCTTAATATCTTGTGCTTGTGTTAGGTCCATAGTGTTTCTGTCCTTTATTGAGCCCATCTTTGCATAAAATGGTCCCTTGGTATGTCTAATTTTCTTGAAGAGATCTCTAGTCTTTCCCATTCTATTGTTTTCCTCTATTTCTTTGCATTGATCACTGAAGAAGGCTTTCTTATCTCTCCTTGCTATTCTTTGGAACTCTGCAGTCAAATGGGTATATCTTTCCTTTTCTTCCTTGCCTTTAGCTTCTCTTCTTTTCTTAGCTATTTGTAAGGCCTCCTCAGACAACCATTTTGCCTTTTTGCATTTCTCTTTCTTGAGGATGGTCTTGATCCCTGCCTCCTGTACAATGTCACAAACCTCCATCCATAGTTCTTCAAGCACTCTGTCTATCAGATCTAATCACTTGAATCTAATTATCATTTCCACTGTATAATTGTAAGGGATTTGAGTTAGGTCATACCTGAATGGTCTAGTGGTTTTCCCTACTTTCTTCAATTTATGTCTGAATTTGGCAATAAGGAGTTCATGATCTGAGCCACAGTCAGCTCCCAGTATATATATATATATATTTGCTGACTATATAGAGCTTCTCCATCTTTGGTTACAAAGAATATAATCGATCTGATTTTGGTGTTGACCATCTGGTGATGTCCATGTGTAGAGTCTTCTCTTGTGTTGTTGGAAGAGGGTGTTTGCTATGACCAGTGCATTTCTCTTGGTAATACTCTGTTAGCCTTTGCCCTGCTTCATTTTGTACTCCAAAGCCAAATTTGCTGGTTACTCCATGTATCTTTTGACTTCCAACCTTTGCATTTCATTCCCCTATAATGAAATGACACCCTTTTGGGGTGTTGATTCTAGAAGGTCTTGTAGGTCTTTATAGAATGGTTCAACTTAAGCATCTTCAACATTACTGGTTGGGACATAGACTTAAATTACTGTGATATTGAATGGTTTGCCTTGGAAACGAACAGAGATCATTCTCTTGTTTTTTATATAGTACCCAAGAACTGCATTTCAGAATTTTGTTGACTATGAGGGCTTTTCCATTTCTTCTAAAGGATTCTTGCCCACAGTAGTTGAGATAATGGTCATCTGAGTTAAATTTGCCCATTCCAGTCCATTTTAGTTCACAATTCCTTAAATGTTGATGTTTATTCTTGCCATTTCCTGTTTGACCACTTCCAGTTTGACTTGATTCTTGAACCTAACAGTCCAGGTTCTTATGTAACATTGTTCTTTAGAGAATCAGACTTCACTTTCATCACCAGTCACATCCACAACTGGACATTGTTTTTGCTTTGTCTCTGTCTCTTCATTCTTTGTGGAGTTATTTCTCCACTCTTCTCCAGTAGCATATTGGGCACCTACCGACCTGGGAAGTTCATCTTTCAGTGTCATATTTTTTGCCTTTTCATACTCTTCATGCCGTTCTCAAGGCAAGAATAGTGAAGTGGTTTGCTATTCCCTTCTCCAGTAGACAACATTTTATCAGAACTTTCCACCATGACCCTTACATCTTGGATGGCCCTACACAGCATGGCTCATTCACTGAGTTAGACAAGGCTGTGGTCCTTGTGATCAGATTGGTTCATTTTCTGTGATTATGGTTTTCATTCTGTCTGCCCTCTGAGGGATAAGGATAAGAGGCTTATTTCTGATGGGAGAGACTGACTGAGGAGGAAACTGGATCATGTTCTGATGGTGGGGCCATGCACAGTAAATCTTTAATCCAATTTTCTTTTGATAGGTGGGGCTGTGTTCTCTCCCTGTTGTTGGACCTGAGACCAAACTTTGATGGAGGTAATGAAGAAAATGGCGACCTCCTTCAAAAGGTCCCATGCATGCGCTGCTGCACTCAAGCGACCCCAGCCCTGTAGCAGGCCACCCCTGACCCATGCATTTGCTGGAGACCCCTGGAAACTCACAGGCAAGTCTGGGTCAGTGTCCTGTGGGGTCACTGCTCCTTTCTCCTGGGTCTAATATAATACAGACCCTTGGAAAAACTAATATAATGTTATGTCATATATAAGGTTATGTCAATATAATGCTATGTCAATTATATCCCCATTAAAAATGACTTGATTATTTATAATAAAGCAAATGTTCACTAAGCCTTTACTTTGTGCCAGGCCCTGAACTAAGGCCTCGATATGATTTATTTTCTTTAATCCCTATACAGTCCTATAATTCAGTTACTATAATGCTTATAACTTATAGTTACTACTATAAGTTTCCCCGGGAAACTGAGGCTTAAGGAAATTAACTCGTATGCCTACAGTTACGCAACTAGAGAGAGCAGAGGATGCAAAAGGCAGTTTGATTCCGGACTTTGAGCATACAACCTTTGGAAAACACTGCACCATTTGATTGAAATAATAACATAAACATGTTTTTATAGTCCAATTCTTTATCTTCCCCATTTACATACTTTTTTCAATTTTTACTTGAGTCTGGGAATATGAACTATTCCACATGACAAGTTAGGATACTGAGAAACATTATGTGCCATCAGTCACATTGTTTCCAAAGAAAGTATAAGTATTCACAACTTTATGAGCATCCTCATACCTATATTAAATATAGAAAAAATACTTCATGAATTCTAATTAAATTCAAGGAATAGAAATTTCTTCTTCCAATAATTAGCCATTTCCTCCAATGAGCATTTCTAACATAAGTAATTTTACTTTTAAGTGATATGTCTTAAATTCATTTGGCAAATGCAAAATAAAAACCATAATTTTTAGATTTGCTTACCACTTTTCCAAAATACAATTTTCCTTCTTTTAAAGTCTTCCTAATTTCTAATTCCCAACATAATTGTGGATAGTGTGGCTGTGTCATGTTGTTTGAATTCAAAAAGTTATAATGCAGCAAAAAATGTCCGAAGTTGCTAAGCAGTGAATTAAAGTACTCTTCAGGAAGAGATAATAAGAAACTTAAAAGATCAGTTATGTCTACAGGGGGTAAACTGTCCTTGAAAGAAATAAAGGAAGCATAAAGAGGAATTTATAATATATCTCTTGGGTTCAACAATATTAATTTGTCATAACCATCTTTGAAGTCCTGACCACAGTGATACCTTCCCAGGTGCATTTTAATTAGCATGATATTGTCTCAATAAGCTACCCAGAATTCAGAAGAGAACAAACCATTATCTCAAAAGCATTTGTCATAGAATATATTGCAACATGAGATGAATAATTGGTGCCCATATGAGAGTAGAAAGTCTAGAATTGAAAAAAATTAGAAAATTATTTCCATTGTGGTTCACAATACCCTCAATAATTTTTAACACTACCATATTTGGGGGGAAATGCATTTTATGAGAACAGGTGGGGAAAGTATTTTCCTATTAGTGTCTTAACTGTCGAGATTTTATATAAATATAAGGTTTTCAACATCGCAAGTGTCTTTCACCTCCAAAAGTCCCATCTTTTTCATCATTTTAAGTATTGAATCATCCTCACTTGTGAATAAGCCATCTGCTAGAAGCAATAATTTTAGGAACGATGTCCCAAAACAGCTTCCCATAGATAGCTGTTGGCAGCTCTGGCATTTGGGAGCATAATCCTTTTAAATTGAAATCTGCCCTCACAGGTACAGGTTTCCAGATCCTCAGAGTGTCATGAGTTCTATATATTTGTGAGGAAGGTCAAATTTACGAAAAAGGACATTTAAGCTGAAATTTAGCTGATTTTCTTTTTCAGTTGTGTCATTAAATTTCAAATTACAAATAATCAAGAATGTGCTGAGATTCTTAATGAAAACCCAACATTCATCTTTGGAAACTTTTAACATCCACGATTCATGAGGAAATGAATGAGCATGTATTCCTAAATCATGGATGAGTAATCTGTCTTCTTTACACTTACACTTTGCCTTTCAGCATGATCTTCACACCTCCTTTGTTGCAATACACATTTAAAATTCTTGATATGTCCTTAACACTGAGTGCCTTGGTCAAAGGAGCATTGTACATAGTGGAGGAAATATCCTAGACTGAAACACCTTAGTTTATTCAGAACATTTTCATTTAAAAATATTATTGAAGAAAACAATCCATCCAGAAGCAAAGATAATACTCAAGGAGGATATAATTCTCATCAATCTCTTAGTTTTTGATTCTTAGATGAACTGCTTCCTTTAATGCTAACACAAGTCATGTAAAAGAAAAAATTTTGTGTTGCCATAAAATAAAATGAATTATAATGGCTGTAGAATTCTACTACATACATTCACTTCATGCTTTGATATCTTTGTAGCAAGAACAAGTTAAACTGATATGTAATATGAAAATTTACATAGAAAAAACGTTTAGAAAGCCCAAATGTCACTACTGTAAATGTAATGAGAAAATTTTTATCTAATTCTAATTTTTCAAACTATGAATTGACAGCATATTTAAAGATGTTTTATCTATTCTTTATAGATTACAGAAATATGAAAACAATCTGCATCTAATAAATTTATTGTTTTCTATAACCAGAGACTTCCTGAATATTTATGTTCTTAAAATAGCATTAAAATTTTTAAATTATGTATTACACACATCAATTTTTCTTTTCACGAGTAGTCTTTAGCTTAATAAACTATGTATATGTGCATACTAAGTCACTTCAGTCATGTCAGACTCTTTGTGAACCTATGGATTTTAGTCCTCCAGGCCCCTCTTGGCACCTCTGTCCACGGGATTCTCCATGCAAGAACACTGGAGTGGGTTGCCATGCCCTCCTCCAGGGGATCTTCCCAACCCAGGGACTGAACCTGGGTCTCTTACATGTCCTGCATTGGTAGGTGGATTCTTTACCATTAACACCACCTGGGTATATAACTATATATTTTTACAATCTTTGACTCTTTGAGACTCCAAGGACTATACAGTCCAGGGAATTTTCCAGGCCATAATACTGGTGTGGGTAGCCTTTCTCTTCTCTAGGGGGTCTTCCCAACCCAGGGATCGAACCCAGGTCTCCCACATTGCAGGTGGATTCTTAACCAGTTGAGCCACAAGGGAAGCCCAAGAATACTGGAGTGGGTAGCCTATCCCTTCTCCAGGGCATCTTTCTGATCCAGGAATCGAACCAGGGTTTCCTGCATTGCAGGTGAATTCTTTACCAACAGAGCTATCAGGGAAGCCCTTGGGTTTTTAATAACTCCTCATAAATTATTTCAATTGACTACCTAGAAAATCTAGATAGATAATATAAAATATTTTATATCATCTGGTAGAAGAAGTCATTTTCTTCTCCTAGTATTCCTGATTTGCCTATTACATTTGGCATATATTGGACATTTACCCTTTTGCCTGTACTGAGAAGAATATCTTATAGCTTCCCTCTACTTCCTCATTCATTCATGATCCTGGAAAATTAGTGACTTAGCTATTGATTTCAGGAGGAAAAACAGTATTGTGGGTCAACCTTTGCTCTTTCTTTTAGATAATGTGTACTCAGTGTGAAGAACATAAGCAATCTTTGTTCCCTTATTTGTCAAGCTTCCAATGAAAGATCCTTCATCTGCAAGGTGAAAAGCATGCTGCCTTGTATAAGTAATTTAAATTTACATATGAAGAATAAAAAGAAACTGTGAATTCATAAAGCAGGTATGTGGTGTTCCATTTACATTACTTCTGTAACTAATTTCTCAGTTAGTTTGGACCTCAGGGGGGGAAAAAACGCTTTGCAAATCACCAAGATTTCCTTAAAAATAAAATCAGTAAAGTAAAAATTTCTAAGAAGGTGTGAATAAGATAATTCCTTGGTGGCTCAGCTGGTAAAGAATCCGCCTGTAATGAGGGTGACCTGGGTTTGATCCCTGGGTTGGGAAGATCCCCTGGAGAAGGGAATGGCTATCCACTCCAGTATTCTGGCCTGGAGAATTCCATGGACTGTGTAGTCCATGGAGTCTCAAAGAACTGGACACCACTGAGAGAATTTGGGTCCGTGGGTGATACGATTAAGATTGGGATTACCTTTTCAGAAGGAAGTATAATTGACTAAATTTAGGCACAGTTAATCAGTTACCTTAAAAAAAAGTCAGTTCCCGTTGAAAATAAACATTATACCATTATTTTGATCATTTAGTTCCCATTTCTTTGAGAATTTAAAAATGCCCTATATACGCCTATTTATTGTTAGTAATCTTTGTTTTTGTTCAGTTGCCCAGCTGTGTCCCACTCTTTTTGACTCCATGGACTGCAGCACAGCAGGCCTCTCTGTCCCTCACCAATTCCTGAAATTTGCCTAAGTTTATGTCCATTGCATCGGTGATGCTATCCAGCCATCTCACCCTCTGATGCTGTCTTCTCCTTCAGCCCTCAATCTTTCCCAGCATGAGGGACTTTTCCAATGAGTCAGCTATTTACATCAGATGACCAAAATACTGGAGCTTCAACTTCAGCATCAGTCCTTCCAATGGATTATTCAGGGTTGATTTCCCTTAAGATTGACTGGTTTGGTCTCCTTGCTGACCAAGGGACTCTCAGGAGTCTTCTCTAGGACCATAGTTCAAAGGCATCAATTCTTTGGCACTCCGCCTTCTTTACAGTTCAGCTCTCACAACCATGCATGACCACTGGGAAGACCATAGCCTTGACTATACAGCCCTTTGTTGGCAGAGTAATGTCTCTGCTTTTCAACACACTATCTAAGTTTCTCATAACTTTCTTGCCAAGAAGCAAACGTCTTATGATTTCATGGCTGCAGTCACCATCCACAGTGATTTTAGAGCCCAAGAAAAGGAAATCTGTCAGTACTTCTACCTTTTCCCTCTCTATTTGCCATGAAGTGGGATCGGATGCCATGATCTTAGTTTTTCTAATATTTAGTTCTAAGCCAGCTCTTTCACTCTCCTCCTTCAGCCTTGCCAAGGAGCTCTTTAGTTCTCACTTTCTGCCATTAGAGTGGTATCATCCTCATATCTGAGGTTGTTGATGTTTCTGCCACCCATCTTGATTCCAGCTTGTAACTCATCAAGCCTGGCATTTCTCATGATGTGTTCAGCATATATATTAACAAACAAGGTGACAGCAATCGTGTGTCTGCTTTCTCAATCTTGAACCATTTAGTTTCATACAGGATTTTATACAGGTTTCTCAGAAGACAGGTAAAACGGTCTGGTATTTCCATATCTAGACTCTTGAGAGTCCCTTGGACTGCAAGGAGATCCAACCAGTCCATTCTAAACGAGAGCAGTCCTGGGTGTTCACTGGAAGGACTGATGCTAAAGCTGAAACTCCAATACTTTGGATACCTCATGCGAAGAGTTGACTCACTGGAAAAGAGTCTGATGCTAGGAAGGATTGGGGGCGGGAGGAGAAGGGGATGACAGAGAATGAGACGGCTGGATGGCATCACCGACTCGATGGACATGAGTTTGAGTGAACTCCGGGAGTTGGTGATGGACAGGGAGGCGTGGTGTGCCGTGATTCATGGTGTCGCAAAGAGTCGGTCACGACTGAGCGACTGAACTGAACTGAACTGAAGAGCTTTCCACAGTTTATTATGATACACACAGTCAAAGGGTCAAAGGCTTTGGTGTATTTGATGAAACAGGGGTAGTTTGTTTTTGTTTTTTTTTTTAATTCCCTAGCTTTCTCTATGATCCAGCGAATGTTGGCAATTTGATCTCTGGTTCCTCTTCATTTTCTAAACAGCTTGGACATCTGGAAGTTCTTGGCTCACATAATGCTGAAGCCTAGCATGCAAGATTTTAAGCATGACCTTATTAGCATGGGAAATGAGTGCAATTGTCTGAGGGATAGCACATTCTTTAGTACTACCCTTCTTGGGAATTGAGATTAATCTTTACTGGCATAATTATAATAGTGAATATTGGAGAAAATTAGGAAACAGGTTTAAAACATTAGTAAGTAAAAAGAAGATAATTTGTTTAAGTTAAAAATGATTGGTTCTTACTTTGGGTCTAGCCATGTTACAAATTTTCATACATGTTACTTGATTTCATATTTTTAAAATTTAACAAGATACAACTATAAATATTATCTGAATCTTAAGAAAATAGATAATATTATTTAAAGAGATTCAAACCAATAATGACATATCATTTTTAAGGCTACAGTTGAAAATAAAATCAAAGTCAACATGAATTTCTGATTAAAGAAAATATCAATGATATTCAATGAAAATTATAAAAAATATGCTGGTATTTATGAAAAACTTAAAACCACTCAATAAAATTAATAATATTTATGAATCTATATCTGAAGAATTTTAAGTCACTCAATGAAGTATATTTATAATAAATAACATTTAAGACCTTAATAATTTTCATGTGGTAGCTAGTCTCACAATACGGTCTTCTCACTGAATATACCTCTTTGTGTTCACATCATTGTGTGGTATTCTTCACTAGAATCTGGGCTGGCCCTGTGCTTATGAAGCTGGTTCATAATGAAAGTTGTGCCTCTTGGAACACTTGCTGTTGTGATGTAGCCTCACAGATCCCACCCACAATTTTCTGCTAAAACCCCAGACCAGACAGGTCTCATAGTCTAAAGTCCACATAGTCACTTTAGCCGATAGCACAGGCTGAGATCAGAGCCAACAATAAATATTAGTTTTCAGTAATGTGAGTGGGTATATCTTGGACATTCAGTTGAATTAAACCCATACTGTCCCAGTTATCTAACAGCAGCTGCCTAAGACAACACAGTGCTCAGCTGAACCCAGTCAAGCCACCCAACCATGAGAGACAACGTTTTGCTTAAAGTTATTTTTAGCTAGTAAGGTTTCAGATGATTTGTTATAGAGAAGAAATGACTGGAAGAGAAATCAATACCTAAAGTGGGGTGATACAACTGAAAAAAAAAACATTATATGACTTTAGTTTTAGGATTGGATAGCTAATGGAGGCCTGAAGGGCATGGAGAGGATTATTTTCAATGGAATAATAATTGTGGAAGCTGCAAGGACAATAAGAAATTTTGCTTTAAAATCTGTAAGAAATATTACTTCTGCCATACAAGAGAGGAATTTAGAAAAATGTTGCTTGGGATAAAATAGAAAATATATTAAATAAACTGGTATATTTGGCTAAGAGTTCCACTCAGTTGCAAATGCTAAATAGTTTTCTTTAGCTGTGTATGATGAGGTATGGCTATTTAGAAATAAGCTAAAAATTGTTCCATTTTCAAGTAAAATTTAGAGGAAGTAAAAAGAAGTCAGGAATTTCTCAGTTTAAAAAAAAAATGCATCATATTCTCAGCCTTTCTCAATGGAAAAAGGCTCTCAGAGGGAAAAAAAAAAGAAATGCCCCTGGGATAAAGATCATCTCAACAGCATGACTGTAGAAACCTTTGGTAAGACTTCAGAAAGATTTAAAGACTATTTCATAGAACTTCTTAATATTAAAAATTACTTTTAAGAATTTTAAGAGCATTGCTCCAACACATCCTAACAAGGAAAGATCCTGAGTTAAAGCAATAGGTAGCCACAGCTTTTGTCTAATGAGTGAATTCTATGCTATTCATACATACAGAGAGTACAGTATTTGAGGACATACTGTTAGCTTGAACCGAAATAGGGAAAGTTCAAAATGAATTCAACCCTTTGGGTCCTGACCTATATATATAGGTAGGAATCAGGCTAAGGAAGGCACACAGCTGCAAATTTCTTATAAAAAGGGAAAGTATTAAAAAGTAGAAGAGAAAGTGGAGTCAAGAGTCCAGAGAGTAGAATTAAGAGCCTAGATATAAATAGCAACTATCTAGAAGATATGGAGAGTAACTTATAGGGAACAATATTGAGATCTAACCAATGAAATGGTGACATGCACTGGCTGGATTTGAGACTTGTTATGTATAGGTTACTGCTATATGCTCTCATTCCGACCATTCTTGGATAAGAATGACTATTGCAGTTATCTTGTTTTACATCACCACTGTATGTTGAAGGTGTGTCTTTTCATTGAGATGAATGCAGATTGAGAGAAATAATATTCCAGAAATAACATAGCATGAACCATTTTTATAAAGGCTGAATAAATGTCCCTATACACTGACCCTCAGAACCTATGAATATGTTATCTTATTACATGGCAAAAGGGACTTCACAGATGAGCATGAGTTTTAAAATGGAGAAATTATCCTGGATTATCATGGTAAGCCCAGGGGAATCACAGGTTTCTTATAAAAGGGAGGCTGGAAGTCAGGGAAAAAAGAAATCATGCTACTGATTTAAAGATAAGTAAGGAAGCACAGGTCAATGAATGCAGATGGTCTTTACAAGCTGGAAAGGAAAATAATAATAATAAATTTTCCCCAAAACCTCAAGAAGGCATATGTCCCTTCCAACACCTTGATTGTAGATTTCTAATCATCATATTCAAGAGGAAAAAATATTTGTGTTGTTTTAAGCTATTAAATTTGTAGTGATTTGTTACAGAATCACTATAAGTAACAATCCTTATACTCCTGCCCTGCCCTAACCTATGGATTGCAGTCTGTTTCAGCTGCTTCTGCCTCCTGGGCTCAGTGGGGTGGCAGGGGCCTGCCTGGGCTCTAACCTGCTGTCCATGGTCAACATATCCTCAGACAAGGAGCTACAGTTACTATGGGCCTCACTACCTAAGTTTCCCTTTTCTCATAGATTGCATTAGTGAGCTGAAAAAATGATCTTCATCTATGTTATTCAGTTTTAAGGTTCTTACATTGAAACAGCTAGTCTAGTACTAATAACTCTCTCTGACAAAAGCAAAAGGCATTTTTACTTCTAAATGAACATTAAGTCTGTTTTTAAACTCAAATTTCTCTAAGTATTGTAACTCAATTTAGGAAATAATTAAGGCATAATAAATCTTCCTATCCAGGAAAATATTATGTTTTTATATATTTTTAGTAAAAATTGGAGTTAGCACTTGAGGGGCTTGATCTATCAGGAAGTATGCTAAAAGCAAAATATTCAATCCATATAACAATGCTGTATTTTACAGATGAGGAATCAGAAGATAGCAGATATCTGAAATTTCTAAAAGCACTGGCTTTTAAACTATTTTTCTTCACATCCAGCCTCAACAAGTTATTAACTATGATCTTAGGCACATTATTTTCCATTTTTCTGTACTTCAGTTCCCTCATTTGTAAAAAGGACATGATATTATCCAACTCATAGAGCTGCTGAGAAGATTAATTTAAACAATAAGTGCTTACAATACTATCTACCTCAAGAAAGTATCAATAAATGTTTCTTGCCGTTGTTTAGTCACTAAGTCATGTCTGATTCTGTCAACTCATGGGATGCCAGGCTCCTCTGTCCATGGAATTTTTTCGGGCAAGAATACTGGAGTGGATTGCCATTTCCTCCTCTAGGGGATCTCCCTGAGCCAAGGATCAGATACACATCTTCTGTATCTCCTGCACTGCAGGCGGATTCTTTACCCATTGAGCTATCATGGAAGCCCAAATGTTAGCTATTACAGGTATATTTCAGATTCAAATCCAAGTCTTATATGATACCAAAGTCTCATACTTAACCATTTCCACTATATTGTGTCTTCTATATACTTTGTTCCCTGGATTGTTTCAATTTTTGTTGCCATTGTAAAAAGCATCTGACTTTTTATAATTCCATTTTATCCAAACTGGCTATTTCTGATATGTGGAAAATATATGTATGTTACAATTAGAAAGCTTCCTAAAGTCTATTATTTCAAATAGCTTTCTTATTGAATTCCTTAGGTTTCCTGGGCAAGTAATTACATAATACACAAACAATAATAATCTTCTTCTAATTCTTATGTTTTATTTCTTTCTCCCAAATATTGAAATGATTAAAACTTCAGAACACTGTTTAATAGATGTGATAATCAAGAGCATATTTCTTTAGCTCCTGACTTTAATCAAGATGAGTAATTTTTCACTGTTGAGTATGATCAGATTTTTATTTTGAAGTAGATATTTTAATCACATTTTTATATCTTGTTTAAAGTGTATTTAACTTTTTCACATATAATCAAAAACAATGTTTAACTTATTCCCTACATATTTTGAGGGAATCAAATCACATGAATTTGATTATTTTGATTAAATAAAGTTTTTCAATATTATCTTAGTGAATTGTCATTATGTACTGTTTATATTGTCATCACCATTCAGTAAACACATAAAACACATTAATAACAATAATCATTAAACATTACACCCTTTTGATAGCCCAATAATTCTTCTAAACATTTGATACTCATTTTGTTTAATTTTTACAAGAGTCCTATGAACTGGGGACTACTCTAGTCTACCTTAGTCTACCTTTTATAGCTGAATAAATCAAAGTGCGAGTGGCTATAAATCTTGCCAGACTTTATTCACCTGGGAAATATCCCATTTGGAATTTGAGCTAATCACATGAGTATTAAATTTCATTCTACGTAATGTTGACTGCCCAAGTAGCAGTGAGCTAAGCTAGTCTGAGGAAGGCTAAGTCTAAATCCTTTTGCAAAATGCATCCCAGTTATGTCTGTGTCTCTAAGAAGGGCTCTCACACACTTGCCTCGGTGACCGGCGTTGTCAGTTCCTGGGCAATGTTCACTCTGTTCTTTCTTCTCTCTCTCATCCTGTTACCAAAACCATTAGCAAAAGGTTTTGTTTAAACTCAACAGATTGAACCTCTATGTGTACTTGTGCTCTCTCTGTATGGGAGGTGTCAACATAAAATTGGAAGCTGAAATGGAAAAGTGGTAACTGATTAAACAAATCAGAAGAGAGTCAAAATCTGAGTAATTATAGTAGGTGGCAGTCAGGTGTGAAGTGTTTGTGTGAAGTCAGGTGTGGTGTGTGTGTGTGTGTGGTAGGGAAGGAGTGGAACTGGCGTTGAAAGCCAGAATTGATGCAGAAAATTCCAAAAAGGCTTCGAGGATAAGGACTGTAACACTTTATAGGGTTTATGACTCTTGGAAAGTCTAGGAAACCTAAAAATTTAAATACTTGCTTTTGGTTTAGACTTCCTCCTGTTGTGTTTACAAATTGAAATTATTGCTTTTGCTTCACTACGCAATCTCCTGTACTCACTTCTTATTGTCCGATGTGTTCTCCTTGCACTGGTCTTTTCCCACTGTTGTACTCAGACCTTATGTGCAGTATCTGAGTTCAGGAGTTAAGGTTAATAAGTGGCCTACTGACTTGCTTTGTCTGTATCATCCTGCTTCTTGCCTAAGCAAAACAAGACAAAATCCATGTAAGTATTTTAGTTTACCTAGTTTACTAATGGGCTTTCCTGGTGGCTCAGACAGTGAAGAATCTGTCTGCAATGCAGGAGACCCAGATTCGATCCCTGGGTTGCAAAGATCACCCGGAGAAGGGAAAGGCTAACCACTTCAATATTCTTGCCTGGAGAATCCAGTTTATTAAAGACTATATTCATGGAAAAGTCTCTTAGTAAAAATCTCACAGATTATTCTTTTGATTACTTTTTGTCTTCCAGGCATGTAAGTCCCTCTGACATTCTTAAAAAGTGACCATAAGAAGGCCAAAGACTAAATTCAATAATTCAAATACTGTCATCTGCTTTCCTTTCTTATTTGATGCCTAGCAACATAGAATTATCCATAGTATTCACATATAATTTTATTAATTTATTTTCTGAATCTACAGTTATGTTCCTTTTTTCATAATTAATTTTGTGTCTGCTTGTTCATCTTTTTGCAATATTGTTCTAGTAGATCCAACCAGTCCATTCTAAAGGAGATCAATCCTGGGTGTTCATTGGAAGGACTGATGCTAAAGCTGAAACTCCAATACTTTGGCCACCTCATGCGACGAGTTGACTCACTAGAAAAGACTCTGGTGCTGGGAAAGGTTGGGGGCGGGAGGAGAAGGGGACGACCGAGAATGAGATGGCTGGATGGCATCACCGACTCTGTGGACATGAGTTTGAGTGAACTCCGGGAGTTGGTGATGGACAGGAAGGCCTGGAGTGCTGTGATTCTTGGGGTCGCAGAGAGTCGGACATGACTGAGCGACTGAACTGAACTGAACTGGATTCTTTTTTATTTTAAGAACAACAGATGGTGTTTTTAAATCATTTCTATACAACTGCTTGATGTTTCATAATACATTATTGCTTTAATATTTATTAATGAATTAAATTGTTTTATTATCCCCCAATATTTAAAGTTATATGATTAGCCCATTTACTTGCCTTCTGTCTTTTTAGTAACGAATGCATTTGCTCCTAAGGTTTACCTTTGATTACTGCTGTTCTTACTCTGCAACCACTGTTGAACCCATCCTCTTATTCTAAAATCAAGGAAAACATTTTTTACCAACAATTCATTTTCAGTCATATTAGAAATATGACTAATATCTATCCTATTACATTAGCAATTTTTGAAATATTCTCCTTCAACGTGACTTATGCCTTGGTACAATATTGTAATCACTCCATTCTATTTCTTAGAATTAGCAATACAATTTTCCAAAAATATCATTTATAATACAACACTGCCTTGGTACTTTTTAATATTTGGCTCTTTGTCCCAAATTTTTAGAAAGCTGTATAATCCAATCTATAAAACAAAGTTGTGTACTTTACGTGAGATCCAGATAACAAATACAATTTTCTCACTCGATGTGTTATTAGAAATAGAATCTCCAACAACAGTAATAAAAGAGGACAGTGTACAAAATCAGTTAGAAACATTTAGAGTCACAATGACCCAGGTATATTTTGAGGTCCTTCTTACCTATCCGTTCCTTCCATCATTTGGACCAGGCATTCCACCTACTTGATAGACCAAGGATTTTCAACATAGAGTGTATCTTTTGTGTGTGTGCTGAGTTGCTCAGTTGTGTCTGACTCTTTGTGACACCATGAACTGTAGTCCACCAGGCTCCTCTGTCCATGGGGATTCTCCAGGCAAGAATAACTAAAGTGGGTTGCGTGCCCTCTTCTAGGAGATCTTCCTAACCCAGAGACTGAATCCAGGTCTCCCGCATTGCAGGCAGAGTCTTTACTATTTAAGCCACCAGGGAAGCCCCTTAGAATATTTTAAATGATTTTAATGAGGAACCTTCAAACAGGACACCGTTCAAGCCCAACCTAAGACTAATTAAATGAGAATTCATACTTTATTCCTTAGATATTCTATGGAACAACCAGAGATAAGTATCATTGTTATATCCTTTAGTTGGTAGGCTTCAAACTAGTAACTATATTCTCTAGTACAAAATGTATTAACCAATATTCAAAAAAAAAACTTTGCATATACAAATAAGACACACATATATATATGTATATGTGTGTCTATGTATGGATGATATGATATTATATGGTAATAAAAGAAGACGAAAAGAGTACTATGAGTTCATTATGATCCAAACAGTGAAGAAATGAGATTAGGTAATTTTGATGAGAAAATAAGTTCCTATGAAACTCCAATACTTTGGCCACCTCATGCGAAGAGTTGACTCACTGGAAAAGACTCTGATGCTGGGAAGGATTGGGGCGGGGGGAAGAGAAGTGGACGACAGAGAATGAGATGGCTGGATGGCATCACCAACTCGAAGGACATGAGTTTGAGTGAACTCCGGGAGTTGGTGATGGACAGGGAGGCCTGGCGTGCTGTGATTCATGGGGTCACAAAGCATCGGTCATGACTGAGCAACTGAACTGAACTGAAAGCTGAATATCTCAGTAAAACCAGAGTATTTCAATTAAATTAGCTACTGAGCAAACCTCTGGGAGTAATAATATATGACACTACAAAGTATCCCAAAATAGTACAAGGAAAGTTTATGCCTTTAAGAAGCTTGTAAGGGAGATTGAGATACAATTATAACATGGAGAAAATCATTACAAAATTAAATTCTAACTAGAGATATTGATTGGGTTTCCCTGATGGCTCAGTGGTGAAGAATCCATCTGCTATGCAGGGGAGGCAGGTTGGATCCCTGGGTGGGGAAGATCCCTTGGAGGGGGAAATGGCAACCCACTCCACTTTCTTGCTTGAAAAATCCCATGGATAGAAGAGTCTGGCAGGCTAAACTCCACAGGGTCACAAAGAGTTGGTCAGGACTGAGTGCCTGAGCGTACACATACTCACTAAAGGATATTAGTAAGTTTCAGAAATAATTCCACAAAGCGCACAATCCAGAGTCAACCTGACACAGCATCAAACAGCTTATGGAAGAAGAGGCAGCATTACTGGGCTTGAAGGATCATCAGGCTTTATATAGATAAAGAAAAAAAGATGCATGTTCAAAATAGGAGGGACAGTAAGAGCTGTGTCTATGCTGAGGAGCTGAAATCATCTCTGCTGATTTAGATTGTGTATGTTATGAAGTCTTGGGGATAGTGGAGAATAGTGATATAAGCATGGAGACAATATAGACTTACAAATCTAATTATATCTAATATTTATCACTGTGATCTTTTTTTTATACCAGTGTAGGTAACCATTCTACACCTTGAGTTGGGCTTCCCTGGTGGCTCAGAGGTTAAAGTGTCTGCATTACTCAGAAGGTTGTATACAATGCCAATGACATCTATGGTATGCAATTCGTAATTCATTAAATATATATTAATATATATGTATATTTACAGTTCAGTGGTAATTAAAAATAAAGCTTTAATACTTTTATAAATAATAATACATTATTAGTTCACATATATATTATAAACACAACAGTTAATATATTAGCAACATAATTATAGAAATTATAAATGAAACTAATGCAATTATACTACCGTCAAACTGAACTCCTTTCCATAAATTAAACATTACTTGAACCAAGACTTTTTTATTGTACTTGTATTTTTGTTTGTTTTGTTTTTTCTTACTATGTTTTTCCCTGATATTATCATGGCTTAATCTTTCTCATATTTCATTTCAAGGGCAATGTGTTCTCTTGAAGGAAGCCTTTGCTGACTTCCATATCAACTAATGTTGTATGCTCGTCAGTTGCTACCCTAGTCCTCCTCTGTTTCCTTTAGAGCAGGCAGCATGATGTACTTTTTTCTACTCCTGTGTTTGTCCAGTCTCCACAGTTATTGTTTAGTTGCTTGGTCACGTCAACTCTTTACAACCCCGTGGACTGCAGCATGCCAGACTTCCCTGTCCGTCACCAACTCTCACAGCTTGCTCAAACTCATGTCCATTGAGTCAGTGATGCCATCCTACCATCTCATCCTCTGCCATCCACTTCTCCTCCTGCCCTCTATCTTTGCCAGCATCAGGGTCTTTTCCAGTAAGTCAGCTCTTCACATCAGGTGGAAAGCTTTAGCATCAGTCCTTCCAATGAATATTCAGGATTGATTTCCTTTAGGATTGACTGGTGTGATCTTCTTGCAGTCCCAGGGACTCTCAAGAGTCTTTTCCAACTCTGCAGTTCAAAAGCATCAATTCTTCAGTGCTCAGCTTTTTTATGGTCCAGCTCTCAATTCATACATGACTACTGGAAAAACCAGAGAAGGCAATGGCAAGCCACTCGAGTACTATTGCCTAGAAAATCCCATGGATGGAGGAGCCTGGTAGGCTGCAGTCGTGGGGTCACTGAGGGTTGGACATGACTGGAAAAACAGTAGCTTTGACTATATTTATCTTTGTCAGCAAAGTGATGTCTGTGCTTTTTCATATGCTCTCTAGGTTCTTCATAGCTTTTCTTCCAAGGAACAAGCATCCTTTAATTTCATGGCTGCAGTAACTAACCACAGTGATTTTGGAGCCGAAAAGACTAACGTCTGTCAACTGTTTCCATTGTTCCCCCATCTATATGGCTTGAAGCGATGGGACTGGATGCAATGATCTTTGCTTTTTGACTGTTAAGTTTCAAGCCAGCTTTTCCAGTCCCCTCTTTCACCTACATCAAGAAGCTCTTTAGTTCCTCTTCGCTTTCTGCCATAAGGGTGGTGTCACCTGCATATCTGAGGTTATTGATATTTCTCTTGGCAATCTTGATTCCAGCTTGTGATTCAACTAGCACATCGTTTCACATGATGTACTCTGCATATACATTAAATAAACAGGGTGACAATATACAGCTTTGATGCATTCCTTTCCCAATTTTGAACCAGTCTGTTGTTCCATGTTTGGTTCTAACTGCCGTACTTGACCTGCATACAGGTTTCTCAGGAAACAGGTAATGTGGTCTGGTATTCACATCTCTTTAAGAATTTTCCACAGTCTGCTGTGATTTACACAGTCAAAGTCTTTAGTGTAGTCAATGAAGTAGAAGTAGATGCTTTTTTGGAATTTTTTTGCTTTTTCGTTGATCCAGCAGATGTTGGCAATTTGATGTTTGGTTCCTCTGCCTCATCTAAATCCAGCTTGTACAATCTGGAAGTTCTCAGTTCACATACTGTTGAAGTCTAGCTTGGAGGATTTTGAGCGTGAGCTTGCTAGTATGTGAAATTAGTGCTATTGTGCAGTAGTTTGAACATTCTTTGGCATTGTCCTTCTTTGGGATTGGAATGAAAACTGACCTTTTCCAGTCCTGTGGCCACTGCTAAATTTTCCAAATTTGCTGGCATATTGAGTGCAGCACTTTCAGAGCATCATCTTTCAGGATTTGAAATAGCTCAACTGGAATTCCATCACCTCCACTAGCATTGTTCGTCGTGATGCTTCTTAAGGCCTACTTGACTTCACATTCCAGGATGTCTGGCTCTAGGTGAGTGATCACACCATCATGGTTTTCCAGGTCATTAATATCTTTTCTGTGTATTTCTTCTGTGTATTCTTGCTACCTGTTCTTAATATCTTCTGCTTCTGTTAGGTCCATAGCATTTCTGTCCTTTATTGTGCCGATCTTTGCACAAAATATTCCCTTGGTATCTCTACTTTTCTTGAAGAGGGCTCTAGTCTTTTCATTCTATTGTTTTCCTCCTTTTGCATTGTTCACTTAGGAAGGCTTTCTTATCTTTCCTTGCTATTCTTTGGAACTCATCATGATGGGCGTATCTTTCCTTTTCTCTTTTGCCTTTCAATTTTCTTTTTTCAGTGATTTGTAAGGCCTCCTCAGACAACCATTTTGCCCTTTTGCATTTCTTTTCCTTGGGGATGGTTTCAATAACTGCTTCCTCCTCCATCCGTAGATCTTCAGGCATTCTATCAGATCTAATCACTTGAATCTATTTATCATTTCCACTATATAATCATAAAGGATTTGATTTAGGTCATACCTGAATGGCTTAATGGTTTTCCATACTTTCTTCAATTTAAGTCTGAATTTTTCAATAAGGAGTTCTTGATCTAAGCCATTGTCAGTTGCCAGTCTTTCTTTTGTTTACCCTAGAGAGCTTCTCCATCTTTGGTGGCAAAGAATATAATCAATCTGATTTCTGTATTGACCATCTGATGATGTTCATGTGTAGAGTCATCTCTTGCATTGTTGGAAGAGGGTGTTTTCTATGACCAGTGTGTTCTCTTGGCAAACTCCATGCTCCACAGTAGAATGTAAATACTAGGAGTATTGCAACCAAGTTTGTCCTATACAGCAGTGAGGCTTCTGAGCCCAGCACATTTCTTGGCTCAGAGAAAAACCAATAAAATTAGTTTAGCAGATAAATTAAATCTAAAATCATGTATCCCTCTTGACTTTCAGTGGTACTTTCACCATATTATTTCATTTTTTTGCCCTGAATTGTTTAACAATCTATATTAAGGATGACCTAAGTAAATTATCCATATTCCACATTATTCTATGACTAAAGAAATACATAATCTTTCTTCTCATGACCTACGGCCTTATCTGTTAAGTTAAGCATCTTCCCTAGATCTATTTGAAGCTGTGGAGACAGACCCCAAAGGCCAGGCTGATAGGATAACTAGTGAGTAAAGCTTCTTTCAATATGTAATAAAGCTCTCAGATCACTGCTGTTGTAAGAATCCAATTTAAAGTTGAACATTATTGAATTAAAATCTTTAAACTATAATTGAAATATAAAACCACAATTATTATTTTGACTGAACTCCCTGTTTTCAATAAAAATATCTCCTTTTGAGACAAGAGAGGGATGGATGGCTGTAGCAAAGGAGAGTGATACATACAAATGTCAAATTTACAAGAATGTGGATATTTAATGTGATTTCCTGCTTTATAACAATGCTAATGTTTTATTGTTTTAGATCTTATTTTAAATGATCCTTAAAGTCTATAAGTGTCACATTACGAACTTTATGCCTTGAGTGGTTGTTACAGCAGAAGTAGAAATAAATTTCTTAAGATATTCCAGAACCCCCTCCAGCTTTTACTCTATTATTGCTACTAATATACTGCATAGAATAGTTTTACCACTCAGCTGGGAGTATAAGGAAATTGAAAACAAAATGCATGCCTTATGTGCTAAGTGCACTGCAATAAACCACGCTTGAATCCTGACGACCCCAGTAAATCAGATGTTAGTGGGTTTTCCTATTTATTAACGTTGTAAAATTGCCTTAAACATTCCTTTCAATTTGAGGAATTAAAGATAAGCTTTGCTAGCTTTTACTATCATAGAAAAATCACATTGAAAATATATTTTTTCAAATAAAAATATGAACATATCCAGAACAAGTAAATAGATTCTTTAAAATCATATTGTCCCCAAATTCTTCAGCAAATGCAATAATATTAAGGGTTTTGAAACCTTTAGAGCTAGTTTGCAAGGATGTATTAGACTGTTGTTGACATTGATACTGAAGCACAAGACATTTGTTTTGTTCTGTTTTTTGCCAGTTGGTTGCTGCTTTTTATGAAAGTTTACTTAGCCTTAGGCACAGAAAAGCAGGGATCAATAGCATGGATTTTAGCTACAGCCCCAGATATACAGCTAACAGAATTTGGTTTATTAGAAGTGAATAGACTAAGTAGAGATTTTTCAAAAATAAGTGATGGAAAAAATAATTCAAAACAAATATTCCAATATCTGCATGTGTGCTCAGTCACTAAGTCATGTCTAACTCTTTGTGACCCCTAGGACTGTAGCCTACCAGGTTCTTCTGTCCATAGGATTTCCCAGGCAAGAAAACTTGAGTGGGTTGCCATTTCCTTCTCCAGGGGATCTTCCCAACCCGGGGATCAAATCCAAATCTCCTGCATTGGCAGGCAAATTCTTTACCACTGAGCCACAAGGGAATCCAATTCCCATGTCTCAGTTCAGTTCAGTTCAGTCGCTCAGCCGTATCCAACTCTTTGCGACCCTGTGAATCACAGCAGGCCAGGCCTCCCTGTCCATCACCAACTCCCAGAGTTCACTCAAACTAATGTCCATTGAGTCGGTGATGTCATCCAGCCATCTCATTCTCTGTCATCCCCGTCTCCTCCCACCCCCATTCCCATGTCTAGTGATCTATAATTGCAGCGATAGCATAAATTGCATCTTTAAAATAATTTCCAAGGTTTTAATAGCTAAACATCAAAGTTTGGAAGTGTCTAAGTTTACATATGCATGTTTTCATTAAACTGAGAGGCTATTATTTTTTAAATAAAGCTATTATTGTGCTTCAAAAGAGATAAGGTTTTAATAAAATTAAAACTTTATTGTGATGTCAACTTTGGTGGGAAATTCAGAGATCTATTTTATGAGTTTTAGACATTTATTTTTTATACTTTTTTCTCCTTTGCACAATCTGACTAAAGCTTTCTATCACCTCAATTCTTGGCATTTCTTACTCTTTCTCATATTGTTTCTTAAATCTCTCAATTATTTCCATACTTTGGTTTCTGAATTTTCCCTTCCAATCCAAAGTCCTCTTCATGATTTACTTATCCCATAATACTCTTAATACCAAGTTTTGATACCAAACTCTTACATACCAAACTCTTCCCTCTACTTGCACTGTTTTGTTTTCCCTCTATTTGAGATACTTTGATTTTCTTTCTTTTCCTTTTCGCTATGTCAACCCTGGATGATTCCCAGTCATCTTCCTTATTGGTAGCTCAGACTATTCACACTAAACCACAGACTCCTGAATCCAACTATTAATTTGACATCACCGCTTGGACATATCTAAAATGTATGTAGATAACATTACAATCTTAAATAGCTAAAACTGTTACTCATTCCCACTTCTTTCTTAAATCTGCTCTAGACTTCCTTTTACCACAACCATTTTTACTTAGGACACAATTCTTAGACTCACCATTGATTTCTCTGTTTCCTTACACATCCAACACAACAGTATAGATTCTTAGATTTACCTCCAAAAATAGCAGAATTTATTTATTTACTTTTTCTTCATCTGTGCCACACGACCTGGTATCTTAGTTCTCCAACTGGGGAATGAACCCAGGCAGGGAAAGTGCAGTGTCCTAACCACTGGACTGTCAGGGAATTCCCAAAAGAGTAGCCAAATTTAACTTAAATTTCTATTGCTATAATCAGACCTGGAATACTACAGGCTACTGAGACTACTTTTGACTATTTTTCTCCCATTGTTAGCTCCACAACAGAACGCAACACAACTTCTTCACAAATTAAGAAAAATAATTCCTCTAATCAAACATGAGGTCATAATAATTATTTGCTTAACAGAGCCTTCAAATGGGTTTCTATTTCCACTAGAAAAAAAAATCAAACTTCTTATCATGGCCTTCAGTGATTTCAAGTTAGATTTAACCCTAACTTAAGTGTCCAAGCTTATGTTCTTTCATCTACTGTATCCAGCCATACATCTACTCTATTCAGCTCTTTGTGTCCTTTAACACATCAAGTGTGTTTTGATCTCAAGATCTTTTGACTTATTGTTTCATCTACATGGAGCGTTCTTTCCCTGGAACATATATGGCTGGATCCTTATCATCATATAAGTATCAAATCAAATGAAGTTGTCTCTATGCCAAGCATACACTTAGCAGAATGATATATATCAAAATATTTAAGGGTTCTGCCAACATTTCCTGGACTCAAATCTTAATTCTGTTATTTACTTGTGTAAAGGCACATGCAAATTAAAAATAAGAGACTTAATTCTTCCTGTTAAATACAAGGAAAGCAACGTCTCCCTTCCTTTGAGCATTACGTTTAGAAAACTTGCAACTGTAAGTTCTTTGTCTTTTGAAAGTGTATGTAAAATGTTTAAAAACTAAATAAGACCTTTGTCAGATTTATAACCTTATAAGTAGGGTATGTCTTTCTCAAGGACCTGGGAGCCATCTCTTTCATATGTAATTATCACAGATGTATCTCTATTTCCCATTTTCCTTAAAACCTTAGGACTCTAACTTTGGCAGGTGCCACACTCCAAGTTGCAAAACTACTTCCTGTCATACAGAGTTCATTTTTCCTTTGGATAAGGCCAATTCATTGACAGAGAAGGTCACCCTAATTATCAGGCTAACTTAGGGTGAAGTATGTGTGATAAATGGTGCTTTCAAGTCTCCTTGCTCAAGGGCTAGTTATTGTTTATCTTGAAGACATATCTATAATGGGTTGTATCTGTTTGACTACAGATGTGGTGAGATTTCTTTTTGCCTTTGCAATCTCTTAGCAGATTGCCTATGATGAGCATCACATTCTGGTTTTATGCTCATTGAGAAAACAAACTGTTTTCTTTCTCTTCCACTTTTGGAGAAAATCGAGAGGTTTCCTGGGTTAGCAGGAAATTTTATTTGAATTATTTTCTCAACACTTACTAGCTGTGAAACAAGTTACTTATTTAAAATATTTCTTCCTCATTTTCCTCATATGAACAACCAGGTATAATAAAACCCCTTAAGTTCCTATAGGGAAACAAATTAATTAAATCATGCAAAGAAGGGTATCCATTACAATAAAAGTGTTTGATAATTATTAGGTATTATTATTATTCTAACAGCATAATACAATCCCTATTAATATAAGAAATTATCTTTATGCATTTTAATGTTTACCAGTTTATTATATGTCTCCTTCTTCAAAAAAGCTCTGCCAGTTTCTCCTTTAATGTATTTAATTGCTTATTCATAAGCAGTAATAAATATTTATTTACTAATGTAATAAGTAAATTTGAAGAAACAAATTAAAAAATGACAAACACTATTTAAAGGGAGGCATTTCTTTTACTTTTATTCACAGCCTGTTAGTAAGTCAGAGCCCATAAAATTGTTTTAAATATTTTATAAATGTTTATAAAAATACTATATATAAATGTATGAAACTTAAAAAGTATGCTTTGCTGGCTATTTATATTTAGGAAAAGAACCTTACAGTTTTAATAGCTTATTAAAACTATATCTCTGAATCATCAATAATAGAATAATATATTCAGCATAATTGATTTTAACAGAAAAAAGTTACAGCATACTTCAAACAATAGCTTTTTAAAAGTTTCAATGCCTAAGGGATCCTTCATTTCTTTGGAAGATTCATTTATAAAAGAAAATATCTTATTTCAATAAAGAACACATAAATTGGATATTAGATGTTTTATTTGCTTGCTTCCTCAATTACAGAAATATACATATATGGACATCTAAAATGTGCATGTATGTACACAGGTATAGATGCCTATTGGTAAGCGCCTTGAGTTTTAAACCAAAGAAATTTGGGGTTGCATGTTCAAAGTAGATAAAAGTTAAAATTCTACTCACATTGCTGTGATATAGTCTTTACAGTTTAATGAAAATGCAAATGAGCTAACAGTTTAAATGAATAATACATGTCTTTATATGCTGTATGAACTAAAAAAATATCCCTCAGATAAATGAGTTATAAATTTCAACTCAATTTCAGCATTTGGTTGTACAGTATACACTTTATGGTTTATAAAAACTGGCTATTGTCTCATACCAGTTAAAGGGCCTCATTTATAAATAAAATATTAACATAAAATAATTGTTAGTAGCTATTTTAAAAAGCCTTACATATATTCATTGCATTATTGACTTTAGAGAATTTTGAAACAGTTATCACTACTCAAGTACACCAAACTCCCATTTCTCATCCAGTATGTATTTTCTCCTTTGTCAAATTCACAGGTCATTTTCAATTTTTGAACTTTAAACTTGTACTTTTACTCTGGAGGGAAAAATGAGATAATCACTAAGTAGATAAATAATTTTTAAAAGCATAACTTTGAAAAACAGTTTAACTTAAACATTTGTTATGGTTCAGTCATTAAATCTGTTTTTTAAACATTACAACTAGCCTTTGATTTCACACAAGCCTTTGAGGTTTTATGCTATTATTATACAATTGGCAGAGAGAGGTAGGAACTTTAATTTCTTACTTCCATTTCCTTTACAGTAGCTGCTTTAATTAACAGAAGTCAATGTCCACCTTCCTTTGCATTGGAGACTTGTAATAAATCTCAAACATTCCTTGCTCAGTATAACTTCTAGACATGCTATAAGATGACTTCCCCTGAAAGCAGGAATGAAAATACATTTTACAGCGGTACCTATGGCCAACAGTAGCTGTTGTTACTATTTGTAATCTTATGTCCAGATGATTGTGTGCTAAACATATTTCATGTTACCTACATAGCCATACCTGCTTGAAGGGGAAGAATGAAACCCACGTACTTTGACAAACTGGGTGGCCTTGGTGATCATTTTTCTATTTCATGGCCCTACTTACTCACCCTACTATAGCTAATGGAGCTTCCCTGGTTGCTCAGATGGCAAAGTATCAGTCTGAAATGCAAGAGACTGGGTACAATCCCAGAGTCAGGAAGATCTCCTGAAGAAGGGAATGGATACCCACTCCACTACTCTTGCCTGGAGAATTTCATGGACAGAAGAGACTGGTAGGCTACAGTCCATGGGGTCACAAAGAGTCAGATGCGACTGAGCAACTAACACTTAATACTTGATCTCTTCCAAAAAACTTGGTTTAAAAAAAAATGAGATAGATTTAAGAGATTTTCTATCAGTAATCTGAACCAAAATAGCTGATTACCAATAGGTGTCAAAGATGAAAGAGTAACTTCTTGAAAGTAGATTAAGGGTCATAGTACAGTGAAGGCATGAGAGAAGAGAAATAATAAATAAAAAGATGAAGAAAATAGATGAGGAAGAAGAGTTCATGTAAACTCATGAGTCATGTCCAGAGTTATGTCCATCAGAGGGTACTCAAGTTGAGGTTGTTATGATTAATTCCTTAGAATAGCTGATCCAGCATTAATACCTAAGCAAAGCTTCATGAGCATTGACTTCATATAGTTTCTTCTTTGTGGATTTCTATTATGTCCCATTTAAATCCTCACAATAAATAACACTTGGCTGAAACTAGCTTCATTAGTCCTTTCTTCCCTGGAATAAAAAATATCTAGGGGAGACACATGTTTAATGTGACATTTCAGCTTAAAGTAAAATTCATCTTTTCAAGCAAATGTAGGACTTTCAAAACTGTTCATTTGAAATTTTTCATTGCCATGTTATATAACCCCAGGTGGTGCTTCATTATGTCTTTGAATCACAGAATTTTAGGTCTGAAAGCTACACTAGATATCATCTGTTTTATGTTATCATTTTAAAGGACCAAAATTTAGAATCCCAAGTACATTTTGTTATTTGCCCAAGGTTATACTCTAAATCAGCTTAGCAGAGACTAGAAATATTCTAACACCTAATATGGAGGTAGGAGGGAAGGAGAGAGAGAAAAAGAGAGGAAAGACAGGCACAGCTAAAGGAGGATACAGTGAGAGAGACCAAAATTTGTGATATTATAAAAAAAATCACTTGGGAAATTTATTTTAGTGTCTACCGAGAAGTATATTGCAATTTTGGTATTTCTTTGTTTCCACAGGCACCTATTTAGAGAGAATATCTTTCTATTCTGACATATGAAACAACCAGGACTTTGACATAGGGTGTCAATATCATCATGGCAGAAGGAAAAGCAGACTTGTCAAAAGAAAAAGAAAAGTGAAAAGAATAGTGATTGTCTTGAATAAACTTAAAGAAAAGCAAGTGTTGAAAACTAGACATTAGTAAGATTAATATTAGAGTCTTTGTGAACCTTATAAGAAGCAGAGGTACATACCACATATTTCTACACTGAATCTTTCATATTATTGTGCTAAAGCTGAAACTCCAATACTTTGGCCACCTCATGAGACGAGTTGACTCAATGGAAAAGACTCTGATGCTGGGAAGCATTGTGGGTGGGAGGAGACGGGGACGACAGAGAATGAGATGGCTGGATGGCGTCACCGACTCGATGGACGTGAGTTTGAGTGAACTCCGGGAGTTGGTGATGGACAGGGAGGCCTGGCGTGCTATGATTGATGGGGTCTCAAAGAGTCGGACACGACTGAGCCACTGAACTGAACTGATGCATGTGTATATATACATATATATTCTGAAAGAGATGGGAATCCCAGACCACATGACCTGCCTCTTGAGAAACCTGTATGCAGGTCAGGAAGCAACAGTTAGAACTGGACATGGAACAACAGACTGGTTCCAAATAGGAAAAGGTGTACGTCAAGGTTGTATATTGTCACCTTGCTTATTTAACTTATATGCAGAGTACATCATGAGGAACGTTGGGCTGGAAGAAGCACAAGCTGGAATCAAGATTGCTGGGAGAAATATCAATAACCTCAGATATGCAGATGACACTACCCTTATGGCAGAAAGTGAAGAGGAACTCAAAAGCCTCTTGATGAAAGTGAAAGAGGAGAGTGAAAAGGTTGGCTTGAAGCTCAACATTCAGAAAACAAAGATCATGGCATCTGGTCCCATCACTTCATGGGAAATAGATGGAAAAACAGTGGAAACAGTGTCAGACTTCATTTTTTTGGGCTCCAAAATCACTGCAGATGCTGATTGCAGCCATGAAATTAAAAGATGCTTGCTCCTTGGAAGGAAAGTTATGACCAACCTTGACAGTATATTAAAAAGCAGAGACATTACTTTGCCAACCAAGGTCCGTCTAGTCAAGGCAATGGTTTTTCCCGTGGTCATGTATGGATGTGAGAGTTGGACTGTGAAGAAAGCTGATCGCCGAAGAATTGATGCTTTTGAACTGTGGTGTTGGAGAAGACTCTTGAGAGTCCCTTGGACTGCAAGGAGATCCAACCAGTCCATTCTAAAGGAGATCAATCCTGGGTGTTCATTGGAGGGACTGATGCTAAAGCTGAAACTGCAATACTTTGGCCACCTCATGCGACGAGTTGACTCACTGGAAAAGACTCTGATGCTGGGAAAAGTTGGGGTGGGAGGAGAAGGGGACGACGGAGAATGAGATGGCTGGATGGCATCACCGACTCTGTGGACATGAGTTTGAGTGAACTCCGGGAGTTGGTGATGGACAGAAAGGCCTGGCGTGCTGTGATTCATGGGGTCGCGGAGAGTTGGACACGATTGAGTGACTGAACTGAACTGAATATACATGGACTTCCCTGGTAGCTCAGATGGTAAAGCGTCTGCCTACAGTGCTGGAGACCTGGGTTCAATCCCTGGGTCAGGAAGATCCCCTGGAGAAAGAAATGGCAACCCACTCCAGTACTCTTGCCTGGAGAATCCCATGGATGGAGGAGTCTGGTGGGCTACAGTCCGTGGGGTCCCAAAGAGTTGGGCATGACTGAGCGACTTCACTTTTACTTTCAATGAATATTAATCACTTTAAAGCATTTTATTGTCTCTAACTCAAAGTAAAAGCTTGATATATAAAATATGATTTCTAAATAATGCAGAATAGCAATAACAGACACTAGGTAGATAAAATATGATTATATGTAACTTTGCTCTTTATTGATTGTGATACAATGATACAATAAGTTTCCTTTCTCTAGCTAGTTTGTTTTCTATGTATACTTTCTCTGTTTAACTTTTCAAATAGAATGATTTTTTTTCCACTAAAGAGCTTTTGTTTTTAAACAAACATATACCATTTCATTTCTGATCATATGGGCCTATTATTATATATAAACTGATTGTTAGCTTAAAAGTTTACTCAAGATAGTTTAAGGATAAAAGCTAAATTTATTGTCCTGACAGAGACGTATCATATGGAATCAAAGGCAAGAAGTACAACTAGATATCACAAAAACTGTAATCAAGATTAAATATTAGAATCCCAGAATATTTCTAGTTCCATATAAGTTAGCACTTGGCCTATCCCTGCATTGATAAATTTAACACAGCTGATATACAAGCCAGGCAAATGAATATAAAAATATGAACTAACAATGGAGCTTCAAAATATATGAAGCAAAAAACTGAAAGAATTGAATAGGGAAATGAATAATTCTGCAATAGTTGGAGACTTCAATATCCCATTTTCAGAAATGGAGTTAAGAACTAGACAGAAAATCAAAAACAAAATATAAGATTTGAACATATATAAAACTTTCCACTTCAAAAAAATAGGATACCTTTCCTCAAGTGCACACGGGACATTCTCCTGCATAGATCATATGTTAGACCACGAAATAAGTCCAAATAAAATTTTAAAAAATGAAACTGAAATTATCAGACATATCTTCTCCAAGTGCAATGCAATGAAATTAGAAATTAATAACAGAAGGAAAACTGGAAAGTCACAAATATGTGGAAATTAGATAATACACTTTTAAACAACCACAAAGTCAAGAAGAAATCATAAAGGAATTGAGAAAATACTTTGATATGAACTAACTAACTAGCTAAATATATATATAAATATATATATATATATATACACAACACTTCAAAATTTACAGGATGAGGAAAAATGACTGCTTAGAAGGAGATTTATAGTTCAAATGCTTACCCTAAAAAATGGAAAGATCTCAAATCAATAACCTAACTAACAATGAAACAAAAAAGGACAAAGTAAATGCAAAACTAGCAGAAGGAAATAATAAAGTGTAGATAAACAACATAAAGAGCAGAAAAACAAAGAGAAAACCAATGAATCCAAAAGTAATACATATGAGTGTAACATATAAGTATAACATGATGGTATGCAATGAAATCTGAATTCAGTGATGCATACTATAATAAATGATGCACTGGAGGAAGGGTATTTTTAAATTGAATGCAAATTCTATAAAAACTTCAGAGAAGAGATTGCTATGATTTATGTAGGTCAAGAGAAGATTAAAGGAAATTTACATCAATAATGCCACGAGGAAATTTAAAAAGTTGACTAGTGGCACTCAGGAGAAACGAGGAAGACAGCAGTGTAAACAAAGAAAGGTCACACTGAAAGTGCAAACAAACAAACAAAAAAAAAGGGAGATTAGATTATAGATCTTTGCTGCTGCTGCTGCTGCTAAGTCACTTCAGTCATGTCCGACTCTGTCTGACCCCATAGACAGCAGCACACCAGGCTCCCCCATCCCTGGGATTCTCCAGGCAAGAACACTGGGGTGGGTTGTCATTTCCTTCTCCAATGCAAGAAAAGGAAAAGTGAAAGTGAAGTCGCTCAGTCGTGTCCGACTCTTAGCGACCCCATGGACTGCAGCAGACCAGGTTCCTTCATCCATGGGATTTTCCAGGCAAGATTACTGGAATGGGGTGCCATTGCCTTCTTAGTCTGAAATGAAGTGAAAGTCTCTCAGTTGTGTCTGACTCTTCTCAACCCCACAGACTGTAGCCCACCATACCCTGTGGGTAGTTGTTCCCTTCTCCAGGGGATCTCCCCAACCCAGGGATCAAACCCAGGTCTCCCGCAATTTTGCAGATTCTTTATGTCTGAGTCACCAGAGAAGCCTAAGAATACTTGAGTGGGTACCCTTTCCCTTCTCCAGTGGATCTTTCTGACCCAGGAATTGAACCCGGGTCTCCTGCATTGCAAGCAGATTCTTTATCAGCTAAGCAACCAGGAAAGCCCCAGCTCTTAGTCTATACATTAGTTATTCTGTGATTGATTTCCACTATATATAAAAACTATTGGCCATCAGAAGAGCCATACAAACACAGAAGATAATGAAAATTTCAAATGCTGATACACTGAAAATTTTCATTTAAAATGTTTCATATCTATTAAGTGTCATTTTCCACTGGTTACGTCAATTTCAGAAACACATTGTTACTTATTGTTAGGAATGTGTGTGAGACTAAATACATAGCTATTTATTCCCATAGAAATGCTAAGGAAGATTTTCCTAGAATGTATCTAGGAGGTAGGAAGAGTGCACACTAGAGAAGATTTTAGCAGAATAAATTCAATAAACTGTGCCTTTCTATTTATTACATTATTGTCAGGAAAAAGATTTGTATTTCAGGGGAAGTCAAAGTACCGCAACATAGAAGGCTGGGCAACAATAGGAAATGATGTCAAGGCTCAAACTGACGATAGCATTCATAAATTAAGGACTGGGCCAGGAAAAGTTTTCATGATCCAATATGTAAATCTACTTGTGAAGTCATCTTATCTAACTTCTTGGTCTATTTGTATTTTTTATTTATGCTTTTAATTTTGGCTTAGACAGAAGCTATAAGTTTACTAAAAGAAGTAAACATAAGATTCTCTCTGGGTTTGCCTTAGGGAATCAAGCTGATTTCATACATCTTTTCCTTGAAATGGATTAGACCTTTTGAAGATAAATATAACTGTGTAATGGAAAAGAGATTTTTGAAGACCTAATGTGATTAGTCTTATCTTCAAAACAGTTATCTTTCCTTCTGAGGTAAAAATGACTTAGTTTTGAAGTTCAGTCGAAAAAAAATTTTCTATACATGCTACAAAGATGAAATTGTAACAGTTTTAAGGATTATATGGAAATCATGGAGAGCACTAATGAGAAAGGAATAAGAGAACAATAACTACTTCTATTTAGGCTTAAAAAAAATGTGGAGCTTATATTCCCCATTCCTGAATACATACACAGTTCTTAACTGCATTTCTAAAATACTTATTTTTGTAGCCCGATCAGTCAGCAACTGCAAACTTTTCTGATGGCAAAAATCTAGAACAACCAAAATCATCTTGAAAATTAAAAATAATGTGGAGGATTTACATGTCCTGATCTCAGGCCTTACTCTAAAATCAGAAATCAAACACTGAGGTACTGACAAAAGGAAGGACTAAAAAAAAAAAAAATCAGTGACATATAATATGTAATTCGTAAATAGGGCATATATTGTCAGATGATATTTTGATCAAGATGTCAATTCAACTGGAGAATAAATTTATTTTTAAAACAAATGGTGCTGGAAACACTGGATACACAATGTGGGAGAAAAGAAACTCATTCCTTCATACCCATCCCCTAAAAATAATATTTGATTTGGATATCATAGACCAAACAGAATATCCAGAATCTCACAGCTTCTGAAAGAAAACTCTGTGAAAACTCCAACTTAGTACCAAAACAGCACAAAGGAAAAATTTTAAAAAGAACAAATTATACCTTATCAACTTTGAAAATATCTGCTCATTAAAAAAATCATTAAGGAAATCATAAGCAAACTGCTGACTTGATAGTATTTGCAGCATACCTAGTAAGATTCATAGATTATTAAAGAATATAAATAAATAATGATAAGATAAATGGAGGGAGGATATGGGGAAGAAGGATGTGGGAGGGGGGTTCAAGAGGGGGAGCACATGTACACCCGGGGCGGATTCGTGTCAATGTATTGCAAAACCAACCAATATATTAATGTAAAGTAATTTGACCCCAATTTAAAAAATAAATTAATTAAAAGAAATTTAAAAAATAAAATAAAAATAAAAATGGGCAAAAGATGTTAACAGACAATTCCAGAAAATATGTGCCAATGACCACATGATGAAGGACTGAAATTCATTAGTTACCAGTGAAACAAAAATGAAAACTATGATCAGTTACAATTTAGCACCCACTAGAATTGCTAATGTTACTAAACAAAGAAAAACTGACAACACCAAAGCTTGTGAAGTGCCTGTAATTTTATATATTGCTGCTGAGAGTGCAAGATGGTAAACCACTTTGGATAAGTATTTAGCAGTTTCTTGTGACTCAGCTGGTAAAGAATCTGCCTGCAATGCAGGAGACCTGGGTTCAATCCCTGGGTTGGGAAGGTCCCCTGGAGAAGGGAAAGGGTACCCACTCTAGTATTCTGGCCTGGAGAATTCCATGGACTATACAGTGCATGGGGTCACAAAGAGTCAGACACGACTGAGCGACTTTCACTTTCACTTTTCAGTTTCACTATAAAGTTAAACATATATCTAATCTCAAAGCCGTCAATTCTACTTGCATTTACTTGAGAGATATAAAAACAAATGTCTATCAAAGGACTTGCACATCAACACTTAAAGCAATTTTATCACAGCTATGAAATGGAACTCAAATACTAAAAAAGAGTGGATAAACTATGATAGATTCTTACAACAGAATGAAAGTCACAAATACAAGTATCATTAAAAATATGATGTTGTGTAATATGTTACACAAATGATACCCAGTGAATAGCTCCATTTATATGATGTCAAAAAAAGCAAAATGAAATTGTGATAGGAGAAATTAGAAAGTGTTTAACTCAAGTGGGGACAGGTGGATTGATTGGAAAGGGACATAAACAAATGTTTGATGACTATTTTATTACATGGGTATATACAACAATCAAAACTTGAGATTTGGGGATGTAATTAAAATTAAAATCTAAAACATTTCATAGCAATTCTTTTTTCACTTTTACTTTGAAAATATCACAAAGATTAACAAAAATGTAAATGATAACATTTTAACATTCATTCATCCATTCCTTCATTTAACAGACATTTGCTTTGCATCATCTATGTTTATGCACTCTTCTAGATGCATTGGATACAACTGTACACAATGTCCCAGAATTGTTACTTTGGACTGTACAACCTAGTGGACAAGATAGCAAAAATATAAAATAATAATAATAATAGCAGTAAGTGTGTATTTAGAAGAAAAAATGAAAAAAAAATTGGAATAGAATTTGTCCATATACGTGTGTTTGGGAGTTTAGTTATTACAAATGAAATGGTCAAGAAGTATTTTCTGGTAAAGTAATATTATAGCAAAAAGCTAAAGAAATTGAGGGAGGGAAGTGTGTAGATATATAGGAAAATGCATTTTAGGCAGAAATCCAGAAGAAAGAATAAACTCAAAGGCCTAGGCAGGGGATTACTCTTGTGTTCCAGAAATTTCAGGAGAATCATTGTAGGTAGCATTAAGTAAAAAAGTGGAAAAGTCAAGAGAAGTCAGAGAATTTGTGGCTAATCAGTCATGTGGTACCATGTAGGTCAGTATAAGGATTTCAGCTTTTCCTCTGAATGAACAGAAATGCTGTCATAAATGTTTAAACACAAAGGTGATACAAAATGATTTAGATTTTAAAATCACTACTCTAGCTTCTCACTGAGAATGATTGTGTAGGATGGAGAAGGACAAGATTAGAAGCAGAGAGAACAATTAAGTTACTATAACTGTAGTCCAAATGACAAATAATACCTAGTTTGGACCAACTTTAGTAATAAAGATGATTAAAGTCAAGAAGATTCTGAATATATTTTGATGGTACTTATGATATTTGCTAAATGTCTATGGAAAAAAAAAGAAAAGTTAAAATGACTACAATTTTGGGCTACCAGTCTGTAAGAGGGAAAAACATTGATGGAGGTTTCAGAAGTGACTTCATGTCAGGAATTAGAAGTTCAGATTTAGACTTATTAAGGCAGAGTCCTCTGAGACATACCAGGAGATATGTCATGTGGACAACTGGATATCAAATCTGGAGGCCAGGAGATTCAACCTGAAGATACACATTGCAGTCATCATCATGTAGTTGAAATACCAGGAGAAAACAGAATGGTGGAGAGGATAGCAGGAACTGAGTCCTAAAGTAGTTCATTGTTTTGAGGTTGAAAATTTAAGAGGCAACAAGTAAAGGAAAGGACTTAGGAACAGCCAGTAATGGCAAAGGAGAATCAAGAGAAGATGAATTGAAATACAAAGGTGAAGAAAATATTTTCAGGAATTGTGTTAACTACTGCTAATGATGTTATAATTTTTTATAAAAAAGTCAGCCTTACTATTGCATGATAAGATCTCAGATACAAGGGTGGCTTCAAAGTCTACATATTTAGTTTTAAAATGCACTTTATGATTCATTTGCCCAGTAACCAAACTCAAGTACTCAAACAGGAAATTTTAATCCTGGATACACATTCAGTTCAGTTCAGTTCAGTCGCTCAGTCATGGCCGACTCTTTGCGACCCCATGAATCACAGCACTCCAGGCCTCCCTGTCCATCGCCAACTCCCGGATACACATTAGGTGGTATATTTCATTTAAAAACACTGTCTCTAAAAGAAAGATCTGATTTAATTTTCCTGAGATGGAATTGAGCTTTGGTATTTTTTTTTTCCCAGTCTTCCCACATTACTCTAATATGCATCCAGGACTGAAATCACTGACTATGATCAATGCAGTGATGAAAATTCATTAATTATTGAGATAATTTATTTTGCTCTTAAACTTCTGTGATATACTACATCAAATCCTTCCAAAGCATCTCTCCATTATCATAACATTTCAAATTCGTGTAGATGTCAATAAAGTGATACAGATCACACTGCCCTCATACTCCTGATTGCTCTTTTCTGAAACCACCTTAGATGACCAGTGTCTGTCAAGAAGTGAAATCTAATAGGAAGCTATTATGATCATAATACACAAAAAACACAGAAGTGTCCAGAGTCAGACTGTTGCTACAGGTAAGATCTAACTAAGGTTCTCCTTGTGAATACAAGAGTATATTAAAACAAACCTATTTGTTTGTTTGCTTGCCTGTTTGTGTTTAATTATGGAGGTAACATCATAATGGTGATATTTTTAACCTACTATCAACTATAACCTTTAGAAAGTTATGAAGCACTGTGTCCTCTGTTTTAATTCTTCTTTACCAATTAGGATTTGGGTACTAGTTAAAGAAGTTCCTATAGCACTCTCCTAAATTTCATCTTGCCAAAATTAAATCATCATTAGAAATAGAAATGAATATAAATTGCATTCCTTGTCTAGTAAGTGGTTTAATATATATCCCTTCATTCGAAATTTATAACAACATGACTCAGGCTAATTGCTTATTTACCATTTATATTATTGCATTTATCTACATTATTATTTTGTTTATCACGTTCTCTACAGCAGATTTTAATATTCTTTAATAATCCAGCAAATATACATTATAGCCACTGTAACCAATCTCCACAATACCATCCACAATGTATATGTCCATAATATATTATTAATGGAAAGATCAACATAAACAACAGGGCTCACAGGATGATCCCACAGAGTACAGTGTATGTATGTATATGTGGATAGGCCAGTATAAGAGGATTAAAAGGTAACCTGTAAGTATATGTATCACATGATCAGCAATAGCCATCTGTAGAAATAAAAGGGATTTTACTTTGTATTTTCAAATTTCTATAATGTTGCTAAATTTTCCTTTTGGGTTAAAAAAAACCAAAAGTATAAAAAAAAATCTTCAAAAGGAAAGGTACCTTCTTCATTAGGTACAGTAGGCAGAGTGTCTACCACCCACAATACTTTTAGGGGTCCATGAATGCATTTTAATCTCTTTGTAAATTAGAGGAAAAATGAACTTATTTTAGTATATAACATTAATATATTCATTTATATACCAATGCAGTTATAAAATATAAATTTAAAAATTTTTGTAAAAGAAGGGGTGCATGGAAAGTCAGAATTCCGCCCTAGGTACAGGCTCCTCTTGGAGAAGAAAAGCATCTTGAAGCTCTTACCTGTCAAGTACACAATCACACAGTCAATCCTAGAAGTCACAGGACAGAAAGTCTCCAGATCAAGTTAAGATATTCAAATCACACAGTTTATTGAGTCAGTTTAAAACATACAACAAAGCAACTTAGCTTAATATGCTATGGCAGCATGAAAGTGGGAGAGAAGGAGAACAATACTTCAGTCTCTCCCTCTCCCTCTCCGTTTTCCTCTCTCCCTTGTTCCCCTCCCTACTCCACCACTTTCTCTCTTCTTTCCCTTTCCTGTGATAATATGGTAAAAAGGCCAGAGTTAGTTGAAGGCAGTCAAGATGACTCAGCAGAAGAAAGGTGACTGGAATCAACACACATACTTATTTTATGAGAAGATGCAGGAGCAAGACTCCTGGCACGTAGCTGTAGCTCCTGTAACTTGCTATGCACCAGTGGTTTGTTTCTACACGTCTTAGTCCGAGCTAAATAGGGCCAGATAAGGAGCACTGAAGAGTGTCCAAATTAAGGGTATATAACTGTCATAAAAATGGGGTGCTCCTTGAATATCTGATACTTGTTCATTCTGTCCCTTCCTGTTTATGTCAGCACACAAATGAACTACTTACCTCATCTATGTCTAACATGTTTCAGAAGCTTCTTGTTTATCATCTGTACTTCATTTTAGCAGTTGCTCATTTCTCTTCCTTTCCATAATACTGTGAACTATTCTTAAAGAACATCACAAACATGCAATAAAATCAGCTGATCTGATCTCAGGAAAATTAAATGAGAGCTATGCAATAACAATTTAACTGAAATGACAATAATTGCAGCCAATTTAACAAATTAAAAATATTTAAACCTATGAGTTTTTAATGATTTAAAACAAATAACCATAACAAAATTCCTATCACCTCTGGAAGATATAAGTAAAATCAACTAAATATTTGAAAATCTGGTAAATAAGAGTAAATAATCTGTTATCTTTATGTAAAAACTGCTATTCATGATAACATAATTGTTGATGAGGAAAGTTTCTCTTTGTAAAAGCATCACAGCTAATAATTAGGATTGCTAAATTAGATGTTATCTTTTCATAATCCCTAATGAAGTAAAAGATGTTGGTAATGATTATCAATGGTTACTAACATCAAAGAGGGATGGGGTAAGATGTGAAAAAAAGAGAAAAACATGAGAGAGATTTTTACCTCTGGAAATAAGTATGAGACATTATTTCTGAAATGGTTTTGCCAAAACCTTAAACCAGTTTTCTGATCAAACTTTTCAGTCTACCTCACAGTTTATAAAAAAAAAAAAAAAGCTAGCAGATTCTTTACCACCAAGCCACCAGGGAAGCCCAAGATAACAGAGAGAAGCATGTTAGTAAATACGTGGATATGTAATCAATGAAATCCAGATTTAAAATTTCTATGGACATGCCACCTGGTTTCTTCATTTAAAGGCAAATGTGAAAGAAAAATAGGTACAGAGGAAGAACATCTTTCAAAAGAGAATTAAAAAGCACACCAATCATTCTCAATTTACAAATGAAATTACATAATTTTCAAAATTATCTTCAAAGAATTTTGGAGAAATAGAGGGTTCAGTTCAGTTCAGTTCAGCTGCTCAGTCGTGTCCAACTCTGTGACCCCATGAATCACAGCACGCCAGGCCTCCCCATCCATCACCAACTCCTGGAGTTCACTCAAACTCATGTCCATCGAGTCAATTATGCCATCCAGCCATCTCATTCTCTGTCGTCCCCTTCTCCTCCTGCCCCCAATCCCTCCCAGCATCAGGGTCTTTGCCAATGGGTCAACTCTTTGCATGAGGTGGCCAAAGTATTGCAGTTTCAGCTTTAGCTTCAATACTTTCAATGAACACTCAGGACCAATCTCCTTTAGAATGGACTGGTAGATCTCCTTGCAGTCCAAGGGACTCTCAAGAGTCTTCTCCAGCACCACAGTTCAAAAGCATCAATTCTTCGGCACTCAGTTTTCTTCACAGTCCTACTCTCACATCTATACATGACCACTGGAAAAACCATAGCCTTGACTAGACGGACCTTGGTTGGCAAAGTAATGTCTCTGCTTTTTAATATGCTGTCTAGGTTGGTCATAGCTTTCCTTCCAAAGAGTAAGTGTCTTTTAATTTCATGGCTGCAATCAGCATCCACAGTGATTTTGGAGCCCAAAAAAATAAAGTCTGATGTTGTTTCCACTGTTTCTCTATCTATTTGCCATGAAGTGAAGGGACCAGATGCCATGATCTTTGTTTTCTGAATGTTGAGCTTTAAGCCAACTTTTTCACTCTCCTCTTTCACTTTCATCAAGAGGCTTTTGAGTTCCTCTTCACCTTCTGCCATTAGGGTGGTGTCATCTGCATATCTGAGTTTATTGATATTTCTCCCGGCAGTCTTTATCCTCCAGCCCAGCGTTCCTCATGATGTACTCTGCATATAAGTTAAATAAGCAGGGTGACAATATACAGCCTTGATGTACTCCTTTTCCTATTTGGAACCAGTCTGTTGTTCCATGTCCAGTTCTACCTGTTGCTTCCTGACCTGCATATTAGGTCATCAATAAAATAAGACTGCCATGGGGGGATGATTTTTGAAGCTGAGGACATGGGAATATTATATTATTTTCTTTACTTTTGTATATCACTGGCCTTTTCTATAGTAAAGAAAAACTCTCTGGTTCTTTGTTGTCTTCTAAGGTCTATAGATAAGGTAGGTTTTGTAGAACATGTGTACAATAAAAGAAACCAAAGAACATAAATGTGGCAATATTTACAAAGAAGCCTAAACAGCTAGCTTGATATCTCAGAGTAAACATAGAATACTCTGTAAAAATCAGGGAAATGTTTTATTCCTTTTATAACACAGACACTTACTCTATTAGCGATCATACATAGAACTATTTTAATATTTTAAATCATAGAATTTATTATTTTTATAGTAAAACATAAAGATAACATTTTTTAAAATTACCAAATCATAGTGACAACAAAAAGTACATTTTGTACATATATAAAACATACATTGTATGCAAAATGTATTGGGTTGATTTTCATATAAGTCCAAAAATTAAGATTGCTCAAAAATCTGAATTAACTAAAAAATATCTGTACTTCGTCTAATTTACAGATTTTAAGGGACAGCATTATTGAAAAGAAAATCCTAGTCATTCTAAATGTAATTCATTAAGTGAGAACAAGCAGTTACAACTGCAACAAAAATAGACATAATTATATATACTCCTGTGTTTATATCTAGGTACTTCCCAAGTAACTCAGACAGTAAAACATCTGCCTATAACGCGGGAGACCCTGGTTCGATCCCTGGGTTGGGAAGATTCCCCTGGAGAAGGAAATAGAAACCCACTCCGTATTCTTGCCTGGAAAATCCCATGGACGAAGGAGCCTGGTAGGCTACAGTCCACTGGGTCACAAAGAGTCGGACACGATTGAGAGACTTCACTTTCTTTCAGGGGCGTCCTAGGTGGCTCATTAGTAAAGAATCGGCCTGCAATGCAGGAAACGCGGGTTTGATCCTTGGGTTGGGAAGATCTACTGGAAAAGAAAATGGCAACCCACTCCAGTATTCTTTCCTGGGAAATTCCATTGACAGAGGACCCTGGTAGGCTAAGTCCATAAGGTCACAAAAACAGTTGGACGCAACTGAGCACAGACACTCACGTGTGCACAGGTAATTTGTTCTTTTTTATCCTTATTTGAAATGCTTTTATTAGCATACAAACATAAAATCATAATAGTGACTTTTTGACTTATTCATGTATTTCTTTCTCAAACTTTTCTAAACAGTCTCTTTGCCTGGCACATGGCCATTTTAGGAAGAGGGTATGCAAGGGTCCTGTTTAAGTGAGTTCCATTTGAGCAGACTTGAAAAGGCTCTAAGAACATGCAGTTATTCTAAATAAATTGTTTAATTTGCTTTCAATTTGCAATAATCATAAACTTTTAGAACTGTAATTGACCATAAATATAATCCAGTGCAATTTCTTTATCTAAAGCACTGAAATTAAACCCAAGGTGCTATACAAATAAGAAAGCTGGCTGAATGGTAATCAAAACAGTTGGGGCAACCTTAAAAAGGCCAATAATTAAATTTTTTTCCAATGACTAATTTTTCAACTATACCAGATGTTCCTTGAAAAAACACACCAATTGTTATATTTCTTTTTATCCCTACATACAACGCAGAAACCTGCCCTGTAGAATATTAATTAAAGTTACATATTTTAAAGTCAAGAAAATTTGGATTTAAAACCAATTTTTGCCCTTTACCAGACATGCAACGTTGGGAACATTATTTAACTAATTTTAATACTCAGTTTCTTCATCTGTAAGATAGGAATTAGAACAGCAATTAGTTGTTTTAATTATAATAATGTTCTCAGAAGTACTATTTTTAATAAATAAATTCTATTATTAATTTAGTAAATAATAAAAAGTTAATGAGGTTTTCACTAGCACTTAATTGACATTATATATCCTATGTAAATTATTTTAAAATAATGTTTATAAATCTTATTTATAGTTATAAATATTTACCATTTTACATATAAGATTATAAATCTTATTCTTAATATACTAGATTTTGCTTATGAGAGTAGCATTAACATGTATTAAACATGAATAGAATTAACTTTGTTTAAAAATAAGCACAGGGTATAAATATTACTAGATTATATATTTAAGGCTTTGTGAGTGGATTTCAACTTGAAATACAATAGATATAAATGTATTAGAATTATAACCTATGGATTAAAAGAAAAAGCACAATTTGTGATGTGATATATAGATAAGTGACATAAAAACAGATACAAATCTTTAGTATGATTTTTCTGCAAAATAACCCAGTGCCTTTCTGAATACAGCCATCATCTATACTATTGCTTCTTATCTTGGCATCTGAAAATCCTTCCACAATGAAATTCAAAGATGAGCCTTAACTGCATAGATCCCCAAATAGCAGGAGCTATTTATTCTCAGGAACAGTTGAAAACTGCTATCATAAATTATGTTTCCATCATATGGCATTTGATTGTCTACTTTTCTCTTTGGTAAAATGAGAAATCTTAAATATTCCTTTTCTGAATGATAAACACAACAGATACATGACTTAACATTGAGAAAATATATATATATATCTTAATTTTTTTCTCTAACAGGAAATCATAATAGTTCAGGAACATTTATGTTTTATAAATGACTATGACGCTGAAATTTAAAGATGGAGAACTAGCAGTCATTCCATCGGTGCACTGGTTGAAGGAATTTTTTTTTAGTGTAGGGATGTTTCCCATTGAGCATTAGATTTTATCCTATCCCCCCCAATGTGTATATACACTTTTTTCAATTTTTATACCAGGAAGAGAATCTTGTGTTTAAGAACTTGAGAAAAATCTCAGTATTGAAGTAGAAATGGAGAGTTCTAGAGTCATATTTACTTTAAGAAAGTGTTTCCCTTTTTTAGTTATGGATGCGTAATTATAGCCACATAATCATTAATTTCACAAGCAGATTCAGCGTGATTGTTATGTACTAAGTGCTTAACAAGACATTTGAAACTAACCATCTTGTTCAGCTGATCAACATATCATATATGATCTTCCAATCATATAATGACTCTAATATTTGCCTTTAGGATAACTAACACATTTAGCTGCAGAATAAATAAAACAATCAGATAGGGAGAAAGCAAGACTAAATATCACAACCAGATAGGTAGATACTTGGAAAATAATCTCGGCAAAACCTAAATATTTAAGCTAAATTTGTTTGAACTTGAATGACTATTCTTCATTTTAATTCTAAATAAACTCATATACATACTGCTTAAGCGAATTTTTATTTCCAGTTTCAACAACTTCTCTGCTTTGGGAACACTTCATTCCAGTCTTTGGCATTAAGTTAAAACATAGTCACTTATTTACTTTTTTGACTGAAAGCAAAAGCCTACCCCCTCCAAAGAATAATAATGACAATATTGAGCTCTGAATTTAAAACAAGTGCCCTGAATATAAACTTGTAAACTGATCCACCCCTATGCAAATGCAACCAAGTTATATATTCACAGACTCACAAACTCATCTCATTAAGTTCTTTTTTGTTATCTTATAACCTTTCACTCTCTGAGAATGTATTCTACATATTTTATACAAATAGTTCTATAATGGCCTTTGGCCAAAACTGTAAACTTCTGAACTAATTTGACCTAAAGACATATCTCTATTATTAACTGCTTTACATTGAATATAAGCTTGAGAGTAAAAATTTAAAGAGATAGCATTCTATAAAGCTATTTAAAAGTATATTGCCGAAACACATATTAAGTACTTTGTAGGCAAAAATGAACATGATTTCTGTTGAAATCAGCTTCAGCAGGGAAAGTGACTAGAGATCTTTTTCATGACTATTGCTTCATAACAATAATCATATACTGATGAAGGTACACTAACTCCCTGGAAAGTCAAGGTGTTGTTCAGTCGTATCCGACTCTGTGACTCCATCCATGGACTGAAGCCTGCTAGGTTCCTCTGTCCATGGAATTCTCCAGGCAAGAATACTGGAGTGGGTTGCCATTTCCTGTTCCAGGGATCTTCCCAACCCAGGGACTAAACCTGGGTCTCCAGCATTGTAGGCAGATTCTTTACAGTCTGAGCTACCAGGGAGGCTTTAGCAAAAGCTATTCCTTAGAAGGAATTCCTTAGAAGATTTTCTATTTCAGTGAAGCTACAGCCTGTATCTGTAAACAATCCCATTCACAAATAGGTTCTTATGATTTAGAACTTATAATAAATTAAAAACATTCAAAACTAACTGTGGTAACATCTCTCCTTGAAAGTGAGTTACATTTAAATAGATGATAAGTTCATGCTAAACTGGAATTATAAATCAAGTCATAAAAATAAAATGTGTGATATTATGACCTGGTTTGAATGAAGTGGTTGCTCATTCTCTTTTGCTAAGGTCAAAACTAAAAATCGGTAATTGTGAATGTCACTATCATCTAACATTAAGTGAGATCCAAAGACATGGTTATCTCAAAGCTGACAGTTATCACATAGATGCCTTACAAAAGTTCAGTTCAGTTCAGTTCAGTCGCTCAGTCGTGTCTGACTCTCCGCGACCCCATGAATCACAGCACGCCAGGCCTCCCTATCTATCACCAACTCCCGGAGTTCACTCAAACTCATGTCCACAGAGTCGGTGATGCCATCCAGCCATCTCATTCTCTGTCATCCCCTTCTCCTCCCGCCCCCAACCTTTCCCAGCATCAGAGTCTTTTCCAGTGAGTCAACTCGTCGCATGAGGTGGCCAAAGTATTGCAGTTTCAGCTTTAGCATCAGTCCCTCCAATGAACATCCAGGATTGATCTCCTCTAGAATGGACTGGTTGGATCTCCTTGCAGTATAAGGGATTCTCAAGAGTCTTCTCCAGCACCACAGTTCAAAAGCATCGCTTCTTCGGCGATCAGCCTTCTTCACAGTCCAACTCTCACATCCATACATGACCACGGGAAAAACCATAGCCTTGACTAAAAGGACCTTGGTTGGCAAAATAATGTCTCTGCTTTTTAATACACTATCAAGGTTGGTCATAACTTTCCTTCCAAGGAGCAAGCATCTTTTAATTTCATGGCTGCAATCAGCATCTGCAGTGATTTTGGAGCCCCAAAAAACAAAGTCTGACACTGTTTCCACTGTTTTTCCATCTATTTCCCATGAAGTGATGGGACCAGATGCCATGATCTTTGTTTTCTGAATGTTGAGCTTCAAGCCAACCTTTTCACTCTCCTCTTTCACTTTCATCAAGAGGCTTTTGAGTTCCTCTTCACTTTCTGCCATAAGGGTAGTGTCATCTGCATATCTGAGGTTATTGATATTTCTCCCAGCAATCTTGATTCCAGCCTGTGCTTCTTCCAGCCCAGCGTTCCTCATGATGTACTCTGCATATAAGTTAAATAAGCAGGGTGACAATATACAACCTTGACGTACACCTTTTCCTATTTGGAACCAGTCTGTTGTTCCATTTCCAGTTCTAAGAGTTGCTTCCTGACCTGCATACAGGTTTCTCAAGAGGCAGGCCAGGTGGTCTGGGATTCCCATCTCTTTCAGAATGTTCCACAGTTTATTGTGATCTACACAGTCAAAGGCTTTGGCATAGTCAATGAAGCAGAAATAGATGTTTTTCTGAAACTCTCTTGCTTTCTCCATGATCCAGCGGATGTTGGCAATTTGATCTCTGGTGCCTCTGCCTTTTCTAAAACCTGCTTGAACATCTGGGAGTTCACGGTTTACATACTGCTGAAGCCTGGCTTGGAGAATTTTGAGCATGACTTTACTAGTGTGTGAGATGAGTGCAATTGTGCGGTAATTTGAACATTCTTTGGCATTGCCTTTCTTTGGGATTGGAATGAAGACTGACCTCTTCCAGTCCTGTGGCCACTGCTGAGTTTTCCAAATCTGCTGGCATATTGAGTGCAGCACTTTCACAGCATCATCTTTCAAGACTTGACATAGCTCAACTGGAATTCCATCACCTCCACTAGCTTTGTTCGTAGTGATGCTTTCTAAGGCCCACTTGACTTCACATTCCAAGATGTCTGGCTCTAGGTCAGTGATCACATTATCGTGACTATCTTTGTCATGAAGATCTTTTTTGTACAGTTCTTCTGTGTATTCTTGCCACCTCTTCTTAATATCTTCTGCTTCTGTTAGGTCCATACCATTTCTGTCCTTTATCGAGCCCATCTTTGCATGAAATGTTCCCTTGGAATCTCTAATTTTCTTGAAGAGCTCTCTTGTTTTTCCTATTCTGTTGTTTTCCTCTATTTCTTTGCATTGATCACTGAGGAAGGCTTTCTTATCTCTCCTTGCTCTTCTTTGGAACTCTGCATTCAGATGCTTATATCTTTCCTTTTCTCCTTTGCTTTTCGCCTCTCTTCTTTTCACAGCTATTTGTAAGGCCTCCTCAGACAGCCATTTCGCTCTTTTGCATTTCTTTTCCATGGGGATGGTCTTGGTCCCTGTCTCCTGTACAATGTCACGAACCTCCGTCCAGAGTTCATCAGGCACTCTATCAATCAGATTAAATAAACATTTATTTTTTAATGTAGTATAAAAAAGCAAAAAATGAATGGAAAATAAAAATACAAAAATAGCACATAATATCCTAAATATTATATAAGAAATTTAGTATTTTATGTATAATAAAATATTTTTAAAAGTGATAGAATTTCTAGATTTCTCCAGCTATGAAGTCTCTTATTTCAATTGCCCAGGAGCCAGATAATTTCAAACTTTTAAAAAATGTCTCACTTTTGATCTTTCCATGTCCATTTCCCAATAATGGGAATAAAACTACATTCACAGTAAGCCAGAGAAGGGAAATTTGGTTAAAAACAAGACTACTTTTCTTTTCAAACCACCTCTTCTCACATCCTTAATCTAGGATGCATTAATTCTCATTATCTCTGCCATTCTCCTATTTTCAGAGGTTCAGGGAAGAGTGGCAAGAATATAATTGATTCTTTCCCAGAATTATTTGATATCAAGAAGTAGTTATATAAATAATGTTTATATATAAATTATATTTATACATATACACTCTTCATTAACACTCCTTATTACAACAACACCTACAGGATTATTCAAGATAGAACTTTTCCTTTCTCTTATCCATCTAAGATTTTGATCCTGGTTTCCAAAAATAACCTCTTTCTTCAAGCAAAATTTTGCCTTCCTAAGTAAGGGCATAGGGTACTCACATTAGAATGAAGCATAGAAATCTGTATGTTTGCATAAGTGATATACACACATTGGAGAAAACAAAAGATGACGTGATTTCTCAATTGGCTTCAGTTCAGTCACTCAGTTGTGTCCGACTTTTGGCGACACCATGAATCACAGCACGCCAGTCCTCCCTGTCCATCACCAACTCCCAGAGTTCACTCAAACTCATGTCCATTGAGTCAGTGATGCCATCCAGCCATCTCATTCTCTGTCGTCCCCTTCTCCTCCCGCCCCCAATCCTTCCCAGCATCAGACTCTTTTCCAGTGAGTCAACTCATCGCATGAGGTGGCCAAAGTATTGCAGTTTCAGCTTTAGCATCAGTCCTTCCAGTGAACACCCAGGATTGATCTCCTCCAGAATGGACTGGTTGGATCTCCTTGCAGTCCAAGGGACTCTCAAGAGTCTTCTCCAACACCACAGTTCAAAAGCATCAATTCTTTGGCGATCAGCCTTCTTCACAGTCCAACTCTCACATCCATACATGACCACTGGAAAAACCATAACCTTGACTAGACGGACCTTGGTTGGCAAAGTAATGTCTCTGCTTTTTAATATGCTATCTAGGTTGGTCATAACTTTCCTTCCAAGGAGTAAGTATCTTTTAATTTCATGGCTGCAATCAGCATCTGCAGTGATTTTGGAGCCCCAAAAAATAAAGTCTGACACCATTTCCACTGTTTTCCCATCTATTTCCCATGAAGTGATGGGACCAGATGCCATGATCTTTGTTTTCTGAATGTTGAGCTTCAAGCCAACCTTTTCACTCTCCTCTTTCACTCTCATCAAGAGGCTTTTGAGTTTCTCTTCACTTTCTGCCATAAGGGTGGTGTCATCTGCATATGTGAGGTTATTGGCTTACCTCACTGCAATTGTTGAACGTAGGTATTTATGGTCCTTTTTAGAAGGGATGTATAAGTGGTAGATACAGAAACAACCAATTTTCAGGCTAACGATTATTCAAATGTCCTTTCCTCTATAGACTTGTCATGACATAGATTGCTTTGCATTAGAGGCAAAGAGCCTGTCTGCCAATGCAGGAGACCTGAGATGTGGGTTTGATCCCTGGGTCAAGACGATCCACTCAAGGAGAACACGACAATCAACTCCAGCATTCTTGCCTGGAGAATCCCGTAGACAGTGGAGACTGGCGGGCTACTGTCCATAGCGTCACAAAGAGTCAGACATGAAGGAAGTGACTTAGCACATAGGCACATATTGCTTGCCACCCTGTAGTCAAAGAAATTAGAAACTAACACACTCCAGAGCTATCAAGCCTTTGCATCCATTTGTCTGGGGGTTTTCAACTCTGACTTCACATTAGAATTATTTTGGAAAATTTTAGAAATACTGATGCCTCCATCGTACACTTAAGATTCAACTCAGTTACTCTGGGGTAAACTCAAAGTCTCAGTCATTTGAAAAGCTTCTTAAATTACTCTAATGTACACCCAAAGTTGACTGGTTTAAATGATGTGGTTAAAACAAATTAATATAATATTGAGAATGATATAATTGAATATATGTATATATTCATTCAATACAGGGTCCTAGGGTCCAGTCAAGGTATTCTTTGAACCCATGAGATTAACATGACAATAGAGAATTTATCAGACACAGATTCATTCAGCCTGTGATTCACTCTCAGAATAAAATACAGCTTCTTATTAATTTCCTACTTTTTGGTAGTAACATAGATCTAGCATTTGACAAAATGCACATATTGGAGAGAAAATAAACTGAACTGCCTCATCAGTTCAAAGGATATTTTAAATTGTTTTATTATATATAAATCTATTGTGTCCTTTCCAAATTTTCAGTCCATTCACTTCCAAAAGTAATGTTGACAGTAAAAGAATGAATAACAGTAGAACACTTGCATTTAAACTTACTCATGATAGAATCATCAATGTGAAACAATGGAATGCTTCCAATCTCGTGCAACTGTGACAGTAAAACAGCAAATGCTTTTGCCTTTCAAATGAAAATCATACATGAAGACTATTTATCATTCATTTGTAGAATATATGTTATATACCATCAAAATGAAGTGTATAGCATGTTTTCACTGGGTAGTGTTTTTAAAATTTGGAAAGCCACACATATATATATGTCCTCCAAAGGCAATGTTGAAAATTTAACAGTATAAAGATTTATTCAGTCATCTGATACTCTTCTCAGTTAAAGGACCTTTCAGAGCAATACCTTTTCCAGTGACTTTGTCAGCCTGGGTGGCTGATAAGCAATGGGAATACAGGGGAAGGCATCTGTGGGTGACAGGAACATCTAAGGTAGACTCTATCACACAAATAGTTATAAGAATATGAAAATGTCACAGATGTGGTAAATGCATGAGGAAACACAGTGTAACAAGGACCTTCATCTTCTCAACTAACAGTTGAAAAAGAAAGAGAGGTCACATTCACTGAGAGCTCTGCTTAAGAAACGAGCTGAAATTTTGAAAAAAGCACCTAAGTGATTTTAATTCAACTCTTCTCTTTCTGACAGAAGAGTGGTACAAAATTAGTAGAAAAGCATCTTAATTTGAGGAGGAGATGGATTTGAATGGGAGAGATGAGAACAGCAGTCATGTTTAATTTTTGATTGGCAGTTTTAGCAAAGGACTTTCAATTTTCTTAACAGTATTTTACCTCCTATCTTCCTCCACATGCTTTCAGTTCAGTTCAGTTCAGTTCAGTTCAGTGGCTCAGTAGTGTCCGACTATTTGAGACCCCATGAATCACAGCACGCCAGGCCTCCCTGTCCATCACCAACTCCCGGAGTTCACTCAAACTCATGTCCACAGAGTCGGTGATGCCATTCAGCCATCTCATTCTCTGTCGTCCTGCCCCCAATCCCTCCCAGCATCAGAGTCTTTTCCAGTGAGTCAACTCTTTGCCTGAGATGGCCAAAGTATTGCAGTTTCAGCTTTAGCATCAGTCCTTCCAATGAATACCCAGGACTGATCTCCTTTAGGATGGACTGGTTGGATCTCCTTGCAGTCCAAGGGACTCTCAAGAGTCTTCTCCAGCACCACAGTTCAAAAGCATCAATTCTTCGGCAATCAGCTGTCTTCACAGTCCAACTCTCACATCCATACATGACCACGGGAAAAACCATAGCCTTGACTAGACGGACCTTGGTTGGCAAAGTAATGTCTCTGCTTTTTAATACGCTACTTTGGTTGGTCATAATTTTCCTTCCAAGGAGTAAGCGTCTTTTAATTTCCTGGCTGCAACCAGCCTCTGCAGTGATTTTGGAGCCCCAAAAAATAAAGTCTGCCAGTGTTTCCACTGTTTCCCCATCTATTTCCCATGAAGTGATGGAACCAGATGCCATGATCTTTGTTTTCTGAATGTTGAGCTTCAAGCCAACCTTTTCACTCTCCTCTTTCACTTTCATCAAGAGGCTTTTTAGTTCTTCTTCACTTTCTGCCATAAGGGTGGTGTTATCTGCATATCTGAGGTTATTGATATTTTTCCCGGCAATCTTGATTCCAGCCTGTGCATCTTCCAGCCCAGCGTTCCTCATGATGTACTCTGCATATAATTTAAATAAGCAGGGTGACAATATACAACCTTGACGTACTCCTTTTCCTATTTGGAACCAGTCTGTTGTTCCATGTCCAGTTCTAACTGTTGCTTCCTGACCTGCATACAGGTTTCTCAAGAGGCATGTCAGGTGGTCTGGTATTCCCATCTCTTTCAGAATTTTCCACAGTTTATTGTGATCTACACAGTCAAAGGCTTTGGCATGGTTAATGAAGCAGATTAAAGATGTCTTATTAAAAGAATACAAAGAAAATCAGTATTGTTGCAATATCATCATTGGTAATCAAAAGCGTGAGGAAGAAATTTGTGGAATGGCAGTGGGGCTACTGTGACTCCAAAAAATAAAACAAAAGTATAGAGGTGGAAAGGAAGTGGATAGAGCATGTAAGTAAGAGCCAATTAGATATTTCATACACACACACACTCTCCAGCTGTTTGCCATTATGAGAGGCCACAGTGTGAACAGCAGATGACAGTGTAGCTCAAGGAGTCAAGGAATGCCAATATACACACAGGTGCTGTTCTTAGGCTATGGAGACCACTCATCCACGGAGATGTTAGAAACACAAACATTCATTCATTCACTCAGCACGTATTTCTTGACCTCTTACTATGAATAGAAATCTCGTAGACACTGACAATCCAATGGTTAAAAAAAATGGCGTGGTCTCTACCTTAGTTTAAAAGCTCTCAAAGACTTAAAAATCTTCCTCAGAAGTGTGAAAGAACATTCACATACTGAAATTTTGGTGCCATACAGAATATTGGTACAGAGTGATCATGGAAAATGAATGGAATTACAGCATACAGAGACCCAGAATACTGAGACTTACAATAGTACTATAAATATGGCATCTTTTCATCACAGCAGATAAAGCTTAAGTCACATTGGTCACACATAATAGTGGTATTGGGAGGCAGGAATATATGTCATCAGTGAGAATTATAAGACACTTGGGGAAGGAGACTTGGGGAGAATTATAAGACACTCTTTGAATCTATAAACTCTCTAGGTGAGTTCTTAGAAAAGAGACAAGGAAGCAGTTTTTAAGTGATCAGTCAAAAATAAAAAGACTTTTTAGAAAGGCAAGAAGAAAAACAAAACAACAGAAGCAGCAAAAAAAAAAAAAAGAAAGAAAGAAACAGAACGTCTTGGAGTCAGAGGGTTAGAGAATTACATTCTGAGAGAAGTGCATAGACAGCATGAAGTCCGAGACTGTGTCTACCAATGACAGAAATAAGATCCAATTCTAAAGGAGAAAAGAAAAAAAAACGTTCTGTAGGACGAATTCATAACTGCCAGCAATGCCCATAGTCACTTACAGCCATCTACTACAAGTTGGCTACTACTCTGGTTTAATGAAAGTAAAGAGAATCAAACATTTGTCCTGAAGCCATGAAGGGCTGGATCAGATAGATAAAGATCTACTTTCTCTATGGGATGATGAAAAAGTCTCATGTTTATGTGTGGGATCAGGAAAAATTAAAATCTGTACTATTTAGAATTTGTGACAAACTAAAAATAGGGCCTAATATGGAAATTAGATCTAAATTTTATTTTTAAATAATTCTGTGTATTTTATACTATGTATTTTTCCTACTTTAAAAAAGCAGTTGTAAATGACAACAGAACCATGATAAAACATTGGGAGTATGCTCTGTAGGAGTGATTCCATAAATAGAATAAGGGACAGTCTCTTTATAGTGATTAAATTCTTTCAAAAATCATGTAAGACACATGGATAGTCATTTTCACACACATGAATACTTACATGTGTATAGTAAACATTAAAAAAGAAGGTACCAAGTAATCAACATGTTTTAGAACATGATATGTATACAAACAACTAACTTGGTCTCAAAGTTCCTCATTCATTAATGTGTCCTTGTTCTGTAATGAGAAGGCTGTTTTGTGGGAGGATGGTTTGGAAAATCAGTTGTATGGTTTAGTCAGTTTCATAAGAATTATCAAAATATTCATAGTATTCTGACTTACTAATCACTTGTCCTAAACTGGACTACATAGGACTCTGAGAACTTCCTGCATAATCCCTCTTATATTTTTTATTAGCTAAGTATAGGCAAGCTGGAATTAAGATTTCTGGGAGAAATATCAGCAACCTCAATATGCAGATGATACCACTCTAATGCATAGCTCAGTTGGTAAAGAATACACCTGCAATGCAGGAGACTCCGGTTCGATTCCTGAGTCTGGAAGATCTGCTGGAGAAGGGATAGGCTACCCTCTCCAGTATTCTTGGGCTTCCCTTGTGGCTCAGCTGGTAAAGAATCCACCCGCAATGTGGGAGATCTGGGTTTGATTCCTGGGTTGGGAAGATCCCCTGGAGAAGGGAAAGGCTACTTACTCCATTATTCTGGCCTGGGGAATTCCATGGACTATACAGTCCATGTGGTAACAAAGAGTCAGATAGGACTGAGTGACTTTCACTTTCACCACTCTAATGGCATAAAGTGAAGAGGAACTAAAAAGCCTCTTGGTAAGGGTAAAAGAGAAGAGTGAAAAAGCTAGCTTAAAAAGCAACATTGAAAAAATGAAGATCATGGCATCTGGTCCCATCACTTCGTGGCAAATAGATGGGGAAACAGTGGAAACAATGACAGACTTTATTTTCTTGGGCTTCAAAATCAGTGTGGATGGTGACTGCAGCCATGAAATTAAAAGACACTTGCTCCTTGGAAGAAAAGCTATGACAAACCTAAAGAGCATATTAAAAAGCAGAAACATAACTTTACCAACAAAGATCCATATAGTCAAAGCTACAATTTTTCCAGTAGCTGTGTACAGACATAAGAGATGGACCGTAAAGAAGGCTTAGTGCCAAAGAATTGATGCTTTTGAGTTGTGATGCTGGAGAAGACTCTTGAGAGTCCCTTGGACTGCAAGGAATCAAACTAGTCAATTCTAAAGGAAATCAAGACTGACTATTCATTGGAATGACTTATACTGAAGCTTTAATAATTTGGCCACCTGTTATGAAGAGCCAATTCTGGACAAGATCCTGATGCTGGGAAGGACTGAAGGCAGAAGGAGAAGGGGGTGACAGAGGATGAGATGATTGGATGACATCAGTGACTTAATGGACATGAGTTTGAGCAAACTTGGAGATAGTGAAGACAGGGAAGCTTGGCATGCTGCAGTCCACGAGGTCACAAAGAATCAGTCATGACTTAGCAACTGAACAACAACAACAACAAGTATAGGCAAAGGAAACTTAAAAATGCAATCCCGTCATCATCCTCCATAAAGCACATTTTCAAATTCACTAAAATACTGCATTTAGAACAGAACACAAAATGTGCATGTATTCACAATTTTACGTATGTAAAATAACAATAGAAAACAAATACTCATCAGTCCAACTGCTTTTCTGTGTTGTTCTTCATAAGTAAACCAAGCCAGCAGATCAGTAAGGTCATTATTAGCCAAAATCAGCTTTGAGACATTTTGTGAACCAATTTCCTGGTCATTTACTTGAACCCACTAGCTAATCAGTCACAACATAATGATTAAAAAGGAATATGACTCACCAGTCCTCAATTTTTTCAAGCTCAACTTAAAAAAAAAAAAAAAACCCATTTCATTTTAAGGGGAAAAAAATGCATTGTTTCAATTAGGGAGAATTTTACTTTGGTTAATAACATTTTTTTCCAGTTTCATTCAGTTCAGTCGCTCAGTCATGTCTGATGCTTTGCAACCCCATGGACTACAGTATGCCAGGCCTTCATGTCCATCATCAACTCCTGGAGTTTACTCAAACTCTTGTCCATTGAGTCTGTGATGCCATCCAATCATCTCTTCTGTCATCCTCTTCTCCTCCCACCTTCAATCTTTCCCAGGATCAGGGTCTTTTCAAATGAGTCAGTTCTTCACATCAGGTGGCCAAAGTACTGGAGTTTCAGCTTTAGCGTCAGTCCTCTCAAAGAAAATTCAGGACTGATTTCCTTTAGGATGGACTGGTTGGATCTCTTTGCTATCCAAGTGATTCTCAAGAGTCTTCTCCAACACCATAGATCAAAAGCATCAATTCTCCAGCACTCAGCTTTCTTTATAGTCCAACTCTCACACCCATATATGACTACTGGAAAAACCATAGCTTTGACTAGATGGACCTTTGTTGGCAAAGTAATGTCTTTGCTTTCTAATATGCTGTCTAGGCTGGTCATAACTTTTCTTCCAAGGAGCAAGTGTCTTTTAATTTCATGGCTGCAGTCACTATCTGCAGAGATTTTGGAGCCCCCCAAAAATAGTCTGTCACTGTTTCCAGTTTCCCCATCTATTTGCCATGAAGTGATGGGACCAGATGCCATGATTTTAGTTTTCTGAATGTTGAGTTTCAAGCCAACTTTTTCACTCTCCTCTTTCACCTTCAATAAGAGGCTCTTGAGTTCTTCTCTGCTTTCTGCCAAAAGTGTGGTGTCATCTGCATATCTGAGGTTCTTGATATTTCTCCCAGCAATCGAGATTCCAGCTTGTGCTGCTTCCAGCCCAGTGTTTCTCATGATGTACTCTGCATATATGTTAAATAAGCAGGGTGACAACATACAGCTTTGACTCACTCCTTTCCCAATTTAGAACCAGTTTGTTGTTCCATGTCCAGTTCTATCTGTTGCTTTCTGACCTGAATACACAATTCTCAGGAGGCAGGTCAGGTGGTCTGGTATTCCCATCTCCTTCAGAATTTTCCACATTCTTGTTGTGATCTACACAGTCAAAGACTTTGGCATAGTCAATAAAGCAGAAGTAGATGTTTTTCTGGAACTGTCTTGTTTTTTCAATGATCCAACGGATGTTGGCAATTTGATCTCTGGTTCCTCTGCCTTTTCTAAATCCAGCTTGAATATCTAGAAGCTCATGGTTCACATATTGTTGAAGCCTGTCTTGGAGAATTTTGAGAATTACTTTGCTAGCATGAGATGAGTGCAGTTGTGTGGTAATTTGAGCATTCTTTGGCATTGCCTTTCTTTGGGATTGGAATGAAACTGACCTTTTCCAGTCCTGTGGCCACTGCTGAGTTTTCCAAAATTGCTGACATCTTGAGTGCAACACTTTTCACAGCATCATCTTTTAGGATTTGAAATAGCTCAACTGGAATTCCATCACTTCCACTAGGTTTGTTCATAGTGATGCTTCCCAAAGTCCCACTTGACTTCGCATTCCAGGATGTCTGGTTCTAGGTGAGTGATCACGCTATTGTGATTATCTGGGTCATGAAGATCATTTCGTGTAGTTCTTCTGTGTTTTCTTGCCACCTCTTCATAATATCTTCTGCTTTTGTTAGGTCCATACAATTTCTGCCCTTTATTGAGCCCATCTTTGCCTGAAAAGTTCTCTTGGTAGCTCTAATTTTCTTGAAGAGATCTCTAGTCTTTCCCATCTTTTCCAGAATATTTTCCCATTTTTCCAGAATATTTCCTAATTCATAGCTTTATAGTTATTCAGTAAGAGATTTTTTAAAATCGTCATTCCAAATCTTTCAAAACATTATTTGAGAATAGCTCCAATTTTTTGACTTTCTGGAACTTCCCAGAGGCAGAAACTCAAATAGTCTTACATGGTATAACATGAAAAGTAGTCAAAGAAATTCGGTGACACAGATGTTGAGCCAAATGAGGCCTAGGAAAAAGGTGAGTGCTCTGGTGGGGTAAGGGGGAATCCGGGTGACTAAAAGTGTGGGGAGAATGACTTTTTACTGCCTTAAGGATCCATTCCTTTAGCAGGACAAAGGGCCTGTTTACTGCCCATCAGAGAACTGAAGAATTATTTACTAGCTCTGATGAATTGGTTTTCTAGAAATAGCCATCATTAGGGAAAAATATTAAGTTTGAATTATAGCAGAAATTACTTCAGCAATTTGAAAAAAAGGATATCATATTTCACTCTAAAAAATGGTAATTTTATTTTGTTTTCTTTTTATTTAACATCAAAAGTAAATGTGAAAAGTAAAAGGGAACTAATATAAAACAATTCTGTTCTTTAGCTAGCTTATTTTTAGCAAAAACTAATTTATATATTTTATTGTCTTAGCTTTAGGTATACTTTTTAAAAATTATGTCTAATGATTGCCAGTATTGTGAAGATGATGTGCTTAAGAAATGTACTTTAATTAACTGATAAGATCAGTGAAGTGGTAAATTAGGCAGCCATAGATGAAACATTTGACAAGTATCCTCAAAAGAGGAAAAGTTATTTTCTAAAATGCATGTCAGCTTTAACACTGTCATGGTCTCATGGTATAGAATTTTAAAAACTGAAAAGTACCTTAGAGAGAATGAAGCTGAAGTCAGTGTTCACGGGTTGCTGATCACTCTGAGGGCAGAGCTTAGGAATACTATCAGTTACTGCTCAGCACTATTTCATTGTGCAGAAAATGCACACAAACTAGAACTCGTGATTTTTTTTTTAATTTCTATGCATCAAAGAACAATATTTCCCAACAATTGCTATGGATCACTCAACAATTCATTAAAACAAAGTAACAAAATAAATTCAACAATGAAACAATCAATGAAATTCAGTATTTTTTAATAATTTTATGAACAGAGCTGTTATTATTTGCCTGGAGGTTTTAAAATCTATAGCGAAAGAGAAAGGAAAACTCAGGCACATTGTTGAGTGTGAGAAATCCGTCTTAGTGTCTCCTCTTCTCAATTCCTAGTCTCTGCTCTCTCACTCCCTTGTCCTTGACTTCTGGTCTTTTTATGTAACTCTCATTCTCTCTCTCTTTTTTCTATTGCTCTTATTCTCATTCTCTCTGTCTCCCTCTTACTCACTGCAAACAACCAACAGTCTGTTAAAATTCAGCCAGTACCACACTGAAGTTATAATACTCAAAATTCATTTCAGAAAAGTTCTTGACTGACTATGTCATTAATTACCCTAATTAAATAAGCTTTGTATTGAAATATTCCCACCTTGTGCAAGTATGCCTGTCACCAAAGAATCACATGCAAATAATATGGTGCAACTCAGCTATAAACAAAGGAGAGAAGATAATATATATATTTTACCATAAATATCAACATAGAACAAATTATTTAAAAGTGATTGCAAGTACAATATAAGCAATAGGGAAATTAATAGCATTGAATTATTCAATTTGTATTGCATATATTTTAAGTTTCACGCACACTTCTTACTATGTGTTGATAATTCAGGCAAAGCTTAAGTCTGTTTTGTTCACTCATTATTTTTTAAAGCCACATAAATGAACTTATTAAAGTACTCAGAATATTTCATTGTCAAGTTGTAGAATATTTCCCAACCAGAAGAGGAAGAAAAAACTGTCACTAACTGATGATATACTTTGAGAGTCACACAAATTTAAAAAGAAAAAATAAGCAATGTTTTAGCCCCCAGACACTAGGCATGGGCCTTTCCTTCTGCTTTTACCATTCTGAATGGGGTAGCTGAATACACTGAAATCAGAATCTGAATGCATCCTTACTTTGACAGGTTAGGCTTATGGTAACTCTGACTTCAATTTACCTTCTAACTCACTTACAGGGCTCAGACAATCCTTTTGCCCATTTTACTGACACACTCTTAACAACCCCAAAATGGTTTGTTTTGTTTTTACAGAACTGAACTCCCAGCAAATAATCCAAATATTTAATCTGGTCTAGCTCAGCTGAGATAACATAAAAATAACCCAAAATTGAAGTACTAAAGAAAATATCTGCAGGAAATAGACTTATTTTAAGCTAATTATAAGCTTTTTTTAAAGGAAAATATTATAAATAAAAATCCATTGTGTTGTATGTACTTTAAAGGACACTAAGTTTTGACTGGAATTTTTCTGGTCAAAATATGATTATGCAAAGTAAAGAGGCTTTAAGATCTTTCTTAAGCAAATTTTCTTTTGCTAAACTTATTATTATTATTTTTTTTTGAACTAGTTTGCTTTGAAACCATTTTTATTTAATGTTAGGATGTACTTGTAGCCAAGAAGTTGCTAAAGTTGCTAAACTTAAAAATATTTTACATGCTACATGCCATGTCTCTGTTGATTACAAAGCTAAAGATTAATATTGAAATATCAATAATTTAGTTTTAAATTCCACAATTCACTTGCATTCCACATAGAAACTATTTTTAAAATATCATAAACTGAAATAAAATAAAATATCATAAACTGATATTTGGCATGTGCACTTACTTTTCAATACTAAAAATCTGTTTAAACTTATGATGGGGTATTATAAGCTAAACATAAGAAATAATAGCTTCAGATACAAACCCAGTGCTAACTTAAAATGAAAACCTCTAATATTTCATTTTAATGTTTTTTGGATTTAATAGATACCAGGATTTCCTACTGTAGTTTTTTTTTAAAGCATTTTACTTATTTTTACTATGCAAGGTGAAATTAGATTATTCTAGGCTGTTTTATTAATTCCATTAATTCTAGCATAATCATTTTATATAGAAGACAGAGAAAACTGAGTCCTATATAAAATAATAAAAGCAAAACATATGTTTTGTAAGATCAAAAGAAAATGAAATAAGACAAAAAATTACCGTACTACCATTTTAAAATGTAATTTTTAAGAAAAATATGTATTAATGACACAATAAAATGAGATATATGTGGTGCATGGGTTTTAATACATGCCAAAAATGAAAATATACTCAAAATATATTTTTTAACTGTAGACAATCCCTGTACTGGTGAATTTTTTTAGAACAGAGAGAAGGAGAGGAAGAAGAATGGTGGGATTAGAAAAATTCTTAAAATTTCTATTAGTATTATATCAGGAGTTCTTTGACGTTCTGAAATATTTATACTTAACAGTCCAATGAACTGCTTTTTGAAATGCAATAAACAATTTATTTCTTATTGTAAGGAATGTATAACTGAACACAATAATGATTACATACACTGAAATTTAAATTATTCATTCTTTATACTACAAAAAAAATAGTTCAATATTTAGGCAATGCTCTTGACTCATTATTAAAGCCCTTGCTTCAACATTTGATTAAAATTAATTCTGAGTCCAGTAAAACTATAATAACATTTAGTGTCAATCATTTAAAAATTGTTCTATGTCATGAGGGAGAAAAGCTATTATCAGGCCTAAGAATTAGTAAAAGTGTCAAGCAAGTAAATAACCTGTCATACAGCTGTTAATACTGATTAATTTCTGAAGCAGCATCCCTTTTTCATAAATGAAGGAGAAATGGAGAGGCCAATGAGACTAGCAAACATTCACTAAATATGTAAGGGCAGCCTCATCCTAAAACAAATTTCCCTCATATGAACAAGTTTAAAATATTAATTCTAAAAATGTTTATTTTATACCATTTTACTGTAAGTGGGACATAAATTTATTGCAGAAAACTGATAAAGATGTAGGTCATCAAAAAGAAGATTGAGGAAGGAAGAAGAGAGAAACAAAGAAACAGGGGGAAAATTATCTTATCGTTAGGGGTAGTGGTTTTTGTTATTTGAAATGAAGAAAGATTAAACAGAAAGATAAATTATAAGGAAAATGATCAGTTTTTGACTTGGCGTTCTACTTGATTATCTTTTTCCATTGATAAAATTTAATCTGTAAAATCATTTTTAATTTGTAAATAGTATTCTATCACCTGGGGCTTCCCTGAGTGGTAAAGCATCTGCCTGACAATGCAGGAGATCTAGGTAGGATCCCTGGGTTGGGAAGATCCCCGGAAGAGGAAATGGCAACCCACTCCAGTTTTCTTGCCTGGAGAATCCCATGGACTCAGAAGCCTGGCGGGCTACAGTCCATGGGATTGCAAGAGTAGGACATGACTTAGGGCCTAAACACATACATAGATACATACATTCCACATTCTAGCACATGGACTGACTGAATTCTTCAACTATTATGAGTTGTATTTAAGAACGATATCTAATTGAGTAAGAAGCATCAACCTAGTACCATGATACAGCTTTCTGAGGGGAACACAGTAAACAAGTAAAATATTTCTGTAAACAAGGAATCCCATGGACAGAGGAGCCTGGCTGGCTACAGTCCATGGGATCGCAAAGAGTCAAACATGACTGAGCAACTAACACTTTCGCATACTATTATAAATAAGTGAACAGTGAGAGAAAGAGGAGGGAGGACATGCCAGGGTTGTATTTCATGAATTCTAAGAGAAAAGCTATTCATGTGCTTTCAGTTCAGTTCAGTTCAGTCACTCAATCATGTTCGACACTTTGTGACCCCATGGACCACACACAGTACACCAGGCCTCCCTGTCCATCACCAGCTCCCAGAGTTTACCCAAACTCATGTCCATTGAGTCGGTGATACCATCCAACCATCTCATCCACTGTTGTCCCCTTCTCCTCTTACCTTCAATCTTTCCTAGCATTAGAGTCTTTTCAAATGAATCAGCTCTTCACATCAGGTGGCCAAAGTACTGGAATTTCAGCTTTAGCATCAGTCCTTCCAATGAACATTCAGGACTGATCTCCTTTAGAATGGACTGGTTGGATCTCCTTGCAGTCCAAAGTACTCTCAAGAGTCTTCTCCAACACCAGAGATCAAAAGCATCAATTCTTCAGCGCTCAGCTTTCTTTATTGTCCCACTTTCACATCCATACATGACCACTGGAAAAACCATAGCCTTGACTAGATGGACCTTTGTTGACAAAGTAATATCTTTGCTTTCTAATATGCTGTCTAGGTTGGTCATAACTTTCCTTCCAAGGAGTAAGTGTCTTTTAATTTCATGGCTGCAGTCACCATCTGCAGTGAGTTTGGAGCCCCCCAAAAATAGTCTATCACTGTTTCCGCTGTTTCCCCATCTATTTGCCATGAAGTGATGGGACCAAATGCCATGTGCTTTACAGTGGTGAAATGTCAAGCCAATTTGTAATCAGTACTGTCTCATAAACCTTGTTCCAAAAGGTTTCCTTAGAGTTTCCTATGTGTGTGAGTGAGCAGAACTCAGAGCCAGAGGACCAAATCCAACCAGGGCAGGTCAACTTCATCCTGGTTTTCATTTTATTGTGTTTATATGGACTTTTGCTTTAGCAACAATTTCTTAGACTTAAAGACTTTTAAAACTGCCATTTTTGACAGTGCATATTATAACTTTACTCCATGACAGTGGTTTTGAGAAAATTTAGAAGTTGTGTCAAAGGTATTTGGATTTCACCATGCTGTCTTTTATGAATTCCTACACATGCAGATGTTGTACTGTATAAACCCATTCGTTCCATTCTTTGTTAACAGACTGAAAAGGAAGCTCATGTGAAAGGAAAGGGATGTTCACAAACACTCTTTAAATGGTTAAAGTGTAAATTATCACAAATATCCACTAAGATCACATGAATATGTGATGTTTAGCGTTTTAAAAATATTTTCTATTGCTTTCTTAATTTCAGTCTAATATTTTCAAGTGATGAGCTATCCTGCTTCTCACCAGAAAATTCTCAATCAAGAGGTAAATTTTTTGCTTTGAGAACTACTTCCTTCAGAAGCTATTTAGTATTGGAAATGTATCTCATTAATTTCTCTTCCTCAAAATGTTCCAGCAGCTTGGGAGCATGAACAGAGTTTTTCTAACTCCAGTGTTGGTAGATTAATTTCTCATATTTCTAAATGTTGATTCTCTGACATCTTCAATAAGAGATAAGCCATTTTTTTCAAAGGCATAGAATAAAGAAATCATATTAGTATAGTGTCACCTCTGAGAATTTAATTGAAAGCATCACAATTACTTTATTATATGATATTAATAAAAAAATTGCTAGATTTCCAGCAAACTTAAGCTTTAAGTAGTAATTATTTGAATCAACATTTTTATTGTTGTTTATAATTATGAATTTGACTCCTTAGCAATTTTTCTTTAGAATATTAACATACTCATAAATTTTATAAGGCTATAAAGCCTGTTAGCAAATTTTTTATCTATGAATATCTTCAATTTATAATTATAGCATAGTTATAATTTATAACTACAAAGTTCCTTTTCAAGAGTCAAAAAAACAATCACAGGTAAAATCAACAATAATGTTTCCATATTCCTTAGAACGTTGAAGGACTAAGGCTTATTTTGAATATATTAATCGCCCATAAGTCATTAAGTATTACACGCAGTGTGATTTTTAAAATAACAAGCAATTAAAACTATAGCACTAATCCAGTCCTGTAGACTAGCATAGGCCAGTTTAATCATGCTCTTTCTAAGTCAATTTTATCCATTAGCTTCCTGACTGATTCTACTAACTGCAGTCCCACATTTTTGCATGGCTATATGTTCCTCCATTGAGAAGAAATATGATTAGTTGAATATATTTCACGTTGGTCAAAGGATAATCCTTAAATCAAAGTGATTTGTAGAACAACCAAATGATGACTAATAACCTCAGTAAGACAATGCATACTGTCAAATCATCTATATATGAGTTGTGTTTTGAATATTGGGTGGTATGTAAATGGCAGGAGGGAATTAAGAAAGTGAAGGAAGAAATTTTAAGAAACAAAGCAAATAAGATCATATATATTGCAATTATATGTATATAGGAAGCCATCAGCATCTATGGAGGAAAAATTATAGATATATATATTCCTGTTAGCAAGGGAAATTAAATATCCATGAGAGTGAAGGAACAGATGGTGGGATTAAGTAAACAAATCATAAAATGATTTAGGTATTTAAATACTTCACACAGCTTTCACTAAGAAATAAAATATGTGCTAAAAAATAGCTATTTGCTCTACTTCTTCCTCATTCTGTGTGTGTATGTGTGAGGGAGAGAAAAAAAGAGAGAGTGGGAGATGGAGAAGGAGGTGAGCAAAGAGGGGTGGAAGGAGAGAAGGCAAGGATGAGAGAGGAAACGCTCACCAGAAACGGTAGACACTAAATAAACTGAGGAGTAAAAGAATGAAAGATGCCAAAACTGGCAGAACGCCATCATTATAGAAACAAAATCTGACATCCTAACCCCAATAATTAATAATTATGCCACACATTTTTTCCCACTCAAGGTCATAGCTCAATTTACGCAGTCCTTCAGACCCATCTAACTCCTTTCCCTTGGTTATCCTCAAAAGCTTTCCATTATCAAGGTCATCAGATTCAACCTTCTTGCACAGTGCATCTCATTTCAAAATTTTCATTCTTTCCAAAACTCCTTTCTAAAAAATTAGAGAGAAAAGTAAAAAGAAGAAACAAACAGAAAAATTTCCCTTCACTGAAGTCGATCTCCCCAAGTTACAAATAGATTTCAATAATCCCCAAGAGAAAAACATGTTAATCCTAAAAAGGGCATGGTGTCTGATGTCAGGAGTTGTATATTTTTTCCACTCAAAGTTGAATACTTACTCAGAGAACTTCAACTACCACAGACTAATTTCCTCACCGAGATAGTAGGTAAATAGAACAAGATAATCTGCAAATTACCTTCTGTGATATTATATGTATTGAAAGAATTTGTACATAAGTGTGTATGGAAATAATTGTCTCTTAAGAAATGACATCAAAATTACTAAAATAAATAATATCTTCTACACAAAGAGAGTATAGAGGATATTATTTGTTGACTGCTTAATGTGTTCTTAGAATGATAATGGTCAAGTCAGAAGCATGCAGGAATTACAGATCTTCAGTCAACAAAGAAACAGAAAATGCGTACTGAGAAAATCAGAGGAACTATTTATTTGATAGAGTATTACAAAGACAGCTGAAGAGTAATTTCTTTCTTCTATTAGTTGTTAATTTATCAGATATTGTGTAAGTGTATCCATATTTTATCACTTTCACTTCCAGCTAGAAAGTAAGAATTTTCCCAAAATAAGAAGATGAACATGTAAGGCTATTCCATATATATCCACTGATGGTAGGTAGAATTTCCTATTTCCAAAACTATTCATGTGTCTTTCTATCTATATAGTTATCTTTTTCCATATTTTTCTATCTGTGCCATCTATCTCTGTATCTATCTATCCATCAGCACTTCTCCAAAGCCTACCCCAAAGTCTGGTAGACACACAATGGAAAGACTAGCACCCAATGGGCTTTGACAAATGAATATTAAAGCCTAGGGTCATATGACCATTTCCAACATTGAAAACCATGGCTCTAAATACATGGAAATGACCAGAAATAGGATTGGTCTGCACATTGGGGAAAAGCCACACAAAATTAAACAATAAAAAATACCTGGCATACTTTGGTAGTTTCTTAAAAACAACTATTCCAGATGAGTTAACTGTTTTCATCTTACTCCTCAAAAAAAAATGTGCATCTTGGACATACACAGCCTTAGAACAAGTAGCCCTCTTAAGGTTATCAGCTTCATACTTTCTGCCTTCACAAGGAGTCTGTGCCAGATTAAAAAAAAAAAAAAAAGAAACAAAAACTTATTTTAACTTAGAAAATTGTAAGTTGATCTACCAATAATGTGAGTATTATACTAATTGTGTTACATGTGAGATAAATCGCTTTTTTCTTAATAATAGAATATATATAAATGTATATATTTACTGTTTCATTAGTGATCATTAGCTGTCTTGAAGCAATACGTACATACTCGGTACAGATTGTTCTCATTTTTGTGCCCTGGGTTTGTTCTCTTCTGAGTTACTCCTTCCTCTTCCTTGTTACATTACTGGATGGTTGATATTTCCTTGTCTGCCTCTTAGGTGAGGAATGCCAGTAATTATGACTGAAATTAGAGTTCTGCTTTAAAAATATGGATGATATGATACACTAAGAAATAATTTCAAATTTTGGCACTTCTTGATTAAAACATTTTTTAAAAGGACATACAGAAAGGGTGACTGCACAATTGATGTTAAAATGCATTTTCCAATGTTTTATGTCCTCACAAGCTTTCACTTTCATTATTAATTGTGAAATAAATATCCTTTTAAAACCATGCAAAAGGATATTTGTGTGCATTCTTATTTTGCATATTACCAGCATAATTTCACAATAAATGTATACTTCAACAGTTTGATCCTTAATACCTTAAACATAGATTGCTTTAAAATGACAAATTATATATTACACATTTAACAATAACTAAAACCTCAAAAATTATTACTTAGGTAAATATTTTCTAGGTTTAGTTTTTTTCAGGTTTAGGTCAAGATTTGCCAATATATCTTTGTGATTTAGACCGATGTTCTACATAAATTCTGATTTGTCACAGGTCAATCTGAAATGCCCAAAGCTTTTGCTGTACGTTCCCTTTACATTTTGGAAGTATTTAGGGAGAATCATGTTTCTTCCATGCAAAAGAATTTGAGAAGACTTTATTTGGAGAATATGTCCTTCCATTTAGTGATTTAACATGTGTGAATAAACTAACTTGCAAAAGTTGGCAAGGGATTTTCTTAAGCACAAATAGTTAATCTAGAAAAAGATTTTTAATTGTATTGTCTGTTCAGAGAAGTGAAGAAGAGATTTTAAATAATCTGTTGTAAATTCTTTAAAGGAAAACTATCAATATGCATGATCTAGGCACAGATTTATGCTCACCTCAACCCACTCCAATATTCTTGCCTGGAGAATTCCATGGACAGAGGAGCCTGGCAGGCTATACAGTCCATGGGGTTGCAAGTTGGGCACAACTTAGCGAATCCCCACCACCAATATTTCAAACAGTTTGTCTGATGCCATTAGTTCCCCATTCCTCTTAGGATTATAGAACTGCTGCCTTTCCTTGATATGACAGATGCCGTTCTTATTGCACCATCACTTTTCTCAGCCATTTACCATATCCTTGCTCTCAGCATCATATCTCTGTGCTTAAGTAGTCACTGACTGCTAACACCTGTTCTTACTTTGTATAATCAGGAGAGAGGTGCACTGCAAGGAGTGTTTCCCATAAGTAGAGCTGCACTGATAACTCACACTAGTTGGTATATGTTCTACATCACTTCTCAGAGACTTTCAGTGATATTAAGCTCTATTTGCTCATAGAGGCAACTTATTAGATAGAATACTATTTATTTACCTCCTATACTTTACTGCCACACTTCTTTACTTCTCTAGTGGCATTTCCAGGGATTGTGTTCCAAATAAATTTCTTGCCCTCAAATAGGCTTCTCAAGGCTTATGCCTGGGGAAACTCAAATTAAGATACATATCTTCGGGAGGCTTGATTGTCCCCACATTTCTACATCAGTGAAATTGAGATGTAACATTGTATGCATCAACTATATTTGGCTGACTACTTGGTTTACATTAAAATTTTAAATGGCCCTATCTGTGCTATTAGGATTCCTCTCTATACACCATTGGCGCCCTAGCTATAGAATGTGACCCTAGTTGATCTGACCCTTATTTCTTCCAAGAAATTAAAACTTGAATAAAGGACCCAGAGATTGAACTGGCTGATGCACGTTAAAGGTTGTGTCCTAGAAGAATGAATAACTCCTTTATTGAGGCCCCAAAGCTCAAAGGCTTCTTTACTAAGGCTTGCTGCCTATTCTTCAGTATGATGAGGTGATCTCAAAACATTTCAATAAACTCCCCTCCAAGAACTGTTTTATGTTTCATGAAATGCCTTGCTCATCATTTTATTTACCGGCTCCCCCCAAAAAAGGAATGTTTAATGCTCAAAAGCTACAGGTTATTAGTACAAGACTCCTGATCCATTCATCTCTCCTATCATCTAGAGTTCTACTCTTTTTCATTTTTATTTTGTTCTTAAGATACAAGTCAATAATTATAGCCACCTGGAATCCTTCTTGGAAATAAGGTACTCATTTTGGAAATCCTATAGTCATCAAAGAGAGAAAATACAGTTTAAATCTGTGAAACACTAATTATCAGCTGAGAAACAGAAAATTCATTTTAAAAGCTTTTTCTCTAAGTGCTGTTCTGTGATGGCCTCCATGCTGAGTAAATGTGACAGAGATGAATGACCTATGAGCCTCATTCTACTCTTGTTCTGCAAAATGATTTTTTTTTTCTTTTGGTTTCTGAATATTTACTTACAATGTGCAAGCTAAATCTTCTCCTTTAAAGGTAACAGGCAGACTAAACTGTAAAGTTTTAGCTACAATTCTAAATTCCTGGGTAAAGAACTGTGACAGGCCAGCTTGGTTCAAGTGTTTATTCCTTCAGTACTCAATTAAGGCTACCGCAGAAGAGCAACATTTTACAAAACATTTGCTGAGACCTCATCACTATGGTAAAGAGGAAGTTGGGAGGCCATAGCATGTGGGACTAGGAAGAACTTCCAAGAAGGGTTTGTTCATTGTACACAGACTGTTCATACATCCTAGGTTTCCTGAGACATTCTTGATTTGTGTTTCAGGTATAATTACTAACACTGCCATCTTTTGCTCTCAAAAGAGAGTTTTCCATTGGTTGATATATGTCACCCTGGTTATAGAGATCATTGAAGGTAACCCTATCCTTTTACTTGAGATGACAAATGAGACCTGGATTGTTGAAGGGATTTTTTCAAGTTCATTCAATTAGTAATATATTTATCAGTAAAATTCAGGTGTGCAGTATACCATTTTATTTACTAGTTTATATTGTTGAATCCATTCTTTCATCATTCCACCTTGTGATTGACAGCAAGCTGTCATGATATGGTTAAAGTTCAGTCGATTGAGTAGTCAAGGAACAGAGCAGCCCCAGCTCCATCCAGTAACATCAGGATCATAATTAGAATACTAAACAATGAGCCAGGTAAAGATAAGAGGACACTGTCCTGAAGAACTTTTCTTGGGATATAAAATGCTATTATAAAATAGAGTATAATCCCAAGTCACTTTTTTTTTGTTTCCTTAATATTTGCTGAATGAAACCTAGCCTTGAATCTCTCATTAAATATTTGTGCTCTTAAGAAAACATTCAACCTAAAAGTTTAAGCAGTAACTAAGGGTAGTCTCCCTTCCAACCAGCTAATTAAGCCAGAGAATAATACTTTGGCCACCTCATGCGACGAGTTGACTCACTGGAAAAGAGTCTGATGCTGGGAGGGTTTGGGGGTGGGAGGAGAAGGGGACGACCAAGAATAAGATGGCTGGATGGCATCACCAACTCGACGGACATGAGTTTGAGTGAACTCCGGGAGTTGGTGATGGACAGGGAGGCCTGGTGTGCTGTGATTCATGGGGTCACAAAGAGTCGGACACAACTGAGCGACTGAACTGAACTGATAGTATCTGAAAATGACTCTTCTCTCAAAACAGACATCTTATCAATCCAAAAAAAAAAAAAAACCATAAGAAATATAGCTTTTCAGAGAAAAAAAATCCCACTTCTGAGGAAATGACTTTTTTCTGAGTTTAGTGTTAAGAAAATTTGTAAGCAAACATTTGGTCACATTTCAATATGCTAAAACCACAACTTCTCTATATCCTTAGTGATACCATTTTACCAACCTGTCCTCTGGTTCTGAGACTTTTTATTTTGTCATTATATTTTACCTTGAATTTTGTTCTGTGGTAATGAATTTTTATATTTTTCTAAAGAATAGATGATTCCCAAGATCCCTCTATAAGTCTTATCTACAAAGCCCACACAGTTAGAACTCCAGAAATTAAATTTTAAGTATAAGCAAAATACAATATTGTTTGGCACAGGAGAGACTTAGAACTCCTCTAACCATGCCAGGTGTGAGGCCCCCTAATTCATTCACTTGTACCTATTAGAAAACTGGTTCTGCCTTCCAGCTCAAGTTCTGGGTATAGTTAGCAAAGCAGAATGAATGCTCCTTTCAAAGTATTCCAAATTAGAAAATTAACTTCACAGATTTCCAGTTGCAAAAGCACCCTAAAATCATGGCAAAATGATCAATAGCTACTATATATTTCAATGCCAGGAGCTGAGAAAAAAATCACAGGCAAAAGATGGAATTTAGATGAGTTGCCTGAGGGAAAGCTTTAGATTTTTGCATACTGATAGGTGATTTTCAGAGAAAGCTGAATTATGACTTTTCCCAATCAACTCATCCTTAAAAATGTCAACAGCAGCATGATGCTTTGGATGCTTTGAACATGCTCAGTTAAACATACGCCAGCTGAAACTGTGAACAGAATGAGCTGGCGAGCAAGAACTTCAAATAAGGGAAATATCTCATACCTCTTACATGACATTAAAAATAAGAAAAGTAAAAGACGTGTTTAGACCTTAGTCTCATTTCTGATTACTAATTGCTATAGCAGTAATTCAAACACGCTTTGATTTCTTACAGTTAACTATGCTTGTATGTTTTGTTGCATTTTGAATAGCAGAATGTGCTAAAGAATCAGCTAAATACCTTACTGAAATTTACATGACTGTCAGGTTTCAGGGCTTTTTTTTTTTTTTTAACTTGTTAGAGTTTTTGAACAAGATAATGCATCTAACTATAACCGTAACCTACCAATTTTATGGGAAGATTATAAGAAATTACTTGATGTTACCAATATACCCTTTAGGAATCTTAAGAAAAATAAGTACAAAATGGCAAGATAATTTGCGGAGCAGGAATAGAGATGCAGACATAGAGAATGGACTTGTGGACACAGCCGGGTAAAGAGAAGGTAGGAAGAACTGAGAGAGTAGCACTGACATATATACACTCCCGTGTGTAAAATATATAACTAATGAGAAGCTGCTGTATCACACAGGGAACTTAGCTTGGTGCTCTGTGATGACCAAGAGGAATAGGATGTGGTGCAGAAGGGAGGCTACAGAGGGAGAAAATATATGTATACTTATGCCTGATTCATGTTGTTGTATGGAAGAAACCAACATAACACTGTAAAGCAATTATGCTCCAATTAAAAATAAATTTTAAGAAAGATGGCAGCATATATTTTTAGAGGGTGTTAAAATGTAGAAAATGGACAAAAGTAATAGCTTCAGGGGTAACTCGGTCTGGAATTTTCAGCAGTACAATTCAGAAGAGTACATCAGTAATTAAATTGAAAGTTACATTGGGACTTCTAATTTAGTTTACTTTTTTATCACCTATATATTTAGTGGACATAAATACATATTTATTTCTAATTAATTTGTCAAATTATAATTGAAAGTATTAAAATTTTGTTTTCTTCCACCTTCCATGCTCATTTTCAAGTCAAGTTATCATCATTACTCACTATTTTGAGCTTATAATTACAAAAATAAAGACTTCCAGAGAGTGGATACATAGGTGATTTCCTTTAATTTCTCTCTTCTTAAATCTTGTTGAAAGCATAATCTATAAGGGTACTTTCTCCATAACAGAAATATTTGAATCACTTTTCAAAGTCATCAGTTTTTAAAAGGAAACAGTCATTTGGGATTATTTTTACAGTCACTTCCATCTGGAAACAAACAAACAAAAATTATGGTTCTGCTATGCAGAACATTACTAAAATACCTAGTTGATATGTTAAAGAATTCTACAAGGATAGCTCTAATCAATAAACACTAAGATCCGCATCTAATTTATCAATTATTCATGTATAGTCTGGTTTGTAAACTCTGTTTCTTTCAGTTTATTCCATATAAGAAAATTCTAGTATACTAGAAAATTCTTATTGATATTATTCCATAATAGGTTGTATCTTCTCCCAGAAAGTTCTGCTTAAAGGCAGACTCTGCATCTCAGAATTGTTCAACATTCAGCATTCCTAGTCCTCAAATGATTGAAATATCTTATTATCTTAGTTATTTTCCCCGTTTTTCTTACTATACCTCAATTTAAACTCAGTGGCTTAACTTTGGTCTTTTTCTTTTCCTTTGTTTTTAAATTTCATATTTATAAGCCTTCCCTCCTTTATTCAAAGTATCTAGATTTGGGGAAGTAATGAAGGAATAGAAGGACAGCATACTCTCGCTCCTTGTGGAGGAAATAGACCATACTTTTCTTCTCTATGTGAAAAGAAAAGTATTAACCCAATGGAAAAATATGCATAAGAAAATTGTTAGCAAAATTAGAACATTTTGTCTCCTACCTCATTTATCACAATTATTTCCTAAATTACAAAGGTTCTTACATATTTGTTTCACACTATAATGATTTCGACTATTATAGTTGTTGCCCAGTCACTCAATCATGTCTGACTCTTTGTGATCCCATGGACTGCAGCATGCCAGGCTTCCCAGTTCTTCACCATCTACCAGAGCTTTCTCAAAATCATGTCCACTGAGTCAGTGATGCCATCCAACCATCTCATCCTCTATCATCCCCTTCTCATCCTGCCTTCAATCTTTCCCAGTATCAGGGCCTTTCCAATGAAACAGTTCTTTGCATCAGGTGGCCAAAGTACTGGAGCTTCCGCTTCAGCATCAGTCCTTCCAATGAATATTCAGGATGGATTTCCTTTAGGACTGACTGGTTTGATCTCCCTACAGTCCAAGGGACCCTCAGAGTCTTCTCCAATACCACGGTTCAAAAGCACCAATTCTTCAGTGCTCAGTCTGGTTTATGGTCCAACTCTCACATCTGTACATGACTGTTGCAAAAAACCATAGCTTTATGTAGATGGGCCTTTGTTGGAAAGTAATGTCTCTGCTTTTTAATATGCTGTCTAGGTTTGTTTCAGTTTTTCTTCCAAAGAGCAAGTGTCTTTTAATTTCATGGCTACAGTCACCATCTGCAGTGATTTTGGAGCCCAGAAAAATAAAGTCTGACTCTGTTTCCACTGTTTCCCCATCTCTTTGCCATGAAGTGATGGGACCAGATGCCATGATCTTAGTTTTTTGAGTTGTAAGCCAGCTTTTTAACTCTCCTCTTTCATCTTCATCAAGAGGCTCTTTAGTTCCTCTTCACTTTCTGCCATAAGGGTGGTATCGTCTACATATCTGAGGTTATTAATATTTCTCCCTGAAATATTGATTCCAGCTTGTGCTTCTGCCAGCCTGGCATTTCACATGATGTACTCTGCATTCAAGTTAAATAATTATTGCAGGGTGACAAGATACAACCTTGACGTACTCCTTTCCCAATTTTCAACCAGTCTGTTGTTCCATGTCCAGTTCTAACTGTTGCTTCCTGACCTGCACTCAGGTTTCACAGGAGGCAAGTAAGGTGGTATGGTATTCCAATCTCTTTAAGAATTTTCCACAGTTTGTTGTGATCCACACAGTCAAAGGCTTTAGCTTAGTCAATGAAGCATAAGTAGATGTTTTTCTAGAATTCTCTTGCTTTTTCTATGATTCAGTGGATGTTGACAATTTGATCTCTGGTTCCTCTACCATTTCTAATTCCAGCTTGAACATCTGCAAGTTCTCAGTCCACATACTCTTGAAGCTTAGCTTGGAGAATCTTGAGCATTACTTCGCTAGCATGTGAAATGAGCGCAATTGTGTGTTAGTTTAAACATTTTTGGCCACTGCTGACTTTTCCAAATTTGTGGCATATTGAGTGCAGCACTTTCATAGTATCATCTTTTAGGATTTGAAATAACTCATCTGGGATGCCATCACCACCACTAGCTTTTTTCATAGTGATGCTTCCTAAGGCACACTAGACACCACACTCCAGGATGTCTGGCTGTAGGTGAGTGATCACCCTGTCATGGTTATCTGGGTCATTAAGATCTTTTTGTGTAGTCCTTCTGTGCATTTTGCCACCTCTTCTTAATATTTTCTGTTTCTGTTAGGTCTATACCATTTCTGTCCTTTACTGTGCCAATCTTTGCATGAAATATTCCCTGGGTATAGCTAATATTCTTGAAGAGATCTCTAGTCTTTCCCATTCTGTTGTTTTCCTCTATTTCTTTGCATTGATCACTTAGGAAGGCTTTCTTATCTCTCCTTGCTATTCTTTGGAACTCTGATTTCAGATGGGTGTATTTTTCCTTTTCTCTTCTTTCACTTTTTATCTTTTCTCAACTATTTGTAAGGCCTCCTCAAGACAACCATTTTGCCTTTTTGCATTTCTTTTTCTGGGGGATGGTCTTAATCCTGCCTCCTGTACAATGTCACGAACTTCTGTCCATAGTTCTTCAGGTACTCTGTTGATCAGATCTAATACCTTGAATCTATTTGTCACCTCCATTGTATATTCCTAAGCTATTTTATTTAGTTCATACCTGAATGGCCCTATGGTTTTCCCTACTTTCTTCAATTTCAGTCTGAATTTGGCAAGAAGGAGTTTAAGATCTGAGTCACAGTCAGTTCCCAGTCTTGATTTTGCTGACTGTATAGACCTTCTCAATCTTTGGCTACAAAGAATATAATCAATCTGATTTCAGTATTGACCGTCTGGTGATGACCATGTGTAGAGTCATATATTGTGTTGTTAGAATTGGCTGTTTGTTATGGCCAGTGCATTCTTGGCAAAACATTATTAGCCTTTGCCCTGCTTCATGTTTTACTCCAAGACCAAACTTACCTGTTATTCTAGGTATCTCTTGACTTCCTATTTTTGCTTTCCAGTCCCCTATAATGAAAAGAACATCTTTGTTTAGTGTTAGTTCTAGAAGGTCTTATAAGTCTTCATGGATTTGGTCAACTTCAGCTTCTCTGGCGTCAGTAGTTAGGGCAAGAGAATTTCAGAAAAACATCTATTTCTGATTTATTGAATACACCAAAACTTTTGACTGTATGGATCAAAACAAACTGTGGAAAATTCTTAAAGAGATGGGAATACCAGACCACCTGACCTGCCTCCTGAAAATCTGTATGCAGGTCAAGAAGCAACAGTTAGAACAGGACATGGAACAACAGACTAGTTCCAAATTGGGAAAGGATTACATCAAGGCTGTATATTGTCACCCTGCTTATTTAACTTATATGCAGAGTACATCATGAGAAACACTTGGCTGGATGAGGCACAAGCTGGAATCAAGATTGCGAGGAGAAATATCAATGACCTCAGATATGCAGATGACACCACCTTTATGGCAGAAAGTGAAGAGGAACTAAAAAGCCTCTTGATGAAGGTGAAAGAGGAGAGTGAAAAAGCTGGCTTAAAACTCAACATTCAAAAAACTAATGTTTGGCATCTGATGATGACATCTTGTTGCATCATTCCATGTCAAATAGATGGGGAAACAATGGAAACATGACAGACTTTATTTTCTAGGGTTCCAAAACCACTACAGCCATGTAATTAAAAGAAATATGCTCCTTGGAAGCAAAGCTATGACCAACCTAGACAGCATATTAAAAAGCAGAGACATTATTTTGCCAAAAAAATATCCATATAAACAAAGCTTATAGTTTCTCCAGTAGTCAGGTATGGATGTGAGAGTTAGACTATAAAGAAAGCTGAGCAACAAAGAATTGATGCGTTTGAAATGTGACATTGAAGCAGATTCTTGAGAGTCCCTTGGACTGCAAGGAAATCCAACCAGTCAAACCTAAAGGAAATCAGTCCTGAATATTCATTGGAAGGACTGATGCTGAAGCTGAAGCTCCAATACTTTGGCCACATGATGTGAAGAACTGACTCATTGGAAAGATCCTCATGCTGGGAAAGAATGAAGGCAGGAGGAAAAGAGGATGACAGAGCATGAGATGGTGAGATGGCATCACCAACTCAATGAAAATGAATTTGAGTAAACTCCAGGAGTTGGTGGTGGACAGGTAAGCCTGGCATGCTGAAGTCCATGGGGTCGCAAATAGTCAGACATAATTGACCGACTGAACTAAACTGAGTTAGGGCATAGACTTGGATTACTGTGATATCTAATGGTCTGCCTTGGAAATGAACAGAGATCATTCTGTCATTTTTGATATTGCACCCAAGTACTGCTTTTCTAACTCTTGTTGACTATGAAGGCTACTCCATTTTCTTCTAAGGGATTCTTGCCCACAGCAGTCACCCATTCCAGTCCATTTTAGTTCACTGATTCCTAGAATGTCTATGTTCACTCTTGCCATCTCCTGTTTGACCACTTCCAATTTACCTTGATTCATGAACCTAACATTCCAGTTTCCTATGCAATGCTGTTCTTTATGGTATCAGACTTTGCTTCCACCACCAGACACATCCACAGCTGGGCATTATTTTCACTTTGGCTCAGCCTCTTCATTCCTTCTGGAGCTATTTCTCCACTGATGTCCAGTAGCATATTGGGCACCTACTGACCTGGTGAGTTCATCTTTCAATATCATATCTTTTTGCCTTTTTGATACTATTCATGGGATTCTCAAAGCCAGAACACCGAAGTGGTTTGCCATTGCCATTCCATTCTCCAGTGGACCACATTGTGTCAGAACTCTCCACCATGATCTGTCTTTCTTGGGTGGCCCTACACAGCATGGCTCATAGTGTCATTGAGTTAGACAAGGCTGTGGTCCATGTAATTAGTTTGATTAGTTTTCTTTGATTGTGGTTTTCATTCTATCTGCCCCCTGATGGGTAAGATAAGAGGCTTGTGGAAGCTTCCTGATAGGAGGGACTGACTGTGGGCCAGGCCATGCTCAATAAATCTTTAATCCAATTTTCTGCTGATGGGTGGAGCTGTGTTTCCTCCCTGTAGTTTGCCCTGAGGCCAAACTATAGCAAATTATTTTTACTTCTTTTGTATCTATTCTAACAAATAATGTACCTCCTTTTGACCAAGTTTTGTGTTTTTCATGTACTAGTGGGTCTGTTTACACAGGGAAAATTTTCCAAGAAGATGCATTTTTGAAAAAACTATGTTGTTAACCAATCTAGAATTTTGCTAGGATTTCAATACTAAACTCTAATCTCTTGAGAGTGAGAATTGTCAAATAAACTCATATTATTTATCAAATCTTAAAATATTTATTGAGTAGCTACTATTTCTAGGAATTATAAAGAGTTAAAAAGGATCAGATAATGTATCAGCTTGTATAAAAATAACTTCGTATCATCAGTATCTCTAGGGACTGACATTTGACAGTCAATAGGGCTAGTTGGTGGCTCAGAACGTAAAGAGTCCACCTGTATTGTGGGAGACCTAGGTTTGTTCCCTGGGTTGGTAAGATCCCCTTGAGAAGGGAATGAATACTCTAGTATTCTTGTCTGGAGAATTCCATGGACAAAGGAGCCTGATGGGCTATGGAGTCATAGAATCAGACGCAACTAAGCAACTAATACTTTCACTTTCTACTTGTGAACAAGACTAGGATGTGCCCTCTTACCACACCTACTCAGTGTCATAGAGGGAAGCCCTGGCTGGGGCAGTAAAACAAGATAAATAAAATTTACACAAATTGAGAAAGAAGAAATAAAATTGTCTCTATTCACTGAGAGCATGATTGTCTATGTAGAAAATCTTAAAAGAACTAAAAAACAGTCCTACAATTTATAAGTGAGCATAACAAGGTTGACGAGTTGGCATACAAAAGTCGACTGATTTTCTATATACCAGCAATGCACAATTGAAATTTGAAATGTATACAAAGTTATAACATTTCAATAGCACTCAATGAAACATGCATAAATCTAATATAATATGAATAGGAAGCATAAGCAGAAACACCATAAACAGAATCATGAGAGACACTGGTGAAAAAAAAAAATCAAAAAAAGATCTCAATAAAAGGAGAGGTGTCTATGTCCATGAATTGAAGACATTATTAAAATGTCAATACTTTTCAATCTGATCTGTTGAGTCAGTGTAATCCCAAAACAAAATCCTAGAAAGCTATTTTGCAGATATTGTTTCTAAATTTTCTATGGAAAAGAAAAAGTCCTAGAAGAGGCAACACGATAATTAAGAAGAAAATTGGAGAACTGGATGTTCATTTGCAAAAAACAAAAATAAAACAAAACAGAACAAAATTACATCTTACATAAAACATTAATTGAAAACCAGAATTGAAAGAGACACGTGTACTCCAATGTTCATTGCAGCACTGTTTATAATAGCCAGGACATGGAAGCAACCTAGATGTCCATCTGCAGACGAATGGATAAGAAAGCTTTGGTACATATACACAATGGAGTATTATTCAGCCATTAAAAAGAATACATTTGAATCAGTTCTAATGAGGTGGATGAAACTGGAGCCTATTATACAGAGTGAAGTAAGCCAGAAAGAAAAACACCAATACAGTATACGAACACATATATATGGAATTTAGAAAGATGCAAATGATAACCCTGTATATGAGACAGCAGAAGAGACACAGATGTATAGAACAGTCTTTGGGACTCTATGGGAGAGGGTGAGGGTGGGATGATTTGGGAGAATGGCATTGAAACACGTATGTTGTCATATGTGAAACGAATCACTAGTTCAGGGTCAATGCATGTTATAGGATGCTCGGGGCTGGCATGCGGGGATGACCCAGAGGGAGGATAAAGGGAGGAGGGAGGTGGGAGCGGGGTTCAGGAGGGGGAACTTATGTAAACCCGGGGCAAATTCATATCAATGTATGGCAAAACCAACCACTATAATATTGTAAAATAATTTGCCTCCAATAAAAAATAAATTAATTACAAAAAAAAAAATCTTATGTATAAAATGCAGAACAAAAACTTATTGATAAAGACATAGAAGAAAACCTACAACCTTAATTTGGTGATGAGTTTTCAATAAAATACCAATAGCCCAACTCATGAGAAAAGATAAACTGAACTTCATTAAAATAAAGATATTCTGCTCTGTCAAAAGCACTGTTAAGAGAATAGAAAGATAAGCCAAAGACTGGAAAAATACAGTTGTAAAACATATAACTGATAAATGACTTGAATCAAAAATATACTAAGAACTCTTATACCCAACAAAAAGAAAGCAAAACACAATTTGAAAATGGACAAAAGATCTGAACAGAAACATCTTTGTAGAAAATATGAAAAGTGAAATTTTAGTAACTCAATATATCCAATTATTTTGCAATCCCATGGACTGTAGCCCACTAGGCTCCTCTGCCATGGAATTCTCCAGGCAAGAATACAACCACTTCTTTCTCCAGGGAATCTTCCCGACCCAGGGACCAAACCCGCGTCTCCTGCACTGAAGGCAGATTCTCTACTGTCTGAGCCAGAGGAGAAGTCCAAATATATACAGATGGCACATAAACATATGAAAACATGCCAGTAGTATTTGTCATTCAGTTAGGACTTCCCTGGTGGCTCAGACGGTGTATGCCTACAATGAGGGAGACCTGGGTTCTATCCCTGGGTTGGGAAGATCTTCTGGAGAAGGAAATGGCAACCCATTTCAGTATTCTTCCCTGGAAAATCCCATGGATGGAGGAGCTAAAGTCCACGGGGGTCCCAAAGAGTCAGACATAACTGAGCGACCCTTTGCAACCCCCATGGAATACAGAACACCAGGCTTCCCTGTACGTTACACCTATTCAGTTCAGTTAAGTCACTCAGTAGTGTCTGACTCTCTGCGACCCCATGAATCACAGCACGCCAGGCCTCCCTGTCCATCACCAACTCCTGGAGTACACTCAAACTCATGTCCACAAAGTCAGTGATGCCATCCAGCCATCTCATTCTCTGTCGTCCCCTTCTCTTCCTGCCCCCAACCTTTCCCAGCATCAGAGTCTTTTCCAGTGAGTCAACTCCTCTCATGAGGTGGCCAAAGTATTGGAGTTTCAGCTTTAGCATCAGTCCTTCCAATGAACACCCAGGATTGATCTCCTCTAGAATGGACTGGTTGGATCTCCTTGCAGTCCAAGGGACTCTCAAGAGTCTTCTCCAACACCACAGTTCAAAAGCATCAATTCTTCGGCGATCAGCTTTCTTCACAGTCCAACTCTCACATCCATACATGACCACGGGAAAAACCATAGCCTTGACTAGACGGACCTTTGCTGGCAAAGGAATGTCTCTGCTTTTTAATATACTATCAAGGTTGGTCATAACATTCCTTTCAAGGAGTAAAGTGAAAGTGAAAGTGAAGTCGCTCAGTCCTGTCTGAACATTAGCGACCCCACGGACTGCAGCCTACCAGGCTCCTCCATCCATGGGATTTTCTAGGCAAGAGTACTGGAGTGGCTTGCCATTGCCTTCTCCGATATAGTCACTAGCTGTCTGTTGGCTGCAATCAGCATCTGCAGTGATTTTGGAGCCCAAAAAATAAAGTCTGACACTGTTTCCACTGTTTTTCCATCTATTTCCCAGGAAGTGATGGGACCAGATGCCATGATCTTTGTTTTCTGAATGTTGAGCTTCAAGCCAACCTTTTCACTCTCCTCTTTCACTTTCATCAAGAGGCTTTTGAGTTCCTCTTCACTTTCTGCCATAAGGGTAGTGTCATCTGCATATCTGAGGTTATTGATATTTCTCCCAGCAATCTTGATTCCAGCTTGTGCTTCTTCCAGCCCAGCGTTCCTCATGATGTACTCTGCATATAAGTTAAATAAGCAAGGTGACAATATACAACCTTGAAATACTCCTTTTCCTATTTGGAACCAGTCTGTTGTTCCATGTACAGTTCTGAATGTTGCTTCCTGACCTGCATACAGGTTTCTCAAGAGGCAGGTCAGGTGGTCTGGGATTCCCATCTCTTTCAGAATGTTCCACAGTTTATTGTGATCGACACAGTCAAAGGCTTTGGCATAGTCAATGAAGCAGAAATAGATGTTTTTCTGGAACTCTCTTGCTTTCTCCATGAACCAGCGGATGTTGGCAATTTGATCTCTTGTGCCTCTGCCTTTTCTAAACCTGCTTGTACACCTGGGAGTTTACGGTTCACATACTGCTGAAGCCTGTCTTGGAGAATTTTGAGCATGACTTTACTAGCGTGTGAGATGAGTGCAATTGTGTGGTAGTTTGAGCATTCATTGGCATTGCCTTTCTTTGAGATTGGAATGAAACTGACCTTTTCCAGTCCTGTGGCCACTGCTGAGTTTTCCAAAATTGCTGACATATTGAGTGCAACACTTTCACAGCATCATCTTTTAAGATTTGAAATAGCTCAACTGGAATTCCATCACTTCCACTAGGTTTGTTCATAGTGATGCTTCCCAAAGTCCCACTTGACTTCACATTCCAGGATGTCTGGTTCTAGGTGAGTGATCACGTTATCGTGACTATCTTGGTCCTGAAGATCTTTTTTGTACAGTTCTTCTGTGTATTCTTGCTACCTCTTCTTAATATCTTCTGCTTCTGTTAGGCCCATACCATTTCTGTCCTTTATCAAGTCCTTATTTGCATGAAATGTTCCCTTGGAATCTCTAATTTTCTTGAAGAAATCTCTTGTTTTTCCTATTCTGTTGTTTTCCTCTATTTCTTTGCATTGATCACTGAGGAAGGCTTTCTTATCTCTGCTTGCTATTCTTTGGAATTCTGCATTTAGATGCTTGTATCTTTCCTTTTCTCCTTTTCTTTTCACTTCTTTCTTTTCACAGCTATTTGTAAGCTTCCTCGGACAGCCGTTTTGGTTTTTTGAATTTCTTTTCCATGGGGATGGTCTTGGTCCCTGTCTCCTGTACAATGTCATGAACCTCCGTCCAGAGTTCATCAGGCACTCTATCAGATCTAGTCCCTTAAATCTATTTCTCACTTCCAGTGTATAATCGGGATACAGAATGAGGAATTCCCCAGGTCGGTAAGTGCCCAGTATGCTACTTGAGATCAGTGGAGAAATAACTCTAGAAGGAATGAAAGGATGGAGCAAAAGCAAAACCAATACCCAGTTGTGGGTTTGACCGGTGATAGAAGCAAGGTCCGGTGCTGTAAAGAGCAATAATGCATAAGAACCTGGAATGTTAGGTCCATGAATCAAGGCAAATTGGAAGTGGTCTAACAGGAGATGGCAAGAGTGAACGTAGACATTCTAGGAATCAGTGAATTAAAATGGACTGGAATGGGTGAATTTAACTCGGATGACCATTATATCTACTACTGTGGGCAGGAATCCCTTAGAAGAAATGGAGTAGCCATCATGGTCAACGAAAGAGTCCTAAATGCAGTACTTGGATGCAATCTTAAAAACTACAGAATGATTTCTGTTCATTTCCAAGGCAAACCATTCAATATTACAGTAATCCAGGCCTATGCCCCAACCAGTAATGCTGAAGAAGCTGAAGTTGAACGGTTCTGTGAAGACCTACAAGACCTTTTAGAACTAACACCCAAAAAAGATGTCCTTTTCATTATAGGGGACTGGAATGCAAAAGTAGGAAGTCAAGAAACACCTGGAGTAACAGGCAAATTTGGCCTTGGAGCACGGAATGAAGCAGGGCAAAGGCTACTAGAGTTTTGCCAAGAGAATGCACTGGTCATATCAAATACCCTCTTCCAACAACACAAGAGAAGACTCTACACATGGACATCACCAGATGGTCAACACTGAAATCAGATTGATTATATTCTTCGCAGCCAAAGGTGAAGAAGCTGTATACAGTTAGCAAAAACAAGACCAGGAGCTGACTGTGGCTCAGATCATGAACTCCTTATTGCCAAATTCAGACTGAAATTGAAGAAAGTAGGGAAAACCACTAAACCATTCAGATATGACCTAAATGAAATCCCTTATGATTATACGTTACACCTACTAAAGTAGCTAAAATGAAACAAACAAACAAAAAAGACCATATCAATAGCTGATGAAGATATGGAGTAATAGGATATCTCATTCATTGCTGGTGAAATTGCAAATGGGTAAGGAAGATCCCTTGGTGGAGGGCATGGCAACCCACTCGAGGATTCTTGCCTGGAGAATCCCATAGACAGAGGAGCCTGTTAGGCTATAGTCCATAGGGTCACACAGAGTCGGAGACAACTGGCGTGATTTAGCATGCCTGCGTGCATAGTCACTAAGATTGCTAGTTTCTTTAAAGATTAAACATAATGTATGGCAAAACCAACCAATATAATATTGTAAAATAATTTGCCTCCAATAAAAAAATAAATTAATTACCTAAAATTAAAAAAAATAAATAAAGATTAAACATAATCTTAGCAAACAATTAAGCAGTGGTGCTCATAGGTATTTATTCAATAAACTAAAAAAATAATGTTCACACAAACTTACAAATTTATAGGAGCTTTTAGTTTTTGGTGATTATAGTAAAACTATTATAAGCATTCAAACTTAGCCTGTAGTGGTGGGAAAAAGGCAAGAAAACAGATTCTCCTGTAGAGCCTCCACAGAAAAATGCAGCAGCGTTGTGATTTAGCCCAGTAAAATTATGTCGTATTTCTGACTTATACCGAACTAACATCAGCTATTAACAGTAGGGGACATGATATGGGTATACAGGCATTCTTTGTGTTAACAGCTCTAAAAAATTCAGATGTCTGTCCACGAATACACATAGTTTGCCTTCAGTCAATGAAAAACTGAACTGGTCTGTCTTTCTAGTCATCTCAGAGACCCTTGCGTCCTTTATAAACTGATTCATCTTGGAAAAGCTAAGCATAGAGATTTGATAGTCTTCATTTTCTATTTGTAAAGCATATTGTGAGAATAATAATGACAACCTCACTAAACGCCATCAAAGGGCAGGACATATTTTACCATATGATAAACCTCCTTTTTAACAGATCTGTTATACAGACTGAATAGGTGTTTTTCCTATTTTACTGATAAAAAAAGTAAAGTTCAAAAATCTAAGAATCTGTGAAGTTGCCTCAGTGATTTGAGATAGTCTTATGACAAAAAAATACTTGTTCTAAATTGTAAACCTCTTAGTATGAAAATTATTGAAAAATATTGATGAAAGAAGGGAAAGATGCAATGTTATCAACAAAGAAAAATGACAAATCAACTGAATAAAACAGCAAATATATAAATCAACCTCTTTCATAGACCTGAGGAAAAAGGAAGCTAAGTGTGAGGGCCAGGCAATTTTACAAAATACTAGAAAATAGAATAAAACACAACACATTCCCTCAGGGAAATATTTAAAACAGAATTATTTGGTAGTTTGCCAATACTAATACTAAATTCAGGTTTCAATTGCACTTACCAAGTACGATGTAACCTACTTAGTTTGGTCAATCTGAAGTGAACTTGCAAATCCTTTGGATAAAGACCATTAAAATGAGAAACAATGATTTATAAACTTTCCCAGATATTGTTCAATACTGGAAGGGAGTGTTAAATCTCTCTTTTCAGTGTCTGCAAAGCACTGGTGTCTTTACATTAAAGTTAGTAGGCTATGTTGGAGACATTATGCATTCAGCTCCAGAGCTGAGTCCCTATAAAAGTTGAGGGCTTGCCTATAGAGTTTAACTCAACTTTTTCCTCTCACCTCCTCAGGAAAAAAAATGTTTTAACTTTTAAATAGCTCTCACTAGCAAAACAAAGTGATACACATGAAAACAGTTTCTTTCTCTTTTTAACTTTTTCAGTTAGATCATGCTACAGGGAGGCTGTATTTAAATACTCAAACAGGTGTGTTCCATACATCCCTCTAGGAAGAGGTAAATCTCTGTTTGTACAGGTATGTATAATCATTAAGTCATGCCATCATTACTGAAGCACTAAACAAACCCTGTGCTTCTTTTGGGCTTTCCAGCTGGTGCTAGTGGTAAAGAACCCATCTGCCAATGCGGGAGACATAAGAGATGTGAGTTAGATCCCTGGGTATATAGATATTCTGGAGGAGGGCATGGCAAACCACTCCAGTTCTCTTGCCTAAAGAATCCCATGGACAGAGGAGCCTGGCAGGCTGCAGTCCATAGAGTTGCAAACAGTTAAATACACCTGAAGCAACTTAGCACACACACATGCTTCTTTTAAAGCAGCAGATTTATCTGAGAATTTGTACAGATGTATTTCATGACTGAGCCAAAAGATCCAAAATAAACTTTTGTTTCGTAGGCAGTATATATCTACCTTTCAAATTACACACACAATCTGTCAAACCACACACACTGTACTTTGTGAGATACCATTAAGTAGCAAGTCATTTGGCTTCATTACTGATAGTGTTGTTTTTTTATTAGTTTCCCATGGCCAACTCCCTACTTATAACAGTACTTTGTATTCACTTTAGACATATTTATGAAAGCTGTCTTAGATTCTTTGCCCTCTGATCCCATCATCTTTCATTTCTGAATCTATTTCTATTAACTAATTCTTGTCCTGATTATGAGTTGTATTTTCCTACTTATTTGCTTGCCTAGTAATTTTTTCCTGGTTGCAAGACATTAGTAAATGTTATGTTGTTGGATATTTCTATTTTGTTGTCTCCTGTGGAGGAGTATTCAGCTCTGATCTAGGAGATAATTCATATATTGGTGGTCCCACACTCTGGCAACACTGAGGCTGGATTAATTCATTGCAGTAATATAAAGAATCCTAAAGTAATATAAAGAATCCTAAATCCCAATAAAAAGAATCCTCACTTAAATGAGGCATGTATTCCTCAGCTCACTAAGATGCTAACACACTCCCAGAGGCATTTGAGTGTGTGAATCTTGATCTATAAACCCATGAGATTATCTGGCAGAATTCCATCCCAACCACTTCCCATTTACTCCTCCCTGCAGTCCGCACCCTTAACAGGTCTATAGCAATAGAGTCTATGGTATCCTGAATTTCTGTCTGCTCACAAACATATAATTATAAATGCTGACTGGTCTGGAGGACATTATTTGTAATCCTAGGGCCACCTCATGCGACGGGTTGACTCACTGGAAAAGACTCTGATGCTGGGAAAGGTTGGGGGCGGGAGGAGAAGGGTCGACCGAGAATGAGATGGCTGGATGGCATCACCGACTCTGTGGACATGGGTTTGAGTGTACTCCGGGAGTTGGTGATGGACAGGGAGGCCTGGCGTGCTGTGATTCATGGGGTCGCGGAGAGTCGGACACGACTGAGCGACTGAACTGAACTGAACTGAGAGGGGATATAATAGGAATAAATAAAGAAATCTCAAAGAGAAAAACATTCCTGGAAACCTTTCATTCTAAGCTCTCAGCAGCTCTTTCTTTCCTTTTATTTAGAAATTACTGCCAGTGTCAGTTAAAAAAAAAATATATATATATATATATCAGCAGCTGCAGGCCTGCTTTTCTTTTCTTATAAATGACAGTGAGAGGAAATTCCCAGTTGGGCTGGATTATTCAAATTAGCCATAACTCAAAATCCTTCACAATGAGCTCAAGAATTTATTATTTTATTCTGCAACTGATGTATCATATTTCTAATTAAATTTTTGTTAGACTAAGGCTAAATTTTTTGAGAACTCCTACACATCAGCCAGCTCAACCTTTTGAACAGGAGTACAAAAGGAAAGGTGATACAAAACTAAAAATATCTGCTGGGTAAACCATCAGAGTACTTACATAAAACTCATCAAGAATAGGTAAAACTCAATGTTTTAGAAAATGTTTCTACTATTTTTATGCCCAGGAAACAAAGATACTTACAGGACAGTAGACGGTTGAGATTGAGTTAAGATAATATCCATTTCCCTCCCAGAAAAGGAGGAAATCACCCTCCTGTGCATTGTTTACAGTTTTAGGGAAAACAGGTGAGCAGGAAGAGCAAAGAGCATCTCTCCTTTTTTTTCTTGAATGGATATAAGTGACCTTATTTTTTCTAAAACTTTTTTGCTCAAAAATAATTCTTTAACCTGATCTCAACAAACTGCTATAGCGAACCTTTCAACATTATGAAAATATCCCTGAGAAGTACAGTGTTGATTGTTGTTGTTCAGTTGCTCAGTCATGTCTGACTTTCTGTGACCCCATGAACCCCTGCACGCCAGGCTTCCCTGTCTTTAACTATGTCCAGAGCTTGCTCAAACTCATGTCCTTTGAGTTGGTGATGCCATTCAACTATCTCATCCTTTGTCATCCTCTTCTCCTCCTGCTTTCAGTCTTTCCCAGCATCAGGGTCTTTTCTAAAGAGTCAGCTCTTCTCATCGGGTGGCCAAAGTATTAGAGCTTCAGCATCAGTCCTTCCAATGAATATTCAGGGGTGATTTCCTGTAAAATTGACTGATTTGATCTCCATGCAGCCCAAGGGACTCTCAGGAGTCTTCTCCAACATGACAGTTTGAAACCATTAATTCTTCGGTGCTCAGCCTTATTTATGGTACAAGTCTCACATCTGTACATGACTATGGAAAAACCCGTAGCTTTGACTATATGGACCTTTGTTGGCAAAGTAAGGTCTCTTCATTTTAATATGCTATCTAGTTTTGTCATAACTTTTCTTCCAAGGAGCAAATGTCTTTTAATTTCATGGCTGTAGTCACTGTCTACAATGATTTTGGAGCCTAAGAAGATAAAGTCTGTCACTGTTTCCATTGTTTCCCATTCTATTTCCGATTAAGTGATGGGACCAGATGCCATGATCTTAGTTATGGAGGTCCACAGAGCTAGAGGCCAGCACAGTTTCATAAAATATGAAATGGAGTATGCGTTGCCCTCACTTGTATAGACAGGGCTCTAACTATGACTTCTACCTGCAGCAAATTCTAATTATGATCACAAAGGAGAAAAATAATCGTAGCATTAAATCCTAAAATTTTATTTTGATATTTAACATTACCATGGTGGTTTTTATGTGTTTCTGTGTTCGAAAAATGTGTTAACTCAAATAGTTGTTTCAAATTTTTTAGGGAATATTTTCCCCACTGGTTACGCATAACATCTTAGGGGAAAAAAGTTTCCAAGAGAATTTTTTTTCTAAGATTAAAAAAAAAAAAAAATGAAGTTTCTTAATGAGGTAAACTTCCACAAATAAGATAATAGATTTCTGCTATGGGATAGAAATTTTTTTCAGGAAGAAACTAACTTGCCATACACATTTCCTCATAAAGCATCCATCACTCAGTGTCACCTTTTGCTTCCTTGCTCCCGTAAAATCAGCAGGCAACAATTTTAAATTGAGCTTTCCAATAGCGTGCAAGAGAATATTTTAGCATTTTTACATAAATACATAAAGTATAGGAGATACTTTCCATTTTAGACACAAAACTTTGCCAGTGGGAACATTTAATATAATTAATGTATTTCTACAAAACAAGTTATAAAGTCACTCTATATTGAAAACTATGGAATCTGTTCTTGTGTTTGCATTACCAGGAAAACACGAAAAACTGAAATAAAGATTTGGTTTAAAATATAAAACTATCACAACCTTGAGAATCAGGGAATTTCCTGTAGCTGAACAGAGAGCACAGAACTGTCCCATTTTCAAAACACACTTCCCATATTATCTTTCACCTGGATTATATACATCAAAATTATCTAAAGGAAGGATTGAGTAAACAAATAAGGCATCTGAAAAAACCTAAACCATAACAATTTTAATTGAATTTTTACCCTAGGAATAAAGTTGTTTAAGATTCCCTCATCAGCTTTTTAAAAGGTTAAACAAGTAAGTTCAACAAATATTTATGAACAAAGTTCAAAAAAACTTGAAGAAAAAAACACCAATATATGACTCTGAGGAGAGTCTTCTCTGAAAGCCATTATTTTCTCTCCTCAGTGGCCACAGCTTCATTTCTATTTCAGACATTTTGCAAAGCTGACCTAGTGGGCCTTGACTCAGGGTAATAGACCTTCAGGAAACCTGGAGCTCCCACTCCCCTCCATCAAATAGAGAGAAACTTCTTGAATGTCCCTGATTCAGCTTATTTGCTTACAGACTAGATGGGATAATTAAAAAGAAACATATTTTCATTTTACCCCATTTTATAAGCCTTTCTAGTTGCCAAATGCCAAAAGTGCCCTATCTTGATAATGGCTTTCATGGTTTTATCACTAGGAATAACTAATCCAAATGAGCTTAGAAATATCCCCCAACCTACTCTTCTTCCCATCCACCACCATATACAAAGGACAATCTAACTGCGTGCCTGGAAAATCCCCTAGACAAGCTGAAGTGCCAATTCTAATTAGACTTTGGGCATTTTAACTTAATTCTCAATCAACTCTGGAAAAATATGTAAGTCATTCTTGGTACTAGTCATTTTCAATAAAATGACTCAGAAACTGATTCAAGCCTACGGCAGTATTACGAGCTCTAGCAATTGACCGGGTTGTTTTGGAAAGATCACCTTTGATCATATGATTGAGACAGCCTTTTCAGTAGATCATGAATTACAACCCAAACCCAATACACTATACCAATTGTTACAGCTATTGAGCCCAAATCTCTCCCGCAATTTCAGTAGCTGGGCAGGTTCTGACCATTGTAAAAGAAAGCCTACAGGTGAAAGATATAAGAGGACTTAACAGCAATGTAGTATAGGGGGTCAAAGTCCAATTTTCCCAGGAGATGAGAAGTAAATTGGTATTGACAGAATGAGTAGGAATTTTGCCAGATTTAGACAGAGAATAAAAGGACATAAGGATGGACCTAGAGACTATCACACTGAGTGAACTAAGTCAGACAGAGAAGGAGAAATATTGTATGACATCCTTTTTATACGGAATCTAAAAAGAAACAATACAAATGAACTTATTTACAAAACAGACTCACAGAACTTAGAGAATGAAGTTATGGTTGCCAGAGGGAAGCATAGGGGGAAGGGATAGTTAGGGAATTTGGGATGGACATGGACACACTGCTATATTGAAAATGGATAACCAGAAAAGTCTTACTGTATAGCACAGAGAACTGTGCTCAATGTTATGTGGCAGCCTGGATGGGAAGGGAGTTTAGGGGAGAATGGATACATGTATATATAAGGCTGAGTCCTTTTGCTGTCCAGTTGAAATTATCACAACATTGTTAATCCTATTAATTGGCTATACTCTAATATAAAATAAAAAGTAAAATAAAATAAATGGTACAAAATAAAAGAGGCTGCCCAGAAATCACTTTTCTAACCTTAATACCAATAGCTACTCTATATAAAAGCACTGATCCAATCAAGTTAGTTTTTTTTTGCTTTTTTTTTTTTTTGACTTTTTGTATTGTTTGAATATGCTTTACTCTGCCTCTCTACTCATGATATAGGCCAGATTTTACCTCAAACTATCAAATGTATGAGTGAGTGAAAGTCACTGAGTTGTGTCCAACACTTTGCAACCCATACAGTCCATGGAATTCTCCAGGCCGGAATATTGGAGTGGGTAGCCATTCCCTTCTCCAGGGGATCTTCCCAACCCAAGGATCTGAACTCAGGTCTCCGATATTGCAAAAGAATTCTTTACCAGCTAAGCCACCAAGAAAGCCTGAGAATATTGGAGTGGGTAACAGATCCCTTCTCCAGTGGATCTTCCCCACCTAGGAATAGAACCAGGGTCTTTTGCATTGCAGGCGGATTCTTTACCAGCTGAGCTACCAGGGAAGCCCTATCAAATGTATAGGCACCTTTCAATATGCAACACTACAACAACCTTGTCTAGGAAGCATTGACTTATGTTTCCAGATGAATATGGCCTCTCCCTTTCTGGTCATTTCTGACACTTTTAACTTTTCATAAGAAATAACAACTCAAGAAGAAAGAGAAAAAGAAATGAGCATAGAAGTACATTTCTCTATCAGTTCAGTCACTCAGTCGTCTCCAACTCTTTGTGACCGCATGGACTGCAGCACGCCAGGCCTCATGTACATCATCAACTCCTGGACTTTACTCAAACTCATGTTCATTGAGTTGATGATGCCATCCAACCATCTCATCCTCTGTAATCCCATTCTCCTCCTGCCGTCAATCTTTCTCAGCATCAGGGTCTTTTCAGATGAGTCAGTTCTTCGCATCAGGTGGCCAAAGTATTGGAGTTTCAGCTTCAGCATCAGTCCTTCCAATGAATATTCAGGACTGATTTCCTTTAGTATGGACTGGTTGGCTCTCCTTGCAGTCCAAGGGACTCTCAAGTCTTCTCCAACACCACAGTTCAAAAGCATCAATTCTTCAGCACTCAGCTTTCTTTATAGACCAACTCTCACATCCATCATGACTAATGGACAAACCATAGCTTTGATTAGATGAACATATGTTGGCAAAGTAATGTCTCTCCTTTGTAATATGCTAACTAGGTTGGTCATAACTTTTATTCCAAGGAGCAAATGTCTTTTAATTTCATGGCTGCAATCACCATCTGCAGTGATTTTGGAGTACACAAAAAAAAACAGACTGTCACTGTTTCCACTGTTTCCCCATCTATTTGCCATGAAGTGATAGGACCAGATGCCATGATCTTTGTTTTCTGAATGTTGAGTATTAAGCCAACTTTTTCACTCTACTCCTTCACTTTCCTCAAGAGACGGTTTAGTTCTTCTTTGCTTTCTGCCATAAGAGTAGTGTCATCTGCATATCTGAGGTTATTGATATTTCTCCCAGCAATCTTGATTCCAGTGTGTGCTTAATCCAGCCTGGCATTTCTCTTGATGTACTCTGCATATAAGTTAAATAAGCACAGTGACAATATACAGCATTGATGTACTCCTTTCCTGATTTGGAACCAGTCTGTTGTTCCATGTCCAGTTCTAACTGTTGCTTCTTGACCTGCATACAGGTTTCTCAGGAGGCAGGTCAGGTGGTCTGGTATTCCCATCTCTTGAAGAATTTTCCACAGTTTATTGTGATACACACAGTCAAAGGCTTCGGCATAGTCAATAAAGCAGAAGTAGATGTTTTTTTGGAACTCTCTTGCTTCTTTGAAGATCCAGCAGATGTTGGCAATTTGATCTCTGGTTTCTCTGCCTTTTATAAATCCAGCTTGAACATCTGGAAGTTCACAGTTCACATACTGTTGAAGCCTGGCTTGGAAAATTTTGAGCATTACATTACCAGCGTGTGAGATGAGTGCAATTGTGTGGTAGTTTGAGCATTCTTTGACATTGTCTTTCTTTGGGATTGGAATGAAAACTGACCTTTTCTAGTCCTGTGGCCACTGCTGAGTTTTCCAAATTTGATGGCATATTGAGAGCAGTACTTTCACAGCATCATCTTTCAGGATTTGAAATAGCTCAACTGGAATTCTATCACCTAGCTTTGTTCATAGTGATGCTTTCTAAGGCCCACTTGACTTTGCATTCAATGACGTCTGGCTCTAGGTGAGTGATCATACCACCATGATTATCTGGGTCATGAATATCTTTTTGTATAATTCTTCTGTATATTCTTGCCACCTCTTCTTAATATTCTGCTTCTGTTAAGTCCATACCATTTCTGTTCTTGATTGTGCCCATCTTTGCATGAAATGTTCCCTTGGTACCTCTAATTTTCTTGACATTATCTCTAGTGTTCCTCATTCCTTTGTTTTCCTCTATTTCTTTGCATTGATCACTGAGGAAGGCTTTCTTATCTCTGCTTGCTATTCTTTGGAACTCTGCATTGAAATGGGTGTATCTTTCCTTTTCCCCTTTGCCTTTTGCTTCCCTTCTTTTCTCACCTATTTGCAAGGCCTCCTCAGACAACCATTTTGCGTTTGTGCATTGTTTTTTCCTTGGGGATGGTTTGATCCCTGCCTCCTATACAATGTCATGAACCTCCGTCCATAGTTCTTCAGGCACTCTATGAGATCTAATCTCTTGAATGTATTTGTCACTTCCACTGTATAATCGTAAGGGATTTGAGTTAGGTCATACCTGAATGGTCTATTGGTTTTCCCTACTTTCTTCAATTTAAGTCTGAATTTGGCAATAAGGAGTTCATGATCTGGGCCACAGTCAGCTCACAGTCTTGTTTTTGCTGACTGTATAGAGCTTCTCCGTTTTTGGCAGCAAAGAATATAATCAATCTGATTGCAGTATTGACCATCTGGTGATGTTCATGTGTAAAGTAGTCTCTTGTGTGCTTGGAAGAGGTTGTTTGCTATGACCAGTGCATTCTCTTGACAAAACTCTATTATCCTTTTCCCTGCTTCATTCCATGCTCCAAGGCCAAATTTGCCTGTTACTCCAGGTATTTCTTGACTTTTACTTTTGCATTCCAATCTCCTATAATGAAAATGATGTCTTTTGGGGTGTCATTTTTAGAAGATCTTGTAGATCATCACAGAACCGTTCAACTTCAGCTTCTTCAGCATTACTGGTCGAGGTATATACTTGGGTTACTCTGATATTGAATGGTTTGCCTTGGAAACAATCAGAGATCATTCTGTCATTTTTGAGATTGCATCCAAGTACTGTATTTCGGACTCTTTTGTTGAACATGATGGCTACTCCATTTCTTCTAAGAAATTCTTGCCTACAGTAGTAGATATAATGGTCATCTCAGTTAAATTCACCCATCCCAGTCCATTTTAATTCGCTGATTCCAAAAGTGTCAACATTCACTCTTGCCATCTCCTGTATGACCACTTCCACTTTGACTTGATTCATGGACCTAACATTCCAGGTTCCTATGCAATATTGCTTTTTATGGCATTGGACTTTACTTCCATCACCAGACACATCCACAACTGGGTGTTGTTTTTGCTTTGGCTCCATCCTTTCATTCTTTCTGGAGTTATTTCTCCAGTAGCACATTGGTCACTTATCAAACTTGGCAGTTCATCTTTCAATGTCCTATCTTTTTGCCTTTTCATACTGTTCATGGGGTTCTCACAGCAAGAATACTGAAGTGGTTTGCCATTCCCTTCTCCAGCGGACCACTGGAGGGTTTTGTCAGAACTCTCCAACGTGACCTGTCCGTCTAGGGTGACCTACAAGTCATGGCTCATTCATTTAGATAGATAAGGCCGTAGTCCTTGTGATCAGATTGGTTCCTTTTCTGTCATTGTGGCTTTCAGTCTGCCTGCCCTCTGATGGAGAAGGCAGAGGCTTATGGAAGCTTCTGAATGGAGAGACTGAGGGGGAATCTGGGTCTTGTTCTGATGGGCAGGCCATGCTCAGTAATTCTTTAACCCAATTTTCTACTGATGGGTGGGGCTGTGTTCCCTCTCTGTTATTTGAAAAGTGAAAGTGAAGTCACTCAGTTGGACTATTTGCTACCCCATGGACTGTAGCCTACCAGGATCCTCTGTCCATGAGATTTTCTAGGCAAGAGTACTGGAGCGGGTTGCCATTTCCTTCTCCAGGGGATTTTCCCAATCCAAGGATCGAACCTGGGTCTCCCGAGCATTGTAGGCAGATGCTTTACCATCCAAGCCACCAGGGAAGTCCCTGTTTTTCACCTGGGGCCAAACTATGGCGGTGATGAAGATAATGGCAACCTCCTTCAAAAGGTCCTATCATGCACTGCTACACTCAGTTGTCCCCAACCCTGCAGCAGGCCACTGCCAACCACACCTCCACTGGAGACTCCTGGACACTCATGGGCAAGTCTGGGTCAGTCTCTTTTGGGCTCACTACTCCTTTCTCCTGGGTGCTTGTGAGCACAAGGTTCTGTTTAAGCAAATAAATAAATAAATAATGTTAATAGTTCTCTACATGTAATAGATTATCAACTAATATTTGACTGACTAAATAAAATTGACCTGAGAAAGGCTGTTATCTAAAAATAATGTCAAGATTCTGACTGTTTAGATGCTTCTTGCCTGCTATAAAAAGAAAACATTGCAGTACTCCTTTTAGACCATTTATTAACTTCTAATTAGCTAAAGTAGCTAATTTAACCAATATTTTATGTCAGGGCATGCACCATGTATTGATGAAGCTAGAATACATAAGATAGAATCTCTGCCTCCAAAGACATGATAAATACAGTTTTGTCTCTTAGCTTTTCTTATATTTCTTCCTAAAGTGTGTTAAACCTTATAAAGTGGTTCAGTTTTTAGAGCAATCAGAGCCTTACCATTGTTTGTAAGTAAGGTTGTTCTATATCATGAGTGATGTTTCTAGCACCAGTTACACTATTCTCCAACTTTAAAATCTATAACCTTAAAAAAAGACTGTGGTGCTTACTGTTTATAGTCACTTTGCTCAATCATGTCCAACTCTCTGTGGCCCGATCAACTGTAGCCCACCAGGCTCCTCTGTTCATGGAATTTTCTAGGCAAGAATACTGGAGTAAGTTGTCATTTCCTACTCCAAGGGATCTTCCTGACCCATAGATCAAACTCAGCCCTCTCATGTCTCCTGAACTAGCAGGTGCATTCTTTACCACCAGTGCCGCCTGGGAAGCCCTTGAGATTTCATTTAACCCACACGCTGAGTCAGTCAATCAAAATCTGATGGATAAGTCAATCCTAATTGTTAAGGCAGCTAGAAAAGCAAATTTCACAGTGTCCTTTGACAAGTTATTCTCTTTTAAGGCTTTCACTACCAAGAAAAGACATACCTAATCAATGACAATGCAGAGGAAATGAGGAGGGAAAGAAACTATTATTTAATAATTGCATTCAATATTCAAGGCAGAGTGCTAATGGCTTTACATGTGTACATTAAGCAATCCTTGAAAAAAATCAATGTGCTTAAAATTGTCACTGTTACGCATATTTAGAAATGAGAGAATTAAGAACTGAAGAATGTGTGCATCATGCTCAAAACTACACAGTAAATAAAGAACAACTTAAATGATCTAAATAAAAGTATTAGATTCAAATAAAGGAATAGGGTAGAGGCCCTTAATTCACTTAAATTTTTCAGAAACAACTTGAGCGTTCTCTCTTCTGCACCAAAAAGAAAGTTCAGACAACCACTATTCCCTCATATTCTCTACTTTTCCTTAGAAAACCCATAGCCTGCAAGAGGCAACACAACCTATTCATCAAATTATCTATATAGTAAACTTTATTCAGTACTAATTGCACATCTGTAGCTGCAGGAGCCTCTGATATGCTGGTCAATAAAACATGCATTCTTCTCTTTAGGAAGTTAAGACAAGCACAAGAGACAGACGTAAAAAAGTAACCACACTAAGATAAAATTGCAGTGTCATGCAACAGAAAGAGCAAAAATATAGACATGGTGTTCTCAAGTAATATAACAAGACAACTTTCTTAAGATCAAGAGAAGGTAGAAAAGACCTCCTATAGATGATACGTAAAGTAGAGAATAAATGAGCTAACCTGGGGGAAGGAGGGTATTAAGAAGGGGAAAACAAACTGTCCAAGCGTAGGAAATGAAATGTATAAAAGCCCTGGAGTAGGATCTAACATAATAGGGGAATAGAGAAGAGTTCACTATCTAAAGCACATTGATCAAGGAAGTGGTATGTGGGACTCTCGGGCACTCCAGTGGTTAAGAGTTTGCCTTCCAATGCAGGGGCTGTGGGTACCACCTCTGTTGGGGGATCATGTGGAATCATGTGGGATCTAGGGTTCCCACATTAGTCCTGCCCCCAAAACAAAAAAACAAACAAAAAAACCCCATAAAACGAAGCAAAATTGTAACAAAATCAATAATTTAAAAATGGTTCACATAAAAAAAAAACTTAAAAAAACAGAAAAAGTGATACAAAATATGGCAAAGAGGCAAGCAGCAGGGGCCACCCAGGTAAAATTGTATGTTCTATTCCAATGGAACACTAAGTCATTGACATGTTTTGAGCAGAGGTGTGACAATGTATAACCTAAGTTTTTATAGTGATTACTCTAAAAACATGGCAGATATTTATCCCTAATTTATCAGTTCAGTTCAATTTCTCAGTCATGTCCAACTCTTTGCGACCGCATGGACTGCAGCATGCCAGACTCACTGTCCATCACCAACTTCCAGAGCTTGCTCAAACTCATGTCCATCAACTCGGTGATGCCATCTAACCATCTCATTCTCTGTTGTCCCCTTCTCCTCCTCCTTCAGTCTTTCCCAGCATCAGGGTCTTTTCCAATGAGTCAGTTCTTTTGCATCAGGTGGCCAAAGTATTGGAGCTTCAGCTTCAGCACCAGTCCTTCCAATGAATATTCAGGACTAATTTCCTTTAAGATGGACTAGTTGGATCTCCTTGTAGTCCAAGGGACTCTCAAGAGTTTTCTCCAACACCACAGTTCAAAAGCATCAATTCATCAACATTCAGCTTTCTTTATAGTCCAACTCTCATATACATACATGACTACTGGAAAAACCATAGCCTTGACTAGACAGACCTTTGTTGGAAAAGTAATGTCTCTGCTTTTTATATGCTATCTAGATTGGTCACAGTTTTTCTTCAAAAGAGTAGTGTCTTTTAATTTCACAGCTGCAGTCATTATCTGCAGTGATTTTGAAGCCCCCAAAATTAAAGTTTCTCACTGTTTCCATCGTTTCCCCATCTATTTGTCACTAAATGATGGGACCAGATGCCATGATCTTAGTTTTTTGAATGTTGAGCTTCAAGCCAACTTTTTCACTCTCCTCTTCACTGTCATCAAGAGACTCTTCAGTTCTACTTCGTTTTCTGCCATAAGGGTGGTGTCATCTACACATCTGAGGTTATTGATACTTCTCCCTGAAATCATGATTCTAGCTTGGCTACATCCAGCCCAGCATTTTGCTTGATGTACTCTGCATATAAGTTAAATAAGCAGGGTGACAATATACAGCCTTGATGTACTCCTTTCCCTATTTGGAACCAGTATATTATTCCATGTCCAGTTCTGACTGTTGCTTTTTAACCTCTATACAGATTTCTCAGGAGGCAAGTAAGGTCATCTGGTATTCCCATCTCTTTAAGAATTTTCCACAGATTGCTGTGATCCACACAGTGAAAGGCTAGTCAATAAAGCAGAAGTAGATGTTTTTTCTGGAACTCTCTTGGTTTTTTGATTATCAAACAGATGTTGCCAATTTGATCTTTGATTCCTCTGACTTTTCTAAATTCAGCTTGAACATCTGAAAGTTCTCAGTTCACATACAGTTGAAGCCTGGCTTTGAGAATTTTGAGTATTTGCTTGCTAATGTGTGAGATGAGTGCAATGGTGTGGCAGTTTAAGCATTCTCTGGTGTTGCCTTTCTTTGTGACTGGAATGAAAATCAACCTTAATCAGTCCTGTGGCCAATGCTGAGCTTTCAAAATTTGCTGACATACTGAGTGCAACACTTTCACAGAATCATCTTTTAGGATTAGAAATAGCTCAAATGGAATTCCATCACCTCCACTAGCTTTGTTAGTCATGATGCTTCCTAAGGCTGACTTTACTTCACATTCCAGGATGTCTGGCTCTAGGAGAGTGATCACACCATCATGGTTATCTGGGTCATTAAGATCTTTTTTGTATTCTTGCCATCTCTTCATAATATCTTCTGCTTCTGTTAGGTCCATACCACTTCTGCCTTTTATTCTTGTGACAAGAATATACAGAACTGTACAAAAAGGTCTTCATGACCCAGATAATCATGATGATGTGATCATTAACCTAGAGCCAGACATCCTGGAATGTGAAGTCAAGTGAGCCTTAGAAAGCATCACTATGAACAAAGTTAGTGGAGGTGATGGAATTCCAGTTGAGCTATTTCAAATCCTGAAAGATGATGCTGGGAAACTGCTGCAATCGATATGTCAGCAAATTTGGAAAATTCAGCAGTGGCCACAGGACTGGAAAAGGTCAGTTTTCATTCCAATCCCAAAGAAAGGCAATGCCAAAGAATGCTCAGATTACTGCATAATTGCACTCATCTCACATACTAGTAAAGTAATGCTCAAAATTCTCCAAGCCAGGCTTCAGCAATATGTAAACCGTGAACTTCCAGATGTTCAAGCTGGTTTTAGAAAAGGCAGAGGAACCAGAGATCAAATTGCCAACATCCCCTGGATCATCAAAAAAGCAACAGAGTTCCAGAAAAACATCTATTTCTGCTTTATTGACTATGCCAAAGCCTTTAACTGTGTTCATCACAATAAACTGGAAAATTCTTCAAGAGATGGGAATACCAGACCACCTGACCTGCCTCTTGAGAAACCTGTATGCAGGTCAAGAAGCAACAGTTAGAACTGGACATGGAACAACAGACTGGTTCAAAATCAGGAAAGGAGCACATCAAGATTGTATATTGTTACCCTACTTATTTAACTTATATGCAGAGTACATCAGGAGAAACACTGGGCTGGAAGAAACACAAGCTGGAATCAAGATCGCCGGGAGAAATATCAATAACCTCAGATATGCAGATGACACCACCCTTATGGCAGAAAGTGAAGAGGAACTAAAAAGCTTCTTGATGAAAGTGAAAGAGGAGAGTGAAAAAGTTGGCTTGAAGCTCAACATTCAAAAAACTAAGATCATGGCATCCGATCCCATCAGTTCATGGCAAATAAATGGGGAAACAGTGGAAACAGTAACTGACTTTATTTTTTGGGCTCCAAAATCACTGCAGATGCTGACTGCAGCCATGAAATTAAAAGACTCTTACTCCTTGGATGAAAAGTTCTGACCAACCTAGACAGCATATTAAAAAGCAGAGACATTACTTTGTCAACAAAGGTCCATCTAGTCAAGGCTATGGTTTTTCCAGTGGTCATGTATGGATTTGAGAGTTGGACTATAAAGAAAGCTGAGTGCCGAAGAATTGATGCTTTTGAACTGGGGTGCTGGAGAAGACTCTTGAGAGTCCCTTGTACTGCAAGGAGATCCAGCCAGTCCATCCTAAGGAGAGCAGTCCTGAGTGTCCATTGGAAGGACTGATGTTGCAGCTGAAACTCCAATACTTTGGCCACCTGATGTGAAGAGCTGACTCATTTGAAAAGACCCTGATGCTGGGAAAGATTGAGGGCAGGAGAAGGAGACGACAGAGGATGAGATGGTTGTATGGGTTCACTGACTCAATGAACATGGGTTTGGGTGGACTCCAGGAATTAGTGGTGGACAGGGAGACCTGGCATCCTGCAGTTCATGGGGTCGCAAAGGGTCGGACATTGGGCGACTGGGCAACTGAACTGAACTGAATACTTTGGATTAGCATGGTTTCAGATTTCTCAGAAATCCATAAACTTAGAAAACTGGTGTATTTGTTTTCTATTGATGCATAACCAATTATCAAGACTAAGGATTTTTAAACACCACTTGTTTATTATTACCTCACGGAATTCTATAGGCTGGATGTCTACCAGGCATGTCTGGGCTCTCCACTTAGGTTGAATTCAAGGTGCCAGCTGAGCTCAGTTTTCATTTAAAGGCAGCAGAGAAAATCTGTTTCCAGGACCACTGGTGTTGGTGGCAGAATTCAGTTACTTTTAGTGGTAGGACTGAGGTCCTTGTTTCCTTGCCAGTTGTCATCCAGGGACTGCTCTCAATTCCTAAAGACCACTCCTATTCCTTAGCAAATGGTTTCCACCAGTTTAAAAGCAGCAGTAGTGCACTGAAACTTTCTCGTTCTTAAAATATTTATCTTCCTTTTCTGTGACTGCCCAAAGGAAATTCTGCTTTTAAAGGGCTCACTTGAGTGGGTCAGGACCACCAAATTATCTTCCTGTTTTATAGTCAACTGATTTGGGACCTAAGTATATTAAAAAGCAGAGACATTACTTTGCCAACCAAGGTCCGTCTAGTCAAGGCTATGGTTTTTCCCGTGGTCATGTATGGATGTGAGAGTTGGACTGTGAAGAAAACTGATTGCCAAAGAATTGATGCTTTTGAACTGTGGTGTTGGAGAAGACTCTTGAGAGTCCCTTGGACTGCAAGGAGATCCAACCAACCCATTCTAAAGGAGATCAATCCTGGGTGTTCATTGGAAGGACTGATGCTAAAGCTGAAACTGCAATACTTTGGCCACCTCATGCAACGAGTTGACTCATTGGAAAAGACTCTGATGCTGGGAGGGATTGGGGGCAGAAGGAGATGGGCATGACAGAGAATGAGATGGCTGGATGGCATCACCGACTCGATGGACATGAATTTGAGTGAACTCCGGGATTTGGTGATGGACAGGGAGGCCTGGCATGCTGTGATTCATGGGGTCACAGAGAGTCGTACACGACTGAGCGACTGAACTGAACTGAACTAATTTGGGACCTTAATTACAGCTGCAAAATTCTTTTGTAGCCAAATTAGTGTTTCACTAAATAACAGGAGATAGTGTTGTGGCTCCACTGGTAAAGAATCCACCTGCAATGAGGGAGACCTGGGTTCAATCCCTGGGTTGGGACAATCCCCTGGAGAAGAGAAAGGCTACCCACTCCAGTATTCTGGCTTGAAAAATTCCCTGGACTGTGTAGTCCATGGGATCACAAAGAGTCGGACACAACTGAGCAACTTTCACTTTCAGTTTTCCGAGTTGTTGAAAAGTCTGTTCAAAACACTGTTAAAAAGGTAAGGCACATTTTATTCAGGACTAACATGAAAGGAAGAAAGAATATTGAGAATACTGAGGGAAGCCTAGATTATTGAAGAAACTGTAAGTAAAGGTGAGCTAAATCAGTCTTCACACTCCACAGTTTAAGGCCAAAGGATAATTGCTGATAAAGCAAGAAGGAAAAAGCAAAAGATAAAAAGCAGAAAATAGTCCCAGAATCATAATTATTAGGTAAAGAGAGATAAGCAAAAACTATAAGATAACTGGTAAGTTGGAAAAGCGGTTGCCTCTGTGGAAAGGAAATTGAAACTGGGGGTGGGAAATTACTTCCATTCTACTGTGTGTGTGTGTGTGCGTGTGTGTGTTGTTTTGTTCTCATAAACTCTGTAGAATAATCTGACCCTTTCGACTAAACATATATATATATATGCTGTATCTTTCATAAAAAGTATTTTAAAACTAAATGCAGGGACTTCCCTAGCAGTCCAGTGGTCCATGCTTCCAATGCAGGGGGCATGGGTTTTAATTCCTTGTCTGAGAACTACAAAACTGCATACCATGTGGCTTGGCCAAAAGAAAAAGAAAAAATGAATGCAAAGACTACCCTGGATGCTTCATGGAAAATGGGTTTAAGAATAAGGGGCTTTTACAGAGGTGCTGCATGAAGTGTTGGTTGCATGAAGTGGCATGATAACGATGATGGTAGAGAGCAGGGAATATCTAGATTACATATGAGAAGTGAGACATTGTAAATTCAGATTTTTGCATGAAGAAATGTATAAGAAAAGGTGTTTACTGAGACGGGGGTTATATTCCAACTAGAGGATTTGAGGCAAATTAATTTATTTTTCCTTTGGAATACCATACTTGCAAGTTTTCTGTGAAACTTTGGAGGGGATATTTCACATACACATTCATATATATGAGAAACTCAGAAGAGAATTCTTTACTGGAGGTATATGTGGGATTTTTAGTAATTAAATATTATTTTAAAATGTGCAATTGGCTTATATCACTTTTATACAGCAGAGACGTGTAAAAGATGATGTAAAAGATGTAAAACAAGTGTAAAATCCAAGACTATATTGTAAGAAATGAAATATATGAAAGAAGAAAATCAGACATAAATAAAGACTAACCAAGAGGGGCCAGAAAAGGAGGAAAAGCTGAGAAAAGTATAGACCCATGGAAGTCAATATAAAACTGTGTTCAGATAAATGGAAATGTCAGTGATGTCCAATACTTGTCAAATGTCACATAGGTGTTTATTGTATTAAGCAACATGGACATGCATTCATTTAGCCAGAGTTGCTTTGGTGGAATGACAGGTGGACAAGCCAGGTTAAAGTAGGATGAAAATGAAGAGAAAGAAAGAATAGAATACTTAATGACTATAGGGAAATGTGCAATGAATTTGGCTGTAAATGATGACTATAAACACAAGATAATTTCTGAAAGTGTTATGTGGTTGGAGATGACAACAAGAATGTCAACGAGAAATATTGATCGGAGAGGTGGCTAAGGAGTAAGGACACTGGGAAAGCTGAAGGGGGAGAGCACTAGAGTGTATGAAAGTGGACTAGAGCTTCTAGAGGAGAAAGTTCACTAGCTGCTTGTAACAAGAAGCAGAATGAAAAAATGGGTGCAGAGGCAAATGTGTTTATAGAGTTTTGTCAAGACAGAGGAATTCCTACTTGATATTTTATGACATGAAATAGTCATTAGCTTAAAGGGATAATGGAGCAAAGTTGGAGGTATAAAGAAAATAAATGTATTGGGCTGACCAAAAAGTCCATTCAGGCTTCCCCATAACAACTTATGAGAAATCCCAACAAAAATCTTGGTCAATACAGTACTAAAGTAGATTCGGTCAGTTCAGTTCAGTTCAGTCGCTTAGTCCTGTCCGACTCTTTGAGACCCCATTAATCACAGCACGCCAGTCCATCACCAACTCCTGGAGTTCACCCAAATTCAAGTGGATCGAGTAGGTGATGTCATCCAGCCATCTCATTCTCTGTCGTCCCCTTCTCCTCCTGCCCCCAATCCCTCCCAGCATCAGGGTCTTTTCCAATGAGTCAACTCTTCGCATGAGGTGGCCAAAATATTGCAGTTTCAGCTTCAGCATCAGTCCTTCCAATGAACACCCAGAAATGGTCTCCTTTATGATGGACTGGTTGGATCTCCTTGCAGTACAAGGGACTCTCAAGAGTCTTCTCCAGCTCCACAGTTCAAAAGCATAGATTCTTTGGCACTCAGCTTTCTTCACAGTCCAACTGTCACATCCATACATGACCACGGGAATAACCATAGCCTTGACTAAAAGGACCTTGGTTGGCAAAGTAATGTCTCTGCTTTTTAATATGCTGTCTAGGTTGGTCATAACTTTCCTTCCAAGGAGTAAGCGTCTTTTAATTTCATGGTGATTTTGGAGCCCAGAAAAATAAAGTCTGACACTGTTTCCACTGTTTCCCCATCTATTTCCCATGAAGTGATGGGACCAGATGCCATAATCTTAGTTTTCTGAATGTTGAGCTTTAAGTCAACTTTTTCACTTTCCTCTTTCACTTTCATCAAGAAGCTTTTTAGTTCCTCTTCACTTTCTGCCGTAAGGGTGGTGTCATCTGCATATCTGAGGTTATTGATATTTCTCCCGGCAATCTTGATTCCATCTTGTGTTTCTTCCAGCCCAGCATTTCTCATGATGTACTCTGCATATAAGTTAAATAAGCAGGGTGACAATATACAGCCTTGATGTATTCCTTTTCTTATTTGGAACCAGTCTGTTGTTCCATGTCCAGTTCTAACTGTTGCTTCCTGACCTGCATACAGATTTCTCAAGAGGCAGGTCAGGCGATCTGGTATTCCCATCTCTTTCAGAATTTTTCCCAATTTATTGTGATCCACACAGTCAAAGGCTTTGGCATAGTCAATGAAGCAGAAATAGATGTTTTTCTGGAACTCTCTTGCTTTTTCAATGATCCAGTGGATGTTGGGAATTTGATATCTGCTTCCTCTGCCTTTTCTAAAATCAGCTTGAACATCTGGAAGTTCACGGTTCACATATTGCTGACGCCTGCCTTGGAGAATTTTGAGCATGACTTTACTAGTGTGTGAGATGAGTGAAATTGTGCAGTAGTTTGAACATTCTTTGGCATTGCCTTTCTTTGGGATTGGAATGAAAACTGACCTTTTCCATTCCTGTGGCCACTGCTGAGTTTCCAAATTTGCTGACATATTGAGTGCAGCAGTTTCCCAGCATCATCTTTCAGGATTTTAAATAGCTCAACTGGAATTCCATCACCTCCGCTAGCTTTGTTCGCAGTGATGCTTTCTAAGGCCCACTTGACTTCACATTCCAGGACGTCTGGCTCTAGGTGAGTGATCACACCATCATCATTATCTGGGTGGTGAAGATCTTTTTTTTTTGAACGAAACTACATTTGAAAATAATGATGGCAAAGACAACAATATTATTAATAATAATAGAAATTTGTTAACAGCTGATAATAACTATGGGAAAGAATAGTTTGGATAAATTTTGTACATCTTAAATATCAGGTTTTGTTTTTTTTTTTGCAGGAAGAAAAGTAAAGATTTAGAATATTGCCCCCACATCATGGGCCTAAACTATACAACTCAAATCTTCTATAATAGCTGATTTAACAAGAGGTAGGTATTCTGATCCAAAATTGTCTGCTCAGTTTCTCTCTCCTGGTACTTTCCATTTGGAAAACAGAATGAATTATTCAAATGTACAGAACTGAACTGAAAGCTTTGACAGCCTGGGAGCTAAAACTGCCATGGAATAACTATGATGAGTCAAGAATGCAATTCTATGTAAGCAAGGAGAGCTGGGCCATAGAGAGAAGTAGGAGAGTCAAGTTGACATTCAGAAAGAAAAGAGAAGAAAACATGTGTCCTAAAAAATTTCAAGTTCCCATGAAACCCTCCTGGGCTTCCATGAGGTCATTAACATTAAAGTGCAACTGATTTTTAATTAGTTAATTCTTACTGGTTTCTATTCCACGAAACAAAGCACCCTTGGATAAGAAAATTATGATATTCATCCTGGTTATCACCATAAGAGTTGATATAAAATTAATCTAGACCCATAGTATATGTGAATTAAAGGAACACAGTTTTTCACATAGGAATAGAGAGAACTCATCTTCAGTGGACTAAAATAAGAGATTATGAGGAAATTTCTCTTTTTTCTGTTTGTATAGTTGTTTATTTTTAATAACTTTGTTCTGAAAATATTTCTCAAAATAATGTATAATCTTGTTCTCTCTTTTGTTTACCAACAATGACTTTAACATTGCTGACACCTGCACTTTAACAGTTCTTTTAGACATATGTTATATTTACCTAGAAATCAATATTTTACCTGTCATTTAAAAGCAGTGAAAATCGATCCACGGTTTTCATTAGAATTGTCACATGAATACATGCTATCCTCAATTCAAACTTGTTAGCAGTAATTTATTTGTGTAGCTAAACAATAAATTGAAAAGAAAATTGCAATGCATTCCAAAAAATAGATGTTGGCTAGATATATCATTCCTAATGTAATTACTGAGATTACATATACTGAGAGTTGCAAAAGGATGATAATGAACATATAAATATTAATAAAAAAGATACTATTATTCATAAAATATTACCATAAATAATATAAGACTTCAGGGGAAAGAGGATATTGGGTTCTTTCACAAGGTTTTGCAAAGACTGAAATTCAAAATGATATCTGAGAGAATGTACTAAAGAAATACTTCTGAAACAGGGTAATTTTGTGTCCATGTATTACTACTTGAATTGTGAATTACCTAATTTATCACAAAAAGCACTTTATAATTGCTACATGTGCTTTTTCTAATATATGAAAGAATTGTAAAGTTTTACATAAGAGCATCATTGTTAAATTAGTATTTGGTGAAATTAAGAAGTGGAAATTCCTGCTAAATATTAAAGGATCATTTCAGATTTCAATAACAAAGAATATGGTAAGATAATTCTAACTACTTAAGATTAAACATCATCTCGAAAATCTCTATAGATTTTATTCTTAACATTCAGATCTAACAATGATTCATATGTATGTAGCCGTGTTAGCAGTATCCTCATCACACAAGAACTTTTTGGAAATTCAAATTCTTAGCCCCCAGTCCCTGATCTGTTTTAGCAGTGATTTCTGATGCATGCTGAAGTTTAAGAATCACTGAAGGTCAGGAACTTTAAAGCAACAGGGGTTTGAACTGGAAGAGACAGGTGCTGTAATCTGAAAGCATCAGTAATAGGGGGAGAAGCGCTACCCGCTAGCCCCCAGGTGCTAAGATGCTGGGAGAAGAGCGGTTTCAAATAGAAATTCAAGAGATAGCCAGTCCTTACATAAAACTTGAAAGTGGAGGGAATAGTCAGTGAAAGAGTCAGAGGTTGGCTGCTAGTTGTGAACTAATGTAATATAAGAGAGGACTTCCCTGATGGCTCAGAAGGTAAAGAATCTGCCTGTAAATCAGGAGACCCAGGTTCAATCCCTGGGTTGGGAAGATCCGCTAGAGAAGGGAATGGCAACCCACTCCAGTATTCTGCCTGGAAAATCCCATGGACGGAGGAGCCTTGCTACAGTCCATGGGGTCACAAAGAGTCGGACATGACTGAGCGATTAAACCAGCACCATCACCATAATAGAAGAGTTCCAGGGAAGAGAAAGGAAGAATTTTCTGACAGAGGAAAGTGGGGAAATGGCTCTAGGGAAGAAAAACAGTATGTAATGATAGTGTGGGAGACTATCGAAAGAAATCCATACTGGGAAATATATAAAAACAATCCAGATATGCTTTTTACAGGCAACACTGTATAGCATAAGAGCAAGCAAGCACTCACATTTTAGCAATAAACTCCCTTGCCTGGGCTTCAGGTCTATCATGCATTAGTTTGGTAACTTGAGGTTATCTTTTTTTTGGGGGGGGGGCAGGGGGGAGGTTAAATCTTCAAAATAGAAGAAAAAAACTGTATCATTCTCATGAGTTGTTGTGGGTGTTAATAGGATAATGCTAATGTGTTAAGAAATGACATATATACATCATGACTTGGATAGGGAAAAGTAAAATTAGTAGAATACTTTCTATAATGATGTCATTCTTCTGCAGCAGCAGCAGCTAAGTCACTTCAGTTATGTCCAACTCTGCGACCCCATAGATGGTAGCCAGTCCCCATTAATGTGGATGGTGAAAGGGAATCAGTTCAGTTCAGTTCAATTCAGTCACTCAGTCATGTCCGACTCTTTGCGACCCCATGAATCACAGCACACCAGGCCTCCCTGTCCATCACCAACTCCCGGAGTTCACTCAAACTCACGTCCATCGAGTCTGTGATGCCATCCAGCCATCTCATTCTCTGTCGTCCCCGTCTCTTCCCACCCCCAATCCCTCCCAGCATCAGACTCTTCTCCAGTGAATCAACTCGTCGCATGAGGTGGCCAAAGTATTGGAGTTTCAGCTTTAGCATCAGTCCTTCCAATGAACACCCAGGATTGATCTCCTTTACAGGAGGAGAAAAATGAATTGAAATTAATTCATTTTCTTTTGGATGAATTGGAGTCTTTTCAGTAAACATTCAGTCTTTCCAAGTTATTTATCTTTTTCCCCCATATGGTACAGATGTGTCTCCATGGAGATGGATAAAGGGGCAGCTGGCATGTCTACACGTGGCTGTACTGCCCTCTAAATTCATAGTGCTCTCTTCAGTAATTCTTGCTCACTGGACACTCTGGCAGCAAATGTCCTCACCAGTTGAAGTCATCAGCATGTTCAGCTTTCAGTCCTTTCTCCAGGCACAGCCCCACTTTACTGATTAGCTCCCACCCCAGCTCTCATGAGCTTTGCAGATACTGGATCTTAGTCAGAACTTAACATCGAGATTGAAGATTCAACAACTGTCTTCATGGCTTCTGCTGGGGAGTCCCTTCAAATCTTTTACCGTGATAGCCCCAGAGCAGCTACACTAACTCTCAATTCCCAGTACCAATTCTGAGATCGTACTAGAGCATCCATGTTTTTAAAACCTGAGAGCCAATGGAAACTCAGGCACTCTATGACCCACACAATGCTGCCATTTCATTTCTGGTTCAAGGACACCTGCCTGTAGTCCCTTCTCGCAGTTCCAGACTAATCTAGGTCTAAAATCCTCAGCTTTTGGCTTCCCACATAACTTATTTGGGATTTCTAACACCTTCACAAGTGGGACCTCTTCCCCATCTCTCCTTTTAACCTCTCAAGTCTGAGAACTCTTTTTTCTTTCCTTTGTGTATCTTCTGAGGTTTCTCTGCCTTTACTTACAGTAAAAGTTTGGTTATCTGAACAATCAAATCACATTGCTTAATTTGTTGGAAAATGTATAAATCCCCTTTCCCTCAATAAAGCCTTGTTCTATTGTTTCAAGGGAGAGGTCTAAAAGCCAAAGGTAATCAAAACATTCTTTGGTGGCAATAGACAAACCTTGTATTTTGGCCTTAATAATAGAAAGAATGCAGGGAAACAAAATATAAATGATCATGTGAGTTAAATTGGTTCGCTACTTTCAAAATATCATCCTTGTTATCTAAGTGATAGTTAAGTTTTATCACTTAGCAGATGTTAGGCACTATGTGAAGTTCTTTACACATACTATCTCATTTTTTCACCACGCAGCTCTATAAAGCATCTCACAGATGATAAAATTAAGGCAAGCAGAGGCTACACTGTATGCCCCAGAAACACACTGATTAATTTAAGGAGCCAAAGCTGAATTTAAGCAGCTTGACAATGTCTAAACTCTCACAGTTCAGTTCAGTTCAGTCGCTCGGTTGTGTCTGACTCTCCGCGATCCCATGAATCACAGTACGCCAGGCCTCCCTGTCCATCACCAACTCCCGGAGTTCACTCAAACTCATGTCCATAGAGTTGGTGATGCCATCCAGCCATCTCATTCTCTGTCGTCCCCTTCTCCTCCTGCCCCCAACCTTTCCCAGCATCAGAGTCTTTTCCAGTGAGTCAACTCATCGCATGAGGTGGCCAAAGTATTGCAGTTTCAGCTTTAGCATCAGTCCCTCCAATGAACACCCAGGATTGATCTCCTTTAGAATGGACTGGTTTGATCTCCTTGCAGTCCAAGTGACTCTCAAGAGTCTTCTCCAGCACCACAGTTCAAAAGCATCAATTCTTCGGTAATCAGCTTTCTTCACAGTGCAACTCTCACATCCATACATGACCACGGGAAAAACCATCAGTTCAGTTCAGTTCAGTCTCTCAGTCGTGTCCGACTCCCCGCGACCCCATGAATCACAGCACGCCAGGCCTCCCTGTCCATCACCAACTCCCGGAGTACACTCAAACCCATGTCCACAGAGTCGGTGATGCCATCCAGCCATCTCATTCTCTGTCGTCCCCTTCTCCTCCCGCCCCCAACCTTTCCCAGCATCAGAGTCTTTTCCAGTGAGTCAACTCGTCGCATGAGGTGGCTAAAGTATTGCAGTTTCAGCTTTAGCATCAGTCCCTCCAATGAACATCCAGGATTGATCTCCTTTAGAATGGACTGGTTGGATCTCCTTGCAGTATAAGGAACTCTCAAGAGTCTTCTCCAACACCACAGTTCAAAAGCATCGATTCTTCGGCGATCAGCCTTCTTCACAGTCCAACTCTCACATCCATACATGACCACGGGAAAAACCATAGCCTTGACTAAAAGGACCTTGGTTCGCAAAGTAATGTCTCTGCTTTTTCATATACTATCAAGGTTGGTCATAACTCTCCTTCCAAGGAGTAAGTGTCTTTTAATTTCATGGCTGCAATCAGCATCCGCAGTGATTTTGGAGCCCAAAAAATAAAGTCTGACACTGTCTCCACTGTTTTTCCATCTATTTCCCATGAAGTGATGGGACCAGATGCCATGATCTTTGTTTTCTGAATGTTGAGCTTCAAGCCAACCTTTTCACTCTCCTCTTTCACTTTCATCAAGAGGTTTTTGAGTTCCTCTTCACTTTCTGCCATAAGGGTGGTGTCATCTGCATATCTGAGGTTATTGATATTTCTCCCGGCAATCTTGATTCCAGCTTGTGCTTCTTCCATCCCAGTGTTCCTCATGATGTACTCTGCATATAAGTTAAATAAGCAGGGTGACAATATACAACCTTGACATACTCCTTTTCCTATTTGGAACCAGTCTGTTGTTCCATGTACAGTTCTGACTGTTGCTTCCTGACCTGCATAAAGGTTTCTCAAGAGGCAGGTCAGGTGGTCTGGGATTCCCATCTCTTTCAGAATGTTCCACAGTTTATTGTGATCCACACAGTCAAAGGCTTTGGCATAGTCAATGAAGCAGAAATAGATGTTTTTCTGGAACTCTCTTGCTTTCTCCATGATCCAGCAGATGTTGCAATTTGATCTCTGGTGCCTCTGCCTTTTCTAAAACCTGCTTGAACATCTGGGAGTTCACTGTTCACATATTGCTGAAGCCTGGCTTGGAGAATTTTGAGCATGACTTTACTAGCGTGTGAGATGAGTGCAATTGTGCGGTAGTTTGAGCATTCTTTGGCATTGCCTTTCTTTGGGATTGGGATGAAGACTGACCTTTTCCAGTCCTGTGGCCACTGCTGAGTTTTCCAAATCTGCTGGCATATTGAGTGAAGCACTTTCACAGCATCATCTAACAAGACTTGAAATAGCTCAACTGGAATTCCATCACCTCCACTAGCTTTGTTCATAGTGATGCTTTCTAAGGCCCAGTTGACCTCACATTTCAAGATGTCTGGCTCTAGGTCAGTGATCACCTTATCGTGACTATCTTGGTCCTGAAGATCTTTTTTGTACAGTTCTTTTGTGTATTCTTGCCACATCTTCTTAATATCTTCTGCTTCTGTTAGGTCCATACCATTTCTATCCTTTATCGAGCCCATCTTTGCATGAAATGTTCCCTTGGAATCTCTAATTTTCTTGAAGAGATCTCTTGTTTTTCCTGTTGTTTTCCTCTATTTCTTTGCATTGATCATTGAGGAAGGCTTTCTTATCTCTCTTTGCTATTCTTTGGAACTCTGCATTCAGATGCTTATTTCTTTCCTTTTCTCCTTTGCTTTTCACTTTTCCTCTTTTTACAGCTATTTGTAAGGTTTCCTCAGACAGCCATTTTGCTTTTTTGCATTTCTTTTTCATGGGGATGGTCTTGGTCCCTGTCTCCTGTACAATGTCACAAACCTCCATCCAGAGTTCATCAGGCACTGTGTCTATCAGATATAGTCCCTTAAATCTATTTCTCACTTCCACTGTATAATCATAGGGTTTTGATTTAGGTCATATCTGAATGGTCTAGTGGTTTTCCCTACTTTCTTCAATTTACTTCTGAATTTGGCAATAAAGAGTTCATGATCTGAGCCACAGTCAGCTCCTGGTCTTGTTTTTGCTAACTGTATACAGCTTCTCCATCTTTGGCTGCAAAGAATATAATCAATCTGATTCCGGTGTTGACCATCTGGTGATGTCCATGTGTAGAGTCTTCTCTTGTGTTGTTGGAAGAGGGTGTTTGTTATGACCAGTGCGTTCTCTTGACAAAACTCTATTAGCCTTTACCCTGCTTCATTCCGTGCTCCAAGGCCAAATTTGCCTGTTCCTCCAGGTGTTTCTTGACTTCCTACTTTTGCATTCCAGTCCCCTATAATGAAAAGGATATCTTTTAGGTGTTGATTCTAAAAGGTCTTGTAAGTCTTCATAGAACTGTTCAATTTCGGCTTCTTCAGCGTTACTGGTTGGGGCATAGGCCTGGATTACTGTAATATTGAATGGTTTGCCTTGGAAACAAACAGAAATCATTCTGTCGTTTTTGAGATTGCATCCAAGTACTGCATTTCGGACTCTTTTGTTGACCATGATGGCTACTCCATTTCTTCTAAGGGATTCCTGCCCACAGTAGTAAATATAATGGCCATCTGAGTTAAATTCACCCATTCCAGTCCATTTTAGTTCACTGATTCCTAGAATGTGTATGTTTACTCTTTCCATCTCCTGTTTGACCACTTCCAATTTGCCTTGATTCATGGACCTAACATTCCAGGTTCCTATGCAATATTGCTCTTTACAGCATCAGACCTTGCTTCTATCACCAGTCACATCCACAACTGGGTATTTGTTTCGCTTTGGCTCCATCCCTTCATTCTTTCTGGAGTTATTTCTCCACTGATCTCCAGTAGCATACTGGGCACCTACCGACCTGGGGAATTCCTCATTCAGTATCCTATCATTTTGCCTTTTGATACTGTTCAGAGGCATCAGAGGGCAGACACACTGAAATCATAGTCACAGGAAACTAGTCTATCTGATCACATGGACCACAGCCGAATGTGGTCCACTGGAGAAGGGAATGGCAAACCACTTCAGTATACTTGCCTTGAGAACCCCATGAACAGTATCAAACTCTCACAAGTAAAGCTCTATTCCCTCTGTGTATGGAACTAAGTAAGAGCTATTCTTACTAATATCACTCTTCTTGTTTGGCAATTCTGATCACTAAGAGTCGGTATATGCTGCTTTTTTAAAAATAATTTTATTTTATTTTTTTGTCTGTGCTGGGTCATTGTTACTGTGCAGGTTTTTCTCTAGTTTCTGTGAACAGGGGCTAGTCTTTAGTTGCAATGGATAGGCTTCTCATTGTGGTCATTTCTTGTGTTGTGGAGCACAGGCTCTAGAGTGTGCAGGCCTCAGTAGTTGCAGCATTTGGGCTCAGTAGTAGTGGCTCCTGTGCTCTGGAGCACAGACTCAATAGTTGTAGTGCCTGGGCTTAGTTGTTCTGTAGCATATGGGATCTTCCTGAATCAGGGATCAAACCTGTGTCTCCTGCATTGGCAGGCAGATTCTTTACCGCTGAGTCACCAGGAAAGCCTGGTATATACTGTTTTAAACAATAATTTGGTATTTGGTTTACATATTAGTCTTTAGTAAATTTTATCATTTCTTGGAACACAAAAACATAAAGAAGAATGTAGAAAAATTATTTACAGCTCCATCTTTAAATAAATTAAACTATAATTATACTATCCCAACCCCACTTATTGTTTCTACAAAATATGGCCACATTTCTATTGAATACCAAATTGTAATACTCTTCCAGCTATATCTGCCCATATTGCGATTTAATCATTCTCTTTAGACGTATGGGAGTGATGGTCTGAAAGTTTCACAAATAATGTGATTGAGCTATAGGGAGGAGCAGTGAAAATGAATAACTTTCCAGGAACAATCCTAAATTATACAAAATTCATAGAAGAGAATATTTTTGCTACACTATTCCCTTGGGAAAAAAGTGACAAAAGAGTGCTTTTAATTCTTCTTTCTAGTTCTTTATGTGAAATCTATAAAGAAACTACAAATCTTTATTCAAGGATATAACACTTTGAGAGAATAAGTGGGCTGATATATCATGTTATTCAAATGCAACTGTATATCTAAAAACGTTAATTCTCTCTCATATTATGCCATAATTCAATGCAATTCAAATGGACTTCTTTGGGAATCACTAAAAAAGTGATTTGAAAAAAATCAATAGTTGACTATATCAAAGATAATTCAGAAAGAATAGACTAATGTGAAGAATCTAGTTATTTAAAAAAATCTCAGTACATTATAAAGACATAATATGTCATATAGGATATCCATTCCCGGACAAGCAACTACATGAACAATATGGATTGGAAAAGATTGCCCAGAAAGAGATGCAATTGTGTGTTAGAATTTATTACAGTAATATAGACATCGCAAATCGAATGAGGAATATTTTTGTAAGCAGATCTGAAACAACTAGCTTGCAACTTTAAGAAAATCAATTGATGCTTTATTTCATACATCAAACTCAATTTAAGATAAATTACCCTTTTGATATTTGAAAGATTCAGTTAGGGAAAATGTGGAGAAAGGACTGGGCAAAACTATAGAAAACCACAAGATGGGAGACTAATAAGCAGACTAAATGATATATGACAAGTGAGAAATAAGGGGTAAAAAGATGAGATAAAATCCAGAAAAATAGAACTTGGTGGTGAAAGATACATGAAATATGCAGTTTTCAGGCTTTAGAATGTAAACGAATAATGATTTTTTTAATTGACAGAGGTCAGAAATGAAGAACATTTCTGAAGTAATGCTTATGAAACAAAGCCTTTGAGTTCAGCCATGTGATGTGTATGACACCTAGGACTGAAGCTGAAAATATAAGTCCATAATTAACGTAATATGAGTTGTTTAAAAAGTTTGTTTGGGTTTTTTATATCTTATGGAAAACATGAATGAACTTTTTGGCCAACCCAATATGTCTGTAATGGTCTTGCCTGGAGAATCCCAGGGACGGCGAAGCCTGATGGACTTCTGTCTACGGGGTCGCACAGAGTCGGAGACGACTGAAGCAACTTGGCAGCAGCAGCAGCAACAGCAATCTGCTTCTACAGAGAATCTGAAGACAAAGAGGTGGCTAAAATGACTCAGGAAGAGGATGCAAATGATAGGAAAGCCAAACATAAAAATCTCACAGTGGTGGCACGATTATAAGCAAAGTATTCTCTCCCAGAAAACAGAATTGCAATAAAGAGCATAATGTCAACAATATGAAATACAGCTGAGAAATCGTAGAAGACATCAAATGAACTGAATTCTCTAAATTGAGCAATTAAGAGGGTTTTGGAGATCCTGGTCAAAAGACGGCAGAGGTAGAGGCTACATTCTATGTAGCTTGGGTATGAGTATGGGTATGAGTATGGGTTTGACAAGAGAGGAGGAAACAGATGAAAATGTAATGGAGGAAAATTTACGTTAAGTCGTATTTTGCTTAGGAAAAGAAGAAAAACCAGATTCTCTGAGATTCATATTTGTGCCTCTAGGCATTGATTAGTACACAGAAAATATTTTGCAAGTTTATGTTTTTAAAAAAGTGGCAATTTTTATTTTGACAGTCACTATTTTACAACATACTTAGATCAAATATTTAAGCCAAATATCAACTGCAGCTCTATTTCAATGTTGAAATAAAAAGCGCAATTTTAAGATTTTCTCATGTGATATTCTGTGATTATCAGCTATCATGGGTCACTACATATTTACATGGAATTAAATTGAGTCTTTTAACTCATGAAATGATCAAATTTTACTACGTAATTCAAATCCTTAATTTTGGTTTTCCTTTAGAGAAAATAACAGTGAATAGTCTGATCCTTCATCTCCTTGGTACCTGAAAATCACTGTTGCTACCATCTAACTACGGATTCTGACATCACGGTATTTCATTGTTTTATAGTTTGCTGATTTTCCTTAAGAAACAAATTCTAGGACACTAAATTTTCATTTATTTTTTTCTTAACGTGACATGAACTGTCTTTGAAGTGTCTCCATAAAAATGCGTTCAGTTCAGTTCAGTTCAGTCGCTCAGTCGTGTCCAACTCTCCGCGACCCCATGAATCACAGCACGCCAGGCCTCCCTGTCCATCACCAACTCCCGGAGTACACTCAAACTCATGTCCACAGAGTCGGTGATGCCATCCAGCCATCTCATTCTCCGTCATTCCCTTCTCCTCCCGCCCCCAACCATTCCCAGCATCAGAGTCTTTTCCAATGAGTCAACTCGTCGCATGAGGTGGCCAAAGTATTGCAGTTTCAGCTTTAGCATCAGTCCCTCCAATGAACATCCAGGATTGATCTCCTTTAGAATGGACTGGTTGGATCTCCTTGCAGTATAAGGGACTCTCAAGAGTCTTCTCCAACACCACAGTTCAAAAGCATCGATTCTTCGGCGATCAGCCTTCTTCACAGTCCAACTCTCACATCCATGCGTTAAACAGATATAAATCACACATGAGAGATTCCAGTCAAAAAATGGGTCAGGAAAAATAACGAATTTCTTATTTCCTTAATATAAAATACTGTTGGTGAGCCAAAGACCCTACAATCTAGACTTGTTGTTTAAAATGTAAAGAGAATCCCTATTGATCAGGTGGGACAATGGAACAGTCTTGAAATATCATTTGATGAGATGTCACTAGAAAATGCCTACTGAGATATGAAGAACTGCAATGCTGTGAATTTCTTTGCCTTAATAAAAAAGAACCTTTGAAGATTTGCAAACATGTTGAGATTTTTCTGATTTGAAAAAAATAAAGGATTTAAGAAGCAAAGTGAATAAGACAGAGTTTTAGCAGAATTGATTCTTGAATCTTGAGATTCTGAAATTCTATTGATAAATACATTCCAATTCTTTTGCAACCCCATGGACTGTAGCCCTCCATGCTCCTCTGTCCATGGGATTTCCCAAGCAAGAATACTGAAGTGGGTTGCCACTTTCTTCTCCAGGGTATCTTCTGGACCCAGGGATCGAACACATATCTCCTAACTGGCATGTGTATTCTTTACCACTGAGCCACTAAAGAATTTGTTTGAATCCAATAATAGGATCCAATAAAATAAAGTGATAACAATGGTTTCCTTTCTCAAGTAAGAAAATCCTTATTTAACAAAGAAGAAGGATACCAATCTCTTTAGCGAAGTTTAACAGATTCTATAGCTAATAGCTTTCAAAAAAGTCAAGTTTATAGGATTCAGGAGAGATGAAGATCTCAGAAATATATATATTACAATGGGGGCATATATGCTCAGTAACTACAGTCATGTCCAACTCTTGGCGACCCAATGGACCATAGCCCTCCAGGCTTCTCTGCCCATGGGACTCTCCAGGCAAGAATACTGGAGTGGGTTGCCAAGCCCTCCTCCAGGGGATCTTCCTGACCCAGGGATTGAGCCCACATCTTCTGTACTGCAGGTGGATTCTTTACCCCTGAGCCACCAGGAAAGCCCCATATACTGCAGTAAGTCCCCTACAAATGAATCTTTAAGTTGCAAAATTTTGAGGAGGTGAATGTGTGTTCCCATGTCCAATCACATAAGTTAGTTCACATGTCTGGCATACTCTGTCATGTGCATGCATCCTTACAAGTGGTTGTGCTTTTGTGTACTTACTGTTTAGAGTACTTTTTGTACAGTATTGTATAGAGTACAGTAGGATAGTATCTTTATTTCAAGTCCAGGATGTCTGGAAGCAAGCATAAAAGCAGTGATGATGTAGCTGGTATTGCTAAGAAGCACCAATCAACCAATAACAATAGAAACAAAAGTGAAAATAATCGAGAAAGTGGAGCAACAAGAGGAAAAAGTGACTCAAGAACTGAAGAGATTCATGATGCACGAAATGGCAAGGGGATTGTCTTCATTTGAGGAGGCAATCTTAGTGTTTGAGACATAGCCAAAAAGTAGAATGGTACATGAAGGTTGAAGCAGACTTTCAGAATGCAGACCAGTGTTACCATGTCACCTATGATGAGAGAAGAAAGAGATACTATCCAGATATCACTGGATTGGCTTTTTAAGAGGGTAGATAGAATATAATCCAGCAAGGAACCAGTACCAGTGCAATTTCATTCATGCCTGAAGTTAATGTCAGGTGTGAGAGAAATTGCAACTTGCCCTTCATCTCCTGACCTGTCAGTCTTGGGAAGCCCTACATAACATGGCTCACAGTTTCACTGAGTTAAACAAGGCTGTGGCTCATGTGATCAGATTAGTTAGTTTGCTGTGATTGTGGTTTTCAGTCTGTCTGCCCTCTGATGGACGGGTCATGGTGGAGAGTTCTTACAAAACATGGCTCACTGGAGAAGGGAATGGCAAACCACTTCAGGATTCTTGCCTTGAGAACCCCACGAACAGTATGAAAAGGCAGAAAGACAGGACACTGAAAGATGAACTCTCCAGGTCGGTAGGTACCCAAAATGCTACTGGAGATCAGTGGAGAAATAACTCCAGAAAGAATGAAAAGCAGAGACAAAGCAACACCACCACCCAGTTATAGATGTGACAGGTGATGGAAGTAAAGTCCAATGCTGTAAACAGCAGTATTGCATAGAGACCTGGAATGTTAGGTCCATGAATCAAGTCAAATTGGAAGTGGTCAAACAGGAGATGGGCTATAGAAAACATCGATATTTTCAGAATCAGCAAACTAAAATGGACTGGAATGGGTGAATTTAACTCAGATTATATACTGTGGGCAAGAATCCCTTAGAAAAAATGGAGTAGCCGTCATAGTCAATGAAACAGTCCAAAATGCAGTACTTGGGTGCAATCTCAAAAATGACAGAATGATCTCTGTTCGTTTCCAAGGCAAACCATTCAATATCAGAGTAATCCAAGTCCATGCCCCTACCAGTAATGCTGAAGAAGCTGAAGTTGAATGGTTCTAAGAAGACTTACAAGACGTTTTAGAACTAACACCCCAAAAAGATATACTTTTCATTATAGGGGACTGGAAGTAGGAACTCAAGAAACACCTGGAGTAACAGGAAAGTTTGGCTTTGGAGTACAGAATGAAGTGGGGCAAAGGCTAATAGAGTTTTGCCAAGAGAATGCACCGGGCATAGCAAAGACCTTCTTCTAACAATACAAGAGAAGACGTTACACATGGACATCACCAGATGGTCAACATCGAAACCAGAGTGATTATATTCTTTGCAGCCAAAGATGGAGAAGCTCTATACAGTCAGCAAAAAAAACAAGACTGGGAGCTGACTGAGGCTCAGAACATGAACTCCTTATTGCCCAATTCAGACTTAAATTGAAGAAAGTAGGGAAAACCACTAGACCATTAAGGTAGAACCTAAATCAAATTCTTTACAAATATACATTGGAAGTGAGAAATAGATTCAAGGGACTAGATCTGATAGACAGAGTGCCTGAAGAACTATGGATGAAGGTTTGTGACATTGTACAGGAGGCAGGGAAGAAGACCATCCCCAAGAAACAGAAATGTAAAAAGGCAAATGGTTGTCTGAGGAGGCCTTACAAAGAGCTGAGAAAAGAAGAGAAGTGAAAGGCAAAGGAGAAAAGGAAAGATATACTCATTTGAATGAAGAGTTATAAAGAATAGCAAGGAGAGGTAAAAAAGCCTTCCTCTCCTCAGTTATCAATGCAAAGAAACAGAGGAAAACAGTACAATGGGAAAGACTAGAGATCTCGTCAAGAAAAATTAGAGATACCAAGGGAACATTTCATTTAAAGATGGGCACAATAAAGGACAGAAATGGTATGGACCCAACAGAAGCAGAAGATATTAAGAAGAGGTGGCAAGAATATACAGAAGAAATATACAAAAAAGATCTTCACGACCCAGATAATCACGATGGTATGATCACTCATCTATAGTCAGACATCCTGGAATGTGAAGTCAAGTGGGCCTTAGGTAGCATCACTATGAACAAAGGTAGTGCAGGTGATAGAATTCCAGTTGTGCTATTTCAAACACTAAAAGATGATGCTCTGAAAGTGTTGCACTCAATATGTCAGCAAATTTGGAAACTCAGCAGTGGTCACAGGACTGGAAAAGTCAGTTTTCATTCCAATTCCATAGAAGGGCAATGCCAAAGAATGCTGACTACTGCACAATTGCACTCATCTCACATGCTTGTAAAGTAATGCTCAAATTCCCCCATCCAGGCTTCAACACTACGTGAACTGAAAACTTCCAGATGTTCCACTTGAATTTAGAAAAGGCAGAGGAACCAGAGATCAAATTGCCAACATCCTCTGGATCATCGAAAAAGCGAGAGAGTTCCAGAAAAACACCTACTTCTACTTTATTGACTATGCCAAAGCCTTTGACTGTGTGAACCACATCAAACTGTGGGAAATTCTTCAAGAGATGGGAATACCAGACCACCTTACCTGCCTCCTGAGAAATCTGTATGCAGGTCAGGAAGCAACATTTAGAACTGGACATGGAACAACAAACTGGTTCAAAATCAGGAAAGGAGTACATCAAGGTTGTATATTGTTACCCTGCTTATTTAACTTATATGCAGAGTACATCAAGAGAAACACTGGGCTGGATGAAGCACACACTGGAATCAATTTTGCCGGGAGAAATATCAATTACCTCAGATATGCAGATGACACCACCCTTATGGCAGAAAGCAAAGAAGAACTAAAGAGTCTCTTGATTAAAGTGAAAGAGGAGAGTGAAAAATTTGGCTTAAAACTCAACATTCAGAAAACTAAGATCAAGGCATCTGGTCCCATCATTCAAGGCAAATAGATGGGGAAGCAATGGAAATAGTGACTATTTGGGGGGGGGCTCCAAAATCACTGCAGATGGTGACTTCAGCCATGAAATTAAAAGATGCTTGCTCCTTGGAAGAAAAGTTATGACCAACCTAGACAGCATACTAAAAAGCAGAGACATTGCTTTGGCAACAAATGTCCATCTAGTCAAAGCTATCATCTTTCCAATAGTTAAGTTTGGATATGAGAGTTGGACTATAAAGAAAGCTGAGTTCCGAAGAATTGATGCTTTTGAACTATGGTGTTGGAGAAGACCCTTGAGAGTCCCTTGGACAGCAAGGAGATCCAACCAGTCCATCCTGAAGGAAATCAGTCCTGAATATTCATTGGAAGGACTAATGATGAAGCTGAAACTCCAATACTTGGACAACCTGAAGGGAAGAACTGATCATTGGAAAAGACCCTGATGCTGGGAAAGATTGAGGGTGGAAGGAGAAGGGGACGATAGAGGATAGATGGTTGGATGGCATCACCTACTCTATGGACATGAATTTGAGCAAGTTCTGAGAGTTGGTTATTGACAGGGAGGACTGGGATACTGCAGTCCATGGGGTTGCAAAGAGTGGGACACGACTGAGAGACTGAACTGAACTTCATTTCCTATTGCTGCTGACCCTTCAGCTCTACCATTTCCTCACCATCTTCCAGTCACTAAGTCTTCTTGCCTGGTCACTTGATGCCAGCCCTGATAAGCTAGTCATTCTACTGTACTATTGCATTTTTCAAGGTACTGTACTATAAGATTTAAAAATGTTTATTTTTGTGTTTATTTTTAATGTATTATTTGTATGAAAAGTATCACAAACTTAATTGAAGTATAATATTATATAGATCATTGTATTAGTTGGGTACCTAGGCTAAATTTCTTGGACTTATGAACAAATTGAACTTAATGAATTTGCTCTCAGAGCATAACTGGCTCATAAGTAGGAGACTTACATAGAGAAAGAAATGGCAACCCACTCCAATATTCTTGCCTAGAGAATCCTGTGGACAGAAGAGCCTGGTGGGCTGCTGTCCATAGCGTCGCAGAGTCGGACATGACTGAAGCGACTTAGCAGCAGCAGCTGGGGACTTACTGTACACCTAAAAGGAAACCCTTTATATGATTCATAAGAGAGTTAAGAGAGTTGGCAAAAAATAATCAATGTAATCACACAAGTACACATATATAAACAATATTATTTCTTTACACAAAAACAGCAAAAAGTATAAAATAAGTAGAAATTAAAAAGGATATATATAAATTCACTAAAAAAATAAATGGTTGACAGACGATTAGGGTCAAGGGAAGGAGCACAGAATATTTTTAAGGTAGTGAAAATAGCCTGTATAATACCAAAATGATGGATACATGTCGTTATATGTTTGTCCAAACCCATAGTGTACAACACCAATAGTAAACCATAATGTGACCTGTGGTGGTGGTGGTCTAGTCACTAAGTCATGTCCAACTCTTGTGACCCCATGGACTGTAGCCTGCCAGACTCCTCTGTTCATGGGATTCTCCAGACAAGAATACTGGAATGGGTTGCCATTTCCTTCTGCAGGGATCTTCCCAACCTCCAGGAATCAAATGGAGGGTCTCCTGCATTGCAGGCAGATTCTTTTCTGACTGAGCTACAAGGGAAGCCTATGATCTATGGACTTTGGGTGATTATGATGTGTCATGTAGGTTAATCAATTAAAACAACTGTAATGGGCTATCTATGTACCTTTCCTTCAATTTTACTGTGATCTAAAGCTTCTCTGAAACAGTAAAGTCTTAATTTTTAAAAACCTATTCAGTTCTCATGTTAAAACCACCTTCAAACTTGATGGCATCTTATGCATACAATGTCTATTGCTAACTGAAATTATTTTAAAATGTTTAAATATGATATCTGATTAAATATAAAATATTTATATTTCTCTTTCTCATATTAAATACACATCTATATTTTATATTTTCAATTTAGCAACTTTAACATCCTTATCCAATGGAGAATCTAATAACCATGCTTTTATAGTTCAAGAGTTGTGCATTTTAAGAACTTATCATTTAGACATTCTCATAAAAAAACTTATTCAATATTTTGTTTGATTTGTGTTATCTCACAAATGAAAAGAGAAAATATAAAGTAGAAATTCAGTAACTACCTGAGAATCTATTGTAAAATCCTGCTTCTTGCCAAAAGAAATCAAGTCAAGTAGGTAAACTTATGACCCTTTGTAGGGCGTGTCAATTTGGTTAATATAAAAGGCTAAATATAATCACAGAAAGTTGATAGGTTTTTATACTTCATGACTTTGAAATCAGGTCGAAGTTGAAATCAACTCTTTTATGAAAACAAAAAAGAATCTTAATTTCCTCAGGTATTCCTACAAAAACTAGACAACAGTTATATGAAACGCTTGGTGCTTTATGCTATCTGATGAAACTGTGGTTATAGAGACCTATCATAAATGACATAAAAATGCATCTAGAGGAAATGGGTACACAAGTCATTATGCTAAGCCACTTATGCTGACTAAAGTCCTATTCAAAGAGCTGTTGTAAAACAAAAAGAAAAATCCTGGAGAAGTAAAAAACTTCCACTCATTAATACACCAAATTTGGCCACCAGTTCTGAAAAAAAATACTGAAAATGACTGGGTTGCAAGACAAGTTATATCAAAGCTAGGATGGCTAAACAGTCACAAAAGATAACCTCAAGTGGACACATGCTGAAATATTTAATGAGATAATTCATGATAAAAGGGAAAGATAGTCCACAATATGAATCAAACACTAGTTGACAAACTTTCTTAATATCAAAGGATATATCCAGTTTATGCCTTATCTACAGCCAACATAATCCTTAAAAATAGTGAAAACTGGACACAGATAAGAACTGTGGTCTACTTGACTCCATTGAACGTCTCCAAATTTATTTTTTACAATTGTTTTCCTTTGGATTATGAATATAATCAAAAAGATTATATCTTTTGGATATATAGTCTTCAAGCCTCAAGTGCTACACTATTACCTCATTTCCTATCACCGCAAGTTTCAGAGCATTCTTCAAGAGCAAGGTTATAATACCACTTTCCTGGGAAAGATTGAAGGCAGGAGGAGAAAGGGATGACAGAGGATGAGATGGTTGAATGGCATCACTGACTCAACGGACATGAGTTTGAGCAAGCTTGGAAGTTGGTGATGAACAGGGAAGCCTGGTGTGGTGCAGTCCATGGGGTCGCAAAGAGTCGGACACGACTGAGCGACTGAACTAACCACTTCAGTGGGAACCACAACAGCTCTAAGGCCCAAGTGTGACTCAATTAGTTTCATAAATTCCAATCTTTCCTAGTAGCCCTGAGGATATGTGTAACACAATTCAAACAGGAAACACAAGAACCCTAAGAGAACTTTAACCAGTGAAAGCCAGAAAGAACTGGCAGATAAATCTAACAAAAACTTAGCTAATATTATGTTTGATTTGTCTTTCCTCACAAATGAAAAGAGAAAATATTAAATGTTTATTGAATAATTACCCAAGATTCCAAAGGAAGAACACTTTCCTGATGAAGTATTTTAAGATTGACATCTTCAAGTGGACTATTCCAAAATGGAGGGATTACAAATGGCCTCTCCAGATATATCATGCATGACCTAGCCTCCAGCTGTGCTTTCTTTTAAAGTTGTGGCTCCATAATATATTATCTTTATTATTTTCCTCCATTCTTATCTTGCTTCCTTTCTTTTTACTATTTTGATCACAATTACTACAGACTTCACCTGGGATTAATTATGCTAATGTATAGCTAAAATGCAAGTAATTGGAGGATCTGTGTGTAGGAGAGACCACTCACAGAGCTGGTAAGTTATTGCTGGTTGTTGGCTGGGCACTCAGAAGGTCTTTTTAGCTATGTGCTTCAGCTATGATCCACAGGGCCCTCTGCACTGGGCTCCTTGGGCTTTCTCCCCACTTGCAGCTGTGTTTCAAGAGCAAGTATTCTAAGAAATAAAGATGGAAGCTGCAAATCTTTTTCTGACCTAGACTCAAAAGTGCCAGGAAGTCAATTCTTCTGCATTATATTAGTCAAGGGAATCACTAAGACAAGCCTAGATTCAACAAGAGGGCACCTGGACTCCTCCCCTCCATGAATGGAAGAACGAAGAATCTGTGGCTGTCTTCAATCTCAGACCCCAAGATTAGATACAATAATATCAATAGAAATTTCAGGTTAGTGTGCTAATCGTCTTTAAGCCATTTTTAGGAGTTAGCTTTTGCTGCTTCACAGATATTTCAGTCCTATCTGTTCTTCTAGGCCTTGTCCAATTACTTGTTTTCTGATCTGATTAGCTCCTATGGAAGATCAGACCTTTTCTTAGGTTAAAAACCCATGGCCACTATGATAGTCACATTTATGTGACTATCACACTATCATTATTTCACACTTCAGTTGTTTTAGTTTTTTTAAAATGTAGGAACTGGCTTTGAACTTAATCTCCGTGACCACCTTTCATGGTAGAATCTGCAGAAACTCTTAACTCCCAGTTCAAACCTAATTGAATCCCCAAATGCTCTAGATTCCAATGGGTTGAATTTACTGAAGAGTGAAGAGCTAGTCGTTCAGTCTTGTTCAGCTCTTTGTGACCCCATGGACTGTAGCCTGCCAGGCTCCTCTGTCCATGGAATTCTCCAGGCAAGAATACTTTAGTGGGCTGCTATTTCCTTCTCCAGGAGACCTTTCCAACTCAGGGATCAACCTGGATCTCTTATGTCTCCTGCATTGCAGGCGGATTCTTAACCATCTAAGTCGCCAGGGGAGGATTGTAGACCATCAGGCTCCTCTGTCTTTTGTAATTCTCCAATCAAGAATACTGCAGTGGGAGTACTGGTAAGAGTACTAGCATTCTTGAAAAGTGAAAGTCGCTCAGTTGTATCTGACTCCTTTCAACACCACTGACTGCAGCCCACCAGGCTCTTCTGGTCTTTGAGGATTTTCCAGGCAACAACACTGCAGTGGGTAGCCATTTCCTTCTCCAGGTGATCTTCCCAACCCAGGGACTGAACCCAGGTCTCCCGCATTGCTGGCGGATTCTTTTTTTTTTTTTTTTGGAGTCTAATTATTTTACAATATTATATTGGTTGGTTTTGCCATACATTGACATGAATCCGCCCCAGTGTACATGAGTTCTCCTTCCTGAACCTCCCTCCCACGTCCCTCCTCCCCTTATCCTCCCTCTGGGTCATCTCCGCACACCTGCCCCGAACATCCTGTAATATGCATCGACCCTGAACTGGCAATTCATTTCACATATGATAATATACATATTTCAATGCCATTCTCCCAAATCATCCCACCCTCACCCTCTCCCATAGAGTCCCAAAGACTGTTCTATACATCTGTGTCTATTTTGCTGTCTCATATACAGGGTTACCATTTGCATATTTCTAAATTCCATATATATGCGTTAGTATACTGTATTGGTGTTTTTCTTTCTGGCTTACTTCACTCTGTATAATAGGCTCCAGTTTCATCCACCTCATTAGAACTGATTCAAATGCATTCTTTTTAATGGCTGAGTAATACTCCATTGTGTATATGTACCAAAGCTTTCTTATCCATTCATCTGCAGATGGACATCCAGGTTGCTTCCATGTCCTGACTATTATAAACAGTGCTGCGATGAACATTGCAGTACACGTGTCTCTTTCAATTCTGGTTTCCTTGGTGTGTATGCCCAGGAGTGCGATTGCTGGATCATATGGCAGTTCTATTTCCAGTTTTTTGAGGAATCCCCACACTGTTCTCCATAGTGACTGTACTAGTTTGCATTCCCACCAACAGTGTAAGAGGGTTCCCTTCTCTCCACACCCTCTCCAGCATTTATTGCATATAGACTTTTGGAAAGCAGCCATTCTGACTGGTGTGTAATGGTATCTCATTGTGGTTTTGATTTGCATTTCTCTGATTATGAGTGATGTTGAGCATTTTTTCATGTGTTTGTTAGCCATCTGTATGTCTTCTTTGGAGAAATGTCTATTTAGTTCTTTGGCCCATTTTTTGATTGGGTCATTGATTTTTCTGGAATTGAGCTGCAGGAGCTGCTTGTATATTTTGGAGATTAATCCTTTATCAGTTGCTTCATTTGCTATTATTTTCTCCCATTCTGAAGGCTGTCTTTTCACCTTGCTTATGGTTTCCTGTGATGTGCAGAAACTTTTGATTTTAATTAGGTCCCATTTGTTTATTTTTGCTTTTATTTCCAATACACTGGGAGGTGGATCTTGGAGGATCCTGCTGTGATTTATGTCGGAAAGGGCTTTGCCTATGTTCTCCTCTAGGAGTTTTATAGAATCTGGTCTTACACTTAGCTCTCTAATCCATTTTGAGTTTATTTTGGTGTATGGTGTTAGGAAGTGTTCTAGTTTCATTCTTTTACAAGTGGCTGACCAGTTTTCCCAGCACCACTTGTTAAAGATACTGTCTTTTCTCCATTTTATATTCTTGTCTCCTTTGTCAAAGATAAGGTGTCCATAGGTGTGTGGATTTATCTCTGGGCTTTCTATTTTGTTCCATTGATCTATATTTCTGTCTTTATGCCAGTACAATACTGTGTTGATGACTGTGGCTTTGTAGTAGAGCCTGAACTCCAGCAGGTTAATTCCCCCAGTTCCATTCTTCTTCCTCAAGATGGCTTTGGCTATTCGACGGTTTTTGTGTTTCCATAGAAATTGTGAGATTATTTGTTCTAGCTCTGTGAAAAATATTGTTGGTAGCTTGATAGGGATTGCATTGAATGTATAAATTACTTTGAGTAGTATACTCATTTTTACAATATTTATTCTTCCAATCTACGAACACAGTATATTTCTCCATCTATTAGTCTCCTCTTTGATTACTTTCACTGGTGTTTTATAGTTTTCTATATACAAGTCTTTTGTTTCCTTAGGTAGATATATTCCAAAGTATTTTATTCTTTTCATTGCAACAGTGAATGGAATAGTTTCCTTAATTTCTCTATTTTCTCATTATTAGTGTATAGGAATGCAAGGGATTTCTGTGTGTTGATTTTATATCCTGCAACTTTACTGTAATCATTGATTAGCTCTAGTAGGTTTCTGGTAGCGTCTTTAGGGTTTTCTGTGTAGAGAATCATGTCATCAGCGAACAGTGAAAGTTTTGCTTCTTCTTTTCCAATTTGGATTCCTTTTATGTCTTTTTCTGCTCTGATTGCTGTGGCCAAAACTTCCAGAACTATGCTGAATAGTAGTGGTGAGTGTGGGCACCCTTGTCTTGTTCCTGACTTTAGGGGAAATGCTTTCAGTTTTTCACCATTGAGGATAATGTTTGCTGTGGGTTTGTCATATATAACTTTTATTATGTTGAGATATGTCCCTTCTATTCCCACTTTCTGGAGGGTTTTTATCATAAATGGATGTTGAATTTTGTTGAAGGCTTTCTCTGCATCTATTGAGATAATCATATGATTTTATTTTTTAGTTTGTTAATGTGGTGTATTCCGTTGATTGATTTGCAGATATTTAAGAATCCTTGCATTCCTGGGATAAAGCCCACTTGGTCATGATGTATGATCTTCTTAATGTGTTGTTGGATTCTGATTGCTAGAATTTTGTTAAGGATTTTTGCATCTATGTTCATCAGTGATATTGGCCTGTAGTTTTCTTTTTTGCAACAGTGAATGGAATCTTTACCAGGTTTTGGGATTAGGGTGATGGTGGCCTCATAGCATGAGTTTGGAAGTTTCCCTTCCTCAGCAATTTTCTGAAAGAGTTTGAGTAGAATAGGTGTTAGCTCTTCTCTAAATTTTTGGTAGAATTCAGCTGTGAAGCCATCTGGACCTGGGCTTTAGTTTGCTGGAAGATTTCTGATTACAGCCTCTACTTCCGTGCTTGTGATGGGTCTATTCAGATTTTCTATTTCTTCCTGGTTCAGTTTTGGAAAGTTGTACTTTTCTAGGAATTTGTCCATTTCTTCCAAGTTATTCATTTTATTGCCATATAATTGCTGATAGTATTCTCTAATAATCCTTTGTATTTCTATGTTGTCGGTTGTGATCTCTCCATTTTCATTTCTAATTTTATTGATTTGGTTCTTCTCCCTTTATTTCTTGATGAGTCTGGCTAGTGGTTTGTCAATTTTATTTACCTTCTCAAAGAACCAGCTTTTGGTTTTGTTGATTTTTGCTATGGTCTCTTTTGTTTCTTTTGCATTTATTTCTGCCCTAATTTTTAAGATTTCTTTCCTTCTACTAACCCTGGGGTTATTCATTTCTTCCTTTTCTAGTTTCTTTAGATGTAGGGTTAGGTTATTTAGTTGACTTTTTTCTTGTTTCTTGAGGTGTGCCTGTATTGTTATGAACTTCCCCCTTAGCACTGTTTTTACAGTGTCCCAGAGGTTTTGGGTTGTTGTGTTTTCATTTTCATTCATTTCTATGCATATTTTTATTTCTCTTTTGATTTCTTCTATGATGTGTTCATTATTCAGCAGTGTGTTGTTCAGCATCCATATGTTGTCATTTTTAATGGTTTTTCTCCCGTAATTGAGATCTAATCTTACTGCATTGAGGGTAGAAAAGATGCTTGGAATGATTTCAGTTTTCTTGAATTTACCAAGGCTAGATTTATGGCCCAGGATGTGATCTATCCTGGAAAAGGTTCCGTGTGCACTTGAGAAAAAGGTGAAATTCATTGTTTTGGGGTGAAATGTCCTATAGATGTCTACTAGGTCAAACTGGTCTATTGTATCATTTAAAGTTTGTGTTTCCTTGTTAGTTTTCTGTTTAGTGGATCTATCCATAGATGTAAGTGGGGTATTAAAATATCCCACTATTATTGCACTGTTGTTAATTTCCCCTTTCATACTTGTTAGTAATTGTCTTACATATTGCAGTGCTCCTATGTTGGGTGCATAAATACTTATAATTGTTATATCTTCTTCTTGGATTGATCCTTTGATCATTATGTAGTTTCCTTCTTTGTCTCTTTTCAGTCTTTGTTTTAAAGTCTACTTTATCTGATATGAGTATTGCTACTCCTGCTTTCTTTTGGTCTCTATTTGCATGGAATATCTTTTTCCAGCCCTTCACTTTCAATCTGTATGTGTCCCTCATTTTGAGGTGGGTCTCTTGTAGACAACATATATGGTGGTCTTGTTTTTGTATCCATTCAGCCAGCCTTTGTCTTTTGGTAGGGGCATTCAACCCATTTATGTTTAAGGTAATTATTGATAAGTATGAACCCTTTGCCATTTTCTTTATTGCTTTGGGTTCGAGTTTATACACCCTTTCTGTGTTTCCTGTCTAGAGAAGATCCTTTAGCATTTGTTGGAGAGCTGGTTTGGTGATGCTGAATTCTCTCAGCTTTTGCTTGTCTGTAAAGCTTTTGATTTCTCCTTCATATTTGAATGAGATCCTTGCTGGGTACAGTAATCTGGGATGTAGGTTATTTTCTTTCATCACTTTAAGTATGTCTTGCCATTCCCTCCTGGCCTGAAGAGTTTCTGTTGAAAGATCAGCTGTTATCCTTATGGGAATCCCCTTGTGTGTTATTTGTTGCTTTTCCCTTGCTGCTTTTAATATTTGTTCTTTGTGTTTGATCTTTGTTAATTTGATTAATATGTGTCTTGGAGTATTTCGCCTTGGGTTTGTCTTGTTGGGAACTCTCTGGGTTTCTTGGATTTGGGTGATTATTTCTTTCCCCATTTTAGGGAAGTTTTCAACTATTATCTCCTCAAGTATCCTCTCATGGTCTTTCTTTTTGTCTTCTTCTTCTGGGACTCCTATGATTCAAATGTTGGAGCGTTTAACATTGTCCCAGAGGTCTCTAATATTGTCCTCATTTCTTTTAATTCGTTTTTCTTTTTTCCTCTCTGTTTCATTTATTTCTACAATTCTATCTTCTAGCTTGCTTATCCTGTCTTCTGCCTCTGTTATTCTGTTTGTTCCCTCCAGAGTGTTTCTGATCATATCTATTGCATTATTCATTGTATATTGACTCTTTTTTATTTCCTCTAAGTCCTTATTAAACCTTTCTTGCATCTTCTCAATCCTTTTCTCCAGGTTATTTATCTGTAACTCCATTTTGCTTTCAAGATTTTGAATCATTTTCACCATCAAAATTCAAAATTCTTTATCAGGTAGATTCCCAATATCTTCCTCTTTTGTTTGTGTTGGTGGGCATTTATCTTGTTCCTTTACTTGCTTTACTTCATCTTGCTTATATTGCTTTGCTTGGGGTGGCCTTTCTGTCTTCTGGCATTTTGTGGAGTTCTCTTTATTATGTAGTTTCCTCGCTGTGTGTGGGGTTGGACTGGTGTCTTGTCAAGGATCCCTGGTTAGGGAAGCTTGTGTCGGTGTTCTGGTGGGTGGAGCTGGATTTCTTCTCTCTGGAGTGCAATGAAGTGTCCACTAATGAGTTATGAGATGTCAGTGAGTTTGGAATGATTTTGGGCAGCCTGTATATTGAAGCTCAGGGCTATTTTCCTGTGTTGCTGGAGATTTTGCTGGTGGAACTTTTTGACCCTTGGGTGGTGCTTGGTTTTAGTGTAGGTATGGAGGCATTTGATGAGCTCCTCCTGATTAATGTTCCCTGGAGTCAGGAGTTCTCTGGTGTTCTCAGTATTCGGGCTTAAGCCTCTTCCCTCTGGTTTTTGGTCTTATTCTTGGAGTAGCCTCTAGACTTCTCTATCTGTCATTTCCAAGGTGGTTCCCTCTGTTTTAGCTTCTGTTTGCTGGTCTCTTCAGTGTCTAATTTCCGCCCTGACCCTAGGGGGCAGGTGGACACTTTTTAAGACTCAGTTGTTCAGTCCTGTTCTGGGAAGGGAGGAACGCTGCAGACAAATATCTCTGGTGTCTGTGGGGGTGCTCACAGCTTCTCGGGCACACTGGGTTTGCCCCCTCTCTCAGCATGTGTGCTGTCCCAGTCGACACTGCACAGGCTCTGGGTTGCTCTGCTGGGAACTGTCCGCGGCTGGCGCTGGGTTGCATGTACTTCCTAGGTCTGAGCGACTCAAGTTCATGTTCTTAGGTACTCCACAAAGGGGCAGACTTGGTTCAACCTGCGTTTTGTGCTTTCCGCTGTCCAAGCAGCTCAGGTGGCCAGGTGTTTGGCGAACGTGGTCGCTGCAACTTATCGCCTCCCCGGTCCCTGCCACTCGGTTTTCTGGGTGTACAACTGGTGTACCTTCTCAGGTGGATATCAACCAGCCCGAGCCCAAGAAGTCTTGATTAGCAACGAAGCCTACCTGCAGTTTGGTATGGGATGCCTTTCTGGGGCCGCAGTTCCCCCTCCGGCTCTGGCTGCACTCCCTTACCTGTCTCAGCGGGGGGATGGGGGATGGGCCGACCGCAGCTGGCTGGCTCTGCTCAGTCTTTTGTTCTGTGAGCGGGGCTGGCGGAGTCTTAGGTTAGAGCTTTCTGCCTTTTCGTGGGAAGCTATCCCAGTCTGCTTTGCTATCCCCAGTTAGTTCTCTCAGATTGTTCTCGTGGCATTCAAGCCCAGTCCTCTCTCTAAGCAGTTCAGCCGGCACCTCCCTGCCCAGCCCCTGCTTGCTAATGGCGTATGCAGGAGTCTGCGCTGCTTCTCTGCTTGGAGTTACCGTTTGGTGGGTAATCTGTGGGTTTTAATTATTTCTTTCTTTTTCCTCCCGGTTATGTGGCCCTCTGAGGTTCCAAGGCTCACCACAGACTCACCAGTGAGAGTGTTTCCTGGTGTTTGGAAACTTCTCTCTTTTTAAAGCCTCCCTTCCTGGGATGGAGCTCCGTCCTTACCTCTTTTGTCTCTCTTTTTATCTTTTATGTTTTTTCCTACCTCCTTTCAAAGACAATGGGCTGCTTTTCTCAGTGCCTGATGTCCTCTGCCAGCCTTCAGAAGTTGTTTTGTGGACTTTACTCTGCGTTCAAATGTTCTTTTTGTGGGGGAGAGAGTGGTTTCGCCATCCTATTTCTCCGCCATTTTGTTCCTCTCCCTGCTGGCAGATTCTTTACCGTCTGAGCCACCAGTGAAGCCCATGAATTTATTAATGTTAACTTTATTGAGATACAATTCACATGACATAAAATTCACGTGTTTAATGTGTACACTTCAGTGGCTTTTCGTCTAATCACAGAATTGCACAACCATCACTTCTGTCCAATTTTAAAACATTCTCATCACTCACGGTTTGAATTTTGATCTATGAAAGATGGAATGAGAAGCAGCCAGGAGATAAATTGCTCACCTTCCCCCTGTGACAGACTGTAGTGAGATGCAGTGGCTCCATATGGCCTCTCTAGAGATGTCCTGCTTGACAAAATAACCAGCTGCGATTTCTTGTAGCAATTTGCAACAACTCAGTGACAGAACATCTTATATTTGATTTCCATCCTGTCTCCTTCATTTGTCCTTTCCAGCACTCTTAATTTTCTGGAACCAAAATACTCAACAAAGTATGAGCATGTAAACTCTGCTTTAGGCTCTATTTTCTAGAATATGGGTAAAATGCATGGCATTCAAGGATTTCCACACTCTGACTTCCACAGTATCTCCCTCTACACACAGAGCCATGACATTCCATTCTTTATACTTCATTTCCTTCAGACTACTCAGTTTCCAAGACGGTCACTTCTTTTCCTATGCTATTTCATCAGTCCACAATACACAATGTACTTTCCTAATTCAGTTGAATTCAGTTCAGTTCAGTCGCTCGGTCGTGTCTGACTCCCTGCGACCCCATGAATAACAGCACGCCAGGCCTCCCTGTCCATCACCAACACCCGGAGTTCACTCAAACTTGTGTCCATCGAGTGGGTGATTCCATCCAGCCATCTCATTCTCTGTCGTCCCCTTCTCCTCCTGCCCCCAATCCCTCCCAGCATCAGAGTCTTTTCCAGTGAGTCAACTCTTCGCATGAGGTGGGCAATGTATTGGAGATTCAGCTTTAGCATCAGTCCTTCCAATGAACACCCAGGATTGATCTCCCTTGGAATGGACTGGTTGGATGTCCTTGCAGTCCAAGGGACTCTCAAGAGTCTTCTCCAGCACCACAGTTCAAAAACATCAATTCTTCAGCGATCAGCTTTCTTCACAGTCCAACTGTCACATCCATACATGACCATGGGAAAAAGCATAGCCTTGACTAGATGGACGTTTGTTGGCAAAGTAATGTCTCTGCTTTTCAATATGCTATCTAGGTTGGTCATAACTTTCCTTCCAAGGAGTAAGTGTCTTTTAATTTCATGGCTGTAATCAGCATCTGCAGTGATTTTGGAGCCCAGAAAAATAAAATCTGATACTGTTTCCACTATTTCCCCATCTATTTCCCATGAAGTAATGGGGCCAAATGCCATGATCTTTGTCTTCGGAATGTTGAGCTTCAAGTCAACCTTTTCACTCTCCTCTTTCACTTTCATCAAGAGGCTTTTGAGTTCCTCTTCACTTTCTGCCATAAGGGTGGTGTCATCTGCATATCTGAGATTACTGATATTTCTCCCGGCAATCCTGATTCCAGGTTGTGCTTCTTCCAGCCCAGCGTTCCTCATGATGTACTCTACATATAAGTTAAATAAGCAGGGTGACAATATACAGCCTTGACGTACTCCTTTTACTATTTGGAACCAATCTGTTGTTCCATGTCCAGTTCTAACTGTTGCTTCCTGACCTGCATTCAGGTTTCTCATCAAGAGGCACATGGACATCACCAGATGGTCAACAGCAAAATAAGATTGATTATATTCTTTCCAGCCAAAGATGGAGAAGCTCTATACAGTTAGCAAAAACAAGACCAGGAGCTGACTGTGGCTCAGATCATGAACTCCTCATTGCCAAATTCAGACTGAAATTGAAGAAAGTAGGGAAAGCCACTAGACCATTCAGATATGACCTAAATCAAATCCCTTATGATTATACAGTGGAAGTGAGAAATAGATTTTAGGGACTATACCTGATAGATAGACTGCCTGATGAACTCTGGACGGAGGTTCGTGACATTGTACAGGAGACAGGGACCAAGACCATCCCCATGGAAAAGAAATGCAAAAAAGCAAAATGGCTGTCTGAGGAGGCCTTACAAATAGCTGAGAAAAGAGGAGAAGCAAAGGCAAAGGAGAAAGTGAAAGATAAATTCATCTGAATGCAGAGTCCCAAAGAATAGCAAGGAGAGATAAGAAAGCCTTCCTCAGTGATCAATGCAAAGAAATAGAGGAAAACAACAGAATGGGAAAGACTAGAGATCTCTTCAAGAATATTAGCTATACCCAGGGAACATTTCATGCAAAGATGGGCACAATAAAGGACAGAAATGGTATGGACCTAACAGAAGCAGAAGATATTAAGAAGAGGTGGCAAGAATACACAGAAGAACTGTACAAAAAAGATCTTCAGGACCAAGATAGTCACGATAAGATGATCACTCACCTAGAGCTAGACATCTTGGAAGTGAACTCAAGTGGGCCTTAGAAAGCATCACTATGAACAAAGCTAGTGGAGGTGATGGAATTCCATTTGAGCTATTTCAAATCCTGAGAGATGATGCTGTGAAAGTGTTGCACTCAATGTGCCAGCAAATTTGGAAAACTCAGCAGTGGCCACAGGACTGGAAAAGGTGTTTTCATTCCAATCCCAAAGAAAGGCAATGCCAAAGAATGCTCAAACTACTGCACAATTGCACTCATCTCACACGCTAGTAAAGTCATGCTCAAAATTCTCCAAGCCAGACTTCAGCAATAGTGAACTCCCAGATGTTCAAGCAGGTTTTAGAAAAGGCAGAGGCACCAGAGATCAATTTGCCAACATCCGCTGGATCATGGAGAAAGCAAGAGAGTTCCAGAAAAACATCTATTTCGCTTCATTGACTATGGCAAAGCCTTTGACTGTGTGGATCACAACTTTCCTAGTTATTCAACCCCTAAAAATTTTATTTTTCTTTTAAGGTCCAGAGAAAAGCCCCTGTTAGATATTTTAATCACTCTTTCCTCTCACTGTCTTTCACTTACACTTTTAGTGAAGCATTTATACATCTTACCTTGAATCACAGTCAAATTTTATCACATCCTTAGGATTTCCCTGGTGGCTCAGACGGTAAAGCATCTGCTTATAATGCAGGAGACCCGGGTTCAATCCCTGGGTCGGGAAGATCTCCTGGAGAAGGAAATGGAAACCCACTCCAGCATTCTCGCCTGGAAAATCCATGGACAGAAGAGCCTGGTAGGGTACAGTCCATGGGGTTGCAAAGAATCAGACCCAACTAAGCAACTTCAAAATGTTAAGATCCTTTGGAATTAGGTTCCTTGTTCTCTTTTGACTTTGTGACCCCAAAATGTCATGGCACAATGCCTTGCACATAGTGGGGGATCAACAAATGTTGAATTAAATATTAAGTTCCATAACAGGAAAACAGTATTGCAAATTGATACACTGATATTAATTTCAAATGACATTCAGTTCAGTTCAGTTCAATTCAGTCGCTCAGTCGTGTTCAGTTCAGTTCAGTTCAATTCAGTCACTCAGTCGTGTTCGACTCTCCGCGATGTGTTAGCAGCTATTAAACATTTTATTTGCCCTGAGGGTTTCATGACACAAAGCCCTTTAAATCTTCAAAGTATATTTTCCAGAAGATCTGATTTATTTCATAGTATTTCTTTTAACATGAAGAAAAATCACAGTGAAATTGGAAAACAAAGAGGCATCTATACATTTAATTTTGTCCTAGGTAGAACTGCTGAAAAATTATCTGTTTTTCAGAAAACATTTTTAATGTATCTCAAAAAAATTATGGAACATGGGTATTAATAAACCACACATATATTGATGCTGCCAGAGAAATATTACAGTTTACCGAGAATATTTTACTTTTCTCAGAAAATACAGAAAACTTTCCCATAAGAATATTGTTAGGCATTAGCTAATAATGAATTTTAATCAACCCCCAAAATTTTTGAAGTGTTTATTGCCATGTATGTTTCCTGCTCTCTAATATTATACAGATACTTGAGATGGGTTGGTTCTGCAGCAAACTCGGGCTTAACCATGAATAGCAATGGGCTAGAACATTATTAAATAGTGTTGTGCTAATTTCACTTCATCTGGAAAAGAAAACAAAATATTTAGTGGAACTTACTAATATGCTTCATATTAATTTCCACGACACCAAAGCAAGCTCATTATTATATTAATCATTTAATGGTGGCTCAGTTAAATGACAGCAAACAATTGATGATGACACTGGCTTACCAGTCTCTGCCACCTCCACACAACAAAATTCTAATAACCTGCAGCTTAGAAAGTTTATGATGAGATGGTATAAGTGGTTTTTGCTCTTAATGATAGGAATCAAGCCACCCAAGCATTTTATGTGGAAGCTCAAATAATTGAAACAGTGGAGAATCTGATATCAATTCCACATCTTTCAGATATTTCAGACATTACTCATGAGTCTACCTTAATGTTTTACTTCTCATTTTTATTTTAAAACCAGCTAAAATCTATACTACTGTATTTTCAAGAGCCACTTACAATTTTTCTTCCTTTTGGGAGCATGCTTGGATCACTTCATCAAACTTTCAAATACAGCCACTATGCTTTATCCTTCTCCACATTAGTACCTTCAGAATCTCTTTTAAACTAGATGGATTCTCAGCACCTAGACACAACATTTTCAGTACCTAAATCGTTATTTTATTTTCTGTACTATCTACCATTTCCTCCTTTTTTGTCTTTCTTCATTATCAGCAAGCCAGAAATCTAGATTTCTTCCTTGTTGTCAACATCCACATTGATCTAAAAGCCCTATGCATTATACCCTCCAAACAACTCAAATCCATGCTGTCCTAACTATCCTCATACCCACTTCTAGTCATCTCCAATACTATCTATTAAATACTTTTAGTAGTCACTAATCACAGAAAGAAGTCTAAACATCTTTAAAGCAGGACTTTTCCACAAACTTTCTCACCTCCAAATGCATCCCATCTTCAGATCATATATTCAAATGAGCTGAACTACATGTTATTCACCAAAAATAGCCAAATTTCTTTGTGACTCCATGTTATTTACTGTCTGGTCAATATTTTTCCCTCTGCCATGTCTACCGTTTTCTTATTCCCACCATATTCCTTACACCCACCTTAAATGTCATCTACTTACAAAAGCCTTTCCCCTTTCCAGATAGAAACATTTTAATTCTTTTTCTACCACAGACTTAAATTCATGTCTCTAGCATTTTACTTTCTATATTACCATGCAAGTATATATTTATATATCTATCTTCTGTACTAACGAATATTTTTTGAGGCCAGATGCCTTCAAAATACCTTCACTGGCAGTTCCCCATTAATAAAACAATGCATGATGTACAATTAGCTCTCAGTAAGCATCTGTTGATTCAAAGGCTGGGAATAACCTTGAGTTAATCTTATAGCTTTCTGGACCATCCCCAAAAGATTATCAGTTCACCCATGAAAATTTGAAGATAATGATATTACAAAATCTATCATATATTTATGTCAGGAAGGTCTTTTTTCCTAAACAAACTAATAATCCTATCCATCACAAAAAAAATATATTTAATCCTACAGCTCTAGATTAAATATACCAGTTCCTACCCCTTCCTTAAAGGGAAGGCAATGGCAACCCATTCCAGTACTCTTAACTGGAAAATCCCATGGACGGAGGAGTCTGGTAGGCTGCAGTCCATGGGGTCACGAAGAGTCACACACGACTGAGTGACTTCACTTTCACTTTTCCTTTCATGCATTGGAGAAGGAAATGGCAACCAACTCCAGTGTTCTTACCTGGAGAATCCCAGGGATGGCAGAGCCTGGTGGGCTGGCGTCTATGGGGTTTCACAGAATCAGACACAACTGAAGCGACTTAGCAGCAGCAGCATCACTTCCTTAAAACTACTTTTCATTCTTAGATATGTTCCTTCTTTTCTCTACATTCCTTTAGCTCACTTATATGCAGAGTACATCATGAGAAACGCTGGGCTGGATGAAGAACAAGCTGTAATCAAGACTGCTGGGAGAAATATCAATAACCTCAATACACAGATGACACCACTCTTATGGCAGAAAGTGAAGAACTAAAGAGCTTCTTGATGAAAGTGAAAGAGGAGAGTGAAAAAGTTGGTTTAAAGCTCAACATTCAAAAAACTAAGACCATGGCATCCGGTCCCACCACTTCATGCCAAATAGATGGGGAAACAGTGGAAACAGTGTCAGACTTTATTTTTCTGGGCTCCAAAATCACTGCAGATGGTGATTGGAGCCATGAAATTAAAAGATGCTTACTCCTTGGAAGGAAAGTTATGACCAACCTAGATAGCATATTAAAAAGCAGAGACATTCCTTTGCCAACAAAGGTCCGTCTAGTCAAGGCTATGGTTTTTCCAGTGGTCATGTATGGATGTGAGAGTTGGACTATAAAGAAAGCTGATCACCAAAGAATTTATGCTTTTGAACTGTGGTATTGGAGAAGACTCTTGAGAGTCCCTTGGACTGCAAGGAGATCCAACCAGTCCATCCTAAAGGAGATCAGTCCTGGGTGTTCATTGGAAGGACTGATGCTGAAGTTGAAACTCCAATACTTTGGCCACCTGATGCAAAGAACTGACTCATTGGAAAAGACCCTGATTCTGGGAAATATTGAGGGCAGGAGGAGAAGGGGACGACAGAGGATGAGATGTTTGGATGGCATCACTGACTCAATGCACATGGGTTTGGGTGGACTTCAGGAGTTGGTGATGGACAGGGAGGCCTGGTGTGCTGTGGTTCATGGGGTCGCAAAGAGTTGGACAGGACTGAGTGACTGAACTGAACTGAACTCCTGGAGTGAATACCAAGTTTAAAACAAACACTAGATAATTAAGTTTGCTGTGTACCAACTTTTATTTAGAGTTTGTGAACACCAGATAAATTTTAAATGACATTATAGAAAATAAATAATAATTTGAGCTAAAATTTTATTACATTTTAAAAAATAAATTACATTTAATTCGCATTTTGATTCTAATAGCATGAGTACAATTATAAGTTTTATTAAAATATTCAATTTAAAATTATTCTTTTCATGGATTCATTCATGACAAATTATGCAGACAAATTTCCTATTAAATCCAGATTGAGATTTACATATTTTGGTCAGAGTGACTATAATATATTCTATAATTAATTAGACTAATCTGTGTAAGTATCTTTGGGTGACTGAATCTCAAAAAAATATAAAATCTCAAAGATCATGCAAGAAGATAGTAGAAGCTGAATTTCACAAACATACAACTTATTTCAATGTATTGCCATTCATATCACTAGCAAATTATCTCAAGATTTCTTCACTAATTTTTTCATTCATCTGACATTTGTTATGTAATTACTTTATGTCATTTCCTATATTTAAAACTGGTGATATAAATACAAATAAGATGCATGAAGACAAGCACATGATGGAATAATGACAAAGCTTATACAATATGCCAAGAAACTACAGAAAAGGGAGCATTTATCTTGGCCCTGGGTGGTGGAAAATATTGAGCACAGAAAGTAAATATTTCAATCCATTTTAAAGAATGACTGGTAGTTTCCTTTATAAAATGAACTCTAAGTGCTTCAGTTCAGTTCAGTCATTCAGTAGTGTCCGACTCTTTGCGACCCCATGAATCACAGCACGCCAGGCCTCCCTGTCCATAACCAACACCCGGAGTTCATTCAAACTCACCTCCATTGGTCGGTGATGCCATTCAGCCATCTCATTCTCTGTCGTCCCCTTCTCCTCCTGCTCCCAATCGCTCCCAGCATCAGAGTCTTTTCCAGTTAGTCAACTCTTCGCATGAAGTGTCCAAAGTACTGGAGTTTCAGCTTTAGCATCAGTCCTTCCAATGAACACCCAGGACTGATCTCCTTTAGAATGGACTGGTTGGATCTCCTTATAGTCCAAGGGACTCTCAATAGTCTTCTCCAACACCACAGTTCAAAAGCATCAATTCTTCAGTGCTCAGCTTTCTTCACAGTCCGACTTTTCCATCCATACATGACCACGGGAAAAACCATAGCCTTGACTAGACGGACCTTGGTTGGCAAAGTAATGTCTCTGCTTTTTAATGTACTATCTAGGCTGGTCATAACTTTCCTTCCAAGGAGTAAGCGTCTTTTAATTTCATGGCTGCAATCAGCATCTGCAGTGATTTTGGAGCCCCAAAATATAAAGTCTGACACTGTTTCCACTGTTTTCCCATCTATTTCCCATGAAGTGATGGGACCAGATGCCATGATCTTTGTTTTCTGAATGTTGAGCTTCAAGCCAACCTTTTCACTCTCCTCTTTCACTTTCATCAAGAGGCTTTTGAGTTCCTCTTCACTTTCTGCCATAAGGGTAGTGTCATCTGCATATCTGATGTTATTGATATTTCTCCCAGTAATCTTGATTCCAGCTTGTGCTTCTTCCAGCCCAGCGTTCCTCATGATGTACTCTTTTTATAACTTAAATAAGCAAGGTGACAATATACAACCTTGACGTACACCTTTTCCTATTGGAACCAGTCTGTTGTTCCATGTACAGTTCTGACTGTTGCTTCCTGACCTGCATACAGGTTTCTCAAGAGGCAGGTCAGGTGGTCTGGGATTCCCATCTCTTTCAGAATGTTCCACAGTTTATTGTGATCCACACAGTCAAAGGCTTTGGCATAGTCAATGAAGCAGAAATAGATGCTCTTCTGGAACTCTCTTGCTTTCTCCATGATCCAGCAGATGTTGGCAATTTGATCTCTGGTGCCTCTGCCTTTTCTAAAACCTGCTTGAACATCTGGGAGTTCACGGTTCACATAGTGCTGAAGCCTGGCTTGGAGAATTTTGAGCATGACTTTACTAGCGTGTGAGATGAGTGCAACTGTGCGGTAGTTTGAGCATTCTTTGGCATTGCCTTTCTTTGGGATTGGGATGAAGACTGACCTCTTCCAGTCCTGTGGCCACTGCTGAGTTTTCCAAATCTGCTGGCATATTGAGTGAAGCACCTTCACAGCATCATCTTTCAAGACTTGAAATAGCTCAACTGGAATTCCATCACCTCCACTAGCTTTGTTCGTAGTGATGCTTTCTAAGGCCCACTTGACTTCACATTCCAAGATGTCCGGCTCTAGGTCAGTGATCACGTTATCCTCTTCACTTTCTGCCATAAGGGTGGTGTCATCTGCATATCTGAGGTTATTGATATTTCTCCCAGCAATCTTGATTCCAGCTTGTGCTTCTTGCAGCCCAGCTTTCCTCATGATGTACTCTGCATATAAGTTAAACAAGCAGGGTGACAATATTCAACCTTGACATTCTCCTTTTCCTATTTGGAACCAGTCTGTCGTTCCATGTCCAGTTCTGACTGTTGCTTCCTGACCTGCATACAGGTTTCTCAAGAGGCAGGTCAGGTGGTCTGGTATTCCCATCTTTTTCAGAATTTTCCACAGTTTGTTGTAATCCACACAGTCAAAGGCTTTGGCATAATGAATGAAGCAGAAATCGATATTTTTCTGGAATTCTCTTGCTTTTTCCATGATCCAGTGGATGTTGGCAATTTGATCTCTGATTCCTCTGCCTTTTCTAAAACCAGCTTGAACATCTTACTTAGTGGTAAAATTTTATGATACACTTGCTTTCTGAGTGAAAACAACATCCCTCAGAGCAGTAGGCCTTGTCTCTAAGCAAAGCAAGGAGAAGCAAACTGCAAAACTGATTTTAGCTTTCTCGTAAGTTTTAGCTAACCATCTTTCTACTATTAAGCCCCGTGTTGTTAAAAGCAATGTCCCATTGAACCCATCTGTTTCATTAAGGCAACTGGCAATTTTTGAAAGAAATGATTCCCACACACACACACATGTATGGTTACCCTAATCTATTAAAAATTGTTTCTAATATTGGCATTAAAACAGAGCAGATATGTTTGATACCAGTTAATATGTTCAGTTACTATAATTAACATTTGATAAGAGTAAAAGCCCTTGAGCACAAAAAACCACAACCACACAAAAGCTTCATACTCTCTTATCACCATTAATAGAGAACTTTGCTTTACATCTTTAAAATACACTTAATAAAGAAAGCAACTGAATTCAAAAACAGATACTACGTCCACAAAAGGGAAAATGCTATCTAAGGGAGGGTGATGGTTTTATTGTTTTTTTTTCCAATCAGTTCAAAAATAAATGCATGAAGTTTCAATATTAGTTTCCTCTTATTGAATAAAAATAATCAAAGAATCATGAAATGGAGAGATGCGCATGAAATGTAAATAAGAAAATCAAGATTTTTTTCATCATTGTAGGCCTCAGATCTAATATTCTTGAGGGTCACCCTGTTCAATGTATATTGCCAATACTAAAGTTCAAATGACCTATATAAATTAGACTGATGTTTATCAATGATGCAGTTGAGATTTCAATTTCCACATAATATATTAAATTATTAAATTGTGAGATATAGCAAATTATAGAACTGTAACTTAGATAACTCAAAAAATTAGACATGGCAACCCACCCAGTCTAGTAAGTATAACAGAAGTGAGAGAGGGGCAAACGAACACGGGATGGAGTCAACTAAATGAATATCAAAAAAGTATCAATACAATGACTAAAAGGCATGGCTTCTCTTCTGCTTTTAAGGTTTGGTTCTTAAAAAATTGTCACCTTTCATAGCTGATGCATAACAGAAAGAAAGAAGAAGGCAGGAGAGAATTTGTAGAATGAGACTTTGTGAAATGATCAGAGCCCAAATTTTCACAAAATAACTGACAAGTTTCTGGTCTAAAAGAAGAACCAATCCCTCATGTATAAGACAATGAAAAACTTTCAAACTTAAAAACCAGAAAACCACATCATTACCTCAATAATTATGCCAATACTCTTCACATGTCACTCTTAAATATGAAAAATGTTAATAGGTTACGAACAGATGATCCTGTTTTTTCTTACATGTTTATTCACTAGTGATTTCAGTACTGAATAATGACTAATAGGAAAAACACATGACAATACATTTACTTCCGCTCATCTTCATTCTCTAATGCTGATCCTGTAACATGAAATCAAGATTCTTAAAAGGATGAATCTCTTTCAGTTGGTGTGGAAGAGTATTTTAGTCATGAGTACATATATTGGTCACATCTAATTACAAAGAACGTTTGTCACTGTATGGGAACAGATGAAACTTATGACCCACGCTTGGGATAATGACAATAATAATGACTACAACACATTAACTCAACATACTAGTAATTTCTTAAAGAACTGAATGTCCTATTTTCTGTCAGGACTGTGGTGCTGGAGAAGACTCTTGAGAGTCCCTTGTACCGCAAGGAGATCCAACCAGTCCATTCTAAAGGAGATCGATCCTGGGTGTTCATTGGAAGGACTGATGCTAAAGCTGAAACTGCAATACTTTGGCCACCTCGTGCGACGAGTTGACTCACTGGAAAAGACTGATGCTGGGAAGGGTTGGGGGCGGGAGGAGAAGGGGACGACCGAGAATGAGATGGCTGGATGGCATCACCAACTCTGTGGACATGAGTTTGAGTGAACTCCGGGAGTTGGCAATGGACAGGGAGGCCTGGCGTGCTGTGATTCATGGGGTCGCGGAGAGTTGGACACGACTGAGCTACTGAACTGAACTGAACTAAACTTTGCTCTGATATAGCCATCAAATAAAATAAAATACTTCTCTAACTTTTAACCACTTTAGGAATAATATTTGTAAAGAGTTAACTGTGTAAATACTGTGAAGTCTTAAGAGAATTTTTAAAAGAACAATTAATATGCTTAAAGTCCTCTGGTAGCAAAATATACATGTTTATAATAATGTTTATTTTTACATTACAGTTCATTGGTTTATTATACCAAACTATAACATTACATTGAACTTCTAAAAACTGCCAATATTCCATGCCTAATTGACTTAGACAAAAAAGTTAATGTTTTTGAACACTTTATTTTATTTTATATTCTTTATTTCTTGAGTTTATTTATGTCTTTGTTTTGAAAAGACACCCAATCCACTAATAAGATTAAGTACAAACATTTTTCTGTTATGTGTAAAATTAAAAATTTTAGTTAATTTGGGATGAGAAAGGACATAGTAAATATCTGTGCCTGATTATGAGAGTCTAATCTATAGATTAGCACCTCATTTCAGTGCTTCTTGGAAATCTAACAACATCTTCAACAACACATCATCAAAAAAATTTAATATACTTAAAGGAAACAAATTAAGACTTTAAAGTTTAAGAACTGCATTATGTCTACTTTAAAAGTATATTACAATGTTGACTCAATGAAAGCTAACTTCTATTTGCTAAGGGGATAATATTTACTCTGTAGTGACAGCAGTCTAAATTTCAATCAATTTTTACTGCCAATACTTAAAACCAATTCTGTTATATTCTGTCATATTGGTATCACTTGAATGATTCTAAAACTGAATTAGATTCAATTAGACCCATAGCAAGGTAGCACTAGTGGTAAAGGACATGCCGGTCAACGCAGAAGACTTAAGAAACCACTGGGTGGGGAAGATCCCCTGGAGGAGGGCATGGCAACCCACTCTATTCTTCTTTCCTGGAGAATCTCATGGACAGAGGAGAATGGCTGGCTACAGTCTCAAAGAGTTGGAAATGACTGAAAGCAACTCAGAATGCACACAGAAGCAGACCTATAGCTAAAAAAATATTGTTTTTGTAATATGTGTCAAGTACACCATAACAGAATTTGTAAAAGGCAAACATTTTGAGACAACATTTTTTTAATCTAAAAAGTAGGATTGATTCCAATATAGCATTATTTGCAATGGAAGGATTTTGTTTCATTAATCATATAGAAAATTCATAAATTAAAATTCTCTAATTTAACAGAAAATAAAGAAAGTGTACATTAGCTACTAGGATAGGGCTTTAATAGCTCAAAATAAATTCTGCGAATAACTTTTTTAAATTCCCAAACATCAGAATATGGATTGAACCTCATAATTTTACGTCCCTTAAATTTAGTCTGCAAGTTAGAAGTTTACCCAAAACTAAGGCAGAACACCAAAATCACATGTAACTAATGACCACTTACAAAGGTTAACTTCCCTACATTCCTTTGGAAAATATGGGACATTCTGAGCTATTGTTAGAACTCAATCTGCATCTGTGCTTTGTTGAGCTCTCTACAAGATTACATGAGGAGGGATTTGGGATTGTTGCTAAGTTCCAGGACAGACTGAAGTGAGGATATTTTCAAAGGAAAGAGAGACTTGAAGCTATAATTCAGTGTGAGAGATAAAGGTAGAAAGTGTGAGTGTGCTTAGTCACTCAGTCATGCCCAACTCTTGCAACCCCACAGACTGTAGCCTGCCAGGCTCCTCTGTCCATGGAATTCCCCAGGCAAAAATACTGGAGAGGGTTGCCATTCCCTTCTTCAAAAGGAGAAGAAAGATATCTTGGATTTGGGGGTAGGAATAGAGCAGCCTTGAAAAGAATATTAACCATGAGCTCATAGAGGCTTAAACTGGTGATACATTAGAAACAGAAAAATGGCAATCAGGGTTCAATCAGTGCAAAACAATGATGTGCCATACCCTAAACGGGCTTTCACTGAAAGAGTTTCTCTAGAGCTATCTCTGAAAGTGCCATGTAGCCCTAGGATGAGCATGTGTCCCAATTTGTCCTGGACCATTGCTGTTTATACCCCTTTCTCGACATAACTAATAACAGTGTTCCCATTTGCTCTTCATTGTGTTTCCTGCTCTGGATAATTAAATAATATGGTTAGCTATGGGAGAAAAGCAGTTCCTGAGAGAACGCTTTGTATGCTAAGTGATTTAATAATGAAAAGCTCCCAGGGGACAGTGGCAAGGGAATGAGAAAGGCAGAACAGGAAAGGGGGAGACACCAAGGAGAATCTGCATTCATGCACAGTCCTACTGAACAAGGCTTTATCTTGGTCCCTCAAGGGACGTGTGGAATACAAATACATCTCAGAGTTAATTCCATCCTGAGGGGTGGATGCTGAGTTTTCATTTGTGCCTTAGTCATTGGCAAAGGGTGTCCCCAGGTGCTTCCAGCTCTCTGTAGGAGTAGGTGAGGTGGTTCCAGTGGCAGGGGACAGCCCCCCAAGAAAGAGCAATCTTAAGTGGAAGCTTGGATATGAAAGGGCACAGAGAGATAAATTATAGATAAGGAATCTGGAACAAAGAACCAGCAGCAATTACTATAGTCATCCTGTGTGGTAGCCTCCAGAGGACTCACAAGACTCACTCTGACCCACCCTGTATAGGTTGTTTATTAAATTAAGTTCCATGAATGATTCAGTGAGTCTGTCATACCTCAGGAAATGGAATGAATTTTCAAATCAGTATATGAACACATATTCCTAGAGAGGGAGCTTCCTCGTAGTTCAGCCGGTAAAGCATCAGCCCGCAATGTGGGAGACCTGGGTTCAATTCCTGGGGCAGGAAGATCCCCTGGAGAAGGAAATGGCAACCCACTCCAGGATTCTTGCCTGGAAAATCCCATGGATGGAGGAGCCTGGCAGGCTACAGTTCATGGGATCGCAAGAGTATCAGCATCCTAGAGAGTGAATATTTTTCTTCAGATTATTTTTAAAAAATCTTATGATCCAAATGAGATTCTGTAGACTTTGCAAGAGAAACTTCAAGAAACCCAGTGTTCTGTGCAATCCACACACGTGTCTGTAACTCCTTATAGTGTTAGTCACTGAGTCATGTCTGACTCTTCGCGACCCCATGGACTGTAGCCCACCAGGCTCCCCTGTCCATGAGATTTTAAAGGCAAGAATACTGTAGTGGGTTGCCGTTCCCTTCTCCAGGGGATCTTCCCAATCCAGGGATCAAACACAGGTCTTCCACATGGCAGGCAGATTCTCAACTGTCTAAGCCACCAAGGAAGCCATAACTCTTTAGGTAAAGAAACAATTCCCTGAATAACCTCACATGTGTAAAATAGATTTTTAAATTTTTTGCATAGGCCCCTCAGAAGTAAGAAATACATAACTGGGGAATTCAATGCTGCTGGAAACTCAGAATCACTAGGTGACTGTAAGTCAGCTGGTGATGCTGAATTTTAATCCTTCTAGTGAATAATTTATCAGGGCAAATAAATGTTACAAAATTTTCTTTTTCCTTTGCCAACCTATCAGTGGACTCCAGATTTAATCAAAAGTTGATCAATAAGATTGTCAGAAGAACCTTACTGAGGTTGTAGAAAATATGGAATAAACCGCTTTCCCAAGTGAGCTAGCAAACTTTTCAATTTTCCTTTTTCTCAGTACAACTACATGTTGGATACTCCCTTGAACACAGTCAGGCAACACAGCTCCTAACCAGGCCAATAATGAATAATGTATTACTTCTCTCCTCACATACTGATCACCATCTTCAGCACCAGTACTGCTGATACCTCCTAATTTTTATTTGCCTCCTCACACCTTAAATGTGTGACATTAGTGTTTGTTTACTTATTTCTAAGACATCTAACAACTTCTTAGTATGAGAGATGCAAAAATGCAGTGGCTCTTTCAAATTCTCATCTTTAATTTTCCTCTCTCAAATGGTTTTTATTCCACTTTGAACTGTGAAATGTATTCTTCTTAATTAAAAATTTTCAACATCTAATTTTAAAGGTATTTTCTATCTAGTCATTCTTACCTCTGAGAAGTTTTCATTATGTTACCATTTTCCCACACCACTTAGTAAGAAACACAAGTCATATTCAAATGAGAAAATTAACCAGTAAATTGAAAAGAAAAATTAAATAATTATATGTCTGTCAAAATGAATTTCAAGGACCAATTTTTGATTTGAATATTAATAATAATCACCATGAAAAACTACATCTCTTTTCTGACATTTACCTAATCTTTTCTGTTACTTTATTCTTATAATCATGATGTTTCTCTTATCAAATTCAAACTTTGTACAACTTTCAATATCTTTCATAGTTCATACTTTATTTCTACCATTTCTCAAAATCCCCCATCTGTAAAAGCTTCTCTACATGGATTTATTTGATTAATACCCTGTGTCTCATTATTATGACCTCTTAGTCCTACACCTTAATTCTTTCATTCCATCTTTTCCCTTTGGAGCAATTTCTAGAAAATACTACTTAGGCTTCACAGGTCTTGGTCTACAACTCAGCAATAACCATAATTCCTAAGTATTTCAATGAAATATAGTGCAACATGAAGATGGGTTCTTCTTTTTACCTTTTAGATCAAGAATTACATGTCCTACACATTCTCCCACACTCCCCAACTCTAAACCTCCTTCAGTCTGAATCCAGAAACCATTATTATAAAAGTTAACCTCTGACAACCAAAGCAACATGGACATTGCTGGAGAAACCAAGAGCGAGAACCTAAAAGTTATCCCATGCTCTTGCAGACTGCCTTGTTTATTAAGTGGTGACAGGACTTCTTAATGCTAGCTCTTAATGATGCTCTATTCTCTTCCTCCAACCCTAGTTTACCAAGATGAAACATCTAGGAAAATAAAAATCATTAGTAAATGATAAAGTCCTCTGAACACAGTTCAGAAAACAGTACCCAGAATTTTCCACTTTTAGGACCAGTGTAGCAAGTTGGAAATGCCTGCTCTGGGTCATGTTAAGGTAAAGGGCAGAAAGACAATGCCTGATATATTTAAACCCAGGAATATTAATTGATGGCTATATTCATTTCACATGTTGCTAGCTTTTTAATATAATACTGAGAGTGGGTTCTATGTGTGTTAGTTGCTCAGTTGTGTCTGACTCTGTGACTCAATGGACAGTAGCCCACCAGGCTCGTCTGTCCATGGAATTTTCTCGGCAAGAATACTGGAGTGAGTTGCCATTCCCTTCTCCAGGGGCGTTCTTTGTAAGTAGTAATTATTTTTCCTGATACCTATCATCACAAGACTGAAGATGAAATTAAGGAACTGTAACATGTAGATTGGAGAAGGAAATGGCAACCCACTCCGGTGTTCTTGCCTGGAGAATCCCAGGGACGGGGGAGCCTGGTGGGCTTCCATCTACGGGGTCACATAGAGTCGGACACGACTGAAGTGACTTAGCAGCAGCAACATGTAGATACGGAGAAGGCAATGGCAAGCCACTCCAGTACTCTTGCCTAGAAAATCTCGTGGATGGAGGAGCCTGGTAGGCTGCATTCCGTGGGGCTGCTAAGGGTCAGACACGACTGAGCAACTTTACTTTCATTTTTCACTTTCACACATTGGAGAAGGAAATGGCAACCCACTCCAGTGTTCTTGCCTGGAGAATCCCAGGGAAGGGGGAGCCTGGTGGGCTTCCGTCTATGGGGTCACACAGAGTCAGACACGACTGAAGTGACTTAGCAGCAGCAGCAACATGTAGATAAAGTAATGCAAGTAAGTAAGGCTTAAAATTCTCCAAGCCAGGCTTCAGCTGGTTTTAGAAAAGGCAGAGGAAACAGAGATCAAATTGCCAGCATCCGCTGGATCATGGAAAAAGCAAGAGAGTTCCAGAGAAACATCTATTTCTGTTTTATTGACTATGCCAAAGCCTTTAACTGTGTGGATTACAATAAAATGTGGAAAATTCTGAAAGAGGTGGGCATACCAGACCACCTGACCTGCCCCTGTATGCATGTCAGGAAGCAACAGAACTGGACATGGAACAACAGACTGGTTCCAAATAGGAAAAGGAGTGCGTCAAGGCTCTATATTGTCACCCTGCTTTTTTAACTTATATGCAGAGTACCTCATGAGAAAATGCTGGGCTGGAGGAAGCACAAGCTGGAATCAAGATTGCTGGGAGAAATATCAATAACCTCAGATATGCAGATGACACCACCCTTACGGCAGAAAGTGAAGAAGAACTAAAGAGCCTCTTGATGAAAGTGAAAGAGGAGAGTGAAAAAGTTGGCTTAAAGCTCAACATTCAGAAAACTAAGATCATGGCATCTGGTCCCATCACTTCATGGGAAATAGATGGGGAAACAGTGGAAACAGTGGCTGACTTTATTTTGGGGGGCTCCAAAATCACTGAAGATGGTGATTGCAGCCATGAAATTAAAAGACACTTACTCCTTGGAAGGAAAGTTATGACCAAACTAGACAGAATATTAAAAAGCAGAGACAGTACTTTTCCAACAAAGGTCCATCTAGTCAAGGCTATGGTTTTTCCAGTAGTCATGTATGGATATGAGAGTTGGACTATAAAGAAAGCTGAGCGCTGAAGAATTGATGCTTTTGAACTGTGGTGTTGGAGAAGACTCTTGAGAGTCCCTTGGACTGCAAGGAGATCCAACCAGTCCATCCTAAAGGAGATCAGTCCTGGGTGTTCATTTGAAGGACTGATATTGAAGCTGAAACTCCAATAATTTGGCCACCTGATGCAAAGAGCTGACTCATTGGAAAAGACCCTGAAGCTGGGAAAGATTGAAGGCAGGAGGAGAAGGGGACGACTGAGGATGAGATGGTTGGATGGCATCACCGACTCAATGGACATGGGTTTGTGTGGACTCCAGGAGTTGGTGATGGACAGGGAGGCCTGGCGTGCTGTGGTTCACGGCTTTGCAGAGTCAGACACGACTGAGCAACTGAAGTGAACTGAACTGAACACGTAGATAAAATATTCTGGATAGAGAATTTGGTTACTAGTCAAAGCACTGATACTACAATCACAATATCTTGACTCAGTCAAATCTGCTTCATCTTCAACCTCCAAAATATTTATACACAGCCAAGGTGAATAGTTAAAATAACTAATTTCCTTTTCCTGTTACTTTGACACTATGAGACTCCTGCCCCCTTGTTTATCTTTATATCACCAGAATTTTTGTCCATTTTTCTATTTCTGTAATGTTATGCTTATTTTTCTACTTGGCCAAGTCTGTTCGGGAAATCTGTTGTTTAGTCTCTAAGTCATGTCTGACTCTTTTGCCACCCCATGGACTGTAGCCCACCAGACTCCTCTGTCCATGGGATTTCCTAGGCTAGAATACTGGAGTGAGTTGCCATTTCCTTCTCAAGGGGATCTTCCCAACCCAGGGATCGAATCCACGTCTCCTGTTTGGCAGGCGGATTCTTTACCGCTGAGTCACCTGGGAAGATGGTTTGGGAAATAAATACATACATATCACAAAATACTTGTCATCTAGTGGGGAAAAAAGACATGTAATTAGCAAGGTGTCAGCCCCAAATTCCAGCCTCTTAGACTCTGGACATCTTTAATTAAAGGAAGTGGTGGATCATAAAATGCAAATCCATTCAAAGATTTTGCTTTAGTGCCTAGAAACAATATTTTGCAATTATCTATGATTATGTTACTGATACTTAAACACACTAAAAATGAAAAAAATAAAATAGATTTTCTGACTTCAACTCTTTCTAGAAATAAGACTCTAAAAGACACTATAGGTAAGGTAAGGTATAGTAAGGTGAAGTCGCTCAGTCGTGTCTGACTCTTTGCGACCCCATGGACTGTAGCCAGTCTCTTCCAACCATGGGATTTTCCACAACACCAAATACTGACTTGTATGTGGAGCAACAGGAACTCATTGCTGGTGGAAGTGAAAATGGTACAGCCATTTCAACAGAGTGTAACAGTTTCTTACAAAACTAAACTGATTCTTATTAACCAGTTCAGTAAATGTACTCCTTGATATTTACCCAAAATAGTTGAAAAGTTATGTTGGCACAAAAACCTGCAAAGGGATGTTCGCAGACACTTTGTTCATAACTGCCAAAACTTGGAAGCAAGTAAGCTTCCCTCCAGCAGGTGAATGGATAAACAAACTGTGGTACACACAGATAAGGAATACTATTCAGTGCTAAAATGCAATGAGCTATTAAGCCACGGAAATACATGGAGTAAAAACCTAAATGTATATTAGTAAAAGAAGCCAATCTTAAAATGCTACATATTATATGACATTCTCCTTTAACTGATATGACATTCTGAGAAAAATTATGAAGAGAGTAATAAAGACCAGTGGTTTCCAGGGCTTAAGTGGAAAGTATGGGATGAATAAACAGAACACAAAGAATTCTTAAGGCAGTGAAACTACTTTATGATACTATAATTGTGAATACCTTTCATTATACATCTGTCAAAAGAGAATGCAAACACCAATAGTGAACCCCACAGTAAACTATGGACTTTGGTGATAACGATGTGTCAATGTAAGTTCATTGATTATAACAAATGTATGACTCTGACGAGGTATGTTAGTAGGGGAGGTTGTGCATGTGAGGACAAGAGATGTATGGGAACTCCCAGTACCTTCTGTTCCATTTCTTGCTGTGAACAAAAAAAAAAAAAAAAAAAATTCTCTTAAAAATAAATTATATTTAAAAGAGACATTTCATATTCTTTTCAAAATGTTTATTGAATAAAGGATATCTTTAATAAGTTTTAAGCTGGTATACCTTGTGCATAGCATAGTCCCTAGCACTTGCAGTTATAAATAACAGTGAATGGATATATAAAATGGAAAAAAAATGTGCTATTCAAGAGGATAACAATAAATTAATTTTTTTCAAGTAAGTTTTGGAAATAACTGACTTTTTCACAGCAGGTATTTATCATAGATTTTACTATGCAAATACATTTTATAACTATCCATGAGGTTTATATCATGCCACATTCTACAAACTTACTGGATAATAAACTCATTTTTTGTAAGCATTTCTTGAAGCCAGATGAACTGACTGAACATGCTTTTGGAAATGCTCTTATTCACTCTGCTGCTTCTATTTGGTTGTGAGAACTGTCATTTTGACAGATAAAATTCATTCTGCCAATATTCTTGACCACATAAAATAAATGAAGCAGGACTCCTACCCTTAAGAACTTTATCCTGTGTATAGATGGGGGAGAGGGCATTTACCATACAGCTTAGCAAATGATAGGATAAAAATATACAGAACACAGATTGTACGAAATACATATGTTGTTGTTGTTCTAAACCTGGGTCATCAAAATACAGACTGTGAGCCAGATCTATCTCATATCGCCTGTTTTTATAAATAAAATTTTATTGGAACACAGCCATGAACATTCATTCATGTATTGTCTATGGCTGCTTTTCCAGAGTTGAATAGTTGTGATGGGCCATCTGGTCCCCAAATCCTAAAATATTTATTATCTAGCCCTTTGCAGAAAAAGTTGGCCACTAGATAGATATAAAAATAGCTCACTCTTAGCCACTGATGCTCTAAACTGGAGGAAATAAATGGAGCCTTATGGAAAGAATGCTAGTTAATAAAAAATATTATTATTTCATCAGAAATTTTGTATGTTCCATAAGACATGGCCAAATATTAATACATTCTAATGTCGTAGTGTTATCCACTGTTCAGAAGTCAGGAAACTCACTTCCTTGTTCTCCTCATGTAAAATTATCTTTGGATTACAGAATCTAACTTTTCTGCTAGTTTTAAAATATGTTTATTTTCATTTAACACCCACCTTAGCTAAAGCTTTTATGCATGTGTTATAGGCACTTGAATATTGAATTTTCATTTTACTGAAGGCAAATTATTAGCAGTTGTTCTCTGCAAGGACTAGAATTCTAAAATTAATAGAGAGGATATGAAACTAAATCAAGAAAGATCTTAGACTCTATCACTTGCTTTTTTCATTTCATGGGAATAAATTGAGTTTTTAAAAAGTATTCTTAAGGTAAAGGGACAAAGAAACTATTTTTGGAAGCATCTGATTGAGGGACTAGTAGAATCTTTAGCTATGTTACAAAAAATAAGTTCCTTTATTTCAAATAGTAATGAGTGACTTACCCCCTTCCCTGAAATTACCAAATTCATAATTTTTAATAATTAAAAATGCCAGTAGAACAAAACAACTGGTTTATTTATTGAATTTACTGGCCATTTCACTTTGTTCATTTGTTTAGGTAAATTATTTTGGCATCATAATACTAAATCTTTGTTCTTTCCTCCCTTGGTTGTTGGACTGTCATTCTTCATTTATATCCTTAGATACAAAATATCACTGCAAATGCTTGAATAATGTAACTATAGCTATGAAGGCACTCAGTTTCTTTAATTAAATTTATTTGCCTGAAGCATATGATATGTTTTAAAGTATCAGTAGTAACAGCATTCCACTTTGGGATATCTGGTGCTTTAATTTCTCTTCTTTAATTAGATACCTCATGAAGAAGCTGGAGATTTTCTTCATCTAATAAGGTCAAACTAATTTTAAGAAACTACCTAAATAAAGAATTTTTAAACCAGGCTATCACATCTTTCTAAAGAATGTATTTCAACAAGCACTTTGCTTTAAAAATTTAAAACAAGGTTTAAGTATAACATGTAACTCCTATTTTTCATCATGATTCCAATTATTATAAAAATCAGAGAAATCTATCCTTTTATCCATAGCAAAATCTGAATATAGACTGATAATCTGGATCTTCCAGAAAGTGTCTTCTATATGAACTCCAACTCAAGGCCTAAACTATGCTCTTTTAAAAATAACATTTACAGTGGTGTAGTTAGAACCCCCAAGACTAAAAATCCAATCTGTCTTCTGCCTGTGCATTGCTATCATGTTTTGGAAATCTGTGAAGATGATTGATTATGGTCTCTCTGAGTCATTAATATCATCTGTTAATTAAATAAATTTTATAACATCATATACTTTAAAATGAAGCCTTTCAGTTTTTAGGAACTTTTTTTATAAGTTTATTACCTGAGGTTCTATATTGATATGATTTTTATGATTATGTATGCAAGATTTTGTAATTATATATCTTTCATATCCATTTTTCTTTTCATATATTCTGAACTATTCAAGCTTTTACTTAATATTTTATTGCAATAGCACCTATATGTTCATCTTATATTGTGACTATTTACCATGACAAATTTGAAAAGCTTCCCTTGTAGCTGAGCTGGCAAAGGATCTGCCTGCAATGCGGGAGACCTGGGTTCGATCCCTGGGTTGGTAAGATCCCCTGGAAGAGGGAAAGGTTACCCACTCCAGTATTCTGGCCTAGAGAATTCCATGGATTTTATAGTCCATGGGGTTGCAAAGAGTTGGACACAACTGAACGACTTTCACTTTCACTTCTTAAGCAAAGCTTCAATTGGCTCATCTCTTTCTCTTTTCTCAAGTATCACCACAAACAGAGCATTATAAACATACTTTGTAGCAGACAGTAGATTTCTTCCCTCTTAAATAGACTATGAATATCAATCATTTTTCTCATTGTGCTTGAACCATTTTCTATTCTTGATAAACAATATAAATGCAGAACTCCAGGAGATCTTAAGCAAGATAAAAATACAAACCATCATACTTAGGCACATACAACAACCAAATATCAAAGGTACAAATGTAATATATAAGAAAATTCTAATACCAGTCAGAGGAAAAAAAGACAACAAATCCAGGAGGATAAACATAAGAATAAATGCTAACTTTTCACCAGAAGCAACAGAAACCAAAAGGCAATGAAACATCTCTAAAAGAGAAGGAAAACAGTCAATTTAACATATTCTATCCTGAAAAAATATTCTCCAAAAATGAAAATTAAAGAAAGGAAATTTCAGATAAGCAAAGGCTGAGAGAATTTGCTACCACTCTTCAGTTTGAAGAGAATGAAACCACTTATAAACATGTATGTACAAGAACTGAAGAGCATCTAAAATGATAGTTTGTTAAACAGAAAGAACTTTCATTATTTTCCCCAGTTTCATTGAAAGCCCTAGGATTTTAGATTGTAAGACGTCTGCAAAGTCAGATTTCATAGAGAGATATACAGTATATGTATTTGTAAAATAAAACATATATCACATAGGATGGGAAGGGTTTAAATGAAAGCATACCATTGGTAAGTTACAATACAATACAACAAATGGCATACATATTATAATCTCTAGAAACTCCTCTAAACACACACATGCACACACACTCACAAAGGCAATTAAATTCAGATAGAAGGGAAAAGTCAGGACTGAATATGAAAACATATTTGATTAAAATAAGAAAAGTAAGGCATACCAAGGTAAAAAGAACACAAGAAAGAAATTAAGATACAGAACTCTTAGTGATAGCCCAACCATACCAATAACTACAGTGAATATAAATGGATTCAGAAAAATCTAATTAAAAGTCAGAAATTATCACAATGAATTAAAAAGAAACAAGACAATTATAGGTAGTTAGCAGAGTACACACTAAAGTAAGTAAAGACATAGATGGTTTTCAAATTAAAGAATGGAAAGAAAGTATACAAAGTAAATATTTATCATGAGAAAACTGGTATGTTTGAGAGAATGACATTGAAACATGTATGTTGTCATATGTGAAACGAATCAGCAGTTCAGGGTCAATGCATGTTACAGGATACTCGGGGCTGGTGTGCGGGGATGACCCAGAGGGAGGATAAAGGGAGGAGGGAGGTGAGAGGGGGGTTCAGGAGGGGGAACTCGTGTACACCTGGGGCGAATTCATGTCAATGTATGGTAAAACCAACCAATATAATATTGTAAAATAAAAATTAGAAAAAAATAAAATAAGATACAGATGAAAATAGAGAATACAGACTTCAATTCTGGGAGAATTATCAATAATGATTGATATTTCATAATAACAAAAGGTGAATTCACAAAAAGTTCTAACAATTTTAAATATGTAGGTACTTTGTAACAAAATAGAATTTGAAGGGAAAATGGATTCAACTAATGGAAGAAATAGACAAACCGATCATCATAGTTGAAGAAGTTAAGGAAATTAATACTTCTTTCTTACTGCTAACTTTACTGGAAATTGTTAATGTATAAGAAAATAATATTATCATCCAACACTGCTTAATAGATATTTATGGAACACCACATCCAACATAGAATGTACATTCTTTTTTGAATAGACATAGAACACTGTCCAAGACAAACCACATTCCAAGCCATAAAACAAGTCTCGATAAATTGAAAAGCATTAAATAATATAGAATATATTCTCTGATCAAAACAGAATATGTATAGTAATTATAAAAAGAGTAACATCTCTAAGAAAACCTCAAATAATTAGAAAAAGCAAGATGGTTTCCAACTAACTCACGGATCAAAGAAAAATCACAAAAGAAAAATTTTTAATATTTTTAACTAAATGACAATATAACACAGTATATCAAAATTTAGAAAATGCAATTTCACAGGTGCTTAAAAGAAAATTTATTCAAATAGAGAACCAGATGACTACCAATGCTTGTTCAGGCCTTTCTGGGAATACAGTAAAAAAAACTCCACAAAACATGGGGATAATTTTGAAGACTAGGGATAATTTTTCTCTTATTACAGTAGAAAGAGCATCAGAATGTGATCTGAATCTCTGCCACACCTCTAACTAGCTCAACATTACCTTGTCTTGGTTTCTGTTTAGCAAAATGTGGATAATAATATCTAGTAACGCTGCACTGTGATAACGACAGGATAAACAGTCAACACTTCACAGTCCTAAACACAGAAGACAAGCAATATTAATAATTATTAATAATATTACTATCTCCTAGAATAATGCATTTTCTATCTTCTCTTAATATCTCTTTAATTCCACTGTTTTAACTCTAACAGAAGCTCTGCTATTCCACATTTTCTCCAAGGCTTTCATACCCTGTGTCATGACACTGAAAGATGCCTTCGCTTGGTCACTCTTTTCACACCATCAGTACATCGCTCACTACATGTTTCTGCTTCAGTCACTCAGTATCTTCTGAGCTCTTTGTTAATCTTCACTAGTGTATCACTGACAGTCATAACCAATTTAATTTAGGTTTTATATATATCAAGACTTCCAGCGAGGACACTGATAACTCTTTACCTATCATTAGTTTCTTTATAGCTAAAAATCTCATTAGGAACTCTGTTTTGAAATATTTTTTAATATTTTTCACTTAGAAATTTACATGGCCAACAGCATGACTGTCTGTTGTGATATATATTTATTTTATGACTAAATCATATTTATTTATTATATTTATATAGTAAATGAAATCATTTATTATAATTCAGTCAGTTCAGTTCAGTCGTGTCCGACTCTTTGCGGCCCCATGGATCACAGCACGTCAGGCCTCCCTGTCCATCACCAACTCCCAGAGTTCACTCAAACTCATGTCCATCGAGTAGGTGATGCCATCCAGCCATCTCGTTCTCTGTCATCCCCTTCTCCTCCTGCCCCCAATCACAAATTATATTTATTATAAGGCAATAGTAGTCAAAATTTCCATGATGAGACACTCTCAATGATTCAATATGTTGATTATATTTTTGATGTCTTATTTAATAAAACTATATAAAATATTCATTTTTGCTTTCTCCACATGACTCCTTATTGGATTTTTCCACACCACAAGTCAGTCAACACACTCACATGAATTGTGGACCAAAGATGGAATTATTGTTCAGGGTTGATCTTACCACAGGGTATGTGAAAGTGAGTATCAAAGTGCTATTCTAAATTTAGCCCTGTAATACATCAATTGTGGAATAGAAATATTTACTGATCTGCTATAAGAAGAGTTAACATTTAAAGCAGAGGTTTGAGTCTTAGGTACCTTGAATGTAATTTCACAGTTGAATTTACCGGCATGGTAACTTCTCAAATCAGATCAATAGAGCTAGGGAGGAAAATGAATTACAAGTGGAAACATCATTTTCTTAACAAGTTCACGATATCAATTTGCGCATCCAAACAGTCAGCCCCACAGGGTATATTTGTCGAATTGTGGTTCTTTTCTTTCATGCACCTGCTATCAACTATTAACTCACTCAATTCTTTCTCTCCTTCACTTTCAGGTTCATTTGCAGCCTCTGCAGAAATATTGGGTTGGCCCAAAGCAACTTCTTGTCCAACTCTATACAAACCTTACCAAGCCTCTATGCTCACATATTCTGTCCATGTATTTCATCAACTACAATCTGAAGACATGACTTAAAATTATTTAATGTATTCATCTATGTTTAGCTTAATGACTAAATAAGATATCCTGGAACTGTCTTCCCTGATAGCTCAGATGGTAAAGAATCTGCCTGCAATGCAGGAGACCCCAATTCCTGGATCAGGGATTCCAGTGTTCTTGGGCTTCCTTTGTGACTCAGCTGGTAAAGAATCTGCCTGCAAAGCGGGAGACCTGGGTTAGATCTCTGGGTCGGGAAGATCCCCTGGAGAAGGGAAAGGCTACTCACTCCACTATTCTGGCCTGGAGAATTCCATGGACTCTATAGTCCATGGGGTCGCAGAGAGTTGGACACGACTGAGCAGCTTTCAATATCCTGGAAATACATCCCAGTGTTTGCCTGAGATACAGGAAGGGAGAGGATGTTCTCATCTATCTGACTAAAGTCATGTAGACTGTGCTTCATATTCTCAGTCAGGACTGTTCTAAGTTATTGTGGGATCACTTCTTTCTTGACATGTGTGTGTGTGTTATTTGCTTAGTCATGCCCAACTCTTTGAGACCCTGTAGACTGTAGCCCACCAGGTTCCTCTGTCCATAGGATTCTCCAGGCAAGAATGCTAGAGTGGGTTGCCATTTCCTTCTTGACATGAGCCATGACTTAAAGTTCTAGAAGAACTATTCTTGCCTTAATTAAATATCTCTTGCTTACAAACCAGCCTACACTCTCTCCCTGAAGACACTATGTGAAGAACTGTAAAGGATCTGAGTTTTAGAGGGAACAAGATGGGGAGGAATAGGACAGCGAGACCACTCTCTCCCCCACAAATTCATCAAGAGAACATTTGAACGCAGATCAGATCAGATCAGATCAGTCGCTCATTCGTGTCCGACTCTCCGCGACCCCATGAATCACAGCACTCCAGGCCTCCCTGTCCATCACCAACTCCCGGAGTACACTCAAACTCATGTCCACAGAGTCGGTGATTCCATCCAGCCATCTCATTCTTTGTCGTCCCCTTCTCCTCCCGCCCCCAACCTTTCCCAGCATCAGAGTCTTTTCCAGTGAGTCAACTCGTCGCATGAGGTGGCCAAAGTATTGCAGTTTCAGCTTTAGCATCAGTCCCTCCAATGAACATCCAGGATTGATCTCCTTTAGGATGGACTGGTTGGATCTCCTTGCAGTATAAGGGACTCTCAAGAGTCTTCTCCAACACCACAGTTCAAAAGCATCGATTCTTCGGCAATCAGCCTTCTTCACAGTCCAACTCTCACATCCATACATGACCACGGGAAAAACCATTGCCTTGACTAGACGGACCTTGGTTGGCAAAGTAATGTCTCTGCTTTTTAATATACTATCAAGGTTGGTTATAACTTTTCTTCCAAGGAGCAAGCGTCTTTTAATTTCATGGCTGCAATCAGCATCCGCAGTGATTTTGGAGCCCAAAAACATAAAGTCTGACACTGTCTCCACTGTTTTTCCATCTATTTCCCATGAAGTGATGGGACCAGATGCCATGATCTTTGTTTTCTGAATGTTGAGCTTCAAGCCAACCTTTTCACTCTCCTCTTTCACTTTCATCAAGAGGCTTTTTAGTTCCTCTTCACTTTCTGCCATAAGGGTAATGTCATCTGCATATCTGAGGTTATTGATATTTCTCCCAGCAATCTTGATTCCAGCTTGTGCTTCTTCCAGCCCAGCATTCCTCATGATGTATTCTGCATATAAGTTAAATAAGCAGGGTGACAATATACAACCTTGACATACTCCTTTTCCTATTTGGAACCAGTCTGTTGTTCCATGTCCAGTTCTGACTGCTGCTTCCTGACCTGCATACAGGTTTCTCAAGAGGCAGGTCAGGTGGTCTGGGATTCCCATCTCTTTCAGAATGTTCCACAGTTTATTGTGATCCACACAGTCAAAGGCTTTGGCATAGTCAATGAAGCAGAAATAGATGTTTTTCTGAAACTCTCTTGCTTTCTCCATGATCCAGAGGATGTTGGCAATTTGATCTCTGGTGCCTCTGCCTTTTCTAAAACCTGCTTGAACATCTGGGAGTTCACGGTTTGCATACTGCTGAAGCCTGGCTTGAAGAATTTTGAGCATGACTTTACTAGCATGTGAGATGAGTGCAATTGTGCGGTAGTTTGAGCATTCTTTGGCATTTCCTTTCTTTGGGATTGGAATGAAGACTGACCTCTTCCAGTCCTGTGGCCACTGCTGAGTTTTCCAAATCTGCTGGCATATTGAGTGCAGCACTTTCACAGCATCATCTTTCAAAACTTGAAATAGCTCAACTGGAATTCCATCACCTCCACTAGCTTTGTTTGTAGTGATGCTTTCTAAGGCCCACTTGACTTCACATTCCAAGATGTCTGGCTCTAGGTCAGTGATCACGTTATCGTGACTATCTTGGTCGTGAAGATCTTTTTTGTACAGTTCTTCTGTTGAACGCAGAGTAAAGTCCAAAAAACAACTTCTGAATACTGGCAGAGGACATCAGGCACCCAGAAAAGCAGCCCATTGTCTTCAAAAGGAGGTAGGAAAATCATAAAAGATAAAAAGAGAGACAAAAGAGGGAGGGACAGAGCTCTGTCCTAGGAAGGGAGGCTTTAAAAAGAGAGAAGTTTCTGAACACCAGGAAACACTCTCACTGGTGAGTCTGTGGCGAGCCTTGGAACCTCAGAGGGCCACATACTGGGAGGAAAAAGAAAGAGGTAATTAAAACCCACATATTACCCGCCAAACAGTAACTCCCAGCGGAGAAGCAGCACAGACGCCCGCATTTGCCATTAGCAAGCAGGGGCTGGGCAGGGAGGAGCCGGCTGAACTGCTTAGAGAAAGGACTGGGCTTGAATGCTGCGAGGGCAAACTGAGAGAACTGGGGATAGCAAAGCAGACTGTGGGATAGCTTCCCCACGAAAAGGCGGAAAGCCCTAACTTAAGACTCTGCCAGCCCCGCTCACAAAACAAAGGACTGAGCAGAGCAAGCTGGCTGTGGTCGGCCCTTTCCCCATCCCCCACTGAGACAGGCAGGGGAGCACAGCCAGAGCCAGAAGGGGGCAACTGCAGCCCAAGAAAGGCATCCGATACCAAAGTGCAGGCAGGCTTCATTGCTAATCAAGACTTCTTGGGCTCCAGCTGGTCGATATCTGCCTGAGAAGGTGCGCCGGTTTTACACCCAGAAAACCGAGCGGCAGGGACCAGGGAGGCGATAAGTCACAGCGACTGCGCTCGCCAAACACCTGGTCACCTGAGCTTCTTGTACTGTGGAAGGCACAAAACGCAAGCCCAACCAAGTCTGCGCCTTTGTGGAGAACCCAAGAACCTGAACTTGAGCCGCTCAGACCTGGGAAGTGCATAAAACCCAGCGCAGTGCTTGTATAGTGCCCAGCAGAGCAACCTAGAGCCTGTGCAGTGTAGACTGGGACAGCACACGCACCGTGAGCGGAGGCAAACCCAGAGTGGCCAAGACACTGCGAGGACTCCCCACAGATGCCAGAGATATTTGTCTGTAGTGTTCCTCCCTTCCCAGAACAGGACTGAACAAGTGAGCCTTAAAAAGTGTCCACCCGCCCTCTAGGGTCAGGGCGGAAATTAGACCCTGAAGAAACCAGCAAACAGAAGAAGCTAAAACAGAGGGAACCACCTTGGAAGTGACAGATAGAGAAGTCTAGAGGTTACTCCAAGAAAAACACCGAAAACCAGAGGCAAGAGACTTAAACCCAAATCCTGAGAACACCAGAGAACTCCTGACTCCAGGGAACGTTAATCAATAGGAGTTCATCAAATGCCTCCATACCTACACTAAAACCAAGCACCACCCAAGGGTCAACAAGTTCCAGAGCAAGACATACCAGGCAAATTCTCTAGCAACACAGGAAAATAGCCCTGAGCTTCAATATACAGGCTGCCCAAAGTCACTCCAAACCCACTGACATCTCCTAACTCATTACTGGACACTTCATTGCACTCCAGAGAGAAGAAATCCAGCTCCACCCACCAGAACACTGACACAAGCTTCCCTAACCAGGGAACCTTGACAAGTCACCCGTCCAACCCCACACACAGCGAGGAAACTACATAAATAAGAGAACTCCACAAACTGCCAGAAGAGGGAAAGGCCACCCAAAGGAAAGCAATATAAGCAAGATGAAGAGGCAGAGAAATACCCAGCAAGTAAAGGAACAAGATAAATGCCCACCAACACAAACAAAAGAGGAAAATATAGGGAATCTACCTGATAAAGAATTTCGAATTTTGATGGTGAAAATGATTCAATATCTTGAAAGCAAAATGGAGTTACAGATAAATAACCTGGAGAAAAGGATTGAGAAGATGCAAGAAAGGTTTAATAAGGATTTAGAGGAAATAAAAAAGAGTCAGTATACAATGAATAATGCAATAGATGAGATCAGAAACACTCTGGAGGGAACAAAGAGTAGAATAACAGAGGCAGAAGACAGGATAAGTGAGCTAGAAGATAGAATTGTAGAAATAAATGAAACAGAGAGGAAAAAAGAAAAACAAATTAAAAGAAATGAGGACAATATTAGAGACCTTTGGGACAATGCTAAATGCCCCAACATTTGAATCATAGGAGTCGCAGAAGAAGAAGACAAAAAGAAAGACCATGAGAGGATACTTGAGGAGATAATAGTTGAAAACTTCCCTAAAATGGGGAAAGAAATAATTATCCAAGTCCAAGAAACCCAGAGAGTCCCCAACAGGATAAACCCAAGGCGAAATACTCCAGGACACATATTAATCAAATTAACAAAGATCAAACACAAAGAACAAATATTAAAAGCAGCAAGGGAAAAACAGCAAATAACACATAAGGGGATTCCCATAAGGATAACAGCTGATCTTTCAACAGAAACTCTTCAGGCCAGGAGGGAATGGCAAGACATACTTAAAGTGATGAAAGAAAATAATCTACAGCCCAGATTACTGTACCCAGCAAGGATCTCATTCAAATATGAAAGAGAAATCAAAAGCTTTACAGACAAGCAAAAGCTGAGAGAATTCAGCATCACCAAACCAGCTCTCCAACAAATGCTAAAGGATCTTTTCTAGACAGGAAACACAGAAAGGGTGTATAAACTCGAACCCAAAGCAATAAAGAAAATGGCTACGGGATCGTACTTATCAATAATTACCTTAAATGTAAATGGGTTGAATGCCCCTACCAAAAGACAAAGGCTGGCTGAATGGATACAAAAACAAGACCACCATATATGTTGTCTACAAGAGACCCACCTCAAAACGAGGGACACATGCAGACTGAAAGTGAAGTGCTGGAAAAAGATATTCCACGCAAATAGAGACCAAAAGAAAGCAGGAGTAGCAATACTCATATCAGATTAAATAGACTTTGAAACAAAGACTGAAAAGAGACAAAGAAGAAAACTACATAATGATCAAAGGATCAATCCAAGAAGAAGATATAACAATTATAAATATTTATTCAACCAACATAGGAGCACCACGACATGTAAGACAATTACTAACAAGTATGAAAGGGGAAATTAACAACAGTGCAATAATAGTGGGAGATTTTAATAGCCCACTCCACACCTATGGATAGATCAACTAAACAGAAAATTAACAAGGAAACACAAATTTTAAATGATACAATAGACCAATTAGACCTAATAGATCTCTATAGGACATTTCACCCCAAAACAATGAATTTCACCATTTTCTCAAGCGCACACGGAATCTTTTCCAGGATAGATCACATCCTGGGTCATAAATCTAGCCTTGGTAAATTCAAAAAAACTGAAATCATTCCAAGCATCTTTTCTGACCAGGATGCAGTAAGATTAGATCTCAATTAAGGGAGAAAAACTATTAAAAATTCCAACGTATGGAGGCTGAACAACACGCTGCTGAATAACGAACAAATCATAGAAGAAATCAAAAGAGAAATCAAAATATGCAGAGAAATGAATGAAAACATGACAACCCAAAACCTCTGGGACACTGTAAAAGCAGTGCTAAGGGGAAGGTTCATAGCAATACAGGCACACCTCAAGAAACAAGAAAAAATCAACTAAACATCCTAACTCTACACCTAAAGAAACTAGACAAGGAAGAATTGAAGAACCCCAGTGTTAGTAGAAGGAAAGAAATCTTAAAAATTAGGGCAGAAATAAATGCAAAAGAAACAAAAGAGACCATAGCAAAAGTCAACAAAGCCAAAAGCTGGTTCTTTGAGAGGGTAAATAAAATTGACACATCAGGCTCATCAAGAAACAAAGGGAGAAGAACCAAATCAATAAAATTAGAAATGAAAATGGAGAGATCACAACTGACAACACAGAAATACAAAGGATCATTAGAGAATACTACCAGCAATTATATGAAAATAAAATGGACAACTTGGAAGAAATGGACAAATTCCTAGAAAAGTACAGCTTTCCAAAGCTGAACTAGGAAGAAATAGAAAATCTTAACAGACCCATCACAAGCACGGAAATAGAAGCTGTAATCAAAAATCTTCCAGCGAACAAAAGCCCAGGTCCAAATGGCTTCACAGCCGAATTCTACCAAAAATTTAGAGAAGAGCTAACACCTATTCTACTCAAACTCTTCCAGAAAATTGCTGAGGAAGGGAAACTTCCAAACTCATTCTATGAGGCCACCATCCCCTAATCCCAAAACCTGGTAAAGATCCCACAGAAAAAGAAAACTACAGGCCAATATCACTGATGGACATAGATGCAAAAATCCTTAACAAAATTCTAGCAATCAGAATCCAACAACACATTAAGAAGATCATACATCATGACCAGGTGGGCTTTAACCCAGAAATGCAAGGGTTTGAAGAATTGCAAATCAATTCCTCAATCAATATTGAAGAATCTGCAAATCAATCAATGTAATACACCACATTAACAAACTGAAAAATATAAATCATATGATTATCTCAATAGATTCAGATAAAGCCTTCGACATAATTCAACATCCATTTATGATAAAAACCCTCCAGAAGGTGGGAATAGAAGGAACATACTTCAACTTAATAAAAGCTATATAGGACAAAAACAGCAAACATTATCCTCAATGGTGAAAAACTGAAAGAATTTCCCCTAAAGTCAGGAACAAGACAAGGGTGCCCACTCTCACCACAACTATTCAACATAGTTCTGGAAGTTTTGGCCACAGCAATCAGAGCAGAAAAAGACATAAAAGGAGTCCAAATTGGAAGAAGAAGTAAAACTTTCACTATTCACTGATGACATGATCCTCTACACAGAAAACCCTAAAGACACTACCAGAAAACTACTATAGCTAATCAATGAATACAGTAAAGTTGCAGGATACAAAATCAACACACAGAAATCCCTTGCATTCCTATACATTAATAATGAGAAAATAGAAAGAGAAATTAAGGAAACTATTCCATTCACTATCATAATCACAGGAAACTAGTTGATCTGATCACATGGACCACAGCCGAATGTGGTCCACTGGAGAAGGGAATGGCAAACCACTTCATTATACTTGCCTTGAGAACCCCTGGAACAGTATCAAAGGGCAAAATGATGGGATACTGAAAGAGGATTTCCCCAGGTCGGTAGATGCAAAGTATGCTACTGGAGATCAGTGGAGAAATAACTCTAGAAGGAATGAAGGGATGGAGCAAAAGCAAAACCAATTCCCAGTTGTGGTTGTGACTGGTGATAGAAGCAAGGTCCGGTACTGTAAAGAGCAATATTGCATAGGAACCTGGAATGTTAGGTCCATGAATCAAGGCAAATTGGAAGTGGTCAAACAGGAGATGGCAAGAGTGAACGTCGACATTCTAGGAATCAGTGAATTAAAATGGACTGGAATGGGTGAATTTAATTCAGATGACCATTGTATCTACTACTGTGGGCAGGAATCCCTTAGAAGAAATGGAGTAGCCATCATGGTCAACAAAAGAGTCCAAAATGCAGTACTTGGATGAAATCTTAAAAACGACAGAGTGATTTCTGTTAATTTCCAAGACAAACCATTCAATATTAGAGTAATCCAGGCATATGCCCCAACCAGTAAAGCTGAAGAAGCCAAAGATGAACGGTTCTATGAAGACCTACAAGGCCTTTTAGAACTAACACCCAAAAAAGATGTCCTTTTCATTATAGGGGACTGGAATGCAAAAATAGGAAGTCAAGAAACACCTGGAAGAACAGGCAAATTTGGCCTTGGAGCACAGAATGAAGCAGGGCAAAGGCTAATAGAGTTTTGTCAAGAGAACGCACTGGTCATAGCAAACATCCTCTTCCAAAAACACAAGAGAAGACTCTACACATGGACATCACCAGATGGTCAACACTGAAATCAGATTGATTATATTCTTTGCAGCCAAAGATGGAGAAGCTGTATACAGTTAGCAAAAACAAGACCAGGAGCTGACTGTGGCTCAGATCATGAACTCCTTATTGCCAAATTCAGACTTAAATTAAAGTAGGGAAAACCACTAGACCATTCAGATATGACCTAAATCAAATCCCTTAGGATTATACAGTGGAAGTGAGAAATAGATTTAAGGGACTAGATCTGATAGATAGAGTGCCTAATGAAGTCTCGACGGAGGTTCATGACTTTGTACAGGAGACAGGGACCAAGACCATCCCCATGGAAAAGAAATGCAACAAAGCAAAATGGCTGTCTGAGGAGGCCTTACAAATAGCTGTGAAAAGAAGAGAAGCGAAAAGCAAAGGAGAAAAGGAAAGATATAAGCATCTGAATGCAGAGTTCCAAAGAATAGCAAGGAGAGATAAGAAAGCCTTCCTCAGTGATCAATGCAAAAAAATAGAGGAAAACAACAGAATGAGAAAAACAAGAGATCCCTTCAAGAAAATTAGAGATTCCAGGGGAACATTTCATGCAAAGATGGGCTCGATGAAGGACAGAAATGGTATGGACCTAACAGAAGCAGAAGATATTAAAAAGAGGTGGCAAGAATACACTGAATAATGTACAAAAAAGATCTTCACGACCAAGATAGTCACGAAAATGTGATCACTGACCTAGAGCCAGACATCATAGAATGTGAAGTCAAGTGGGCCTTAGAAAGCATCACTGCGAACAAAGCTAGTGGAGGTGACAGAATTCCAGTTGAGCTATTTCAAATCCTGAAAGATGATGCTGTGAAAGTGCTGCACTCAATATGCCAGCAGATTTGGAAAACTCAGCAGTGGCCACAGGACTGGAAAAGGTCAGTCTTCATTCCAATCCCAAAGAAAGACAATGCCAAAGAATGCTCAAACTACCACACAATTGCACTCATCTCACACGCTACTAAAGTCACGCTCAAAATTCTCCAAACCAGGCTTCAGCAATATGTGAACGGTGAAATCCCAGATGCTCAAGCAGATTTCAGAAAAGGCAGAGGCACCAGAGATCAAATTGCCAACATCCGCTGGATCATGGAGAAAGCAAGAGAGTTCCAGAAAAACATCTATTTCTGCTTCATTGACTATGCCAAAGCCTTTGACTGTGTCGATCACAATAAACTGTGGAACATTCTGAAAGAGATGGGAATCCCAGACCACCTGACCTGCCTCTTGAGAAACCTGTATGCAGGTCAGGAAGCAACAGTCAGAACTGGACATGGAACAACAGACTGGTTCCAAATAGGAAAAGGAGTAAGTCAAGGCTGTATATTGTCACCCTGCTTATTTAACTTATATGCAGAGTACATCATGAGGAACGCTGGACTGGAAGAAGCACAAGCTGCAATCAAGATTGCTGGGAGAAATATCAATAACCTCAGATATGCAGATGACACCACCCTTATGGCAGAAAGTGAAGAGGAACTCAAAAGCCTCTTGATGAAAGTGAAAGAGGAGAGTGAAAAGGTTGGCTTAAAGCTCAACATTCAGAAAACAATGATCATGGCATTTGGTCCCATCACTTCATGGGAAATAGATGGAAAAACAGTGCAAACAGTGTCAGACTTTATGTTTTTGGGCTCCAAAATCACTGCAGATGCTGATTGCAGCCATGAAATTAAAAAATGCTTACTCCTTCGAAGGAAAGTTATGACCAACCTTGATGGTATATTAAAAAGCAGAGACATTACTTTGCCAACCAAGGTCCGTCTAGTCAAGGCAATGGTTTTTCCCGTGGTCATGTATGGATGTGAGAGTTGGACTGTGAAGAAGGCTGATCGCCGAAGAATTGATGCTTTTGAACTGTGGTGTTGGAGAAGACTCTTGAGAGTCCCTTGTACTGCAAGGAGATCCAACCAGTCCATTCTAAAGGAGATCAATCCTGGGTGTTCATTGAAAGGACTGATGCTAAACCTGAAACAGCAATACTTTGGCCACCTCATGCGACGAGTTGACTCACTGGAAAAGACTCTGATGTTAGGAAAGTTTGGGGGCAGGAGAAGGGGACAACAGAGAATGAGATTGCTGGATGGCATCACCGACTCGATGGACATGAGTTTGAGTGAACTCCGGGAGTTGGTGATGGACAGGGAGGCCTGGAGTGCTGTAATTCATGGGGTTGCGGAGAGTCGGACATGACTGAGCGAATGAACTGAACTGAACTGTTGCAACGAAAAGAATTAAATACTTTAGAATATATCTACCTAAGGAAATAAAAGACCTGTACATAGAGAACTATAAAACACTGTTGAAAGTAATCAAAGAGGACACTAATGGAGAAATATACCGTGTTCTTGGATTGGAAGAATAAATATTGTGAAAATGAGTATACTACTCAAAGTAATTTATACATTCAATGCAATCCCTATCAAGCTACCAACGATATTTTTCACAGAGCTAGAACAAATAATCTCACAATTTTATGGAAAAACAAAAATCCTCGAATAGCCAAAGCAGTCTTGAGGAAGAAGAATGGAACTGGGGGGAATCAACCTGCTGGACTTCAGGCTCTACTACAAAGCCACAGTCATCAAGACAGTATGGTACTGGCATCAAGACAGAAATATAGATCAATGGAACAAAATAGAAAGCCCAGAGATAAATCCACACACCTATGGACACTCTATCTTTGACAAAGGAGGCAAGAATATAAAATGGGGAAAAGACAGTCTCTTTAACAAGTGGTGCTGGGAAAACTGGTCAGCCACTTGTAAAAGAATGAAACTAGAACACGTCCTAACACCATACACAAAAATAAACTCAAAATGGATTAAAGATCTTAATGTAAGACCAGAAACTATAAAACTCCTAGAGGAGAACATAGGCAAAGCACTTTCTGACATAAATCACAGCAGGATCCTCCATGACCCACCTCCCAGAATATTGGAAATAAAAGCAAAATTAAACAAATGGGACCTAATTAGAATTAAAAGCTTCTGCACAGCAAAGGAAACTATAAGCAAGGTGAAAAGACAGCATTCAGAAGGGGAGAAAATAATAGCAAATGAAGCAACAGACAAAAAATTAATCTCCAAAATATACAGCTCAATTCCAGAAAAATAAATGACCCAATCAAAAAATGGGCAAAAGAACTAAACAGACATTTCTCCAAAGAAGACATACAGATGGCTAACAAACACATGAAAAAATGCTCAACATCACTCATAATCAGAGAAATGCAAATCAAAACCACAATGAGATACCATAACACACCAGTCAGAATGGCTGCTTTCCAAAAGTCTATATGCAATAAATGCTGGAGAGGGTGTGGAGAGAAAGGAACTCTCTTACACTGTTGGTGGGAATGCAAACTAGTACAGCCACTATGGAGAACAGTGGAGATTCCTCAAAAAACTGGAAATTGAACTGCCATATGATCCAGCAATCGCACTCCTGGGCATACACACCAAGGAAACCAGAATTGAAAGAGACACGTGTACTGCAATGTTCATCGCAGCACTGTTTATAATAGTGAGGACATGGAAGCAACTTAGATGTCCATCTGCAGACGAATGGATAAGAAAGCTTTGGTACATATACACAATGGAATATTACTCAGCCATTAAAAAGAATGCATTTGAATCAGTTCTAATGAGGTGGATGAAACTGGAGTCTATTATACATAGTGAAGTAAGCCAGAAAGAAAAACACCAATACAGTATACTAACACATATGTATGGAATTTAGAAAGATGCAAATGATAACCCTGTATACGAGACAGCAAAAGAGACACAGATGTATAGAACAGTCTTTGGGACTCTGTGGGAGAGGGTGAGGGTGGGATGATTTGGGAGAATGGCATTGAAACATGTATATTATCATATGTGAAACTAATCGCCAGTTCAGGGTCAATGCATGATACAGGATACTCGGTGCTGGTGTGCGGGGATGATCCAGAGGGAGGATAAGGAGAGGAGGGAGGTGGGAGGGGGGTTCAGAAAGGGGAACTCATATACACCCGGGGCGGATTCATGTCAATGTATGGCAAAACCAACCAATATAATATTGTAAAATAATTATCCTCCAATAAAAAATAATAATAATAATAAATTAAAAAAGGATCTGAGTTTTTATTCACTTATACTCTAACAAGTCAGCCAGCTATATGATCATAAATGTAAATGCTATCAGAAGACAAGTGAGAGACAAAGGACAGTTTACTACTTGGAGCAGTAGCAGTATCCAGACTATCAGCACTTCTCTGAGTTCCTGAACCCTGATTCCCACATGACAATGCAAACAGGGCCAGGTGACATTTGCACACACAGTGGATTACATAACAAGGAGAAACTCAGAGCTTAAGGAACCTGAGTCTTTTATCGGGGAAAGTAACTCATAACACATGTGCATTTTACTCTGGAGGAAGATGCTATCTCTGTCTTCCAAGGATGTTCACTATACTAACATCCTTGAAAATACAGTCCAGGACAGTGATAGCGCTCTGCTCATAAGGTAGGCAGAAATATGGAGACCTTTTGGAGAACTGTCACCGGAAGTTCTCTGAAGTCAAAGCCAGGGAAAGGAATTATGTCCACAATTTTAAACTGTTATTGCAGATAAAAGAGCTCCTTCAAAGAAGAGATTTCTTTGAGGAAAATAATTAGATGTGCATTCAATATTTACACCATCCTAATCAAATTTCAAATATTTTAAACCACATCTCAACTTATTATAACTTAGCATGGTTTTACAGAAATCTTCCAATTATTGCTGTCTGGATGCCACACAATGGTTAAATATGTTACACATCTCAGAAGTTTGGCCTTTATAATATAAAACTACTAAGGTTTATGGAAAGTAGAATATCCAGTTCACTGACTTAATTATTTATCCTTTGTTTGACATTATGCTGAGTTAGTCTTGACTCAGAAATTGATAACAAAATAAAAGAGATCCATATTGCGTACACCATGGCTACTAGAGAAATCCAGTGTCTAAAAACATAATTTATGATACCAGTGTAGATAAATAATCAAAATGGCATGAAAACATTAAAAAAATGGGTCAGAAAATGTATTTTTGAGGAAATGATGATTGATCTGTATGTGAGAAATGAATGAGTCTTAACCAAGTATGTTGAGAGTGATTTTCAGTCAAATGTTTTGTGTGATTTGTCTACTGAAAAATCAATCAAAGTATTCTTTATTTCTGTTACAGTATTCTTTTTAATTATTCTTTCTAGAATTTTCTTTTGATTCCTTTTTGATTATACATCTCTGTTTCAATTACACATCCCATCTTAATATTTCATATAAGATATTAATCATGCTTATTTTAAATTCCCTGTCGGATAATTGTAACATCTGTCATATCTGATTCTAGATCTGATGACAGTTTTGCCTCTTCAGACTGAGAGCTATTTTACCTTTTGTTTTGCCTTGTAGTGTTTTGATGAAATCCAGGCCTGATATATTGGGTTACAGGAACTGAGGTGAATAGGACTTAAGTGTGAAGTTTTATATTAACCTGGCTGAGAGTTGGGCTATGTTTAATGTTTGTTCCAGAGGCTTCAAACTCCTCTAATGTCCTTATGCCTTGAGCTTCCCAAGAACTCTTTCTTAAATAGAGTCTGGGCCTTACAGCTCCTACAGTTGTTATACCATATTCATGATGATGTGCTGATAAGAAATTGACATGTGTAGGATTCTGTAAGTTTCTGATTAAATCTCACTATTTAGTGGACCTGTATCTATCTCCAGTGATACAGTTTTTCCTCTTTGCGTCCTAATCTCTTTCCTAGCTGCAACATTCTCATTATATTTCCTAGAATCCCTAACTCTTATAGACCATCTTCCTTCCCTTAAAATAGACAGGAGAGCTGGAGGGCCTGGAGTGGGATGACTCCCTTCCACTGGGATGAGGCTCTGCCAAAATCATTCACGCCCCCCCCCCCCCCCAGTGTAGACTTTGATAAGGAGAGTTCTCTGTTAAGGAGAATCATTCCTCAACAATTACTCCTCTATTCTCCTTGCCAGTGCCATAGATGAATCTTTTCAGGTCTTCCTTATGAAGAGCTGGTAGGGTTCCTGGAGGTAGTCCACTAAGTATGCTGAGTCCAAGACTACAGCCCTAGTTAGTCTCTCACCCTAAAGCCAGTCCACAATCAAGCTCCAGAAATATACCCAAAGTACCACTTTATGGCTACCAGCTTATACCTCCAGTGACTTTAGATCCAATAACCAAATTTCATCTAAATCTTAATGAATATAATCTGTCTGTCTAGACTTGAGAAGTCATTTGCTTTTAAACTTATTTGGCTCCAACAAAAGTCACTGATTTTCAGTATTTTCAACTATTTCTTATAAGGATAGAAGTGATAACTTCCAAGTTCTTTACCTATCAGAGCTAAAACTAGATGTCCATTCTTTCTGTATTTTAAATATTGCAATATTTAATGTTTTGCTATAAGAAATCCAAACATACAGAAAAATGAAAAGAATAATATAATTACACACTTATAGACAGTACTTAAATTTAATAACTATTTACACACCACTATACTGGCTTCATAACTTTCCTTCCAAGGAGCAAGCGTCTTTTAATTTCATGGCTGCAATCAGCATCTGCAGTGATTTTGGAGCCCAAAAAAACAAAGTCTGACACTGTTTCCACTGTTTTTCCATCTATTTCCCATGAAGTGATGGGACCAGATGCCATGATCTTTGTTTTCTGAATGTTGAGCTTCAAACCAACCTTTTCACTCTCCTCTTTCACTTTCATCAAGAGGCTTTTGAGTTCCTCTTCACTTTCTGCCATAAGGGTAGTGTCATCTGCATATCTGAGGTTATTGATATTTCTCCCAGCAATCTTGATTCCAGCTTGTGCTTCTTCCAGCCCAGCGTTCCTCATGATGTACTCTGCATATAAGTTAAATAAGCAAGGTGACAATATACAACCTTGACGCACTCCTTTTCCTATTTGGAACCAGTCTGTTGTTCCATGACCGGTTCTAACTGTTGCTTCCTGACCTGCATACAGGTTTCTCAAGAGGCAGGTCAGGTGGTCTGGGATTCCCATCTCTTTCAGAATGTTCCACAGTTTATTGTGATCCACACAGTCAAAGGCTTTGGCATAGTCAATGAAGCAGAAATAGATGTTTTTCTGAAACTCTCTTGCTTTCTCCATGATCCAGCGGATGTTGGCAATTTGATCTTTGGTGCCTCTGCCCTTTCTAAAACCTGCTTGAACATCTGGGAGTTCACGGTTTACATACTGCTGAAGCCTGGCTTGGAGAATTTTGAGCATGACTTTACTAGCGTGTGAGATGAGTGCAATTGTGCGGTAGTTTGAGCATTCTTTGGCATTGCCTTTCTTTGGGATTGGAATGAAGACTGACCTCTTCCAGTCCTGTGGCCACTGCTGAGTTTTCCAAATCTGCTGGCATATTGAGTGAAGCACTTTCACAGCATCATCTTTCAAGACTTGAAATAGCTCAACTGGAATTCCATCACCACCACTAGCTTTGTTCGTAGTGATGCTTTCTAAGGCCCACTTGACTTCACATTCCAAGATGTCTGGCTCTAGGTCAGTGATCACATTATCGTGACTATCTTGGTCGTGAAGATCTTTTTTGTACAGTTCTTCTGTGTATTCCTGCCACCTCTTCTTAATATCTTCTGCTTCTGTTAGGTCCATACCATTTCTATCCTTTATCGAGCCCATCTTTGCATGAAAAGTTCCCTTGGAATCTCTAATTTTCTTGAAGAGGTCTCTTGTTTTTCCTATTCTGTTGTTTTCCTCTATTTCTTTGCATTGATCACTGAGGAAGGCTTTCTTATCTCTCCTTGCTATTCTTTGGAACTCTGCATTCAGATGCTTATATCTTTCCTTTTCTCCTTTGCTTTTCGCCTTGGAAGGAAAGTTATGACCAACCTTGATAGTATATTAAAAAGCAGAGACATTACTTTGCCGACCAAGGTCCGTCTAGTCAAGGCAATGGTTTTTCCCGTGGTCATGTATGGATGTGAGAGTTGGACTGTGAAGAAAGCTGATCGCCGAAGAATCGATGCTTTTGAACTGTGGTGTTGGAGAAGACTCTTGAGAGTCCCTTATACTGCAAGGAGATCCAACCAGTCCATTCTAAAGGAGATCAATCCTGGATGTTCATTGGAGGGACTGATGCTAAAGCTGAAACTCCAATACTTTGGCCACCTCATGAGACGAGTTGACTCACTGGAAAAGACTCTGATGCTGGGAAAGGTTGGGGGCGGGAGGAGAAGGGGACGACGGAGAATGAGATGGCTGGATGGCATCACCGACTCTGTGGACATGAGTTTGAGTGTACTCCGGGAGTTGGTGATGGACAGGGAGGCCTGGAGTGCTGTGATTCATGGGGTCGCGGAGAGTCGGACACGACTGAGCGACTGAACTGAACTGAACTGAACTGATACTGGCTTCAATTATTTTTTTCACATGTTTTTTTTTTTTTAAATCAATTACAACTATTACAATATTTTAACCCAAATAAGAATATTTCTTAACATACTGGCCACACTACGATCCTACTTAACAAAATTGACAGTAATCTCAAACAGCATCTAATTATAAGCCCATATTCAGATATTCCCAAGAGCCCCAACCAGTACAGCTTATTAGTTTAAACCAGTTATGAGCTATGACTTGTGTTTGTTTTTTTTTCTCTTTTAAATGTATTTTAGCTTAGAACAAACTACGATTTTTTTTCATGGCATTGATTGTTGAACATAAAAGGCCGGTTGTACTATAGAATGATGTATTATATTTTGTGTCTTTGTTGTGTTCAATTTTTTCTCCGTTGTCTATCTTTTCTGTAAATTGGAAGTTAAATCTAAAAATAAGTCTTGAGTATGATCATTTCAGCAAGACTACTTCGTGAATGAAACTGTGTACCTCACGTGCATCACGTCAGAAAGCATCTAAAGCCAGCAGTCCTGCTAGGAGTGATGCTATAATTGGCCAATGCATTAAGATGGGACTAGCCAGCATGCTCTAGGTTTCCCATGGCAACCAAAAATAATCTGTTCCCTCCCTATTCTTTACCAGGAGGCCATGCCCTACAAGGGAGAACCACACAAGTTACCACTTTCCCCAGATCAGCCCAAGTACAGTTGTGGTAGGTTGTGGTCTACTAACCTGAATTCTATTTTACTTGAAGAGGACTCCTTATCTAATTCACATAAGATAATTCACTTTGGGCAGCATTTGTCTGGACAATTATATGCTGATTTCCATTTTAGGAAGATCACTTTTTTACAATGTAGAAAACACATTTGAGTAAGATTAGACAGAAAGTATAGATTCAAGTAAAATATACTTGGCCCAAATGAGGAAGATATAGGCCTTGAGTACATGAGTAATTAGAGAAATTAGACAGACAGAATGCAAGAAATATTTGGATAGTAAATGCATAGAAACCTCAGATTTCTACAAGCAAAAATCTTTACATTTGCAGTTAACATCAAACATCTCCTTGCCTTTTTAATGAAACAAAGACAATCAAAATATTGCATGGAATAACTAAAGCAGAGATTTTGAGTAGGTCATAAGTATTGTATTTGTGACACTAAATAATTTCAGGTTTATTCAAAACTTAAATGTTAAAATGAAAGATTGTTGATAATTCAAGTACAGAGGATGCACAATTCAAATCCATAGTTATGTAGTTTCCATTATTCATAGAAGCATCCCCAAATGAAGGACCTGGCAAAACTATTAAGGAGAAAAACTGCACTGGACTAAATGACAAGGAAGACAATTCAAGACTATTGCAACAGGGAAGAGAGACTGAACTCAACTTTCCTGAAACAAAAGCTAGGAGGATCTGCCAGGTGAGGGAATGAAAGAGTACTAGGGGACTCTGAGGAAGGAGGAGGAGTATGCCCAAAGTGATTGGGCCATTTGTGACTGCTGCTTTTGATTTATGGAAAGTGGGCTCCTACCCTTGCTCAGAGGCTAGGAGACAGAAACCTATCTTTCTTGATGAGTGCATTGCAAAAAGATGGATCCCAAGTCCCAAAGAAACATACTGCTAGGTTGCAGGAGGCTTACACCTCCAAAGAGCAGAAAAAGAATTTACAACTGCAACTTTTTCACAGTAAAGGTTCTAAGAAAAGGGAGCTTATAGTCAGAGGTCATGAGAAGAACAATAAAAGGTAAAGTCGCTCCTTCGTGTCCGACTCCTTGCGACCCCATTGACTATAGTTAATGGAATTCTCCAGGCCAGAATACTGTAGCCTTTCCCTTCTCCAGGAGATTTTCCCTACCCAGGGATCAAATCAGGTCTCCCTCTTTCAGATGGATTCTTTATCAGCTAAGCCGCAAGGGAAGCCCAACAGTTCTAGAGTGGGTAGGCCATCTTTGTCAAAACACTCAAACAATAGAGGCTAAAAGCAAAATAAGATGCCTGGAAAAAGATCTTATGAATATAAATATGTTAACTATCAATTTTGTGTTTAGCTGTATTAGTAAAACAGCATAAGGTAAATAAAAAACACCCTCCTTTTACAGTAAAGTCATGAGAAATGAATGTCAATGGGGAAAAAAATGATCTCCTGACTTTCACTTACAAATTTTGCAGCTACTAATTCACCTTGAAAGACTTCAAACTGAAGCAGGCTTCAGAAATATGCAAAGCCTGGCACTCTGTTCAAATAAGGAGACAATTTTTCTCTGTGTCCCTGAGGCAGAAATAGTTATTTGACATAATCTTTTCTAATTATTGGAGTGGATTTTCTCAAGCTAATCATATGCATTCTGTCTCAGCTCTAAATGAGCATAAATAATTTGGATAGTGAGACTGTCACAAAGAAGCAAATAAACCAACTAGACAAAGGTAGTTAGCCTTATGTGAGGGAAATGTCTACTGCTATCCAAATTAGTGAAAGTGCTACTTCAAGCTAATAGCTGACTTCAGGATTTTGTACAGCAGACAATATTAATACTTTAGAGTTGTATATTCACTTTCCAAGATAGTTGTTATGGTTTGAATTGTGCCACCTCCAAAAAAAAATATGATGCAGTACTAAACCCCAGTACCTCGAAACATGACCTTCTTTGGAGATAAGAATCTTCACACAGATCTTTGTGACACTTTAGACTGTAGCCCACCAGCCTCCTCAGTCCATGGGATTCTCCAGGCATGAATACTGGTGTGGGTTGTGTGCCTTCATCCAGGGGATCTTCCCGACCCAGCAATTGAACCTGCATCTCCCGTGTCTCCTGCACTGCAGGCAGATTCTTTACCCACTGAGCCATCGGGGAAGCCCTTTACAGAGATAATCAAGTTAAAATGAGGTCATGATGATGGGCCCTAACCCAATGTGGTTGGTGAGGGAAATTTGAACACAGAGAGTAACAGGCATAGAGGGAAGACAGCCATCTGCAAGCCAAGGAGAGCGGTCTGGAATAGATAATTTCCTCAGAATAAACCACCTGCAGGAGGAACCAACCCTGCTAATAACTTGATCTCAGACTTCGAGGCTTCAGAACTTCAAAACAATAAATGTCTATTGTTTCAGCCACTCAGTGTACAGTACTTTTTTAATGGCAGCACTAACAAACTAATACAAGGGTGCTGGGACTAAAAAATTGAATTTTTTTTATTTTTTATATTTGGGGGTTACTATCTTCTTACTCAACTGCAGGTTTTTTTTATGTTATCTTTCTCACTTTTGTTAACCATCATGCCATGTTTCAATGCTCACTTCGTTTGTTCATTCAATTGTTTTTTCAAAGCAATTTTATTTGAATATGGCTTCTAAAAATGAACATGTGATAGCTCTTAAATCTTTGCATAAATAAATTTTTACTAAATCCAATTGGCCTGCTGAGTCAGAATCTCAAATCCTTTTTAATTAGCTCAATAAGAACTTAGTAACATACACACATACCTCTAAATCTTTGGTGAATAATAAATACACCCAAGTCCATACAAAATAACTAACTTTTCCATTATATGAAAAGCCTAACACAAGTCCTCTTCCAGATGTGAAAACTACTGTCCTGGAGATTCATATTTGGACATGTTTATTTTGAGAACCAATGTAAGCTTAGGTATGAAGTGTCCTCACTTAGTTTATCATGAATATATATAAATTTTAATTCAATCCATTAGTACTGGATTATATTAGTCAGCTACTAAGAAAAAATTTTTAGTAAAGAAAATGCCAGGTATATAAATTGTTAATATTCAAGGTATCAATGTTCTATTTATCCTGTAAATGATATTTTCACGATTATCTTACTTCCTAATGTTCTTGATGGATCCAAAGGATACTGTAGAAAACTATTTTTTGAAAGCTTTACATAGATGAAAGCTAATCATAAATGATGCATTTTTGCATTTAGATAAGATATTGTTTACCTATTTTAAGGTGTTTTTTTTGTGTGTTTTTTTTTTTAAATGAAGCTATTCTGTTTTGGAGAAGGAAAAGGCAACCCACTCCAGTATTCTTGCCTGGAGAATCCCATGGACAGAGGAACCTGGCAGACTATAATCTGTGGAACAGAGAAGAGCTTTTGTCTTGCCCTTGGAGCCTTAGCTTCTGATGTCCCCTCTCCTGGAATGCTCTTCCCTAGAAAGTCTCTTTGCTCAATCTCTCATCTCCAAGTCTTTTCTCAAAGCTCTTCTTCATAAGAAGAAAACTAACTGCAAATTCAATATAGCAAACTGTCCCTCTTCCCCTGATATTTGAGCTCTCCCTTATATGCTCTAATTTTTCTTCTTAAAGTAGCATTTGCCACATTTTAAAATATTATATGGTTTTATAATATATTATTTCTATTTTTATCACCCTTGTGTGTGTGTGTTTAATTGGTCAGTCATGTCCAATACTTTGTGATCTCATGGACTGCAGACCTCTGGGCTTCTCTGTCCATGGGATTCTCCAGGCAAGAATACTGGAGTGGGTTGCCATCCCCTTTTCCAGGTGATCTTCCTGACCCAGGGGACGAACCCAGGTGTCCTGCATTGCAGGCAGATTCCTTATGTCTGAGTCACCAGGGAAGACTTCATCACCCTTAAACCCTAATAAACTCTTTGAGTGTAGTGATCTCTTTCTGTTTCTTCCTATATCCTTTGTTTCAGGAATACTGTCTGACGCATAGTTCACACTCACTAAATATTTGTGGATGACTGTATAAATGACCAGCTACAGAGAAAAGGGCTTGCTACTCCTTGTTCCTTTTGGATAAGCAACCAAACAAATCAACCCCCTTAGGAGTCTTTGAGGAAGGAGAAATCTGCTCCTGTCTGCCTGCTGTGGATTTGAAGAGAAGCTGCTCTGGTGAGCTGAATAGACAGAAGAGGAACTGGATTTGCTTCTCACTGGCTGAAACTCCAAAAGAGGAGAAGCTGCTTTGCTTTCCACCATATGTTGATTTGCTGCTACAGGAGATCTGCCAGGAGTTTAATCTTAGTGACTTCTAAGGAATCACAAAATTATGACAAATGTAAAACGTACCTCATTTAAAGGCACTCAGTTACCTAAGAGAGGAAGACTAAATTGAATACCTAGTATGGCCAGCTTCTACTGAAAGGGAGCGGAAGAAAAGGCAGAAAAGAATGTTACTAAAGAAAACAAGTAGACAGTACTGAAACTCTTTCAGAGAATAACAAAGGAGGGAAGATATCCTTCTCATTTTCTGAAGCCAGCATTATTACCTCTATATCAAAGCCAGCAAAAGAAATTACATAACAAGTGAGCTCCAGATGGATATCCCTCATGAACACAGGTAGAAAATCTCACAACCAAATGTTGGAAAATTAAATGTAACAGTATATTAAAAATATTGTGCAACATGAGCAAATCATATTTATCTCAGAAAACAAGTTAATATAGCATTCAAAGAGCAATGAATATAATTCTCTATAATTTCTCAGATTGGGAAAGAAGAAAACACACTGATTTCAATAACTGTAAGAAAAGCATTTACCAAAACCCAACAACCATTCCTGATTTTAAAATCTCTCACCAGTCTAATAACAGAAGGGAAAATTCCCATACTAATCACTAATATCTACAGAAACCCAATGCTAATGTTGTATTTAATGTTGAAAAACTGAATGCTTACCTAAAACTTCAGGAATAAGGCAGGGACATCTGCTCTCACCACTTGTATTCACTTTAATAATAGAGGTTTTTGATCCTGCACTAAGGTAAAAAGAGGAAGGGGAAGAAAAATCATAAATATCAGACAGGAAAAAATAAAACCGTCTTTATTCAGAGATAATACGATCTTGCATGAAGTAAGTTATAAGGGATGTGCAAAAAAGATACAAACTAATAAGTAAATTTATGGACATCAAATATTCAAGGTCAGTATGCAAAATTAATTTACTTCTAAATGCCAACAATCAAATTGGAGTTTGAAAATAAAAATGCTATTTTACTAATTATATCAAAAGTGTATACTACTTAAAGATAACCTTAGCAAAAAACTACAGAATATTGTTGAAAGAAAATTTAAAAGATGAAAATAGAGAGATATAGTATATCACGGGATAAGAATAAATTAAAATAGGAATTATCCCCAGATTGATATATAGAATTACCACAAACCCTTTCAAAATCACTGCAGGCTTCTGTGCAGAAATTTGCAAGCTGATTCTAAAATATATATGGAAAGATGAATAACCCAGAGTAGTCAAAATAAATATTGAAATAAACAGCAGCACTATACTCTCTAAATTCAAAATTATTATAAAGCTATTACAATCAAGAATTGTGGTTCTATCAAGGAAAGAAACACATAGATCAAAGAAACAGAACTGAGAATCCAGAAGATAATTTTACATTCATGGTAAATTCAGTTTTAACAAAGGTGCCCCCAAAACCCAGTGAACAAGAGACAGTCTTTTCAACAAATGGTACTCACACCATTGTATTAAGCACATATGAAAAGATATAGCTAGCCTCTTAACTCACAACATACATAAAGATTAACTCAAATTGGATCATAGACAAATATAAGAAGTAAGTCTATTACAAAAACTGGGTAAAATATGTAAAAAGAAACTTCAACAGAGAAAAACATATATTTAAACATGGTAAATAAGCACATGAAATTATGCTCCACATCATTTAAATATCATTAGAGAAATGAAAATTAAAACCATAATGAAATACTAATATAAACAATTTTGAATGGTTAAAATTAAAAAAAACAAAAAGACCAAGTTTTGGAAAGAATGTGTAGCAAGTAGAACTCTTATACACTGATGGCAGGAATGCAAACTGGCATGGCCATATTGGAAAGCAGTTTGGCGATATCTTACAAAGATAAACATGCATTTTACATATGACTCAACTCTTTCACTCCCAGAAGAAATAAAAACATCTGTCTACACTAAAAAGGTTATATTTGAATGGTCTTAGAAGCTTTATTCATAATGGGATAAAGCTGAAAAAAATCCCAAGGCCTATGAACTGGTGAATGAGTCAACAGCAGGTGATAGATCCATACAATAGAATAAGCAATCAAAAGTAACAAACTATATATTCACATAAATACATGATTTTTTTGCATAGATGAATATTTTTAAAAAAGATTTTTTTTTTTTAATGTGGACCATTTTCAGTCTTTATTGAATTTGCTACAATATTGCTTCTGCTGTTTATGTTCTGGGTTTTGGGCCATGAGGCATGTGGGATCTTAGCTCCCATCCAGACCAGGGATCAAACCTGCACCTTTTCACTGAAAGATGACAGCTGAACCATTGGATCTCCAAGTAAGTCCCTAGCATAGATGAATTTTAAAAGCATTATGCTAAGTGAAAGGATTTCCCTGGTGGTTCAGAGATAAAAAACTCACCTTCAATGCAAGAGACTCAGGTTTTGTTAGGGGAAGCACACTGACTGAAACTGCCCACCCTGGCCAGGCACCATAGTAACTATTTGCATGAGTTGTTTTAGGACAGGAGGTCCTGATAAGGAACACGGAACTAATAAGCCACCACCAACCAGAAGAGTTCAGGAACAGTCAAAAGGAAGCACCACATGTCTGACCACCTCCCAGAATCCTTCTCGCTGGCATCCATCTTGGCTGAAAAAGGTATGCACCACCAGGAAGGACTCTGAGTCAGAATGGTTGGCTAAAGACAACCAGAAACTAGTCCTATCACCAAAAAACCCAAGACTGCCAGCCATGTGGCAGAGCAGTTCTCCTGGGTTCCCTTACCCTACTGCTCTCTGCCCGGGTGCCCTTTCCCAGTAAAATCTCTTGCTTTGTCAGCACATGTATCTCCTTGGACAATTCATTTCTGTGTGTTAGACAAGAACCCGGTTTGGGGCCCCAGAAGGGGTCCCCCTTCCTGCAACAGTTCAGTCCCTGGTCAGGAAGATCCCCTGAAGGAGGATACGGCAACCATTCCAATATTCTTGCCTCGAGAATCCCATGGACAGAGGAGCCTGGCAGACTATAGAATACAGGGTCACAAAGAGTCAGGCATGACTGAAGAGACCAAGCACACATGCTAAGTGAAAAATCAGAATCACCAAAAATAGGTACTGTATGATTCCACATTATATAAAATTCTAGACAAGGCAAAATTTTAAGGACAGGAAGGTCAGTGGTTGACTGTTCCATGGAAGGAAGAGAGGATGAACTACAAATGGGTACATGGAAATGGGTGATTCTAATATTCTCAGGCTTTCACCAATTTTTTAATTATATTGTGTCTAAATTATATCTCATATAGTGAAAAAGTTTGAAAAATGCAAATTCACATTACACAAACTGTCTTTATCTGAACTTGGAACTATATTCCCGTATTAAGAAACTGTATTCTAGACAGCTACCTTCTGCAAGACCAGGAGAGCAAGAGCGCTGACAACAGAGAAGAGCAGCAACTCTGCACTGTATTTGGGTGGCCTTCACCCAAATAGCTTCACATCTCTGGCAGCCTTTGCTTCCCACTCACACCCAGTCACCAAAATAAACAAAAAACAAATTTTATAGTTTTTTTTTTTTTTTAAAGAAATTTGTAGAATCTTCCACAGAGGAAATCATATTTTCGTTGCTGGTGTTCCTATGAAACTTCATATGCCTCTAACTTTAAATTTTTCTAATTTGATGTATACTACTACATTTTATTTACATTTATCTACTCTATTGGACTGTTCCTTGGTATGAAACCTATTTTGGGTAAATAGTTTTTATGGTCTTCTCTTACAATGCTTTAGTCCAGTGGCACAGGTATGGTGAAGCATATTTCAGGGTTTTTGTGTGTGATTAGTCCAATTATCTTCATGAACTTCTTTCCAGGGTCCAAGCTGTTAGATATAACCATTTTTTCTTACAAGCTAATATTTCCTATTAAAGTCTAAGAACTTAATGCCTTTGCGAACATTTGTTTCTGTTTATATTAAAAACATTTTAATATTAAAATGTACTTTATTTTTATATTGAACAGTTGTTTCTGTTTCTATTAAATTCAAATTCTATTATAGATTAGAAAAGAGAAAAGTGTATATGTGTATGTGTCCCTTTTATAAATTATACCATATACCTCCCAGATTATCAGTTACTTGAATATTTATTACAAGGTATCCATTTAACATGAAAAAAATTATAATAAATGCATTTCAGTAATTTTTTTCTTTCATCTTTTCCTCCTCTCTCCAGCTTCTTTTTTTCCTAAAGAAAGAAGATCATATACTGGGGACATAACACAAAATTCATAAGCTCTAGAACAATATACATATAAATTTTAAAAACAACTATTTAAAGATTTGTAGTGATTGAATCTTTTCTTTTACATCACTGTTTTTCATTATTCTAGTTGCTGTTTGAAGTGGTAACTATTAATCAGTGATAATTCAACTTGTATATTCAGATAATATAATTTTTATACTAATTGAAAAAAATTAGAGTTGAAAATATGTTAAGAAGTTCTATTACTATATAATCAAATTAGTAGTTTTGAAAATATAACAACATCTCCAACTACAAGCATAAGTTATAGAAAATGTCACCCAGAAATAAATAATAAACAATATATCTTTATGACTTATAAAGAACACATTCTAGTCACACATCCCTCAGATTTTAATATTTTACAAACACACATTTTTAGGTTTCCCTTAAATAAGAAGGACAAATAGTTGATGTTAATGAAAAATGCCCTTCTTAGAAAGTGTACGGCAGTTTTATTTTAGTCCATTTTGAATGAAAGGAAAAACTTTATTCAAAAATAAATACCTAAATCCAAACTAACAACATTCATTTGTTCAAGTTGGTAATCTGTCACTTTAGTTACCAGAAAATGAAGTGAGTCATTTATAATGTTAATCCAGTGAATACGTTTGATCTCACAGATCAGAAATTCAGCTTTGACATCTTTCATTTTTTTGTATCTATTCTGTTACTGTTTATGTGTAGACAATTTAGAGTTTTCATGTGAAATGTGCATTTGATCCTTATTAATGAAAACAGTAAAAATTTATAATTAATAAAAATAAAAAATTTGAGCTAAATTCTTTATCTTAAAATACTGTTCTGGAATTTTATGGAAGATCATAGCCACAGACAAGCGTTGCAAAAAACATCAAGTAAGCCATTGATAATCATCAGTTCATCTCATATAGGTCATCACAGGATCAGTATGCTGAATGCGTACCCTCTATTTCATGGAGAAATCTATGTATAAAAGGGACTTTATACAATAAAAGTTCCCTGGCGGGGGGGTAAAGAATGAGTAGAAATCACATACTCAAAAGCATTTCTTAGTAATGATTAGCACCTTTAGCATACTTAATCATGTTCAAACAATGCTAAATATATTTATTTTGCTCAAGAAAAGAGCTATTTTTAACCAACTGAATAAAACTCATTTTGAAACTGACCCTTCACAATTCTTGATCTCAAGGGAACCTCAGTTCCTGTTATCTCTCTGTACTACAATAGAGTAATTAACACATATCCCAGCAGCTTAGCTTCTGTTTGACTGTGATTATTTTTAAGTTGTCAAGGGACTGAAACCATACTCTAATAAGACAGACCATGACATGATGAAACAGTCTCTCTAAAAGCATGGTGTAGTCACAGTTCAACTGGTTTAAACTGAGAGGCAGTTCTCCAAATGTATTTACCCTAGTTAATGCCTAGCAAGATTTAGTTATTTGTTCTGTTCTGTATTATTTTGCCTTGGAGATTTAGCAGATTTAAGGAAATGAAAGATGCTTCAAAAGTGACTAGAATAAACTGGAATAAATCTTTAGCCTTAAGAACTTGGCAGTTAGCATAAAGACAATGTAGTTCAAACCCCCTTTTTTCCCACAGATAAATAGAATTCTAACTTAGTATGTTATTTGTCTACCCAGCTAATATATCTATCTCATCTACCTGTTTACTATTTGCCTATCTAGTTATCAACCTCTGTGTAAAAACCTACTCTAAAATTTAGTAGTTTAACAAACATTTTGTATCACATTGATTTGTGGGTCAGAAAATGCAGCAGGGCTCATTCGAGCATTTCCTCTATTACACATGGAACTGACCGGATCACTCAGTGGTGTCAGGCTGGTCCCTGAGCTGTTCTGAAGAATCTAAGATGGCCCCAAGCATTTCCCTGATAATATGGTGGGAAGATTGGAAAGCAAGAGACTGCTGTAGGTCCCTTCTTTATGTAATCTCAAGGACTCTTCTTGGATTTTCTCCAGTAGGGTAGTTAGATTTAATATATGGAGGCTCATAATATGTATGGACTTCTCTTGTAGCTCAGTCAGTAAAGAATCTGCCAGCAATAGAGGAGACTCAGGTTCAATACCTGGATCGGAAGATCCCCTGGAGAAGAAAGTGTCAACCTACTCCAGTAGCCTTGCATTGAGAATACCAGGGACAGAGGCAGGCTACAGTCCATGGGTTCATAAGAGTCGGACACAACTGAGCAGCTAAACCATCACCATAATATGTATGATTCCAGAGATAAAGACGGGAACTGCTGGTACTTTTAAAGTCTAGACTCAGACTTAAAATAATATGCTTTACTCTGTTAGCCAAGTAATCATATGCCAGCCTGGATTCAAGTGATGGGAAAATAGACCTCATCACTCATTAAGGACTTTTACCATTTTAAATATGTCATAGTTCTCTCTCCAGCCACTAATAATTTCTACTTCTTCCACATGTAAAATACACTCAGCTCTTCCCAAGATGTCCCAAAGTCTTATCCTATTTCAGTACCAACTTCGTGCTCAATATCTTATTATTTAAATTAGGTCCAGGTGTGAACAACACGCCCTGTGTAAAATTCCTCTTAATCCAAAGATCCGTGAATTAAAGAAATGTTATATGCTTCCCTCCATACGTACCCACAACAGAATGAAAAGTTTCTTCTTTTGTAAATCTATGATAGGCCACTAGAACCCAGTTGGCCCTATGCAAATTATACATGGAAAGCTCCTTATTTTAAGCCAGTAGGTGTATTTCCAATCTTCCCCACCACTGTCAGTGACAATTTTGCTGAACTTTCCACCAGTAAATAACAAAGGTCCACTTTTAATTCAAATACACTTTTCCTACTGTCCTTCAGGCCTACATCTACTTTCAAGTTTCACTATCAGTCTCCTTGACATCCAGGGTTTACCCACTACTGGCCAAAAACCAATGTCACATGTTTCAGGGTTTTGTTATGGCAGCATCCCACTTCCAGGTAACAAGTTCAGTTCCAGTTATCTACATCATAGACTGCTACATCATCAACTATCCAGTACTTAGTGGCTTTAAACAAAAAAATATATATTTTTTTTTATATCTCGTGATTTTGTGGGTCAGCAAAAGCCAATCTGAGCAGAAATGGAATCTTGAAAAGGATTTCTACTGAATTGCTAGTATGACTAGCAATTCCAGCCTGTTGAAAAAATAACATTCAGACAGTGTAAAAAAACAAACAAAACACAGTCTCTAAGGAAAAAGCTATATGTAAGTAATAGTACAAGCTGCCTCACTGTCTAGGTAATTCTGCTTCATACTCCATTCACTGAGATTACTCTATGGTATTTAAGGAGTGGCTGAGCTGAACTGCAGTGTTCCACACAGCTGCAATCACACACCTACACGTTTACAGGGACAGTTATCTGGGCTCATATAGGCTCTTCACCCTCTCCCTTTCCTCTCATGGACTCTCTGTGTGTTCTTGCTGGCTAGGCAGCTTGACTTCCTATACTTCAGGGATCCCAGAGACCAAGGTGAAGCCAATAGCATACTTAAAGGCTACGATAGTAGTTACTCTGGCTGAGTGTCAATTCTGCCATCTTCCAAATCAGTCACAAGCCAGCCCAGAAGCAAGGGTGGGGAAAAGGATTCCACTTCTAAGTGGGAGGAATGTCCTAAAATGTGTAATAATGTTCAATCCATCACAAGCAACATTCTCAAGGTCATTTTGGGAGTTAGTGGAGTAGTTCGGGTTTGGAATCAGGTCTCCTAAATCCCAGTTTTTATTTGTAAATGTTCAGAAAACTAAGATCATGGTGTCTGGTCCCATCACCTCATGGCAAACAGATGGGAAAACAATGGAAACAGTGAGAGATTTTATTTTCTTGGGCTCCAAAATCACTACAGATGGTGATACAGCCATGAAATTAAAAGACTTGCTCCTTGGAAGGAAAGCTATGATCAACCTAGACAGCATATTGAAAAGCAGAGGAGACATTGTTTTGCCAACAAAGGTCCATCTAGTCAAAGCTATGGTTTTTCCACTAGTCATGTATGGATGTGAGAGTTGGACTATAAAGAAAGCTGAGCTTTTCAGTCCGGCACTGAGTGGTTCTTCGGATCATGTCTGGTGGCTCCGTGGATTATAACAGAGAACATGGCGGCCCAGAGGGAATGGACCCCGATGGTGTCATCGAGAGCAACTGGAATGAGATCGTTGATAACTTTGATGATATGAACTTAAAGGAGTCTCTTCTTCGGGGCATCTATGCTTATGGTTTTGAGAAGCTATTCAGCAGAGAGCTATTATTCCATGTATTAAAGGGTATGATGTGATTGCTCAAGCTCAGTCAGGTACTGGCAAGACAGCCACATTTGCTATTTCCATCCTGCAACAGTTGGAGATTGAGTTCAAGGAGACCCAAGCACTAGTATTGGCCCCCACCAGAGAACTGGCTCAACAGATCCAAAAGGTAATTCTGGCACTTGGAGATTATATGGGAGCAACTTGTCATGCCTGCATTGGTGGAACAAATGTTCAAAATGAAATGCAAAAACTGCAGGCTGAAGCACCACACATTGTTGTTGGAACACCAGGGAGAGTGTTTGATATGTTAAACAGGAGATATCTCTCTCCAAAATGGATCAAAATGTTCGTTTTGGATGAAGCAGATGAAATGCTGAGCCGAGGGTTTAAGGATCAAATCTATGAGATTTTCCAAAAATTAAATACTAGTTTTCAGGTGGTGTTGCTTTTTGCCACATGCCAACGGACGTGTTGGAAGTGACCAAAAAATTCGTGAGAGATCCAATTCGAATTTTGGTGAAAAAGGAAGAATTGACCCTTGAAGGAATCAAACAGTTTTATATTAATGTTGAAAGAGAGGAATGGAAGTTGGATACACTTTGTGACTTGTACGAGATGCTGACAATTACACAGGCTGTTATTTTTCTCAATACAAGGTGCAAGGTGGACTGGCTCACAGAGAAAATGCATACCAGGGACTTCACAGTTTCTGCCCTGCATGGTGACATGGACCAGAAAGAAAGAGATGTTATCATGAGGGAATTCCGATCAGGGTCAAGCCCTGTTCTGATCACTACTGACTTGTTGGCTTGTGGAATTGATGTGCAACAAGTGTCATTGGTTATAAACTATGATCTAAATACCAGTCGTGAAAACTATATTCACAGAAGTTGATAGCAGCAGTTGATGATGACATGGCACTCAGAAATGGCGTTGACGTAATTTAGGACGTGGAATCATAAGCGAAACAGCACACTTTTGAATAAAGAGCGAGTCGAATTGGCAGAGGGGGTCGATTTGGGAGGAAAGATGTGGCTATAAACTTTGTTACTGAAGAAGACAAGAGGATTCTTCGTGACATTGAGACTTTCTACAATACTACAGTGGAGGAAATGCCAATGAATGTGGCCGACCTTATTTAATTCCTGGGATGAGACAGTTTTGAATGCAGTGCTCGCTGTTGCTGAATAGGCGATCACAACATGCATTGTGCTTCTTTCTTTGGGAATATTTGAATCTTGTCTCAATGCTCATAACGGATCAGAAATATAGATTTTGATAGCAAAGCAACATTAGTCGTGAGCTCTTGTGAGGAAAGTCATTGGCTTTATCCTCTTTAGAGTTAGACTGTTGGGGTGGGTATAAAAGATGGGGTCTGTAAAATCTTTCTTTCTTAGAAATTTATTTCCTAGTTCTGTAGAAATGGTTGTATTAGATGTTCTCTATCATTTAATAATATACTTGTGGACTAAAAAATATAAGTGCTGTATAAAATCAGCCAATTATGTTAAACTAGCATATCTGCCTTTATTATGTTTGTCATTAGCCTGAATAGAAAGGCCTTTAAAATTGATTTTTTTTTTTAGCATTTGAATGCATTTTGTTTGGTATTATATTTATTCAATAAAGTATTTAATTAGTGCTAAGTGTGAACTGGACCCTGTTGCTAAACCCCAGCAAACAATCATCCTAGGTAGGGTTAAACCCCCAGTAAAATTGCCATATTGCACATGTCTTAATGAAGTTTGAATGTTAAATAAATTGTATATTCACTTTAAAAAAAAGAAAGAAAAAAAGCTGAGCGCTGAAGAAGTGATTCTTCTGAATTGTGGTGCTGGAGAAGACTCTTGAGAGTCCCTTGGACTGTGAGGAGATCAAACCAGTCAGTTGTAAAGGAAATCAGTCCTGAATATTCATTGGAAGGTCTGATGCTGAAGCTGAAACTCCAGTACTTTAGCCACCGGATGTGAAGAACTGACTCATTTGAAAAGACCCTGATGCTGGGAAAGATTGAAGGTGGGAGAAGGGGTGACAGAGGATGAGATGGTTGGATGGCATCATCAGCTTGATGGACATGAGTTTGAGTAAACTCTGGCAGTTGGTGATGGACAGGGAAGCCAGGCGTTCTGCAGGCCATGGGGTCACAAAGACCTGGACTCAACTGAGTGACTGAACTGAACTGAACTGAACTAAAATGTTCACATTGCCTTTAGAATTGGGCTTCTCTTTCATCTTCACTTTTTTTTTCTCTTTAAGATAAATTTGTCCTTATTTTTTTAATAGTACTCTGAATAAATATCAATCTTTCACAATCTTAGATGGGCAAAGTATACCAGAGTTAGGAGATGTAAAGTTTACTCTCCTTGTGATCAAAAGAATCATTCAACATTTATAACATTCAGTATCCTTTGTCCATATTAAAAAATGCTTATAATAAAACATTTCCATTTAATAAAGTATATATGCAAGTAATATAACGAATCCATGTGTTTATCCATCACTTAAAAGTAAAATACTATTTGTTTCTATAATAGTCTGTATTCTTCCTTTTGATTCATTCCTCTTCATCTCCTCCCAAGTAGCCACTATGGTGAATCAAAGTTATGTGCTTATACATCTACATAGATCCATGTCTATATCTATGTCTATTGCCATGTTTAATATTTTTTCTTTTGCTAATTGTTGCTCTATATCTTTTTGCCCATTTTTATGCTCAAATCTTTTTTGAAGTTTTTTTTTTTAATTTATGTATTTTAGTTATTAATGTTAAACATTTACATATCTTGCAATTACTGTCTCCTGGACCACAGACCATGGGGTTATTGTTGTTCAGTTGTGTCTGGCTCTTTGCAACCCCATGGACTGTAGGCTTCCAGGCATCTATGTCCATGGGATTTCCCAGGCAAGAATACTGGAGTGGGTTGCGATTTCCTTCTACAGATCTTCCCGACCTAGGGACTGAACCCATGTCTCACATTGCAGGCAGATTCTTTACCCCTGAAGCATCAGGGAAGCCCAACCATAGGATTGCTATGTCACTTATTTTAATGTTGTCTTTTAGAAAACAGATGTTTCTAATTATAGCATTTTTATTTTCCTGATTAGATATTCATTTATCCTAAAATTGATTTCTGGGCATGGTAGGAGGTAAGCATATACTTTACTTGCTTCATATGAATAACTAATCCCATCATCATTATAAATGTAGAAGTTAATTCTTTCCATCACTGATCTGTGGTACCACATCTCTCCTCAAGCAGGGTTTATTTAATATGTTTTTATTTCTCTATTTTGTTCCATTAGTCAATTTATCTATCTCCTAACACGAATACCACTACATTATTTTTGAAAGGTATGTGGTGAATACTCTCAGCTTCCGTTCCGTTCCGTCGCTCGGTCGTGTCCGACTCTATGCGACCCCATGGACTGTAGCCTACCAGGCTTCTCCGTCCATGGGATTCTCCAAGCAAGAATACTGGAGTGGGTTACCGTTTCCTTCTCCAGGGGATCTTCCTGACCCAGGGATCGAACCCGGGTCTCCCGCATTGAGGGCAGACGCTTTAACCTATGAGCCACCAGGGAAGCCCTACACTTTTTCAAATCTTAATCATTTTTGGCCCTCTTAATCATCTTGTAAGTGATATCATCAACTGTTCATTCCATAAAAACCATGAAGGGATCAGGATTGCTAATGTATTAAATTCATATATCAATAAGGACTGAAATACCCTACATACATTGTTAAGACGTTTTAGGCATAAATAAGAACACCTCTATATTCAATTCTTCAATGCTTTTCAATAAAAAGCTATAATCCCCCCCTAAACAATTTATACACTCTCTTTATATGTATCACATAGTGCTTTACAGCTTTTATTGTGTTTATAATCTTATCCTATTTATTGCTGCTGTGTATACGAACATTATGGATTTATGACCTTATATATGGCTACCTTTCTAAACTCACATTAATTCCAAATATTTTTTATTACGTTTTCTAGGCACAAATATAAACATATTACGTGAGGATATTGAAAATTTTATTTCTTACTTTCAAAATCTTACAACTTTTATTATTTTTTGTGTTCTAGCCCTGCTTAGGGCCTCAAGCACAATGTTGAATAAAAATGGCCACAGCAGGCATTCTTGTCATCTTCCTGAGTTAAAAGAAAACACTTCTATCACAAAATAAGTGTGATTTTTGCTGAGATTTTAGGAGACAGTTTTCCACCAAATTTACTTATAGTTTCATTTTTTTCTTAATGATAAATAAATACTGAATTTTATAAAAAAAATTTTCTACATACAAAATGAACATATGTTTTTGTTCTTATTTAATATAATTTGTGTAATACAGTAGTTTTCACCATTAAATATTTCCAGGAATAACTGGACTATGCCCAACTCAATCATGAATGTTTTCTTTTAATACATTACTAGATTTAGTAAGCTAATATAATTTAAAGCTATTTGTGCATTTACTTGTAAGTGAAATTGCCCTGTAGCTTCTCTTTGAGTGCACCATGGCATAACACTTAGCAACACAATTTCTAGAGCCAATCTGTTTGGCTTTCAATCCATGCTTTACCAATTACTACATCTGTTATCTCAGAAAAATTACCCAAATTTTTTCCTTCCATTGCTCATATGCAAAATGGAAACAATAATTTTACCTACTTCTACTTCAGTTGGTGGGTAAAAGGAATAATTGACTTAACATTCATAATGTGCTTAAAATAATGCTCAACACATAGGTATAACATGAAGTTAATAAAAATAGCATGGGGCACTCTTTCTGCTTTAATTATCAGATATGTGTCAAATTCCTTAAATGAGATAGACAAGATTAGTTATTTTTATGAGATTCAATTATCTATTACTTGAACATTTGACAGTGGATCTGGTCTTTTTGTTTGTTTGTTTGTTCATTTGGAGAGGCACAGTACATGATTACTGTTTCAAATTATTATTTTCTGAAGTTCTTTCAAACTTTCTACATTTTTTTCTTGATTGTTTTTGATAGTACAAAAAAATACAGGCAAATTCTCGCAACTTGGTATTTTTGTGACAAGGAGACAAAGAATTCAGATGCTAAGAACAAATATAAGGAAGATCTCCTGGAGAAGGAAATGGCAACCCACTCCTGTATTCTTGCCTGGAAAGCCCCATGGATGGTGGAACCTGGTAGGCTACAGTCCATGGGGTCACAAAGAGTTAGACATGACTGAGCGACTTCACTTTCTAGGGTAAAGGGAAATGAATTCACAGTGTTATTGCCCAGGTGACTCAGTAAGTAAAGAACCTGCCTGCAATGCAGGAGACGCCAGAGATACAGGTTCAATTCCTGGGTCAGGAAGATCCCCTGGAGGAGGGCATGGCAACCCACTCCAGTATTCTTGCCTGGAAAATCCCATGGACAGAAGAGTCTGGTGGGGTACAGTTCATAGGTCGCAAAGAGTTGGACACCACTGAAGCAACTGAGCACATATCAAGTACAGAGAGATGTCCTCTTTGAATAAATGTTCTACTAGTTTCCTATGGTTCAGTTCAGTTCAGTTCAGTCACTCAGTTGTGACCGAATCTTTGCAACCCCATGAATCACAGCACGCCAGGCCTCCCTGTCCATCACCAACTCCCGGATATGCAGATGATACCACCCTTATGGCAGAAAGTGAAGAGGAACTCAAAAGCCTCTTGAGGAAAGTGAAAGAGGAGAGTGAAAAGGTTGGCTTGAAGCTCAACATTCAGAAAACAAAGATCATGGCATCTGGTCCCATCACTTCATGGGAAATAGATGGGGAAACAGTGGAAACAGTGTCAGACTTTATTTTTTTGGGCTCCAAAATCACTGCAGATGCTGATTGCAGCCATGAAATTAAAAGACGTTTACTCCTTGGAAGGAAAGTTATGACCAACCTAGATAGTATATTAAAAAGCAGAGACATTACTTTGCCAACCAAGGTCCGTCTAGTCAAGGCTATGGTTTTTCCTATGGTTAGTGTAACAAAATACCACAAACTGGATGGCTTAAACAACAGAAATGTATGTCTTATAATTCTAGAGGCTAAAAGTCTGAAACCAAGGTGTCAGCAGTTTAGTTCCTTCTGAGAGAGAAGAAAATGGGATCAGAAAATCTGTTGGGACCAGAGCAGGAGGAACCTGGTTCCAGGTGCCTGGTTGATCACCATGGTAAGGATCTGGAGTTTATTCTGTGTGATATAGGAAATCACTGGGAATTTTGATCTGATGAGTGCCAAGATATGACTTTGTAGAGAATAAATAAAGATATCAAGTGTAGAAGCAAAGAAACTTATTATGCAGTTACCACAATAATGCACAGGGAAGATTATAATGGTGGCTAAGAATAGTATGGTACAGAGAAACCATGAGAATTGACTTGGCAGTATCACTAGATGTATTTTGAAGAAAGATCTGCATATTTTGCTAACAGATTAGAGTATTATTTTGGAATAATACTTAGGTTAATATCTCAGGCTACAGTTTCTCAGACCATGTGGCTAATATAAATTTGAACTTTAACTTCCAGTAGGACTCAGAAAGATGGCAGAATAGGTGGTCACCAGTTTGTGTCCCCTGATACAAGCTTGGAGTGGCAACGCCTGTGATTATATATTCTGAGGGAAAACCTTTTTTCAATTGAATTCCCAAACCCAAGCTGAACTAAATCACTTTCCAGATTCCTTTCCTTTGAAAGACTGGTAGATTTCTTCTACTCCCATTTTTACTTAAAGGTGTAGAACAGAGCTTTGAAGAAAGATTTCTCCAGGTTGCCAAAGTACAAAGAATCTTAACTGACCCCCCTACCATCTACTCCACATCCACCCCTACTTAGGGGCTGTTAAAAGCTCAGTCTTTAGGTCAAAAAGATAGCACACATATTGAGGTAGTCATGCTTTAGAATTAGCTTATCTGCTACAGATCATTCTCTGCATTTGGAGTCAAGAGATTTTTCTTTATAATATTTAAACTTAGCCTGCACTTAATGTAAAAGTGTATCCAATGTTCCTGGTAGCTTGAAGTTGAGAGAGTTTCTATAGGCATATATTCTAATTAAGGGACAGAAACATGTAAACAATGCTCTTGATAAAGTGAAATGGCATGCTTTAACTGAGATTATAATACAATTCCATCAGCTGAAAATAAAGAATATTAAATGTCTAACAGGATTGCTTTTCTTACAAAACTGCCCAGTCATCTTGGTAACAGGTACATTACCTGTTATTATTGTTGCTTAGCATCCATGCTTATGATTCTTTTATTCAAGAGATTATGCTTCCTTTTGTTTTGAAACACCTTTTTTGATATATCAACCTTTCACATTGAGTTATTAGTGTTCAGTATTAATGTTGAAATTAAGTGTAAAACTGGTATAACACCATCATTTTAATGCTTAAGTTATTTTGCTTTTGTTTGTTTGTTTGGTATCAGTATAAGTAATTGAAAAAAATAAAGTTGCTACTAAAACAAGGAGGAAAAAAAATCTTTTTGGCAATTCCATTAATTATAGGACATATAATCATAAGCATTAACCATGATGGCAATATTGACATTCAGACTATGAAGTTATTTAATGTATAATTAAACAATTAAGTAATTATTATAAATTTTAAAATCAAGAAGAAAGCATAAATATAAAGCCCTATAAATTCACAAAGTAAGTATATCATTTTAACCAAAACTTATTATGAAACAAAATTTTACCAGCTCCCCCGGAAACCTCCCTTTGCATACCTGTCTAGTCCACACTGCTTCTTCTCACCATGAGTAATCACTATTTGGGCTTAAGAGAGCATAGACAAGATTTGGGTATTTTTGAGTTGCATATAAATGTAGTCATTCAATATGTAGTTTAAATGATGCTTGCAAAATTTTAATGTTTCCAATGACACTATGTGGTAGGTAATACTATTACTCCCATTTTATGGGTAAAAGCATCGATGCTTAAGAAACTAGTGATCCTGCTTATAGAAATATTCACCCTGGTTAACTTTAGTTCCCTCTTCTTGAAGTCACAATCCATTCATGTTCCTCCTGCCCCCACAACGTACAGGGGGTACTTATAAGTGTACAGAAATGCTAAAAGGTAGGTTGCACATGAGTTGCCATAAAGGACGCTCATATTTAAGACCAGTTCATGCTGAATCCCTTCTAACTTTCCAAACTGGTCTTCTGCAATGAAAAAAAAAAAAAAAAACTAATACTAATTAATTAGCAAAAATCCTTTCTTCATCTAGTATATTCCCTCTGCAACTTAAATTTTGTTGCTTATTCGGCATTAACCTCCCCTTATCGCAGGCCACTCCTGTGTAGTATCCAAACACCAGCTGTGTAACAAAAATGTCTTAAGAAGAGGATCATAATTGGGCAATTACTTTTAATCTTGGCTTCTACTTAAATGTGGGTTACGGTGGGTGAGGCTGGGAAAGGAAAAGTATATGAGAAAGAAAGGTTGGAGTGAAATTTCAAATTAATCTGCTAAACTACATAGCCACAAAGAAGTTAAGTGAATTTCCTAGAATGGTATTATGCAGGAGAAACTGAAGTGGAATCTACCAGGTGGCCCTTTCTGAAGCCTTTACATATGAGAAGTCTTTTTTTGACCACTTGGGGTTCCCTGGTGGCTCAGATGGTAAAGTGTCTGCCTGTAATGCTGGAGACACAGGTTTGACCCCTGGGTAGGGAAGATCCCCTGGAGAAGGAAATGGGAACTCACTCCAGTATTCTTGCCTTGAGAATTCTGTGGACTAGGGAGCCTGGTAGGCTGCAGTCCACGGGGCTGCAAAGAGTCAGACATGACTGAGCGACTTCACTTCACTTCACTTCAAGTCTTCACTTCAGGATGATTAAGTTCTCTTCTGTGTTCTCAGAGATTCTTTGGCTACATTTATCCTAGCGTTTACTGCACTATGTTCATAGCATCTAAATATGGCCCAATGGCCGCAACTCATATTTACCTATTTACTATCATGGCTCTGTTCTTCCCTTCACAAAATTTTGTTGAAAGAGAAGTTGATGTTTGCATTGTACCTTCCCGTGGCCCATTCACTCTTTAGCTCAATGCAATCTACCTATGCTGTTTCATTGCATCAAAAGTCCTCTCATTAACAACACTATTATTATCCTATATTATGCCAACAATCACCCTCATTACTAATTTCCATAGAGAGACAGATTTCAGGCTACCTTATTTAAGATAAATAACTGCTAATCACCCTCTCTCAAATGTCTTACTTCTGTTTCTATGACACTTTTCTCCTTTGATTAATTTCCTATGTCTCTGGACATTCCTTTTCAATTCCTTTCGTGTGCTGCAGTTTCTCTCTGGCACCCTTTTGGGCCCCTACTCATTTACATTCCTCATTCCATTCTGCACACTTTACCTAAGATAGCATCTGTTGGAACCATATGCTCCTAAAGAGATTTATCAGGTTACACCAGTTGACCACACGGCCAATTGATCCACTGATTAAACTGATGACATCTTCTTTTATCTCTTTTCTACACAAAAAGTAGCCTTATCTTTCTCAGGAAAAAAAGAAAAACTATGGTTGATGAGGAAAATTGACTTCCTGGCAAAGTGCTATCAGGAAATCCATTTGTCTGGGAAAGGAAACAACTCTATGTGAGTGGTAAAGATGCCTGCCACAACCACAGGGAGACAATTAAGGGACTGCCAATCTGTAAGATTTCACAATTCCACAGAATATTTACTTTTGCTCTTTTATTGTCACCTATACCTGAATTATACATATAAAATTGGTTCCATGACTAAAGTGATTCGCATCCAAATCCTGCTGCAAACAAACAAACAAACAAAAATCCATTCTCGCACATTTTCGGATGCCAACTATAGCATTTGGGTGGAATTCCAAACTGGCACAACACATATTTCTTCTTGCCAGAAACCCATCATTCCATGTTGAATTTATAGAGTATCATCTTTCCAAAGCATCCTAATACTCCTCAAGGCAGGAAAAAAAAAGTGATTATATTCTTATTCCTGAAATGAACACCAAGGAGAAAAAGATATGAAAAGTGCTAACAAGAGACTCAGAATGAATTCTTCAATTACCCACGAGGGTGCTAGTCAACAAATTGGCTCAATCCTAGGAGCTACCTTTTGCATCACATTTGATATGCCTAAAATTTTTACTTCTTAAAAAATATTCTTGGAAAGCAAAAAATTTTCCTATCATAACCTTTGCATCCATAAGCATCTTCTTATTCTAAATTAATATGTTTCTTTCAACTGCTGTGAACGTTCTGAACCATTTATATTATAGATTATTTTTTCTATTTTTTAAAAGATAAAAGTATTGTAAGAACATAGAATAGAGACTGTGTTTAAAGTAAAATTTTCTTCAGAACAATAGAAAGAAGGAATGTGAATTCTCAGGGAAGCGGTAGACATTCCAAGATGTCTGGCTCTAGGTCAGTGATCACTTTATCGTGACTATCTTGGTCGTGAAGATCTTTTTTGTACAGTTCTTCTGTGTATTCTTGCCACCTCTTCTTAATATCTTCTGTTTCTGTTAGGTCCATACCATTTCTGTCCTTTATCAAGCCCATCTTTGCATGAAATGTTCCCTTGATATCTCTAATTTTCTTGAAGAGATCTCTTGTTTTTCCTATTCTGTTGTTTTCCTCTATTTCTTTGTATTGATCGCTGAGGAAGGCTTTCTTATCTCTCCTTGCTATTCTTTGGAACTCTGCATTCAGATGCTTATATCTTTCCTTTTCTTCTTTGCTTTCGCTTCTCTTCTTTTCACAGCTATTTGTAAGGCCTCCTCAGACAGCCATTTTGCTTTTTTGCATTTCTTTTCCATGGGGATGGTCTTGGTCCCTGTCTCCTGTACAATGTCACGAACCTCCGTCCAGAGTTCATCAGGCACTCTATCTATCAGATCCAGTCCCTTAAATCTATTTCTCACTTCCACTGTATAATCATAAGGGATTTGATTTAGGTCATATCTGAATGGTCTAGTGGTTTTCTCCCCTTTCTTCAATTTAAGTCTGAACTTCGCAATAAGGAGTTCATGATCTGAGCCACAGTCAGCTCCTGGTCTTGTTTTTGCTAACTGTATACAGCTTCTCCATCTTTGGCTGCAAAGAATAGAATAAATCTGATTTCGGTGTTGACTATCTGGTGATGCCCATGTGTAGAGTCTTCTCTTGTGTTGTTGGAAGAGGGTGTTTGCTATGACCAGTGCATTCTCTTGGCAAAACTCTATTAGCCTTTGCCCTGCTTCATTCCGTGCTCCAAGGCCAAATTTGCCTGTTACTCCAGGTGTTTCTTGACTTCCTACTTTTGCATTCCAGTCCCCTATAATGAAAAGGACATCTTTTTTGGGTGTTAGTTCTAAAAGGTCTCGTAGGTCTTCATAGAACCGTTCAACTTCGGCTTCTTCAGCATTACTGGTTGGGGCATAGGCCTGGATTACTGTAATATTGAATGGTTTGCCTTGGAAACGAACAGAAATCATTCTGTCATTTTTAAGATTGCATCCAAGTACTGCATTTCGGACTCTTTTGTTGACCATGATGGCTACTCCATTTCTTCTAAGGGATTCCTGCCCACAGTAGTAAAAATAATGGTCATTTGAGTTAAATTCGCATCTGCGCCGCCAGAGCCGGCATCTCTCGCGTCTAGCATCCTAGTAAGAATGCGCCAATTTGAACTTCATTAGAGGGAGATCTGGACAGGTATTAGGAAAACTTGAATGTCAATATATTTGCTTTCTTCTTTTGTGGGAAGACCAGTTTCCTAAAGGTAGAGCTTTTAGTCTTCTATTAGGGGACAGAAGTCTGGTTTTATATGCCCTGAGAGGCAATTTAAGTATGAGACAAAAATCCTGGCATTTGTATATATACATACAACACACACACACATAGTCCATTCATTCTTTTCTTTATGATATTATACATCTGCTCTCAAAAATCTAGGCCAGGAACAGTTTAACCTTCCTTAGCAAGCAAATGTTCACAGGTATGCAAGTATTAGAAGGGAAGGCAAATGAAAGTAGAGGTTATGTAGGAATTTGCTTTTTGTATCACCAGATCATCTTTAACAGCAAATTGTTTCACTGTAAATTCCTTAAATTCTGCCAGTTTCTGAGTTTTTTGAAAATTTTACAGTTTAATTTGGTTCTTTCTCAGTTTTTTTCTATTTCCAGGTTAGCATTTGCTAAGTGGGTAGTCCTTGACCATCTGCTTCCTGACTTCCAAAATGCTATTCCAATTGTTTCTCTTTCCTGTCTTAAGGGGGCCAAGTCTTAAAAATATTATCCCTTTATTATAGCTTTAGATAAGTTTGAAAGGATCAATACTAGACACGTGTATTTAATCTGTCCTCTTAAAGCATAAAACCTCCAAGATAAATTTAATTTTATAAAAGAATAAAAGTTAACAAAGTAGTTTTTAACCTAAAAACACAGGCTGTCTGTCGTTGCGATCAAAATAATACAAAATGTGGACTAAGGTCTACAACAAATGGTAGATTGTTGGCTGATTATTTTTTCCCTGAAGGATGATGGGATAGCTGAAGCTAAGACAAAAATCTAATGATAATCAACATCACTTGTAATAAGTATACTATAATTATACAATCAAAATGACACAGGGCAAAAAAAGAAATCATAAAAAATATGGAGTAATCCAAATGCCATTTTGTAAAAACAAACTGGTTGCAACCCCATGGACTGCAGCACGTCAGGCTTCCCTGTCCATCGCCATCTCCCAGAGCTTACTCAACTCATGTCCACTGAGTTGATGATGTCACCCAACCATGTTGTCCTCTCTCATTCCATTATACTCCTGCCTTCAATCTTTCCCAGCACCAGGGTCTTTTCAAATGAGTCAGTTATGGCCAAAGTACTGGAGTTTCAGCTTCAGCATCAGTCCTTCCAATGAATATTCAAGACTGATTTCCTTTAGGATGGACTGGTTTGATCTCCTTGCTGTCCAAAGGAACTCTCAAGAGTCTTCTCCAACATCACAGTTCAAAAGTATCAGTTCTATGGTGCTCAGCTTTCTTTATGGTCCAACTGTTATATCCACACGTGACTACTGGAAAAACCATAGCTTTGACTGGATGGACCTTTGTTGGCAAAGTAATGCCTCTGCTTTTTATTTTTTATTTTTTTTTAAGTTAACTTCAGAATGTTTTTATTTTATTTTATTTTATTTTGAACAGAGGAAAATTTATGAGTCGAACCTGGATTGGTCACTTATGATAATATACATGCTACAATTCCATTCTCTCCAATCATTCCACCTTCACCCTCTCCCACAGAGTCCCAAAGACTGTTCTAAATGCCTATGTCTGTCTAGGTTGGTCATAGCTTTTCTTCTATGGAACAAGTGTCTTTTAATTTCATGGCTGCAGTCACAATCTGCAGTGATTTTGGAGCCCAAGAAAATAAAGTCTGTCACTCTTTCCATTCTTTCCCTATCAGTTTGAAATGAAGTGTTGGGACAAGATGCCGTGATCTTAGTTTCTTCAAAGTTGAGTTTTAAGCCAGCTTTTTCACTCTCCTCTTTCACCTTCATCAAGAGGCCTTCGAGTTCCTCTTCATTTTATGCCATAAGGGTGGTGTCACCTGAATATCTGAGGTTATTGATATTTCTCCCAGCAATCTTGATTCCAGCTTGTGCTTCATCCTGTCCAGCATTTCACGTGATATACCCTGCACATAAGTTAATTAAGCAGGGGAAAATACACAGCCTTGATGTACTCCTTTCCCAATTTGGAACCAGTCTGTTGTTCCGTGTTTGATTCTAACTGTTGCTTCTTGACCTGCATATAGGATTCTCAGGAGGCAGGTAAGGTGTTCTGATATTCCAATCTCTAAGAATATTCCACAGTTTGTTGTGATCCACACAGTCAAAGGCTTTAGTGTAGTCAGTGAAGTTAGTGTTTTTTCTATGATTCAGCAGGTATTGGCAATTTCATCTCTGGCTTCTCTGCCTTTTCTAAAGCCATCTTGAACATCTGGAAGTTCTCAGTTCATGTACTGTTGAAGCCTAGCTTGGAGAATTTTGAGCATTACTTTACTAGCATGTGAGTTGAGTGTAATTGTGGTAGTCTGAACATTCTTTGGCTTTACCTTTCTTTGGGATTGGAATGAAACTGACCTTTTCAGGTCCTGTGGCCACTGCTGAGTATTCCAAATTTGCTGGCATATTGAGTGCAGCACTTTCACAGCATCATCTTTTGGGATTTAAAAAAGCTCAGCTGGAATTCCAACACCTCCACTAGCTTTGTTTGTAGTGATGCTTCCTAAGGCCCATTTGACTTCTCATTCCAGGATGTCTGGCTCTAGGTGAGTGATCACACCATCGTGGTTATCTTTGTCATGAAGATCATTTTTGTACAGTTCTTCTGTGTATTCTTGCCACCTCTTCTTAATAGTTTTTGCTGCTATAGATTCATACAGTTTCTGTCCTTTATTGAGCCCATCTTTGAATAAAATGTCCCTTTGGTATCTGTAATTTTCTTGAAGAGATCTCTAGTCTTTCCCATTCCATTGTCTTCCTCTATTTCTTTGCATTGATCACTGAGGAAGGCTTTCTTATATCTCCTTGCTATTCTTTGGAACTCTGCATTCAAACGAATACATTTTTCATTTTCTCCTTTGCCTTTTGCTTCTCCTCTTTTCTCAGCTATGTGTAAGTGCTCCTCATACAACTGTTTTGCCTTTTTGCATTTCTTTTTCTTGGGGATAGTTTTGATCACCGCCTCTGTACAAGCGCAATGATGATTGGTGGCTAATAGCATCGTGAAAAGAGACAATCAGCTTTTATACACCTCCTAATCAAGGACTGATGCCGAAGCTGAAACTCCAATACTTTGGCCACCTCATGCGAAGAGTTGACTCATTGGAAAAGACCCTGATACTGGGAGGGATTGGAGACAGGAGGTGAAGGGGACGACAGAGGACGAGATGGTTGGATGGCATCACCGACTCAATGGACATGAGTTTGGGTGAACTCTGAGAGTTGGTGATGGAAAGGGAGGACTGGCATGCTGTGATTCATGGGGTCGCAAAGAGTCGAACACGACTGAGCGACTGAACTGAACTGAACTGAATGTAAGTGCACAATAAAATTATATAGTAGTTTTGGTAAAACATTGAATACAAATCCATCAATACTGTAGATTACAGGAAATACAGGAGTCAGACCTCTTAAAATTACATAAGGGTATAATCAGGAAAAAAACCTTACCATGGGAAACTTAACATTCTTTAGAACTTTCAACAACAATGAAATTATTCTGTAAAAACATTTTTCAATATAGTAACTACATGGGGCTAATGGATATTTGAAATATGTTTAATGTAACATTTAAATTTTATTTATCTTTGCTAATTTTTATTTAACTTTAATTAATTAAAATTTAAATAACTAGATGTAGCTAGGGGCTACCATATCAAGCCCATCATATAACTCTCTAAAACATTTCTTATAAATATCAAAGAAAACAGGAGAAAAAAGATCTTATGTAAAAAAAGACTCAAAAATATATCTTCCAATTATGGTGTATAATTGTGATTTGGATTTTAATTAAAAGAAATTGTACACAATTATATTATAAAACATTAGGTGAAATGTGAGCATTTATTTTGATGATTTTAAGGAGTAAGTGTTTTTTAGTGTATGATAGGGCTTTCCTGGTGCATCAAACTGTAAAGAATCTGCCTGCAATGCAGGAGACCTGGGTTCAATTCCTTGGTCAGAAAGATTCCCCTGGAGAAGTTTATGATCAGGATGTTATCAGTTCAGTTCAGTTCAGTTCAGTCACTCAGTCATGTCCGACTCTTTGCGACCCCATGAATCACAGCACGCCAGGCCTCCCTGTCCATCACCAACTCCCGGAGTTCACTCAAACTCATGTCCATCAAGTCAGTGATGCCATCCAGCCATCTCATTCTCTGTCATCCCCATCTCCTCCTAGCCCCAATCCCTCCTAGCATCAGACTCTTTTCCAGTGAGTCAACTCGTCGCATGAGGTGGCTTATGTTTAAAAACAGTTTTCATCAAAAATACTTATGAAAATAATTATAGATTAAATTATCTGTAATGATGGCTTAGATTTGGCTCAGCATAATCCAAAATTGGGTGGGAATATAGATAAAACAAAAAATAGATGAAACAAGAATTATAAGCTCATTGCTGAAGCTAGTGATAGGTGTGAACACATCATACTATTCTCTTAACTCTTGAACATGTGAGAAATTTTTCACTTGCCCACTTTTTTAAATAACCATGTTCCAACTCCAGACATTCTAATATTCAACTAGAGTTGAAATCCTTGAGGAAGAGGAAAGAAAATAGAATAAACTTTTTAGGAAGCGTTCTAAGGGAGAACAAAAATATTTAAAAGACACTGTATAAAGTGTGAGGGACCTCTTCCTTTCCCCTCAGGAGATTTTACTACACAATCACTTCAAATTTATTTGAGATTTTATTATAAATGCAATTTTGAGGAATTGATTCTTCAATTTCAGAATTTTGGTACCTGCTCAAGATAGGAACATAAAAGTTGGGGAAGCACCATTGGTATAAATAGATACAACTTTTCAAAGCATTCTTATTATCCTTTATGTGAGGCTCAGTTCAGTTCAGTTCAGTCGCTCAGTCGTGTCCGACTCTCCGCGACCCCATGAATCATAGCACGCCAGGCCTCCCTGTCCATCACCAACTCCCAGAGTACACTCAAACTCATGTCCACAGAGTCGGTGACGCCATCCAGCCATCTCATTCTCCGTCGTCCCCTTCTCCTCCAGCCCCCAATCTTTCCCAGCATCAGAGTCTTTTCCAGTGAGTCAACTCGTCGCATGAGGTGGCCAAAGTATTGCAGTTTCAGCTTTAGCATCAGTCCCTCCAATGAAGATCCAGTGATTTTGGAGCCCCAAAAAATAAAGTCTGACACTGTTTCCACTGTTTTTCCATCTATTTCCCATGAAGTGATGGGACCAGATGCCATGATCTTTGTTTTCTGAATGTTGAGCTTCAAGCCAACCTTTTCACTCTCCTCTTTCACTTTCATCAAGAGGCTTTTGAGTTCCTCTTCACTTTCTGCCATAAGGGTAGTGTCATCTGCATATCTAATAAGGGCTAAACTCAGGAAAGATGAAAAACTCTGCATGGGTCTTCTGTGTCTTCAAAAATTAAACTTCAAATGTGAGCAGAAAGTATAAATACAGACATTTATTCATCATTAAGATCATTTTGAGAATCTATGGAATTGTCTGTGTGTTTTAATAATTAGGATCTGATACAGCAGATAGAATAAAGTAACAGAAAACTCAAAGACTGCAGCCTTTCACTTACCATCGATTGAGTTATTTCTTTTCCTCTGACTGTAATTTTTTTTTGTACACATAAGTTTAATAAGCAGTCATTCAAAAAAAAGTTCTTAAATGAATTCCCTGGGACCATAAAGATATACATCTGTGTAAAAGCAGGTTTTACAAGGACTGCAAAAGATCTAACCTTCTGATCAGTCTCTCTAAATTGCCACATGGATTAAAACCACTCTAGATGTTCCAAATTTCCAAGCATTAAATTCATGATTACAGGGTAACCTCTCTCTCTTGCTTATTCATAATATTCCTACTGAGATAAAGGGAAGGAAGAAAATTAGCATACACTGTGCCTGCCAAATTAAATATATTTCGTACTTTAATTCTCTTGTCAACTTTATTGTTATCATTTCTGTCTTAGAGATAAAGTAAGTAGATTCAGAGAGGTTTACTCATTTGCTTGATGTCACATAGTGGAGGAGTTCAGACTTTACATTTTTGATTCAGAGTCTAATATGATTTCCATTATGCCATTCTGTCTTCTAATCAACTTTGCTTTGTCTAGTTTTTACACATACATAAGAAAACTTTTTAAAAAAGAGAGTTAAAATTCCAGACATGTTCTGTTGAGGAAGATGGTTTACTACCTAAAATAGAATGTAAATGATACCAGCAAATTTCAGAAAATGTGAGTGAATTTGTTTCCTAGGCTGCCATACAAATTACTACAAACTTGGAAGCTTAAAACAACAGAAATGTGTTCCTTCACAGAGTCTCTGGCAATATCAGATCCTCCATCTTACTCTGCACCCGTCTCTCTGCCTTTAGCTTCTGGATTTGCAACTCTGCCCTTGGAGTCACTCTCCCTTTTCTTGAAGGGTTGCACATTTTTAAGTCAATAATTTTTATCTGCTCATTTCCCTTATGGAGAACACCAGAGGCCCAACAATCATCCTTCATTTCACCCTGTCTGTAATCTTTTGTCCAAGTTGACATTGCTTCAGCTGGTATAGCAGTCTCAAAAACTTCATGTCTCCTATGTATATCATAAGCATCCATACCATTACATAAGAGCATTCCCCACATAGACCCTTACTGGTTAACCCTTATCTATACCTGGCTCCTGCTGAGATAGTTGATTGGATTCATGAGTGACTTATCTATATTAGCAAAAATTGTCTAGTCACACCCTTGGATCACTATCACATGGTTTCCCACTAGTAAAGAGCCTAATTTTACCATCATTTGCAATCTGAATAAGCTAGGTACCACCCAAATAATTCAAACTCTGATTCCATCAGTTCAGTTCAGTTCAGTCGCTCAGTCATGTCCGACTCTTTGCAACCCTATGAACCACAGCACGCCAGGTCTCCCTGTCCATCACCAACTCCCGGAGTCCACGCAAACTCATGACCATCAAGTCAGTAGTGCCATCCAGTCATCTCATTCTCTGATGTCCCCTTCTCCTCCCGCCCTCAAACTTGCCCAGCATCAGAGTCTTTTCAAATAAGTCAGCTCTTTGCATCAGGCGGCCAAAGTACTGGAGTTTCAGCTTCAACATCAGTCCTTCCAATGAACACCCAGGACTGATCTCCTTTAGGATGGACTGGTTGGATCTCCTTGCAGTCCAAGGGACTCTCAAGAGTTTTCTCCAACACCACAGTTCAAAAGAATCAACTCTTCTCTGCTCAGCTTTCTTTATAGTCCAACTCTCACATCCATACATGACCACGGGAAAAACCATAGCCTTGACTAGATAGACCTTTGTTGGCAAAGTAATGTCTCTGCTTTTTAATATGCTATCTAGGTTGGTCATAACTTTCCTTCCAAGGAGTAAGGGTCTTTTAATTTCATGGCTGCAATCAGCATCTGCAGTGATTTTGGAGCTCAAAAAAATAAAGTCTGACACTGTTTCCACTGTTTCCCCATCTATTTCCCATGAAGCGATGGGACCAGGTGCCATGACCTTAGTTTTCTGAATGTTGAGCTTCAAGCCAACTTTTTACTCTCCTCTTTCACTTTCATCAAGAGGCTCTTTAGTTCTTCGATTTCTGCCGTAAGGGTGGTGTCATCTGCATATCTGAGTTTATTGATATTTCTCCCGGCAATCTTAATTCCAGCTTGTGCTTCTTCCAGCCCAGCGTTCCTCATGATGTACTCTGCATATAAGTTAAATAAGCAGGGTGACAATATACAGCCTTGATGTACTCCTTTACCTATTTGGAATCAGTCTGCTGTTCCACGTCCAGTTCTAACTGTTGCTTCATGACCTGTATACAGGTTTCTCAAGAGGCAGGTCAAGTGGTCTAGTATTCCCATCTCTTTCAGAATGTTCCACAGTTTACTGTAATCCACACAGTAAAAGGCTTTGGCATAAAGTCAATGAAGCAGAAATAGATTTTTTTTCTGGAACTCTCTTGCTTTCTCCATGATCCAGCGGATGTTGGCAATTTGATCTCTGGTGCCTCTGCCTTTTCTAAAACCAGCTTGAACATCTGGAAGTTCACAGTTCACGTATTGCTAAAGCCTGGCTTGGAGAATTTTAAGCATTACTTTACTAGCATGTGAGATGATTTCAATTGTGCGGTAGTTTGAGCATTCTTTGCATTGCCTTTCTTTGGGATCGGAATGAAAGCAGACCTTTTCCAGTCCTATGGCCACGGCTGAGTTTTCCAAATTTGCTGGCATATTGAGTGCAGCACTTTCACAGCATTGTCTTTCAGGATTTGAAATAGCTCAACTGGAATTCTATCACCTCCACTAGCTTTGTTCATAGTGATGCTTCCTAAGGCCCACTTGACTTCACATTCCAGGATGTCTGGTTCTAGGTGAGTGATCACACCATCGTGATTATCTTGGTTATGAAGATCTTTTTTTGTACATTTCTTCTGTGTATTTTTGCACCTCTTCCTTAATATCTCCTGCTTCTGGTAGGTCCCTACCATTGTGTCCTTATTAAGCCCATCTTTGCATGAAATGTTCCCTTGGTATCTCTAATTTTCTTGAAGATATCTCTAGTCTTTCCCATTTTATTGTTTTCCTCTATCTTTGCATTGATCACTGAGGAAGGCTTTCTTATCTCTCGTTGCTATTCTTTGGAAGTCTACATTTAAATAGGTATATCTTTCCTTTTCTCCTTTGCTTTTTCTTACCTTCTTTTCACAGCTATTTGTAAGGCCTCCTCAGACAGCCATTTCCTTTTATGCATTTCTTTTCCATGGGGATGGTCTTGGTCCCTGTCTCCTGTACAATGTCACGAACCTCCACCCAGAGTTCATCAGGCACTCTGTCTATCAGACCTAGTCCCTTAAATCTATTTCTCACTTCCACTATATAGTCATAAGGGATTTGATTTAAGTCATACCTGAATGGTCTAGTGGTTTTCTCCCCTTTCTTCAATTTCAGTCCTAATTTGGCAATAAGGAGTTCATGATCCAAGCCACATCAGTCTTGTTTTTGCTGACTGTATAGAGCATCTCCATCTTTGGCTGCAAAGAATATAATCAATCTGGTTTTGGTGTCAACCATCTGGTGATGCCCATGTGTAGAGTCTTGTGTTATTGGAAGAGGGTGTTTGCTATGACCAGTGCATTCTCTTGCAGAACTCTATTAGACTTTGCCCTGCTTCATTCCATACCCCAAGGCCAAATTTGCCTGTAACTCCAGGTGTTTATTGACTTCCTGCTGCTGCTGCTAAGTCACTTCAGTCGTGTCTGACTCTGTGTGACCCCATGAGGCAGCCCACCAGGCTCCTCTGTCCCTGGGATTCTCCAGGCAAGAACACTGGAGTGGGTTGCCATTTCCTTCTTCAATGCGTGAAAGTGAAGTCGTTCAGTCGCGTCCGACTCTTAGCGACCCCATGGACTACAGCCTACCAGGCTCCTCCATCCATGGGATTTTCCAGGCAAGAGTACTGGAGTGGGGTGCCATTGCCTTCTCTGTTCTTGACTTCCTACTTTTGCATGTTGCTTAGCAGTTCTTTTCTTATCTCTTTCCTCTCACATTTTACCATACACAACAATGTGAAACCGGGCCATATCTTTAGCACTTTGTTTGGAAAGCTCTTCAGCTAAATATCCAACTTCATTGCTTATAAGATCTGCCTTCCATCCCCAAATAGAAAACAATTCACCCACGGTTCTCTCTCACTTAATGACAAGGAACACAAGTTTCTTTATAATATGTTCTTATTTCTTTCTGAGACCTCACCAGAAGCACCATTTATGTCTTTATTTTTTATCAAATGTCTCTTCAAGGGAATCTAGGCTTTTACTGTTAAATACTTCAAAATTCTTCCAGTCTCTACCTATTATACAATTCTAGAGCCACTTCTGTATTTTTAGATACTTTTTACATGAGCACCCCACTCTCAGTAACAAAATCTGTATTGATTTCCTAGGGCTGCCAAATGAACAACACACAATTGTAGTGGCTTTAAACAGCAAAAGTTTATTATTTCACAGTTATGGAGTCAAGACGTCTTAAATCAAGGTACTAAGAGTGCCACACTCTCTCCAAAGTCTCTAGGGACCAATACTTTCTTTTTTCTTCCAGCTTCTGGTGTCTACCGGCAATCCTTGGCCTTCCTTGTCTAGTAGATACATTACTGAAATCTCTGCCTCTGTCTTTATATCATCTTCTCCTCTATATCTTTTCTTCTACTGTCTGTATAATTTATCTCTGACTCATTCTTGTAGTGACACCCATGCCTGGATTTCAGGCCCACTCAGGAAATCCAAGATGATTTCATCTCAAGATCCTCAAGACAGTGTGTGTGTGTGTGTTCTGTATTTACATAATACATAATACATAAGTTTATAAAAGTCTATAGCTATATAAATCTAATTATAATTTCTTAAGATTGCAAAGTGTGAAGCAAAATTTATCTTATTAATGGTGCTGAAATTCAGCATATCTATGATACTACATTTTAAATCTGATGAAAACAGTATATCAATAAAATAAATTTACTAGGAGTTAAGAAATCTTTCACCAAAATTTTTGGGGAATGGCTGTCAAGTTGCATGCAGATATAAAACCTACTAGAAACAACTGATCCTTAAGGAGTAGTGAGTTTATATTTGCATTCACTGCTCTGTCACTGTCCATAAAGTCTATCAGATATTTGTTCTTTAGGTACTACTGTCAAACCGGTTTTGAGAGACAGACAATGTTAAAGTAAGCACATGTCAAAAAGAACTTTTTTTTAATATCACAGGAATAAGGATAGACCTAAATATATTCTGAAACTAGTGGAAATGTATTTATGGTAAAAAACAAAGTCTGCCCATGTTCCCATCTTGAATCATAAAGTCAACATTCTTTAAAATTTATTTATCTTGGTTGACAGCAAATGTACAAGTAGTATATGTTTTCAAGTCACTCATTTTACCAGTAATCTAGGTATACAATATTTCACACATGGCCTAATTCTATCATGTGATTGAAAAGTTCTATAGACAGAGACTTGGTAATAGAACTACTCTCCATAAAGAGGATCCATCCATAGTGTAGACCTTAAAGGATTATATTTGGCACACCTGCATCAGGTCATCAATGCTCCCAGGACAAGTTACCTATCATTTAAAACCTCCAAATAATGACTGCATTTACTGCCTTCAATTTTTCTAGTAATAGCTATTTTATAATAGCAAAATTTATCATTCTGTGTAATGTTTTGAAAAAACATTTTCTGCATATAAAACTTATTCTTGAAAAAATATGGAGTACACTTTATTTTCTTAGCTGCTGGTATGAAATATCTCTTTGTGGAAACTTGTCTTTGTTGAGAGAATAGATTTTGCCTAACGAAACCTGTACAATCTCTCCTCTCAACAAAGACAGGTATCCACAAAGAGACATTTCATACCAGCAGCTAAGAAAATAAAGTGCCTGGGGCTTCCAGGTGGCTCAGTGGTACTGTATCCACCTGCCAAGCAGGAGAAACAGGTTTGATCCCTGGGTAGGGAAGGTCCCCTGGAGAAGTAAATGGCAACCCACTCTAGTATTCTTGGGAAATCTCATGGACAGAGGGCTACAGTCCATGGGGTCACAAAGAGTCCGACAGGACTTATTGACTAAACAACAACAATGAAGCCTGAGGTCCCGGTACCTTAGACTGGTGCCTCAGTCAGAAAGAGTTTACAGGAGAACTACTCACCTACACATTGGAAAGGGAGATATTTACTCCTAAGAGACAGTAGGGATAGAAAATATTGGAGGCAAAGTAACAATGAAAGGATCAAGATTGTGGAAATACAGCATAGATAATAGGGGAAAATATTCACAAACTATATATCCAATAAGGACTTAGTATTCATAATACATAAAAAGCACTTATAATGCAACAATTAAAAAACTCAATTTAAAAATGGGCAAAGAATTGACTAAACATTTTTTCCAAGGATTACATACAAATGGACAACAAGCTCAACCCAATTCACCATTTGGAAAATGCAAGTAAAAGCCAAAATAATATATAGCCTCACACTAGAATGGCTTTAATTTAAAAAAAAAAAAAAAGAATATAACAAGTACTGGTAAGGAAATGTAGAAATTTTTAGAACTTTTGTACATTGCTGATGGGAATGTAAAATGGTACAGATACTGTGGAAAACAGCTGGCGTTTCCTCAATAGGTTAAACAGAATTACCATATGATCCAGAAATTCTATTTCTCAGTATGTATCCAGGAGATCTGAAATCAGATATTCAAATAAATTTCTACACAAATGTTCACAGCAGTATTTATAATTGCCAGGAGATGAAAATGATGCAAATGTGCATTAATGAATAGATAAATAAAATGTAGCATATATAAACAATGGAATATTATTCAGACATAAAAAATAAAGTGCTTACATATGTTATAGCATGAAAACAACAAGCTACATAAAAGAAGCCAGAAACAAAATGCCATATATTGTATGGTTCCATTACAAAAAATGCAGAGTAGGCAGTTTTACAGAAAGAATAATTGGTTGCCAGGAGTTCAGGGAAATGGGGAATGAGTGTTTAATGGATTTCTTTTGGGGGTAATGAAAATGTTCTGTAATTAGACAGTGGAGCCAGTGGTATAACACTGTTTCAATAATTGAGCTAAATGCCACTAATGGTAAACTGTATATTATGTGTATTTTATCACCATGAAAAGAAATAATTGTAAAGAAAAACCAACTAGGAAAGGGACTTCCCTGGTGATCCAGGGGTTGAAATTTTGTCTTTCTGTTCAGGGTGTGTGAGTTCAATCTCTGGTCAGGAAGTTGAGATCCCACACATTTTGGGGCCTAAAAACCAAAACAAAACAGAATGAATGTTTTAACAAATTCAAGAAAGACTTTTTTAAAAGTACTAGAGAAGAAGATACTTTCACCACCTCATGCAAAGAGTTGACTCACTGGAAAAGACTCTGATGCTGGGAGGGATTGGGGGCGGGAGGAGACGGGGACGACAGAGAATGAGGTGGCTGGATGTCATCACTGACTCGATGGACATGAGTTTGAGTGAACTCCAGGAGTTGGTGATGGACAGGGAGGCCTGGCGTGCTGTGATTCATGGGGTCGCAAAGAGTCGGACACGACTGAGCGACTGAACTGAACTGAACTGAGGGAAGAAGAAGGACCAGGGAAAGAGAATTTAGAAAATGCTGCAGGACCCATGAAATATCTTCTTTCACCATGACCTTACAATATTTTTGTCTTTTTGAAAGATCATAAAAACGTCACATTTCCTGGTATGCTTGGATTCTTTGGAAACGTGTCAAGGCTGAGTTCTGTGCCCTGGCTAATATTATGTCAATAAGACCAGCCTATGCTGTTAGAGGAAGTAGAAGTTTGAAATCCATATTTACTTTTAAAAATTTGATCACCTGTTTTTTACCACTGTGCTAGACCTTGTGAGCTATTCTTAAGTTTTCCTTAAAAGCATGATCAGTGTTCTTCCCCTCTGATTCCACGTGACACACATGGAGTTCAGACGTCCCCATCTGAAACTCAGGGTCTCTCCTTGACCAGTTCAAGGTATTTCAGGACATCAAGAGACTCACTAGGTCAACCCTACCAACCCACCCCCTTAGTTACTGAGTATCTAACACTCAAGGATCTTTCACCCATTCTGATTGCCAGATTACCGAATCAGGGTTAGCAAATGCCCCCAAGTCATGGTTGGTTGGGTACAGAGTTTGAAATTTGATTTACCTAAAACTTCACGAAGACTCGAGTTTCAAGGAATGTGCATTGTGGGACACTGTGGATTACAATTGAGGACTACTGTAAAACAGTGATGTAGAAGAATTGTTAGAACTCATGAAAAGTTTCTTTGACTACCTTGCCAAAGTGAAAAAGCTTGATAAACATTTACTGGGCTTCTCTGTTAGGGTGTTTGTGTCAGGTCTTCAAGCAAGTGCTCAAATACATGGAACAGGAGTACCTCTAAGGGTGTCTTTGTCATAAGGACATTTCAGATATAGGATTTATAAGTAAGTGAAAGTCACTCAGTCGTGTCCTACTCTTTGCAACCCCGCGGACTATACAGTCCGTGTAATTCTCTAGTCCAGAATACTGGAGTGGGTAGTCTTTCCCTTCTCCAGGGGATCTTCCTGACCCAGGGATCAAACCTAGGTCTCCCACATTACAGGCAGATTCTTTACCAGCTGAACCACAAGGGAAGCCCAAGAATACTGGAGTGGGTAGCCTATCCCTTCTCCAGTGGATCTTCCTGGCCCAGGAAGTGAACTGGGGTCTCCTGTATATTGCAGGCAGATTGTTCACCAACTGAGCTATCAGGAAAGATTTCATAGGGTTTACATACGTGACTAATTCTAATAGGTGAAACTATGTTCTCAAACAAGGAAGAGCTTTCCCAAATGGAATATCCAAATAACTTGTCATATTACATTTTTGTTCTAATCCAATTATTTATTTCAACTTTTTATAAATGTTCATAGCTTCTGGGTGAAATGTTTTAATTTATCTTTCATTACACACAGGTTGTTATAGCCAAACGCTAAACACTCCAGGAAACAAACTCACTCAGAAGGACAGCGTGGATAGTGGAATGCAGTTTATTACACTGTCGGGTCCGAGGCAAAGTTTTCTCTTTAGCCAGGCACCCCAACCAACTTTTGTGAAAACCTTTTATACATTAAGTGCACTGCTCAAGCCCACATCCCCAAATTCTTTAAATCTAGCCTGGAAAGTGTTAAAGGGAGATACTGTTGTAGCCACGCGTTCCGGGAAACAAACTCATTCAGAAGGACAATGCAGGTAGTGAAGTGCAGTTTATTACACCAGTGGGTTGAAGGCAGAGTCTCCTTTTAGCCAAGGACCCCGATCAGCATTTGAGAAAATCTTTTATACCCCATATGTACTTGTCTGAACCCAGCACTCCAAATTCCTTAAGACTTACATAAACAAAGGAAGGGTAAATACAATCTCAATAACCGCATCATTCACGTGTTATGTGCTCAAGCAGTTTAACAACTGGCCAATAATCAATAAACCCGAGGTTACACTCCGATAGGTACAGAAAGATTTATGGCCTGTCCAGAGGGGTTCTTGTCCTTCTGTTGTTGTTTCCACAGGCAGTAAACACAAAGTTCAGAGTCCATTGGAGACGTGGCCGAGCATGATCAGCATGAGCAAGCCTAAGATGGAGTCCAGGCCCTATGAATTCCCTCTTCAGTACAATCAGGTTACAGCCCTGATTCATAACCAGAAGGGTCAGCTGGTTATACACTGTAACCTACACCTAAGGGTGCCATAAAGATTACAAAGGTGACTGACTACATAGGGGATTATTACGTTCTTTCTGGCGAAGGGAAATCTTGGTATGGAATCTGGTGTCTATCAATCCAGGAGGACTGTTTGGTCATAGGTATGTGATCTCCGTGGCTACCAGGCACATAGTCCAAAGTTCGCTGGGAATGACGGAGTTTCCTTCTTTTTCAAGATGGAGTCAGCTCAGCCTGTTCCTTTCCTCCTTCAAAGTAATCCACTAAATTCCCAAAGTACTGATAACTCAAATAAAGCTACTACTAGCCTCAAAATAAAATGCAATTGGTTACAGAAGGACTTTACTATCAGCATCTCTGTAGAAGAATTCATTAGTTGGCAATATTGCTAAGGCTGCACAGATCTGGAAGAAAGTATTAGATGAGTTGTGGTCACATCTGATTAGGTTTGAACCTGAGGGAATAATTCCATACATCAAGGTAACAAGGGAATGAGCTCACCTGCAGTGCTTTGTCCTTGATAAATTTCACTCTCTGCTAAACATGAATAGTTAATTTTTTAAGGAGGGTACAAGAAGCACGTGCATACTACATTTAGAGGTGAAACTAATCTCATACTTTGGTATAAAATGTATTTCAGGTCTAATCACTGAATACCAGAAAATAGCCTTTTCTGCTAAAGTAAGTCAGTAATTTATATGACTCTGACAAGTTTAAATTGCCTAGCTTGCACCTCTAAAGTGAAATTCAAAAATTAGCAACAGAAGATGATATACTCCTGTCAGGAAAAAATAAATACTGTAATTCTAACTTATATCTGAAATATTTATGATGACTGTGGGCTTTTTTCTTGTCTTTTTTTTTTTTTCTTCTTTAGATTTCCAAGGGAATTTATTAGCCCTTTCACTCTTTTTCTATGTTCAAAACTTTCCAAGGAAATATAGTTATGGGCTAGGATTCTATCCATCATTTTAGTATGAACAACACGAAATGAGTTTAGGGAAGAAAACTGAGAAAGAGTAAACATTTGGTTTATGTTAAGCATTTTGCTACATGATTGATTCACTTTATCTCATTGCATATTTACAACAGCTTTTCAAGGTAGATTTAACAGGATTCCAAAATTGAACTTCTTGTCTCAAATTTGACTGAGGTTCTGATGGCACAAAACAAAACAACAGATCTGAAGCAAACTGTAAATTGCTTGACCACACCCACACAGGACCAGCAACCTGCCATTCTGTGCTGCAAACCTTACCTCAATATCTAGTATTTAAGGCTACAGTCCATTGGGCAGCAAAGACGAACACAAAGGGAGAAACAAGAGAGCAGGGCAGAGGAGAGAAGAGAGGAACTGCAGAGAGAATTTCTTTGGAAAGGTTGGGAAAGAGTCATGAAAAAGGAGATTGACACTCATTTAAGTCATTGAGAAGGAACTTCAAGATTCAGAGAACTTGAATTTATACCCTCTGAGATATAGGAACTACTGCCTCACCAATGTTGTAAAAGGTCCAAATATTTGTGTTTGTGCTTATCTAACAGTCAAAGACTCTTGAGAGTCCCTTGGGCTGCAAGGAGATCCAACCAGTCCATTCTAAAGGAGATCAATCCTGGGTGTTCATTGGAAGGACTGATGCTAAAGCTGAAACTCCAATACTTTGGCCACCTCATGCGACGAGTTGACTCCACTGGAAAAGACGCTGATGCTGGGAAGGATTGGGGGCAGGAGGAGAAGGGGACAACAGAGAATGAGATGGCTGGATGGCATCACCGACTCGATGGATATGAGTTTGAGTGAACTCCGGGAGTTGGTGATGGACAGGGAGGCCTGGCGTGCTGTGATTCATGCAGTCGCAAAGGGTCGGTCACGACTGAGCGACTGAACTGAACTGAATAGCCCCAAGAGTATAGAAGGCTGAACTGAGAAATAGTTGCACTTTCACTTGTCAAATGTTACTGTTTAAAAGAATTAGTTGTGTATATTTGATAGAAGCCACCAAGGACTTGTTTCGGATCACACTAAATAGGGCACTGTAGAAAAACAACAGGATTCCAATAAAGGGGTTCTTCCTCCAAGAGTCATTCTTCCATTTATTCATTCATTTTTGTCAACAATATTTACTGAATACCTGCTGCAAGCCAGGCATTTCTTAGTATAGGAAATACAGTAATGAATAAAAATAAATCTTTGCCTTTTAAAATTTTATATTCTATTGAGAGAAGACAGATAATAGGTAAATATGTCTAACTGAAAAGTTCTTTGGAGAAAAATCCATGAAGGGAAGACTGGGAGAAAGATCCAGTAAAAGAGGGTAAACAAGAGCTCACGGAGAGATCCAAAGTGACCAGTTAGAAAAGATGCTTTGGCTGCATCATATGGAGTAAGGTGAAATGTTCATAGTGAGGGAATCTCTAGAAGTCAAAAATGGCCAAGGCGAGAGTCAACTGTCAAAGTCTACCAACCCTAGAAAATGTGAGTGCGATTTCTGAGTAGGTATTTTCTAACCTCTCTTTTCACTCCCATGACCCACCCCAATACTGTAGAAGCCAGAAGCAAACAGCAAAGGAATGAATGAGGAGATGGAATGTAGGGGAATAGAAAGAAAAGGAAGTTTAGCAGAAGAATGAGAAATTGAGAAGCTGATCTTATCTGCCTCCCCTTTGTTGGTTTCCACCCTGCAGAATATTCAAGGTGTGGAAGGAAGGAAAGTGTTTTAACCTCATATGAAGGTTGGAATTCTGACTGTTGAACTGCAATACCATTTTAACAAAATGAAAATGACAAAGTGCTTAGAACACTTTTCTAATCCAAGAGTGACCGGAAAAGTCATGGGAATTCTCTGAGATTTAATGCTAGGAGAGACTGACAACAAATTCAGCAAGGTGATATGAATGGAAGAGGGGGAAAATAACATTTAATGACTGTCCTCTACTGAGTTTTGCTCTTTTAACTTACAAGTGACAGTCAGTAGCACTCCAGAGTGGAGAAACGGAAGCTAGGAAATGAATTAACCTTTCAAGATCATACAAAACTTATGAAGTAGTGAAGTCCCAAAGCAAATATGGAAAATCAAAGTGATAACTGACTTGTCTGGAAGAGGCATGCTTTGGCCTCAGTGCCTCAAAGAGAAGGAACATTCAACGATAAGTATTTCTTTGTGAAAGAGTATAAATTCTTTAAGGTCCTTTATGGACCAAACAACTTGAGGTTCAACCAAAGTTCTGTGTTGAGAAGAGGACTATTTCTTCACCAATGTATGATCCTGAATGTGGCAGCATCATTCTGTCACTTCTACAGACATGATTGGCCCATCATATCTTTTGCCCACTCCTTTGTCTCATATGCTCGACTTGGTATTTGCTCATTAGAATTATGGGCTTCCAAGGCGGCTTCATGGTAAAGAATTTGCCAGCCAATGCATGAGATGCAGGAGACACAGGTTTGATCCCGGAGTTGGGAAGATTCCCTGAAGGAAGAAATGGCAACCCAGTCCAATATTCTTGCCTGGTTAAACCCCACGGACAGAGGAGCCTGGCAAGCTAGTCCACGGGTCCACAAAGAGTCAGACACAGCTGAGCAACCAATCACACACGTGTGCATTAGTATTATAGGGTATGGTTCTGAACTGATCGTGATATTGACATAGTACTTAGATTTATAGTGCACTTTCATATACAAATAATTATTTGATCTCATAATAACTCAAAAGGAAGAACAATTACCATTAGGAATAATTTATCATAATACTCAAAAATTAAATTTAAACTAAAAGAGAATAAAACTAGAACTAAAAAATTCTGAGTGGATTGCTCAGAGTCATAATGTTACTGTTAGAGAAAGACTTTTAACACTACTCTACTACCTCATAGTTTAAGGGAGACTTAACAAGATTAAAGAAAGCACTTTTATTGTAATTGATAAAAATAATTTAGATAACCAGTTGTGTCTAAAACAGATATACCAAACAATTACCAGTTTTCACCACTTTTAAATTTAATATTTTATATCATTTAACCTCTTTTCCTTTATCTCTACCAATGCCTTCTGGGACTTTCTACTGTGAAGAGATGTTTGTTTGACTGTCTTGATTAAACTGTCTTTGGGTTCTCTTAATTTCTAATAAAAATCTAAATATTTCTCTAGGTAACTTTTGAAGCCTGTTACCAATCTTTCATAAGTAGTGAGAAAATTCAGTTGCCTACTTTTGTTTCTTAAAGGAAAACAACTAACCCTATCTACAAAATTATATTAATCAGCAAATATCGAAAATAACTCAGTCAATGGACTTTAAACAACAAAGCTGGACTTTTCTCTTTTTATGAAATTAACATATACATGTTTGAGACTTACTAACAGACATAATATGCATTGTTCAAACCCTCATCAAGTTATAATTAATAAAGTAAATATCAAGATTGTAATGTTACTGAAATATCACAGGAATCTATGTCTATAAATGTGCAATCACTTATTCATTTGAATAACTGTTCTTCATTCTACCTGTATTTAATGTCTCCAAGTACTGACCCATAATTTCTGTTACAGATTTTCTGAAATAGAGTATTCAAACAAACTAAAAGCATATGTTTTAATAAAACTGAAAATAGGAAAAGACAATTTAATGGCAAAGCCATAAAGATTAATTCATGCATATGCGAGGGCTTCCTAGGTGGCTCAGTGATAAAGACTCCACCTGCCAGTACAGAAGCTGCAGGAGACATGGGTTTAATCCCTGGGTAGGAAAGATCCTCACAAGAGGAAATGGCTACCACTCCAGTATTCTTGCCTAGATAATCCCATGGACAGAGGAGCCGGGAGGGCAGTCCATAGGACTGCAAAGAGACGACTGAGTGACTGAGAACATACATATGTGCATATACTTCCCTATGCATCAAAAATATTTTAGTGCATAAGTCCTCCAATGACAAATAAATCTCATCAATTGACTGGTTTAGAGTGTTCAGTAACAGTACTTTCCCTTTGACAAAAAGAAGTTGCATATTACAAAAGTTTAGATTAATATTTTATGAAGTACTTTATAATTTGTGCAGGATATATTATCAGCAAAGTTATAAGAACTCTCTCCAATGAAATACTCAGGTGAAATGAAAATCACATGCCTGCCTTTATTACTTTTCTTATTTTGACATTCTATTTGTGGTTTAACATGCAGAATTCCTTAAAATTAGAAATATACAGTCAAAAGGTTTTTCTTCTTAATTGAATTTTATTTCAATAAAAATAGGACTAATATTTTATTTCTAACCTCCCTTATTATAGTCATTTTCAAACATATACAGAAGTAGAGAAAATAGTGTAGAGACCCTTCAAGTATCCATCAGACATCTTCGATAGTTCCAACATGCTTAGCCGGTTTCACTTTACTTCACAATGGTTATTAAATAATCCTCAGATATCTCAGAATTCCTTCTCTAAATACTATATATCTTTAAGAGAGTACTTTTTTTAAACACAATCACAATATCATTATAATCCTAAATAAATAATAATAATTTCTACATGCCATCGTATATTCTTTCAGTATACAGTATTCTTTCTACAGTTTGGTGCATTTATTTTATTTAAAGTATTTATATCATTTTATTTGCAGGTACCTTCTCTCATTTTCATTCTTCAGCTTATTTACTGAAGAATCTGGATCATTTTTCTTAAAACATTTCCTATAGTTTTTGCTGATTTATCTGCTTTGCTGTCTCCTCACTACTGATAACTGATACTTGGACTCACATATGAGGGGTTTTTCTTCTTTATTTGGGAAAATACATATAGGTGATTTTGACTTTCTTTTTTACATCATATCTGAAGCTGTCTAACATCTGGTTGTTTATTTTTTTATGCTTGATTCAATATGTTCAAATGTTGCCAATTTGACCCATTCATTATAGAGTTTCCCCTCTGTTTTTCACTCACTGGTGTCAGCAGCCATCACTCATTATTTACTAAGATCCATTAGAGACTGCAAAAGGTAATACTATCATCCAGTTGTTCCTCGGACATTTATTAGTTGGATTTTTTTTTCCTATAGAGGAAAATATTCATCTACTATTTGGTTAACTTTGGATGCAGATTTTAGAGTAAAGGAAGAATAAGTACCTTCTTTTTGTTTAGTAAGAATGCTGGGAAGGATTGGGGGCGGGAGGAGAAGGGGACGACCGAGAATGAGATGGCTGGATGGCATCACCGACTCGATGGACATGAGTTTGAGTGAACTCCGGGAGTTGGTGATGGACAGGGAGGCCTGGCGTGCTGTGATTCATGGGGTCGCAAAGAGTCGGGCACGACTGAGCGACTGAACTGAACTGAACTGAGGGCCCTCTTTGAGCAACAGACTTTTTCCCTATCCTCATATGGTGAAAAAAGCAAGCAATCTCTCTAAGGTCGCTTTTATAAGGACACTAATCCCTTGTGGCAGAAAGTGAAGAAGAACTAAAGAGCCTCTTGATGAAAGTGAAAGAGGAGAGTGAAAAAAATTGGCTTAAAACTCAACAATCAGAAAACTAAGATTATGGCATCCAGTTCCATCACTTCATGGCAAATATATTGGAAGCAATAGAAATAGTGACAGACTGTATTTTGGGGGCTCCAAAATCACTGCAGACAGTGACTACAGCCATGAAATTAAAAGACGCTTACTCCTTGGAAGGAAAGTTATGACCAACCTAGATAGCATATTAAAAAGCAGAGACATTACTTTGCCAACAAAGGTCCGTCTAGTCAAGGCTATGGTTTTTCTAGTAGTCATGTATGGATGTGAGAGTTGCACTATAAAGAAAGTTGAGCACCGAAAAATTGATGCTTTTGAACTGTGGGGCTGGAGAAGACTCTTGAGAGTCCCTTGGACTGCAAGGAGATCCAACCAGTCCATCCTAAAGGAGATCAGTCCTGAATATTCATTGGAAAGATTGATGTCGAAGCTGAAACTCCAATACTTTGGCCACCTGATGTGAAGAGCTGACTCATTTGAAAAGACTCTGATGCTGGGAAAGATTAAAGGCAAGAGAAGAAGGGGACAACAGAGGATGAGATGGTTGGATGACATCACTGACCCAATGGACATGAGTTTGGGTAAACTCCAGGAGCTGGTGTGAACAAGGAGGCCTGGCGTGTTGCAGTCCATGGGATTGCAAAGAGTCGGACACAACTGAGTGACGGAACTGAACTGAACTGAATCCCTATGGCTCAGATGGTAAAGAGTCCACCTGCAATGCAGGAGACCTGGGTGCAATCCCTGGGTTGGGAAGATCTCCTTGAAGAAGGCAATGCAATCCACTCCAGTACTTCTGTAGAATACCATGGACAGGAAAGCCTTTTGGGCTAGAGTCCATGGGGTTGCATAGAGTTGGACACCATTGAAAGACTAACAAACACAATCCCATACATAACGGTTCTGTCTTCAAACCTAATCACCATTCAAAGGTCCCACCTCCTAATACCATCACACTGGGAATTAGGATTTCAGCATATGAATTTTACTGGTATACGTTCACCTTGAGATCAAAGGACTTCCACTTACCATGTCCTTTATATTTTGTTTTTTCCTTAATCTCTTACAGTTACCCTTTAGTACTTTTATTTTCCTTCTTTCTTCAGAGCCTATAAATTTGTACTTAAATATAATGTTTATCTTGTTCTATAGGTATTACTGTATTCTCTTAACTTTTCTATATAGTTTTTAACCTTCCTTTCATCGCAAAAAGGCAAAATGGTTGTCTGAGGAGGCCTTACCTATAGCTGAGAAAAGAACAGAAGCTAAAGGCAAAGGAGAAAATGAAAGATATACCCATCTGAATGCAGAGTTCCAAAGAAGAGCAAGGGGAAATAAGAAATCCTTCACAGTGATCAATGAAAAGAAATAGAGGAAAACAATGGAATGGGAAGTACTAGAGATCTCTTCAAGAAAATTAGAGAAACAAAGGAAATACTTCATGCAAAGATGGGCACAGTAAAGGACAGAAATGGTATGGACCTAACAGAAGCAGAAGATATTAAGAAGAGGTGGCAAGAATACACAGAAGATCTTCATGACCCAGATATTGACAATGGTGTGATCACTCACCTAGAGCCAGACATCCTGGAATGCAAAGTCAAGTGGGCCTTAGGAAACATCACTACAAACAAAGCTACTGGAGGTGATGGGATTCCAGTTGAACTATTTCAAATCCTGAAAGATGACACTGTGAAAGTGCTACACTCAGTATGCCAGCAAATTTGGAAAACTCAGCAGTGGTCACAGGACTGGAAAAGGCCAGACTTCATTCCAATCCCAAAGAAAGGCAATGCCAAAGAATGTTCAAACTTGCACACAATTGCACTCATCTCACATGCTAGTCAAGAAGTGCTCAAAATTCTCCAAGCTAGGCTTCAACAGTATGTAAACCATGAACTTCCAAATGTTCAAGCTAGATTCAGAAAAGGAAGAGATCAAACTGCAACATCTGTTGGATTATTGAGAAAGCAAGAGAGTTCCAGAAAAACATCTACTTCTGCTTTGTTGAATACACCAAAGTCTTTAACTGAGTAGATCACAACAAACTGTGGAAAATTCTTCTAGAGATGGGAATGCCAGACCACCTGACCTGCCTCCTGAGAAATCTGTTTGCAGGTCAGGAAGCAACAGGTAGAACTGGACATGGAGCAACAGACTGGTTCCAAAAGGAAAAGGAATACGTCAAGGCTGTATATTGTCACAAGCTTATTTAACATATATGCAGAGTACATCATGAGAAACGCTGGATGAAGCACAAGCTGGAATCAAGATTGCCAGGAGAAATATCAATAACCTCAGATATGCAGATGACACCACCCTTATGGCAGAAAGCGAAGAACTAAAGAGCCTCGATGAAAGTCAAAGAGGAGAGTGAAAATCTTGACTTAATACTCAACATTCAGAAAACTAACACCATGGCATCTGGTCCCGTTACTTCATAGCAAATAGATGGGGAAACAATGGAAACAGTGATAGACTTTTATTTGGGGGCTCCAAAATCACTGCAGATGATGACTGTAGCCATGAAATTAAAAGACGCCTGATCCTTGGAAGAAAAGCTATGACCAACCTAAACAGCATATTAAAAAGCAGAGACATTACTTTGCCAACAAAGGTCCGTCTAGTCAAAGCTAGTGCTTTTCCAGTAGTCATGTATGGATGTGAGAGTTGGACTATAAAGAAAGCTGACTGCCTAAGAATTTATTCTTTTGAACTGTGGTGTTGGAGAAGACGCTTGAGAATTCTTTGAACTCAAGGAGATTCAACTAGTCAATCCTAATCAAAATCAGTCCTGATTATTCACTGGAAGGGCTGATGCTGAAGCTGAAATTCCAATACTTTGGCCAACTTATACGATGAACTGACTCATTGGAAAAGACCCTAATGCTAGGAAAGATTGAAGGCGAAAGGAGAAGGGGACGATAGAGGATGAGATGATTGGATGGCATCACCAACTTAATGAACATGAATTTGAGTAAGCTCCAGGAGTTGGTAATGGACAGGGAAGCCTGGCATGTTGCAGTACATGGGGTCACAAACAGTTGAACACAACTGAGTGACTGAACTGAACTGAACAGATCTTCATCTTATTATATGCTTAATTGCTTGGTTGGGTCTGCTTCTTTGCAACCCCATAGACTGTAACCTGCCAGACTCCTCTGTCCATGGTGATTCTCCAGGCAAGAATACTGGAGTGGGTTGCCATGCCCTCCTCCATGGGATCTTCCCAACCGAGGGATCAAACCCAGGTCTCCCACAGTGCAGGTGGATTCTTTACCATCTGAGCTACCAGGAAAGCCCTCATCTTATCATAGCCTTTGATATAATATTAATTTCAAGAAGTTAACATTTTAACATTTTATTATCTATAATTTTGCAGAAAAATATAAAAATCATAGCTCTCCTTTTAAAATGTTTTTCTTAATGCCCAAGTGCATAGCTAATTTTTCACAGTCTTCTAAACAAACATAATAAATCAATATTCTAAACATAATAATTTTTATTTGATGAGGACAAAGCTCTCCCTGTCTCTTTATATATGGCTCTAAAAATCTTATTAATGATGACAGACTACACTACATACTTAATATGTGTGCATGTACAATTCAATTGTACTAAGCCTTCTATGTAATAAGCCTTTTGGCCTATTACAATAGTCTATTTCTGCCAGTAACATGAAATCTATTATTATACTTGTGATTTACTTTCAATCATTTTCTCTATGCTCTTCAAAGAGATTTTTTTTCTTCCACCTAGTTACTGGTTTTTGATTTGTTTTTGGTTTGTGTGTGTGTGCGTGCACACTACTCTCTGTTACATTTTTATTATAAATTGTACCTTTTTGTCTTCTGTTCATCATGCAATGCCCCTCTATATTGTGTTTCCGTTCCGTTCCGTGTTCCGTTCCGTTCAGTCGCTCAGTCGTGTCCGACTCTTTGCGACCCTGTGGACTGTAGCCTACCAGGCTTCTCCGTCCATGGGATTCTCCAGGCAAGAATACTGGAGTGGGTTACCATTTCCTTCTCCCGGGGATCTTCCCGACCCAGGGATCGAACCTGGGTCTCTTGTATTGGAGGCAGACGCTTTAACCTCTGAGCCACCAGGGAAGCCCATATTATGTTTAGTGCTTTTATTCTTCAACTTTTATTAAAAATGTGGCTTTTGCAGAAATATAACTTTTTACATTAATGTACTGGAAAAGACTCTGATGCTGGGAGGGATTGGGGGCGGGAGGAGACGGGGACGACAGAGAATGAGATGGCTGGACGGCATCACCGACTCGATGGACATGAGTTTGAGTGAACTCCGGGAGTTGGTGATGGACAGGGAGGCCTGGCGTGCTGTGATTCATGGGGTCACAAAGAGTCGGACACAACTGAGCGACTGAACTGAACTGAACAGAATCTCAGTTTATTTACGTGTAACTTAATGGCTGACATACTTCTTGATGCCCATCTTATTTATACCTATCACATATTTTGCATTTATTCTTTCTTCTCTTACAACTCTTTTACTGATTTGGCAGAGTTAACACCCGTTACTTATTAACTTTTACGTTTTGCCCCACTTTTTGATGCCATGAGTGAATACTTTTCTATTATTGCTGCTATGTGCATGCTAAGCTGCCTCAGTTGTGTCTGACTCTTTGTGATCCTATGGACTATAGCCCACCAGGCCCCTCTGTCCATAGGATTCTCTAGGCTAGAATACTGGAGTGGGTTGCCATTCCCTCTTCCAGGGTCTCTTCCCGACCCAGGAATGGAACCCACATCTCTTGCTTGGCAGGCAGGTTCTTTACCACTAAGCCACCAGGGAAGCCCATTTACCAGTGGATAGACATATAAATAAGGATTATACAGATGACCACCCTTATGGCAGAAAGTGAAGAGGAGTAAAAAGCCTCTTGATGAAAGTGAAAGAGGAGAGTGAAAAGGTTGGCTTGAAGCTCAACATTCAGAAAACAAAGATCATGTCATCTGGTCCTATCACTTCATGGGAAATAGATGGGGAAACAGTGGAAACAGTGTCAGACTTTATTTTGGGGGGCTCCAAAATCGCTGCGGATGCTGATTGCAGCCATGAAATTAAAAGACGCTTACTCCTTGGAAGGAAAGTTATGACCAACCTAGATAGCATATTAAAAAGCAGAGACATTACTTTGCCAACCAAGGTCCGTCTAGTCAAGGCCATGACTTTTCCAGTGGTCATGTATGGATGTGAGAGTTGGACTGTAAAGAAAGCTGATCGCCGAAGAATTGATGCTTTTGAACTGGGGTGCTGGAGAAGACTCTTGAGAGTTCCTTGTACTGCAAGGAGATCCAACCAGTCCATTCTAGGGGAGATCAGTCCTGGGTGTTCATTGGAGGGACTGATGCTAAAGCTGAAACTGCAATACTTTGGCCACCTCATGCGACGAGTTGACTCACTGGAAAAGACTCTGATGCTGGGAAGGATTGGGGGTGGGAGGAGAAGGGGACGACAGAGAATGAGATGGCTGGATGGCATCACCGACTCGATGGACATGAGTTTGAGTGAACTCCAGAAGTTGGTGATGGACAGGGAGGCCTGGTGTGCTGTGATTCATGGGGTCGCAAAGAGTCAGACATGACTGAGTGACTGAAATGAACTGAACTGATACCTATATATACTAAAATAATAATAATATATTCTAATTCATGTGATATGGTTTATATGAAAGGAGGCATAGATGACACAGAAGTGAAGTTGCTTACTCATGTCCAACTCTTTGCGACCCCATGGACTATATATACAGTCCTTGGAACTCACCAAGCCAGAATACTGTGGGTAGCCATTCCCTTCTACAGGGGATCTTCCCAACCCAGGGATAGAACACAGGTTTCCCACATTGCAGGTGGATTCTTTACCAGGTAAGTCACCAGGGAAGCCCAGATGACATAGGGCTAAATCTGAACTCAAGTGATAGAATTAGTTTCATTAACTTCTGCATTATTTTTCTGTTGAGGTGATCTCTTAGAAAAACTCATGAAATCGTGCTAAAGTTCAGACTAGGAGCAACGTGGAAGAGATAAAGTTAAGTGAGACAGTGATATAACGAAATCTGATTTATAGAGTTCAAACCTGCCATCCAAGCAGAAAATGTTAAGTGCTCTATGTTGAAAAGGAAGAATATTTTAATTCTCTATCCCCTGTAGGCATTAATTTTTCATTTTTATTACTCTTTGGATTAACATTCAGATTTGAGTTGTTCAATGTTTGCTTTGATATACTCAAAACACTGTCTAATAAATAAATATATCATATTGTGGTGATATATGGTTAGTGATATATAAGTATTATATTTGTTTTCTAATCATTTTTCACAAGCTTTAAATTTTATCATATTCTCTTATAGCAATAAAGCCATTTCCATTGCAAACTTGTAACAATAATGTATAGCAACCTTCAGGGGATACATTTCTGAGAAATTTATTTTCCCTCATGTTGCTCAGCCACCCAAAGAATGAATTTGTTTCCATGACAGATAAGGACTACACTGATCATTTTTAAAATGGTCTTGGGGCACCACAAATCAATAACAGAAAAGAAAAATGCAAGATAATAATATATCTTTTCATTAGGTTGATTGATGGCATTCTAGATTCATGCATCGAAATTGTCTCTTTAACAGTTATTAAATAACCTAAAGCATACATCTTGGCTGTGTGGGTCCTCTTTTATACTGAATAATCAAGACAAAGATAAATTCTATTTGATTGCAATGTGGTTACTCTACAGAAATATAATAACCAAAAAGCATATGAAATTTAAAAGACAGAATATACTTACCACAAAGCATAATATTCTACACTGAAATCTAAAACAGCCACATGACATATTTTTAAATTATTTTTTGGTATAAGATAGTTCTGCAATAATAATACATTTCATAGTAATAGTGTGCTGTGTTGTTTTGTTTTTTAAAGTCTCACTTGAGCAATATGTAATAAGAGTGTTGTTCTACCAAATTATCATGGAGAAGACACATACGCTATTTAAATTCAGTGATGGTAAAAAAATTTCTGTTGCAAGAGTGTGCCTTTAAAAGTAATTAGAGATAAACTGAAATTATAGCATTTTAAGGGATTTTTTCCCCTGATTGCTCTCATTTTTCTCTGAGAGTGTGATATATGCCCGAATTACATATAATAAATATAAAAGTGCTTCTTTTAGAGAAAGTTCCAAAACATCTCTTTAGAGATATGATTTTGACATTTTCCTTATTTGAATTTGCTATATTCCTTCCTATCACTCAAATATCAAGTTGAAATGTCTTTTGAAAAAGTATTTCTTTGGGGAAAATTACCAATGACTTTGCTGAAAAGTGAAAAATTTAAGCAATTTAGTGAAGAAAAAAAACCTATTTGATGTAAACTCTATTTGATTGTCTGAATTTTTTCCCCTTCATTGGTTTTGGTAGATGCACGCAAACATATGTCCACACTCTTTTGAAGCATTTGATATAGCACCATGAAATATGTCAAATCAACATCATTTGTACAATTTGACTATAAAAGATAATCTTAGATGTAAAATAGATGTATTTCCCATTCCCCTCCTTAAAATATCTGTGCAAAACATCCCAGTTAAAGTGACAAGTTTCTAATAGTGTTTGATAAAATTTTCCCATTATCTTAAAAGTTTTAACATCCATATGCAGAGTTTCAGAAAAAGTTTTTCTATTGAGTTCTAATGATCATTTGTATTTCTACACACTAGAAATTAACAATCCAAGAGAAAATTAAGGACAAAAATCATTTACAAGACTATTTTTTAAAAAAAGGAATAAAAACTGGACTTAGAAATAAATTAACAAAAGTGATTCAAGCCTTGCATACTGTACCATGCTAATATTTTGAAAACTGTAAAACATTATTGAAAGAAATTAAATTAAAAATTAATTTCTGTGTTAATGAATTAGAAGCCTTAATTTTGTTAAGGTGGCAGTAATATTCAAAATGTTTAAGAAATTTAATGTATTCTGTATCAAACTTCCTACTGCCATTTTGCAGAAATGTAAAGGCTAATCCTAAACTCCATATGGAATTTCAGAAGACTCTGAATACAAAAAACAATATTGAAAAGGAAGAACAAACTTGAAGGACATAAACATCTTGATTTCAAACTTATTATGCAGCTGCTACAATCAAAACAATGGCCTACTGAAATAACAATACACATACAGATTAATGGAATAAAATTAAGAATCCAGACATAAACACATAATATATGCTCAATTGATCTTTTCAAGATACCAAGACCATTCGATGAAGGAAAACATTTAACAAATGCTGAAAATACAGTATATCCACATGGAAAAGTATGAAGTTGGACACTTCATATCATACACAAAAGTTAACTCAAAATGGATAAAAATATTTATATTTAAGAGTTCAAATTGTACAAATCATAAAAGAAAATATAGGAATAAATCTTCATGACTATGGGTACTTAGATATGACACCAAAAACAACAAGCAAAAAAGAAAAAAAAATAGATAACTTGAACTTTATCAAATCGAAATTAAATTTTATTGTGCATCAAAGGATACTAACAACAGAGTGAAAAGAAAATCCACAAAATGGGAGAAAATATTTGCAAATCTCAAATCTGATAAGAGCCTAGGATCTAGAATACATTAAGAACTAAAAACTTAACATCTAAAAGACAAACAATGGAATTCTAAAATGGGCAAAGGATTTGAATAGACATTTCTTCAAAGAGGATAGACACATGACCATAACAGTGAGATGTTCACTGTCATTGGCTACTAATTCCATATCAAAACCCATGAGATACCATTTCATACTCACTTCTGCTGATGCTGATGCTAAGTCGCTTCAGTAGTGTCCGACTCTTTGCGACCCCATAGACAGCAGCCCACCAGGCTCCCCTGTCCCTGGGATTCTCCAGGCAAGAACACTGGAGTGGGTTGCCATTTCCTTCTCCAATGCATGAAAGGAAAAGTGAAAGTGAAGTCGCTCAGTCGTATCCAACTCTTAGCGACCTCAAGGACTGCAGCCTACCAGGCTCCTCCATCCATGGGATTTTCCAGGCGAGAGCACTAGAGTGTCACACCCACTAGTATGGCCATAATTTAAAGAAGAAAAACTGATGTTGATGACGACGTAGAGAAATTGAAGTCCTCTTCCACTGCCTCGTAGAGATTTAAATTGTACAGCTGCTTTGACAAACAGTCTGGCCTTTCTTCAAAAAGTTAAGTATAGAATAATATGACCCAGCAATTTTACTCTTAAGTACTTACTTACTCAAAATATTAAAGACATATTCAAGCAAAAAAAAAAAAAATTAACACCAGTGTTCATAACAGCATTATTCATAATAGCCAAAAATAAAAACAATCCAATGTCTGTCAACTGATAAAGGGATAAACAAAATGTGGCATATTCATACAATGGAATATTATTCTGTTATAAAAGGAATGAAGTACTAACATAGCTACAACCTGAATGAACCTAAAAACACTATAATAACTGAAAGAAGTCAGACATAAAGGTCATATTTGCATGATCCCTTTTATATAAAACATTCAGAATAAAAAAACTCAGGTTAGACAGAATGTAGAGGAGTGGTTTCCAGGGACGATGAGAAAGGGAAGAAGGCATCAGGGAATAACTGTTAATCTAAGAGACATTTTGGTAGAGATAAAAATATTCTGAAATGTGACAATGTTGATGATAGTGCAATATTGTGAATACAATAAAACCACTGAGTTATATATCTTAAGTCATTAAAATGGTGAAATTTATGTTATGTAAATATTCCTCAATTTAAAAGAATGCAGTGAAGTAGTGATATATACAGCAGCATCAGTCAGTTCAGTTCAGTTGCTCAGTCGTGTCCGACTCTTTGCGACCCCATGAATCGCAGCACGCCAGGCCTCCCTGTCCATCACCAATTCCCGGAGTTCACTCAAACTCATGTCCATAGAGTTAGTGATGCCATCCAGCCATCTCATTCTCTGTCGTCCCCTTCTCTTCCTGCCCCCAATCCTTCGATGAACCTAAAACACACAATACTTTACAAAGTAAGCCTGATACAGGAGAGTATGTATTGTATAATTCCATTTATACAAAGTTGCAGAACAGGCAAATCAAACATGATGATAGAAATCAGAACAATAGTTTGTTGGAAAGAATAATTGGTATGAAGCAGTACAGGAACATTCTGGGATGATAAAAATGTTTGATATCTTGAGAAGGCATGGGTTACACAGTTAATGGGTTTTTCAAAGCGGAACAAACAATGTAATTAATGTGCATTTTCATTGTATAATCAGATCTTCTATCACCCTTGTTTTGATAACATGAATATGTTCCAACATGATTGATGTATTAGGGACTAACAGGAATGGAATTTTGGAATTTTAGCTTATGCATGAAAAACACTAGTGAACATCAAAAACAGCACCCAATTTAAATGAGCCAAATAATGCAGGAACTGAACACACTTCAGATACCTACCAGCTCTCTTAGCTCCCCACATGTGTTACAAGCCTTTCCCATCCACATCTAGTGATAGAGTCTTTTAATTTCATATGATCCATTGTACTAGATTAAACGATGACCTTCAACACTCCGTGTCCATCTGGAACCTATAAATATGACCTTACTTGTAAACAGGGTCCTTGCAGCAGATACACAAGGAAGAAGGCTATGTGAAGAGAGTGGCAGACATTTGAGTAATGTATCTGCAGATCCCTAGGATTCTACCAGCAACCACAAGAAGTTAGAAGAGGCAACAGAGAATTCTTCCCTAGAACCATCAGGAAAAGCACAGACCTGCCTACACCTTCATTTCAAAATTCTAGCATCCAGAACTGTGAGAGAATAAACTTTCCTTATTTTAAGCCACCCAGTTTATGGTCATTTGTTACAGCAAACCAAAGAAACCAGCAAACCGACCTTCTACCACTTCACAATAACTCATAAGCTGAAACCTTTCTGAAGTCCACATTCACAAGCAAACATGGGTATTTTTAAAATTAAAGTGCTTATTTATCATATTTTTTCCATATCCATTTAACATGTATAAAACTGTACTATTATTTTACTAGGCTCCAATTGTTCCTTATGTCACTGTTATATGACACCATGTTCATTTCAGTTCAGTAGCTCAATTGTGTCCAAATCTTTGCAACCCCATGGACTGCAGCACACCAGGCTTCCCTGTCCATCACCAACTCCTGGAGCTTGCTCAAATTCATGTTCATTGAGTCAGTGATGCCATCCAACCACCTCATCCTCTATCATCCCCTTCTCCTCCTGCCCTCAATCTTTCTTAGCATAAGGGTCTTTTCTAATGAGTCAGTTCTTTGCATCAGGTGTCCAAAGTATTGGAGTTTCAGCTTCAACATCAGTCCTTCCAATGAACACCCAGGACTGAAATCCTTTAGGATAGACTCTTGGATTTCCTTGTTATCCAAGGGACTCTCAAGAGTCTTCTCCAACACCACAGTTCAAAAGCATCAATTCTTCGGCACTCAGCTTTCTTTATAGTCCAACTCTCACAACCATACATAACTACTGGAAAACCATAGCTTTGATTAGATGGACCTTTGTCGGCAAGGTAATGTCATTGCTTTTTAGTACGCTGTCTAGGCTGGTCATAGCTTTTCTTCCAAGGAGCAAGCATCTTTTAATTTCATGGCTGCAATCATCATCTGAAGTGACTTTGGATCCAAAAAATAAAGTCTGTCATTGTTTCCCCTGTTTCCCCATCTATTTGCCATGAAGTGATGCATCCAGATGCCATGATCTTCATTCTTTGAGTGTTAAGTCTTAAGCCAACTTTTTCACTCTCCTCCTTCACTTTCATCAAGAGGCTCTTTCATTCCTCTTCACTTTCTGCCATAAGGGAGGTGTAATCTGCATATCTGAGGTTATTGATATTTCTCCCAGCAATCTTGATTCCAGCTTGTGCTTCATCCTGTCCAACATTTCGCATGATGTACTCTGCATATAAGTTAAATAAGCAAGGTGACAATATACAGCCTTGACATACTCCTTTCCCAATTTGGAACCAGTCTATTTTTCCATGTCTGGTTCTAACTGTTATTTCTTGACCTGCATACAGATTTCATAGGAGGCAGGTAAGGTGGTCTGAAAGTCCTGTCTCTTTAAGAATTTTCCACAGTTTGCTGTGATCCACACAGTTAATAAAGCGGAAGTAGATGTTTTTCTGGAACTCTCTTGCTTTTTGTGATAATCCCACAGATGTTGGCAATTTGATCTCTGGTTCCTCTACCTTTTCTAAATCCATCTTGAAAATCTGGAAGTTCTCAGTTCACATACTGTTGAAGTCTGTCTTGGAGAATTTTGAGCATTACTTTGCTAGCGTGTGTGATGAGCGCAACTGTGCGGCAGTTTGAATATTCTTTGGTGTTGCCTTTTTTTGGGACTGGAATGAAAACTGACCTTTTCCAGTCCTGTGACCACTGCTGAGTTTTCCAAATTTGCTGGCATGTTGAGTGCAGCACTTTAATAGCATCATCTTTAGGTTCCTCTACCAATACTTAATTTTATATTTTTTGGTTTCATTGTCAGAAATTAATACTATTTTCAAATTCTAAAATCTATCTTCTTAGTTCAAAATCTCCTTTCGCTATTAATTTAGCTATTATCTCTACTCTTTTTTGCAGTCAAACTAATTAAAATCTTGTTTATCGACACCCTATCTCCTCACTTCTCAAACTTTCACAATCTAGATTCCATCTCTTCTACTCAACTGAATCTCAAACTCAGCATGATTGACAAATAGCTTCTGTTTCCTCAATTTAGTGAGCATTATTCAGTCTTCATCTCATTTGATGGCTTGGAAGCTTATTATACCATTGACTTCTCTCTGTTTTCATGACTTTCAATGCTTTAAGTTTCATAACATACCCTCTCATAGTCTTCCTCCTCTCTTAAGCTACATTTCAGCATTACTGCTTGTGGCATATTTTTCTTTGCCTGTCATTTAAATGAGGAGGTTCTCAAGCTACTGATTTTTAATGCAAATCAGTGCCATCCTGGCTAACAAGATAAATAGAGGAGCTAACATGAGCAGAGTTCTGAGATAGGATTTTACTGTGTTTCAAGAGGAGTGATATGAAAATCATTTGTACAAGAAGAGTTATTCAGCATGCTAATACCAATTTATTCAGAGACACTGAACATACTACTTAATCTATTTTTGGTTATAGTTTTTCTATCTCCCAAATTAGTATATATTTGCTTTTTACCTTACTGAAATGATAGAACATTTCCAAGATGTTTGTAAATTGTTTTTTAAAGCCTCTGAGAATGTATTATATAAGCACCAATAAATGAAAATGTTATCATAGCCATAGCTTACAAATATTTTTTTAATCTCTAATGTCATTATATGACATGATAATTTGGCAATACTCAGAGCTGTAAAGTGAGTTTTTAGTTTTAAATTTAGAAGCATTTACTCTAAAGTATTTTTTCATTTTATGGTTGCTTCGATTCACGTCAAATACTAACAAACATAAATACTCTCTTAGCAAAGGTTGTCCTGGCCTGTGGTAATGAATTACCTTCATTTTGAGTTATTAAAAACCAACACATACAACTAAAGTAATTCACTAAAAATAAGTTGTAATGTCATCTCTTTTCTACTATTCAAACCATAATCATTAGCTAGATATATTTCCAGACTGCATACATAAGGACATACTCCCAAGGGCATATCCTTTTGTTGTGGAGTGGTATCTCCTTACTGAGTTCTTGAAGGAGAATACATAAATGATAATTTTATAATCTCAGAGATAAAAGGAGCCTAGGATTTCACCTATGGTGATAGAAAAGCACCATTGCTCGCAAAACAGCCATATAGCCTGAATTTGAATTCAGTCTCTGCTATTTTGGACGGGGGAGCCTGGTGGGCTGCCGTCTATGGGGTCACACAGAGTTGGACACGACTGAAGTGACTTAGCAGCAGCAGCAGCTCTTGCATGAGTTGGGCAAGTTACATAATGTTATTACACTTGGTTTTCTCATCTGTAGAGTTAGTAATAATACCTACACTGTAAGAACTATTAACATTAAATAATTGTGTGTGTGTATGAGCCTGTGTGTCTGTGTGTAGGGGCTTCCCCAGTGGCTCAGGGGTAAAGAATCTACCTGCAGTGCAGGAGATGTGGGTTCAGTCCCTGGGTTGGGAAGATTCCCTGGAGGAGGGCATGACAACCCACTTTAGTATTCTTGGCTGGAGAATGCCATAGACAGAGGAACTGGCAGGCTACAGTCCCTAAGGTCACAAAGAGTTGGACACGATTGAAGCAACTGAGCACACACACATGCATGTGTGTGTGTATAAAATCTTATGTATAATATATATATATATCTTATATCAACACATGTATTTAACACATATTATATACCTAGTAAATGTGAGCTACTACAATTATTATTTACTCCAATTCTTAGTTCCTACATGAGCTCATGCCATTCAGCTACATGTAGCCATTTCATTAAGGAGATCCCACCAGCTCATGTAGAACTCTGGATGGTCACTTATATTTAGGATATCCAATTCTCTTTAGAGTATCCCTTTGGTACAGTTTCATAGTATATTATTGTTCCATATCTACTTCAGTATCATCAGCTATTTTATACTAGGTATAGAATGAATACAGTTAAAGAGAGGACAGCTTATAGGAAGGTAAAAATATTCCTCAATATATGTCATATTATAATTATACTATAGATATAATTATATATACATATATTATTATAACAGCCAAAAAACAAAAGGGAAAGATTATATGGGTTGTGCGTGCAGCCTCAGTCACTCAGTTGTGTCTGACTCTCTGCGACCCCATGGACTGTAGCCCACCAGGATCCTCTGTCCACGGGATTCTCCAGGCAAGAAAACTAGAGTGGGTTGCCATTTCTTCCTCCAGGGGATCTTCCCAACACAGGGATGGAACCTGCATCTCTTGTGCCTCCTGCACTAGCAGCCAGATTCTTTACCACTGTGCCCTCTGGGAAGCCTTAATTATATTGGATAACTTCAGGCAAATTTTAGGTTTTACTGGAACTGAAATGGAGCAGAACCCTATAATCCTTGTCCTCTGCCTGCCTTTTGTCTGTGGAAAATTTTAGTCGTAGAATAAGTGTAATCAGAGAAGTAAGAAATGCAGAAACAAAAGAAAACAGTCAAAGGAGTTAAATAATAATGATGTAGTCATTAAGCATAATCAAGGACCTTTAATTCTCTCCTAAGGGCTATAGATAATATTCTGAGCCATATCCTGAGCTGTCTTATAGATACTAAAACACCAGATGGCGAAGTTAACTACATGATGACCAGACTTGACCCAGGGCATGAGCTGCCACAATTCTGGGAACTGGCCACCAAGAAATGGGAAGAAATGGACCCTGGAACTGAAGATTGAGTGAGTGAGTGAAAGTCACTCAGTCGTGTCCATCTCTTTGCGACCCCATGGACTATACAGTCCATGGGATTCTCCAGGCCAGAATACTGGAGTGAGTAGCCTTATCCCTTCTCCAGGGGTTCTTCCCAACCCAGGGATCAAACCCAAGTCTCCCGCACTGCAGGAGGATTTTTTACCAGCCGAGCCACAAGGGAAGCCCAAGAATACTTCAGCGGGTAGCCTATCCCATCTCCAGTGGATCTTCCTGACCCAGGAATTGAACCAGGGGCTCCTGCATTGCAGGCAGATTCTTTACCAACTGAGCTATCAGGGAAGCTGGAACTGAAAAGTAACTATCCCTAAAACAACCGAGCTGACACTGGTCAGACCACTGATGACCAATTTGAAGAAGACTGTCAGAGCTGACTGTGCTGTTTCTGCATGTAGCCTCCCCGCCCCGCCCCCCACCCCAACACACCCTTCTATCTATCAGAGCTCTTGCCCCACTGACTGCCAGTGGTGGTGGGGATGGGAGTCAGCCTTTGGACAGATGTCTGACACCATCCCCCCTCCCAGTTGTTGGCATGTGAAATAAAGCAAACTATCCTTTCCACCAACCTGGCCTGTTGATTGGCTCTTGAGCATCAAGCAGCAGGACCCACACACACTGTTTTGGTAACAGAATCTGTATTTTCCTTCTTGAAATAATAAGGACAGCAACCATAAATAATAAATGTGTTTACTCTAAAATATGTTTCTTTTTCTTCAAGACTCATTCCATTTAGCAATTTTTCAAGATTCATTCAGTAGGGACCATATTTAATTAAATGCTCAATATAATACATTCTTATTTTTCAAGAAAGTCTAAATTATTGCATGCCTAAATTTTAAAAATAGAAATCAGGATCTTTCAAGGAAGAAATAAAAATACACTAAATTCTACAACTAATCTAAATAAATAACAAAAATGCATGTTTTCTATACCTTAGAATTAGACAATCTTTTTTTTTTCTTTTTTATGTTTCATTTAATAAGAATATTTGCTGCTCCTAAAAGGTGAGTTTTACTTTGGTTTGGGAAAAATATAAAATAATAATAATTTATAATATAAAAATGAATATAAACTATGTCTTATATCTACTCACTGTTGCTTGTCACTGTTACTCTATAGGCTTAACATTCTCTTCAGTAATGTATGCTTTTACAAAGTCAAGAAACACTATGAGTTGTTTTTGTTAACCAGACTTCTTCCCACTTGATATGGCACATAATAAAACCAGTGAGCATTTACTCTTGACTCAGAATAGAGGAAATTTTGGAATGTTTTCTAAAATAGCATTTAACACTTTTGTTTTCAAAATATTAGCATAACATTATTATATCTTTTCTTTTCATCAGAACAGAATTCTTTTATTTAAATTGTGCCAATATACAGTTTTTTATTTTTTTAAAAGACAATAGAATAAATACATGATTATAAGTATTCTTTTCAAAAGAAAAAAAATCTATGATGGAAATTCCCTGCCAGTCCATTAGTTAGGATTCCATGCTTCCACTGCAGGAGGCCTTGATTCAACCTCTGGTCAGAGAATTAAGATCCCAGAAGCCACCAAGTTGCAGAATCAAAAGACTAAATAAATAAAAAGAATAAATAAAATCTATGAAAGTCTTACTGAGTGAAAAGTATTCATCTAGCTATGGAAAAATGTGACTTGTTACCCCAAATCCTACTACAGACTACAATAAGAGACCACTCTGGGAAAAAATTTAAAAAAAACAATTTATACCAAATTAAAAGTGCGTTGCTAAACACACTCACCAGAGCACAATTTGAAATAGGTACTCTTTGTATTTTGCACCTATACTTGAATAATTATAATTTTGCCCCGAGTTAAAATCCTTTTTAAAATTCTTTTAATAGTATAACTACATAGACTGTTTCTTTTAAAAGAACTTAGAGAATCCAAATATTAACAAGAAAAGGAAAATACAGATAAGTTATTACTGTCAGTACCCATAAATTTTGACAAAGAAACACAATACTCAATGTTCCTCTCTTCTCTAGACATCCTGCCAGCCTGCAGCAACCTACTGATGTTATATATACTTACTTCATCACTAATTAAGGATGAAAAGTTTAATCAGATCCTCCCATCATCTCTGTCTAAAAATCTGTGTATAGGCTTCATATATATATTTCAGTTCTAAAGAGCTTCCCCAGAACACTTGGGACTCTATATCTTTCTATCCATAAATGTCTGTAGGATTATGCATATTCCTTTCCCTAATATTAATACTGTGGGGCCAATAGTTTTATTGATTCTTATGACTCATTGGTCACATGTCTTTGTCATCCTTCCCTAGAAGAACAATATGGATCCTTCAGAATCCACTTAAATTATTACAACTCCTAAAAACTCTGCCTAATTCTCTTATTATCACCCTCGGACTTCTCTGAATTTCCCTGACCCCTTACTGCAATATTTTGTATCAGCTAATTTACAAAATCATATGTACCATCATCTTTTATAAGTATATATGTAGTTTCCCTAGGGCCTCATATCTTACAAAGTATCTAATATGTTTGCCCATGATGAATGCTTAAAAATATTATTCAATGCTCTGATTAAATTCCTGCTTTTGACTGGTGTGTATCTCTCGCTCTTGAATTTGTTCTTTGATCGAGCTATGCCTCATAAAACACATGATATCTTGCTCTAAACATGGTAGCATGGCCAAATAGTATATGATTAAACTCAAAGGAATTCAATTTAAACTGTTCTCCCCAAAATATCATCATCTTTGATTACCCTTCAGAAAACATAATCTTGTGCTTCATTATGTGTAGAGTCAAATATCCAAAAGTAGATTTCTTTAAAAAGTCACATGTGTTTATCGCATGGGAGAATTAGACTATTAAACTAAGATGAGGATGCTGGAGAGTGCAACAATATTTGTCAACAAACATTTTCTTGGTAGCTAAAATGTAGTGCTGTAATGGAGAGGATACAGGAAAATCCAATACCGCAGTCTCCGCAAATCAATGGATCAAGAATATGCAATGCTGTATTTTTTTATGTTCTACTCTGTGTCTGTTTTGCCCTTCTACCCAAGCTGCTTTTTTCTGGTGAAGACGATCTTCCAACCCACACAAGAAATGCTATTGTAGCCTAGATGGACAGGGAAGCCTGGTGTGCTGCAGTCCATGGGATCGCAAAGAGTCAGACACGACTGAGCGACTGAACTAAACTGAACTGAACTGAGAAGGACCCTATGGGGCCTTCCCAGAACAGATTTTCCCTACACAATGTCTTCTGCCTGCCTTTGGTCTGTAGAAAAACTTTAGTCAAAGAATAAATTTAATTAGAAAAGTGAGAAAATGCAAAAAGAAAGGAAAACAGTCAAGCAAGACAAAAATAATAATAGTTCAGCCATTAAACAAAGTCAAGGACATCCAGTTCCTCCTCAAGGGCTATAGATAATATTCTGAGCTTTGAGCTATTTTTCAGATACTGAAATTCCCACCAGGTAGAAGTTAGCTGTGTACTGTCCAAAAGCAGGTAGATAGATAACAGACCATTTGGAACCAGGAGGCTGATGATGCTGACCCCTGATTACCTCACCACCAACCAATCAGAAGAACATCCACTAGCTGATCACACACTCCATAACCCCATTCCCTCACCCTGTCTTTAAAAACCTTTCCCTGAAAGTCTTCAGGAAGTTCAGGTCTTTCAAGTAGTATCTAACTCAGAATCCTTGTTTGACACCCTGCAATAAATGCTGCACTTTCCTTCACTACAACCAGTGTCAGTAGCCTGGCATCACTGCTCACAGGCAGGTAAACCCAAGTTTTGTTCAGTAGCATTATGATTATTGAATTTGCCTGGGCTTCCCTGATAGCTCAGTTAGTAAACAATCTGCCTGCAATGCGGAGACCCTGGTTTAATTCCTAAGTCGGGAAGATCCGCTTGGAGAAGGGATAGGCTACCCACTCCAGTATTCTCAGGCTTCCCTTGTGGCTCAGCTGGTAAATTCACCTGCAATGCGGGAGACCTAGGTTTGATCCCTGAGTTGGGAAGATCCCCTGGAGAAGGGAAAGGCTACCCACTCCAGTATTCTGGCGTGGAGAATTCCATGGACTGTATAGTCCATGGGGTCGCAAAGAGTAGGACACAGTTGAGTGACTTTCACTTTAATGTCTTATTATAGCATCTCTAAGAAATGTACTTGCATTTGGAAAGGGGGAATTTAGTCCAAGCAATAAATGACTAATGATAGATTTTGACATCAATTGCAGTCTACAAGGGGAAGAGGAAAAAAAGCATTGACTCTAACCGTGAGCATTGAAACCAAATCCTACAGGTACCCACCTGTTTTACCTATGGGTGGCAGAGTCCACTCAAGGCTACTCCACCTGGTTCAGTTTTACTCACGCTACATTCTCTATTACCATATTATACTTGACTGCTTCAGACACATCCAGCCTATCTTCCTGCATCTCTTCTTGCCCTTCTTCAATCCATACTTAAAGAAAACAATTCAGAATATGCCTCAACCTTGATTAAGCTAAGCACCACCTCCACAATAGCAACAAATCGCAGCCTCTCTCTGCATTTAAAGTTCAAATCCTGATGGCCTCTGAGCACTTCCATGATCTGGCTCCTGCCTATCTTTCTAGCATCCTGAAATCTTATTAACCATTTTGTTCAACTCGCTCAACTTTCCTTCTGTCCTTTATCACATCCAGCTTATTCTATCTTTGGGCTTTTTCACTTGCTATTTGGGGTACCTGGAACACTTGGTTCAAATTGCATTTCTTTAAAGAAAACTTTGTCTCTCAATCTAAAGCCTTCATATCCCCCAGGTCAGTCACTCCTTTACTTCACCCTGCTTTCCTGTTTCCACAGGAGAAAGCAATATTTAAAACTCACTTAGTGCTTATTTTTTACTTCTCCTCTTTAGAACAGAATCTCTCTGGTCTTTTCTCTCCTAGGACACAGAACAGCTCCTGGCACAGAGCAAGTGCCTAGTGCATATTGGCTAAATAAAGAAAGACTAGGAGCAGAAGCAACACAGTTTCTCAAGACAAGAACCTAAGTCCCAAGACAAACAAGAACAAGGAACTGAATTTAAAACAAGGACACAGAGAGAAAGTTAATTTCTCCTGGAGAGCTACAGAGGCTGCTGACACTCCTCTAAGATTCAGAAACTTCTGTCATTTTGTCCCCTACACATTGAAGGGCTTTGCATGTGGCACAGTGGTAAAGAATCCTCCTGCCGAAGCAGGAGATGCAAGAGATGCAGATTCGATCCCTGGGTTAGGAAGATCACCTGGAGTAGGAAATGCCAACTCACTCCAGTATTCCTGCCTGGAAAACTCCATGGACAGAGGAGTCTGGCAGGCAACAGTCCATGGGATCACAAATAATCAGACAGAACTGAGCGACTGATCATACACACACACACACACACACACAAACACACATTGAAACAAAAAATGTCAGTGAAAAACCCAAGACAGAGGGATAATTAGGTAAATAAGTAAAATAAAACATAGTGAATATATAAATCCTAGGGTAGTTTCTGTTATTATTCATCAATTTAAATAAAAGGAAGAATCCTTAAAAATAAGAAATTATTCTTTTTAACACTTTTTTTAAAATGTGATATAAATGAGTGTATGCATGCTGACACTTCAGCACAGTCCAACTCTTTATGACCCTATGGACTATCCTCTGCCCATGGGGATTCTCCAGGCACGAATACTGGAGTGGGCTGCCAAGCTCTCCTCCATGGGGATCTTCCTGACCCAGGAGTCAAACTTGTCTCCACCATTAGCAGGCGGGTTCTTTACCACTAGCGCCACCTGTAAAGCTGTGATATAAATGAGGTAGTATACATTATTCTAATTACAAACAAACTACTTAAATATGCATTAATGAATCATAAAATTTCACTTCCACTGAGAAATAACCCTCCTTCAAATATATACACCTGATGGACACTTAACAAGTGTGTTGGTAACCTTTAGTACTAAGTAAAGTGCCATTCACGCTGCATTTTCTTGTCTTTAATAAACTTATTTCTCTTGTTTCCTGATAAGACAATTGAATTTCTGGCTATGTTTTTTTCTCTCTGTCTGGAACTAGCTCCTACTATCATGCCCAACCCCAGGCCATCCCCATCTATTTGCCTGTGGCTCAATCCACATAACCTCACTGGCTGCCTAAAACCCTCTCATCTGAGCTCCTCACTGAGATTCTTCTCCTCCCTTAAATGAATCCTCAGTTTAATCTTCAGGTTAGCTGAGTAATCAATGGTTCAAGTAAAGTCTATTTCCTTTTCATTTTTTTCCTATGTACGAGGATTTTTTTCAGCTTCAGTGTTAAAGTTGACATGGAAAGTACTTTTCATTTTAGTGCTATGTTTTCATCTTTCTCTTAATCTAGAAACAATTTCACTCCTGCAAACAAAGTTCACATATTTATGAACATGAACAGGTTAAATGGTCAGCTTTTCTCTCTCTATAATTCTGTCATGGAGTCAAATTGCATTTTCAAGAAAACAGAAATCTTGCATCAAGTATATGTACACAACACTAAGCATCCTAAAAAAAAAAAATTGGGTAGTATAAGTGAAGCTATGTCTGTTACATATGTTATCCTTTCTGCAAAATGAGTGTATGTTTTTAGTGGATAGGGAAATTCTAAATTCAGTGAATGCAAAAGCATTATTTGAGTTTGCCATAAAAACATCCAGTCCAATGACCTTTCCAGCTTCTGTCACAAGTGGAAGTGATTGATTGACAAAGGGGTCTTGCACTAAACATTGCCAAAAAAAATACCAGATACTTCTGTGCATATCTACAATACAGAGAATTGAGCTGTTTAAGAAACAACCGGAGAAAGTAAAGGTTCTGAACTTTCCATCTGAAACTGATAATTTTTAAAAGGGAAAACCTGAGTCATAGATATGATTTTAACACAGCAATATTCTACAATCAGTTCACAGGGATTATATTCTCAATACAAAAAAAAAAAAAGTGTAAATAGTCACACATCATTGTTTATTCCAAACAGTGCTTTACTCAAATACTATTCGAAATGCTAAGAACGGTTATTATATTCCACATGGAACATTCCCTTGAAGGAGCATTTTACAATGTAATGGACTATAGTATTCACATCATCCTTTCAAGACGGTAAATAATGCCAACGTTCATTATTATTGTTGTTATTGTTAACAATCATGGCTACTGTTATTACTCTAACAACCATAATAATGGTCATTTCTTTCCACCCTTCAGAAAACACTATTAAAAATGAGCCACATGAGAGAAAGTGGTGTACATCAAAATCTTTCAGAGCTCCTAATCAGGATGCCACATTGGAGAGGGTGAGAGAGAGTGGGAAAGAAAGAGGCAAAGACAGAGGAGTGTGAAGCAAGAGAGAGAAATATATCTCATACTATTAAAAATTTGAATACAGATAGAGTAAAAGACAAATCATACGTGTGTCAAGAAAAAGGAGAAAGACCACTTTCAGCTTATGGGTAAAAAGAACAAGAAAGATACAATCCTAGCACTTTTACTTCATACAATGATTTTTTTTCTTCCAAGGTAAAGTCTAGAAGACTAGAGTTAGTCATGTCCAGCAAATGAAAGACCTTGGCTATTCCAAAGATGCATGTGCTGCTAAAGTTTTGCACCACTCTTAAGTTCCTAAAAGCAATAGCAATAATACCTTCCAAAACACGGCAATTCTCAGCCTATTCAGGTATCAATTTTCCTATGCATCAAGCCTGAAATCCTACCATTATGTTTTATTAAGCTGCCATGATTTTTTTTTAAAGAGCATGAGGTTCAGGAACAAGAATGGAAATGATTGTGCATAATGTGACAGATAAGAACCAGGAGAAATAATTAGCAATGCCTGGGGAGAGAAGACCCAGGGGGTAGACACCTTTCAACATGATGAAAAGCTACCCTGAGAACCGGAGGCCAGAGGGAGCAAGCTTTCACTGAGAAAGAACAGTGCCTCTAAGAAGGGGACCATAGAAAAGTTCTACCAATTTTCTATTTTTGCCAACAGAATAGTTCTGTAGCACAAGAAGAAAGCGTATAGGAGAATGAGGCTGACTTCATAAAGTAATCCTCTTACTTTCCATAATATTCACACATGAGCCTGTCTTCCAGAAGTTTCTTAAATGGTTCCATTTCCCCAGACTTGCAAATAATAGCATAGCAAAATGCCAAAACTTTGATCTTACCATGTAATAGCCTACTCAGCAAAAATGCAGCAAGCACCTGAATATCTACTCCCGGCTTGATAACTGAAGAAAGAAAGGTGACTGCAGAGTGGTTTCTATCCTTACATAATTTTAAACCTAGTGAGGAGAATAAAAAGAAAGGCAAGAGTAAGATATAGTTTTTTATATGAGAGGTGAGTGTAGGGTCCCCTAGGAGCAAAGAAGGGCATCATTGGCTCACACTAGGAAATCCAGACTTGCTGGAGAAGACTATGTATGAGCTGATTTAAAGAATCAGTAGCAGTTATCCCCATAGAGAAAGAGGGACGGGACCCTAGATCGTAGGAGTGTGATACACTTAGAAAGTAGAAGTAATTGTGGTTTATATGGAGGAGTGACAGCAGTTAAGACGAAAGCAATCAACTATAGGGATGAATTTGAAAAGAATTTTCAGGCTCTTCAGGCTCACCAGCAAATCCGGCCTTCCACCTGGGATATTGAAAATAACTATTGATTTTTTTTTAAATCTGTTTTGAAATATAATTTATGTAAAATAAAGTATACTCATTTGAAGTATATCATTCAATGAGTTTTGACAGACATGTAAAGCTGTATAAATGTAACTATAATTAAGATCAGAACATTTCTTTTACCCTCCCAAATTTCCTCAAGTCCCTTTGTAATTTTTTTTAGATGCTCACATGAAGAAAGCTGCTATAAAAATACCTAAGAGTAGATTATGTGGCTCATATGGTAGGTACATGTTTAATATTTTAAGAAGCTGCAAATTCTCTGAAGTGCTCATATGACTATATATTTGCATCAAATACGTAAGAGAATTCCAGTTGTTCTATAGCATCTCCAGTGAATGCTATTAACAATTTTCCTACAGGCTTATAGTGGTATCAAGTTAAACTTTTATTCAGTATTTCTCTAATGACTAAAAGTGTGAACATCTTTTCATATGCTTTTTGATCTTTTAGTATGTTCCGTTCATCTTCGGAGACTCTTTCTTTCCCCTCATTAGTTAATTGAACATACTTACAAAAGCTACTTTAAAGATCTTTTCTGAAAAATAAAAATATGGATCAGCCAAGGATTCACTTCAGCTGATTATTTTTCCTCCTAAATATGGTCACAACTTCCTATTTCTTCATAATTTAAGTAAAAATAGATTTTATCCTGAACATCACAAAATATATATTATGGAGTCTCTAGATTTCATTATATTGGAGAAGGAAATGGCAACCCACTCCAGTGTTCTTGCCTGGAGAATCCCAGGGACGGGGGAGCCTGGTCGGCTTCCGTCTATGGGGTCACACAGAGTCGGACACAACTGAAGTGACTTACAGTAGCAGCAGATTTCATTATATCATTCTGAAGAATGTGGCTTTTGTTGTTTTCGCAGAAAATATAGGCAATTAACTTGGTTAGAAATAAACTTTAACACTGTTTCACTGAAGTAGGTGACATTTCAAATCTCAATTGCTTTTCATCTTTAGCATCATTGAATCTATCCTTACAGATATGGTCTAAGTCAGCTAGACATTGGGCAGAGTGTACACATTACTCTGTGTTTTGACAAATAAACTACTTTGAATTTCTCTCTCTCCTTTGGCCTTATCTTGACATTGGTCCAGGTTGCTGCAACCTGTTGATGTTATATGCACTTACCTTGTCACTAATTAAGGAAGAGAGAGTTAATTAGACACTTCTTTCATTCTCCATCTAGAAGTCTAGGTATAGGCTTCATATATGTTTTAATTCTAAAGAGCTTCCCCAAATCACCTGGGACTCAAATTTTCCCTCCAGGAATATCTATAGGATTATCCATATTCTTTTCCCTAAGCTTATTTAACTTATATACAGAGTACTTCATGAGAAACGCTGGGTTGAAAGAAGCACAAGCTGGAATCAAGATTGCCAGGAGAAATATCAGTAACCTCAAATATGCAGATGACACCACCCTTATGGCAGAAAGTTAAGAAGAACTAAAAAGCCTCTTGATGAAAGTGAAAGAGGAGAGTGAAAAAGTTGACTTAAAGCTCAACATTCAGAAAACAAAGATCATGGCATCTGGTCCCATCACTTCATGGGAAATAGATGGGGAAACAGTGGAAACAGTGTCAGACTTTATTTTTTGGGCTCCAAAATCACTGCAGATGCTGATTGCAGCCATGAAATTAAAAGACGCTTACTCCTTGGAAGGAAAGTTATGACCAGCCTAGATAGCATATTAAAAAGCAGAGACATTACTTTGCCAACAAAGGTCCGTCTAGTCAAGGCTACAGTTTTTCCAGTGGTTGTGTATGGATGTGAAAGTTGGACTGTGAAGAAAGCTTAGCACCAAAGAATTGATGTTTTTGAATTGTGGTGTTGGAGAAGACTCTTGAGAGTCCCTTGGACTGCAAGGAGATCCAACCAGTCCATCCTAAAGGAGGTCAGTCCTGGGTGTTCATTGGAAGGACTGATGCTAAAGCTGAAACTCAAATACTTTGGCTACCTCATGCGGAGTTGAGTCACTGGAAAGGACTCTGATGCTGGGAGGGATTGGGGGCGGAAGGAGAAGGGGATGACAGAGAATGAGATGGCTAGATGGCATCACTGACTCGATGGACATGAGTTTGAGTAAAATCCAGGAGTTGGTGATGGACAGGGAGGCCTGGCATTCTGCAATTCATGGGGTCGCAAGGAGTTGGACATGACTGAGTAACTGAACTGAACTGAAGATTTAGAAAAGAATTTTATTGATTCTGGTAGCTCATTGATCATGCATCTTTGTCATCCTTCCCTGGAAGAACAAAATGGTTCCTTGAGGATCCAGTTACAGTGGTACAATTTCTAAGAAAGTCTACCCGACTCTCTTATAATTACCCTCATACTCTGGTTTCTCTTCAGATCATATAAATCTTCTTATAATTACCCTCAGGCTCCCTTGAATTTCTCTGAACCCTTCTGGGAACATTTTATATCAACCAATGAACACAATATTACGTATAATTATCTATTATAATTTTATCAGTATGAGTTTGCACATACCTGGGGCTTCCATTCCCTGGTTCTCTCCTTTCTGGGATGAATCCTCACTTTCCTTCAGCTGTAACTGCCCTGTTTTCTGTCCTCTGATGTCTCCGGTCACAAAGCCAGTTGGTTTTCCATGGACATTTCAACTGCCTTATATCAAAACATGATCTTCATCACCAGGCTAAAAATCATAAAAACAGGAAAGCCACCAGTTGCCGTTCCCTTTTTCTGAGTTTTACCCACCTCCAAAAATTCTGTAGGCTGAGTTTAAGGTATCTGTGGAATATCCTGCTAGAGATGTCAAGTTTGAAAATAGATGGGCCAACACTGGATTGGCTACCTTCAACTATGGATTTATCTATAGCTAGACTGGGTACCTCAATATATTCATAACTAAATCCTCCTTTGCCTTTATCCATTATCAAAGAGGAAAATTTAATAAGCAACTTTACAATCCACCTTAAAATTATGGATAGCCAAGTGACACTTTGTCAGAGTTATATCTGAACATATGTCTGGTGGGATTTCTAGTGAATATTTTGCTTTCTATTAAAAAAAAAAAAAGCCAGGCCCAGCTGTTTATTCCTTCCTCCTGTTTTCTCTGGATGTGATGCCAGGAAATATAGCAGCCATTGTACGACTAGGAAGCAACAAGCATTAGGACCAAAGCCAATATGCTAACAATACTGCAGTAAAAAGGCAGGTGGAATTGGATCAGTAATGATCCAAATGATCTGTAATGACTAAAAGGTCTTCTGTAAAAGCCATGGATTGACTATCTCTGGACTTATTATTCAGTCTGTGGGACAAATATGCCCTATCTTTTTTCAGTTGTTTGTTACATTATCTGTTACTTACAACTGATATAATAAATATAAAAAACAACTCAAGAAAGGTCTAGGCAGAAGAGAGGTCAACAGGGTACACACAGCCATTGAAGCCCTGGTTTGAATGAGATCACCAAGTGAGATTATTTTAGAATAGAAAGAGAACAGGGCTTAGAATGAAGTGTTGGAGAACATTGGCACTTAAGAGGAACTGGTAGAGGAGAGGAGTAGCTGGAAAAAGAAATATGACTATAAGGAGAGAGCATAAAAAAAGAGAAGGGTGACCTAGAAACTGAAACAGGAAAAAGTAAGTGTCAGTGTTCAAATGCTACACAGTAGAGCTAACCAGAGCACAGGAAAGGGCCCATGAAGTTTGGTGATATCACAGATAATTGCAGTGAAACAGAAAACAGGTTCTCGTAAACCTGGCTTGTAGATAATCTGTTTCTCAGCTACAAACTGGACTGTACCAATCATCCCAGTACAGGTACCTTTCACAGTAGGCTGTTGGTCCCAGAGTAGATCCTGGCAGGGGATGAGGATGGATCAACTGTGCCAACTGGAAATACAATTCAAAGTACAGGCTCTATCCACAGAAGTACAATGGGATCTTTCTTAATATAAAAGGCAGCATATTTATACCCCTTAGAAACAAAAATGACAGCTTAAGTTTAGAATGACCTATCAAATGGGGAGCAGGATGAATTTTCTTGAGCCTTTCACTTTTAAAAGAAAAGCAAGCTTCTAAGGTTTAATGCCTTCCTGGTTTCCTGCAGCTGTGACACAGGTCTCAGGCATGCTTTGAAGATGACCAGCACTTGAGTCAGTGTTGATAAAGGTACAGAAAGGGGAAAAAGTAAAATGGAATCAGTAAATTAGAAGAAGAAAGAAACTTATTAAGAATTCTTTCATTCTTCCTGTCAGTAACCAATAATAAGAAAATAATTAGCACAGGGAAAATATACAAGAAAATTTATAAAAAGAAATGGCAGACATAAAATATGATGAAAAGGGAGGCAAGCCAACTTCCGGTGCCTAAGTTAGTACTTAGCGGACTTCAGAATCATAGGAAACAGTCCTTTTTTTTTTAATTACTACGGAATTGGTAAAAAGGACCTGAAAGGTATGTGAAACTATAAAAGTGTTTCTTTCTTTTGTCATTTTTGAGAATTCTTTTAAATTAAAGAAGATGTATGGAAAACCCACAAAGCAATTAGTGAAAGTGAAAAGATAGTTATGAATAATTAAAATCTTTTTTGCTTCAATAGCTTTTCATTGTTAAATGTTGTTACTGATTAATGCCAGGTTGTGACACTGAATATGTCTCTCAAATAACACATACATCAAGAAAGGAATTGAAGACAAAAGCAAAACAAGAGAACCCACATAATAAGCTTGTTAACAACATGACATGGGTAAAAGGCCCAAGTTAAAAGTCTGTGTCTCAGTTACCAGGGGATGGGGGAAAGGAGGGATAAACTGGGAGATTGGGATTGCAAAATACACACTACTGTATTATATATAAAAATAGACAACTAATAAAAACATGCATAACACAGGGAACTCTACTCAATACTCTGTAATGGCTTCTATGGAAAAGAATCTTAAGTTAAAAAAAAAAAGAGTGGATACATGTATATGTATAGCTAATTAAACACTTTGCTATATATCTGAAACTAACACAACATTATAAATCAACTATACTCCAGTACATTTTTTTTTAAGTTCATGTTTCTATTCTGAGCATCCCACTGGGCACTTTTTGCTCACAAAGCTATGTATGGAGGGTAATTTGCATTCTTTACATTTTCCAAATACATTCCTCACCACTGTAAATACAGTACAGATGAAAAGAGAGAGATACATAATTTGCAGGGTCTGATACAAAATGAAAATGTGGGTTCCCTCATTTAAAAAAACAGATAAAACAATGTCTTTAAAAATACTAAAATACAATTTTTCCTTTCTTTTTGCAGTCTTTCAATGTCATACTGTTTTATTTGCTATTTATCATAATTCTAACTTTTTTAATTAAAACTTTAAATGGAAGAAATTTTATCATTCACTTTATATTATGCAATGTCATTTTAAATGAAAATATGACAAAATTTAACTCAGTTGCTGCATCACAAAACTATGTAATTCATAGGCCTTGGTTTGTACATGTATATGTATTTCATCCTCACCAGAACAGCAGAAACATTCCACAAAATTCACCTGGTTTTATTTTACTTATTTTTTAAATTAATTTTTTTCTATGTGTTGTGAAGTTCATCTTTTTAAACGGACATATAATTGCTTTACAATGTTGGATTAGTTTCTCCTCTACAACAAAGTGAATCAGCTATATGTATACATGTATCCCCTTTCTCTTGGATCTCCCTCCCACCCTCTTCTCTCTCACCCAGAATTAATTTCTAATTGTCACAAAATAAGCATAACATAAAACTTACCACCTTAACCGTTTTTAAGAGGATAGTTCAGTGGTATTCAGTTCAGTTCAGTTCACTCGCTCAGTCGTGTCCGACTCTTTGCGACCCCATGAACCACAGCATGCCAGGCCTCCCTGTCCATCACCAACTCCCGGAGTACACTCAAACTCATGTCCATCGAGTCGGTGATGCCATCCAGCCATCTCATTCTCTGTCATCCCCTTCTTCTCCCGCCACCAATCCTCCCCAGCATGAGTCTTTTCCAGTGAGACAAAAATAAAATAGAAGGAACTGGAAGTCCTATTTTTCCTTTTGAGGTCACTGCTTTGCGTGTAAGTGGTCAGCTAACACGAGGAAGTAACACAAGTAAAACAACGGCACGATAGAATTCCTTGGCTGTTTCTGTTTTTAGAATGCCATCCATGGCTTTCTTTCTGTGTTAAAGATAAGTCTTGGTTCAACCGGGAAGCGTGGTCTCCAAGGGGTGGTCAGTAAGTGCCCCTCCACCCCCATCACCTCTGACTCAGTCATAGTCTTAACATCTTACTTCCTAGTAGCTTTGAGAAATGCTTAACTCCCAAATATCTTGGAATTCTGCGTCATCCACAAATACAGTAGCAAAGAGGAGAAGAGGTACACATTACGCTGATTTCCAAGTGTCTCCTGTGCTCAGTTTTCCCTTGGCCTTGATTTATAACACATGTGAAAAGACAGAGTGGTTAAGAATTTCAGCGAGCACCAGCAGGACGTTTAAGTAGGTCCCAGGTTTCCCAGAGCTAGGTCCCGAGCAGTGGGACGGGTTAGGTGCTCAGGAAGTGGTTGCTGCAGACCAGGGAGACTGAACAGGATGCAGGGTCGGTACCCTCACAGAGCACTTCGCAGTTTACAAAGCACATCTCATTTACCTCACTGTCACCTCAGTTCCGTTTGCAGATGAGGAGCTGAAGGGGGTACAGAAAGGGGAAGCCACCAATCAATGAATTAAACAAGGAAGCTTTTAGTCTGAGGTGGTTCTAAAGCAAGAGCCTCAAACACAAACCACAATTTAAGCCTCTAAACATGCCAATTTGGAAAACTCAGCAGTGGCCACAGGACTGGAAAAGGTCAGTCTTCATTCCAATCCCAAAGAAAGGGAATGCCAAAGAATGCTCAAACTACCGCACAATCGCACTCACCTCACACGCTAGTAAAGTCATGCTCAAAATTCTCCAAGCCAGCCTTCAGCAATATGTGAACTTTCAGATGTTCAAGTAGGTTTTAGAAAAGGCAGAGGCACCAGAGATCAAATTGCCAACATCCGCTGGATCATGGAGAAAGCAAGAGAGTTCCAGAAAAACATCTATTTCTGCTTCATTGACTATGCCAAAGCCTTTGACTGTGTGGATCACAATAAACTGTGGAAAATTCTGAAAGAGATGGGAATACCAGACCACCTGACCTACCTCTTGAGAAACCTGTATGCAGGTCAGGAAGCAACAGTCAGAACTGGACATGGAACAACAGACTGGTTCCAAATAGGAAAAGGAGTGTGTCAAGTTTGTATATTGTCACCTTGCTTATTTAACTTATATGCAGAGTACATCATGAGGAACGCTGGGCTGGAAGAAGCACAAGCTGGAATCAAGATTGCTGGGAGAAATATCAATAATCTCAGATATGCAGATGACACTACCCTTATGGCAGAAAGTGAAGAGGAACTCAAAAGCCTATTGATCAAAGTGAAAGAGGAGGGTGAAAAGGTTGGCTTGAAGCTCAACATTCAGAAAACAAAGATCATGGCATCTGGTCCCATCACTTCCTGGGAAATATATGGAAAAACAGTGGAAACAGTGTCAGACTTTATTTTTTTGGGCTCCAAAATCACTGCAGATGCTGATTGCAGCCATGAAATTAAAAGACGCTTACTCCTTGGAAGGAAAGTTATGACCAACCTTGATAATATATTAAGAAGCAGAGACATTACTTTGCCAACCCAGGTCCGTCTAGTCAAGGCTATGGTTTTTCCCGTGGTCATGTATGGATGTGAGAGTTGGACTGTGAAGAAAGCTGATCGCTGAAGAATTGATGCTTTTGAACTGTGGTGCTGGAGAAGACTCTTGAGAGTCCCTTGTACTGCAAGGAGATCCAACCAGTCCATTCTAAGGGAGATCGATCCTGGGTGTTCATTGGAAGAACTGATGCTAAAGCTGAAACTGCAATACTTTGGCCACCTCATGCGACGAGTTGACTCACTGGAAAAGACTCTGATGCTGGGAAAGGTTGGGGGCGGGAGGAGACGGGGACGACCGAGAATGAGATGGCTGGATGGCATCACCGACTCTGTGGACATGAGTTTGAGTGAACTCCGGGAGTTGGTGATGGACAGGGAGGCCTGGCGTGCTGTGATTCACGGGGTCGCGGAGAGTCAGACACGACTGAGCGACTGAACTGAAAACACGCCAAAGTTACGAAATCTAAGCGCTAAGGAACAACCAATCACGAGGAGCAAACGAGCCTGTAAATTTCAGGCACGCAAAAGTCTCGCTGCTTCTGCACGTTCTTTGCGTGTGCCGTACCGGCTCCTGTCTTGAGACTGCGCGCTCCTAACTACTTCTTGGTACTTCTTGGTCGGCGCTGCCTGTTTCAAACCTATTTTAGCTCTTAATAAAATAAACCCTTCACATGTTTAATGTTTAAGCTTATTTTATAACATTCCTTATGGACTAGAGAGGGCCTCCCTGGTGGCTCAGTGGTAAAGAGCCTGCCTACAGTGCAGGAGACCCGGTTGCATCCCTGGATGGGGAAGATCCCCTAGAAGAGGAAATGGCAACCCGCTCCAGTATTCTTCCCTGGAGAATCCCATGGACAGAGGTGCCTGGTGGGCTTCACTACATTCGGTCGGAAAGTGTCAAACAGGACTTAGTAACTGAGCATGGACTGGAGAGATGCATGACTAAGGGAAGTTTCATGGCTGACTAGGGTCAGAATGTGGAGGAGAAGCAGGCATCCTGGGCTCTAGTTAGGCCCTTTCTCAATTACCTTTGCCCTGTGAGAAGAGCTGTCAGACTGCAAAAGAAGAGAGTACTTTTGTCCTGTCCTTTGGGTGCATTTTCTGTGCAATTCAAGAGACAGCAAAAGGTCATGGGTTATGGTACATAGAATGTGTTAGTAGCAGAAAGGTTAAAGGAAAGAGATGATCAGAGTCAGGAGCAACGTCTCTGAAGTCTCCCAAGAGGACAGAGACTTTGAAGGAGGATTGGAAGTGAATACTGAGCAGAGGCAAAGTGTGTGTGAAAAAATGTCCTCTCCAAGAAAATCAAGTGAGAACAAGCAGAGAAATTGCAGTCTGGGAAGGTCATGATTTGCATGGCTGCATGAAGTGTGTCAGCTGAAGATGCCGTGTTTGGCATAAATTTCTTTCATTTTACAACCAATCTGCTTAAAGCCATTTCCTTCCATCATTTAGCTAGTTAAATCAGTGGTCTCTTCTATACTTCCTTGTTCTAATAACCAAACATCCCAGAGACGAAATTAATATAGGCCTAGAGGAGCCTGGCATGCTACAGTCCATACACAGGGTCGCAAAGAGTGGAACACTACTAAAGCAACCTAACACATGGCGTGTTTCAGTATTCATGGTTCTGTTTCTTGGTTGGCTTTTAATGAACCAATTCAAGAAAACAAAAACATATATATACCAAAAACCACTGAATATGCTAATATATATATTTTTTTAATATTTAAATACTCAGGATACAAATCTAATACTTTCACTAACACCACCTGTTAAAATCATGTATTAGTTACTACTTGGTCTAACTTGACTTCCTGCCACTCAGCTAGAATAGAACACCCCTTTTTAACTCATCAAGTATCTTCTTGATTGTTCAGTGTTTCTTAAAGGTGGCTTTTCTACAGAAGTTGCAACCAAGTTTGCATCTAAAGCCATTTCAGTGGCTTATATTTGAGAGCATTCTTTCAAGCAAGGAAGATTGCCCATTCACTAAGGAAAGAAATCCTCTCATTCAATACTCTCAGAATTTCTTATCATCTATATATAACTGCCAGCATCTCACTCACCTCGAAAGTAAAGCATAGCACATAAATATAATCAGCATGAAACCCCTGTAATCATGTTTTCCCTAGGTGAAAAGAAAATCAGAAATCACAGACACTTCATTACCTGCTCTATGTTTCTCCTTTTTTCCCTCCTGATACTTAAAAAAGGAAGAAAAAAAAAACTGATCTTGTTACTTCTATTCTCTGAACTCAGAAACACAATAACACTTTATTGTTAAAATACAATATTTTTAAACCCTTGATAACAGAAATAACCTGGTGAATTGATTTCTTCACCCAGTGACCTATCTCACAGCAAGAAATTCTTCAGTGGATCAAGGGAAGGTACTCCTGTAGAAAGCCCAAACTGATGTGAGCAGCTTCAATCTGAACTTCTCGGGAATATCATCTGTCCTATTCATTCTCTTTTTCCATAACCTAACACAGAGCTTCCCAGGTGGTGCTAGTGGTAAAGAACTCACCTGCCAATGAAGGTTAGACATTAGAGACTCGGGTTCGATCCCTGGGTCGGGAAGATACCCTGGCAGAGGGCACGGCAACCCCTCCAGTATTCTTGCCTGGGGAATCCCACGGACAGAGGAGCCTGGCGGGCTGAAGTCATTTGGGTCGCACAGTGAGACATGACTGAAGCACTTAGCACAACTTAGTGCCTGGAAAAGAAAGAACGCTTGTCAGTTCTGGTGCCTTAGTCAAAGAGCTTCTTTGCTGTTTGACTCAGAAAATGGAATGTTGAAAGGGATTAGGAAATTAATCCAGAGTTAAAGACATAGAGAAACTCATTCTCTGTCATTGTGAATTGCTCTTCTTGTGAATTTAAGCATGCCATTGTTTTTAGGCACTCTGTTTGCAAGAAGGCAAATAACCAGATTGTAGAAGAGCAGAAATACGTAAATTTTTCACCTGGATCACTCAAGCAGGTAGCCAGACTATCCATTTTTCACCAGCACATACAGGATGATGAGTGGATTGCCAGAAGCAAAACTGCCTCTTCCACCCTGCAATGCCCCATTTTTGGGGATCCTAGTGACACAGATAGTGTTTCTCAATCTGTATATAACCACACAGCTATAAACAACATGGTATCCCTCAGGGGCCCTGTGAACAATAAAAAGAAGTTTCCAAGAATAATAATACTAAAAGTCAATGAACTATATTAATACGGTGTAAAAGTGAAGTTGTTGCTTGGCAATTCGGTGGTAGCACTGAAAATTCTTAACCAGAAGAGATTTTTGTATTACTTCTGGAAATCTCCTTTATCTTTCTCTGAACCTGGCACTTTAAATGAATGAAGGCATTCTTATAAATGTCTCCTGAAAAAAAAAAATAGATATACTCTTCCAACTCCAAAGGGGGAAAAATTAAATGAAGCAAAATATGTGAATAATGATCTACTGATAATTTTGCCTGTTGACTTAGAAAAAATGCACAGTGTAAAAACTGCGAGTTAAGTTTTATTTGGGGCAAAATGAAGACTGCAGCTGGAGAGACAGCACCTCAGATAGCTCTGAGAAACTGCTCCAAAGAAGAATCTGCCAGTCTTGTGAAGTGTTTGCTAATCACGAGGAGTTGTCATCACCATGAAAGACTATAGTGCTTTTTTAGATATGAGGAGATATGAGTCAGGCTTATAAAATCGGCTCCTGAAAATATACTATCTGAAGAACTTTCCTGCCAGTTTCTCCCCTAACCTCTGAGCGGCTCATTTCTGCTCTCTACCCTAAACTCCTTTCAGGGGCTGCTGAAGGTCAGCAGCTGCAGCAGCATAGGATTTAATCCTCCTAGAGGTAGATGGCAAGGCCCATGGCAGGTGCTAATCTGTAGCTGACATAGCTAATAATATGGGCTTCCCTTGTGACTCAGCTGGTAAAGAATCTGCCTGCAATGTGGGAGACCTAGGCTCGATCCCTGGGTTGGGAAGATCCCTCGGAAAAGGGAAAGGTTACCCACTCCAGTATTCCGGCCTGGAGAATACCATGGGTTGTACAGTCCATGAGGTTGCAAAGAGCCAGACACAACTGAGCAACTTTCACTTTCACTTAGCTAACGCTGTAGTGATCTCAGCCCCAGAATAGAGATTTACCACATGTACAACAAAGTTTTGCAAAACACATCCACACAACAGGCAAAATGTAGATTCATATGTTCCAAACAGATCTACTAAATCAGAATATTTGGGTGTGGGGAGATAGGCATATTTTAAGGTTCCCAAGTGTTTCTGCAATATACTGAAGTTTGAGAACCACTATGCTAGAGTTTACTGGTTAGTTTCCACATAGCATTTCGGGATTATATCAGGATCTAGTGAATTACATGCCCACCTGACATTCAGTTCAGTTCAGCCGCTCAGTCATGTCTGACTCTTTGTGACCCCATGGACTGCAGCACGCCAGGCCTCCAAGTCCATCACCAACTCCCAGAGTTTACTCAAACTCATGTCCGTTGTGTCAGTGAGGCCATCCAACCACCTCATCCTCTGTTGTCCCCTTCTCCTCCCACCTTCAATCTTTCCCAGCATCAGGGTCTTTTCAGGTGAGCCAGTTCTTCCTATAGTGGCCAAAGTATTGGAGTTTCAGCTTGATCATCAGTTCTTCCAATGAAAATTCAGGACTTATTTCCTTTAGGATGGACTCTTGGATTTCCTTGCTATCCAAGGGATTCTCAAGAGTCTTCTCCAAGACAACAGTTCAAAAGCATCGATTCTTCAGCACTCAGATTTGTTTATAGTCCAACTCTCACATTCATACATGACTACTAGAAAAACCATAGCTTTGACTAGACGGACCTTTGTTGGCAAAGTAATGTCTCTGCCTTTTAATATGCTATCTAGGTTGGCCATAGCTTTTCTTCCAAGGAGCAAGCCTCTTTTAATTTCATGGCTGCAGTCACCATCTGCAGTGATTTTGGAGCCCCAAAATTAAAGTCTGCCACTGTTTCCCCATCTATTTGCCATGAAGGGTGGGACCGGATGCCATGAACTTAGTTTTCTGAATTGAATTTTAAGCCAACTTTTTCATTCTCAACCTTCACTTTCATCAAGAGGCTCTTGAGTTCTTCTGCGTTTTCTGCCATAAGGGGGGTGTCATCTGCGTATCAAAGGTTATCGATATTTCTCCCAGCAACCTTAATTCCAGCTTGTGCTACATCCAGGCCAGCGTTTCTCATGATGTATTCTTCATATAAGTTAAATAAGCAGGGTGACAATATACAGCCTTGACGTACTCCTTTCCCAATTTGGAACCAGTCTGTTGTTCCATTTCCAGTCCTAACTGTTGCTTCCTGACTTGCATACAGATTTCTCAAGAGGCAGGTCAAGTGGTCTGGTATTCCCATCTCTTTCAAAATTTTCCACAGTTTTTGTGATCCACACAGTCAAAGGCTTTGGCATAGTCAATGAAGCAGAAATAGATGGTTTTCTGGAACTCTCTTGCTTTCTCCATGATCCAGCGGATGTTAGCAATTTGATTTCTGGTGCCTCTGCCTTTTCTAAAACCTGCTTGAACATCTGGGAGTTCACGGTTCACATATTGCTGAAGGCTGGCTTGGAGAATTTTGAGCATGACTTTACTAGCGTGTGAGATGAGTGCAATTGTGCAGTAGTTTGAGCATTCTTTGGCATTGCCTTTCTTTGGGATTGGAATGAAAACACCTTTTCCAGTCCTGTGGCCACTGCTGAGTTTTCCAAATTTGCTGGCATAATGAGTGCAACACTTTCACAGCATCATACTTTAGGATTTGAAATGGCTCAACTGGAATTCCATCACCTCCACTAACTTTGTTCATAGTGTTGCTTCCTAAGGCCTATTTGACTTTTCATTCCAGGATGTCTGGCTCTAGGTGAGTGACCACACCATCCTGATTATCGGTGTCATGAAGATCTTTTTTGTATAGTTCTTCTGTGTATTCTTGCCATCTCTTCTGAATATCTTCTGCTTCTGTTAGGTCCATACCATTTCTGTCCTTTATTGTGCCCATCTTTAAATGAAATGTTCCCATTCTATTTTTTTCCTCTATTTCTTTGCATTGATCACTGAGGAAGACTTTCTTACCTCTCCTTGCTCTTCTTTGGAACTCTGCATTCAAATGGGTATATCTTTCCTTTTCTCCTTTGCCTTTTGCTTCTCTTCTTTTCACAGCTATTGGTAAGGCCTCCTCAGATAACTATTTTGCCTTTTTGCATTTCTTTTTCATGGGAATGGTCTTGAGCCCTGCCTCCTGTACAATGTCACAAACCTCCATCCATAGTTCTTCAGGCACTCTATCAGATCTAAACCCTTGAATCTATTCTCACTCCCTCTGTATAATCGTAAGGGATTTGATTTAGGTCATACTTGAATGGTATCGTGGTTTTCCCTACTTTCTTCAATTTAAGTCTGAATTTGGCAATAAGGAGTTCATGATCTGAGCCACAGTCAGTTCTTGGTCTTGTTTTTGCTGACTGTATACAGCTTCTCTATCTTTGGCGGCAAAGAATATAATTAATCCAATTTCAGTATTAACCGTCTGGTGATATCTATGTGTAGAGTTTTCTCTTGTGTTGTTGAAAGAGGGTTTTTGCTATGACCAGTGTGTTCCCTTGGCAAACTCTATTAGCCTTTGCCCTGCTTCATTCTGTACTCCAAGGCCAAATTTGCCTGCTACTCCATGTATTTCTTGACTTCCTACTTTTGCATTCCACCTGCCATACACAAACACAAACTCATTCAAGGATAATTATCTATATAGGTGCCTGTCTTCGTTCAGTCAGTTCAGTTCAGTTCATTTGCTCAGCCGTGTCCGACTCTTTGCGACCCCATGAATTATTTTTATTATAAAATAACATCAACTCTCTGTTAGATATATACATATATACGTATATATACATACATATATGCATATATATGTATACAAACACAAACTCATTCAAGGATAATTATCTATGTAGGTGCCTGTCTTCATTAGGTTCCCTTTATTATAAAATGACATCAACTCTCTGTTAGCTATATACATATAAATATATATCCTTGCTCTGGCTCCTTAGACTAGTAAGTGTGATGTATATAATTTCACATATTTTGCAATAAAACTTAACTATCAGTTCAGTTCAGTTCAGTCGCACAGTCGTGTCCGACTCTTTGCAACCCTATGAATCATAGCACGCCAGGCCTCCCTGTCCATCACCAACTCCCGGAGTTCACACAAACTCATGTCCATTGAGTCAGTGATGCCATCCAGCCATCTCATTCTCTGTCGTCCCCTTCTCCTCCCACCCCCAATCCCTCCCAACATCAGACTCTTTTCCAGTCAGTCAACTCGTCGCATGAGGTGGCCAAAGTATTGGAGTTTCAGCTTTAGCATCAGTCCTTCCAATGAACACCCAGGATTGATCTCCTTTAGAATGGACTGGTTGGATCTCCTTGCAGTCCAAGGGACTCTCAAGAGTCTTCTCCAGCACCACATTTCCCTTTCTTCATTTCCTTTGGGCCTGTTTTCTTCACCTATTTTAATCATTATCCTGCTTGTCAGCCTTTTTATCTGAGGCTTCTCAAGTCATTTTTGGAGTAATGAAGGCCATAAATTAACCTTATTATACTAAATGATCAGAGTTGCATAGTCATAACTACAAAATCACTCTGAATATAATTCCTATTGTACAAATCTTATTGTTCAACCTCTCATGTAAACCCTCTACTACACAAATTTGATATTTAACATTACAGTGATAATAAGAAAAAATGTTTCTAATAATTATTTCATTTTTATTTTTTCAATAGGACTTGACTGAGAATGGCCTGGGTAATCACAGGATATAGTGGATTATCCATTGTAGGAAGTAATCAAGCAAAACCTAAGTGACTCCTTAGCAAGAATATTGTAGAAGGATTTTGATATCAGGAACACATCGGACATCCTGAATCTCTTCCACCTCTGATATCCTTAAATCCATTAAGTACATAGTTAATATTATCAGAAAAAATAAAGTCAGCAAAATAATTAAAAAAGAAACTTGCATTTCTCAGGAGTATACAAACAAATACACAGCCAGAAAAAAATATACATTTTTAGGAATAGACTAAATAAAATCTTTCCATGCGTGAATGCTGTGTCACTTCAGTCCTGTCTGACTCTTCGCGACCCTATGGACCGTAGCCTGCCAGTCTCCTCTGTCCATGGGATTCTTCAGGCAAGAATACTGGAGTGGGCTGCCACGTCCTCATCCAGGGAATCTTCCTGACCCAGCAACAGAGCCCATATCTCTTATGTCTCCTGCATTTACCACTAGTGCCTGAGAAGCCCATATCTTTTTTTTTTGTCAACATTAAGAGGTATGCAGTGCTTGCCTGGGTCCTTAGTTTCTATCTCACATTGCATGAATGAACAAGCTACAGTGAAGCCTGAGAGTGATTTAGGGACTTAGCTCAGCATGTGCTTCATATTTCTTCTGATAAAACTGTTTTTTAATGTATAATCTTTAGTGCCAGGAAATCAATTAACTTTAAAAATTGCCAGCTCTGCCAATAACCAGTAATATGAATGTAACCCTTCTGCATCAAGAGCATGAAGAAATTAAGTGATCTAACACATTCAGCTAAATCCAGCCCTGAGAGAAGGTTGTTTCTCTGCAGTGAAGCTCTTTTGAAATGAGAGATGGAAACAGCAATGAAGGAAAAAGCATCTGAGTAATTGTACAAAGTCTTCCAAGTGGCACTCAGCCCAGAAGACATTTTTGTCCTGTCTAAATGCACAAAAATCTGAGGAGACCCATCTGACCCCAGCATTTCAGGGTATAACAGGGATCTTTCCACAAAAGAGCCCTTCTTCTGAAAAGCCAAGATTTGAGTGTATTTGTAATAACAATTAGAAATAAATATGATCAAGATATGTTGATGCTGGATTCTAAAACAGATATAATCTTGTAATATAAGATATAAAGAAAGAAATGTTGCAAATACAGGAATTAAGAAATTTATGTCATCTCTATACTAATTCTGATACCAAATAGGACCAAACCAGATGCAGCACAGAGAGATAATTGCATTATTTATTATTTTTTTTTTAATCTTTCTTTGTGATCTAGAGTAGTGGTCAGCAAACTGCTGTCTGTGAGCCATAGCTGCTCTGCCACCTGTTCTTGTTTAAAAAAAAATTTATACCATCTTTTAAATCTCATCCGTGGAACTTTCACACTATAGCACCTCACTAAATAAGTGCGACAGAGATGATGTAGCTCACAAACCCTAAAATATTTCTTCCTACACAACCTTTCACAGAAAAAGTTTGATGACACCTGATTTAAAGTGTGATCAAGGTTTTATTAACATACTTCCTTTCCAACTACATTTTTAATAATTTTTTTCTAAAAAGTATTTGCAGGAAGAAAGGCTCCTTGTTTTTTGTATCCCTGGCAGCACTTTAATTTACCTTTCTTCCTTGAATGGTAATTTTCAGTGTTAAAATTATTCAACATATTTAAATAACATTTCCTCATCTTCTAGCATTTAGCATTGCTGATGAGAAGCTGACTATAGTAGCTGTGTAAGTAATTCGTTTATTTTCCTCCCTTCTTATACTTAAATTTTCGTTTTTATTTTTGATAGTTTCTAGTTTGAGAATAATATTTTGGTGTGGTTTTATTATTATCTATCCCGATGCACAATGAGTGTGCATCTTCAATATTTAGTTTACAGATTTTCTTTGTTCTGAAAAAATTTGCAGCCATTATTTTGGGCAACATTGATCCTTTATCCCATTTTTTTCTTTAATCTAATATGTCGATCATAGCCCGTTACTGTTATTCCATCTTTCCTGTTCTATAACGTCTCCTTTATGTACTTTAAATCTCAATATCTCTCTAGGTTAAATTCAAGGTAGCTCACAATCATTTTTGACTCTTTAAATTCTCTCCTCAACTGTGTATATATTGAAGTCTATATTTTTTATTTCCAGGATTTTAAACACAGTCGGCTGTTTAAATATGCCTTTTCTCATTCTGTGCTTTCAGTTGTTCTTTTCATAAGTAGCATTTCTTCTATCATACCTCTTAATTTACTAATGAAATATTTCAAAATTATTTTTGACAGTTTTTGTATACAAATAAATTTTCTCCCTATTAATTCATTTGAGAGCAAACAATCTTCCTTGACTTGACTGATACATTTTGGAGTTTTGGTTTGTAGGCTCACCTTGAGAAGTGATTTTGTCACCATTATTGTCATTGCTATTATAGATTTTATTTCCTTTCTGCTAATCCATTATTTTACAGGGGTTTTGGGTTCTCCCTTACCTGGACTTCCTGCTCCACTCTCCCATGCAGAAGTAGGTTTACTACAATTCCTTAGAGCTTCTGACCCATAGACAGCTCAGGAAAATTTACCTTCTGTCACAAAAGTAAGTAGTTGAACACAAGCTTGATACCTTTTACTTATCTTCACAGGTATTTAACTTCATAGAAGCCACACCCTAGGCAATTTTATCAATCACAGCTTTCTTTCAGACTTCTTTGAGAACTCAGTTTCATGCCATGAGTTAACTCCAGCCCTTTATCTTGGTTGATATACACTTACACATTACCATCCCACAGGAGAGAAACTCTTCCTAATTCCAGACCCAGAGTCTCAACTTGCTTGATGTTTGTTTGTGTGTTTTATTTCTAGTTCATGGAAATATCTTTCTTTGGAACACTGATATATCTTTTTAAATTTAATTTTCAATGCTTAACCTATTATTATATGTTTTGTTGCAAAATATCATTTTGCAAAGATGGAAGAGTGAATATTGAACTTTAAAATAGCTACAGTTATGGGGCCTCTGCAGATGTTGCTAGTGGTAAAGAACCTGCCTGTCCATGCAGGAGACATAAGAGATGCGGGTTCAATCCCAGGGTCGGAAAGATCTCCTAGAGGATGGCATGGCAATCCATTCTAGTGTTCTTGCCTGGAGAATCCAATGGACAGAGGAGCCTAGCAGGCTACAGTCTATAGGGTCACAAAGAGTCAGACACAACTAAAGTGACTTAGCATGCACTACAGTTACAACTCACTTACATTGTAACAGAAATGATGAAATATATTTACCAAAAGACATGTACTGATACATTTATAAACATACAGTTTATAATAGCTTCAAACTACAAGCTATCTGAATGTCCATCAACAGTAAAATAGATAAATAAGTCAAGGTGGTGTCACACAGTGGGATATTATTTAGTAATGGGAATGAACAATCCACACCTAGTCATAATAACATGAATAATCTTCACAATTAAAACAGCAAGAGAAAAAAAGACAGGCCAAAAAAGTGCTTTCTATAGAATTCCACTTAGATCAATATTAGAATAAACCTGTGGAATCAAGATTGCCGGGAAAAATATCAATAACCTCAGATATACAGATGACACCACCCTTATGGCAGAAAGTGAGAGGAACTAAAAAGCCTCTTTAGTGAAAGAGGAGAGTGAAAAAGTTGGTTTGAAGCTCAACATTCAGAAAACTAAGATCATGCCATCTAGTCCCATCACTTCATGGCAAATAGATGGGGAAACAGTGGAAACAGTGTCAGACTTTATTTGGGGGGGCTCCAAAATCACTACAGATGGTGATTGCAGCCATGAAATTAAAAGATGCTTACTCCTTGGAAGCAAAGTTATGACCAACCTAGATAGCATATTAAAAAGCAGAGACATTACTTTGCCAACCAAGGTCCGTCTAGTCAAAGCTATGGTTTTTCCAGTGGTCATGTATGGATGTAAGAGTTGGACTGTGAAGAAAGCTGATCGCCAAAGAATTGATGCTTTTGAATGTGGTGTTGAAGAAGACTCTTGAGAGTCCCTTGGACTGCAAGGAGATCCAACCAGTCCATCCTAAAGGAGATCAGTCCTGGGTGTTCATTGGAAGGACTGATGTTGAAGCTGAAGCTCCAATACTTTGGCCAACTCATGCAAAGAGTTGACTCATTGGAAAAGACCCTGATGCTGGGAGGGATTGGGGGCGGGAGGAAAAGGGGACGACAGAGAATGAGATGGCTGGATGGCATCACCTACTCAATGGACATGAGTTTGTGTGAACTCCGGGAGTTGGTGATGGACAGAGAGGCCTAGAGTGCTGTGATTCATGGGGTCACAAAGAGTTGGACACGACCCAGCAACTGAACCGAATTGATGGGGTTATAAATCAGGACAACAGGTATCCTTGTTAGAAGATCAGTGCATGAAAGGGATACTGGCCTTCAGGGATGCAGACAATGTTTCTTGTCCCAGGAAGTGATTTCAGAGATGTGCTTACTTTGACAAAATTCATCAAGTTGTACAACTATATGATATGCTATATTTTATACTATGATAAAATTTATATATATATATAGAGAGAGAGAGAAGGTCATCAGGTGAGTGGTTTTTCAAACTGTACTCATAAAGCCCTAAGGATCCAGGCACCTCAAGGCTATCTCTTGCTTTCAATTAATTATAGGATTGGTTTGGTTTGATTTATTTTGGGGCCTTACCTTGCAACTTGAAGGATCTTGGTTCCCCTGTGAGTTTATACTCCCATTTGGGGTTTTATACTCTCCCTCTGGAAGCCAGTAAAGATAGCAATTGAGAGAGCAGTACATGATGCTATGAGAAGAGCTTCCTTCATTTTCCTCTCATTACCTAACAGGCTTAAGTGTCAGAAGGAAATAAAGATCTTCCCTAAAATCTGGCAATAAACACAAGTACCAATCAAGTACTGCAGTGTCCAGAAAGTATTTTCAACAAGGTGGAATGGGCTCTGGAAGGGACTTTGGCTTCCCCCACCCACAAACTAATACTTTGAAGTGCAAATTAAAGCTAAGAAGTCTTAACTTCCAATACAGACTCTGTCACTCAAAGACACTGCTTGCTGATAGCCTTTAGGAGGCTGAACTAATCTCATGCCAAGACAGAAGAAAGAATTTCTAAGTAATTTGCAAAGCAAAATGCAAACATAACTTTAAGGGACCCAGAATGATGTCCTTTATTAATTTGCCAATATGGACTCAGAATGTGTCAAGAAATTCTGCAATATGGTTCTCCAGAATGAGCTTTGCTTTTATGGGCCCATAATAATTTCCAGTGCAAAGTCACTGATAAAGCTAAAGTATGTATTTCTTACAATTTGGGGTATTGGAGATAGGCTTTCCAATTATTTTTTAGTTTTCACACAGATTGGTAAATTTCCCTGTAGCTCATCTGAGTCTAATCATATAATTATGTTCCATTTAATTAAAAATGAGTAGCTAAAAATGTTTGGATTTTTTTTAAGTGAACCTCAGATGGTGAAGGTTTTCTCAAATATTTTGAACAAGACTTCCAATGTCATTGTTCTCTGGATCATAAACCTTGGACCAAAGATTATTAAAAATATTGAGGTGAAGTAGTAATATGCAAGGGCTTCCCCAGTGAATCGGGGTAAAGAATCCACCTACAACAAGGGAGACGCAAGAGATACAAGTTTGATCCCTGATTCAGGAAGATCCCCCAGAGGAGGGCATGGCAACCTGCTCCAGTATTCTTGCCTGGAGAATCCTATGGACAGAAAAGCCTAGTGGACTACAGACCATAGGGTCTCAAAGAATCAGACACGACTGAAGCAGCTGAGCAGCAACATGCAAAGAGAAATAAAGTGTAATTTTTAAGTACAACTTTCCGGTTAGAAACAGATTTAGTGTTCAGCTTTCAGCCTTAGTAACAAACTAAATAGCATTTTTAAGACTCAGTATTGGCAAAATGTAAATAATAATGGTACTTAACCTCTGTTGGCTACTAGGTCTCCATTCCAAGATCCTTCTAGTAGGCCTTCCTTCTCTGGAGACACTGAAATATGAAAACATACTCTGAAATTGGGAGGTTTTTTAGCCTTGTTGACCAATACAGTATTGAACAGATATAGTGAGGGTGGGTGTACTTATTCTCAACCTTAGGGAGGAAGTGCTCATTATTTCATCAGTCTGTACAATGTTTACTGTAGGTTTGTTGCAAATACCTTTGTCATGGTAAGAAAGTATTTTTTTACTCCTAATTTGCTAGGATATTTTATCATAAAGGGATATTGACTTTTGTCAGAAGCATTGTTTGAATTTTATTAAAATGATGGCTTATCTACTTTTTTCTGTTAATATAAAAAATCATTTTTGGATTTGTTTTACTTTACATACAGCAAAAGTCACATCTTTTGTGTAAAGTTCAATAAGTATTTCAGTTCAGTCCAGTTCAGTCACTCAGTCGTGTCCGACTATTTGCAACCCCATGAATCACAGCACGCCAGGCCTCCCTGTTCATCACCAATTCCCAGAGTTTACCCAAATTCATGTCCATCAAGTCGGTGATGCCATCCAGCCATCTCATCCTCTGTCTTCCTCTTTTCCTCCTGCCCCCAATCCCTCCCAGCATCAGGGTCTTTTCCAGTGAGTCAACTCGTCGCATGAGATGGCCAAAGTACTGGAGTTTCAGCTTCAGCATCAGTCCTTCCAATGAACACCCAGGACTGATCTCCTTTAGGATGGACTGGTTGGATCTCCTTGCAGTCCAAGGGACTCTCAAGAGTCTTCTCCAACACCCCGGTTCAAAAGCATCAATTCTTCAGTGCTCAGCTTTCTTCACAGTCCAACTTTCACATCCATACAAAACCATAGCCTTGACTAGACGGACCTTGGTTGGCAAAGTAATGTCTCTGCTTTTCAATATGCTGTCTAGGTTGGTCATGTGTATATATTCTCATAAGGGCTTCACTTGTCCCTTGTGGCTCCAATGGTAAAGAAAGAAAGAAAGGAAGAAACTGTTAGTTGCTCAGGTGTGTCTAACTCTTTGCAACCCATGGACTTCAGCCCACCAGTCTCCTCTGTCCATGGAATTCTTCAAGCAAGAATACTGAAGTGAGTTGCTATTCCCTTCTCCAGGGGATCTTCCCAACCCAGGGATCGAACTTGTGTCTCCCACATTCCAGGCAGATTCTTTTCTATCTGAGCCACCAGGGAAGATCCAGCTGGTAAAAATTGGCCTGCAATGCAGGAAACCTGGGTTTGATCCCTGGGTTGGAAAGATCACCTGGAAAAGGGAATGGCAACCCACTCCAGTATTGCCTGGAGAATCCCATGGACAGAGAAGCCTGGCAGGCTACAGTCTTTGGGTCTCACAGAGTTGGACACGACTGAAAGACTAACACTCTTTTATATTCTCATAATCACAACCAGAGTAGTGATTACAACCTATACCCCAAAGAATTATCTCATACATTTCATTTGTATTCACAACACACTCCCAATCAAACTCCTGGAAACAACTCATCTTTTCTATCCTCCTATATTATTATTGCCTTTTCTTTTCCAAAATGCCAAATAAAAGAAATTATGCAGTATATAATCTATTAATACTGGGTTCCTTAATTTAGCATGATGAATTTGTATTCATCCATTCTGATGTACATACATGGCCCTGGTTTGCTCTTTCTTAATGGTTTAGAAGTATTCCATTAGATTGATTTAGTTTTGAATAATAAATTAACCTTGAATTCTTGAGATAAAACCAAATTGATCAGAGTATAAATTTATTATCTTTTGTTTTACATTGCTAGATTGATTTGTTCTAAAATTTTAAAGTTACAAAACTAATTATTTTTACTGATATATGGCTATTCAGGATTTTTTACTTCTTTAGTATGTATGATTTTTCAAAGATTTATTTCACATACAGTGTCAGATATAGTCATTTATCATTCTTCTTTATGATCTTTTTAATATCTGTACAATCTACCAAGATATCTCTCCTTCATTTCCAATATTGGTAATTTTTTATCTTTATTTTTTGACCAGTATTCTTAAAGATTACCAGTTTTAATAATCTTTTCAAAGAACCAATTTTGATTACTTTAAATTTTCCTATTGTTTGTTAGTTTTCTATCTATGGATATTCTCTTATTATTTCTTCCTTTCTTTTCCTTATTTTATCTGTTTTCTTAAGGCCATAGTTACTTAGAACATTGATTTTAATTTTTTCCTTTCTGTTAACCTTTTTAAAGCTATAAATTTCCTATATGGTATTCTGTAGCTGTAGCTCATAAATACTAATATATTACTTTTTAATTATCATTCAGTTTTCAGTATTTCCTATTTTCTCTTTTGTTATTGATATTTAGCTATGGGTTGTTTAGAATTATGTAATTTTTTCCCCTCAAGAAGTAGGGGATTTAAACAGATTTTGCACATCAATTTCTAATTTAATTATGCTGTGGTAAGCTAACACAACCTGTATGATTTCAATCTTTTTAACTTAAAGAGATTTATTTAATATGGCCCATAAGTATTATTTGCCTGCATCTTCATTCTGTTTTTGTATATAGTTTTTCTCTGAATATCAAGTGGGGTGACATTGTTGTTCATAATGCTTACTGTTTTGTTTTTTTTCTCTTTGGTCCATCAACTCCTAACTAAAAGAGGGGTATTAAAACTTGCAGATGTTATTATAATCTGTGTTTTTCTCCCTTTGATTCTGCCTGATTTTGCTTCATGTATTTAGATACCCTTTTCTTAAGTACTTTGACATTCTGCTTTTCTGATAAGATGATCCTTTTATCATTATGAAATACTTATTTATCCTTAACATACTCTTGAAGTATGTTAACATACTTATTTATCTCTTAACATACTTCTAGTTGAAGTCTACCTTGTCTAATATCAATATATATATATATATATATATATATATATATATATATATACACCAGCTTTTCAGTGTTTACTTTTAGTCTGAGGTGTAACTCGTCATCCTAATACTTTCAGCCTACATTGAGTTTATATTTAATGTGTACCTCACATAGACAGAGTAGAGCTTGATGGTTCTTTTATTATCCATCCTTATATTCTCTACCTTGTCATAACATTGTTTTCTAAAACAAAAAGTTAAATTGAAAATAAGCACATACATGGGGAGTTTATTTTTAATATTTTTCTATTTGTCTTATGTTTATTCCATGAGTTTAGCTCTCTTCCTTCCCTCTTTAGGGTTATTCAAGTTATAGTCAGTATTCCATTTATTTCTTCCACTTGATATTTAAATGTGTAGACATTACTATATACTGAGATAAAAAAAGACAAATATGGAATGGAAAATATGTGAGGACAAACCCTGTGCTGTTCAATTTGAATTGGTGGTATCAGGATGAACTACTGATTGCTTACAAATATAAGCTTCCAAACTCTTCCATTGAAGGGTTTAGAAGAACTGCCACTCAAAACAATTAGCACATATAATATAATGCCCAGATATTTGTTTTTAAATGTCACTTCCAACTAAAAGATATGACATTTGGGACTAGGAAAGTAAAAGGTGAACATGAAACGTTTAATTGCATCAGAAATCAAAGATGTGTTCTTGTACTAAATGGAATACATTAAAAGGGCACAAAAATTACCTGAAAGGAATTTGCTGGTGATCTTTTGGACAACTAAAACACAAAAAATAGTAATCATAATGACTTATAGCACATTGAAAAAAAAATAAATACAACAGAAAGATATTTTTTGAGAAAGGCAAGAGCCTATGTGTGTGAGAGCAAGAGTTCTTCCTTATAGAATAAAAAAAAAAAGGAAAAAGTCACCATTTTGCCATTAACACTGCAATATTTTGTTTTAAATTTTATGTATAAATATTAAAATCAGAACTAAACAAGATACACTCATATTTGGATATTTCAACAATATCTCATTAATTGATAAAGCTAGTAGAAAAAAGTCAGTAAAGAGATAAAAGATCTGAGCAACACCATTAATCAATTTGACTAACTGCAAATTATAGGACACAAAAACAAACAATGCATATCTATTTCAAGTGCATTAGGAATATTTATGAAGATACCATATGGTCAACCAGAAGGTAAGTCTTCATTAATTATGAAATAATGATATTAAATTATCTTCACTGGCAATGAGCTATCCAAAAAATCCTCAAATACTTGCATATTAAAAAATCACTTCTAAATAACATGTGGATCAAAGAACATATTACAGCTGAAACTAGAAAATATTTTGAACTCAGTAATAATTAAAATACAAAATATCTAAAATTGTATTTTTAGATATATACAGCAAAAGTAGTGATTAGAAGGAAAGTATAACATTAAATGCTTATATGTTTATATTTTAAAAGAAAAGTATAAATAGAACTAAGCTCCCACTTTAAGGAGATGATGAAACTGATGAAACTTTTATCAGTTGAAACTGAACAGATGAAAATGAACAAATTAAGCCCAAATAATATACAATGAAGAAATAATAACAGAAATAAAATAGAAATAGATATTATATATTTCCAACTGACAATCAATCTTCAATTCATCTGGAATTTCTCTTTTCTCTTTTATTCATTTGTTCACACAGCCTACATTTATTCTGCAACACTATGATCTTGTCATTGAGTGAGATGCTGTGGAAAAGCAAAGACTATATTTCCTTTTTTCACTGTATATCAAAAAAGAATTACTCAAATAATTAAATTTTTGCTTTTGCTCAATTCTATATGAGAACTTCAGGATAAAATGAGATTGTGAAAGGAGGACTGAAGAAACTCTGATAGATTACAGATCACAAAAGCACATACATAACCCCAAATGCTCGACTGAATTCATTTAGTACTTTTCAAAGTTTATAGAATTGTCGCTGAAGTGACATGACCACAGAGCAAGAACCACAACAGAGTTTCCTGTGATCTACTCCATCTCTTGTTCCCTCCAATGAAGTCGTTAGTGGTAACAGGTGAGTGTCATTCTTGCTTAACACGAATAGCCCAGTCTTGTTTCTTTGGGGAATGTGGTAAGACCGAGTATAATTCACTATGTGTGTTTCCCCCTACCATGATGATTATAGAAATTAAGATGAAGCCTCTGTCAGGCTCAGCCGCTAAGAGAGAGAATGTATACCAGAGACTGAGCTAACTTCACAGGGGACATGTGGCATAGGCAAGAAATAAATCTTTGTTGTCAGTGAGATAATGGGAATGTATGTTAGTGCAACATAACCTAGCCTATCTTGACTATTACACATTTACATCAGCAAACTACGTTAACCTGCCAGACAATATGGACATTCAGCTGGTAAGTGACCCTATGCCATTCCTCTGCCTCAAATTATCTGGAGTTCTTTAAAGCTTATTTCTATGCAGATGCTTTATCTGTTCTGTTCTGGTCAGGGACAGTGGCAAAGGAGGTTATTAAAGCTCTGCTGAGAAAGTGAACACCATTCTAATGTACTAGCAAATTCAGTTATTTTCCATGAAGAGAACAATTTCCTTTTACACCCAAGCACAATTCCCTATACAGTAAAAGTTTAATAAATAACAGTTAGTGTTTTATTAGATCATCTGTGTTAGCTCATAGGAAGTAATTAAGGTGAAGCATAAGGATAAGTTAAGAATGTGACATAACATTTTTTTCAAAGAGCCAAAAGTATAAGTAATGAAATACTAAACAATGGTCAATGCACTTAAGTAATTAGACACATCAATAATTAGATAGGTCTAGTGAGGTGAAACTAATGACTAAATTTCAGGATCTATTATATCAAAATGGAATATAATTCTTGCTTATGTGGTGCTACTCTGGTATCAGCGAAATAATTTAACTTTCCAATGACCTTTTCACTTAGGTTTGATTAATCCCATATCATGGCATTAGCTCATGCAGTGAGCCTTAATGCCATGGTAGATTGTATAATTACCTAGCAGAATCAAGGCCTATAAACACACAGAATTGCAATAGAAAATGTCATCACCTGGAATCACAGTGGCATTGGGAGGCAGATATAGGGTGAAATTATCTATTATCCGTACTTCAATCTAATACTGAGGTATCACAGGATATTAAAATGTCCAGTAACTTAAAATTATCCAAGCTTATAAGTAACAGTACTCTAATGCAAATAACTTGATTCTTTTTCAAAAATATAATTTGTTTTTCATTCTTTTCACTTAAGCATTGTTTTAGCTTTTGGCTGCTTCCCTGGAATCCACTGGTCACACACACTACCTCAGGGATGCTCTAGGCTGATAAAAAACAGTTGCCAAACACTTTAAGAAACCATCAGTCTATTACTGTAAAAAGTTAATAGTTCTTAAACAAAAAAGTTGCTTCCCCCATGACTCAGTGGTGAAGAATCTGCCTGCAATGCAAGGTATGAAGGTTCAATCTCTGGGTCGGGAAGATGCCCTGGAGAAGGAAATGGCAACCCACTCCAGTATTCTTGCCTGGGAAATCCCACTGTACCCTGGCGGGCTACAGTCCGTGGGGTCACAAAACAGTCAGACACAATAGTGACTAAACAACAACAACAAATAAAAAAAAGATGTTGGAGACTTGCAAAGAAGCCCAGAACAGGAAAATATCTAGCAACATATAAGAGAAGGTATTTCCAAGAGAAAATGAAATGCATATTTGTTTCTTCAGGTACTATATGGAAAAATTCATTTTCAAGGAGCCCAAGTCAGCTTCAAAGCTCTGTAAACAAAATGCTATCTTAAATGTCTACCTCTTTAGTAAATAACTATGTATTACTTTAGCCTCTTAAGTTTACAAATTGTTTTCACATTTGATCCTCCTGACAATTCTGAGGGGGAATGAAAAGACGGTATATTTTTCCTTTCATGGAAATGGATTCTGAGGCTACAATGTAGCACAAGTGACTTAACTGAGGTCATTAACTCATAAACATCAGTGTCAGAGCAGTGTTACTAGAAAAGCCCAGGCCTGGGCCAGAATTTAGCTGACACCCCCCACCCAACTACATTCTCTGACAGCCGTGTGACATTGTACTACTTCCAGACTCTTCTGGGCCTCATTTTCCATACTTACAAAACATAGATAATACCTACTTCAAGAAAGTGCTACAAAATTAAATAAGGAATAAGAGAAAATTTTAATAATTACCAGCAGTATGCTAGCAAATGTTAAACAACAGTCTCTCTGAAGAAAAAAGTATGCATATGCATATAAGTTTATTATAAATTTTATTGACATAAAGAATGTTTAGCACACAATTAGCAATGAATAATAAAATACACAATACTTATTTTAATTATGCATAACTAATTTATTCTAACAATGCTTTCACTCATATTTTCCAAACTCTTGTCATGTTCAGCTCCTCAGTCATGTCCAACTCTCTGCAACCCCATGCACTATAGCCTGCCAGGCTCCTCTGTCCATGGAATTTTCCAGTCAAGAATACTGGAGTGGGTTCCCATTTCCTATTCCAGGGTATTTTCCTGACCCAGGAATTGAACCTGCATCTCTTGTGTCTCCTGAATTGGCAGGCAGAATCTTTACCTCTGTGCCACCTGGGAAGCCCTGCTTCAAACTCATATTAGTAGCCAAATTATGGCTAAAATTCAACCAGGATTTGGCAAATGGAGTCAGATCCCAATCTGCCATCTCTTTTCCCAATAAATGCCTCATCAGTGAATCTGATATGGGACATGAAGGTTGGTTGATATTGGTGTTTACTGTAAGAAGTTAGGAGAGAAGTGAGACAACTAAGATGTGTGTCTGAAATGCATTTGCTCACCAGTGACATGAATCACATCTTTGCTGAATCAGATAACAGTTTTCAAATGATAAATGAATATTTCCTTAATTGGATACTCTTCATAATGTAACTACATGACACACTTTCCATTTTAATTTACATTATTAACATTTCTCAAGATTAGACAATCAACAAAACAATAAATCAATACCTGATTTGTCACATTTGCCAGCTATGGCTGATCTGAGCCACCAGTATGATGTCATTGAATACAGCACTGAAAATAGAGGTGTAGTAGTGCAATATCAATAACCTCAGATATGCAGATGACACCACCCTTATGGCAGAAAGTGAAGAGGAACTCAAAAGCCTCTTGATGAAAGTGAAAGAGGAGAGTGAAAAGTTTGGCTTGAAGCTCAGCATTCAGAAAATGAAGATCATGGCATCTGGTCCCATCACTTCATGGGAAATGGATGGGGAAACAGTGGAAACAGTGTCAGACTTTATTTTTGGGGGGCTCCAAAATCACTGCAGGTGCTGATTGCAGCCAGGAAATTAAAAGATGCTTACTCCTTGGAAGGAAAGTTATGACTTACCTGGATAGCATATTAAAAAGCAGAGACATTACTCTGCCATCCAAGGTCCATCTAGTCAAGGCTATGGTTTTTCCCGTGGTCATGTATGGATGTGAGAGTTGGACTGTGAAGAAAGCTGATCGCCGAAGAATTGATGCTTTTGAACTGTGGTGCTGGAGAAGACTCTTGAGAGTCCCTTGGACTGCAAGAAGATCCAACCAGTCCATTCTAAAGGAGATCAATCCTGGGTGTTCATTGGAAGGACTGATGCTAAAGCTGAAACTCCAATACTTTGGCCACCTCATGCGACGAGTTGACTCACTGGAAAAGAGTCTGATGCTGGGAGGGATTGGGGGTGGGAGGAGACGGGGATGACAGAGAATCAGATGGCTGGATGGCATCACCGACTCAATGGACATGAGTTTGAGTGAACTCCGGGAGTTGGTGATGGACAGGGAAGCCTGGTGTGCTGTGATTCATGGGGTCGTGAAGAGTCGGACACGACTGAGCAACTGAACTGAGTGTACTGTTATATAGGATTTCCAACACTAATACAATAGGTTTGGATAACTTCGAGAGAACAAATAATAGTAAAATGCAGAAAAACAGCTTAGAAGTGATCTGACTTTGACAGTTTATTAATTTTGCTTTTAATAGTTTAGTTAAGTGAAGGTTTGTACAATTTAATTCTTAGTAATGAATGTTTTTAACAACTGGCTTGAAAAATTCTTGAAAATTTAACAATGAGCTCTCTCAGGTAAGCTAGTGCTAGCGGGCCACAGCACAGCATTGGAACCCACTACATATTATGCTCAGTGAGTATATATATTTTTTCCTTTATTTTTCTTTTGTCTTGTTAGCTTACTACCTGTTCTCCTTGTATCAGTCAAAGATGCCATCCACTCCAATTCAGCATTTCCACCCCTGGCTTCTAGGAGATCTGGGGAGGTGCCATGATAGCTGCTCTTGATTAAGTCAACCTCAAAAAACGTCCAAACATGACAGTCATTCTGCAGCTAACATACAAGTTTAGTTGAAATTTTTCTGAACATATTTTTATTATCTGCCTGTTTTTAGGAGAATTACAAAAACCATAAGAAAAAAAGCTAAATTTTTATTTATTATTCTAAAGTACTATTTTTTGTTCTCTTTAGAGCCAAACTGTAGGAAGCAGCAATATTTATTAACACCCCTTCTCTATCCTGGACACCAACTCTAATCTAAGGCATGTTCTCAGTGTTAACAGAGGCTCAAAGCTCCCTCCAAACCTTGTATTCTCTGTGCAACAAGATTTCTTTTACACAAGAGACTCACAAGTAATTTCCTAGTCCTCACTGTTATTCCTCCCTTCTCGCACATATTCTTTCCAGAGTTTGATGGAACCTCAGTTCCTGCTACCTGATGCCACTGAGGCTTACTAGGCTGTGTGATACAGAAGGTGATGCTTATTTGACCTGATAATCCTGGTGACCCCGCATTATGTGGGAACAAGCTGGGAGTGAAGATGGAACTATTTTTACACACGAATCACGTTACAGTTCTGATGGTATACATGTGTGCCTAATATAACTTTTCTTTTTTTCCTCCCTTTCTCCTCTAAGGTTTTTTGGGTTATCTAGTTTTCCTTTTTTTCTTTTTTGCTTATTTTGTAAATGTTATACAAGCATTTTCATCTCTCATCCTCTACACAGTCCCTTTTTTTCCTTATCTCTAAATCAATAGCATTCAAGTATTTGTTTAGAAGCTGCATTTTTTTTATAATCCCACTATAGAAAGAAGCTTCTTCCAGACTCAGGGAAATGAGATGAATCACAGCTTCTTTGTCTCATCAACACTCATTTTCAGTGGCTAGTGATGCAGATTTTGGTGGTGGTGATTTAGTCGCTAGGTCATGTCCTATTCTTTGGTGACCCCATGGACCGTAGCCCACCAGGCTCCTCTGTCCATAGGATTTCCCAGGCAAGAATAATGGAGTCAGTTGCTATTTCCTTCTCCAGGGGCTCTTGCCAACCCAGGGATTGAATCTGAATCTCCTGTATTATGGAACATTCTTTACCTCTGAGCCACCAGGGAAACCCAAAAATAATTTGATATGAATTACCTACTCCTCACTACCCTTATGGCAGAAAGTGAAGAGGAACTCAAAAGCCTCTTGAGGAAAGTGAAAGAGGAGAGTGAAAAGGTTGGCTTGAAGCTCAACATTCAGAAAACAAAGATCATGGCATCTGGTCCCATCACTTCATGGGAAATAGATGGAAAAACAGTGGAAACAGTGTCAGACTTTATTTTGGGGGGCTCCAAAATCACTGCAGATGCTGATTGCAGCCATGAAATTAAAAGACGCTTGCTCCTTGGAAGGAAAGTTATGACCAACCTTGATAGTATATTAAAAAGCAGAGACATTACTTTGCCCACCAAGGTCCGTCTAGTCAAGGCAATGGTTTTTCCCGTGGTCATGTATGGATGTGAGAGTTGGACTGTGAAGAAGGCTGATCGCCGAAGAATCGATGCTTTTGAACTGTGGTGTTGGAGAAGACTCTTGAGAGTCCCTTATACTGCAAGGAGATCCAACTAGTCCATTCTAGAGGACATCAATCCTGGATGTTCATTGGAGGGACTGATGCTGAAGCTGAAGCTGCAATGCTTTGGCCACCTCATGCGACGAGTTGACTCACTGGAAAAGACTCTGATGCTGGGAAAGGTTGGGGGCGGGAGGAGAAGAATGAGATGGCTGGATGGCATCACCGACTCTGTGGACATGAGTTTGAGTGAACTCCGGGAGTTGGTGATGGACAGGGAGGCCTGGCGTGCTGTGATTCATGGGGTCGTGGAGAGTCGGATACGACTGAGCGACTGAACTGAACTGAACTGAACTGAACTTCATGGGTTTATTTGTTAGATTCAGTCTGTATCATAAAATAACCTCTTTATGGAGACAGTGTCAGCCTTCTGCTTAGAAATTTTATGACCTTAAACTTGTCACAACCTCTAGTGTCATCTGGAAAATGGATATAAATAATACACCCCTACTTAACCAATGAAATGATTGCGAGGATCAATTTTAAATCTATGTTGGAATATTTTGTAAATGAAAAGACGTGATGCAAACAAAGGATGTTATTATGGTTTTATTTATAATTCTTCTGCTATAACATAATTACATAAAGTTTTCAAAGAGACCCACTGAAGTTTTGATGAGAAACCTTAGTATCCTGAGGAGTCTGGATAAGATACTAGAATGTATCCAGGAATACTAACATCTTACCACCATCCAGCCACTTGTTTTGAACTCCTGAAAGAGAGATGTATGAGTAAGGATAGCCAAGCAGGCAAGATGACAGTCATATTATATGGGACTATCACTCAACACCCCAAAGTGATCTGGATTTTAGGAGTCAAATTCCTTTGCCAAGAGTAGAAAATTCACTTTTGAAAAGGACCTAATATTACTGGAAGGAGCTGTACTAAAGAGAAGAGTCAGTGGACACAATTTGGAGTGACTCATTCTGACCATTGCTTTAGTAATACAGTCCGGTGGTTCTTAGAACCTACAACGTAGTTATCTTAAACACCATCTACCAAGCCATTCATTGAAACCATCATACTAGACTATGTTTTTGAGACATAAAGAAACTGAGTTTAAATTATTCTGAAATAGGAATAGGAAAGAGACTTTTTCTTCAAAGTAGCTTATCGGGGAAAAGAAGTTAAAATATTCCTCTTAAATTTTTTCTTGTTATTATTCTCTGTCTCTACCATTGACCTAGACTATGTCATTAAAAAGGCCGAAATGAGTATAGGGAATTTGTAATGTCCAGATCAGCACCAATTTCCTAAGCCATGTGCTGCATTTCTGTCAGTCTGAGCAGGTGTTCCAGCTGCCTCATCTTTGGAATTCATAAAACCCAGTTAGGAGACATGTGATAAAAGATTTAGATCTCTCTTATTAACACATAGCTGAGAACAAGGAATGGCAAATTAAGAAACACTAACAATAGATGATACTTAACTATATATGTATTGAGAGGTGTGAGTTTAAACTTTTATTCTCAAATGTGTTCCAGCGTTTAAAATACGCTTTTAGACTTACGATAAAATCTGAGGTATTTTTTTTCTTTGTAGTTTCAGTATCAATTCAATTCTCATCTGCAGTCTCATTCTTAGGTCTTTAAAATAAGAGCATTTGGGGAAAAGAAGTAAATCACAAAGAAGGGCAATCTCGATATGCAATAAGCAACAAAGATAAATAAAAAGGATGGGTAATCCTTAAGTGGAAAAGCATCATTGTAAGAAATTTCTCAAAGAGGATTTCTTTCACTCATAAATAGGTCATATTCATGGGGATTTGCACCAACATAAGCACTTTAAAAAGATTGTATATAATCTCTTCTTGGAATTGACATTTAGAATCAAGTGCTCTACTCCCAAATCTTAGGCCTCTAAAGATGTAAAAAGCGGTCACATTTTCTACTGACACCTGGAAACACATTTCTGATATGAGTATTTGTCTATTGAGACAGTAGGTATTTGTGGTTGATATAAGCAGAGTAAAGTAGCTCCATAACCTTGACCTTTGAATTTTTTATTTCAACTCAATCCAATCAATTAGAGCAAAAACTGATCAGTAGTATAGCACCAAAATTTCACCTTATGTAATAGTTATAATATATTTCAGTGATTTTCTTTAAGATATACCCAGAGATATGAAGTTTGTATAGGCTTAGCCTTATACATTATGCAAATAGGAACATCATCATTGACCCCTTGTAGAACACCTAAAAGAAGTGGCATGCATGCAGCAGTGGTCTGTTGGCATTTGTGACTTTATACACTGCCTTATTAACTTATCAGAAGCAAGAGTTTTATTTGATTTAAATTTGTAACATTGAGGCTTATGAGAATTGCTGACAAGTACTAAGTGCCTAATAGATATATGATGATCAGTGAAAAAAAATGTTATTGTAAAGACACAGGGAATATCTTTGTTTTTGTTTGCTTGTTTGTTTTACTTTGGCTATACTGTGTCTTCATTGTGGGGCACTGGCTTCTCTAGTTGTAGTGTGAAGTCTGGTTAGTTGTGGCACTCAGGCTTAGTAGCCCTGCAGCCTGTGAGATCTTACTTCCCTGACCAGGTATCAAACCCAAGTCCCCTGCTTTGAAAGGTGGATTCTTAACCACTGGACCACCAGGGAAGTCCCAAGATACAGGGAATATCTTTGAATTTGCAAAATGAGATATTACCCATGAGAGGATTATTTCATTCAAAAAAATTTAGTAGTGTTAGTTGGTAGTGGGGGAGTACGTTCCAGATAGAAAAGTGAAAGAAAGTGAAGTCACTCAGTTGTGTCCGACTCTTTGCGACCCCATGGACTGTAGCCTACCAGGGTCTTCCGTCTATGGGATTTTCCAGGCAAGAGTACTGAAGTGGGTTGCCATTTCCTTCTCCAGGGGATCTTCCCGAGCCAGGGATTGAACCCAGGTCTCCCGTGTTGTAGGGAGATGCTTTACCATCTAAGCCACTAGGGAAGTCCCTTCCAGATAGAAAACAACTATCTTAAAAGAGTGTGCCATTAACAGTGAATGTATCCCAGTGGGTGTGCATGTGTGAATATGGACAGTCTGCTTAGAACAGATCACCCATCATTGGCTCCAATAAATTCAGAACATCAAATCATCTAGATAAAATAAATTGATTAAAAGGTATAACTTAGTTAAGCTTACTTTGGTTTGAGAAGAACTTGCTTTCAAAATGTAGAAATTAAAAAGTCAAAAAAGAAGTTGAGTGAAACTTCTCTGAAGTAAAAATAACACACATTGAACACTGATCATTCAGAATATTCATGTTAATTAAATTACAGATTAAAGCATCTTAAACTCTTCTCAGAAGTTGGATCTAGCAAACTTGGGAGTTACCTTGTTATTGACAATGCAAACTTTGCGTGGGGTGGGGGAGTGGAATACATGAGGGAAATTTTTTAAAAAGAACCTCTAGTGATCCATGTGTTAGTACCTAAGAATTTTGAAGAAGGGAAGTCTCAGCAGTGAAACAAGCCAGTCAACCTCCCACAAGCGAAGAGGTGAGATAGCTCCCCTTTGCACCGCCTTAAACCCTACAAAGAACTATTCTCTACCCACATTAGAGCACTGATTTGTACATTTCAGCAACAGTCTCAGTACCTGGGAACAAATGGCAGAACATTATTTCACTCCACTGAACAGAACCTAACAATTTTAACAGCAGGAGTTCAAGTGTTTTATCAACAGCATGCTACTATCTACTCTGAAAAAAAAAAGAAAGAAAAGAAAAAAGGGAACCCTCAAAAACAAAACCCCTGAAGGAATGTAGTATGAATGGTTAGTGAACTATGTGTTTGGAATAGAAAATTGTCACAGCATGCAAGAAGACGGCAATCATTCAGAGTGGCAAGGAAATTATTTTGTGCCTTTCTGAGCTTCCAAATACATCCCATACTTTATTCTACCTCCTGTGTAAGGTGTAAGAATACACTATTTGGAAATCAACAGCTTCACTTGGGTTGCCTTGTCTGAAACTTGTTGACTTCACCACTGGTCATGATCCAGGAGGATCAGAATGACTCATCTTTCAATGTCACCCAACTCACAAAACCTGTGAATTGTCACAGATCAATAGCCTGACCCTCAGTGTAAACCCTAATGTCACTGCTGAATTCAGACAGGATTCTTGCCTAGGTTTCTTCACTCCAGAAAAAACTCTGAGAACACATAGCCATCACAAATTTTATAAAGAGATGGAATGAAATAAAATATAAGGAAAAATTGGAGAATTCTGTTAAAGACCCGTTACTGCTGATATATAGAAATCTCAGGTATTATAATAATTAATACTTTAGAGTTTTCAGTGAACTTATGCTACTGTGTCAAAATCTGCTTTGGCCTCTCAGTCCAAGTTAATGCTTTGATTTCATCATATAAATTGATTTATTATTTTATTAATGTTCATGCCTTCAATAAACGTACTAGAATGCAAAATATTAGAGGTTCTAGACACAACTCATCTCCTCACTTTTAGGAATTCATCATTTACCTGAAAAAATCTTGGTACTAATATACTAAGAAGGTATATGACATATCAATCAGGTGTGAGAACAATGTCAAGATCTAGATGAATGGTTAAGTAAATAAATGCCACAAATTCATCATTAGGAAAATGTTGTGACAAGGTATAATAAGAAATTGATCTTGAAAGGTAATATTTGAATGGATAGGAGTGAAAAGAAGGCATTTTCAATGCGGGCCAAGTAAAAATGAAGCTGGTTTGTACAGGGACATGGAGATGACAAAACTGTTTACAACCAATGGTTATAAAGATGCTCTTAGATTTAACATTTGAAAATTAAATAGGATTTAGATTGCAAAGTGACTCAAATTTCATCTTAATGTGTATATTTTAGTATCCTACTTTGGTCTGAAATTATTTGAGGTAGTTTACAATGATATAGCAAAATCAAGGAAAATAACCTAATATACACTTCAGGAAAAATGAGTCAAATTAAAAAATTAAGATTTACAATAGTATGATGTACTTAGGAAAGAAGTTAATTTTTTATGAAGCATGCTATAATGTTACACATTTGTTAAAGAGTTATAGGGAAGATTGTTTTCCCACACAAAAAGGAAAAATTAGGTGAAAGATTTAGTATCATAAGGCACAAGTAAACCAAATGCTCAAGAAAATCACAACTAAGACCAAAGACCTCAAAAAGAAGTCAGTGAATAATATGATTAACAGATAGCATCTTCAACAACACAGCAGAAAAGCTGATAGAACAATTTTCGAGAAATTCTTCTAACATAGGTCAGTGATAGATGCTAAATCACAGCTCCCAGGTTGCTCAGCGTTAAAGAGCCCACCTGCCAATGCAGGAGACGTGGGTTTGATCCCTGGATTGGGAAGATCCTGCCGGGAGCCAGCACGCGAGATCCCACCCATGACAAGGTCATGAGAACAAGACCTGACAAGCAAGGCAGATCAGAACTTCAGGGATTTCAAAAAGCTGCCCCACTGCTCACCTTAAAGATGATATCTGTGTTTCTGATGCTTATCTTTCTGACTGCTCCTTAATTTCTGTGACACAGGAGAAGGCCTTCCCTGATCTCTTTCCAAATAGAATCAATTTGTTTATGCCCTTGGCACTAATGCACATGACTGCTCACAACACCTTAATCATAAATAGCATAAAGAACCTGATCACACAAAAGCCCTAATAGATAGAGCCCTTCGGGGGGTGAAGAAGCCTTATTAGAGAATATAAAAAATATTACTCTAGAAGTTGTTACTGAATCCATGTTTGCTAACTGTGTTTTTCCCCTTGATGTAGAAATTATTGTTACTATAGTTAGAATTTAGAATAAAAAGAGTTTAGCTCTAGTGTAGAAATCATAAGACAACCGAGGCTTTTAACCAGGAATGCGAGGCAGAGGCTGCCTCACCAGAGCCGCAGAGTCTGTGTGTAGTAACTAAAAAGAACTGACCATTGTGTTAAATTTCTAATATGATGTAACCTGTTGAACTATTACCTTATGAAATTATAACTTTTCTGTTTTCTGTTTAGCACAAGGCAAGTGGAAAAATAAGAATAGCTTACAAAAAACAGCTTTGTATTCACCTAGCTTGTAAGAAAAGGTCATGAGATGTTAATAGGCCTCAAGGCCAGAAAATAATGTATTAATATCTACTATAAAGAAGACTCTAGTAAACAGAGAAGTATGCGGAAAGCATTCTGGATTTGTAAAGGGCAAACTGACGTAATGTTAAGCTGACTTTGCTCACTCTCCCCTTTAGAACTGTACTAGTTTAGGGTATATAAACACTGATGTAAAATAATAAAATAGTCTTGATTCAGCACTCAACCAAGACTCGACTCGCTTTGTTTTCTTCCTTTTCTCGCCGATGCCTCTCATCCTGAGGGTATCCCTGGACTCAACCGAAGCGGGGACTTCAGTAAGATCCCTTGGAGAAGGAAATGGCAACCCATTCCAGTATTCTTGCCTGGAGAATCCCATGGACAGGGGAGCCTGGCGGGCTACAGTTCATGGGGTCACAAAAAATGAGACAGGACTGTAGTGACTTAGTACACATGCCTACTGTAAAAGATACAATTCATTTTCAAGAAAAGTATGCTTCTCTTCCATGAGTTGCCAGTCAAGTCTTGGAGCAACATGGGTTTTAAGGTAAATGCAAGGTTGTGGAAACCATCCATCAGAACTTGGAAAGCTTTAACCTGGGAAGATAGGCATCAGGTTGTCAAGAGCACTATTTGCTTTGAAATTTGTGATGCAGATTTGCATTTACTTCATACCCCATGCATTATTTGAAGGTCTTCCTGTTGGAAATGACTGTCCTTTTGAAAAAGATGCTACTGCAATGGCAATGAAGAAAACAGGTCATGAATTAATAATCTTGTTTGGTGGAAGTTTCATGACACCTGTCAACATTAAACACAAAGAAAGCTTTTCTCAGTCCTTCATTTTCATGACTGGTGGATTAACTCATATATTTTACAAAAGAGGTGCTCCATACTGTAATCATCCCCATCTTCTAACATCTGCTTCATGCATATCTTTGTCAATCCAAGATATGCCATTTGTCAGTTATAAGTGAATCAGGGTATATAAAAATGCAAAAATACTACTTTACATTAGGGAAGTGTAAGGGTCTTAGCTGAAATTGACAAAAGTCACCAAATATAAAACATAACCCTTACTCTAAAGCTGACAACTTAAAATTTCTTACCACAGGGCTTGTTGGACAATCTAAAAATGAATAAGAAATCTAATTTACCTGAATTGTGATATAAATTTTGATAATTTTGTTTTTTGAACAGTATAAAATTTTAACTAATAGCTATTTTACAGCAATGTATTTTACATTTTATTTCTTTCTATTATTTATTTTATATTTAAAGGCCTTTATATTGCTATCTAGAAATCATGAAAAAATATAACTCCTTTCAATATGATGAATAATACTACCTGTTAAATGTGGTTACCTTTTTCAAAAACCACAGAAAATTGAAATAAAATTATCTAATAAAACATTTTTTAAAATAATAATATGCTATGCTATTTACTGCAAAGTTATATAAGTTTCAAACTGGAATACATACTATAATTCAAACACTTAAATCATTTCATAGGTAACAATAATATCTTTGTTACATTACAGAGTTGTTATAACAGAATTTGAAATAGCTCTCCTATGAAGCTATGATTATGTAAATGGGCTATGAGTAATGTTATTGTGGAATCTATCAAATTAATAAGGGGTTTGCTATTTTTTAGTTTACAATTTTGCTAGACGTACTTAGGTTCATCCACACTTGCTATATATCTGTATAGTTCTGACAATCATCTAATAGAAGCTATAGAAAGAAAGTGAAGTCGCTCAGTCGTGTCCAACTCTTTGCGACCCTGTGGACTGTAGCCTACCAGGTTCCTCCATCCATGGGATTCTCCAGGCAAGAATAACAGAGTGGGTTGCCTTTTCCTTCTCCAGGGGATCTTCCCAACCCAGGGATCGAACCCAGGTCTCCCGCATTGGAGGCAGACGCTTTAACCTCTGAGCCACCAGGGAAGACTCCCAATAGAAGTTATAAGTATAAGCAAATATATTTGACTCATTCTTCCATTTCCATTTGCACAGAAACACAAATCATAGTGTATACTCTCTCCCACATATCTACTAAAGCAACCATTATTTTCTTAAAGAGTGTGTGTTGTGTATGTAAAGTCAAGCTATGATATGCCAGGTGGCTGATTTTTTAAATGGACAAAATAATAAATTCTTTTCTCCTAGAACCATCCAAACTTGCAAAGCAACAGCTTATCTTGTCCTTAACCCACTCTTCCCTAAACAGGTATAAAGAAAAAGGAAAGGAATCATAAAATCCATAGGTTTAGGATTAATAAGAAAGTTTCAAAGTAATTAAGAAGAGTTAATGATATATTAGTGTCCAAAAGAAAACTGTTTGATGTCTTTTATTAGACTATTTATATAATATTTATTATTCATTTTTAACAACCAGACATATACACTTATGTGAAAAATACTCTGTGGGGAACTGGAGGTTCTTGAAAGTATATACTTTGAAGCAGAATATTTAGAAAATGTGAGTGTATTATAATATATTTTCATATAGTGGATTATACAACTGCTGCTGCTGCTGCTGCTAAGTCACTTCAGTCGTGTCCGACTCTGTGTGACCCCATAGACAGCAGCCCACCAGGCTCCCCCGTCCCTGGGATTCTCCAGGCAAGAACACTGGAGTGGGTTGCCATTTCCTTCTCCAATGCATGAAAGTAAAGAGTGAAAGTGAAGTCGCTCAGTCATGTCTGACTCGTAGCGACCCCATGGACTGCAGCCTACCAGGATCCTCCGTCCATGGGATTTTCTAGGCAAGAGTAATGGAGTGAATTGCCATTGCCTTCTCCGATTATACAGCTATTAAACATAATACAAATACCACTTATAATAAATTATAAAATGAAAAGAACCTATGAGTACAGTGCTATTTTAATTTTTGTAAAAAGATGAACATGTACATGTATTATAAAGGTAAAAGGAAAAAGTAAACAGTATTATTATCACTGACTGATTGGAGTAAGATAGGGTTTAATTTCTAATCTAACTTACATCTTTCTATATTTCCAAATTTTCTGCAATCAACATGTGTTCATTCTTACTGAAAAATTTAATGTAGAGTGTTAATATACAATAGTAAAAGCAAGAATTATTCCAGATAATAACATCTAGGAAGAAGATATATGTTCCTCCTTAATTCACATCCCTGTACTGGATAAATTTAAATAAATCTGTATCAATAATTATGCTAAAAACAAATGAACAGGAATTCTTGTTCTGCACAAGATAGTTAAACACATAACAACTTTCTTAACTTAAGCACATACCCTCACATTAACTGCAACTATAAAATGGGTATAATGAATGAAGTAACTATTCGAGGACTCTGAAAAGTTTGTGGTAGCAGGTACAATAAATAAGAAGATGACCATTTGAACAACCACCAGTTCTATACTGAGTTGACCATTTTTTACCCTTTGGACTCTTGCTGTCTGGCCCTGAAGGCTGCACAGCTGTAGAATTGTGTGGCAGAGAGGAGGAATTAAAGCCTCCTCTTCCTGGGTGAAAAACTGAAAAAGGAAGTCCGAGGGAACCTGTAAGCACCAGGGAGATTAGACAGAGGGCAGGGCTTAGAAAAGAAACTGTGTAAAGTTATTTATGAGTTCCTCCTCACCAACTTGTGCACATGTAGATCCACTCCTGATCAGTGTATCAAAACTATTGATAGAACTAACAAATAAACTACCAGCTAGGTCATAACAAATAAACTACCAGCTAGGTCATAACTAGTGGGACCACCCATAAGGGACAAATTCAAAGAGCACAACAAAATCTTTGAAAGCTAAACTGAAACTGGAACCACAGCCCACAGAAAGCATGTTGGAAGTTTCAGTATAAAACTAACCATGTTGACTGCCTACTAAAACAAAAATGTCAACATTTTTCCTTGGGTTTTAAAGTGAACCAGGAAGGTTATAGCATAACATTCAAAATTTGCAAGATACAGGCCAAAACTCTTTTCCACTTGGGAAACTAGAGAAATTTCAACCTCAGGAGAAAAAGACAATCAACCGATTCCAAAAACAAAATAACACAGATGTTGAAAGTATCTGAAAAGACTTTAATGTAGTTATTAAACTAATGCTCCAATTATCAGGGATACTCCGGAAATAATGAAGAAAGTTAAATTTTCAGCGAAGAAGTAGAAGACATAAAGGAAAACAAATGGAAATTTCATAACTGAAATACACAATAACCAAAACAGAAAATTCACTGGGAAACTGAATAGAATGAAGATGACAGAGAAGACAGTCTTGAAAATACATCTGTAGAAATGATCTCATCTGAACAACAATCTATAACTTTAAAATAAATAGGTTTTATTGTCTTAGTTTCCAAGTGTTGAGAAGAATCTGGGAGAGGCCAAACCACATGATTGTCTTAGGTTACTCGTGAAGGTTCCGTTAAGATGGCTAAGGTGGCAGTCACCTGAAAGCTTCCCTGAAAGAGCCAGTGAGAGCAATGGAGGGCCTGCAAGATGGAAGCCATAGTCTTTGTGTAACCTAACCAGGGAAGCAATATTCAACAATATTGCTGAATTCCATCCACAAGAGCCAGCTCATACTCAAAGAAAGGAAATTGCAGAAGGATATGAATATGAGGAGGTGGAATCTTACAGGTTTACCACAGCTGTGCACAGAATTTAGCTGTATGAAGACTATAAGAGAAAACATATTTTCTACTACCAAGACAGTATCTCTTTGTATTATTACCACTGATACTATAACAATTGAAATTAAAAGAATTTCATCGAATTGGAATCATTTTACTTACTGAATGCCAGTTTGTCTACATGATGCTGTAAAGGGTATGAAAACAGCAATTAATGGAAAAAGTGAATTTACTTTATTACTTCCACCTGTAGTTGTATATAGGATTTTTAAATGGGGATAGTCTATCTATATTTTATTTAAGGAGACAAAATCATCTCACAACCTTCCTTTGAAGAAAATGATAAATTTGGAAAGGGCATTAGAAAGTAATTTCTCCAACCTCTTGATTTTATGTGAGAAAGCTCAAGGTTATCCAAACTCTCATGGTTATTTGATGATAATAAGCCTAGAAAGAGGCACACTGAAACTGACCTGCATGGGCTTGTAAGGGTTAATTGGGAGCAAATCTTTCTAACACCGTTTTTAGTGACATCAGTTTGGTAGCTTGAAATCGGCCACAATAGGAGTATTTACATCATGGAAATCTGTAAGTATTGCAAAATTTTTTTCCACATTATAAATCAGTATTTTTTTCCACTGTGCTAATTATTGAATACTCACCAGCCCAATGCTGGGCTTTCTGATCTCTTGCCCCTTGTCTGTTACATGCTGACTGTATGTTTTAATCATGAAGACCAAAGCTGCTGAGCTAATTATCCTATATAATGTTTTTATCCTCCTCAATCTGACCTGGACTTTGTATGTAATGTTTCTTCAGAAGTTATATTCACTCAAATGCACTGTTAATGAAATGCAGGTTTATATACCCATAGTAATTATGACTCGGTGATCTTTGTAAAAGATGGATGTCCATTTTCTGTGTTTCAAATTGCTTGCCACAAGAAAGCAATTATCTTTATTTTATGTCTAGATACTGTGGCTATATTTTTAACACGGCTACACAGTATTATCCATACTAATGGCTTTTCATGTAATCTATATGACAATTAAATTTTAAAACCTCATTTTGTCATGTTATGCATATTATAGCAAGCTCTGTTAACAAACTCTCTCTGGTGGGGTCAACAGATACAGACAACACAAAATATAAATAAACCTCAAAGTTAATTTTAAACTAATTTTGAAAGTATTCATATTATTTATTTTATGTATCCTAATTTTTATATTCTTATTTATTTACCTTTATTATTATTTTTAATTACTTAATATTATAGGGTCATTTCTAATTAGTGGCACAGCAGAGCAAACAGACCTGTCTTTCTTGGAACCAGCAGAAATTGTGAGCTGCAACCTTTCGACTCTTTGAGTTTGTTCAAGCAAGAGTTTCAATAAAATTGTTTAGATATGAAGTATGTTTTGTTAGATATTTGGTAGCATAGTTATCCTCTATAAAATTGCATTACTGTAATTACCTACCACATGCCAGTTATCCCCAGGATCTCTTCTTGTAGCCATAATGATTTCCTTATTAAATGGAGAAACAAACCTGCTGTGTGGGTACATGTGTGTGTGTGTGTGTGTGTTTTCAAAAGTTATCCAAAAATTGACACTCCCCATCCTCACAGCTATAGATCTTGTCCAGTCAACATCTCTTATTTAGATCATGGTAATTATCCTTGTCTTGGTCCATTCAGGCTGCTATAACAAAATAAAACAGACTGGGTAGCTTATAAAAAAACAGAAATTTAATTCTCACAGTTCTGGAGGCTGGAGGTCCAAGACTGAGGAGCTAACATGGCTGTGCTCTGCTGAGGGTGCTCTTCCTGGTTCACAGCTGGAAACTGCTCACTGTGCCCTCACAGGGTAGAAAGGCTAGGGAATTCTGGGGTGTCTTGATTCTAAGGCACTGATGCAATTCATGAAGACTCCACTTTCAAGACTAAGCACCACACAAAGGTCATCCCTCCAAACACTATAATTTTGGGGGTTAAGATTTCAACATATGAATTTGGGGACACAAAGAGCCAGGACCCTCGCCATCTTCCAACTAGTTTTCCTGTTTCTATTCTTGCCTTCCTACAACCAGTTCACTCAACAGCCAGAGTCATCATTAAAAAGGTATGAGCTTTGCTCAGTCCCAAAACAACTCCTCATCTCACTCACAGAAAAGCCCACAGTCCATGTAATGGCTTACAAACCCCACATGATCTGATCTGTTTCTTCTCTAATCTCATCTCCTTTCTCCTTTCTGCTCCAGCCACACTACACTTCATGTTTTGTTTTGTACAGTTTTTTCATATACTGCAGGCAAGTTTGCATCTTGAATATTTCCATTTGCTATAATCTCTCTGCCAGGAGTGTTTTTCTTTCTAATGTCTGCAAAGTTCACTCTATCACTTTTTTCAAGTTTTTGCTTAAACGTCGTAAAAATGTCGTGTTCGCATTGACTCATGACTATCATGTTTAAAAAATGTAACCTGCCTAATCTCTGGCCTTCTGCTCTCATTTTTCCAGAATATCTATAATTTACTAACTTACTTTAATGTGTCTATTATGTTAATGTTGCACTATCACCCCAAGCCATGTTTGGTTTGTAGTTATTTAGTCACTAAGTCATGTCTGACTGTTTTGCAATCGCAGGGACTGTAGCCAGCCAGGCTCCTCTTTCCATGGAATTTCCCAGGCAAGAATACTGGAGTGGGTTGCCATTTCCTTCTTCTAGGGCTCTTTCTGACCCCGGGATTGAACCTGTGTCTCCTGCATCGGCAGGCAGACTCTTAACCACTGAGCCATCTGAGAAGCCCCACTGCAAGACATACAGTTATATATAATATATGTTTATTTATATATGTTTTTGAAAGAAAGAAGAAAAAAAGGAAAGTAACCCCAAAAGTAAGATACAAAAAATTAGTGAATATAGAAATTGGTACATGTGTTTGTCGTGGAGAAGGAAATGGCAACCCACTCCAGTATTCTTGCCTGGAAAATCCTATGAAGCCTAGTGGGCTACAGACCATGGGGTTGCAAGAGAGTTGGACATGACTTGGTGACTAAACAGCAGCAATGCATTATTATGCAATAGAATAGCTTTAAATATCTTTAAGACTAAAATGTGTTTTAAAATATGTCTATCCATTTTTAAAAACATATTATTAAACAAAAAATATTAGATAAACAATATTATTGTCTAATAATATTATTATTAGACAAAAATAACATAAGGAAAAAAAGAAATTGACAAATCTATAAACACAGGGATTTTACAGATATATTCCACAGAAACTGAATACCAGACAAAAAGTAATGATTGTTGAAAATATAAAAGGTGAAATTATTAAACTGTATTTTATAAACACATAACTTACATTCATGGAACAAAAAAGAAAAGAAATCATTTCAATCACAAAAGAATGCCTACATACAAGAGAATATTTTATATAAACTATTTTCTCCCACCACAATATAATAAAATGCCAAAATAGGACACACACACACACACAGACACATAAAATACTGAAAATACACTTCTGAATAATTCACTGCCCAAAGGCTAAATTAGAATGAAATTTATGAAATGGAAGTGCATAAAAATGGCTCAGATGGTAAAGAAGCTGCCTGCAATGTGGGAGACCCAAGTTTGATCCCTGGGTCGGGAAGATCACCTGGAGAGGGAAATGGCAACCCAATCCAGTATTCCTGGAGAATTTCACAGACAGAGGAACCTGGCAGGTTGCAGTCTGTGGGGTCACAAAGAGTCAGGCATGACTGAGCAAATCTCTGTCTGTAAAAATGAAAGCAATAGAGATTAAAATGTATAAATGCCTCAAAAGCAGTACAAAGAAAAAAAATGTTTAATTTTGATATACATATAATAATTTAAGATTAAAAACCAATGAGCTAAGTGTCCAAATCAAGAAGCTAGAGACAGAACAAGAGGAAAAATTCTGAGGATAAAGAGATTATAGCAGTAAGAGTAGAAACTATTTTTTTAAGTAGGGAGACTAGATATCTTAAAAATAGATTATTATTTTATTATTTTAAAATATTATGAGTATTTTTATTATTTAAAATAGATTATTTTATTATTTAGAAATAATTAAAAGAGACAAGATTTATGAATAGTATTAACAACCTTTTTTTTTAAGTTTTGGAAAGTTAAAGGAAACAGTATAAACAGAGGAGGGATCTGAAGGTATTGAAAGAAAATATATGGAAAAATTATGCCAATAAAATTGAAAATTATATTGAAAGAACAATTTTCAAGAAAAGTATTATCAAATTGATTGAAGAGTAAATAGAAGGCCAGAATTAAACTATAATCATTAAAAATTTGAGACAGTAGCAAAATTCTATTAATTATAATAGGATGAGATCCTGGTAGATTTAAAGAATTTTACCAACCTCATATGAATTCAGGAGAAGACAATGGCAACCCACTCCAGCACTTTTACCTGGAAAATCCCATGGGCGGAGGAGCCTGGTAGGCTGCAGTCCATGGAGTCACGAAGAGTCGGACATGACTGAGCGACTTCACTTTCACTTTTCACTTTCATGCATTGGAGCAGGAAATGGCAACCCACTCCAATGTTCTTGCCTGGAGAATCCCAGGGATGGGGGAGCCTGGTGGGCTGCTGTCTGTGGGGTCGCACAGAGTCGGACATGACTGAAGCGACTTAGCAGCAGTAGCAGCATATGAATTCAAATGATTTTTATTATATTCACTATGTTATTCATCATCAGAACATTTTTAATCATCCCCAAAAGCAACACTGTTTGCAGTCAGCCCCAATTTCCCTCTCTTCTCATCCCTTGAAAATCACTACATGACACTTTTTAAAAATTATGATTATTAACATAAGTGAGAGTGTTCACATAGATAGACTTGAACAAATCCAGTTTGGAAGGAGTGTTTTCTTCACTGTTCTCTACTTCAAGTTAACTTTAAGTAGTAATCAACATGAAAAGCTTTCCATTAAAAAGAATGATTTATTTATCAAGTGAATTTCTCTCCTAGTAGTAGTATAATTAAAATTTTTAATAGGCACATTTGAAGTTCAGTTCTTGAAGAGTCAGTTAAATATGAATTCATAATGCCACCTTGTACTGTGCTGTATTTTTGAGATAGTGTAAATGTGAATGCAGTTGTATATCATAAGTTTATTGAATTCAATTCAGTTCAGTTCAGTAATGTCCGACTCTTTGCAACCCCATGAACCACGGCATGCCAGGCCTCCCTGTCCATCACCAACTGCTTTGGAGTCTTCCCAAAACCATGTCCATTGAGTCGGTGATGCCATCCAACCATCTCGTCCTCTGCCGTCCCCTTCTCCTCCTGCCCTCAATCTTTCCCAGCATCAGGGCCTTTTCAGATGAGTCAGCCCTTTGCATCAGGTAGCCAAAGAATTGGAGTTTCAGCTTCAACATCAGTCCTTCCAATGAACACCCAGGACTGATCTCCTTTAGGATGGACTGGTTGGATCTCCTTGCAGTCCAAGGGACTCTCAAGATTTTCTCCAACACCACAGTTCAAAAGCATCAATTCTTTGGTGCTCAGCTTTCTTTATAGTCTAACTTTCCTATCCATACATGACTACTGGAAAAAACACAGCCTTGACTAGATGGACCTTTGTGGACAAAGTAATGTCTCTGCTTTTTAATATGCTGTCTAGGTTGGTCATAACTTTCCTTCCAAAGAGTGAGCGTCTTTTAATTTCATGGCTGCAATCACCATCTGCAGTGATTTTGAAGCCCCCCAAAATAAAATCACCCACTGTTTCCACTGGTTCCCCATCTATTTGCCATGAAGTGATGGGACCGGATTCCATGATCTTAGTTTTCTGAATGTTGAGCGTTAAGCCAACTTTCTCACTCTCCTTTTTCACTTTCATCAAGAGATTCTTTAGTTCTTCTTCACTTTCTGCCATAAGGATGGTGTCATATTGAATTCAGTCAACATAATTTAGGTGCTGTTAGTAATTATGACAGTATACAAACCTCTTAAAATTGGCTAATGTATCCAGCAGTTGGTGATGGACTGGAAGGCCTGGAGTACTGCAGTTCATGGTGTTGCAAAGAGTCAGACACGACTGAGTGACTGAACTGAACTGAACTGATAGGCAGCATTCATATTACTTCAGCATAACCTAGTCTACTGCTTCTGTTAGTCAAGGCAGAAGCTTGAACCTACTGAGGACTATCCCAGTCTCCATCTGAACTCCAAATTTACAGGATCTTCCAAAAGTATCACCTCCCCCAAGAAACCTCATCTGATTACTCCCACGCGCTGACCTTCCATTTCTGGAATTCCTCTTTGGCACTTTCTCATTTTAGACACCAATGGAACATTGTGTTATAGCTGAACTGTGCTAACAAAAGCAATAAGAGAGAGGGGATATTTTTTAACCTGGCAGATCTTTTACATTCAAATATTTAACACTAGAGTCACTGAAAAAACAATGCCCTCATTTCAGTGATGTTGTCATGACTCTAGTCACTTTGTTAATTCCTGTAACACACCGTCAGGGGCATCTTCCCATGAAGCACTGGCATCTTCCTGGTGAAGATTCATGTCCCCCGCACAAAATAGCTTTCCTTTCTGATCTTGTCTTAATCTCATCTGACTACTTTGACAATAAGTTTTCCTTCAGAGTCTAACGTATTATTTACTCTAAAAAAATATTTTCCTTTAAGAAGAAGTTGAGTGTTTAATCTTTTTTGCAAATTGAGTTTTAATTCCTCAATGAAAAGGCCTCAAAATACACTATATACTGGAGTGGGTTGCCATGCCCTCCTCCGGGGGATTTTCCGAACCCAGGGATTGAACCCAGGTCTACCTGCATTGTAAGAGGATTCTTTACCAACTGAGCTACGCAGGAAGCCCATATTTAATGTATATGTACCAATTAATACAATTTGGAGATAGAGCCTAAAACAATGCTCTATCAACTTAAAATTTACTTGAAAACAATTTATTTTTAAAACTCAGCAAAATTTAGCAGTATAGTTTGTTTTATGGGGGCTTGCCTGAAAACTTCCATGAATAGGGGAGTCTGAGGGCCTACAGTCCATGGGGTCACGAAGAGTCAGTCACAACTGAGTGAATAGGCAGCAGAGTTTGTTTTATATTTGCTTATTTTATTTTTTTTTTTGTAATTAATTTATTTTTTATTGGAGGCAAATTATTTTACAATATTATATTGGTTGGTTTTGCCATACATTGATATGAATTTGCCCCGGGTTTACATAAGTTCCCCCTCCTGAACCGCCCTCCCACCTCCCTCCTCCCTTTATCCTCCCTCTGGGTCATCCCCGCATGCCAATATTTGCTTATTTTAGTGACCATGAAGGTAAAGAGCATTTGTTTTCAGTTAGATCTTGAATAGTTATCACAATGCCTAGCTTCTTTCTAAGCAACCAATAAATATCTATGGAATGAATGTAAAATCATTTTAATTATTTTCCAATTGGCTAAGCAATAGTTCTCAAAATATTTTTTATATCTTATTGATTATGAATAATTCAATCATATCGAATTTGTCAACTCTGGCAAATTAACTGGAAAGAGAGATGACATCTTTTATACAAGTTCCCATTAGTCTCAGGGTCACATGTCATGAGATTTCATTCTTACCTAATAAGAGAATACAATTGGCAACTTTTTCTTTTCTTTTTTATGAATTCTGTTAATTACCATGAGAGACAACTTCCAGAAAGCCAGTGAAGAAGTGAGAAAGTGCAAAGTTTGGGGATTTTTGTCAATGGAAATTTCATTAACTATGTCTTCTTTTGGAAATGTCAAAGCAATGATTGTCAGGTGCTGGGATGAAAATATCTCCAATCCACCAATCAGGTTCTATTAATATCTCAAAGGAAAAATTTGCAGAAAGGTCTTTTTCAGTAAAGAAAGATTACTGTTGGTGTCCTTTGCTGTTAATGTTCTCATTTTCATTCCATCCAAATAGACTAAGAATCTAAAATGAGTCATTTTCTCAACAATTAACTTCTCATCCAAATCTCAAGCATCAATTTCACAGCAGCCATTTTGCAGTAAGCAGTTAAATCATTCAATTTTTGCCTTGCAGTTAATTGATTGTAAGCATTTAGTCTTGAAAAAATTGCTATATAAGCAAACATTGTGATACACTCTTTTCAATAAATTTAACAACGAACTAATAATTCATGTAGACAGATTCTTACCCTTTATTAAAGTGCCTTTCCCTCAGCAAAGGGAAATAAATAATAAGACATGAACTTAAAAAAACTGATAAACAGCTTTTTATACTTTTAAATAAAGTCATTTTAATGCTATTCACCATTTTTGCCCTCTTAATAAACAAACTGCAACAAAAAGATGGCCTTATGATTTCCTTACTGATTTGTCATGGATAATGAAGTGGCTGCAGGTACATGCATAGTACATAATGTTTTGTCTGTCATGATTTGACTCCATCTGTGCACAGATTTCTCTAGATACATTTTTTCCCTAGATGGTATGATGCTTTATAAAATTCACACATTTGTTGATAAAAATGTGTTCACACATTTTGGGGTTTTTTATCATTAAGCATGGTGCAAATTAACATGTCTTCACAGACATATTTCAAAAGAAAGATATTTAACTGATTTGAGGAGGCTAATTTTTTCAACAAACAAGTTGTTTGTATTTTCATATACTTCATTCTTTCCATGAACTTCCTTCCTGGCCTTCATAGACTTTGTATTTCCTTTCTGTATGTCAATCTGAAGACTGATGGCTTTAGTACATTTTGTTTGGGGTGCAATATTCACATTACTCTTGTCCTAATAGCACTAGGTCTTTCCAGAATACAAAACTACTTTACTTTTCCAATCACTGTGTACACATTGTTGCTTTGTTCCAGACTTTTGAGAAAAAATGGAAGTTCACCAAAATAGAAATGTGATATTCTTATAATTTGCTGGTGAAAGCACAGTGTAACAAGAAAAAAACCTAAAAGAGGATAAAAATGGGACAATTTCCAAATTGTTGAGAAAAATTCATAGCACAGAAAGATGATTTTCCTGCAGCTGTACACATCTTTATTCACCAATATGTTCACATTCTCCAGTTTGAAGAGCACTATAGACAAGAGATGGACATGGAAGGACAAGGAAGAAGTAGCCCTTCCATGCTGTGTTTAACTAAAAGTCACACCTTCTACCTCCTAACTCAAAACAATACATTTCCATGTGTTAGGTAGTTAGAATAGGAAAAAGGAGTCCAGAATGGTGGTAGCTAAAAGATAAAGAAGGGAAAAGCCCACAAAAATAGAACAAAGGAAGGTCCAAGGACTGGAGTGAGAACCTCAAGTAAAACAAACAGCCCTCCTGGCTAGCCCAATATACACAGGGCAGGCTCAGGGAGAGGAGAAAAAAACATATAAGAAGAGGAGCCAAAATTGAGCCTCTGACCTCTCATCACATCTTTTGGGTCCACCCACCCTCTTGCCCAGAGGATATATTTTCATTTGCTTGCAAAATAAAACTGAACTGTAACATGGAGTTTTAACACTGGCCTGTCCATCACTTCAAATTTTTGTTGCAGTGAGACAGAACAGAGGAAATTACAAACTCCCCCCGACAGATGTCAATTGTACATTTCTATCCACAGTTGACTACATGGATATAGTTATGCCAGAAGAGCACTTAAAACTATAGCAAAATAGGATTTACTCTCATCAGAGTAGCTTGTTGTAGCATTCCCCACTGCTGCAGATGAGAGTTTATAGAAAAGAGGAACAGAATATGCTTGCAGAACTTAACTTCTTGGGGAAAAAAACACTTAGACTTTACATGACAACAAGGAAACATTTTTGTTTAATAAAAGTACACCAGCTCTCTCTGCATCCCCTAATTTTGTATTTCATTTCTCCTTTTTCACTTTCCCACCGTGCCATTCACTTTTGCTACTTAAGTGGCATAAATTTATTATCTTAAAACTTGACTGCCAAGGGGTGAAAGTATTATCAATGAAGGAATATCTGAGCAAAAAAACACAGGGCTTGTGTTCACCAGTGTAAAACATGGTATCTAAGGAGATTTAAATCTAGCTTGTGTGTTCCAACTTTGTCAATTAGTCATCTATCAAGGGTGGTCGCACATAAAAATCTGGTTCAGAACTTCACAGAAAACTAGAGTAAGACTATGTTGCAAGTTAAGAGCCATAGGAAGTATATCTAAACTATAGATTGGCATTCATAAAATTTGTGATTTGTTTTAGAATCACCATGTGTGGAAGGGGAGAAAAGAAAGCAATTTAGGCAGAGGGGAAAGATGGGATGAAATGTAGTTTCAGCAATGGTCAAAACTAAATGCCTCAAAGAGCTCTGAAGATGGAATGGTCCTTCAGATTTGTTGCAGATTGTTGTGAGAAAGTCAAATCAATGATCCATGGGATGTAGGCTCTTATTGTTGTTCACTAGCTAAGTCATGTCCAACTCTTTGCAACCACATGGAGAGTAGCTCACCAGGCACCCCTGTTCTTCACTATTTCTTAGAGTTTGCTTAGATTTATGTCCACTGAGTTGTTGATGCTACCTAACCATCTCATCTTCTGTAGCTCCCTTCTCCTTTTGCCTTCAATCATTCCTAGTACCAGGGTCTTTTCCAATGAGTCAGCTCTTTTCATCTGGTGGCCAAAGTACTGGAGCTTCATCTTTAGCATCAGTCCTTCCAAAGAATATTCAGGGTTGATTACCTTTAAGACAGACTGGTTTGATCTCCTTGCTGTCCGAGGGGCGCTCAAGAGTCTTCTCCAGCACCACAGTAAAAAAGCATCAATTCATTGGCACTCAACCTTCTTAATGGTCCAACTCTCACATCCATACATGACTACTGGAAAAATGATAGCTTTGACTATACAAACCTTTGTCAGCCAAGTGATATCTCTGCTTTTCAATATGCTGTCTAGCTTTGTCATAGCTTTCCTTTCAAGGAACAAATGTCTTCTAATTTCATGGCTGCAGTTACCATCTGCAGTGATTTTGGGCCCAAGAAAATAAAATCTGTCACTGCTTCCACTTTTTCCTCTTCTATTTGCCGTGAAGTGATGGGACAAGATGCCATGATCTTATATTTTGAATGTTGAGTTTTAAGCCAGCTTTTTCACTCCCCTCTTTCACCCTCTTCAAGAGGCTCTTTGGTTCCTCTTCTCTTTCTGCCATTAGAATATTATCATCTGCATATTTGAGTATAAAATGGAAATAAAAAACATTTTCCATAACCATGAAAATCATGAACAAATGAGACATGAACGCTTACGTGACTTGAAAACTGTATTGCTTTGAAAAATGAATATCATGTTAATAATTATTATCATGATTACTTCTTTTGCGTTGACTCATGCTAACTTTATTAGGCAAATAGCTTCAATGTGGTACAAATTTAAAAAGGCATCTAATTTTCACATGTATGATTATTTTATACTATTTAGCTATGACAGTCACCTTTAGGCTTAAAAAATAAATAATATTAATATTCAGTAGAAAGAAAAGAAGGCCATATTTTTATTTTAATATAACAAAATGATTCTTTTTTTAATTTTATTTTTTTTTTGGTAATTAATTTATTTTTTATTGGAGGCAAATTATTTTACAATATTATATTGGTTGGTTTTGCCATACATTGACATGAATTCGCCTGGGTTTACATAAGTTCCCCCTCCTGAACCCCCCTCCCACCTCCCTCCTCCCTTTATCCTCTCTCTGGGTCATCCCCGCATGCCAGCCCCGAGCATCCTATAACATGCATAAAATGATTCTTTAAAATAATAATGTTAGTGCCACCTGGGAAGCCCTAGCAGTAATTATATAAAGGTATAACTTGTTTTGTGAAAGTGTTAGCATTAATGTTTAAGAACAGTTTAGTTCTTGAATTCTACTTTTACCCTCTGGATTTCCATATTAATTTGACTAATACCCAAATGGGGAGAAGAGTATTGGAAGAAACATCGACTGGGCAAGTTTCCTATAAACCTACAAATACAAAGCTGCTTAGTAAAAGCTGGTTTGGAGAATGTGACTTAAGTCCAGACTCAACTGAATCTTCTTATTCCTATGGCCCAGCAGATCAGTAGACTCAGACTCTATTTACTCAATAAACTCCACAGAAATGGGGCTGGATTCAGAAATATAATGGCAACTAGATTTATCAGAAACTATTGATAGAAAAATGTGGTCAGGAAGCCATGATTCACTTGAGCATTGCCCTTTAAGACAGAACCATCCTCACTGGTAAAACACAATCTAATAAAATTAAAAACTCTATCAAAATGAAGAACTATTAAATAGTGAAGAGAGAGACTAACAGCAATAGAGTTTCGATGTTTTTTTCTTCTCTGAGGTGAGATGGAAAGACTCTCTAGAAAGATATGATCACACACACACTTCCTAGAATATGTTTTCTGATGAGTTCTTTAGTAAATGGAGACACAATATCTTACAGTAAAGAATATGTAATTTAAAGTGACATAAAACAAATGGATTATGTGGCAGAGGAAGAAATGTTCCTCTACTCTTTCAGGTTCTTCTGGCTGATCTAAGAATTAAGTTGATATGAGACAGATGAATAGGATAAAATTAAACAAAAATTTTATAATATGTATACATGGGAGAGACCCAGGAAAACTGAGTAACTCACCAATATGGCTAAGTGCATGTGTGCTAAGCTTCTTCAGTCATATTTGACTCTTTGTGACCCCATGGATTGTAGCCCGCCAGGCTGCTCTGTCCATGGGATTCTCCAGGAAAAAATACTGGGGTGGGTTGCCATGCCTTCTTCCAGGGGATATTACTGACCTAGGGATTGAACCCATGTCTCTATGTCTCCTACATTGGCAGGCAGGTTCTTTACCACTAGCACCACCTGGGAAGTCCAAAATGCCTAAGCCTTCACCTTAAATACCATCATCAGTTATAGACAAAAGAGGATGTTGAAGGCAGTGGTTTGGGACCTCAAAGGGGAAGAAGGCAATCGACATGAGATGGAAAAACAAATTTCCAGTAAATAAATGTTTGTTAGGTCATGCAGAGATAATGGGACACAGAGGAGAATTTTACAAATAGATCTGCTAGGTTCCTCTCTGTTTGCATACCTAGTTCATACTATAGTTGTCTATGGTGGTATCTCCCTTCCTGGAATAGGTCCTCTGTCTGCAATCTTTAGGGACTTAGAGAGAAAGTCAGGTTTTTTCAAGTTTTTTTGACTTTGATTGTTTTCAGCTTGAAATAATCCATATGACAAAGAGACATTTTGGGGTAGCAGATTTTTCCCACTTACAATAGCAAAATTCAGTGTGGCAAAGATGCCAAACATTTCCGAATTGATCTATAGATTCAATGGAGTCAGCATTTTTGTCAGCTCTGAAAATGGCATGAAAAAATAAAGGTCAGAATAGTCAAAATACACTTTAAGAAATAAGAAAAATAAGGAATACATGCTGTATTAGCTACACTGTCTTAACAGTGTGGCTATTGGTTCAGCAATAGGAAAATAAATCGATTCAACCTAATAGAGTCCAGAAATAAACCCATGCATATGTAAATATTTGTTAAATGTAGAATTCAAGATTAGCAAGGAAAGAACAGATTTTTTTCAGGAAACGTTACTAAGTTACCTTTGTATACATGTGAAAAAAATTTAATTTGATTTCTACCTTATCCTGTCCACAAAGCAATTAATTTTAGACAAATTATTGCAAAAGCAAGAGAGTTTCAGAAGAACATCTACTTCTACTTATTGACTATGCCAAAGCCTTTAACTGTGTGGATCACCAAAAACTGAAAAATTCTTAAAAAGATGGGAATACCAGGCCACCTGACCTGCCTCCTGAGAAATCTGCATGCAGGTCAAGAAGCAACAGTTAGAATTGGACATGGAACAACAGATTGGTTCCAAATTAGGAAAGGAATACATCAAGGCTGTATACTGTCACCCTGCTTATTTAACTTATATGCAGAGTACATCATGAGAAATGCTGGACTGGATGAAGCACAAGCTGGAATCAAGATTGCCAGGAGAAATATCAATAACCACAGATGTGCAGATAACACTATCCTTATGGCAGAAACTGAAGAAGAACCAAAGAGCCTCTTGATGAAAGTGAAAGAAAAGAGTGAAAAAGCTGGCTTAAAACTCAACATTCAGAAAACAAAGATCATGGCATCTGGTCCCATAAGTTCATGGCAAATAACATGGGGAAACAATGGAAAGAGTGACAGATTTTATTTTGGGGGCTCCAAAATCACTGCAGATGGTAACTGCAGCCATGAAATTAAAAGAGGCTTGCTCCTTGGAAAAAAAGTTATGACCAACCTAGACAGCATATTAAAAAGCAGAAACATTACTTTGCCAACAAAGGTCTGTCTAGTCAAAGCTATGGTTTTTCCAGTGGTCATGTATGGATGTGAGAGTTGGACTATAAAGAAGTTGAGTGCTGAAGAATTGATGCTTTTGAACTGTGGTGTTGGAGAAGACTCTTGAGAGTCCCTTGGACTGCAAGGAGTTCCAACCAGTCCATCCTAAAGAAAATCAGTCTTAAATATTCATTGGAAGGACTGATGCTTAAGCTGAAACTCCAATACTTTGGCCACCTGATACGAAGAACTGACTCATTTGAAAAGACCTTATTGCTGGGAAAGATTGAGGGCAGGAGAAGAAGGGGATGACAGAGGATGAGATGGTTGAATGGCATCACCGACTCAATGGGCATGAGTTTGAGCAAACTCTGGGAGTTGGTGATGGACAGGGAAGCCTGGTGTCCTGTAGTCCATGGGGTTGTAAAGAGTCAGACACGACTGAGCGAATGAACTGAACTGATTGAGCTAAATGAAAATGACAAAACTATAAAGATTTTAGAAGATAATGCAAGTGAATATTTTCATTACTTGTGGCAGTGAAGGAACTCTTAAGACCAAAGAAACCTAAACTTACCACTTTAAAAAGAATTTGTGTTTGTCAGAATACAATATCTATAGAAATAAGAGAAATTGCAAAACAGCATAATATATTTACATGATATTTAACTGGTGTAAAGAAGCAAAATTTGCCACTCTAAATGTCTCTTTGGCACGTAGATTATTTCAAGCTATAAACAATCAAAAGGCTTTGAAGAAACCTTGACCTTCTCTGTAATTGAAGATGGTATTTAAGGTGAGGGATGAAGCCATTTTAATGAATTACTCAGTTTTTCTGGGTCTCTTCCATGTATACTTATTACAAGACTTTCATTTAATTTTCCCCTGTTAATCTGTCCCATGTCAATTTAATTCTTAGACCAGCCAGAAGAACCTAAAAGGGTAGAGGAAAATTTCTTTCTCCTCGACACTGACAATGGATTGGTATCCATGACATATAGATAATGTCTAGGATCAAAAGATACACTGTCTAGAGATCTAGTAGAAAATGGGGAAAGATCTTAATGGATACTTCAAAAAGAAGAAATTTGTAAATAGACGTTTATTAGAAAAAATGAAAATCAACCTATTTCACACTCATATGATTGAATAAATTCAAAAATCTAATAATTCCAACTCATATGAGTAATAAGTATGACTGTCATTTGGTACACCCTTTGGAAAATCATTTGACATTATCCAGTAAAATTGAAAATATGTATAATATATGATCCTGTATTCCTCATCCAAGGTATAATTATAGAGAAACTCATGCACATATGTACCAAATGACATGCAAAATAGTTTTTATTGCTCATTCTTCACAATAGTTCTGTATAGGATATAACCTGAATATCCATGAAAATTAGAATGGGGAAATAATGGCATAAAATGGAATACTATACAATACTGAAAATAAATAAGCTACTGCAGTGGGCCTTAGAAAGCATCACTACGAACAAAGCTAGTGGAGGTGATGGAATTCCAGTTGAGCTATTTCAAATCTTGAAAGATGATGCTGTGAAAGTGCTGCACTCAATATGCCAGCAGATTTGGAAAACTCAGCAGTGGCCACAGGACTGGAAGAGGTCTTCATTCCAATCCCAAACAAAGGCAATGCCAAAGAATGCTCAAACTACCGCACAATTGCACTCATCTCACACGCTAGTAAAGTCATGCTCAAAATTCTCCAAGCCAGGCTTCAGCAGTATGTGAACCGTGAACTCCCAGATGTTCAAGCAGGTTTTAGAAAAGGCAGAGGCACCAGAGATCAAATTGCCAACATCCGCTGGATCATGGAGAAAGCAAGAGAGTTTCAGAAAAACATCTATTTCTGCTTCATTGACTATGCCAAAGCCTTTGACTGTGTGGATCACAATAAACTGTGGAACATTCTGAAAGAGATGGGAATCCCAGACCACCTGACCTGCCTCTTGAGAAACCTGTATGCAGGTCAGGAAGCAACAGTTAGAACTGGACATGGAACAACAGACTGGTTCCAAATAGGAAAAGGTATACGTCAAGGTTGTATATTGTCACCTTGCTTATTTAACTTATATGCAGAGTACATCATGAGGAACGCTGGGCTGGAAGAAGCACAGGCTGGAATCAAGATTGCTGGGAGAAATATCAATAACCTCAGATATGCAGATGACACTACCCTTATGGCAGAAAGTGAAGAGGAACTCAAAAGCCTCTTGATGAAAGTGAAAGAGGAGAGTGAAAAGGTTGGCTTGAAGCTCAACATTCAGAAAACAAAGATCATGGCATCTGGTCCCATCACTTCATGGGAAATAGATGGAAAAACAGTGGAAACAGTGTCAGACTTTGTTTTTTTGGGCTCCAAAATCACTGCAGATGCTGATTGCAGCCATGAAATTAAAAGACGCTTGCTCCTTGGAAGGAAAGTTATGACCAACCTTGACAGTATATTAAAAAGCAGAGACATTACTTTGCCAACCAAGGTCCGTCTAGTCAAGGCAATGGTTTTTCCCGTGGTCATGTATGGATGTGAGAGTTGGACTGTGAAGAAAGCTGATCGCCGAAGAATCGATGCTTTTGAACTGTGGTGTTGGAGAAGACTCTTGAGAGTCCCTTATACTGCAAGGAGATCCAACCAGTCCATTCTAAAGGAGATCAATCCTGGATGTTCATTGGAGGGACTGATGCTAAGGCTGAAACTCCAATACTTTGGCCACCTCATGCGACGAGTTGATTCACTGGAAAAGTCTCTGATGCTGGGAAGGGTTGGGGGCGGGAGGAGAAGGGGACGACGGAGAATGAGATGGCTGGATGGCATCACTGACTCTGTGGACATGAGTTTGAGTGAACTCCGGGAGTTGGTGATGGACAGGGAGGCCTGGCGTGCCGTGATTCATGGGGTCGCGGAGAGTCGGACACGACTGAGCGACTGAACTGAACTGAACTGAACTGCTAAATACAGTGAGCATAATATGCTGAGTGAATGAAACAAGTCACAGAATTATGTAGACAGTATGACTTCATTTGTGGGCTTCCCCGGTGGCTCAGTTGGGAAAGAATCTGCCTGCAGTACCGGAGACTGTCTGTAATGCAGATGACCCAGGTTCAATCCCTGGGTCAGGAAGATCCCCTGGAGAAGAAAATAGCAACCCACTCCTGTATTCTTGCCTGGGAAATCTCATGGACAGAGGAGCCTGATGGCCTACAGTCCTTGGGGTCATAAAGAGTCAGACATGACTTAGTGACTAAACCACACATCGTGACCTCATTTAGGTGATGTTTAAAAATAGACAAAACCAAATTATCATGTTTAGGTATGCAAACATAGGGGCTTAAATATAAAGAAGCAAGAAAATAATTATTGAAAATTAAAGATGACTTTCCCCCAAGAAGGAAGAAGATGGGTTCAGGAAAGGATACATGTGAGATGGGTGATATATTCTGTGACTTATGGATGTTGTTGTTTAGTCGGTAAGTCATTTTTGACTCTTTGAGACCCTATGGACTCTAGCCCTCCAGGCTCCTCTGTCCATGGAATTTTCCAGGCAAGAATACTGGAATGGGTTGCCATTTCCTTCTCAAGGGGATCTTCCCTACCTAGGGATCAAACCTGAGTCTCCTGCATTGGCAGGAAAATTCCTTACCACTGAACTAGGAGGGAAGCCCTGTGGCTTATGATATTTCTGCACTACTAATTCATTCACCAAGTAATTGAAAATGTTTTAAAATTTCATTTATTCTCCAAAGAAATGATAGTTGAGAATTCTGACACTAGCCTATATATTTAAGACTATTGATCTCTTTATTTTTACCATGGTTAAAACTATATAGATATAGATAGATATTATTCTAAGTTAACTTCTTTCTTTCTTTCAAGTTTGATCTCCTGAGTTGTGTTTTCTAATAAAAGATTCAAACTGACAAAATTGAGAAAAGAAAAAGAGGTCAATTTCAGTTGGGATAATTGTTTCATAGAAAATATCATATTTGAACTAGGAAAGATACATGGCAGTTTGGTATTAGGGAAAGAGAGTTATGTAGCAAGCGAAAGCACAGATATGTTCAATGATTTGACAAAGAGACTAGTTTGACTGGATCATGCAGTACATGTATGGAAATAACTGGAGTTAAGTTCCCAAAAGTCAAAAAGTCAATTCTGGAAAGTTTCTCCATCTCTGTCCCTCTTTCCCTCTCCCTCCCTCCCTCCTTCTTTCTTTTCCTCTCTCCTAGTGCCCCCACCAATTAAGACAGTTCTCAGTCTTTAAATCTCTGCTTACTGTCACCTCCTTAGAAAGTCCCTTGCTCTCTGAATTAGGGTAAGCTCACCATTGCAGCATACACACATAATAACTGTAACAGAATAGAATTGTATTTCTTGCTTTAATAACACCATAGGGTGAGTGAAGAGACGCAAGACAGCCTTCCTCCACAGTTGCTCAGGAGGTCAGAACTATCCAGCTCCTGCGATCTTTATCATGTGCCTTCCGTGGTTATTCCTCAGTTCATCTCTGCCTCAAAAACCAGCATAGAAAAGATGCTGAAGAGATGCTGCATGGTGGGAGAATTTTAGGGCCCAGAAGCAGATCACTTCTACTGACATTCTAGCAATCAGAACTTACTCATTTCACCTTCGTTGGAATGAAATTAAATCACTCAAACAACATACCCCTTAAAGATCTTGGTAACAATTCTGTCTTCCTCACTGCTTACAGTGTCAGCTACATATTGGTTACAAAAAAAAGTCTTAGGCAAGTGTTATGTAGTCCTGGTCCAAACTCAGAGGGGTGAGGAATTCATGTGTGTTTCTTTAAGTTCAAAAGGAAAAAAAATAATTTTAATAATTTATTGTAGGCCACCTTGATATCTATTCTGTTATATAAAATACATTCATATTTGAAGAGTCCTGCCTCCCAAAATGGTTCTATTCTAAACTCAAATATTACTACTAAACACTTTTGATTCTATAAATAAGAATACATTTATAATATTTTCCTATGCATTTCTTTAGTGCCAACTATGAGATTATGGGAAATAAAGCAGATATAGGAAACATATATATTATGTTTTCCACCACATCCCCTCCTTGTGTCATGGCATAAAAATTTTTACTTTGAAGCAACTTAGAGCAAAAAAAAAAGAGAGAAACAGGAATACTTTTAGCATAGTAATACACTGGCAATTGACTTGGAGGTGATAATTCTGGTCCATATAAGTGTGCTGGAGTTTTGTAAAAAAAAGTTTTACTTTGAAGCAACTTAGAGCAAAAAAAAAAGAGAGAAACAGGAATACTTTTAGCGTAGTAATACACTGGCAATTGACTAGGAGGTGATAATTCTGGTCCATATAATTGTGCTGGAGTTTTGTAAATATTTGATCTTGATGCCTGTCCAGTGATGTGCATTCTCCTTTCTCTACTCACAACAAAGCCAAATGCTCTCTATATCAATTAGAAGAAAATTTTATATCACAAGAAGACTAGACCTCCAAGTCCAGAGAAGAGCCTTAAACCCTTGAGGTGGCTAAGGAGATTGAGGAGTCCCAGGGGAGAGGAGACAACTTTAGCTGCAGCCCAAACTTTACATCCACCATGCCTGACAAAGAGTGAATTAGGAGGATCAGTTTTGGTGGTTCATTCATAAAGAAAGCACAGTGCAGCACAGTCTTTTAATTTCACTTGGATGTTTCCTTTGATGGATGGTATCGTTCTGCTTTGCAATACTGAGAGATTATACAATTCCAATGTCTTTGTTCATAAATTGGGCAAAAATGTTTTCTGTATAACTTTCACTGTATCATTTGTTTAGTCTTAGCTATTGTTAAAAAGCAATCACATTTCTGAACATGATGTTTTCTTTTACAGAAAATCAGGCAGTTTACTTCAATTCCTTATTGTATATTTTGAGTTTCAAGTAGACTGCTGCTGCTGCTGCTGCTGTGTCACTTCAGTTGTGTCTGACTCTGTGTGACCCCATAGACAGAAGCCCACCAGGGTCCCCTGTCCCTGGGATTATCCAGGCAAGAATACTGGAGGTGGTTGCCATTTCCTTCTCCAATGTGTGAAAGTGAGAAGTGAAAGTGAAGTCGCACAGTCATGTCCGACCCTTAGCGACCCCATGGACTGCAACCTACCAGGCTCCTCCATCCACGGGATTTTCTAGGCAAGAGTACTGGAGTGGCTTGCCATTGCCTTCTCCGTTTCAAGTAGACAGGTCTGTGTAAATATTATGTGTCTGTGCACACTACCCTGACAAAATTGTTAGATGAGAATAATTGTTAGATTGTTGAAAGACTCAGGTTCATTCTAAACTCTCATTTAGTTGGTCAGTAACCTTTAAATTCACTTCTTTCTCCTCAAAAGTGAGAAAACAGTAAAATATCACCTGCACTGTCTAGAACTTGACGTTAACATGAGATCAAATGGGGTAGCATATACCAAATGGATTTTAAAGTATTAAATTATACACTAATGGAAAGGATTAAAGGGTAACGTAGAGACTGCACTACATGGAATGTTTTAAACATAATTCTTCATCTAATGAATACTTAGAGCATCTCCCACACGCATGGCTTGTGAACCCTGAAAAGGAGTGAGAGTGTATAAGGGAAAGGGGTGGATAAATTATTTGAGAAGCTCATGTTCCTTAACTCAAAGAACTTGTAATAAAATGGGAATCAGGACACAAAAAAATTAAAAACAAAATAACAATTTAAAGAAGCACAGGATTAGATGGTAAGAAACAGGGAGAGATAATTAGTGCTAAAAATATGTCTTTGGAAAGAGGTCCTTAAGTAAGTGCTGGAAACCCCTCCAGGCCTTTAATCCTTTAATTAACATTCCCTGGTACATTAATACATTTTCAAATTTTAAAGTCTGTATTTTTTTACAGAAGAAATACTTGAATATATTTTCACAATTCAATAATCTACAGAGTACAAGGTTAAAATCCCACAGTCTCCCCACTTTGGCCAATAAACGCCATTCCTAATCCTATCTCTCTCCCCATTAAATACCAGTGTTAATAGTTTGGTGGTGTGTGTCCTAGAACATTTTGTGCATTGATGCCACACGCATATGTAAGCACAAGTTTGTAACATCAATGGTATCATGATTTATATGCTATTCTGAAACTTGCTGTTTTTTTATTTAATAGTATATCTTAGCAATACTTTTAAAGCAATACATGTAACTATATCTTGTTCTTTGAAAGTGATTGTTGTTGTTTAGTTGCTCAGTCATGTCCGACTCTTTGCGACCCATGGACTATATCGTCCATGGAATTCTCTAGGCCAGAATACTGGAGTGGTAGACTTTCCCTTCTCCAGGGGATCTTCCCAACCCAGGGATTGAACCCAGTTCTCCTGCGTTGCAGGCGGATTCTTTACCAGCTAAGCCACAAGGGAAGCCTCCATTTAGAGATTTCTAATTGTCCCGTCTTAACAACCATAAAGTACCACTGTCTCAGACTCACAGGATGATTGATTTGTCAGCACGAGATATCACATGACATCACATCAGACCAGGGCACCCATTCTACATAAAGGAGGTAAAGAAGCCCATGACCAGAGGGTACACTGGTTGTATTACATACTGTAGCACCCAGAAGAGCTGCCCTGAGAAAGCATCAGAGCAGCCTCTTTACACACAGTCGAAGGACTATCTTAGAGACAATCCTCTGTGAGGACAGAGTGTGTTTTTTCTGGATGCAGTATGCACACTGGCTCAAGGACAACATAGAACTATATCTTCAGTAGGAAGAATATATGGCCTGAGGGCCAAATGTTTACCATTTAGACACCACAACTCAAGGAAGACCTCAAATGCTTTATCTTATATAAATGATCAAATCTTTCCCACACACCCCTAGCCAGATGTACAGCTGGAGCTCATCCTCTGTGTTCTAATCCTAGATCTCTGTCCATCCACAGGTATTCTCAGACTTCCATTCCCTGTTGCCAGGACACTAGGAATTTTCAACTCCTTTGCACTATGTACATAGTGTGAAGAGCACAGACATTTCCCTAAGGAATATCTGCATTGCCATCTCCTAATGCCAAACTTCTTAGCTACTCTGGTATGATGTTGGATGTGACCTCATGCCAAATACCAGGCTATGACTTCATAGTAGGACATGATCCTGATGTTCTCAAGAGATTCGATACCAATTTGCATGTTTTATGGCCCTCCAACCTTATAGATCAATTCTGGACTTAGAGTGGATTCGGTCTGAAATCTGATCTCCTTGCCTTCCTATTTCTCCTGGGAGGGAGTAGGAATAGGCTTTTTACCCTGTTTCACTTCTTTCCTAGCTGACACATTTTGCCCACTTACCGGTCAGACATAGAGAAGCAGATAGAAGGTCTTCATTATAATAGATCTAAATATATTATCCCGGTGACACTTAAATTTATAGTTTTCAATTGCATTTCTAGTCCTCTTCTCACCACCTCTAGGCAGAATTAATTGTTATCACATCTCTCACAGCACCTTATTCATATTTTTATTTTATCATTTAGCACACTGTCATTATAACTAGCTGCATGTTTGCCTTCCCCTGTGACTGTGACACCCTCTAGGACAGAGACTGAATCTTACTCCTCTCTTTACTTTCCCAAAACCTATCACGGGGCCTGATGTAGTGTAGGTATTCAATGAGTGTCTCTTCAACCTGTGAGCTGACTTAGTTGGAGCTGAGGCTTCATATGAAGGAAAAATGAAAGGGAGATAAACTTAGAAAAAAAAGTTGTAGTCAAAAAAAGAGAAAAAAAGCTGTAATCTGTTTATGGAGTGCCTGATTTTAGACCTTAATCCTCTAACACATATAAATTTCATTTCAGAGAATGAATGTTTCTGAAGATTTTCAGTGAGTCATAAATGCATTCTGAAAAATAAAAGTATCACTAGAGATCTGCTGTACAACAGTGTATCTGTAGTTAACAATGTTGTATTGTTCACTTACAAATTTAAGAGGGCAGTTCACATGTGAAGTGTTCTTACCACAGTTTAAAGAGAGAAACAGTTCAGAAGGAGAACACATTTGCAATACAACCAGATCTGTTACCAAAATAATTAATAAAATAAACTTTCAGCACTGAAAAAAAAAAAAACACAAGATATCACCAAAGATATTAAAGCATTTTGATAGTTTAATAGCAAATATTTGGATAATTATTTAAAACATCCTGATAAATTTTTAATTTATTTTTATTTAATTTATTGTGCTTTTTTAATTTATTTTTTCACGTCAGGGAGGATCAGTCTCAGAATATGAGGGAAAAAAGTGCAAAGTCATCTGACCTCTGCCCCACTTGGATGTCCATTATCACAAGTAGATGATTTAGATCATTTTCTTAAACAGATTTTTGAACACATTTATTATAAATTATTTTGATCTTTTCTAGAATTTTTTATAAGAGGGCAAACAAATTTATCAAAATAACCAGATAGGACATAGTTCAACAACACTACTACATATAAATAACATCATAAATGTATTTATGAAAATACACTATATGTTTGTCAAAGATTTCCTTCCTATGAAAAAAAGCGTCTTTTGTTTTTATGGCTGCAGTTACTGTCCGCAGTGATTCTGGAGCCCAAGAAAATAAAATCTATCACTATTGCCACCTTTTCCCCTTCTATTTTCTGTGAAGTGATGGGACCAGATGCCACAATCTTAGCTTTTTGAATGTTGAGTTTCAAGTCAGTTTTTTCACTCTCCTTTCACCTTTGCTTTTTAGACAGTTTCCACTGAGGAGAAAATAGAGTAAAATATGCCCTGTTTGAAGCAATCATGGATCTTGAAATATTTTAGTTTCCCAAGTTGCATATCATTTTGCATCTTTTCATCTGCAGGTATAAATCTGGAAATCTCTGCACACACTGGGATATCACTGTGTAATATCAAAACTTATCAAGGCCTATTTTATAGCAGAAGTTTAACTCTCTATGGCATCAATTTTGTCAAGAATATTCTGTCTTTTCCCACTGTGCTATATTGCTTCAGAGAACTGATTCTGGAGGCAAGTTATTCAAATAGATAAACTGCCTACATTTGTTTTTTCCCAAACAAACAACACCAACAAGGACAACAACAGAAAAATATCAGTAAGTATTCCAAGGCCAATTTCTCTTTTCACTATACATATAAAAATGTACAACATGTCCATCTAAAATAAATAGAATGTGTAACACACAGGAGAGCTTGGTATTGTTTTAGAACTTTACATAGGGCTACCATTCATGAAGTATCTATTTGCAACTGGCTATTTTCATTCATCATTAGATTTTGAGATTGAGCCACATCAGTACTCATCTGTTGCATTAATTTTAATAACTATATATTATCAATTATAGAAATATACAATGTTTTTCACCTATTAATGAAGGATTAATTATATTTTTAAGTATTATAAACATAGATTCAACAAGTTTATTTTTTAATTTATGCACCTCAAAAGAAATTAAAGGAATTTAAGATGCTTTTACTTCAATCTATCCTATGTCACTTCTTAAACTATTTCAGTTTGATTTTTGATTCCTCTATAACTTCTCTCAAGTTAGCTTTTTCAGAATGCTGCTGTTGCTGCTAAGTCGCTTCAGTCATGTCCGACTCTGTGCGACCCCATAGACGGCAGTCCACCAGGCTCCCCCATCCCTGGGATTCTCCAGGCAAGAACACTGGAGTGGCTTGCCATTTCCTTCTCCAATGCATGAAAGTGAAAAGTGAAAGTGAATTTACTCAGCTGTGTCTGACTCTTAGCAACCCCATGGACTGCAGCCTACCAGGCTCCTCCGTCAATGGGATTTTCCAGGCAAGAGTACTGGAGTGGGTTGCCATTGCCCTCTCCATTCAGAATGCTAGAGTGTGTTTAATCTTAACAATAGAATACACTTGTCAATTTATTTTTCAGTATTGTTTTTTGCATCCCACTCATCTTTCTGGGCTTCCCAGTTGGCTCAGTGGTAAAGAATCCACCTGCCAATGCAGGAGACATGAGTTTAATCCCTGGGTCAGAAAGATCCCCTGAAGAAATAAGTGGCAACCCATTCCATATTGTTCCCTGGGAGATCCTGTGGACAGAGGCGCCTTCGCCTTCCCCTCCTCTTCTTCCATCTCCTTCTTCTGTTTCAAGTCTGGTTTTGTATTTAACTTTTTTGCCTATGTTTATATTTTACCCAAAATATATTTGCTGAGGGAGGGTTTCCCACAGCAATTTAGTCTAATATACTAACAGGAACTCTCTCAGTTTCTCTATGAATTCATGAATATTTAAGGCTAGTAATTTTCTTAGTTGGCTGCCTTGGTTAGAAAAAACATTTTTTTAACTTAAAAGCATATCCTAATCTTTTAGCAATTTTAAGTATTTAAGGCTCCCACACTAAGGACCAATCTTTTTGACTCTGAGAAAAGCTGTAACTCCTTAAAGAAATTTGAAATAATTTTATTTTATAATATCATCTTCAACATCAAAAGTTTTCTTTAATGAATAAATTGATATATAAATCAACATTTCATTTGCTTCCAAACATCAAGGTCAGAGATTGATTTCTTAAAAATTCAGTTCCTCCTTTATCAAAGGATAAGGTTTAGACTCTGTTTTATTTTCCAATTTCCTATTTCCTCTCTTCTATCCACTTAAATGGCTTTTCTATTTTTTCTTGGTTTTAATATTTTTCAATTATTATAAGCTAATTATAGAACCTAGACTGTATACTCTAATGCCTTATATTTAAATTATTTTTCAGTGAGTTCTTAGCTTTATACTTTTGGTTCTATCTAACATTATAACCTTTGTTTCCCTATTTCACAGTATTTAGAGAGAGAAGGAGGAAAGTAAAAGAAAATGTGGACCCAGAACTTCTAATTTTTACAGAATTGTGTCATCAGTGCAGGCAAGAACTACAAAAAACATGGTATTTTAAAATTTTTTGTTTGTTTTCATTTTAAAGCAGTAATACATGAAGATTGATGTTTCCCAGGTGGTTCAGTGGTAAGGAATCTGCCCACAATGAAGGGATGTGGGTTCAATCCCTGGGTCAGGAAGATCCCCTGGAGAAGGAAATGGCAACCCATTCCAGTATTTTTGCCTGAGAAATCCCATAGACAGGGGAGCCTGGTGGGTGAAAGTCCTTGGGGTCGCAAAAGAGTTGGACATGACTTAGCAACTAAACAACAACATGAAGACTAAGTTGCTCAGAACTATATATTTTATTTCTAGGAAAACTTTTTAATCTGTCTTTCATATAATCAATTCCATTTATTTATTCAAATTGTAAAAACGAATGATAATTCCCAGTATTTTCTGTTTCTGTGGTGGTTTAGTTGCTAAGTTGTGTCCAACCCTTGCGACCCTATGGACCGTAGCCCACCAGGCTCCTCTGTCCATGGGATTCTCCAGGCAAGAATACTGGAGTGGGTTACCATTTCCTTCTCCAGAGGATCTTCCTGACCCAGGAATTTAACCCAGGTCTCTTGCATTGCAGATAGGTTCTGAACCAACTGAGCTACAAGGGAAGACTTCTCTTTCATAGGCTATTCATACTGGATTCTATTCCCTCTTTTTACCAAAAACTTTTACAGTTTACAACTAGGGCACATAAACTTTTACCAGGCATTTTATAACCTCACTTCTCAGAGCCAGATGCTCTGGAGCTTAAAAGAAAACAGAATGTGCAAGAATGTTCACTGATTATTAGTTGATGAGAAGTGTCATAATTTAAAAAGGGTCAATTAGCAAACCCCAATAAAGTTTTCAGAGGATGCATGAAAGTTAACCACACTTGATTCCTGCATAGAGTCACCTCACTTCAGTCAATGTATGTGCTTAAAAACCACATGTCAATTGAATATTTATAAATTACAGAATAAGTTTTCACAGATCTGAATTATCAATACAGATATACTTTATCATCATTCCTCATTGGTTTGCTATTGACAACAGCGCAACTGAAGTTTGGACTCTTCTGCTTTCTGCTTCTTTGTTGAACAAAAAACTATGCAATGCCCCAAGGGAGATTATAACTTAAGTGTACACTTCAAATTGCTTTGTGAAGCTAATAATTGTTGATTAGGAAAGAAAGGTACATTTACAACACAGAAACAACAATTGTTAAAATGTTATAAGTAATTCCTCTGGAAAATGTGAGGTGAAGACGGTGGAAAGAATCCTTTGAGGGCAAGTTCTTTCATAATTATCTCACTGAGCCTCACAGTGCTTCCAGAGGGAACGATTCTTGTTCCCATTTAACAAATTAGGATTAAAATCTCAGAGAAGTTAAGTGGCAGAGACAGCATTTGAATCATTCTCTCAGACTCCCAAGTCCAACTACTTTCTATTCTACAGTAGGTCTAGTTTGACTCACATCTGTAAGCTCATTTTTAGCATTTCTGGAAGAGATTTTGAAAATATACAAGCATGTTATCTCATGGAATAGTACAGAGTCATGTGGATTGAGGCAGGCACCAAAATCTCCAAATATATAAAAATTGTTATGTGTATTTTCTATTTATTATCATCATCTTTATTCAGAATTCGAGTATATTTTACTTTAAACTGAGTCATTGCTGTCATTTTATTTTTTTCTTTATTATCTTTTTTTAACCAAGGGAAAACGTGCACGCAGTTCCCCACTACCACAAATTATGCAGTGGAGTTTCCCGCATTTGGGGAAATCTCAGAGGTCAACACATCCGCAGTGCAATGGATGAGCCTCGTCCTGAGAGAGCCACCTTCGTGATCATGGTATCTCCCCTGCAAGGTAAGCTGTCATTTTAAACAGTGAAGGAAGAAACGCCTCCTTGCTAGTGCTGAATCATGGAAACTCCACTGTGTTACTTGTTCTTTGCTCAGTACATGTAGTTACCTCACGAGCCCTGCAATTTGCAGTCTTGTGGCTTTTTATTGCTAATTAACCCCAGGAAACAAAATACCAAGTGGTATGGTCTCCAGTCGCTCTGCATCTTGTCCTTGACCCAATCTTAAACCCTAAAGTTAGAAAGACTCCCTGGACTCTATGAAGGTCTCCTGAATTGGCATTCTACTGGTTTTTGTGTTGCTGTTGTCATTGATGTTTTTAATTTCCTCAGTATAGGAAGGCATAACTGGTCCTTGAGTTTGCCCACAGTTTTGGTCAACTGAATTAAACAGCAACAATTTCTTGAATTTTTCTGGTATCTAATGGTAACCCTTGGCCATTTTTTTTTTTTATCAAATCCAGGCTTTCCTTTATAAGCACTGTTCTAGTGATGGGGTGTGGGGGTAAGGACTGGGGATGTGGGGAAGGAAGGGACAAAGAGTTAAATCTCCATATAACCTTCAAACATCAGTTAAGATTTTTGTGAGTGACATGCACAAAGTTGGGTTTATTTTGTTTTGCAATGTGTAAAATAAAGAAGATGGAATGGAATCTTCGAGATAATTTAGGCAATACTTAAATTTCAGACTAAAGTAGAAATAAAGACAATAGAGGAAATAATTTGATTAGGAAGACATAATATAGGAATGACCAACTAAACTTGGGTACTGAATGTGTGTGCTGAGGATAAAGAAAAAGCAAAGAATATCTGGAATTTCATCCCTGGGAGCTAAAAAAAGGAAAAATAACACTGATAGAGAAAGGAAACTGGAAGGAAAATTTCACCGGGGTACTAGGGAAGAATGAGCAGATAATTGTTTTGGATTCTAGCATCTCTTTCAGAGGTCAGACTTGAGTTCAGGAGGTGACTACAGCTGAGAATGAAGTGATGGCCACTAAATCCATGGCCTGAGGAGAACTCTGACCTGTGCTGAATAAGAAAGAGAGGACTAAGAGATAAGTCTTGGGGTTTCAGAATGAAGTAGAAAAAGGAAAAAAGAAAAAGAAATAGCCAAAGGAGTAGAAGAAGCAGGAAAGTGAAGATTCATAAAAGTCAGAAGTGGGAAGAATTTCCCAAAGGAATACATCATGTAAGGAACTGAATATTGCAGAAGCTCTAGAAATTTTTTCCAGGAGATTGCTTTTGAATTTAAAATTTAAAGACTTTTTTTTCAGAGTTAAGTGTTATGATTATCCAAACAATCATACCAATAAGTGAGTGATAGGAAGACTTCTCAAATTTCATTACTTCAACATTTTTGAATATGGGAGAGCTGGGCAAACTAGATACATTGTATTAAGTCAGCCTTGGAGAAACACAAGAACTTCAGCTAATGAAAAATATGCAAATTCACCTCATTATATTTTAGTGTTAAGTGAATACACTGAGTAATATCCCATAAATGTACTATGCAAATTTGGAAAAGGTTTACAATTTGTTCCTAATGGTAATATAGAAAAATTAATTCTTAATTGCAATACCTAAGGCTCTAAGGACAAGAATTGGCTTCCCCATAGTTTTTAATGGAGGCATAAATAATCTTAACTTTGTGCACTTCTAACCTGTGAAATGGAATTCATTTATGTAAATAATCTATGTAATTTTTAAATAATATTTCCAGCAATATTGGCAGAATACATGGATGTTAATTCAGGTAGAATGATCTACTGTCCCATCTTGACCCAGTATTATACTGTGCTTCTCAAGACAAACCACTCAGTGCACATAAAATAAAATTAAAATTACCAATAACCCCTAAGTGAAGACAAGGCTCAGGGATCCCTAACAGAAACTTTTCCCTAAGCCCCAAACTCCCACCAAATAAGAAAGTCAGCTTTTTCTTCTTTTCTTTTTCCCTCTGCACTCTAAGCCACCATCCCAAAGAGTGGAGAAAGATCTGTCCACAAGGAGACAGAAATTATAACTTTATATTGCTATGAAAGATATGCATGCATGGAGCTTGTGATCACAGGAGGTTATTTACGTCTAAAAACTTGAATATTGTTGAGCCTTTATAAAAACTCTCTAATAAAATAAAGAGAACTCGGGAGGACTTGGGAGAATCAGTCAACTTGATTTACTGCAGATTGTTTACCTAGTCCAGGAGCTGGGGGCAATACCTGCTCACGATATTTATAAGGTAATTTTAAAGAAGTGTGATCAATCTGATACAAAAATCTCATGATTACATCATGTTTGGCTACTATTGATTCCATCAAAATATTTAGGATAGTAGAGGTATATTCATATTTGAAAATAGCTAGTGAAATCTATTTTAATAAGATTTATAACAGTGACAAACTAAACTTATAGCATCCCATTGTAAATAAGGAGTTGCTATGTATATATACATTTTTTTTTTATTGGATACACTTAAAAGTTCTTTGCTAAATTTTACATTTCAACTGGCAATTTTAAGTTTTCATTTACATGCTATGAAAGTAGTTGTAACATCTAAGTCATCATAAAAAACAAAGTTGTCATTTCTAGAATGAAAAATCAGGATGTCCCCAAAAGGCAACTAGAAATAATTAATGTGCTTTCTAAAACATGATTCTGTTTTATTTCACTTACATCAAATCTGTGGCAGAGAATATTTGAGAAACGGATGTGTTATTTAAATATTTTTTTCTCGAATCTATAACATACACCTTGCATTTACTTTAAAATTTTTAGGAAGCTGGAGTCCATAACATAAAGATTATGTATTATTTAATTACACACGAAAAATAATTCATAAAATATTCTGGCTCTTAGAAAATACTTCAGGTATTTTACAAGGAACAATATAGAGTACCAAAAATATATACAACTGCAGAAGCAATTAAAATCAGTAATAAAAATCAAACATAAAGTCAGTGTACCATGCCAAAGGCCTTTTGAAATAAAAGAGCTTTAAACCTACAGAACATAAAAAGAAGCTAATTCAGTGGTTGTCCTCAATTGAAAAGAGAGGACGTTCCATAGCCCTAGGCTAGCAGACAGAAATTCTTGAGCATGTACTGGTAAGTTTCAGAATGAAAATTATCTTGCCCTGAAAGTTCACAAGTCCTTTAATATTTCTCTTTTCAAGACACTCTAGTTGGAGAATAGTGTCACCAAAGAGATCTTAACAATAAGGGCCAATGACAAACATACAAGTATACTGTTTTTCTACTATCATATTAATCTCTTAACATTCTGGAGAACAAAGAAATTTTTTTAAAAAATTATTCAGTTTGTACTTCTAACATCAGTCAAGGTCCTTGAGAAAGTTTAAAAAAAAAAAGCACTTGTGGATAAAATGGACAAATAGAAGATAGTTTTGAGCAAACCAAAACTACATCTTTCTAGGAAAAACAAAAGTAAATGAAAGCCTTTTAATATGCATGACTTTCTGATTGGGTAGAAAAATGCATTCTTCAGGAATGAACCAAAAGAAGATCTTCATATATTTGCTGCCAAAATTTTAAATTACTGCTTTAAAACAGAGAGGACAGAGTCTACTTAATCTTTATAAAAACCAAACCGCCCACTTCTTTATACAAATGGCCTAATGTCTCTCCAGGACTCTGATCTCAGTGCAAATTCATTGGATCAAATATAAAATTCTTATTCCCCTACAGTTATGAACTCCAAGCCATAATGATTTTAAATGGCTTGGCATAAGGTTGAGATATGGAAAATGGTACTTTTGCCACCAAAAGTATATATTCTAGTGTATTTTGAACAGATATATTCTGCTGAGTATATTTTTAGTTTTTCTAGCATAGGTGTGTTTGAAGAAAAAACTTCACACCTCTTTTCCACCTAATCAGAGGAGGCTTTGTGAAATTCACAAGGATGAAAGAGAGAAAAAGAACACTCATAGATAGGAGAAAAGTTTTCTGTTTCTTTTCCTCTTACATTAGCAGAGAAGTTGAAAAGATAAAAAGTGAGAAGTTATAAAGGACAGAGAAAGCAGTTTACCTTAAAAAAAAATTACTTAAAAATTTTTAAGGTCAGAAAACAACTTCTGCCTGCTAACTACTCATGATCTAGCTTTATGTCCACACTATACCTTTGACAACAGCCTGATGCTGACAGCTTCTGTCAACCACTGTCAATATCACATACTGGCCCTAAACATGGTACAGAGCATATTCTGTGCCAGCACCATAGGACCAAAGAAAAACATTCGCAATATGTTTGATCTGACATATATTTTTATATATGTTTTATTTGAACTATTCTCCATGTTTGTCTTAATTCTAAAAATAGAGTAAATGTTTGATGTCAATATCGCCTTAACAATCCAAAATTGTCAAATTGGTGTGTATTTGAGGGGCTGTCATGTTGGTCTGACAGACTTTCCTCACATCTTAGTCCCTTTCATGTTTTAATGAGGAAAAAGTAACTACAACAAAGTGTTTACATAATATTTTTATTGTCATCCTAGCCTTAACTCTATTTACACTCAAATTTTATCACAAATAATAAGTTGGCTTTATATTCCAATAAGCCTTTCAGTTCATTCTGAAACCTTTTGGTACATCAACATTTTGAGAGAGTTAGCTTATAATCTTTAACCCTTTATACATTTAAAATGTCATAAAGGGTTTTTATAACTACCAAAGTTAGGCTCTGAAAGCCCCAAAGATTACAAACCCACATTCAAGTATGTGTATATATATTTCATTGTGTATCAGTGTCACAATGGAATGAAAAGAGCATTGAGCTAAGGGTGGCGTCACCTGGCTTCTGCCATTGACTCTTAACTGCTGAGAAGATTCAAGCAGCACTGAACAAGTCCATGGGCATTATTCTTGTAGCCTACAGAGGTGAGAGTCACATCTTAGAATTTGCTGTGCATATTTGCAAAATTACATTCAGTAGTCCCATCTAATGAATCCTTTAACTTCAAGACATTGCAAACTTTGCTGTGATTCAATTCCTTCAGAAAAAGGACTAGAGAATACTGAAAGTTTCTGCTAGCTTCTGAACCGTAGATCTTTATGATACTCAATGGTCTCCTCTAATGGCTTAGAAGCCATTAGAAATGCCTCATGTTTCCTTTTGGTTCTATGATGAGCCAGGAGTACTCAGTGCTAAGCTTACACATGACTTTGCCTGCGTAGTCAGTCATGTCCAACTTGTCGGGACCCCATGGACTGTAGCCTGCCAGGCTCCTCTGTCCATGGGATTTTCTAGGCAAGAATAATGGAGTTGGTTGTCATTTCCTTCTCCAAGATGCAGCTTTAGCAGTTGTATTTCAAAGACAGGAGTTGGCCAATTGAGTAACTGAAGTTAACAAAGAGTCAGAGTCAAGAAATAGTTTTAGCTAGGGAAGTTCTCAAAGAGTGAAACAAGATGGCAAGGAAACACTGCTGTAAAAGAACATTACTGTAAAAGAACAAAGAATAGGACATTTTAAGGATAACACACATTAATTGGCTTTTTTTGGTGCTCTCACTTACTAGTTCAGGCACGTACACTTTTGTTTAGGTTAATTTTATTCTTATAGGGCGTTTCTTGTCACTCTTAGAACTGGCTTCAGAATTAGCTAACATTAACAAATTCAAACGTCTCATGATAAAGTATCAAGTCCAAAGAAGGAAATGCTTTAAACTATTTGAACTGCTTTGGGTGTATAATTGTATTTCTCAAAAACATTGAGAATTTTCCACATTATTGGACACATGACCAAGAGATCTCAGGAAACACTTTTGGAAACTGCTTGATTATAACTTAAACTCCTTTCTAAAAAACAGAAAAGGTTAATTATTGTTTGGCCTTTTCTTTAAGAGAAAATGTAAATCTGATTTTAAAGTTCTACAGATGTGTTTCCTCTCAACAGTATGTCAAATACTAGATGGTACAATTTAAAGACACTCTAAAGTAAAAGCTGGCACTGCAGAATTCAGTCATTCATTGGCAAAGTTCACTGAACATGAGATGATAATTGGGACAATTAAGAAATGCTTTCAACATTTTGAGCCAAAATTATTTAAACCTAGATTTTCATACATAGCTGAAACAAATTTGAAGGCAAATTAAGACTTTATAGATAAGCAAAAGACAACACATTATTTCCCAGGCTCATTTCCAAAAAAGAAAGAGGAGGAGAATGCCAACAAAATGAAAAGGAGATCCAAGAAAAAGGAAGTATTGGGAATCAAAATAACCATCCAGAATACATTAAAAAGAAGTCTCAGTGTGACAGTGGAGCAAGTGTTTTATAAAGCAGTTTTTCTTTGTTAGAACAGAAAGTCAGAGAGATCAAAGATGTCTTCAAGAAGAAAGTAGATATGATTGGGACTACATAAACTATGTAGGATCTTAATGGTAAAATGAAGGGATATTTGACAAAGGAAAAGAAAAGACAATTAGGAAAGCAAAAAGCTCAACAATGAACAAATGTAAAATATTTTGGCATAATTTTGGCAGTTGCTATCGTGTGAAAAAAATGAATTTTATCATGACACTTGGAATAATCTCCTCCAGCAGCACTGGTTTAGTGGCCTAAGAAAATATTTTGTTGGCAATGTGTAAGTAATGCCATAACAATAGAAATGGAGTTTATAGCAGAATTTGACAGATGAGTAGAAATTCCAAATTCCTCACTTTGTAATGTTGAGATTCAAGAGACACTCCAATATATATTGATCTAAAGAATCAAGGGTTAGTGCTATTTTAATTGAAGTATAGTTGCTGTACAATATTATATGTTACAGGAGTCCAGTATTAGTGATTCACTAATTTTAGAGTGTTAGTTTTTCTAATTATGTAGCAGAAATAAAAATTAGTAATTAACAAATATTGGGAGAAGAGGAAGAGAGGGGATAGTAAATCTCTTCTGTCATAGTGAGAAGATATTAGATTTTATCCAAATTATTGAGTGAATAAATAGCTGTATGAGAACAGTTTTTAGTGTTTTGAGGTTAACTGCCAGAAGTGTAAACCTATAGGGTTAAAAAGATTCAGTTCAGTTCAGTTCAGTTCAGTCGCTCAGTCGTGTCCGACTCTCCGCGACCTCATGAATTACAGCACGCCAGTCCTCCCTGTCCATCACCAACTCCTGGAGTACACTCAAACTCATGTCCACAGAGTCGGTGATGCCATCCAGCCATCTCATTCTCCGTCATCCCCTACTTGCATGATATTTAACTGAGGGTTGAAAAGAAAAGGGAGAATTTTACTTGTTTAAATTTATTTCAAATATGTGTAATATTTTATAATTTTACTGAAAAATGTCTGTATAATATGATCTCAACTCCTGGTATAAATCTTTCTTTAGTGTAAACAGTGCCCTTAGTCCCTTAGATAGATGGTCATAATCTAGAATCATTTTTGTGGACTTACTTTTCCTGCTGTTTATAAGACTGGTTGATTTTATTAGCCAGTATGATATTCACTCTACTGAGACCTTTGAGATATATTCCTGTTTTAGTACCCTGTCATAAAAATATCTTTGTCTCATAGATAAATTGTGTCTTTTCTTTTGCAAGAAAATAAAAATTGTGAGGCCTTTAGCTCTCAAGAAACTTAAAGCCATTGCTCATCAATGACCTGAGTACTAGGTAGCTATAAGCTCGCCTAAGTGCCTTAACTTTTATATCATCTTTTCCTGGTTTTATTCCTTTTACTGCCATTGACAAATAAGGCATTTTGAAAGCTTCCTTAAGTGCTTGAATATGTGGAAATTTTACTGATGTTAAATACACAAAAAATTATTAGTTCTACTGGTGGCTCTGGTAGGAGACCCATTTCAATTCCTGGGTCAGGAAGATACCCTGGAGAAGGAAATGGCAGCCCTCTCCAGTATTTTTGCCAGGGAAGTCTTGTGGACAGAGGAGCCTGGTGGGCTACAGTCCATGGGTTGCAAAAGAGTCATATATAACTTAGCAACTAAACAACAAGAACAAATCATAACAAAGGTTTATTCCAATCAAAATTGTATCCACATTTTCCCCTAATACATTTTAACTTAATCATACCAATTAGATATAATGTATTATATACCCACATCTCTATCAGAGTGCTATGAATGTCACAGGTGCCCAAAAATCATTTCCATGTTGAACTGACTTAATCATGGTTACCATGGTTTTTCAATTTATAATCAGCAGTAAAAATGTTTCCCAAGTTACATATAAACAAAAGAAAAGTGTTTTACCTCTTAGCTACTTTTATATGTGCTAATAAAATTCTCCTGAAAGAAACAAAGCAAATATAAAAGACTAGCTTGTGATTCATAAACATATAATATTGCAGTTACCTTTCTCTGGATTACTTTAAATGCAGTTTTGACTTCTAGAAGTGAGGATGCAATATGGACAATAAAAATCCTTCTGATATAATCTATCATGAATGATATACAATAGTGAGATGCCTTTTTTCTACAAACTGCATTTAAGAACTATCTGAAGCTAAACAGAGATGAGAGGGAAAAAACCCACAAAATTCTAATATCCTTTGAGAAAAATCAATTTCTACATCTTTAATTTAGAGCCCAATCTGCCAAAACACTCACTAGCCTCACAAGTGGAAGTTTGTATTCAAGGGTTATTGAGCAGAGATGTTTCCCTCTTGCACCACAGTCATAGAAGTACTTTGAAAAAATGACATTGTATCATTAATTCATAGTGAAGGATCAGTGCTTCAGTATCACTCAGATCTTTCTTTTTCTCAGAGACAGGCACACCAAAGTCCCTTAACATCCTGAGAAGGTGATGATATCAACAGAGTAGGATATTTTGTTTGTTTGCAGAGGTACAAGGTAAGTCTGGTCCATGGTATGATATGGAAGCCACAGGCTGGCGTACCAGTCCTCAAATTTTACGCCCACCAGCCTGAAGCACAACACAGGAAGTTCCCACTATACAGTTAGGTCTGGAAAACAAATTTATGGTTCCCAAAAAGGAAAATGGGGGAGGAAGGGATAAATCAGGAGTTTGGGATTAGCAGATATTTGTTGTTCAGCTACTAAGTCATGTCCAGTTCTTTGTGACCCCATGGACTGCAGCACGCCAGGCTTCCTTATGCTTCACCATCTCCCAGAGCCCACTCAAACTCATGTCCATCGAGTCAGTGATGCCATCCAAACATCTCATCTGCTGCCGTTCCCTTCTCCTCCTGCCTTCAATCTTTCCCAGGATCATGGTCTTTTCCAATGATTTGGCTCTTTGCATCTGGTGGCCAAAGTATTGGAGTTTAAGCTTTAGCAGACACAAACTACTATATATAAAATAGATAAACAAAAGGTCCTACTGTATAGCACAGGGTACTATATTCAGTATTTTGTAGTAAACTATAATGGAAAAGAATCTGAAAAAGAGATATATATATGATATATATATGAATAATATATATATTATATAAAAGATATATATATGATATATATAACTGAGTCACTTTGCTGTATACAAGAAACTAGCACAACATTGTAAATCAACTATACTTCAATACAAAAACAAAATGTATGATTAAAAAATTAAGTTAGTTCTTTAGGTCCTGGCATCATCAGCAAAAGGCTAAAATTATATAATAGTAGCTTTCCTGACGGAGAAGGCAATGGCAAGCCACTTCAGTACTCTTGCCTAGAAAATCCCATGGACAGAGGAGCTTGGTAGGCTGCAGTCCACGGGGTCGCTACGAGTTAGACATGACTGAGCGACTTCACTTTCACTCTTCACTTTCAAACATTGGAGAAGGAAATGGCAACCCACTCCAGTGTTCTTGCCTGGAGAATCCCAGGGACAGGGGAGCCTGGTGGGCTGCCGTCTATGGGGTCACACAGAGTCGGACACGACTGAAGTGACAGCAGCAGCAGCTTTCCTGAGATACCATATTTAGATATTGGCAGCCGTTTACATAAATATATGTATTTGAAAAGATATCTAGCAACAAGTAGACATTAAAAATAGGAAAAAGGGTAGGGATTTTTTCCTGGCATGAAGGAAGCAGGATAAGTATGACAGCAGAGAGGAAAGACCCGTGAATGGGACAGAATGAAGAGCCATGAGCCACTTTAAGAAGTAGGACATGCTGAAAAGAGGGAGCAGAACTAAGAGGGAAGGGGGAAGTAGCTTGATTTCTAAACATTTCAGATTTTTCTGTGGTCCCTCATGCATATTGAAATAGAAAATGGTAAATGAAAGGTAAAATTGATCATAGAATACAGTAGAATTTGATTAGAATTTGTATCTTCAGGCTTCAGCAGTATGTGAACCGTGAACTCCCAGATGTTCAAGCAGGTTTTAGAAAAGACAGAGCCACCAGAGATCAAATTGCCAACATCCGCTGGATCATGGAGAAAGCAAGAGAGTTCCAGAAAACCATCTATTTCTGCTTCATTGACTATGCCAAAGCCTCTGGCTGTGTGGATCACAATCAACTGTGGAACATTCTGAAAGAGATGGGAATCCTAGACCACCTGACCTGCCTCTTGAGAAACTTGCATGCAGGTCAGGAAGCAACAGTTAGAACTGGACATGGAACAACAGATTGCTTCCAAATAGGAAAAGGAGTACGTCAAGGCTGTATATTGTCACCTTGCTTATTTAACTTATATGCAGAGTACATCATGAGGAACGCTGGGCTGGAAGAAGCACAAGCTGGAATCAAGATTATTGGGAGAAATATCAATAACATCAGATATGCCGATGACACTACCCTTATGGCAGAAAGTGAAGAGGAACTCAAAAGCCTCTTGATGAAAGTGAAAGAGGAGAGTGAAAAGGTTGGCTTAAAGCTCAACATTCAGAAAACAAAGATCATGGCATCTGGTCCCATCACTTCCTGGGAAATAGATGGGGAAACAGTGGAAACAGTGTCAGACTTTATTTTTTTGGGCTCCAAAATCGCTGCAGATGCTGATTGCAGCCAGGAAATTAAAAGACGCTTACTCCTTGGAAGGAAAGTTATGACCAACCTAGATACCATATTAAAAAGCAGAGACATTACTTGCCAACCAAGGTCTGTCTAGTCAAGGCTATGGTTTTTCCCGTGGTCATGTATGGATGTGAGAGTTGGACTGTGAAGAAAGCTGATCACCGAAGAATTGATGCTTTTGAACTGTGGTTCTGGAGAAGACTCTTGAGAGTCCCTTGGACTGCAAGGAGATCCAACCAGTCCATTCTAAAGGAGATCAGTCCTGGGTGTTCATTGGAAGGACTGATGCTAAAGCTGAAACTGCAATACTTTGGCCACCTCATGCGACGAGTTGACTCACTGGAAAAGACTCTGATGCTAGGAAAGGTTGGGGGCGGGAGGAGAAGGGGACGACCGAGAATGAGATGGCTGGATGGCATCACCGACTCGATGGACATGAGTTTGAGTGAGCTCCGGGAGTTGGTGATGGACAGGGAGGCCTGGCGTGCTGTGATTCATGGGGTCGCGGAGAGTTGGACACGACTGACTGAACTGAACTGAGCTGATAATGCAGAAGAAGGCAGAGCACCAAAGAATCGATGCCTTTGATGTGTGGTGCTGGAGAAGACTCCTGAGAGTCCCTTGGACAGCAAGGAAATCAAACTAGTCAATCTTAAGGGAAATTAACCCTGAATACTTGTTGGAAGGACTGATGCTGAAGCTGAAAGTCTAATATTTTGGTCATCTGATGTGAACAGCCAACTCATTAGGAAAGTCCCTGATGTTGGGAAAGATTGAGGGCAGGAGGAGAAGAGGGCATCAGAGGATGAGATGACAGGATGGCATCACTGATGCAATGGACACGAACTTGGGCAAACTTTGGGAGATGGTGAGTGACAGAGAGGCCTGCAGTGCAGCAGTCCATGGGGTTGCAAAGAGTCAGACATGACTGGGTGACTGAACAACAAAGACATAAAGCAGGAAGATAAATCACAATCATTTGTAAGCAACAACCATTTACTTTTTCTTGAGGAAACATTTTTGACCAGAGCAAGACAACCCTCTAAGAGAAAATAGTAATACAGAATGATTAATTCTGAGTGAACTTCTTCTAAAGAAAATGAAACCTGAAACTACTTCTTGAAAAAGAACACTAAGTTATGAGTAAAACATCAGCAATGATTCTCAACTCTTGCTGCATATCAGAGTCATCTGAGAAGACTCTGAATCCGAAGACTCAGCCCCTTCCAAAGATTCTAATTTAACTAGTCTCAAATGGGACCCAGGCCTCTACATTTTTAAAGCTTCCTGAGCAATTCTAATGCACAGCTAGAGTTGCAACACCAGGAGAAACCATGATGCAAGCTTTAGGGTCTTAGAAGGTTCAGAAGCTGTTGCTTCAAGTCTTTGCTTGCATGTAATTCTTGTTTCTTCTCATTTGTTTTTACCACTAAACTGTTGAAATCACCATTCACAATACCATTCACAGGGATGCTCTAGAATAACCCTCCTGTTGCATGACAGACCCAGATTTAATCAATTTGATGAGGACAAATTCTTCAATTTTAAATGGTACGCTTGTGTTGGGATTCTCATTATTTTTTTTTAAGGGTGTTGATCACAAAGGATAGCCTGGTTTGAAAAAATTTAGCTTTTCAAACCAGTGACTGTTTGGTTGTGGGTGGGGGGGTAGGACAGATGATAGGGTAGTGTAAAAAAGAGAGTTTTATTATAAAGAAGCATGAGAAAACAATGGGGAGTGGATATGTTCGCTATCTTGACAGTGATGATGATTTTATGGGTATACAGATATGTCAGAACTTATCAAGTTGTTCACTTTAAACATGCTTTTTATTGAATGCCAATTACAACTCAATAAAGTTTAACATATAAAAACTCACACTCTAGTCTCATGACTTACATAAAAGGTTTTCAAAAAGCGTTTAATTATTTTATATCTTCAAATCAGTGTCTAAGTGTCTTTAAATATCTGTAAATTCAAAATCAAAAGTGATAAGAAAGATCCCATGCCCAAAGCATCTCTCCTACTGCTGCTGCTGCTGCTAAGTCATTTCAGTCGTGTCCGACTCTGTGTGACCCCATAGACGGAAGCCCACCAGGCTCCCCCGTCCCTGAGATTCTCCAGGCAAGAACACTGGAGTGGGTTGCCATTTCCTTCTCCAATGTGTGAAAGTGAAAAGTGAAAGTGAAGTCGCTCAGTCGCATCCGACCCTTAGTGACCCCATGGACTTCAGCCCACCAGGCTCCTCCATCCATGGGATTTTCTAGGCAAGAGTACTGGAGTGGCTTGCCATTGCCTTCTCCGATCTCTCCTACTAGCCTATGATAATACCTGAAACTCCTTTAAGTGGTGGAAGCCAAATCCATGAATGCTATTTGGAAACTGTAATGTCCTTATAACAGTCGTCGTACAAGCGCCACAAATTCACACCTATCTCCCACAGAAAGAAAGACTCTCACAAAAACAGTAAATCTGGGATAGAAGGAAAGTGAGAAAATTAGGAGCACAGAGGCTACCCAGTTTACACTAGGAAGCTCTGGACATCCAAGTAGTTGGCATAGTGAAGCTGCTGTAATGGCAAAGGTATCTGAACAGAAGTTATAGTCATCACAGAACTACAAATGCCAGAAATAGCATCACCTGCAAACTAACCCTTACTGGTTTTACTGGCACTGCTAAAATATTTGTTCTTTAGGAGTACTTTTATGAATTGTCCTTAAATAATCAATATCCTTGTGGTTGTTCAGGAAGGCGCTTTACTTATTAGTGTTCTTCAAATGCATTACTCTCCTTAAATATAGAAAGCAGAAGATAAAATTGTCACTTTGATAAGGATTGACTAGGTTCTATTAAATTTCATATGCACAGAGTCAAAGAGGCAGATGCTGGGATATGCAGTCGCAAAATCTCCACATAAATAACAGAGTAAGAACTGCACATAACAGAGAATTTCTAACTTAGTAAAACCCCACTGGTGACTCTATGGTGAAACAGTATGAAGAGAATGTAAGTTTAAAATGAAGAAAACACTCTGAAGCTGGTAGTTTTCAATTAATACTATAAAATAAAGTGTTTATGTTATCACAGTTCTTTGATTTTTTTAAAAAATACATGCATATTTTTAAAAACATCTTCCATTACTACCAAATTCCAGGTCATATTTATTAGAAATGACAGGGGCAAAATTTATATAATTTTCCATTGATAGGCAAAAATCACCTTTTGTGTTAGCCTAGTAAATCATCTATATTACAAAGTCGTTTATAGTCCATCCAGAGATATCTAGTAGGATATCAAAGAGTAATTATAATCATGCATGAGTGTAAAAGGAAACACTTGAACTGGGAAGAACAACTTCTGTCACTCTAGTTGTTTCCTAATGGTTTTCCCAGAGTAAAGGCTTTAATGGAGATTTTTACTATTATTCTTAATTAGATGAGGCACCTCTAGGGAGCTGGTGTCTTGTGAATCAGATTCATTTACTGAGAACCATGACAGTATTCACAAGGAAAAATAAAAACAGTAGAAAAATGGATTAATGTGCAAAGTGTTGACAGTCTCAAGAGAAAGGATATTTCTGCAGATGGGAGAAAACTGAGAATGTTTATACCCAAAAGAAACCAGTTGAGTGGGAAAGATGGAAGCAGGGAAAATAAGGAACTTGAAGCCAAACTAAGGAAGGTAGAAGATAGAAATAGAAAATAAGGTTTAGAAATAAGGGCATGAACTATATAATTTAAAGAAATAAATATGTGGGAAATCATGAAATTAAAATTTAAGAATATGGGAAAAGGAAGAAGCAAAACTCTAAATCATAAAGCAAAAATTGAGATCATTCTCACAATAACAAAGCTTTGGTACATATACACAATGGAGTATTTTTCAGCCATTAAAAAGAATGCATTTGAATCAGTTCTAATGAGGTGGATGAAACTGGAGTCTATTATACAGAGGGAAGTAAGCCAGAAAGAAAAACACCAATACAGTGTACTAACGCATATATATGGAATTTAGAAATATGGTAACCTTAACCCTGTATACGAGACAGCAAAAGAGACACAGGTGTATAGAACAGTCTTTGGGACTCTGTGGGAGAAGGTGAGGGTGGGATGATTTGGGAGAATGGCATTGAAACATGTATATTATCATATGTGAAACAAATCACCAGTCCAGGTTCAACGCATGATACAGAATGCTTGGGGCTGGTGCACGGGGATGACCCAGAGGGAGGATAAGGGGAGGAGGGAGGTGGGAGGAGGGTTCAGGAAGGGGAACTCATGTACACCCAGGGCGGATTCATGTCAATGTATGGCAAAACCAACCAATATAATAAAAAAATAAAATTAAATTTTAAAAAAAAGGAATAATGGTAGGAGGTTGAGCAAAATTTAAAATCTTTAGAAGGAGATATCAATAAATAAAGAAAACATATTTCCTTTGAAAAATTATAAAGTCCAACAAAAATGAAAACAAAAATCTTAAAGCCTAAAGAAATGTGAAAGTAAAGAAACAAGTGTGAAGGTGAAAATGTAATTAATCTAGCTATCAGATTTGTACATGTTGAAATTTTATTTATTCTTCTCAATACTTTTAACTTTAAAGCATAAATTCAGTGGTCAGAAGCCATAGGTTTCAGAAACAAGATCAATAAAGATAAATATTGTCTAAGTAACCACTATTTTTCTCCATGGTCTTTATATAATAACACTTGGATATGCTCAGTTGTGTCAAACTTCATGACCCCATGGACTATAGCCCACCAGGCTCCGCTGTCCATGGAACTTTAAGTCTAACCACTTCAGCTGTAACTCCATGGGTGTATTATGTGTGTGTGTGTGTGTGTGTGTGTGTGTGTGTGTGGTCTTACATCATACTTTTAGCAGAAGACAGAAAGGGAAATACAAACTTTAAGGGAAACACATTAATCAAACATTGAGAAGTTGGCTGGCAAGAAGAAAGGAGTGTTACAGTAATCGTTCGGGATTGGGACATTTAGGAAAAGTTCTGTGTTGGTAATAATTGCTGAAAGGGGGAAGGAAAAGAAAGAGGTAAGTTTTTGGCTCTGAGCTCTACTCAGGGCAAGGAGAAAAATACTAAGGAGTAAGTAATTCCTCGAAAGGAATAAGGAAATTATATCATCTCTGCTGCTCAAACACAATAAAAGCCAGGACATAATGCATTGTGAAATTTTCAGACAGCACAAAGACAGAAGCATTCATTCTATCTTGACACATGGACTATTTAATACAGGGATGGTATGCCTGCTGCCCAACCTTGCTTACCAAAAATGTCAGGAGGAATTTAGGAACTCATGAAGGTCTTTAAACTAATGAGTAGGGCACAGAAATGTTTGTTTCTGAGGCACAGCTGGGGAAAATGAATTTATCTACCAAACACACACAGAATTGTAGACCAGTTGAAATATATTGGTTTCACCTAAAATGTTGTGATTATGAATGTTCTTATGGGCTTCATCAGAAACAATCTGGTCTTCTTTCCCCACTCTCCTTGATTTGAATCCCATATTTTGGTTGACAGTTCCCATTTCCCTTCCTTATTTCTGGTCTTTCCTCTAGAGCTTTAGATGCATTACAGGACAGATTTTCTCAGCTATCATCTCATATATAGCATGATTAGGTTTGTGCTCACCTTTTGCCATCCTAAATTCCCCACTTCTTTCTCCCTGGTCCAAATTTCCCAGTCTTCAGTAACCATTGGGTACAAACATGCATGATTTGTTAATATTCAAATTTCAATTCATATCTGCAAAGACAGGACTTCATGTTAAGAGTTTCTCCAAGTCCCTTAAACATTTCCCAGACTCTCTAGAAAGTGTCCCATGACTCTGAAGCTCTCACAGTGCCATAGGGATGTGCACAGCTGCAAAGCATACTCCTGTCCCCTATTGTACACAATACCCCTCCTCCAGGAAAAATAGATAACATGTTTCATGGGATCCTTCAGTGAAAAGGAATCCTCCCAAATCAGTCTCTAGCCTCTCTACTTTGATGACTCAGACTTAATCCTTGAACTGGATCAAGTTCAAGAACATGTGGCACACCCTCCTCTCATTGCCCCAGTATCATGTGTTTTCCCCAGACATCTGGGCAGAAAGCTTTCTCCTCCAAGCAAGTAAAACTCTCAGACACTTTCCTGAAGGAGATACTACAGTTAAGTCTCTATGTGAGTCTTGTCCAGGTTAGGTACAGCTGGACTTGTCCTCCTAGAAGGCAGAGACACCTAGGCTCTCATTCCTTCAAGCTATAAAATTGGATTCCACTTTTGATACAGTATCTTCTATTCCACATAGCCAAGCCATCCAAGACTCATTTGTCCTTCAGTCTCTAGATGTCTGAGAATGATTTGATGGTGTTCAGAGACAGCTCATCAGTTCAGTTCAGTTCAGTTCAGTCGCTCAGTCGTGTCCGACTCTCCGCGACCCCATGAATCACAGCACGCCAGGCCTCCCTGTCCATCACCAACTCCCGGAGTACACTCAAACTCATGTCCACAGAGTTGGTGATGCCATCCAGCCATCTCATTCTCTGTCGTCCCCTTCTCCTCCCGCCCCCAACCTTTCCCAGCATCAGAGTCTTTTCCAGTGAGTCAACTCGTCTCATGAGGTGGCCAAAGTATTGGAGTTTCAGCTTTAGCATCAGTCCCTCCAATGAACATCCAGGATTGATCTCATTTAGAATGGACTGGTTGGATCTCCTTGCAGTATAAGGGACTCTCAAGAGTCTTCTCCAACACCACAGTTCAAAAGCATCGATTCTTCGGCGATCAGCTTTCTTCACAGTCCAACTCTCACATCCATACATGACCACGGGAAAAACCATTGCCTTGACTAGACGGACCTTGGTCGGCAAAGTAATGTCTCTGCTTTTTAATATACTATCTAGGTTGGTCATAACTTTCCTTCCAAGGAGCAAGAGTCTTTTAATTTCATGGCTGCAATCAGCATCTGCAGTGATTTTGGAGCCCAAAAAAACAAAGTCTGACACTGTTTCCACTGTTTTTCCATCTATTTCCCATGAAGTGATGGGACCAGATGCCATGATCTTTGTTTTCTGAATGTTGAGCTTCAAGCCAACCTTTTCACTCTCCTCTTTCACTTTCATCAAGAGGCTTTTGAGTTCCTCTTCACTTTCTGCCATAAGGGTAGTGTCATCTGCGTATCTGAGGTTATTGATATTTCTCCCAGCAATCTTGATTCCAGCTTGTGCTTCTTCCAGCCCAGCGTTCCTCATGATGTACTCTGCATATAAGTTAAATAAGCAAGGTGACAATATACAACCTTGACGTACACCTTTTCCTATTTGGAACCAGTCTGTTGTGCCATGACCGGTTCTAACTGTTGCTTCCTGACCTGCATACAGGTTTCTCAAGAGGCAGGTCAGGTGGTCTGGGATTCCCATCTCTTTCAGAATGTTCCACAGTTTATTGTGATCCACACAGTCAAAGGCTTTGGCATAGTCAATGAAGCAGAAATAGATGTTTTTCTGAAACTCTCTTGCTTTCTCCATGATCCAGCGGATGTTGGCAATTTGATCTCTGGTGCCTCTGCCTTTTCTAAAACCTGCTTGAACATCTGGGAGTTCACGGTTTACATACTGCTGAAGCCTGGCTTGGAGAATTTTGAGCATGACTTCACTAGCGTGTGAGATGAGTGCAATTGTGCGGTAGTTTGAGCATTCTTTGGCATTGCCTTTCTTTGGGATTGGAATGAAGACTGACCTCTTCCAGTCCTGTGGCCACTGCTGAGTTTTCCAAATCTGCTGGCATATTGAGTGCAGCACTTTCACAGCATCATCTTTCAAGACTTGAAATAGCTCAACTGGAATTCCATCACCTCCACTAGCTTTGTTCGTAGTGATGCTTTCTAAGGCCCACTTGACTTCACATTCCAAGATGTCTGGCTCTAGGTCAGTGATCACATTATCGTGACTATCTTGGTCATGAAGATCTTTTTTGTACAGTTCTTCTGTGTATTCCTGCCACCTCTTCTTAATATCTTCTGCTTCTGTTAGGTCCATACCATTTCTGTCCTTTATCGAGCCCATCTTTGCATGAAAAGTTCCCTTGGAATCTCTAATTTTCTTGAAGAGCTCTCTTGTTTTTCCTATTCTGTTGTTTTCCTCTATTTCTTTGCATTGATCACTGAGGAAGGCTTTCTTATCTCATACTGACTGACAAAAGCCAACTGTGATTGTCAAAAGTCTGGTGAGCCAGTTAATCTTGAATTGGCAGCTTGAATTCAGTCATTGTAAAAGTATTTACACCACGGAAAGTGGGCAGATTATCAAATCAGGGCTTTTCCCCCAAGAAAGTCAACTGTTAAATATTTACTAGCACATCACTGGATAAATCCACTATTTTCATGCAGAATGGTACAATTCATTAATACTCAAAACTTCAGAGTAATCTGTCAGCTGTTCTTCTTGTCTTTTTTTTTCCATCTCACATCCACTTATCCAAATCAAATCACTGAATATTTTAAGATTTATATTAGTTCCTATTGCCAAGGGGCTCAAATGTAAATATGAAGTCTTTCAATATGTTGCTATCTATCTTAAAAAATGGGTTACAAGAGATAACCCATGTAATGTACTTAGCACAATGCTTTGGGCCTTAGCAACCATTCAGTAAATACTGGCGGTTTGTCAGTATTATTTTTATTAGCACTAATTTGCTATGCATTAAGCTCATCTTCACTTGCATTTTAAAAAACCTCCATATCATTCTTTGATACATTGAAGTCTTTATATCTACAAGTTTATTCTCCAGCTGAAGTGTCCTATTCTCCTTTCCCTTAACAGATATTTTCAGATACACAGCAAACCTTAGCTTTCTCAAGAGTATATTCTGAATAACACCAGATCACAATTATCTGTCCAGTTTCTTAATCCCTTTAGTACATTTTTTTACCCGAGGTCATGGCAGCAACACAGAGGAGCAACCCCATGTACAAGTGGCAGTGGCTGAGCGGGCTTAGGAGGGCCGAGAGGAGCTACTCCATGTTCAAGGTCAGGAGGGGCGGCTGTGAGGAGATATCCCTAGTCCAAGGTAAGGAGCAGTGGCTGCGCATTGCTGGAGCAGCCGTAAAGAGATACCCCACGACCAAGGTAGGAGAAACCCAAATAAGACAGTAGGTATTGTGAGAGGGCATCAGAGGGTAGACAAACTGAAACCATAATCACAGAAAACTAGTCGATCTGGTCACATGGACCACAGAGTTATATAACTCAAAACTAAGCCATGCCGTGTGGGGCCACCCAAGACAGGTGGTCCTTGTGGAGAGGTCTGACAGAATGTGGTCCACTAGAGAAGGGAATGGCAAACCACTTCAGTATACTTGCCTTGAGAACCCCATGAATAGTATGAAAAGGCAAAATGATAGAATACTGAATGAGGAATTCCCCAGGTCGGTAGGTGCCCAGTATGCTGCTGGAGATCAGTGGAGAAATAACTCCAGAAAGAATGAAGGGATGGAGCCAAAACAAAAACAATACCCAGTAGTGGATGTGACTGGTGATAGGAGCAAGGTCCGATGCTGTAAAGAGCAATATTGCATAGGAACCTGGAATGTTAGGTCCATGAATCAAGGCAAATTGGAAGTGGTCAAACAGGAGATGACAAGAGTGAATGTCAACATCCTAGGAAGCAGTGAACTAAAATGGACGGGAATGGGTGAATTTGACTCAGATGACCATTATAACTACTACTGTGGGCAGGAATCCCTTAGAAGAAATGGAGTAGCCATCATGGTCAACAAAAGAGTCCGAAATGCAGCACTTGGATGCAATCTCAAAAAGGACAGAATGATCTCTGTTCGTTTCCAAGGCAAACCATTCAATATTACAGCAATCCAAGCCTATGCCCCAGCCAGTAACACTGAGAAAGCTGAAGTTGAACAGTTCTATGAAGACCTACAAGACCTTTGAGAACTAACACCTAAAAAAGATGTTCTTTTCATTGTAGGGGACTGGAATGAAAAGTAGGAAGTCAAGAAACACCTGGACTAACAGGCAAATTTGACCTTGGAGCACGGAATGAAGCAGGGCAAAGCCTAATAGAGTTTTGTCAAGAGAATGCACTGGTCATAGCAAACACCCTGTTCCAACAACACAAGAGAAGACTCTGCACATGGACATCACCAGATGGTCAACAGTAAAATCAGAGTGATTATATTCTTTGCAGCCAAAGTTGGAGAAGCTCTATACAGTTAGCAAAAACAAGACCAGGAGCTGACTGTGGCTCAGATCATGAACTCCTTATTGCCAAATTCAGACTTAAATTGAAGACAGTAGGGAAAACTACTAGATCATTCAGATATAACCTAAATCAAATCCCTTATCATTATACAGTAGAAGTGAGAAATAGATTTAAGGGACTAGATCTGATAGACACAATGCCTGAGGAACTATGGATGAAGGTTTGTGACATTGTACAGGAGACAGGGACCAAGACCATCCCCATGGAAAAGAAATGCAAAAGAGCGAAATGGCTGTCAGAGGAGGCCTTACAAATAGCTGTGAAAAGAAGAGAGGCGAAAAGCAAAGGAGAAAAGGAAAGATATAAGCATCTGAATGCAGAGTTCCAAAGAACAGCAAGGAGAGATAAGAAAGCCTTCCTCAGAGATCAATGCAAAGAAATAGAGGAAAACAACAGAATAGGAAAGACAAGAGATCTCTTCAAGATAATTAGAGAAACCAAGGGAACATTTCATGCAAAGATGGGCTCGATAAAGGACAGAAATGGTATGGACCTAACAGAAGCAGAAGATATTAAGAAGAGGTGGCAAGAATACACAGAAGAATTGTACAAAAAGATCTTCATGACCAAGATAATCACGATGGCATGATCACTCAACTGGAGCCAGACATCTTGGAATGTGAAGTCAAGTGGGCCTTAGAAAGCATCACTAACAAAGCTAGTGGAGGTGATGGAATTCCAGTTGAGCTATTTCAAATCCTGAAAGATGATGCTGTGAAAGTGCTGCACTCAATATGCCAGCAAATTTGGAAAACTCAGCAGTGGCCACAGGACTGGAAAAGGTCAGTCTTCATTCCAATCCCAAAGAAAGGCAATACCAAAGAATGCTCAAACTACCACACAGTTGCACTCATCTCACATGGTAGTAAAGTCATGCTCAAAATTCTCCAAGCCAGGCTTCAGCAATATGTGAACCATGAACTCCCAGATGTTCAAGATGGTTTTAGAAAAGGCAGAGGCACCAGAGATCAAATTGCCAACATCGCTGGATCATGGATAAAGCAAGAGAGTTCCAGAAAAACATCTGTTTCTACATCATTAACTATGCCAAAGCCTTTGACTGTGCTGATCACAATAACTGTGGAAAATTCTGAAAGAGATGAGAATACTAGACCACCTGACCTGCCTCTTTAGAAACCTGTATGCAGGTCAGGAAGCAACAGTTAGAACTGGACATGGAACAACAGACTGGTTCCAAATAGGAAAAGGAGTACGTCAAGGCTGTATATTGTCACCCTGCTTATTTAACTTATATGCAGAGTACATCATGAGGAACGCTGGGCTGGAAGAAGCACAAACTGGAATCAAGATTGCAGGGAGAAATGTCAATAACCTTTGATACGCAGATGACACCACCCTTATGGCAGAAAGTGAAGAGGAACTAAAAAGTCTCTTGATGAAAGTGAAAGAGGAGAGTAAAAATGTTGGCTTGAAGCTCAACATTCAGAAAACAAAGATCATGGCATCTGGTCCCATCACTTCATGGGAAATAGACGGGGAAACAGTGAAAACAGTGTCAGACTTTATTTTTTGGGGCTCCAAAATCACTGCAGATGGTGATTGCAGCCATGAAATTAAAAGACGCTTATTCCTTGGAAGGAAAGTTATGACCAACCTAGATAGCATATTAAAAAGCAGAGACATTACTTTGCAACCAAGGTCCGTCTAGTCAAGGCTATGGTTTTTCCCGTGGTCATGTATGGATGTGAGAGTTGGACTGTGAAGAAGGCTGATCGCCGAAGAATTGATGCTTTTGAACTGTGGTGTTGGAGAAGACTCTTGCGAGTCCCTTGGACTTAAAGGAGATCCAGCCAGCCCATTCTAAAGGAGATCAGCCCTTGGTGTTCATTGGAAGGACTGATGCTAAAGCTGAAACTCCAATACTTTAGCCACCTCATGCAAAGAGTTGACTCACTGGAAAAGACTCTGATGCTGGGAGGCATTGAGGGCAGGAGGAGAAGGGGATGATAGAGAATGAGATGGCTGGATGGCATCACCGACTTGATGGACATGAGTTTGAGTGAACTCCGGGAGTTGGTGATGGACAGGGAGGCCTGGTGAGATGTGATTCATTGGGTCGCGGAGAGTCGGATACGACTGAGTGACTGAACTGAACTGAACTGATTAGCAGTTGTAAATACAATACTACTAATATTGTTCTGGGTTTTTATTTTTTGTGCATATATTGTTTTTCATGATAAAGTATGGGTTTCTTAAGAAACTTAATATCAACTTTTGAGGATGATTTTATATACATATGCACATGGCTGTGGACTTCATCTCTTCGTAACCACTTTCAATAAAATATCATTCATGAGTGTGGATGCTGTGTACAGTAAGCCTGCTTGACCAAACACAGTCTATGATTCATGAGCCTTCTATGATACATTCTACTTTTCACCAGGGGGAAAACAGAACTGTAAGGCAGAAACTGTTACCTCCTTCCAAGCCCTGACCCCTTTGGTACATCCTTATCTTCTTTTATCGCTAAGGCCAAATTAGAAATAATTAAAATATGAAGCAGTTTTCATTTATTTTTATTACTTCATAATTCCAGCCATTTATAACTCATTTAAAATTGCCCATAAATATCAGGATTATGTGGCAATAAAAGTAATTAAAAAACAGAAGTTAGAACAATGCAAATGGCAAATACTTCCCAAACTTAATATGAACACTGTCAGCAGAAAGGAAGCCCAAACTCAGAAAGGATGAGATGCAACTCACATTGGAATTTCAATGTCATGAATATGCAGTCAGAGTCCATTCCCAACAAAGAGAGTGAGGGAATTTGCTTTACATGGCTAACAACCTCCATGTGACCAAATAGGCCCTGATCCATCAAAGGAGGGAAGCTAAGCACACTGATTAGTTCTATGTCTATTCTGACTGCAGTTGTTCCCCTGGGATCTTTTCAGGGTTGAATATTAAATCCATCAATATGTTCTCTATTCAAACCAAGATGAGAAGAGGTTTATGGAAACTGCAGGGTCCGAGATGAAGGTTATGACACAACCTATCCAATTCTAAACTTAAAAGATACAAAACTTAGAGAAGAGAAAAAGTTATTTTTTTCCCAAAATATATATCATATATACTGTATTTATATGTGAGAGTGAGCAGGGATGTAAGCATATTTTTATGTGTGTGCATGCATTTATTTCATTGATGGACTATTTGATGTGCCATTAATGCAGTCTTTGAGCTATAAGCAACTAGGCATAAAGATCGATAAATTAATGTCAGCATTGTTTGAAAAACACAGTGACTTCATCACCTTTAAATCATTCTCTTTGGATCAGAATTATTCCTAGGGGTTCAAATATTTATTTCCACAAAGCACTTGATAATATCCATAGGTATACCAAAATGAGGATGAGCATGGAGAAAGCCACAGTCTCCTAATACATTAATCACAAACAATAATTGGGACAGTGGTTTATACCACCTCAAGGAAATCATAATGTATTTTTTCAGTCTTGACATCCTCATGATCCTAATAATGCCTGCAACCCTAGCTAATAACTATGCATGCATTTATAGAAATAATATATTATATATATATGCATATATAAAATGTATATATATATTTTGCTGCTCCATACAGGATTTTAATTCCTGACCAGGGATGGAACCCATGCTCCCTGCACTGGAGGCTCAGAGTCTTAACCACTAGACCACCAGGGAAGTCTCTAGAAATGATATTTTTTATAGGAAATTTTCCATAATCATTATTAACAAAGAAGAACATTTTTCTGAGTAACAAACTAGTTATTAATCACCAGCATGTGCTGCTGATTTCAATGATGTCAATGGAGAGGCAAAATCAGTAGTCAATTGCAGCAACTAAACTTAATAAAGAGCTTCCCTGGTGGCTCAGATGGTGAAGAATTCACCTGCAATGAGCAGACCTGGGTTTGATCCCTGGGCTAGGAAGATCTCCTGGAGAAGGGAATGGCTACCCACTCCACTATTCTTCCCTAGAGAATTCCATGGACAGAGGACCCTGGTGGGTTACAGTCCATAGAGTCACAGAGTTGAACACACTTTCAGACTCATCAAAAATGACTAGTTTTAAAAAGATTAGTGGAAAATGAAAGATGCCCATTGACTTGCATTTACGTCTGCCAATGAAGCAGGAGGACATTAATAAGCACAATTTTTTAGTTAATTAAATCAAATTCTATTACTTAAATTCCTAAGTTGAAGACTCTTAAGGAAGAAGTCAAAAGTGTTCTTTCAGGCAAGCTCCATTGCAAAGCTAGCAGTTCCCTGCTTTCAGTCACAAAATGTCGCAGACTAAGAATGACAGGGCAATTGAATTTTCATGGATTGGATTAGGGCTGATTCTAAAGGAGGGAGAGTTTACTACCAATAATGAAATGAAATATTTAAATTAAGTTTCAGGTTCAGCACAGCTTCCCTGCAAGATGGCCCTGGAAGCTGTCTCTGAATTTCTCAATACAGTACATCACCCCCTACATAAATTGCACATTTATGCAAATAAAGCTGCAAAAATGCAAGAAGATGGAGTGCAAATTTCTTTTTTACCCATCTGAAGCACTGATTCAAACCACCATAAGAAGAAAGTGTAGTATTTATTTCAACATCAACTTTTGGAAAAGATTGCCTCTATTAAATTTTTTTAAAGGAAAGAAGAAACGAAGAAAAAGAAAAAACAATCACAGTGAACCTTTTACTTAAAAGCATCTGTTTTCCATGTACCTCATTCAAATATAGAAACTGAAGGCAGAAGGCTGTTATCAGAGAAAAAGGTAAAATTGCATTTTAACATCTTTAGATGCAATCTATATCTTTTTCTTCTCTTCTGCTCTATTTATTCGTAGACTATTCACAACTTCACTCAAAATATGTTACCAAATCACTAACTCTACAAACAGAATTTTTCAAAGCCTTACAACTGCACTGAGGAAGCAATTCTAAAAATTCAATACAATGATGAGAAGATACATCCTGTACGTAAAACTCTAGTAACTACTGATGGCACTGGAGGGCAAGAAAAAATTAGGGTTTTACTTCATCTACTGATAGCTTGAACTTACAGGGGTGGAAAAAAAAAAAAAGGATTTACTACCAAAATGAATGAAAGGCAAAGCAATTTAAATTTAGGTACAGATAAAAGTTATAGAAGAACCAGTTTTCAAAAGCCAGGGAAAGGTGAGGAACTTTTGAATCTGTCTATACCACCACACAAAGTTTGTGTCCACAGTACTGCTACTGTCATTCCAGCTACAACTACTTTTGAGTATCTGTTTCCCATTTAACCCAGACAATCAAGAATTCACTCAATGAGCATTTAGTAGCTGCCTGTCCTGCTGTTATCATATTCCATGATCTATAGGTGAGATAGGATTTAAGACAAACATATGTAAGTCCACATAATATGCAATATTTGCTTTATGCACAGGGCACCTTGAAAATCGCCACTGTTATTCATCTTAGCCGTTAGAGGAATATTGTGACTGATTTAACACTATCTATAAGATAATGCTATATCTTTACCAAGTAGAAATTTCTTGGCTTGGCGGGGGAAAGCCTATAATTTTTTCAATATCATTTGTATACTTTTTGTAACTTGTTCAAATACAGAAGTGAGCGTGTTTACTTTTTCATTTTTTAATACCATAATTTCCAATACTTCTACCACTGGTATAATTTCCAATTCTTCTATAACTAGTATGGTTCAGTTTTAGTAACTGGTGTTCCCTGGTGGCTCAGCTGTGAAGAATCTGCCTGCCAAGCAGGAGATGTGAGTTTGATCCCTGGGTAGGGAAGAATCCTCTGGTTGGGAGAAGGAAATGGCAACACACTCTAGTATTCTTACCTGGAAAATCCTCTGGACAGAGGATCCTGGCAGGCTACAGTCCATGGTGTCTCAAGGGTCAGACATGACTTAGTAACTAAACAACAACAAAATATTAATACAATTAATACTGAGCATTGACATTCAAGCATTGTTCTTTTTTCCAACTACCGTTATTTTTTTAAATCACCACTATTGATTCCATTTGAATTCCACTAGTTACATTCATCTAATCAGAATTCTATCACCTAAAAATATTTTACTTATTTATATTCAAGCCTATTACTTTTGCATCTATATATGCACAAATATAATTTTAAGTGACAGATATTTTCGAAAGTAATTTACAAATATATAAACATATTTATGACACAAATATACATAAGTGTCTTAAACAAGACATTTACTTATCTTTCACTATAGCATAAATGTTTTTCAATGATAATACAATAATGGTATAAACTATTCTAATGCCTGCAAAATAGTTTATTATAAAAATTTTCAATAATGAATTAGAAAATGTATTTGACTAATTTAACTAATTTGTTGCTAAATATACAAGTTCATTCAAGAACAAATATTCAGTTTTTATTATGGATCACGCACTGTTCCAAGAATTTGAAATACAGCAAATAACAAAGACAAAATTTTTGCCCTCCTGAAGTTTACATCCTAGTTATGTTTCTACTCCAATAAAATTTCATACTTAATTGCAAAAAGCTTTCAAGCTGCAGAGAAATTCAACAATTCTGTGTGTAAAGTAAGCAGAGAGATTGCGTCGTGTTTGGGATTACCAAAAGGTTCCTTGAGGGACAGGATGTTTCTGCTGCCATATATTCTATTTCCTCAGTATCTATTCCCAAGATATAGATTCCAAGTATCTATTCTCTTTAAGAATCAAAGTAGGAGGTGGAGGAGGAGGAGGATGCTCTGTAATTGCACCTTCAAGAGATTTTGCCTCCCTTCCCTCCTCCCCCGATTCCAATAAGACTATTTTCCTTGACTTTTCCTACGTAAAAAAATCTGGATCATTGACTGAATAGTGGTGACTGGAAGAACTAATCCCCGTTTCAAGATTTGCTCCTTCCCTATAACTGGCTGCAGGACACTTTTGTTTCAAATGAACTCTCACATACTGGGTTGTGGTCAGCGCAACCTGCTCACAATCAAGTAACCAACATTATTTATAGTATCACTCCAGCTCTCTGTACTTGTACATGTTTGTTTATGTGTGTGTGTAAGTTCCTTAGATGGCAGATGCTGTCACACAGACATGTTTTAAGATCTGACACCAATATATGCTAAGCTCCTCCCCTTCAGATAAGAAAAAAGAGACCCAAAGAGGTTAAAATTTATCATTAGAAGGATGAACGTGTCTGAAAACTCTAATTTGAAAAGATACATGCATCCCAATGTTCATAGCAGCACGATTTACAAAAAGCAGGGCATGGAAGCAACCTAAATGTCCATTGACAGATGAATAGACAAAGAAGATGTGGTACATATATACAATGGAATATTACTCAGCTATTAAAAAGAATGAAATAATGCCATTTGCAGCAACATGGATGGACCTAGGGACTAAGTGAAGTAAGTCAGACAGAGAAAGACAAGTATCATGATGTCACTTATAGGTGGAATGCATATATCTAAAAATGATACAAATGAACTTTTTACAAAACAGAAATAGATGCACAGATATAGAAAACAAACTTATGGGTACCAAAGGGGAAAGGGGAAGGAAGGATAAATTAGGAGTTTGGGAAAAACAGATGCATACTACTATATATAAAAATAGACAAATATCAAGGACCTACTATATATCACAGAATATCACAAGCTATATTTGATAGCTAATATTTATGGCAGAAAGTGAAGAGGAACTCAAAGGCCTCCTGATGAAAGTGAAAGAGGAGAGTGAAAAGTTTGGCTTGAAGCTCAACACTCAGAAAACGAAGATCATGGCATCTGGTCCCACCACTTCATGGGAAATAGATGGGGAAACAGTGGAAACAGTGTCAGACTTTATTTTTTTGGGCTTCAAAATCACTGCAGATGCTGATTGCAGTCAAGAAATTAAAAGACGCTTACTCCTTGGAAGGAAAGTTATGACCAACCTAGATAGTAAATTAAAAAGCAGAGACATTCCTTTGCCAACCAAGGTCCGTCTAGTCAAGGCTATGGTTTTTCCAGTGGTCATGTATAGATGTGAGAGTTGGACTGTGAAGAAAGCTGATCGCCGAAGAATTGATGCTTTTGAACTGTGGTGCTGGAGAAGACTCTTGAGAGTCCCTTGGACTGAAAGGAGATCCAACCAGTCCATTCTAAAGAAGATCAGTCCTGGGTGTTCATTGGAAGGACTGATGCTAAAGCTGAAACTGCAATACTTTGGCCACCTCATGCGACGAGTTGATTCACTGGAAAAGACTGATTCTGGGAGGGATTGGGGGTGGGAGGAGATGGGGACGACAGAGAATGAGATGCCTGGATGGCATCACCGACTCGATGGACATGAGCTTGAGTGAACTCCGGGAGTTGGTGATGGACAGGGAGGCCTGGTGTGCTGTGATTCATGGGGTCACAGAGAGTCGGACACGACGGAGAGACTGAACTGAACTGAATAAACTACAATGGAAAATAATCTGGGAAGTCTACGGCCATACCACCCTGAACGCGCCCGATCTCGTCTGATCTCGGAAGCTAAGCAGGGTCGGGCCTGGTTAGTACTTGGATGGGAAAATAATCTGGGAAAAGCATATATATACATATGCTTTGCTGTACACCTGAAACTAACCAACCTTGAAAATCAACTATACTTCGAAACTATATATATAAATATTATTTTTAAAAAGATGCACATGTCTGACAAACCTGGATATTTTTTCTACTGAACAGACCATGTTTCTGTGATACATGGCCCCATAGTTGACTCTGAAACTCCTTGTAACATGTCTAGCCTTGTTATGCCACTCTTCTGAGTATAAGAACAGCACAGGTAACTGTACCAGACACCCAACCGAATAGCAGTGAGGGTGAACTTAGTAAACAGCACGGTAAGAAAAGGCTTTCTTCTCTCCAGCTCAGCAACCCCTTCCACACAGGCAAACACAGACCTCAAGAAACAATACTACTGTCAGCGAACACTAAGTAGACAACGATGTCAGCAGACATTAGGAAGCCACCGGACACAAAGGTGGCACACTGTGGCCATGGTTTGTCCTTGGGTTCTCCTTCTGTAAGGTCCTGGGAACCAGATGTGGTACTTCAGATGATGCCTTAGGAACAGAGAAACTGCTCTGTTGGCTGTGAATGCTGCATCTCTCAGGAGTGGTATAGGGAGAGTCCCCAGTTTGACAGTTAGGTGATACAATCCCAAGCTTTGGCCTAAGATTATACCTGGGCATGCTTCTGATTAAAGGGGCCACACCTAGACTCTGGACACCAGTGAGAGTGAGGTCACATTGGGGCTGAACTATGGGTGAGCCCCCCAGGATTCAGCATGCTCTGAGAGCTGTCCTTGGGGCAGAGAGAAGACATAAGTTTGAGTGGTAAGGTGGGAGGGTAGTCATATTAACTTTTATTTTAAAATGAATTTTGACTTCTCATTATCCAAGGTGATGAAATAGTGCATTTAGGTTGCATGAAATGGCTCTTATTGAAGAATGTGAATTTTTTTATGTGCTCTCAGAAAAGCATTCCACAATGCTGCAGAGAATTATACAAACAAGAATGCATATACAGGCTGTATATGTATATGCATGTATATATATATACACATATATAATTATACTTATAAATAATGCTTTCTGTAACTTAAACTTGTTAGGAACATAGAATATATACAAGTATTTACATTCAGAATTTATTTTAAACTATTTAAAGTAGTAAAATTGTCAGATATATACCATATAATTAATAGAATTTCTTTCTAATTTAAGCTTCTAAGGCCATGAAGCAATTATACTAATTCCTTTTCTGCAAAAATTCTTCTAAATTGTAAATCCAAAAACCACTCTTAAAGGAGTTTTATTTTAGATTTGAACTGCTCAAGACAGGTCATTACAAAGCAAACAAAACAAACCAGCAATGTGTAGATAACATTTTTTCCTTCAGAAATATTTTTAAAATATTTAAATCATCTAGATTTTAATTCATAATTTTAAATACATACATTTAAAATTAGCAAAGCATACTCTAATAATTTGAAAGGTTTCTAAGAAAATATATCATCTTCCTCTTAATGTTCACAAATGTCAGGAATTTTTCTGTTCTTTCATTGTTACTCAACTCAAATAAATAACTTCTGAATAAATCCTGTTTGAAATATGACTGATAAAGAAAGACAAGGGAAGACTGAGGAAAGTTTTACACATCCAGAGAGACTAAGTAGATTTGACAACTGAATGTAATGTGAGATTCCCGATTGGATTCTGTGGCCAAAAAAAAGGAAATGAATGGGAGAATTGTGGGGATTCAAATACCATCTATAATTTAGCTAATAACATTTTCCAGTATTAATTTCCTAGTTGTGATCATTGTACTATGTTTATATAATACGTTAACATTAGGGGAAGCTGGATGAACGGTATTCAGGGATTGGCTATGCTATATAGTTTTGCAAATTTTCTGTAAGTCTAAAATTATTCCAGGGACTTCCCTGGTGGCCTAGTGGTTAAGAATCTGCCTGCTAATGCAGGGAACATGGGTCCCATCCCTGGTCCTGAAAGATCCCACCTGCTGCAGAGCAACTAAGCCCCTGCGCCACAACTACTGAGACGGTACTTTATTTATTTATTTATTTTTTGGTAATTAATTTATTTTTTATTGGAGGCAAATTATTTTACAATATTATATTGGTTGGTTTTGCCATACATTGACATGAATTCGCCCCGGGTTCACATAAGTTCCCCCTCCTGAACCCCCCTCCCACCTCCCTCCTCCCTCTATCCTCCCTCTGGGTCATCCCCGCACGCCAGCCCCCAGCATCCTATAACATGCATTGACCCTGAACTAGTGATTCGTTTCACATATGACAACACACGTGTTTCAATGCCATTCTCCAAAATCATCCCACCCTCACCCTCTCCCACAGAGTCCCAAAGGCTGTTCTATACATCTGTGTCTCTTTTGCTGTCTCGTATACAGGGTTATCATTTGCATCTTTCTAAATTCCATATATATGCGTTAGTATACTGTATTGGTGTTTTTCTTTCTGGCTTACTTCACTCTGTATAATAGGCTCCAGTTTCATCCACCTCATTAGAACTGATTCAAATGTATTCTTTTTAATGGCTGAATAATACTCCATTGTGTATATGTACCAAAGCTTTCTTATCCATTCGTCTGCAGATGGACATCTAGGTTGCTTCCATGTCCTGGCTATTATAAACAGTGCTGCAATGAACTTTAGAGGCTGGCAGCCAAAACTCCTGAGCCCACGTACTGCAACCACTGAAGGCTGCGCGCCCTAGAGCCTGGGCTCTGAACCAAACAGTATCCCCTACTTGCTGCAGCTAGAGAAAGCCCACATACAGCAACAAAGATCTAGAGCAGTCAAAAATAAAAATAAACAAATAAATAAATCTTTAAAAAAATGTATTCCAAATTTGGACTTCCTTGGTGGTCCAGTAGTTAAAATTCTTTACTTCCACGGCAGGGGGCATGAGTTCAGTTCCTTGTCCAGGAAGATTCTGCATGCCACCAGGTATGCTCCCCAGAAAATAAAAAAATAAGTAAATGAAATCATTCCAAATTAAAAATATAAACCAAATCCCTGGGCAGAAATGTCCTTTGTTCCCTTAGGCAATTGGGTAGATTTTAGCCCCTAAATAAAATATCTCTCTGCAGCATACCTAAGGGAAGATCTTGTGATCATGAGAAAAATAATTCCTCATCATCTCCAGAACACTGATTTGATGGCATCCTTTGCATGAATAAAAATATTTTTATCATAATAAACAAAACATTTAGAAATTCAGCAATTAATGACTTCTAAAAACTGTGCTAATAATGAGGATAACTGAAATTACTTCATTGTAGGCTATATTCTCTACATTATTATATTAAGTTATAATTACCTTGTTTTTCCCTCCAGTCATTTTTTCTTTTAATAGTGTAGGTAAAAAAGTGCTTTTTCAGACTGCATTCCACAGTGTTCTTTGGGATCTAGTCCTTAACACCATAAACTACAGTAGAATCAGGAAATGGAGGCTAAAGGGACCTTACTTAAGAGAGTTTGCTAAAGAAATGACGAATGGATTTCAGCATGGAACAGTTTCCTTTTAAGTTTATTCCAAAGCATTAGCCCTGAAGGCTATGGTATTGGGAAGTTTAAGTTCAATCTACTTTCATTGTGAATTGAGTGCAAAGGTCATAATTAAAGCCCATCTTCCAGTTCCCAAATTTTAGCTTCTCTAAATTATCTTTGGTTAACTAACACACTTACTCTCAAAGGGATGAGATATAATATCTAAAAAAAAAATAAGATCGCCTTTACCTTAGAAATTAAGCAACTTCAATATTTTAAGGTCACAATACATCACTCCTTACCCAAGTCAACTCTCCTGCTGGCCTTCCCCATGACATAATTCTACATTTCAGACTCTCACATGGCTTAAATTTTCAGACAGCAGCAGGCTCAAAGGATAAGCAGTTGTAGTACTTAAAAGGGTGAAGTGAAGGTGCTCAGTCATGTCCGACTCTTTGTGACCTCGTGGACTGCAGCCTACCAGGCTCCTCCATCCATGGGATTTTCCAGGCAAGAGTACTGGAGTGGGTTGCCATTGTAGTACTTAAAAGGGTACCTATGTGTATAGGCATTGACTAGTAGACTAATAAAACAGTTCAGTAGATTGGCTAGTTTTTAATTCAAGAGAGAAAGAGGGCTATTGCAGGAGAAGGAAAACTTGAAAGTCTAAAAGTATAAGTTTCTGTCCACAGATGAAGGTGGGAGTAGGAGACTCAGCACCTGGGGAAGAGAGAGGGCAGCAGAAACACTCATGCAAACTTATCGCTCACAGCTGACTTGAGGAAAGCCTTCTAAAACTCCATCACAAAGATGATGGTACCTTTCTGAAGCAGTCAGGATGCCAGCAAGTTGTGCCTTGTAGAGGAGAAAACAAATTCACAGCTGTGAATTATCTTTTTCCAGATCTCAGCCAATGCAAATCACAAGATGCTACCTAAAATATTAACATGATTTACTTGGACCTTTGAGTACAAATAAAAATGAATGCCAAGAACATTGTCATAAAGTCAATCAATGCTGAATAATGGCTATTGTTGAAGGGGAAACAAAAGCCTCAAAATTGTTTTGAAACCACAAATATCCCTTTAAAGTTTACAATATATTACCAAGATAATTTTCTTCCCATTAGAGTAATGGAATCAGACAAAACCAAAATGTTAGGGAAAAATAAAAATATATTATACAGTTGAATTATTACATACTTTAAGATTTTGGGTAGCAGAGGTAAACCAATACTTCTAGTCTTTAGAAAGCATCTTTCTCCTACACTTTGGCAGCCCCTCCAGCAAATTTCTTGTCAGCCTTTGTGCCACTGTTTACATTTCCAGCTGGCTTTCCAGTTTCTTGAAACTACTTGGAAGAAACCATTACATCTTCTCAGATTGAAAATTTTAATTGGTATAAACAAAATTATCATATGATTTCAACACCTCCCCTTTCTACAGTGCTTTTTTCCAAAACTATTTAAATAATTATCCTTCTAAGGATTTGGCCCAAACATAATCACAGCTTCTTTGCTGAAACAATTTCTCACCTTTAAAAAAATAAGTTGGCAGAAGTGGCTTGGTTTTTACTGTATCTTATTTGTAGTGAATTTTTTTTTTCCATAGATAATAGTTTTGGAGTCAAACCCAGTCTTATGATGTATGAGATTGAACCCAGGGTTTCAACTACTCCAGGCATGAATGGCTTCCTGTGTATGTGACCTGTGTAGTGACACATGGCCCCATGTTCAGAAGTGTCCTGGGCTTGGTTTAATGGTCTGCTGTCACCATCTGAAATTCTTAATAATTTTTGAGCCGGGACCTTACATTTTCATTCTGCATTGGGTCTTGCAAATCATGTACCTGGCTCAAGGTAACACCTTCATTAAACAAATCCTTGCCAGAAGACCCTGCTTAGGTCCTCAGAATTCCTACCAGGTTGGGTCTGATACTGAAGATATGAAAAGAGTCATTTTTCAGAATACTGTTACAGATTTGCTTCTTAGCTTGAGCCAATTTATAAAGGGACTGGTAAGCAATGGGAGTAGAAAGGGTATGTAAGCAGGAAGGGAGAGGAAAACTCTTGGGAAATGTTCTAGCTTTCTAAGATAGATAAAGAATTTAGGGGGATTCTAAATGACAGAACAAAACTCTAAATATCACTCTCTATTAACATATACCATAATCAAAGTCACTTTGCACTGAAAAAGCAAATAAACAATTTTAGCTTGATGATCATAGCTTAAAAATTAGAAAGGACTTTAGAAATTACTTAGTTCAATCTTTTCATATTTCTGTGTCAACAGGAATTATGAAGATGACAAAGTCTCCAGGCTCACGTATAGTTAAGAGTTCAGCAGTGATGAAAATCTAGGTATTCTGGTTCCCTATCCAGAGGGCTGTCAAGCACACCATTTAACCTCTGAAAAATGAATGCAAATGTCCTTCATAAAGCTGGTCCAACACAGGCACAGTTGTGTTGTCTCTAAGAATGGGCCCAAGAAGTCAGCTACACTTTTATAATGTCTCCTCCCATATAAAGTACTCAAGAGCTTGTTGTCTGGATTCTGTGAACACCAAAGCCAGATTTTGCATGGCTGGCTTTGAGAGTGGTATCACTGTGGATTTACACTATTATAGTGAGGGTGAAATAGGGTGGTGGGGACAGTTTTAAATCATATTGTTCAAAGTATTTTTCATACAAAGTGTACACTGCAACTCTCACTACACACGGTCTTGGGTTTTTGACTTGTTTAAACATTGCCAGTTCTGAATAGTGGTTCTGTCTTTATTTGCAAGCAAATGTGATGTGTGATGCCTCCCCAAACATGTTTTTCTTTTCTGGCACTTTTCATATTTATTATTGATTTTTATGGGGCGGGGGGAGGCGGTGGCTGTTCGTGAAATTTAAGAACAAAAAGAAAAAAAAAAAAAAAGAGTTCAGTTCTGGTTTAGTTGTGAAGTGAGAGCTCCCTCCAGTGATCTATCAAGTTGACTGAACTTCAAAACACCCTCCCTTTTCAACTGTTCGTCAGTGCATACATATAAAGCTAAGTTTGAGCCTTTTTAATGCAGATTTTTCCCTTGCAAAAATTAAACTCAGCTGGTAAATATATTAATATTGATTTCTCCTAAAATCTTGCTAAATATCCATAATCCAAATTTTTCCTCTAATAGAACATTTAGAGGCTAGGATCAATAAAATAAGACATGGTCAAGGAATTTTCATATTGGCAGAGAGGCTGTTCATGTATTGTGATTATTTATAAACTTTTATGACTCTGCAGGTGAGACTGAACTTTCACAGTCATTAACAAACAAAGAAACCAGATAGGATAAGTGCCCTACCATTCACACTAGAGTTATTTATATTTCAGAGGCTTTTAAAATGAACTGAAATAACTTTTTAGATTTATCACAGCCACCTTTAGCATTCCCCTCATAAACTGCATTCAATTTACTGGCTTTTACAAGCCAAGCATAATAGTGTCCATATCAGCAATGCCATATAACTCGATCAACTAGAGGTAGTACCCAAAGGGCTACATGAATAATTCATGAAACTAACTGAGGGCCAAGTGGATATTAAATCACCTTTGACTGTGAAAACTAGTTATGATTTTTGTGATTTATTTAGTTAGTTACTTACTTGATAATTTGGTTCCTCTGAATACCAGATAAGGTCCTTCTTTGCTCAGGATCAGGGAATCCCAGACACATAACTGACAGGATGCTCTCTCAACCACTTGCCTATGCCATCTCTCCTCCTCTCCCTCTCTTTGTTTCTTCCTCGTCTTATCTGTTCTTTCTCTGTCTGCTTCTCTCTCTCTCACTATATATATATATATGTAAGCAACAATGAAAATAGAGATGACAAAGTTTTCTGTATGAAGGGATCTTAGAAAATTTAAAAACAGGAAATTACATCAGCATACAATATTTCAAAACTATGGAATCTAGATTTAAGAAAAATTTTTTGAAAAGTGCCTTGCTCTAGCTATTTAAACAAATCTAAACAAGAGAACTTTATTTGATATCACTTCTCTTGACAATGATGTTAATAATGTTGCATTATATTTATCTAGCACATTATACCTTACAACATTTCTTCACTTAGTATACTATTCCAGACAACTAGAACATGCTCTCTTTAAAGGTCAAGTACTACATACTACACATGGTAAGATGTAAGGAAACAAGAGAGACCTCAGAGTGGCCTTTTACATTTTATGCCACCATTAGTTCTGGGTTATTGTATAGCAAAGCTCTATATTCACTAAAATGTTTATGAAGTTTAAAGGAGATGTCAAATTTAGCACTTGAAATAGGAAAGTAACTAAGGTGTAGACAGTTAAAGCAAACTGCCTAGCCAAGAAAAATTTGCTGCCCCCTCTATAGCAAGCACAGGTGTTCTGTCACCATTATCCACTACCAGAAAGTCCATTAGGAGGAATAAATCTAACGCTAGTTCTGGCGTTTAGCCTTAACAGCAAGATTTCCTTGGTAGGAACCCACCTACCTAAGTCAAAATGTTATGTGAGAAGATTCCAGGAACATTCAACCATCTTGTTAACCTGGATTGCTTGCAATGTTCAAACAGTTTTGCTAGATGTAGGCTATTTTAGTAAGAAAGTAAGTGAAGATTACACTGAGAAAAAAAGTTCACTCTGCAGAGAAACACAGCAATCTCTGTTACTCACAGATGTCAGTCTCCATGAGCAGTATGAACCTTCTATGATAGATGTGAATCAAGCCTCTCACTCTTATGCCATGGATCTCAGATTTTAGTAAGCACAAGAATCACCTGGAGATCTTGTTTAAGTGCAGCTTCCCAAGACTGCCCCCCAATCTTCTGCTTGCAAACTACAGGTATCTTTCTTTTATTCAGGAACTTAAGGTGATGCTGATGTCGACTGCCTGGGTACCACACTTGGAGAAACAACTATGCAAACTAAGTCAGTGAAACACATATAGAAGGCAGCAGTGAGGATAATAATCACTGTATTACTTTCAGTTGTTTCTTTGCCATAGAAAGAGAACTGAAGCAAAAGCCATAACAAATAGGCTATCTTCCTGCCTCTGAAGAAGAGTTCCTTCAGCCTCTGAGGGAGCATCACTGACCTCAGCTTTTAAGATCTACTCTATAGAATCACAAGGTTAGAGTAAAGTTTTGGGGTGTTTTTCAAAATCTGTATGTAAGAGTGTTTCTCAAAAACAGAACACCAAAGCTAAATGCATATTTTATTAAAGAACAAACTACTCAGAGAATTTGGCAGCATCATTCACAATGTACAGATACATACTTCAATTAGAAACGCAATTAATTCTCTCTTTTACTTGACTGTTGAAAATGACTGTAATAAACTCCTCTAAATTAGTAGTCCTCAGTATGACAATCTCTAGGTCCATTCATGTTGCTGCAAATGGCATTATTTCATTCTTATTCTATTCTATTTAGGTACCACATCTTTTTTATCCATTTCTTTGTCGATGGACATTTAAGTTGCTCTCACATCTTGGCTATCGTATATAGCTCTGCAATGAACATTGGGGTGCATGTATCCTTTTAGATCATGTTTTTCTCCAGACATATGCCCAGGGGTGGCATTGCAGGGTCATATGGTAGCTCTATTTGTAGTTTTTAAAGGACCCTCCATACTAGTCTCCATAGTGGCTGTACCAATTTACATTCCCACTAAATAGTATTGGAGGGATCCCCTCTCTCCACACCCTCTCCAGCATTTATTGTTTGTGGATCTTTTGCTGATAGCCATTCTGACTTGTGTGAGGTGGTATCCAATTGCAGTTTTGATTTGCATTTCCCTAATAATTAGTAATGTTGAACATCTTTTCATGTGCCTCTTGGCCATCTACATATCTTTAGAGAAATGCCTATTTAGATCTTATGCCCATTTGTTGATTGGATTGCTTGTTTTGATGCTGTTAAGCATCATGAGCTGTTTGTAAATTTTGGAGTCTAATGCTTTGTTGGTCAGATCACTTGCAAATATTTTCTCCCAATCTGTGGCTTGTCTTTTTGTTTTGTTTATTGTTTCCTTTAAACAATAAACAAAAGGTTTGAATTTAAGTAGGTCCCATTTGTTTATTTTCATTTTTGTTTCCATTATTCTGGGAAATGGATGGAAAAAGATATTGATGCAATTTATGTCAGAGAGTGTTCTGCCTATGTCTTCTCCTAGTGAAGTAAGTCAGATAGAGAAGGAGAAATAGTGTATGACATCCCTTATATGTGAAATCTTAAAAAAAAAAAAAGATACAGATGAATATGCTTACAAAAGAGAAAGAGACCCACAGGCTTAGAGAACGAACTTAGGGTTGCCAGGGGGAAGGGATAGTTAGGGAGTTTGAGATGGACATAAACACACTTCTATGTTTAAAATGGATAACCATCAAAAGCCTATTGTATAGCTCATGGAATTCTGTGTAATGTTATGTGGCAGCCTGGATGGGAGGGGAGTTTGGGGGAGAATGTATACATGTATATTATGGCTGAGTCCCTTTGCTGTTCACCTGAGATTATCACATAATTAATCAGCTATACCACGATGCATAAGGAATAAAACAAACACATATGCTTAAAAAATTTTAGAAGAAGAAAGAGAAAGCCTCTCAATGACCAATCTGAGAAGATAGAGGCTGATGTATTTTTAGTGGTCAGCTTAACATAAGAGTTAGTGTGATATAAAACTGAAATGGAGGAAAGAGGTAGAGAACTTATTTTAAAATGTTTTTTCTGATTTTTAAAAGGTGTAAGGTCTCTGAATTTCTTTCACTGAAGACAATAAAGTGCTCTTAAAGTGAAAGTCGCTCAGTTGTGTCTGACTCTTTGCGACCCCATGGACTATACAGTCCATGGAATTGTCCAGACCAGAATACTGGAGTGGGTAGCTGTTTCCTTCTCCAGAGGATCTTCCCAACCCAGGGATCAAACCCAGGTCTCCCACATTGCAGGCAGATTCTTTACTAGCCAAGTCACCAGAGAAGCCCAAAGTGCTCTTGGGTATTCAAAAAAAAATAAAATAGTAGTCCTAAAACAGGAATTGTTTGGAGAAGATGCACAAATGTTAAAATTCATATCAAATATAAAATAAACTAGCTGTGCAAAGCTGAATTTAGTCTACCAATCTGATAAAGTAATGCTGCTATATTTACCCTAATTTTTCTAAGTGGTTTACATTGAGTTTTGAAAATTGAGTCTGTGTTCTTTATCAAGATAAACCAAAATAATAAGGGCAAGCACCCTGGCATAAGTAGAGACGAGGGCTTTGGACTGAGACTAAAAAATGCAATGTTGGCTAAATCAAAGCTTTGAGTCTTCTTAATACCCCAATCCCATCATCCATAAAATGGGGATTAATAATGTTTTACTCCCCTCAAGGGTTTCCTAAAAGGGATAACTAACAAAGTAAATGGTTGTAAATTATTTTGTAAGCCTGCTGTTTTGCTGCCAAATAGGAAAATTTCTATTCAAAAGCTGGGATTTTCAGAAGCTCTGAAATATTACAAAGCAAGTCACATTTCATGGCTAATTTAAAACATCGGGGGTTCACATAAGTTGTTTATAATGATATTTTCCAATTCCCATGTTACTTGATGATTTATACAGCTTCAGCTTTTACAGCTGAACCTAGCCATACCTCTCTGGCCATGATTCTCTTTTATCAATACAACCAGCTCACATAACTGTCTATATCTTCAGGGGATTAAGCACCACTTTTTTATCTGGACCTGAGAAGAGTAAATTCAGAGACGATAAAAAATTTCTGGTTGCATGTCCAATGTGTTATTTATTTAGATCAGAAAAAGAGCTGTTATATGCAGGTTTAGGAGGACTTTCTAAAGCACTGATAAAATCTCTGTATGCCAAATGGAATGGCACTGGTAAAGACTCTGATGCTGGGAAAGGTTGGGGGTGGGAGGAGAAGGGGACGACTGAGAATGAGATGGCTGGATGGCATCACCGACTCTGTGGACGTGGGTTTGAGTGTACTCCGGGAGTTGGTGATGGACAGGGAGGCCTGGCGTGCTGTGATTCATGGGGTCGCGGAGAGTCGAACACGACTGAGCGACTGAACTGAACTGAACTGAAAGCTCTTATAAGTGGAACTAAACATTCAGCAAAAGAGTCAGATTCTACTTCAGGATTTGGGGTCAAAAGATGAAAGCCAAGTGAAACAAAACAATGAAACAAGTCGGGGGTGGGGGGGGCAGGAACTGACTGCACCAAATCTCTGAGCCACAATATTAGGGTAGACAACATGTGTCTGCTTGAAAGGAACTGGGAGAATCAGAACTTTGGATGGAAAAGGTATAAATGATACTCAGTGTTTGACAAAAGTAATTTATCCTGACACTTGGCTGGGATATTAGATAAAAATATGAAGTCGTAGACTTCACTCTAGCTCTCTTAAAACAGAATGTTGGGAAGAAGACACTAGAAATCAGAATTTTTAGCAAGTGTTGAGATTCTTGCAACATAAGGTATTGGTGGTGGATCAGCAGTAGATAGCATCACCTAGAAAGTTACTAGAAATGCAGAATATCAGGCTGCACTCCAGACCTGTTGAATCCAAATTGGTAACATAACAGAATCCCTGGGTATCTTTCTCTGATAGCTCAGTTGGTAAAGAATCTACCTGCAATGCAGGAAACCCTGGTTCGATTCCTGGATCAGGAAGATCTCCTGGAGAAGGAATAGGCTACCCACTCCAGTATTCTTGGGCTTCCCTTGTGGCTTGGCTGGTAAGAAATCTGCCTGTAATGCAGGAGACCTGGGTTTGAACGTTGGGTTGGGAAGATACCCTGGAGAAGGGAAAGCTTACGCACTCCAATATTCTGGCCTGGAGAATTCCATGGACTGTATAGTCCATGGGGCTACAAAGAGTCAGACACAACTGAACGACTTTCACTTTTAATTTCCAGATATTTTTGTTGTTGTTAAGTCACTAAGTTTGTCTGACTCTTTGAGACCCCATGAACTGCAGCACATCAGGCTTACCTGTCCTTCACTATCTCCTGGAGTTTGTTCAAATTCATGTTCTTTGGGTCAGTGATGGCATCCAACCATCTCATCCTCTGTCATCCCCTTCTCCTCCTACCTTCAATCTTTCCTAGCATCAGGGTCTTTTCCAATAAGCAGTCTCTTCACTTCAGGTGGTCTAAATATGGAAGCTTCAGCTTCAGCATCAGATCTTCCAATGAATATTCAGGGTTGATTTCCTTTAGGATTGACTGGTTTGATCTCCTTGCAGTCCAAGCGACTCTCAAAAGTCTTCTCCAATACCGACAGTTCAAAGGAATCAATTCTTCAGTGCTCAGCCTTCTTTATGATCCAATTCTCACATCTATACATGACTACTAGAAAAACCATAGCTTTGACTACACTAACCTTTGCCAGCAAAGTGATATTTTAACATACACTTAAGTGTGAGAAACACTGCCTCAGAGGATTCTTATATTCTATTAAGTTTGAAAAACAAGTACTATATTGGAAGGAGTAAGAGGATTTGATTTGGGGTCAAGCCCTAGCACCGCCACTAAACAACCCTGAGCTCCTTCTATGAGATGCCTGGGAGTAGAGTATGATGTGTGAGTTTTGTAGCACTGAACAAATCATCACTTGACCTGTGATAAGCATCAAAGCTGAAGAGTTCCCAGAGGTTCTTATTTGAAGAAAAGGGAGAGAAAAGGCTAGCTAGGCAAAGATTATTATTAAACAGTTCTCAACAACCACAGGGTAGGCAGGTGCCAGGCAATTAAAAAACTGCCAGCTTGCATAGAAAAAGATACACACACACAAAAACATAAACCTGGTGAAATCTGAATGCGGTCAGTGAATTGGATCAGTGTCAATTTCCTGGTTGTGATGCTGTGCTACAGTTATGCAAGGTGTTGCTGTTATATAGGTGAAGGATATACCAGATTGCTCGGTATTCTTTCTTACAATTATATGCAGACCTACAATTACATTAAAGAGTTAGGAGAAAACAAAACACAACTTCATGCCCAATAAAGATTCACATTTTGTGTCTGAGAAATCCAAGGTCAGGAAAATCAACTAACTTTCTCCAATACCTTTATAACAAAATATGTAAACTTAGAAAACAGTAGCTTATGGTGGATGCTACATCAGAGAAAAATTTCACAGACTGGACTGTATTTCTGTGTCTTCTGTTTTATATTATGGAGTGTTAAGTCATTGCTTTTAGCGTATTCATTAATGCAGGCACTACTATTTCCAAGTACTATATTAATTCAGCATAAATCAAAGCAGGCAGAAAAGAAAGGGAAAAAAATAAATCTTTCCATCATAAGAACTATTAGGTCTAATATCAGGGAACAAGAAACCAGGTGTTTTAAAAGAAAAAAAATTAAGCCACCGTTGAGTTTCAATCTTTTTCTTTCTTTTACATATTTAAGAGGAAATATTTTGTAACTTAAGGGGGACATGCACTATAAACCTACTCCAAATTGTAAATCAAAGTCAACAGAAAGTCTTTATCTCAGAAGTACAATTTTACAAAATTTAAAAAATATTTCCAGTAATATCTATTTATCTTAGAGAAACAGAAAGGTAGGAAGGATAAAGAAAAGAAGGACCAACAAAAGCTATGAAAAGAAGTAAAGAATATAGTAAGAGGTAAAAAAGCAACAACATGAATTCTATTTTTTTTAATAAGCACAGAAATTCATAGAGCAAGCATTCAATAGGTTTTTTTTTCTTAATGCTCTTCTCTCAAAATGAAAGCACGTATTCTTTAACCTATCAAATGGTTAAAAATATTCTGAATAGTAGTAAAAATTCTAAAACTATGGCAGTACTGACATATCATATAAGTGCCATACACTTAGTAGAAAATGAATTAATATTACCTGTCTGGAATACACTTAGGTAATACACCTCTGAAAAGTCCAAATACTTCTATATAAGGATATTTATCATGTCATCATCTTTAACAGAAAAATTAGCAATACTATTAATTAGAAATCTATTAATATCTAACAATTATGCTTTAAATTATAAAACATCAGCATAATAGAATGAAAGTCTATTTAAATAATGTATTTTAATAATGTTCATTGACCAGGAACCTGATCATCATATTACAGATTGTTTTTTGAAATGTTAATGATGATTATTTTGAATATAAATTATTATTCTCTTTCTACAATTAACTTTCTGAATTTCCTACAATAAACATGTATTTAAAATTAAGAATGCATGACTCTAAGTTCTTCACTGGAAAAGAAAGAAAGCTCTTTCTGGGATGATATCCCTGTCCATGGTTTTCATTTTCCCCACTAAGTTAGGTGACTGGGAGAAGGAAAATGAATGTAAAAAAAGGGGCAAGGATGGAAGAAAGGGCTAGCAGTCCATCTCCAGCCAGGACTACCCAAGACGATGAGGTAAGACTGGTAAAGAGACCAGGGCTACCAGTTGCCTGAGCTTTGCCTGCCCAGTGCCTTTGTGTCACCTTTGGTTATGATTAGAAACACGAGGGTTTTTTTAAGACTCATCCATTTCAGTGCTTTTCTTCTTCTTCTTCTTTTTCCCATTTAAGTTTCCTATTAAAAGTTAGTTTAAAAGTTTCACCTTGTTTTCTCCATCTAAGTCAAATTAGAAGAAAATCAGTATTATACATGCAGTAAGCCAGTAAGAGGGGCTTCCCAGGTAGCTCAGTGGTAAAGAACGTGCTTGCCAAGGCAGTAGATGGCAGGTTCAATCCCCTGGTCGGGAAGATCCTCTGGAGGAGGAAATGCAGCCAGCTCCAGTATTCTTGCCTAGATAATCCCATGGACAGAGGAGTCTGGAGGGCTATGGTCCACAGGGTCGCAAAAAGTTGAACACAACTGAGTATGCACGAATGCCAGTGAGATGGTGCTTTCAACTTACATCCCTGCTTGGACCCAGAAGGGGAAATTTAGAGGAGGAAAGACTGGGAGAGGTAAGCTAGCTGCAACTGCAGATTTTTGAGCTTGGTTTCTCTTTTTGAATTTGGTTTCTATTTTGCATACAAAATAAGCTATGCTTTGAGGCAGTAATTGGTACTGCCATAATACTGCAACAAGCCATGTTTTTAAACGTAAAGTCAAATGAATTCCTAAGCATCAGTGGAGTATGAGCACCAAACGCCTCTTTACACAGTGCATGAAGGCAAGTGTTTGGAGTCTGCGCATGTGTATAAATGCAGGAGTGTAAGGGTATCTATGTGTGCTCAGCAGTGAGATTTCTTCCCTCTGCATGTGCATAAAATAGAACTCTAGCTCTAAGAAAACCTTGCACCTCTTCTTGAACCTAAAAATCCTCTATTAATAAGCAGACTAGTCAGCTCAGGGAGAAGAAAAGCAGAAACAGAGGCAGTAGTTTACAAATTAGCCAAACCAAGAGTAACAATCAGGGCTCTTGCCTTCCTCCTCCACACCAAAAGGCAACCTCTGACATTGTCCTTGTTACTTTGAGTCCTGCAGTGAAAGGGTACACACGTGGATTTCCATAGGCGAGGGCTTCCCTGGTGGCACAGATGGTAAAGAGCCTGCCTGCAATGTGAGAGATCTGAGTTCGAAACCTGGATTGGGAAGATCCCCTGAAGAAGGAAATGGCAACCCATTCCAGTATTCTTCCCTGGAGAATTCCATGACTGAGGAACCTGCTGGGTTACGGTCCATGGGGTCACAAAGAGTCAGACACTACTGAGCAACTAACACTACATGAGCACAATAGACTGTCAATAGCTATTTAATAAAACCCAAAACAGTGAAAAATTTGGAAGGAGTAAAATAGGGAGGGGAGGAATCTGATAGTCATAATCACTTTTGTTTCTATATAAACATTATCTATACAGGTGTTCTAATTTTACTTCTGATGAAAGGAAGCAAGTAGAGGCATGCAATAGTAGCCAAATCTTATCTGAGAACACTCCATATGTCCAAATGTAACCTTTTCAAAGGCTCAGGCCATTTGGGTATAACTCAGGTTGTATACTGGATCAAACAAGTTAACATATACAATAAGTAGAGTTTCATAAATTAACAAAGGAATATTGGACATCTGAGGGTCTCCTTGTCCAGCTTGCCATTTGCTTTTCATCAATTTTCTATCTTCACACATTAAGATATCCACCATGATATAAAACTTATATAAATTTGATATGCAAATGGCTTCCCTTTGCTAGGAAGGCCAATAGCTGTGTATTTCTAGACTTACATAGTCTTAGAGTCTATGTGACAGAACACATGTATCTATTACTTCAGTAAAAAAGAGCCTCTCTATTTTCCTGTTAAAATGAGTTGGCTTTTGCTTCTTAGGAAAGGATTTTTTTTTTCAGCTTTAAAATATAGCTTACATCTTTTCTGATTTAGCAGGACAATCACCCACTGAGTCCTAAGTCCATATTCAAAATCAATAAGGTTGACCTAGGGTGACCATATAATTGACTGTACAAACCGGGACTTTTTTAAAGATGTTTTTAAATGGACCATTTTTAAAGGTTTTATTGATTTATTCCAATATTGTTTCTGTTTTATGTTTTGGTTTTTTTGGCCATGAGGCATGTGGGATCTTAGCTCCCTGACCAAGGATCGAACCTGTACGCCCTGCATTGGAAGTAGAAGTCTTAACCACTGGACCACCAGGGAAGTCCCATACTGAGACATTTTTGATACTGAAAGGGACCACTAAATAGACAGGCAAGCCTGGCTGCCAGACATCTTTAGCCTTGTCCCAAATCAAATATTAATAGCTGCTTTTTAGTGCATTTATCATATTGCAATCATTGTAGATACCACATAAAATATACTGTATTTTTCTCAGAATATAAAAAATAAAGTCCAAAGTTACAAAAAAAGCAGAATGACAGTAATGTAAATTCTTATAAGGTGATAGCAGAAAAATGCTTCATTCTCTACCCACTCTGTCCGACTCTGCCCCTTCTGCCTCAGAGACCCCTCTGCCTGTGTTTTCTGCCCCTGTCTTGTTCCTGCCAGCCTGCAGGCTACACATAAGAGAGCCTTAAGCAAGTGACCATACCAGCCAAAGTCCTCACTAGATGGTTATTTCAAATAGAGATTGGATGCAGGATTTGTTACAGAGCCATGGTAGAGAACATGATTCACCCAGAAAAAAAATGAAATTTTGTCCTTTCATCTGTTTGCAGTTTCAGCGCTAGAGAAACCAAATCTCAGAATACTTTGTCATTCTTTACTTCTTTTCCCTTGATGTCTGCTCACTCTACCTATACACACACTTAGAGCATTGGCATTTCTGCTGTGATATTTTTCTCCTCTGCCATTCCTAGAAGATTCTACCTCTAAAACTGGCTGAACATAGTTGCATTCTTAAAAGTCACAACATGAAAAGAAGCTCGTTCATTTTATGCCTTTTTCATTTTGATATCAGATTTTTCCATGGACATCCCAAATACACCCAGAGGCATCAATCTGGGTGATTTTCAGAAAGATATATTAATCCAGAGAAAATAAGCTACCATCTATTCTGAACTTGCTACACTTGTGGTAATAGAAGGGGAAAATAAATAAGCTTCTACTTCCAGAGCAAAAGAAAGGAATAAAATGAGAAAGGGAATCAGAATCACATTCTACATAAAACCCTCTCTCCATTTGTCACCAAACAGTTCTAAAAAAGATGTTTCTCCAAGCCAAAACACTGATTCTTCTTTTAGATGAAAATCTCACTTAGGTATGACATAAACAAGTATGCTGCTCAATGAGTTTTAACAAAATTAACACTGCTGTGTAACCAAGTCACAGCAAAGAAATCGGACAATAACAGCAACCCAAACTATCTCCTGACCCCACTTAATTTTTATACTTTTTTCCCCAAAGGTAACAATTACTCTAATTTCCATCACTGTTGAATGGTTCATTTTGCCACCAATTTTTTAAAATTAATATTACTTAGGTAAGATTTATCCTTAGTTATTCATTTTTATCAATCCATGGTATTTTTTGTATGCTTATATCACAATTTATTTATCCATTCTACAGTTGATGAACATTTAGGTTGTTTTCAACTTGGGACAATGACAAATAATCCTGCTAGAAATCTTCTTGAATAAGTCTTTTGGTTTCTATACATACATATTTTTGTTGTATATAAGAATAAAATTGTTGGTCAAATGGGACATAAATTCTGCCAAGCAATTTTTCAAATAAGTTGTATTACTTTACATCCCAGTGTGTAAGAGTTCCCATTCCTCTACATTCTCATCAAAATTGATACTATCTTTTAAATTTCAACCATCCTGATGGGTGTGTAGTACTATCATATTTTAGCTTTAATTTTAATGTCCTTGATTACTAATGAGAGTAAATATCTTTTCATATGTTTATGACAATTTGAGTATCCTCTTTGTGAAATGTTTGTACAGGTATTTTTCCAACTTTTCCCTGTGGTTCTTTTCTTGTGAATTTGTAGGGATTCTTTGTAAATTCTAAACCCTATGAATAAATATAAATATACATATATTCTATATATATTAAAAATATATTCTCCAACTCTTTGACTTGACTTTTTAAATGTATTTGATCCTCTTTCTTAAAATTAGAATAGTCCAAATTATAATTTTGCCCTTTTTGATTGTGTCTTTGGGATGATATTTCTATTATAAAATATTCTTTTAGGTTCTCCTCTAGAAGTTTTATTGTTTTTATTTTACATTTAACTGAAATTTGACTGTATCTATATGTGAAATGGGGCTTCCCAGGTAGCCCAATGGTGAAGAATCTGCTTGCCAAAGCAGGAGGCACAAGAGATGTGGTTTGATCCCTGAATCAGGAAGATCTCATGGAGTAGGAAAAGACAACCCACCCCAGTATTTTTGCGTGGAAAATTCTAACCTGGCAGGCTACGATCCATGGAGTCACAAAGAGTCAGATATGACTGAACGACTAAGCACAGGCTTGCAAGTATGTGAAGCAGAGAATTTTTTTTTTTCATATATATATCCAATTTATTGAATTTATAAGTTTCTAGGAAAACTCATACTTTCCTTCCTGTATTCTGTGTCACCTTTACACAAAATAAATGATTGCATGTATGTAGCTCTCTGTCTTTAAGATATGAATATAAGGCTTTGGTGTTTTGACAGTCCTGCATCTGAAAGTTTGTGTATGACTTTTGTTTTCACAGGTTAATAAAACATATCTTTTTTATTCCCTTGTAGCTTATTTTTTACTTATAATTTTGTTCTTTTAAAAAATTGTGTTGCTTGTTCCCAAATTTCTGAGTATTTTCCAGTTATGTTGTAACTGAGTCCTAGATTTAATTCTAATATGATCAAAGGAAACACTGTCTATGATTTAGCAGTTTAAAATATATGGAAACTTTAATAACTCACCATGAGTCTGATATTAATTTAGTTATAAAGCACTTTTGGACTTCTGTTTGTATATTATGATTTTTCCTAACATTTGATTTTCAACATTTCTGTTTCAACATTTCTTTTTATTTAGGGTGCATTTTTTTCAAATAGCTTATGCTGCTGCTGCTAAGTCACTTCAGTCGTGTCCTACTCTGTGTGACCCCATAGATGGAAGCCCACCAGGCTCCCCCATCCCTGGGATTCTCCAGGCAAGAACACTGGAGTGGGTTGCCATTGCCTTCTCCAGTGTGTGAAAGTGAAGTCGCTCAGTCGTGTCCGACCCTTAGCGGCCCCATGAACTGCAGCCCACCAGGCTCCTCCATCCATGGGATTTTCCAGGCAATAGTACTGGAGTGGCTTGCCATTGCCTTCTCCGTCAAATAGCTTATAGATGTGTTTTATTTTTCAACTTTCAATGGGAAATTTTATTTTGCTTCCACTTAATGTAATAATTTTTATGTGCTCAGTAGCTCAGTCATGTCCAGCTCTTTGCAACTCCATGGATTATAGACTGCCAGGCTCCTCTGTCCATGCAGATTCTCCAGGCAAGAATACTGGAGTAGGTTGCCATGTCCTCTTCCAAGGGATCTTCCCAATCCAGGGATCAGACCCAGGTCTCCCACACTTCAGGTGGATTCTTTATGATCTCAGCCACCAGAACAAGTCAAGAATACTGGAGTGGGTAGCCTATCCCTTCTCCAGGGGATCTTCCCAACCCAGGAATTGAACCAGGGTCTCCTGCACTGCATGCAGATTCTTTACCAGCCTGAGCTACCAGGAAACCCAATTATTTCTATACTTAGATTTAAATCTACCATCTCTTTCTTCACTTCTAATTTTCCCACATTTTCTATCTTTCTTTCTTTTTGCGAAAAAATGCGTAACAAATCATACTTCTTTTACTTGTAGTGATAACATTAGAGAGTGCAACAAGCATCCTCATTTTATTAAAATGTAATATAAATTAGAATTTTGTCTCCTCCCAGATTATAGTAGGTCCTTAGAATATTTTTATTTTCCTCTCTCTTACCTTCTGTGTAATTATTGTCATCAATTTTAATTCTATATATGGTTAACTACCATGAGACATTATTTATATGTAGGTTGGCCTAAAAATTCATTTGGAAAAATCTGAAGACGCTTTTTGACAAACCCAATATTGTTATTTTCACTGTCAATTTTCAGTTAGGTTTACTCACCTTTCCACCTTCTCAATTTTTCTTGCTTTTCTCAATTTTTTGTTTTGGTATCATTTTTCTTCCCCCTAAAGGGATTTCTTTCATGTATACTTTAACGCAAGTCCACTGGCAACAAATTCTCTCAGCTTTTGCTGTCACAGAAATGCCTTTATCATTTAAAGGTTATTTTTACTTAGTTCAGACATTAAAATAAGCAACCATTTTTTTCTCCATACTTTTAAGGATAGTATTTAATTTTCTTTATACTTCTATTGTTTCAATTAAAAACTCTGTTCTGTTTATCTTTTTAGTGATTATTGTTGGTTTCTAATCCTCTTGCCCTGTGCAGTTCAAGACTCACCAAATGACCCAAGGGAAAAACTTCTGCAGATTGCAGGCTCTCTTCTTTATATCTCCCTCCTATCCATCACCATAGGCTCTCAAGTCTTAGATGCTTTGGCACTCTTTGGCTCCAATTTCTGTATCTGCAGTCCCATGAGATTATTTTAAATTCTGCTTGCTTCTCAACCACCTTATCTGACCTACCCCTGGCTTCTTAGCCTCTTACTGTGTGCTTCTTAAGAATCAGCAAATGCCCTCCAGCAGAAAGCAATGAATGCCAGCCCAACTCAGTCAGCTTTACTTCACTGAATGATATTGGACTATCAGTCCCAGTGATTTGAAAGACTTTTTGATCTCTTTAAAAAGATTTTTCTTTTTAATTCAGCTGTTCTAGTTATTCTTACCAGAAGCACTGGTTTATAACAAGCCATTCTATCGGATCTGGAAGTAAAAGTCAAAATGTTGCTTCTTGAAACTTGGTCAAAGCCATTTTCCCATTTCATAATGGCCTTTTCAAGATTACAATAGATTTTCTTAAAAATATTTATTTGGCTGTGTCAGGTCTCAGTTGCAGCACACAGAATCTTTGATCATCCTTGTAGAATGCAAACTCTTTGTCATGGCATGTAGGATCTAGTTCCCTAATCAGGGATCGAACCTGGGCCAGCCATATTGGAGCCTACAGTCTTAGCCACTGGACCACCAGGGAGGGAAGTCCCTCAAGATTACGGTAGAATTTAATATGAACAATTATTAGTTTCCATTCCCAGGAACAGCATAATACATCCTTCTATCATTGGCATCAGCCTGGCCATGTGACTTCTTTTCAACAGTAAAATGCAGTCACTTTCAACCAGAACTTTAAAAGGAAGATTGTATATTACCATGTCTAGTTTCCCTCTGCCTGAGACAGAGTTCCACATAGAAGCTGTTCCAATAGCATGAATGACAGAGTGAAGGAAATAAGGAAGCAGAGCCAGAGCTGACTTGACATGGACACAGTGTTTATTACTATCAGGGCCTAAAATCTGGGGTTGATTTTACTGAAGAATAACCCAGCCTATCTTGACTGATACATAGGTGCAGAAAGGAAACTGATGCATATAATTAAAGTGTCTCCCTCCCCATGCATCACTTGAGAAACAGTTCCTCTTTGGTCCAAAGATTGCCTTAATAGAAGAGAGCTTATCACTGAGTCAACCTCCCATATACCCAGAAGAGTCTTTTGTTAAGATTTTCAAAGGTAAAGAAGATAGAATAAGTCCCAAGGTGTTTTTGACTTTGACCTTTTCCTAAAAGCTCCGATTATTAGAATTCAAGTCATTATGTAAATTCAAGTCATTGAAGAACTAGGTTCTTTTACCAGAAAAAGTCATTCAAAGGATTTCTCAGCTTTCTTTCCTTTCCAATGGTAATAAAAACTTTTTCCTTGACCTATTTATTTCATATAGTTGCCAGAAGACTTATATGAGAAGAGTACTTTGAAGTAGAAGAAAGCTTCATACAAATGCAAGGTGCTAAAAAAATAAAATGTATCTTTTATTTATGATGAAATTAAAATTTTCATTTTCTAAAATATATTCATTCAAGGAATATTGGAGCATTTAATAAAATAAATTCAAACTATTAGCATTCAAATTTGTTAACTGAATAGTTTCATCCTGCCCTTACCCAAAACAGCAGCATTTCCTCCTTTACAATTAAAGGAAGTCACAGAGTCAAAAACCCAACAAATTACCTAATGCCCTCCCTGGCAGTAACTTGGTTGAAGTCCTCTATTGTCTCACATGGAACCGTGGCCTTGCCTAAAATGAAGCTCTGGTTTTATGTGTAGATTTTATAACCCTAGAAAGTGACTTCCCATTAAAATAAACCTGTGACAGAAATCAAATCACAGAAAATAGGAAGAAAGAAAAGTCTACCTTGTATGACGTGTTACCCTATGAATGAGACTGCAGTTTAAATTAAGAATACTTTAGTGGCTTTGAAAATACTTTTTGTTTTTTAACTTTGAAGTGACCCGTTAAATTGATCTGTGAAGGTCATAGATACCCCTGGAAAGTGGTGCTTAAATTCTTTTCAGTAGCAGAAAGTCCTGGTTGAATTAGTGCAGACCCCATGGAGACTTCTGAAGCTGTTGATAAATCATGTTTAAGAGCTTTTCAGCCCAAAGCTCAGCTGTAAACTCAGGCAAAGCCATGAACAAATTTGCAGGTGGCAGTGCCCCATAACTATCCCCTTCTAATACAAAGTGATCCCCTCTGAACCACTTTGGCATCAAGCACCCCATTCATCAAATTAGGCTGAGTCATGCATATCTTCACTTATACTCAGCTCCTCGGTGCAGCCAGATCTCAACCAGGTGAAGAGCAGGCATAGTGAATAACTCATTCATCAGTTAAAAGAAAGAACGTAAATCTGTGGATCGAAAACAACCACGCAGGTCTTCAGTGTGAGCTCAGTCTTGTCAGTGCTAGACAAGGCCACCAGCAATAGCCTCTCATTTTATTTGGATATCTTGCTCCTGAAATATATGCAGTAGTGTCACCAGTCTGAGGAAGCAACAAGATTAAAGAAAATATTTGTCATCTCTAGGTTTTTTTTTCTTATAATAAGCCCTTTAACATCCCACAATATATATTTTCCTTCTCCAAGTGCTGAGGAAATAAGAAATAGATACTACCTTGTGTCAACAAAGAATATAACTTTAGTACATTCAGTTATCCCATCAGATTCCAGTCCCAATTCTAATTTAGGGCACAAGGCAGTAAGATAAAATGGATGACTCCTTGCCACAAATTCACCTGAGTTAGTCTTTGAGTCCTCTGGAGCAGAAGTTCAGACTGTAAGCTTACAGAAGGCAATGATAATGCCTTTACATTTGGGGGCTTAATATAGGGTGTCCAAACTGAATTCAGTCCCTGGGCTTCTTCCCTTATGTCACATATTATGATACTATAAAAATGCAATGTATTCAAATAATGGAATATTATGAAGCCTTAATAATGACATCAGTTTTTACTTGTATGGGGAAATGTTCATGATACATAGCTAAGAGAAAAGCAGGATGTTAAACTGCATTTACATCCCGAACATAAATGTAAAATATGACCATATGCAGTGTATGTGCATAACAAAAATACTAGACAGAAGTAAATAACTAAAATGTTAACAAAGGCTCACTACGTGGATGGAATATGAACATTCCCTGAGACATCCTAGGGAAAATAATCTGCTAGGAATAAAGAGAAACGTTTGTCCTAATTCTTCCCTATGCCCCATCTTTGAGTTTGGGACATGAAGTCAATTTCAGAATTGAGAAAAGAGAGCCGGAGACCTGAATCAAACATCTTCCAGTTGCTCCAATATATCAGCCATAGATCTGCCTACGCTGCTCTGTATCTGAGGTTTTTTTTGGGGGGGAAGGTTTTTTAGGATAAAAAGCACCTGGAAGTGACTAATTCTTTAGTTTTTTCAGTGTTCTCTGTGTGGTGTATTTTAATCAGCAGTACAATTTAGCAGTTGCATTAATTAATTAGCACATTAATCAGGAGAGCATTTTAGCAGCTAATCTCTAGCAAACTAGCAGTTTGCGATAAAATTTTAACAGTAGGAGAACATGCAGCATAGTAAGTTATTTTTTAATGTTATCATCACTGTGGGGCTAGCAAAGGCTGAAATTATGTAACCAAATTAAAACCTTTCTTAAAATATACCTGTGCAGGGCATATTTGAGAAATTGTATGCTTCATGGGGAAAGGTTTCACAATTACTACTTTCTTTGCAAAGGAGCAGTTCTGAAGAAAACTGTCAGGCACTCCAGGAAACAAACTCAGTAAGTGTTCTTAAAATACTCCTTGTGTAATTTCATAAGAATTCAAGTTTCCTCTTCTATTAGCAGGATCATTTATGTAATAATGAGTTCCAAGATATTATTTTATTACATATGTTAGAGTGATTAAAATGAAGAAAATACTTGCCTTGTGATGAAAATGTTACGTCTGATTTTAAGCTCTATAAAACCTTTACAATGAAACTTATACTTGGAAAAGGAAGAGAAAATATATTTCTTCCAATATAATGTTTAGGGATAAATGCATGTAGTATCACAGCCAAATGTAATATAATTTTTGATGAAATATAAGTCGAAAGACTTTTGCACTTGGAAACATCGCTCCTTTTTGCTTCATTATATCTGAAATGCAGTGACATGTGCTTTTATTGAATACATGCATATTGAATTCCACATGTTCTAAAATTTAAAAATGTGACTGAAAAATCCCATAGGCTGATATTAAAACTTCCTTTCATTTACAAATCCTGGGGATATTGAATTCTCATACACAGCAATGTATTAGTCTGAACAGTTAAGCAGTTCTTTATCCTCACAGCATTTCCCTGGGAGAAATCAGTGTTCTTTCATGGCTCCACATCACTTTTTCAACCTCCGAAAGGAGAGGGTCAGGGTAACCAAGGGAGCATGTGCTGGTTAAGCATTTCCTTACATTTCAAACTCTTGTTATATTGATTTTTCCTTCTGGTTCATAGAAATTGCACTCTATTTAAAACATATAATACAAGTTAGAAGAATTTTAATTTCCACTCTAACTTTTTTCCCCGTTTATAAATCACATCTGTATCTCCCAATCTTATATCCTTTCTTGTCTAAATTTTCAACTCTACACAACCTACTTGATCAGCAACTCCACTCCAAACCCAAAGAAATCCCAAAACTACTGAAAAGGAGACATGAAATAGATGATTTCACTACAAAAATAAGATATAAATTGCAGCATTTAGTAAGGATGTATTCAAATGTGATGTTAGTGGGCTATTTTCTTATAAATGCCTGATAAATAAAAGGCCTGCCATTGCAATTAACTACCCATGCAACTCCATCAACTATTCTTTGTCATGTATTGAAGATTTTTATGTGCTTAGGTTGGAATCTATGCATCCCTTTTGTCACAGCTAGAATCATTGTAATTATGTTGTTAGTGCATTAGTTGATTTCATTTGTAAGCACAGCATTTGTTATTGATAAATGTCTTATGGATGAAAAACCTCATTTAACTATGACTCACCTCTATTGATATAATCATTCTTACTGTATGAACTTTTATAATTAGCATAAAGCTTGCCCGGGTTCACATTCTTTCTTGCTGACTAAATTATCTAGTCCTCTCTTCATTCCCAGTCAGCTTGAATATACAGGCATGCACACATATACATGCAGTGACACAAACACACACACACGAGTACACACGCATGCACACACACCATCCTTCTGATACTGTATCCATTCAAAGGCACCCTGGCAAAATATTAATTAGTGTGGCTTTATATTAAAGCATTGATTACTGAAGCATACTCGCTTGCTCTCTCTCTTATGGCAGATTTCTATACTAAAACCTGGAACAGGTGTAAACTAGCTATCCTTCGCTCATTGGCTCAATGAACATCTAAGATGTGATCAATTCATTTCTTCAATAAATATTTATTGAAGGCAGTAAGATGTTTGGATTTTTCTCTTTAGGGCCTCAAGATTTATTATCAGGGTGAATACAATGCTCCTATGACAAACCTAGACAGAGTATCAAAAAGCAGAGACATAATTTTACTGACAAAGGTCAATATAGCAAAGCTATGATTTTTCCAGTAGTCATCTATGAATGTGAGTTAGGCCATAAAGAAGGCAGAGCCCTGAAGAACTGATGCTTTTGAACTGTGCTGTTGAAGACTCTTGAGAGTCCCTTGGACAGCAAGGAGATCAAACCAGTCAATCCTGAAGGAACCAACCCTGAATATTCATTGGAAGGACAGATGCTGAAGTTGAGTCTCCAAAACTTTGGTCACCTGACATGAAGAGCCACCTTATTGGAAAAGACTCTGATGCTGGGAAAGATTGATGGCAGGAGGAGAAGTGGGTGACAGAGGATGAGATGGTTGGATGGCATCACTGACTCACTGGACATGAGTTTGAGCAAACTCAAGGAGATAGTGAAGGACAGGGAAGCCTGGCATGCTGCAGTCCATGGATTCACAAAGAGTTGAACGCAACTGAGTGACTGAAAAACAAGAATACTCCTAATCTGCTTTGCTGACTTTCGTAAACCCCTTTACCAAAAAACTATCATCTTTTACACAGTTGCTACAGTTCAGTTCAGATCAATCGCTCAATCATGTCCGACTCTTTGTGATCCAATGAATCGCAGCATGCCAGGCCTCCCTGTCCATTACCAACTCCCAGAGTTCACTCAAACTCATGTCCATCGAGTCAGTGATGCCATCCAGCCATCTCATCCTCTGTTGTACCCTTCTCCTCATGATGTACTCTGCATATAAGTTAAATAAGCAGGGTGACAATATACAGCCTTGACGTACTCCTTTTCCTATTTGGAACCAGTCTGTTGTTCCATGTCCAGTTCTGACTGTTGCTTCCTGACCTGCATACAGGTTTCTCAAGAGGCAGGTCAGGTGGTCTGGTATTCCCATCTCTTTCAGAATTTTCCACAGTTTATTGTGATCCACACAGTCAAATGTTCCCTTGTTATCTCTAATTTTCTTGAAGAGATCGCTAGTCTTTCCCATTCTGCTGTTTTCCTCTATTTCTTTGCATTGATTGCTGAGGAAGGCTTTCTTATCTCTCCTTGCTATCTTTGGAACTCTGCATTCAGATGCTTATATCTTTCCTTTTCTCCTTTTTTTTCACTTCCCTTCTTTTCACAACTATTTGTAAGGCCTCCCCAGACAGCCATTGTGCTTTTTTGCATTTCTTTTTCTTGGGGATGGTCTTGGTTCCTGTCTCCTGTACAATGTCACGAACCTCCGTCCATAGTTCATCAGGCACTGTGTCTATCAGATCTAGTCCCTTAAATCTATTTCTCACTTCTACTGTATATTCATAAGGGATTTGATTTAGGTCATATCTGAATGGTCTAGTGATTTTCCCTACTTTCTTCAATTTCAGTCTGATTTTGGCAATAAGGGGTTCATGATCTGAGTCACAGTCAGCTCCCAGTCTTGTTTTTGCTGATTGTACAGAGCTTCTCCATCTTTGACTGCAAAGAATGTAATCAATCTGATTTTGGTGCTGACCATCTGGTGATGTCCATGTGTAGAGTCTTCTCTTGTGTTGTTGGAAGAGGGTGTTTGCTATGACCAGTGCATTCTCTTGGCAGAACTCTATTAGCCTTTGCCCTGCTTCATTCCGTACTCCAAGGGCAAATTTGCCTGTTACTCCAGGTGTTTCTTGACTTCCTACTTTTGCATTCCAGTCCCCTATAATGAAAAGTAAATCTTTTTTGGGTGTTACTTCTAGAAGGTCTTGTAGGTCTTCATAGAACCATTCAACTTCAGCTTCTTCAGCGTTACTGTTTGGGGCATAGGTTTGGATTACCGTGATAGTGAATGGTTTACAGGGATCTTCATTAAACATAAATCTGATTGCATTACCCCTCTACATTAAATTATTAAATGGTTTTTATCACCTTTAGGAAAAAAGTTAAATCCTGCAGGATAGCTTACATTTCTTTTTTGATCTGGTCCTTGCCCACCTCTGCACTATCATCTTGTGATGGCTAATTTTATGAGTCAACCTCATTGGGCTAAAGGATGCTCAGATAGCTGGTACAGCATTATTTTTGGCAGTGTTTATGAGACCATCTCTAGAAAATATTAGCATTTAAATTAGTAGACTGAGTAAAGAAGATCATACTCACCAATGTAGGTGAGCATCATCCAATTTGTGGAGGGCCTGAAGAGAGCCAAAAGGTGAGGAAGGATGAATTTTCTCTCTGTGTTTGAGCTGGGACATTCATCTTTTCTACACTTAGACATCACATTCTTTGCCTTGGCTTTCAGACTCAGACCAGAACTCATACCATTGGCGCTTCAGTTCTCAGGATTTTGAATTCAGACTAATTATGCCACTGACTTTCCTAGTTCTCCAACTGACAGATAGTAGACTGTGGAACTTCTCAGTCTCCATAACTACATGAGCCAGTTCCTAAAATCACAATCTCTCTCTCTCTTTCCCTATATATATATACAGGGAGAGAGAGAGAATCACACACAGTGGCTGTAACTTTCATAGTTTGAGGTGTGACGGGAAAACTAACTTGATTTTTTTTCCCTTCTTCACAATTATATTAATAGATTTGTTCTTTTCAGAGATCTTAGCAACCTCAGAATACATTTTTTTTCTTTTCTTTTAAGAACATTTACCCTTATCACTTAAAGGAAGTACTTTATGTCTTCTCTTTGGTATATCTAAATTGTTAGCATCACTACTCTTGAACTTCAGGGCTGTTTTGAAGTAAAATAAGGGTCAGCTGAACACAAGTGCTGTGATACTACAACAGTCAATATGATAACTTAAATGGCTACTAAGTAACTAATAAGCAAGATACTCTAGACAAAGGAATGGTTCACATCCCAGGTGAGATGAAGCAAGAAAATGCAAGATTCCAACACACTCAGATAAGTGCACAGTTTAACCTTTATAAATTATTTATCTCTGGAATTATCCATTTATTATTTTGGGGCCACAGTTGACCTCAGGTACCTGAAATCATGGAAAACAAAATCATGGATAAGAGGGGACTATTATATATATTGTTGTTGTTCAGTTGCTCAGTCATGTCCAACTCTTTCAGACCCCATGGACTGCAGCATGGCAGGCTTCCCTGTCATTCATATCTCTTGGAGTTTGTGCAAACTCATGTCCGTTGGGTCGATGATGCCATCCAACAAACTCATCCTCTGTCACCCCCTTCTCCTACTGCCCTCAATCTTTCCCTGCATCAGGGTCTTTTCCAATGAGTCAGTTCTTCTCATCAGGTGGCCAAAGTATTGGAGCTTCACCTTCAATGAATACTTAGGGTTGATTTCCTCTAGTATTGTGTATATTCCTTTAGTATTGTATACACATATACACACACACATTTACCTATCTATCCAAAACCATTTGGCATGGAGGACATATTCTCAAGGACATTTTCAGTTCAGTTCAGTCACTCAGTCGTGACCGACTCTTTGCAACCCCATGAATCACAGCACACCAGGCCACCCTGTCCATCACCAACTCCTGGAGTTCACTCAAACTCATGTCCATCGAGTCGGTGATGCCATCTAGCCATCTCGTTCTCTGTTTTCCCCTTCTCCTCCCGCCCCCAATACTTCCCAGCATCAGAGTCTTTTCCAGTGAGTCAACTCTTTGCATGAGGTGGCCAAAGTGTTGGAGTTTCAGTTTTAGCATCAGTCCTTCCAATGAACACCCAGGATTGATCTCCTTTAGAATGGACTGTTTGGATCTCCTTGCAGTCATAACATCAAATTTCAAGGACATTTTCACGTGGAACAAATGTCTTATAGGTGTTTTGCACTGGATGAGATTTCAAGGATCTTTTGGCATGGACCAAATGTTTTATGGATTTTTTGGACAGGATCAACAATGACCTTTTGGACAGAACCAAATGTCTTTCAAGCATAGCATTTGATTCTATCCATAAATTCAGGCATTCAATGGGGGTCTTAGAACATACCCCTTGAAGATAAGGGGCTAAGGGCTACTGTATATCTGACTGGTTCTGTGTTTCTGGAGAACATTGACTAATAAATACTTCCAGCTACTTCCCTGTGCCAATACTCCATTCCAGCATATTCCATTTGTTGTTTCCCAAGAAGACTGTACTCTCTTGCTTCTACACCTTTGTGGATACTTTTCTCTAATATGGACTGGCCTTTTCTCTTCCCTGCCCTGCACAACACATGTTAATTATTTAGGACTCCCGTCTCATATCACTTATTTTCCCCACCACATTCTGTCTTTAATTAAGCCTATGTTAAGTGCTATCTATGTGCCAAACTTATGCTAGTTGTTTTCTTTATTTAATAGAATCCTATGTTTATCTCTCTTAGAAATTACTATATTTTATTTTAATGATTTTCCAGTCATCATTCCAGTGCAAGGCCCTTGATAATCAGTGATTGTCTTTCATCCTTTATTCCCCCATTACTTTGCAAAAAACAGAGGATATTAAGTTTCAATAGTGTTAGTTGAAAAAAAGGATAATTTATTCAACTAAGCAAAGAAAAAGGCTTTGGGCTCCAGAATGGAAGCAATGGTGCTAGAAAGGAGATGTGTTTGTAAAACATGACTTTTAAAACCTCAAAGTGATGCTATGGACTTTTATAAAACCTGGACTTTTGCAAAGCTATGAAATCCATGAGAAGAATTAGCAGTAGAATAAAATCCTCAGGCTGTTATGTATTTGTTTTATAGCTAAAAGTAGGACAAATCAACCTACTTTTCCATTAATTAAGGGATGACACACTTTCACCATGCCCAAGCAATGGCAATATGGGAACACTGGAATTTACAGCACCTTAGTGGTCAAATCTTTTAGCATAAGCCATGAAATTCATAAGATGCTAGCACAAGATGCTAGCACAAAAAGTCTCATCTAAGAGAAAGAGCAGTCCTATAACGTAGGCAGAACACCCACGACCCCGATTTTAGTCAAGCAAATTGGAGCCCAGTATCATTTAACGCCTTGCCCAAAGTTGCACTGCTAAGTAATAGATATAAGTATCACACTTAATTTCTGAAACTAAATCCATCGTGCTCTTTCGCTATGTTATGAACAATACCAACATCTCAGAATTCACAAAAATAACCAGCAGTCATAACTGCTTCTGGATATGCATCTATGTCTGTCTGAGATGGGGCAGGAAGCAGTAGGGAGGTAGAAAACAATGAATAAATATCATTCTGACATTGAAGCACTATTATTATTTTCATATATTAAGGTGAACTACTTTTAATCACAATTTTCATATATTACATTTACAGGAATAACTATAGTTATATCTTTTAGCCAGAAGTAAATTGTCAAATTGAAGAAGGAAATGGCAACCCACTCCAGTATTCTTGCCTGGAAAATTGCTTGGACAGAGAAGTCTGGCAGACTACAGTCCACGGGGTTGCTAAGGGTCGGACACAACTTAGCAACTGAATCAAAAGGCCAAAAGGGAAAGATCCCCAGGAGAAGGGCATGACCACCCACTCCAGTATTCTTTCCTGGAGAATCCTATGGACAGAGGAGCCTGGTAAGCTTCAGTCCAGTGGGTCAGAAAGAGTCAGATACAAAAGAAGTAACTTAGCACACAAAGTGTCAAACAAGCTAATGCTATGGCTCTTAAATCAAATAAAACTTTTCTGAAAATTGAAACGTACTCATCGGACCAAAAGCAGAAATGATGTAGACTTTACACTAGGTAAGCGCAATGGCAACCCACTCCAGTACTCTTGCCTGGAAAATCCCATGGATGGAGGAGCCTGGTAGGCTGCAGTCCATAGGGTCGCTCAGTAAGTCAGACACGACTGAACGACCACTATCACTTTTCGCTTTCATGCACTGGAGAAGGAAATGGCAACAACTCCAGTGTTCTAGCCTGGAAGATCCAGGGACTGGGGACCTGGAGGGCTGCTGTCTATGGGGTCACACAGAGTCGGACACAACTTAAGTGACTTAGGAGTAACTTAGAAACTACATTGATTAGCTAATGAACCAAGTTGAGTTCAGTTCAGTCACTCAGTTGTGTCCGACTCTTTGAGACCCCATGAATTAGCACGACAAGCCTCCCTGCTGCTGCTGCTTCTGCTGCTGCTGCTGCTAAGTCACTTCAGTCGTGTCCGACTCTGTGTGACCCCATAGACGGAAGCCCACCAGGCTCTCCTGTCCCTGGGATTCTCCAGGCAGGAACACTGGAGTGGGTTACCAATTCCTTCTCCAATGTGTGAAAGTAACAAGTGAAAGTGAAGTCGCTCAGTCGTGTCCGACCCTTAGCGACCCCACGGACTGCAGCCTACCAGGCTCCTCCATCCATGGGATTTTCTAGGCAAGAGTACTGGAATGGCGTGCCATTGCCTTCTCCACCAAGCCTCCCTATCCATCACCAACTCCCGGAGTACACTCAAACTCATCCATCTAGTGGGTGATGCCAACCAGCCATCTAATCCTCTGTCGTCCCCTTCTCCTCCTGCCCCCAATCCCTCCCAGCATCAGAGTCTTTTCCAGTGAGGCAACTCTTCGCATGAGGTGGCCAAAGTATTGGAGTTTCAGCTTTAGCATCAGTCCTTCCAATGAACACCCAGGACTGGTCTCCTTTAGACTGAACTGGTTGGACCTCCTTGCAGTCCAAGGGAATCTCAAGAGTCTTCTCCAACACCACAGTTCAAAAGCATCAATTCTTCGGTGATCAACTTTCTCTACAGACCAATTCTCACATCCATACATGACCACTGGAAAAACCATAGCCTTGACTAGATGGACCTTTGTTGGCAAAGTAATATCTCTGCTTTTTAATATAATATCTAGGTTGGCCATAACTTTCCTTCCAAGGAGTAAGGGTCTTTTAATTTCATGGCTGCAATCAGCACCCACAGTGATTTTGTAGCCCAGAAAAATAAAGTCAGCCATTGTTTCCACTGTTTCCCCATCTATTTGCCATGAAGTGATGGGACCAGATGCCATGATCCTAGTTTTCTGAATGTTGAGCTTTAAGCCAACTTTTTAACTCTCCTCTTTCACTTTCATCAAGAGGCTACTTAGTTCCTCTTCACTTTCTGCCATAAGGGTGGTGTCATCTGCATATCTGAGGGTATTGATATTTCTCCCAGCAATCTTGATTCCAGCTTGTGCTTCTTCCAGCCCAGCATTTCTCATGATGTACTCTGTATATAAGTTAAATAAGCAGGGTGACAACATACAGCCTTGACGTACTCCTTTTCCTATTTGGAACCAGTCTGTTGTTCCATGTCCAGTTCTAACTTTTGCTTCCTGACCTGTATATAGGTTTCTCAAGAAGCAGGTCAGGTGGTCTGGTATGCCCATCACTTTCAGAATTTTCCACAATTAATTGTGATCCACACAGTCAAAGGTTTTGGCATAGTCAATAAAGCAGAAATAGATGTTTTTCTGGAACTCTCTTGCTTTTTCCATGATCCAGTGGATGTTAGCAATTTGATCTCTGGTTCCTCTGCCTCTTCTAAAACCAGCTTGAACATCTGGAAGTTCACAGTTCACTTATTGCTGAAGCCTGGCTTGGAGAATTTTGAGCATTACTTTACTAGCGTGTGAGATGAGTGCAATTGTGCAGTAGTTTGAGCATTCTTTGGCATTGCCTTTCTTTGGAATTGGAATGAAAACTGAACTTTTCCAGTCCGGTGGCCACTGCTGAGCTTTCCAAATTTGCTGGCACATTGAGTGCAACACTTTCACAGCATCATCTTTCAGAATTTGAAATAGCTCAACTGGAATTCCATCACCTCCACTAGCTTTGTTCGTAATGATGCTTCTTAAGCCCCACTTGACTTCACATTCCAGGATGTCTGGCTCTAGGTGAGTGATCACACCATCGTGATTATCTGTGTCATGAAGCTCTTTTTTGTACTGTTTTCCTGTGTATTCTTGCCACCTCTTCTTAATAGCTTCTGCTTCTGTTAGGTCCGTACCATTTCAGTCCTTTATCGAGCCCATCTTTGCATGAAATGTTCCCTTGGTATCTCTAATTTTCTTGAAGAGATCTCTGGTCTTTCCCATTCTGTTGTTTTCCTCTATTTCTTTGCATTGATCGTTGAGGAAGGCTTTCTTATCTTTCCTTGCTATTCTTTGGAACTCTGCGTTCAGAGGTCTATATCTTTCCTTTTCTCCTTTGCTTTTCACAGCCATATGTTAGGCCTCCTCAGACAGCCATTGTGCTTTGTGGCATTTCTTTTCCATGGGAATGGTCTTGATCCCTGTCTCTTGTACATTGTCACGAACCTCCGTCCATAGATCATCAGGCACTGTGTCTATCAGATCTAGTCCCTTAAATCTATTTCTCACTTCCACTGTATAATCATAAAGTATTTGATTTAGGTTATACCTGAATGGTCATGTATGGATGTGAGAGTTGGACTGTGAAGAAAGCTGATCGCCGAAGAATCGATGCTTTTGAACTGTGGTGTTGGAGAAGACTCTTGAGAGTCCCTTATACTGCAAGGAGATCCAACCAGTCCATTCTAGAGGAGATCAATCCTGGGTGTTCATTGGAGGGACTGATGCTAAAGCTGAAACTGCAATACTTTGGCCACCTCATGCAACGAGTTGACTCACTGGAAAAGACTCTGATGCTGGGAAAGGTTGGGGGCGGGAGGAGAAGGGGACGACAAAGAATGAGATGGCTGGATGGCATCACCGACTCTGTGGACATGAGTTTGAGTGAACTCCAGGAGTTGGTGATGGACAGGGAGGCCTGGCGTGCTGTGATTCATGGGGTCGTGGAGAGTCGGACACGACTGAGTGACTGAACTGAACTGAACTGAACTGAATGGTCTAGTTTTTTTCCCTACTTTCTTCAATTTAAGTCTGAATTTGGCAATAAGGTGTTCATGATCTGAGCCACAGTCAACTCCTCCCGGTCTTGTTTTTGCTGATTGTACAGAGCTTCTCCATCTTTGACTGCAAAGAATATAATCAATCTGATTTTGGTGTTGACCATCTGGTGATGTCCTTGTGTAGAGTCTTCTCTTGTGTTGTTGAAAGAGGGTTTTGCTATGACCAGTGCGTTTTCTTGGCAAAACTCTATTAGCCTTTGCCCTGCTTCATTCCGCGCTCCAAGGGCAAATTTGCCTGTTAGTCCAGGTGTTTCTTGACTTCCTATTTTTGCATTCCACTCCCCTATAGTGAAAAGGACTTCTTTTTTGGGTGTTAGCTCTAAAAGGTCTTGTAGGTCTTCACAGAACCGTTCAACTTCAGCTTCTTCAATGTTACTAGTTGAGGTATAGTCTTGGATTACCATGATATTGAATGGTTTGCTTGGAAATGAACAGAGATCATTCTGTCGTTTTTGAGATTTCATCCAAGTACTGCATTTCGGACTCTTTTGTTGACCATGATGGCTACTCCTTTTCTTCTACAGCATTTCTGCCCACAGTAGTAGATATAATGGTCATCTGAGTTAAATTCACCCATTCCAGTCCATTTTAATTCGCTGATTCCTAGAATGTTGACGTTCACTCTTGCCATCTCCTGTTTGACAACTTCCAATTTGCCTTGATTCATGGACCTAACATTCCAGGTTCCCATGCAATATTGCTCTTTACAGCATCGGACCTTGCTCCTATCACCAGTCACATCCACAACTGGGTATTGGTTTTGCTTTGGCTCCATCCCTTCATTCTTTCTGGAGTTATTTCTCCACTGATCTCCAGTAGCATATTGGGCACCTACCAACCCAGGGAGTTCCTCTTTCAGTATCCTATCATTTTGCCTTTTGATACTGTTCATGGGGTTCTCAAGGCAAGAATACTGAAGTGGTTTGCCATTCCCTTCTCCAGTAGACCACATTCTGTCAGACCTCTCCACCATGACCCGCTCGTCTTGGGTGGCCCCACACGGCATGGCTTAGTTTCACTGAGTTAGACAAGGCTGTGGTCCATGGAATCAGATTGGCTAATGAACCAAAGTTACATCCAAAAGTAAATGTTGGTTTTAAATGTTTCCCTGAATGCCCAATCACCAAATACTTTGTAGAGAAAATCTGTAATATAAAAGGACAACAGGTAAACACAAAGAAGTTCAGAAACTCAGGAGGAAAGTGAAGAAGCTATAAGAGGTACTACAAAACGACAAAAAGCATGAACAAAGATAAAAAATTTCACAATTCAGAAAGAAAGGGGATCCAATTATTTACATAGAACCCATGCTAGGAATTAGGGTGAAATGGTAGACAAGAAAATGTTACCTTGAACAATTATACTCACTGGCTTCTTTGAAGACATAGGCTAGCTTCCTGAAAAAAGAGAAGCAGGAAATCTGGCTTTAATGCTTTCATGTTAGTGCAAGAAGAAGTCAACAAAAATATTCTCAGGAATATCTGAAATTACTTGCAAACTTAGTTGACTGACATGTTAGGAGAAATTGTTATTTTGATATACAGATATTATAGGTTTAGAGATTTAGGAGTGTTTATTTGGGGAACTATGAGATTAAAGAATCACTCTTCAGTATTTAGTTCATATTCTTAAGAGACTGGTGAGCACAGAATGTTAATGTAGACGTGGTGGGAGTAATTATTATCAACACAGCTCTTCCTTAGTTGAATTTCCTGAAACAGTGATCTGGGGAAGGGCTTTCAGAGTGAGGATGAGCATGACAGTCCTGTTGATTGTCACTGACACACATGGTAGACCCTCCAATGGGTCTAATCTTCATAACCATCCTCTGTACCCAAGAAGTGGAAGAGAGAATGGCCCCATAGTCCCATTGTAGACAGAGAATTCCAATAAGCAACAATGTCTCTCCTGAGTAGAAGACAGAGAAGCAATGTGCTGTTCCGAGTTATCACAGAATCAATAAACTTCTGTGTTCCCTTATAAGGACTGATTGGTTGTTATTATCCTAGTGAATCTAAATGTGTTAACAACAGTAATTCTATACTATCTTGTAGTACCTCCTTGGAAGAAAAGCTATGACAAATCTAGACATCATATTAAAAAGCAGAGACATTACTTTGCTGCCAAAGGTTAGTTTAGTCAAAGCTATGGTTTTTCCAGTAGTCATGTATGGATGTGAGAATTGGACTGTGAAGAAAGCTGATCACTGAAAAATTGATGCTTTTGAAATGTGGTGTTGGAGAAGACTCTTGAGAGTCCCTTGGACTGCAAGGAGATCCAACCAGTCCATCCTAAAGGAGATCAGTCCTGAATATTCACTGGAAGGACTGATGCTGATACTGAAGCTCCAATACTGTGGCCACCTGATGCAAAGAACTGACTCACTGGAAAAGACCCTGATGCTGGGAAAGATTGAAGGCAGGAGGAGAAGGGGACGACAGAGGATGAGATGGTTGGATAGCTTCACCAACTCCACAGACACGAGTTTGAGCAAGCTCCGGGAACTGGTGATGGACAGGGAAGCCTGTCATGCTGCAGTCCATGGGGTCACAAAGAGTCGGCCATGACTGAGCATCTGAACTGAACTGACCATCTTGTAAGTATAAACTTGTATGATTTCTGATCAACCAGCTCTCAGTAAAAAGCAAGATCACCTTGAAATCCATAGCAAGAATTGTACATGCAAATTACAGTGAAATAATTGAGCAGTTAAGTTGGTTGGAAAACATTTTACCCACCAAACACATTTTCTACGTCAATCAACTTTATTAAATTGAGAATAAACAGCTAATAAGAGCGCACTGATTTCAACAGGCTCACACTGCTGTAGAGTACACTTATCATCACCTATTACTCCTTAATAAGTAGAGCAGTGAACGTATCACTATAAATTAGCTTCAAAGACCTTAGGAGGTTTCAGTGGGAAAGGGGAAGGAGGCTGTAAAAAGAACAGAAAGGATGAAGCACAAACGAGGACAAGCCTTGCCAGCAATTCCACTGTTAAGACAAGAGTACAAAGAACCTTGAAGAGGAAAGAAAGGAGTAGTGGGCCATTAAAATCAGAGCAGCAAATTCTGATAAAGTAAAGCAGTGGCAGGTAAATAAAAGGTGGGTTGAAAATATGTAATTGGTAACAATCATGAGTTTCAATTAATAACATGGCAATTAACCTCAAAATAAAGTAGTTCTATTAGTTGAAACAAATTATTTCTCTTCTTCACATAGGGGTTCAAAATACATTATTAATGCTATCTTTCTCTCTTTTTTTTTGGGGGGGTGCTCCTTGGTAGATGTTTTCCTATTATTCCAACTACCAGTTGCATTTGCCATTCCATTTTCTTGACCCACATTAAAATTAGGCAAGTATGAAATTAAAACTCCAAACATTTTCAAGAGCTATTTCAAATTCAGAGATTTATATCCCTTGCAAAATGGGATTTTGACTTTGACGCTGTTCTGGGACATGAGATCCCTAAGAACATTTCAATAGAGATATGAAAGAGTTAGGGTAGCGTGGGGGGAGAGTAATTTTTTAAAGTACCTGAAAGTCCTTTGTGACTAACTTCTCCAGGTTATTTATGTATGGAGCATTTGACAAATTCTAAATAGGCTCTAAGTAAAGCAAAATGGACTCTATTTTTTTGGTAGCATTTAATTTATAGAATGACATGAGTATTGGAAAACAGATAACCCTGTGGTTCTTTCCATATTCAAAATCTAACATAAGTGCCACTCAAGGTCATAAAATGCCCTCTAAACCCACTGACAACATGAAAAGTATACAGACAGTTCATATGCAGGTATGTGCTATCTCCAGCTTACTCTGAAATCCAAGGTGGAGTGTGTGCTTCTTTATTACTTAGAATAAAAAATGCCTTTGCGATTAATATTTTGTGAAAATAAGTACCTAGATATACCTCTTATAAAGAAAAAAATTTAGAAAGTGCTTGCAGGTTAGAAATAAAGATGATCCACTTAATACAAATGAGGTCAGGGTCCCTATACACAAGGAGCTTTTAATTAAGCGGAGAAGAAAATTCACACATGATAAAACAAAGAATCCCTTTTCCATACTTTCTCTCTCTCTCTCTCATACACACATACAGACACAAACACACACACGCACACCAAATTAAGTCAGAAAAGTCTGCTTTAATCCTGTCACATGTATTTAAAAGTGATCATTCCCAGCCAGACAAACCTGGATTGGATCCCAACTGTGACACTTGCTACCTGGATAACTGCCTTCAACTTACTTAACCTTCCTGAGACTTGGTTTCCTCAATATAAATTTGAGAGAATGTTGTTATTTCCTGCAAAAGACTGTTGTGAGATTTAAATGAGAAAATGCTGAATACCTGTTATACTGGAGACTGTTGCATAGTCTCTAGACATTCATAAGAAGAGGAGTCTGTCTTTAGTACAGTGCGTGCTGTGTACATGTTCAGTTGCTTAGTCATGCCCAACTCTTGCAACCCCATGGACTATAGTCCACCAGGCTCCTCTGTCCATGGGATTTCCCAGGCAAGAATACTGGAGTGGGTTGCCATTTCTTTCTCCAGGGGATCTTCCCAGCCCAGGGATTGAACTCATGTCTCCTGCATTGGCAGGTGGATTCTTTACACACTGAGCCACCTGGGAAGCCCTTTAGTACGTATGATTTAGTACATATTATTAAACTCTGCAGCTCCATGGATACTTTCAGCCCTTACTCCTTTCTTAGTTCCTTTAAGAAGTCAATCTATGAGCAAAGCTGTGAATTAAAATGTATCTCCTCTACTGACATTCCCCATCACCACTGCCACCATCTCAAATACTTCCTTCTCCTTTTCCAGCAGATGATGGGCCTTAATCTATCCAATGATAACCGGGAAAAGATAGAATCTCAGTTGTACTCCAAACTTTCTCTAAAACTTTTGCTTTTGATTTGTCTCCTTAAACCCTCATCCCCCTCTCAGTTGACCATCATGTCCATTAACTCTCTATCTATAAACAAACAAACCAAAAACATTGCCTTCATTCTGCAAACTATTTTTATTTTTCCTTTCCCCACCACCAGTCTTTAGTGGAAGATGTCTCACATCAGTTCTCCTCCTCTGTAATGAATTCCAGTCCCAATCCTACAAACCATTTTTACATGCTCATCATTCACTTCTCTGTATCAGGTCCTGCTCAAAAAGATCTGCACCTTGAAACATTGCTCCTTTCCATCCTATCTCCACATGCATGACTGCATCATCATCAGCCCGTTGCTCCTCCTCATGCAAGTTTAAAGACCATCTGAACAGAACACTTGCTAGAAACTTTTATTTATATTCAGTCCATCCTGCTAGTTCCTTCAAAAAAGTTCTCTAGCCCCTGGCACACACCTCTCTTGAGTTCTTCCATTACATTTGCTTCAGCTGTTGTTTTATCCTTGGCGGCCTGTGAGCATTTCCATCACCGTCAGTTGGGGCTTCCCTGGGTGGTGTTTCTGCTTCATTTACTCAGGGAGGAAAGGACCTTGGAGCCATTTGTCATCACCAGTAGACTTTCTTCAGGTTATACGAGTAAATGCCTGACCAGATAGCTCTTATGTGTTCAAATGAACTATAACCTTGTCTGAATTTTCTTGTCATTTTTATCAAATTTAAATGATACTGTAAGAGACATAAAAAATCTGCCTATAATCAAACTCTACCTATATATTTTTGAAGTTATGAAAAATGTTGACCTGGTGTTATTGTCTGCTACTGAATATGAAACAGCTGTGTCTTGATTTATTATATTTTCAAATCTGCAACATCACAGAACATTTTTGTGCAAAAACAAAAATAAAGGTGATAGAGTGCCACTAGTGGAGAAGGCAATGGCAAGCCACACCAGCACTCTTGCCTAGAAAATCCCATGGATGGAAGAGCCTGGTAGGCTGCAGTCCGTGGGGTCGCTAAGGGTCGAACACGACTGAGCGACTTCACTTTCACTTTTCACTTTCACACATTGGAGGAGGAAATGGCAACCCACTTCAGTGTTCTTGCCTGGAGAATCCCAGGGATGGGGGAGCCTGGTGGGCTTCCATCTATGAGGTCACACAGAGTCGGACACGACTGAAGTGACTTAGCAGCAGCAGCAGCAGCAGTGCCACTAGTAATATAATATATGCTTTAATTTTGTTATTAAAAGGAGCCTGTATTCTGTGCACAGACACAGCTGGATAATCTAGGAGTTGATCTCCTTTGCTGCAAGAGGCTATCATTATAAAAGAAAATACATTTGAAGTACAACTAGAGATATGGTGCTTTGGTCTATACTACAAATTAGACATAATCCTGGCCTTTTAGAAATTCACAGAATGGTATTTTCATAAATGTCTGTTTAGGTAATAGTACTTACAAATAATTTGACTTGAGTTTTCTTTAACATTAGTGATTTTATTTACAGAACATGTCTGAAAAATTAATGTTTTGCTTTTTTTTTTCTTGGCTGCATGGCACATGGGATCTTAGTTTCCCAACTAGGGAATGAACCTGTGCTCCCCTTCATTGGTAGCGCAGAGTCTTAACTACTGGACCACCAGAGAAGTCCCCTTCCTTTGTTTTGTTTTGCAAAGTATGTCCTCTGACTCTGAGTTATAATAGAGAAATATAAACTTCAAATGATGGATTATCAAATCTTATCATTTCTTTTTATAATTTTTAATTTTAATTTTTTCTTCCAGTTTAAAAAATGTATATTTTTTATATTTTATAAATATCAATATTTTATATATTGTTATAATAGAGAAATATAAACTTCAAATGATTGATTTTCAAATCTTATCATTTCTCTTTATTATTTTTATTTTTTTCTTCCAGTTTAATTGAAATGTAATTGACATATAGCTCTGTACAAATTTAAGGCATACAGCATAAAGATTTGATTTATATACATCATGTAATGATTACCACAGTAAGTTCAGTGATTATCACCTCATATAGATACAAAATAAAAGAAAAAGAAAACCATATTTTTTCTTGTCACAAAAACTCTTGGAATTTACTCTCTTAAATTTTATGTATAACATACAGCTGTATTAATTAATCATGTTGTATACTATATTCCTAGTATTTGTTTATCTTATAATGTGAAGTTTAAATTTGATCTTTTTTTAAATGAGTTTGCTTGTTTGTTGTTTTGTGGGTTTTTTTGAATTTTATTTTATTTTTTTATTGGAGGCTAATTACTTTACAATATTATATTGGTTGGTTTTGCCATACACTGACATGAATCCGCCCCAGTGTACATGTGTTCCCCTTCTTGAACCCCCCTCCCACCACCCTCCTCCCCATATCCTCCCTCTGGGTCATCCCCGTGCACCAGCCCCAAGCATCCTGTATCATGCATTGAACCTGGACTGGTGATTCATTTCACATATGATAATATACATGCTTCACTGCCATTCTCCCAAATCATCCCACCCTCACCCTCTCCCACAGAATCCCAAAGACTGTTCTATACACCTGAGTCTCTTTTGCTGTCTTGTATACAGGGTTAAGGTTACCATCTTTCTAAATTCCATATATATGCATTAGTATACTGTATTGGTGTTTTTCTTTCTGGCTTACTTCACTCTGTATAATAGGCTCCAGTTTCATCCACCTCATTAGAACTGATTCAAATGCATTCTTTTGATGGATGAAAAATACTCCATTGTGTATATGTACCAAAGCTTTCTTATCCATTTGTCTGCAGATGGACATATAGGTTGCTTCCATGTCCTCGCTATTATTGTCCAAGCACATGTTAGCCTTCTTACACAACACAGCAATTAGTTATTTCTATATATTTCAAATATATTATCACTTAATCTTAAAAATAATTGTGAAGCCCAATTTTTTGTAGCTCTATTTATTCTACTATTATAAAGAAATTTATATATTTTCATTTTATCCATAGATCCCTATTCAATTAGTGTCAATAGATTTCAGTATAAAGGCATCTTTAAGTGGAAAAATTATTTTAAAACAATTTTTGATAAATAGATGCTTTGTATATAAGGACCATTTACACAAAACTATATAGTATTACTAACCCATACTTTCTTAGCATCATATATTAAATCTAGAAATATAAATAGTTTGATACAAATATAACCATATTTTAAAATATCTTTAAATTGGGATGAAAATAGCTATTGCCCAGTACTGTGCATTGATACAGTTATCAAACAATTACATGTGAGTTGTTAAGCAAACTATGTTGAAGTTTTTCCTTTCAACTTTAAAAATTTGGGCCTACCAGTTTTTTTTTTAAGACAAACACCATGTGATTCCACTCATCTATATTTAAGGTTGTCAGATTCATAGAAACATAAAGTAGAATGGTGGCTACTAGGGACTGCAAGAAGAAGAAATGGGGAGATGTTGTTTAATAAGTAGAGAGTTTCAGTTTTGCAAGATGAAAAGTTATGGAAAGCTGCTGACAAACATTGTGATACTTAACACTACTGAAGTTAGTGATGGACAGGGAGGCCTGGCGTGATGTGATTCATGGGGTCGAAAAGAGTTGGACACGACTGAGCAACTGAACTGAACTGACTGAACTGATACTGTACACTTGACAATGGTTAAGATGGCAAATTGTGTTTTTTTAATAACGATTAAAATTTGTTTAAAAGATACAACGAAAACAAAATAAACTAAAAACACCCCACAAAAACTCATATATAGGTCTAAATACCTTTAATTCTGTACTGTAATTATATTTAATTTTCTGCTCTGTGATAATATTGATAATCATGTTACCAGAAATACATAAGCTAGAATATGGAAAAATAAACTATGGAATAAGGTAACTTCTGCTCAGTTTGAAGAGAGACATTTTGTTTTTTATTAATTGTGAAGTAAGATCTCTTGTGCTGAAATGTCAGGTCACTTTATTAGACTCTCTCTACATAGAAAAGAAGTGAGGTGTCTTCAACAAGATGGAAAATCAAGCTTTTATAGTAAGTAAGACTGAACCTCATAAATAGTAAAAGTGCTTATCCCTTGATACAACAGGAAAAAAAGAGGGTTCAAGCAAGCACATTAGCTTTACAGACATCATCCATGTCATCAAAAGTTCTATTAAAGTACACCTGCCTCTTTTACTTGCTTAAAGCTAAAATAATAATACAAAGAAAGCAAACCCCCCAAGAGATTTTAAGTTGCAAAAATAAAAGATATATTTTAATGATTTTAGAAACAGCCTACATCAGGAATCCTATTTCTATATTTTCCTAATAATGACTTGTGATGGCATAGATTTCCACATGGGAGGAAAAGTAAATGGTCAACTTCAGCTGTCCCAACCTGCGACCAGATCCTTCCAGCTGGCATTTTCCAATGAATCAGAAAAAATATATGAACCGGCTAAACCACTGAGCCATAAAATCCACTTAGAAAAAGCAAGTTATTTCACACTATGAAGGCAATATGGGTAAGCACTGGCACGTACTGAGCATCTTTACATGCTCGAGTCTGTACAAGGTACTTTACATACATTACGTTATTAAATATTAAAAATTCTATGAATTAGGCAATAATATTTTTCATTTTAAACCAAGGTTTAGTGAGCGGAACATGAACTCACCTACTTCAAAAATCTACGTGCTTGCCACTGCATTCAATATGTTCAAGAGCTTTCTTTTTTTCTCTCTCTGATTTTATTATATTCCAATCCTATTCTTTCATTTGCTTAATTCATCCCCAAGATACACCTGCATGGGACCATATATTATTCACACACAGGCTTATTCATTTTTATATGTTGCTGCTGCTGCTGCTAAGTCACTTCAGTTGTGTCCAACTCTGTGCGACCCCATAGACAGCAGCCCACCAGGCTCCCCCATCCCTGGGATTCTCCAGGCAAGAACACTGGAGTGGCTTGCCATTTCCTTTTCCAATGTATGAAAGTGAAAGTGAAAAAGTGAAGTTGTTCAGTTGTGTCCGACTCTTTACGACCCCATGGACTGCAGCCTACCAGGCGCCTCCGTCCATGGGATTTTCCAGGCAAGAGTACTGGAGTGGGTTGCCATTGCCTTCTCCAATTTTTATATGAAATATATATAATTTATTTTTTAAATTGTTTGAAATATAGAGATTCAATAAATCCATTAAAATTACTTTTTTCTCTTTGGAATGAAGCTATTTATCAACACTCAATCACATGAAACAAAGCTCTATTAATAAATGAATCACTCACAAAAACAAAACAAAAATCTTTTCACTGCCACCACACCCTCATTTTCATAGCTCACTGTATTCCTTTCTGCGAAATCTTTTTTCATATTGACTGTACACGTTCATAGTTCTTTCTCTTTATGACCAGAAGCAAGATAATTCCATTCTACTAATGGAAATTTTAGGAAATTTTTATTTATGTTTGTTCATTCATATACTCAAAAAATTGTGAATAAGCATTGAGTCTATCTCTACAATTAAGAGTGACAAGCCGGTGCTTCCCTGGGGGTTCACAGTGGTAAAGAATCCATCTGCCAATGCAGGAGACATGGGAAGATCCCACATGCCACAGAGCAACTAAGCCCGCATGCTGCTACTGCGACTAGAACCTGGGAGCTGCAACTACTGAGTCCATGTGCCATAACTACTGAAGCCTGACTGCCCTAGAGCCCATGCTCTGCGACAAGAAGCCACCGCAATGAGAAGCCACCATAACTAAAGAGTAGCCCCTGCTTACTGCAATGAAGACCTGCTGCTAAGTCACTTCAGTCGTGTCCGACTCTGTGTGACCCCATAGATGGAAGCCTATCAGGCTCCCCTGTCCCTGGGATTCTCCAGACAAGAACACTGGAGTGGGTTGCCATTTCCTGCTTCAGTGAAGACCTAGCACAGCCAATAAATTAATTTGTTAAAAAAAATTTTTAATGCACTGCATATTCTTTTTTAAAAAAGAAAAAAAAGGGACAAATCTAATTTCTAGTACTAACTAGTGTGGATGCTTTAACCAATTTTGGAGACAACTGTACAGCCATTTAACCCAAATGTTTATTATTGTTAGCCTCTATGTTGCTAATTTTTATTTAATGCTCCCCAAGAGGACATTTATCCAATACCCTGTATTAAATGTTGGTAATTCAAATACCTACATTTTCTATCTTACTGCAAAACTAATTTTCATAGCCCCCATTGCTATGTGGTTCTTATTAATGATTGAGATGTAGAATTACATAAATGACATAAAACTATCTAGGTACTTATAATGATATTAGGTAAACTCAATGAAGCTTCCAAAGATAACAGGGCACTGTTTTCTGTTGTTGTTTTGCTTCTCCCTAATCTTTAGGGAGAAGATAAAACTTGAGACTAGTTCTCATGTAAAAAATTTGACCATAATTTCCTGGAAGTTCAGAGTACTTAAAATGATGGCAAAATTATGAGTGTGGGATGTGAGGCATGTCTTATAATTTTAGCACATCTTTTTTTCTAATTTTCAGCAGACTTCATCCTATATTTTCAGGCAATGTTCACTTGGCTTTTGATTGTTGCTATATATTTCCTTCCTTCATTTGTGGCTAGCTCAAATCCCCCACATTAAAGATAAAACCAGCTGTGTTAAAAGCACAACCTATTTTTTTCTTATGTTTTGTTTTACTACCACAAAATCCCCCAGACCAATAAACTGGAGAAACTATAAGCTAGGCACTGGCTTGAATGAGTTGACCAAATATGGCAGAAGGTGTAGAAAGGAAAGAAATAAAGAAAGAAAATGAAATCACTCAGTAGTGTCCAACTCTTTGCTACCCCATGAATTGTAGCCTACCAGGCTTCTCCATCCATGGGATTTTCCAGGCAAGAGTACTGGAGTGGGTTGCCGTTTCCTTCTCCAGGGGATCTTTCTGATCCAGGGATGGAACCCAGGTCTTCCGCATTGCAGGCAGATGCTTTACCATCTGAGCCACCAGGGAGAAGGTGTAGAGGAAGGAATTAATTAATGTGAGCAGTATGGTTTTCCAACTCCCACAAACATACTCCACAGACTATAAAAATGACTTAGTTTTCCTTTTCAAGATGCCTTTGATTTCATTTTAAACTATTCACTTGTTGAATAGTTTTGGGTGGAGAAAGGATGAATAAGAGAAATCTGGGCAGTGAAACAATATTTCTGCCTACCATTGCAATATTTTTTTGCCTTTTCATACTATTCATGGGGATCTCAAGGTAAGACTACTGAAGTAAATTGCCATTCGCTTCTCCAGGGGACCACGTTTTGTCAGAACTCCCCACCATGACCCGTTCGTCTTTGGTGGCCTACATGGCATGGCTCATAGTTTCATTGAGTTGGACAAGGCTGTGGTCATGTGACCAGTTTGATTAGTTTTCTGTGAATCTGGTTTTCATTCTGTCTGCCCTCTGATGGATAAGGATAAGAGGCTTATGGAAGCTTCCTGATGGGAAAGACTGACTGTGGGGGAAACTGGGTCTTGTTATGATGAGTGGGGCCATGATCAGTAAATCTTTAATCTAATTTTCTGTTGATTTGCAGGGCTGTGTTCCCTCCCTTTTGTCTGACCTGAGACCAAACTAGAGTGGAAGTGATGAAGATTATGGTGGCCTCCTTCAAAAGGGCCTGTGCACACACTGCCACACTCAGTGCCCCAGACCCTGCAGTAGGCCACTGACGACCCACACCTCTGCCAGAGACTCCTGGACACTCACAGGCAAGTCTGGGTCCGTCTCTTGTGGGGTCACTGCTCCTTTCTCCTGGGTCCTGGTGCACACAAGGTTTTGTTTCTGCTCTCCAAGAGTGTGTTTCCCCAGTCCTGTGTAAGTTCTGTAATTAAAACCCACTGGTCTCCAAAGTCAAATTCCCTGAGAGTTCTCAGTCCCTTTGCCAGATCCCCAGTTTGGGAAATCTGTTGTGGGTCCTAGAACCTTCTTAACTGTGTGAGAATTTACTTTGTATAATAAATTGGCATAATAAATCATGGCATCTGGCCCCATCACTTCATGGCAACTAGATGGGGAAACAATGGAAACAGTGACAGACTTTATTTTCTTGGGCTCCAAAATCACTACTGATGTTGACTGCAGCCATGAAATTAAAAGACGCTTGCTTCTTGGAAGAAAAGCTATGACAAACCTAGACAGCATATTAAAAAGCAGAAACATTACTTTGCCAACAAAGGTCCATCTAGTCAAAACTATGGTTTTTCCAGTAGTCATGTATGAATGTGAGAGTTGGACTACAGAGAAAGCTGAGCACTGAAGAATTAATGCTTTTGAACTGTGGTGTTGGAGAAGACTCTGAAGAGTCCCTTGGACTTCAAGGAGATCAAGCCGGTCAATCCTGAGGGAAATCAGTCCTGAATATTCATTGGAAGGACTGATGCTGAAGCTGAAACTCCAATACTTCGGCCACCTGATGTGAAGAACTGACTCATTGGGAAAGACCTTGATGATGGGAAAGATTGAGGACAGAAGGAGACGGGGTCAACAGAGTATGAGATGGTTTGATGGCATCACTGACTTGATGGACAGGAGTTTGAGTAAACTCCTGGAGTTGGTGATGGGCAGGGAAGCCTGGTGTGTTGCAGTCCATGGGGTCACAAAGAGTTGGCCACGACTGACTGAACTGAAGTGAACCACTGCAATATGAATTTACCTTTTCCACTTTTCTCCACCTCTTACTCAGAAACAGGTTAAATGACCAAAGAACCCAAATAGACAAAACTAGCCTCAGGAGGGATTTAAGCATAAGATGACTCATCAAAACAAGTAACATCATTAATGATTCCATTTTTCAGTCAGTTGATCAACCTGTTAGCCAAATTCAAGCAAACATGATTTGACTATCTACAAAGAGGCACGACCCAAATGACAGAGACACAGATAGAAGTATTACAGGCTTATTCTCCAAAAAAAAAGGCAAATATGGGTGGTTGGAAATGGAGCTTGTATTTATTGAACACCTTATTTAATCCTTATAGCTGTTATACTTAGTACTGTAACCTATACCGATGTAATTGATTTCTGAAATATCAGATAATGTTTGAAATAAAAATGGGAAAATCTATCTCTTTGTCAAATTAAAATATTGTTTCCCAGTAGTTTATTTAATACTTTTTGTAAAACCAGATGGCTCTAAAGCAGTATTTAGTTCTCAGCATTTTTTACTAGATTACTTTGAGAATTTGAATCAAGAAGTTATGGATAATCTTTTACAGAAAAATGTGTCTCGAAAAAGTGTGAGTGCCTGCATTCTAAGTCTCCTCAACTGTATCCAACTCTTTGTGACCCTGTGGATGGTAGCCTACTAGGCTCCTCTGTCCTCCAAGCAAGAATACTGGAGTGGGTTGCTATGCCCTCCTCCAGGGGATCTTCCCAACCACGGACTGAACCCACATCTCTTATGTCTCCGGCATTGGCAGGCAAGTTCTTTACCACCAGCTACCTGGGAAGCCCATAAAATGTGTATATATACCCCAAGTTATTGATACAATTTCAGAGCATTCATGAACCTGTAAGTATCCTTGTACCCACTGCAATATCTGGTACACAGACACAGACAGTTAGACACACAGACACACACACACACACACATCAAATCCCCAAAGGCTGCAGCCTTTCTTTCTCTGAGTCTTTACATCATTACCTAATACTTGATATCTATTTTTTTATATTTCCCATTAATTTATTGAACATAATCCTTGCCATTTCAACCACAAAATGATATCTTTAGAGAAACATGCCTTTTATATTCCAACTGGCACACAGGGGACACTTAATAATCACATCGGGAATTGTTAGAAAGAAAAATGCAAGTAAATTAAAACTGTGATTACATGAGACTCTGCATGTTGCCCCTTGGAATGGGTAACATTCCCACTTGTAAAACATTTAGATAGTCTCTAATAATGCTTCTTTGCCATCTCTTCTCCACTAACTCGTGGATTACTGCATGACCTGTGATCTTTTACACAAAGATGGTCAAGATCTGCCCTGCAACTCATTGAATTTCAGCTTCAGTGAGCCAGAGGTACGCACTTCATAGGGCACAAGATTTAAGCCCAAGTTTGGGAGCTTTAGGGGAAAGACATTCTTACTTTCTTCTCTGTCTCTGTTCAACACGATAATCCCCCATTTGATATCTTCACACTGCTGGGTCAAATCTCTTTGTCTTTGTGTCTGACCTAAGTCTATTAAAAAGTATCAGGCCAGAACTAGGACTGCTATGGGGCTTCTTTTAATGTAGCAAAGTAATAGAAAAAACATGCTTCTCCTGGAGAGAAGTTTTGACATGCTTTGGTTACAGTTAGGTAGGTCACTTAACATGCTCAGTTGACCACCTCCTACAGTCCTCCAAAAACAAAGTAGAGCTGGGTATCTGATGCTAAGTATCATGAAAATCTCAGAAAATGTTTTCATATTTTGATCAGAGTTTTATACCTACTTCTTTACTAAAAGGAAAAAGCAAAAAATTACAACACATGTGCTAACATAATTACAGGTAGCACCTGCAACAGGTAGTCACATATTATTTTAGCTTCCTTAAACTCAGTCATCATCCTGAACAAAAATTAATTTCTAAAGAATAAGTCTACACTTAAGACTACTTCCTAGAAAGTGGATTTAAAACAGAGGTTTTATGATACACAGATCTAATTTTTTGCTTTCTTTCCCTGGTCTTATTGAAGTTGTATTACATGAAAAATCAGAGAGAGGAAAAAGTGTTTCCTAAATTATTGGCCACTTGCTCATTTTTATAGATTCTGTTCCTCCTCATATTATTTTCTCAGTGAGATTATCACTTTTTCATTTAGATAGCACTGAATATACAATTAAGTCAGTTACACAAGTTGCTATTAAGAAAACGTAGTATGCATATATGTGAGAGATCTGAGGTAACCTCAGAAATACCAAAGTAGGCCTTGAGTTGTGACTCAAAGAAGGCCACCCAGAATATAATGGATAGGAAGATCCCAGAGACGTAGATCACCAGAACGAAGCCTCAAATTATTGTTCAGCAGCTATTATATAATGAATGATTAGTTTTGAAGTTTGAAGTTACTAATTTTGGGAAGAACTCACAATCCTATACTTAGAAGAAATTTCTGATTAAACTGGAACTGACCCACCTACCGAATGCCACAGAGAACCTATCAAATGGAAACCAAAGGGAATGAGCAAAAGAGGTGGGGCATGGGTGGAAATGAGAAGGAAGACTGTGAGTTAAATCAGTTTCACTATGTAAAGAGCAAGTGGAAACCATGAAAAATACTAAGAACATGGGGACTATTGTATTAATACAATATTATAGCCAATGTCAGGAGCTCTTAGAGAACAAATGTCTCAAAGGTCTTCTCTGATGCTTGCAAAGGCCCAAATGGTTAATCATCAGAGGAAATGTTGCCTTTTTGTTTGGTAATGATTGAAGTGTCCATGGGGCTTCCCAGGTGGATCAATGGTAAAATAATCTACTTGCAGGTGACACAGGAAATACAGATTCAATCCCTGGGTCGGGAGGATTCCCTGGAGGAGGGTAGATCCCCTGGAGGAGGAAATGGCAACCAATCCAGCATTCTCACCTGGAAACTCCCATGAAAAGAGGAGCTTGGCAGGCTGAGGTCCATGGGATCTTAAAAGAATTGGACATGACTGAGCAATTGACCATGCATGAAGTGTCTTATCACCTACACAGAGTGAAGCAGCCAGATGTTTGTGAAAAGGCTCTGTTACATCAGGCCAACGATTAGACATTGTTCAGTAATCTATTATTATTTATTTTCTTTATTGCCTTACATCTGAGTGGAATCTTAGATGGGAGAGAACCTGAGATAAAAATCTAAAATGGACATTTCCCATGAAACAACATAGCATGTTCTTTCCACTTTGTATAACTGTATCATATAAAATCTGATTCCTGAATTTTGCTTAAGGAATTTAGCATTGCCATCTGGGATAAATATGTTTCATTAGTTTTCTATATGATGTCTCTTTTTTTTATATATAAAATTTAATAAATGGTACAAAGCACAATGCCATAAACATTAACAGTTAAAATATCACCAAATGAAAAAAATACTATAGAATACACAGTTGCAAAAAGCTACATTAAGTTATTTTACAACTGCCTCAAGCTGCAAAAAGAAAAAAAAAACCACTGCCTTAGGATATATGAGGCAGTTACATGAAAAAAAAATAGTTCTGACCTGAGTCCTAACATGGCTTCACTAAATTGAACCAATTATTCAGAAGGAAAACTGGCCTTAAAAATTGCACCACATTTTAATTAAGCCTCCAAAATATCTCTTCTTTCCATTAAACATTTTTAGTTCCCCTGCAATGACCTGCTATGTCCAACAGATTTTTGTTTGTCTGTTCATTTTTTATGAAACAACTGTTTTCTTTTGGCCTTGTATTCTGAAATTTCTCCAAAGTAAAAACTGAGCAATGATGAATTATGGAAAAATTGCTCTTCCTTCCAAAATATTCACATCTTACCTTTGTTTAAACAACTCTGTCATTTTTGTCAATAGAAATTAACAACAATAAAAAAAATAGATGAAAATGGACATCGTTTGGTGTCATTTCAGTTCCTAAAGGCTTGCCATTTTCAATAGGCTTTCCCACAAGACAAAACCACCCAATACCAGAGAAATCACTCCAAGCCCCTACTGCTTCCTGAAGTGACCATTCAGTGAAATAACAAATCAGTTTCATTCCTACACCTACTGTTTCTTGATGTCTTCTTTTTATTTGCTTTCAGCTTGAGTGAGAAATTTATTTTTGACTGTTTTTTTTTTTTTCAGCTCCCAAAATTTATTTTATTTTTTTTCAAAAACAATTTTAGGAATCTTTACTTAAAAACAACCTTATCTTAAAATGGAGTAACTTTGGTTTTACGAGCAGCAAGCAAAGTACAGAAGCAAAAATGCATTACAGGAGCATTAAGTTCTACATTAGGTCACATGAAGGAGGTAGTTATGTTGGACTGTAAAATGCTGAAATCTTTTCTCATATAGTTATGGAGCACTTCCTTTACCATTGAAATATAAGCTAAATCTTTATAGAATTCCCATTAAATATCTTTGATTGTGGTACCATCATCAAATGATATTGAAACATGATCAAAGCAGATAATCCACACTGCCAAGTATGTGGCAGTTTCATATACAAAGGAACCTGGATTTAGATTTCTGTTTTAGTGAAGAGAAAAAACAGTCATATTAGAACCAACTTGATTTTTCCCAACTTTACTCTGGTTAAGAAGTTCTTAAAGTTTCCCTCAGTTTGACTAAACTTAGACTTCTAGACTCTGGGCCCTCATTGCTCTTTTCCAAGAGCACTTACTTTAGAAAAGTTGTCAATTCTTTCTCTGTCCCTTTAAGATGTAAAAAATTTTTAAAGCCTCTGGCCATTTTATAAGCCAGGAATGTCTTTCTCAAGGAACTGGAAGTCATCTCCTTGAAATGAAAACACTGAGGAAGACAGAACCCCTGCCCTCCAATTTCTTTGAGAGCCTAACAGCCTAACTTTCCTGGACACCTTGCTCCAGTTGTAAAATCACCTTATGAAGACTGCTAAAGCAAAGATTAACAAACACAGATGGCTAAGGAACTCTCAGCATCACCTCAAATCTTAAAAAAACAAAACACAACTCCTACTCAGACTCAGTTCTTGTTGAACAGGTCTCCAATAAGGTCTTCTTTGCAGGTTGAACTTTGTCCAGTGAAATTTTTGCTTAACAAGTGTTAATGGATGTGCTATTCTAGAGTATCAGTATACACAAGGTTTTTCACACCAGTTTCTGAACACATTTTTAAGTATAAAAAAGAAAATATCAAAAACAGGCTTAAGGCTATCATGAAATATCAGAACTAACATAAAATCAAACCAGCTGCTAACAAAACTATTAAAATGTTCATAAAGTCTAGGATCAAAAAAAAGATTTATTTACTTCATGTTTCTTTCTACAAGAGTCTTAACGACAGTTTGGAATCAATAAAATAATAAAATATAAACCATAGAATGAGAGAATAATACAAATGCACCTCCTAGAAGAGAAAACATAGGTGTTGTGATCATGTTTTATATTTGGTTCTGAAGTTCCTGACAGCAGGAGGAAAAGGAATCAATTCCTCAAGGCAATTTTTCTTATATAATGTCTAAAATATGTTCATGTAGAATTTCATATAGAGAATAGTGAGGAATTTAAGAGTTTTCATGTTAATGTAAACATTCATCTGTGTTTATAGCAACGCTGTAACATAAATATATGTTGTTAAGCCATCCAATCTGTGGTATTTTCTTATGGAAGCCTGATAAGACCGATACAGCAGGTGTGATGAATAAAGGAATGAATGGATTCTACCTTGCATTATTATGAATCCCTCTTAGGTCAATTTAAGAAATCAGAAAATTCGGTTGGTAAATTTGGCATCCTTTGGCACACTGATACAATTTTTGGTGATTCTATTAGAGTTAATAGCAGTAAATTCATTAAGAAATGGGACTAGTTTCTTATAGTTTAATATTGTAAATTAAATATGGCAAACCTGGGGAGGTGATTAATAAAAACACAAGGATTATAAATCAGAGGCTTGAAGTTTGTGTTTAAGCTCAGTCATTTGGAGAAAGGTACTGCTGGGAAAGGTTGGGGGCGGGAGGAGAAGGGGACGACGGAGAATGAGATGGCTGGATGGCATCACCGACTCTGTGGACATGAGTTTGAGTGAACTCCGGGAGTTGGTGATGGACAGGGAGGCCTGGCGTGCTGTGATTCATGGGGTCGCGGAGAGTCAGACACGACTGAGCGACTGAAATGAACTGAACTGAACTGAACTGAACTAAGAGCCATGACTATCAGAGCAATGATTTATTAACTAATTTCTAAAAGAAAACTCTGAAGGAAGCAGTGGTTTATAGATAAGCACTGTTGAGCTGATGAAACATAGATTTTAAATACATCCTTATTTCAGTTCTTCTTTGCTTTAAATCTTGCTGCTGCTAAGTCACTTCAGTCATGTCTGACTCTGTGCGACCCGATAGACTGAAGCCCACCAGGCTCCCCCGTCCCTGGGATTCTCCAGGCAAGAACTTAACATGCTTCATTTATGCTGCCACTTAATATGCTTTAATCATAATGTTTTCATGTTACTTAGTCTCCTCTGAGATTTTGATTATTAATTCATACTTTTGAACTTTTAGTTTATCCATGATATTTCTGATATTCTAGAGTAAATTACCAAATGAAAAGACTGCCAATTTCTAAATGCCTTCAAATCATCTCTCATATTCTACTGATCCAGCCAATAGCCTTCCAAATCCCTAGATGTGACCATGATGTGTTATTTTTATTAACTCATCCAACCAATATTCTTTTGGCCATCTACCAGACACTACATCAGTTTCTGGGGCAGGGGAGATGAATTTGACATACTCCATGCACTCATTGAGCTTAACATTTAGTATGAAACTCACATGCAAACTACAAGGAGAGGTGGTAGCCTGTTCAACCCAAGCGAGGAGGTGATGCCTTTTAGGAAAGAGAGGACTGGCAGGACATTAAAAGATGAGAAGGTGTTTTCCAGGAGCCAGATACATTAAGACTGAATCAGGAGGAACAAAAGCCTGAAGGTTGGCAAAATTTTTTAAAAATTTTTTTCAGAAAATGTTTAACCTAATTTGAATAACTGAGACACATAATACACTAGTTTTTAGAGTTTATAAAGCAAGATATCAAAGTTTATATTTCCTCAAGTTCTCATCCAGAAACATTTTCATGTCTGCCTAAATATATCAACACTAGGCACATGGATCCAATGACCTCCCTGTGTTTTTATCCAGAATATTTGTTTTCCTTTTCAATTGACTTGTGAATCAAAATCTAGACGTGCTCAGTGGCTCAGTCATATACGAATCTTTGGCTCAGTCATATACGAATCTTTGCAACCCACCAGACTGTAGCCCACCAGGCTCCTCTGTCCATGGAATTCTTCAGGAAAGAATACTGGAGTGGATTGCCATTTCCTTCTCCAGTGGATCTTCCCAACCCAGGGATTGAACACATACCTCTTGCATCTTTTGCATTTGTTGGCGGCTCTATCACTAGAGCCATCTGGGAAGCCCAAGATCTAGAGAAGCAATTTAAAATAGAAGTGATTATTTTAAATCAGATACATAGAGACTGATGTATCTATATAACCTGGGGTTCTAATCCTGAAGCCATTCAAGAACTGTATACCTTAAATGTTAAAAACTAATATTAAATATTAATATTTCTTTTCCTAATTAACACAAACATACTTATTGAGAAAGATTTGGAAATACATAAAAACATAATGATCAGTTGTTAATTAATGTTAACACTATGTACATGTACTAAATATATCAGATACAGTTTCTATTTTCTTTTAAATGATAGTTTCATTCTTTAAAGGACAAGGTAAAATTGCCCAACAGGAACACCAGACCAAGTTCTATTCCTCCAGTAGTGCATGTTTGTTAAAAAAAAAAAAAAGGAAAAATAGTGTTTATTAAAGGCTTTGCAAATTTGATAAGAAAGAATGACATTTCATTATTCTAATATGCATTTCTTTGATTTGCATTTGCATTTCAGATAACATAGTTCCATTTTCATCTAGTTCTTTGATTTCATTTTTATGTTTAAATATTTAATGCATTTTGGAATAGAATATAAAATAGAAACACATTTCCATCACTTGTCAACCAAGTAATTAATCAATTGTTAGAACATTATTCCTGAGGAGTCTTTCATTTCCCAAATAATTGAGCTATCACTTTTATCATACTGATACTGAATATATCTCAGATTTTTTGTCACAGGGCTTTCTATTTATTTTCACCAGTTTTATATTCTTGTTCTGTACCACATCATTACTAATTTAACAACACATATTCACACCTGGTGGTTCAAATGACCACATATATTCAGATGTTGGACTATAATTGATTCATAGAATGGTGGCATTCACCTTACATATGTGTATCAGATCAATCTTGCCCAAACATCTGTAAGACTATCCTGAAGAGTTAAAAAAGCAGCAAAGAGCATAAAAATCTGTTCATTTTAGTTCTTGAATAAAGGCAAATATCATAGAAATCTAAATTATGTCTATTATATTGTGTCTTCCTAGTATTTTCCAAGTACAGCAGCTGATACACATATTGCGGAAGTGGTAATAACTGGAAAAAATTATTTTATGCTCATTCTATGCAATATTTCCATTATTTACATGATTTATAGAGCCACTGATATAAAGTGAAAAGAGAATGTTACTATCAATTTAAACACAAATTTAAGCAAAGGAATTTAAACAAAAATTTCAAAAATTAGATATTTACCATCAGAGTTTTTTTTAAAGCATATTAAATCAACTTCTTTGATTATTTAGGTTCAGAGTCTATTAAGACTATTAAGACCTTAGCAGCAAATAACAACAAAGTTATTTGATCTTTTCTACTAAAAGTGACTTTCAAAACAGTTGCAAAAGTTCTGTTAAACTGGTAACAATAATACTGCACATGAAAGATGCTTGCTTCATTTGAGTATATTCAATTACTCAGTTCAATGATAATTCATAATTGTAAGTAATAAATGTCATACCTGGACATTCAAAATAGAAGCCTATCATACTGCAGCCTCTTAAAAATGTCACTGAATTTGCAAATATTGCTTTAGATAATCATGCAAATATTTGGATAACACACAAATGAAATAAATATGTAATACAGTTCTAACTTCATGTTGGGACATTTTTCATATCATTAGAGTTGCTACAAAATAACAAACATTTTAGGCATATTGAATTTTCTAAGTGACTCATAAGATATGACTTTCTGATAGTATCATGTCCAAAATATCGTGACTCCTTTCTTATCTTAGTGAGGTGGGGAATGGTGAGCCTCAACATGGTCCCCACAAGTGTTTTCCAAAATTTTACTAAAGACTCATCTATGGACAGAATCACCCACAGACAGAATACTTCATCATCCAAGATTTCAAAGCTCCTTATCTAAAAAAAATCAAACGGCAAGATGTTCTGCCCTAAGAGGGAAAAATAATAGGAGTACCTTACTTCTTTTCTTCTGTTTTCTTTTATTGGGTAGTTGCAGGGATTCATCCCATTTTCAGGAAGGTAAACATCTCCTTTATTAAAGTTTTCTCTGGTAGGAATCAGTAATAAAAGAGGATAATCTCTCCCTCTATACTGTCTTTCCTTGGTAGTATATTTTTCACATCATTCTTTGACATTATTAAAGAACACTGTCCTCATAGCATAGCCAACTTTTAAACTTTTAATATATTTCTCCAATTTTATTTTAGAAAAGGGACTTTTTTCTGAAATGGGAAACACAATAAATTTTAAAACTTTAATAGTTTCACTTTCTATCCCATGTGTTCCAATTACATGAGTCGTGTATTTAAATGGAAAACACTCCCTATACAATGTGGGAGCCTTGTTAGATAGGGGCAAATTCAGCAGATTTTTAGACAGATTTCTAAGGGAAAAGATAAAATCATGCCAGATATTATCCTACTAAAAAACAGAATTGATCTTGTAAAGGGAAAACAATGATGTAAAATAAGTTCATTTCTAAAAAATAAAAATCAACTTTGTTCAGCATAATGAGGTTTAAAGAAAAAAAAAAAAAACTAAGCAGGTAAAAACCTATCCCAGGTTTTCAATTTTCAGAAAGTGAACAAGAATGTAACTATCAATATACCAGGAAAGGGATCTGGGCAAGCCCTGGGGATCCAATTAGTTTAGTACCTCAAACTGGGCTGTCCCTATGGGGAGATCTATAAAAACAACAGGTGACATATTTCTGTAAAAACAAATGTACGTGGGTATGTATGTGTCTACATCAGACATATGGGGCCAGATGAGGCCCTGCTCTTGTCGTTTGTGATAGTTTGAGGTTGAAATGTAGAAACTCTCAATTGTCAAATCCTGTCACTTACCTTTTTATTGGCCTGTTTCTGCTTCAAGACTGAAAGAAAATGAAAGCTAATTCATTGCTTTCTCTAAAAACATAACTATTGGAATGATTATACAATAGAACAATCAAGCTCAATGGTTAAAGTTGATCAATACACATGTTTTCATTGATTTTCAGTGGTATGAAATGCAATTCACTTAAAACTGGCAAATATTTCCAAGAGTTAAAGAGAAATAGAAAAGACATCTTTTAGAAGTGCGATCTTGTAACTACATGTCAAATTTGATGTAAATAATTACAAGGCAGAATTACCCTCTCCCCAGCCTTTAACCTTTTGCCTAAAATATTACTTTCTTTGTGATAAAAGATCATTTGATTTTTTTACGCTCCAGAGTCCCTGCAGACAAAAATTACTCTTTTGAAAGTTGCTATTGTATTCTGTTAGGTCCATCAGTTGCAATTCTTAAAAACACCAAAGTTCTATCTAAGGAGAAAATTAGGTTTATAACTTGTCGGGTGCTCAATTTTCCTTCTTTTCAATACAAAGAGGAACACTTTATGTGAGATTTCAATCAGGAGAAGAAAAGGGAATGCTGAGGTAACTACCTCTACCTTTGTACGGTGCCAGGAACATCGAGGACAACACAAAATATACCAAAACCACTCATTGGAAATGAAATGTTGATACATAAATAAAGGACCTGAGTATATTTACCACTTAGAGCACACGTTTCCCTCCTTACAACTAATGACAATCAAGAAATTAAGTATTTCAGTGTTTCATGATTAGAAATAAATTCTAATGTATGTGTGTGCACTGTGTTATATTTAGCCATAAGAATATTTTTGCAAATCAAAGTAGACATTCAAAAGGTTTGGTTTTGCTTACCCGGGCTATAAATCAGAAAACACCCTGCTGCTGCTGCTGCTGCTAAGTCGCTTCAGTCTTGTCCAACTCTGTGTGACCCCTTAGACGGCAGCCCGCCAGGCTCCGCCATCCCTGGGATTCTCCAGGCAAGAACACTGGAATGGGTTGCCATTTCCTTCTCCAATGCATGAAAGTAAAAGTGAAAGTGAAGTCGCTCAGTTGTGTCCGACTCCTAGCGACCCCATGGACTGCAGCCTACCAGGCTCCTCCATCCATGGGATTTTCCAGGCAAGAGTACTGGAGTTGGGTGTCATTGCCTTCTCCGGAAAACACCCTTGATGCTGTGAAAAGTATACAACCAACTCCAAAGACCCAGGCTATTATAATTGCCACACATCTTAGCCAGGGTGAAAGAGGAGCCTAAGACAATTATTAAAGTGCACATCGTTTTCCTGGGAGGTGCAAAACAAGGGTAAAAAGGCAAGTCAGCAGAAAAGGCTCTAAACCAATAAAAATGAGCCACTGTGTGCTCCCTATCACTTCTCCGTAAGCCGCAGAAAAAGAAGGTGCAGAGTGTTTAGCAGGCCTGGCTACTTAGAACGTGAGTCTTCTTTGGACCAGAGGCAAAGAGAAGCTGTGCCTTGAAATAACAGATACAAGGTAAGGAGGTAAAGGAATGGCTCTGCCTGCTTCCTCCTGACTTCTTTCCCAGGGGTCATCTCTCAGGGAGTTAACACCCATGCACTCTGAACCTACCACCTGGCCAGCAGATGCTTAGAATGCCAGAGTCTACCCCTGGAGCATAATGTTTCATTGAATCTGAAGTGATAGGAGCAGTTGGAAACTCGGCATGTGGCTGGTTGGCTCCGCAGGCCATCTTGCTTGTTCAGTGTGGCCAAGTAGAAGGGCCAAGACCTTCCAGAGTAAATGACTAAGCAAAAGACTAACTCTTCTGTCTTAGGGGACAGAACTGAGTGGACTTTATCTTCTATCCACAGAGAAAGTGACTAGCATGAAAGAGTTGCTGAAGTTTTAGGTAGGGGCAGTGCCTAGGTAAAAATAAGGAAGAAGATAATGTACCCATGTGTGGTGGATAAAGTAATAGGTTGGCATAGAAGCAAAAACATATAAGGGAACATACCCAAATGGAGCAATCACTTTGTGGTACATGATAGGTTTCTTAGACTGACTAGATGCCAGATTGTTTTCAGATCACCCCAATTCTCAGGCAGCTTCTGTTTGGCATCACAGTTAAACTTGCTTCACAGTCTATGACAGATTGCCAAAGCAATGAAAAATAAGTCAAAGCTACTAACATCTGTGTCTCAGAAGATAAAGACATTGTGAGATTCACATACCATTGATTCCACATCAGATGGAAGGCAAACAGGGTAATTGCTAATGTATCCAGAGTCCTTTTTCCCATGATGCTGAGTCAATGATGGACATCAACACTGGCTTTATGAACAATTACATCTTCAAAACTTACCTGTCATGGCTAACATTAAACAAGACAGAAACATCAATGAGATCTGAGAGTAAAGTCAGAAAAGAAGATATATGATTTTTCCCACCTTAGGTTCCTTTTCCAATTGCCCAAAGAGGATAGTTTAAAGTGATGTCTTCCTCAGGGATATTTTCTTGGGGTCAGTTTCTGCCCTGTGCCTCTAACACTGAAAAAAGGGAGGGGCAATTTCAGGGGCAAATAATCCTCTGGACAGAGTTATACTGAACAACTGGGGGACATTTTTCAGTCTATCGTACGTAGTTGTGACGGGGGAATGAGAGGTGGCATGTCTGCCTCTTTAGGTCCATGGACTTTTCGTGAAAGAATTCTGTTAGTGTATCCCTTAGATTGGCTTCAGTTCTAATTTAAAATGCTGACCCCTGGGGTCCATTGGAGTTTTACCAATCTATGTGGAATGGGGACTAGAAATCTTCACATTAAAAAACAAAACAACCAAGGAGATTCTGAAATAAAAATTATTAAGTACTGATAAAATCATCTTCAAGGAAAATAATCTATTTGGTGCCCATAAATGCTTTTGAAAATGGAAAGAAATCACCTGATACCTCAGGATTCCTTTCTAATAGTAAAGGTGCTAAGGCTTCAAGCCAAGATTTCCATTACAGACCTAAGGAAACAGGAGTACTCCTGTGCTGTTAATTAACAACTAAGACCTATGATCCCCCACCAATGAAAAGTTCTTAAGTAGCTCTGACTTGATCTCTCAGAACTAATAATTTAATTGGAAACATAAAAGACCACACTAATGAACATTAGGAAAAAGTCTTATTCAAGCCGTGTTCACTAAGCAGGGGTTGCTAATTTTCTCAATGTTCTTTAATATTAACTGTAGCTCTAACTTGGAGGTTTACCCAGTTTATGTAGCTATTGACAGATGTTTATAATACACAGAGTCCTTTAGCCCAGATCTTTACTGTTACAAGCATCTCTGATGAAGACAAAATGTTGTGCATGGAGCAGAACACTCATTTGTAAAATTATAAATTTGTACTTAATACATATTCAGTTCAGTTCAGTTCAGTCGCTCAGTCGTGTCCGACTCTCTGCGACCCCATGAATCACAGCACACCAGGCCTCCCTGTCCATCACCAACTACCAGAGTTCACCCAAACACATGTCCATAGAGTCGGTGATGCCATCCAGCCATCCCATTCTCTGTCGTCCCCATCTCCTCCCGCCCCCAACCTTTCCCAGCATCAGAATCTTTTCCAGTGAGTCAACTCGTCGCATGAGGTGGCCAAAGTATTGCAGTTTCAGCTTTAGCATCAGTCCTTCCAATGAACACCCAAAATTGATCTCCTTTAGAATGGACTGGTTGGATCTCCTTGCAGTCCAAGGGACTCTCAAGAGTCTTCTCCAACACCACATTTCAAAAGCATCAATTCTTCGGCAATCAGCCTTCTTCAAAGTCCAACTCTCACATCCATACATGACCACGGGAAAAACCATAGCCTTGACTAGAGGGACCTTGGTTGGCAAAGTAATGTCTCTGCTTTTTAGTATACTATCTAGGTTGGTCATAACTTTCCTTCCAAGGAGTAAACGTCTTTTAATTTCATGGCTGCAATCAGCATCTGCAGTGATTTTGGAGCCCAAAAAAATAAAGTCTGACACTGTCTCCACTGTTTTTCCATCTATTTCCCATGAAGTGATGGGACCAGATGCCATGATCTTTGTTTTCTGAATGTTGAGCTTCAAGCCAACATTTTCACTCTCCTCTTTCACTTTCATCGAGGCTTTTGAGTTTCTCTTCACTTTCAGCCATAAGGGTGGTATCATCTGCATATCTGAGGGTATTGATATTTCTCCCAGCAATCTTGATTCCAGCTTGTGCTTCTTCCAGACCAGCGTTCCTCATGATGTTCTCTGCATATAAGTTAAGTAAGCAGGGTGACAATATACAGCCTTGACGTACTCCTTTTCCTATTTGGAACCAGTCTGTTGTTCCATGTCCAGTTCTGACTGTTGCTTCCTGACCTGCATACAGGTTTCTCAAGAGGCAGGTCAGGTGGTCTGGTATTCCCATCTCTTTCAGAATTTTCCACAGTTTATTGTGATCCACACAGCCAGAGGCTTTGGCATAGTCAATGAAGCAGAAATAGATGTTTTTCTGGAACTCTCTTGCTTTCTCCATGATCCAGCGGATGTTGGCAATTTGATCTCTGGTGCCTCTGCCTTTTTATATCAGACTTTCAATCATTACATCCTGATACCTATGTATTCCTGACTTTAAATCTAAACTTTTGATGACTTTGTTTTCTCAAAGCTTCTCATAGCCAGAATCCCCTATGCCATTGCCTTGATATTATGAATCACTGACCTGGTTTGTTTCAAGTATTGAAATATACATATTTCTTATTAGTAGTTTATAAAAATTCATAAAGTTTTATTCATATTAAGTAGATACTTCATTTCCTAGGAGATGAAGGATTGAAATTTTGTGCTTTTGCTTCTCAAAACATTTGGATCATTTATAATTTTGGAGCATCCCATTTTGTAAAAGCCATTGCGTATGCCTATATGCCATAGTTGTAATTAATGTTAACAACCCTGTAAGTTATTATTATATAACACCATTAATTCCAATACATTTGTTAGTATTTAGTATTTTCCTGGTCATTTCTATTTCAAGAAAAATGTCTACCTTATTGCACAAAAATCCTGTCATATTGGTTCATTTATTTATCTTAATTCTTTTTTCTTTTTTACACAAATGAGTATATTTGCTAAACATATGGAAATATATGCTAAACAAAGATAATAAAATGTCACGTGTCAACATTTTCCTACTTGTTTAAATCAATAAAGATGTAAAGGTCCTACCTTCTTTTTCATAAGTACCTCTTTGCACACTTCGTGTTTCCTCTTTTGAGTATTACTGTGAACTCATGCCTTTTGCAGGTTTAACTTGTTCCAATTGAACCATTAGCATTATTACTTCTGTCCTTATTTGCTGGCTCTTCTGGCACTGAAGCTCTACCTCTGAGGTTTCAATAAGCAGCTTGTTGTTTTGACTCCATCTCATTTTGCCTTTGCACCAGACATGGAGTCATCTACCCTCCAGTGATCAAAATTTGTGTGCTGGGGTATACATGAGGGTTGATAATAAATGAAACTAGTGTCCCTGCTGTTGGGCCATTTATAATAATGATAGAGCCAGAAAATAAGTCTTTTAAGGACATGAATTCACACTGATTTTCCCAAAGTAATATATTACTGAACCCAGCTTTTCTCGTAGACTTGCTTTTATGCTTATAACAAATATGTAATAAGATGGAGAAAATGCATTACCTTCACAGCTGGTTGCAGAATTCCTCCTCAAGAGAGATCAATCTCCCTTGGGAAAAATGTTTTAATTTTTTAGAGTAGAAGGTGAACTCCTTTCCCCTCCTGATTTCTAGCATCAAGGTCAAAAGGCTGACCTCAAGGTTACAGTGAAGAATTTAGCTATCTAAAGGCTGCCAGGAAGAAGGGATTAGAGTACAGAGGAAGAAAGAAGGGGAAGGAAGGAGGGCTAATACTGCCTCTCATTGATGATCCATCCACTAGATAAACAAAAGTTCAAATTCCTGGAGCACTGGTGGGTGCATGTAGCAATGTGTGCAGGGGCTGTCAATGAAGACTGAAGAAAGGGCTGAGCATCATGTAGATTGAGAAGCTGTAAGACAGGTACACCCTTATGGCAGAAAGTGAAGAGGAACTAAAAAGCCTCTTGATGAAAGTGAAAGAGGAGAGTGAAAAAGTTGGCTTAAAACTCAACATTCAGAAAACTAAGATCATGGCATCTGGTCCCATCACTTCATGGGAAATAGATGGGGAAACAGTGGAAACAGTGTCAGACTTTATTTTGGGGGGCTCCAAAATCACTGCGGATGCTGACTGCAGCCATGAAATTAAAAGACGCTTACTCCTTGGAAGGAAAGTTATAACCAACCTGCTGCTGCTAAGTCGCTTCAGTTGTATCCAACTCTGTGCGACCCCACAGACGGCAGCCCACCAGGCTCCTCCATCCTTGGGATTCTCCAGCAAGAATGCTGGAGTGGGTTGCCATTTCCTGCTCCAATGCATGAAAGTGAAAAGTGAAAGTGAAGTCGCTCAGTAGTGTCTGACTCTTTGTGACCCCATGGATTGCAGCCTACCAGGCTCTTCCGTCCATGGGAGTTTCCATGCAAGAGTACTGGAGTGGGTTGCCATTGCCTTCTCCAATGACCAACCTAGATAGCCTATTAAAAAGCAGAGACATTACTTTGCCAATCAAGGTCCATCTAGTCAAGGCTATGGTTTTTCCAGTGGTCATGTATGGATGTGAGAGTTGGACTGTGAAGAAAGCTGATCGCCGAAGAATTGATGCTTTTGAACTGTGGTGTTGGAGAAGACTCTTGAGAGTCCCTTGGACTGCAAGGAGATCCAACCAGTCCATCCTAAAGAAGATCAGTCCTGGGTGTTCATTGGAAGGCCTGATGCTAAAGCTGAAACTCCAATACTTTGGCCACCTCATGCAAAGAGTTGACTCACTGGAAAAGACTGTGATGCTGGGAAGTATTGGGGGCAGGAGGAGAAGGGGATGACAGAGAACAAGATGGCTGGATGGCATCACTGACTCAATGCACATGAGTTTGAGTGAACTCTGGGAGTTGGTGATGGACAGGGAGGCCTGGCGTGCTGTGATTCATGGGGTCACAGAGTCGGATACGACTGAGAGACTGAACTGAACTGAACTGAACTGAAGACAGGTACAGTATACAAGGGTGCAGAAACCCAAAGACTTGGAGAGATCTGCAAATGAAAATTCCCTGTAAATTTGCCAAAAATTTGGAACATCCCTTGAGACTTCAACAGGGTATAATCGGTGAAGTTAACACCGATTTCCTTTAGACCTAAGGAGTAGAAAAGTTCTCTGCCTTAAGACACAAATAACTTCTTAGAATAGGGTTGCCAGATTTAGCAAATAAAAACATAGAACACCCAGTTGTTTGAATTTCATATAAATATTTTTTAAAAATTAGCAGAAGTTGTCCTGTGCAGTATTTGAGATATATTTATGCTACATAAAAATTCAACAAAATGGATTGAGCCCACATTGTAAAATGAAATATAAATTGTAAACAGTTTACCAGATATGATTTATATATATATTTAAAACTACAAATATATCCTGATGCTAAAGCTGAAACTGCAATACTTTGGCCACCTCATGCGACGAGTTGACTCACTGGAAAAGACTCTGATGCTGGGAAAGGTTGGGGGCGGGAGGAGAAGGGGACGACAGAGAATGAGATGGCTGGATGGCATCACCGACTCTGTGGACATGAGTTTGAGTGAACTCCGGGAGTTGGTGATGGACAGGGAGGCCTGGAGTGCTGTGATTCATGGGGTTGCGGAGAGTCGGACACGACTGAGCGACTGAACTGAACTGAACTGAATTATGGTAACATCTGTATTCTTCCTCATTATAAATATATAAAGCCCTTCAGTTCAGTTCAGTCGCTCAGTCATGTCTGACTCTTTGCAACCCCATGAATCACAGCATGCCAGGCTTCCCTGTCCATCACCAACTCCCGGAGTTCATTCAAACTCATATTCATCGAGTAGGTGATGCCATCCATCCATCTCATTCTCTGTCATCCCCTTCTCCTCCCGCCCCCAATCCTTCCTAGCGAGATAAATAGAAAAAAGCTCCACCCCATTTGTTTTTGTGTTTATTTCTGTATTGGTCATCCTGATTTTGCATTGTTTCTTCATCCCAAGTTTTCTGCATATCCTATGCCAATATGTAACAATCATGGTTTTTTAAAACTACTATTCAAAATTCTCAGAATATCTACGGGATTGCTGAAAAGTCAAGTAGAAGGTCTTTAAAAGCTTTTTCTTCAGCTTTAGTTAACTCTGTTCTCCAATGCACAAGACATCTTCTTGAGCTCAAACACTGGAAGACATCCATATAAGTTCTGCAAGATGATAGCTATGATGTCACCCAAAAGTGGTTCTTCTCATGTCGCCCCACTTCATCTAGCTCATCGGAAGCTTTGCAGCCTCAGTAGTCTTGTGATGCTGTTTTGAGGAGGGTGTAAAATTATTTTTTGGTTGGAATAAAGAAGCATCCAGGTTGGGGAAAATATCTACTCGCTCTGCAGGAATCCTGTGGCATATTTTGTGACAGGCGACCCTAACTTCCGGAGAAGGCAATGGCAAGCCACTCCAGTACTCTTGCCTAGAAAATCCCATGGATGGAGCAGCCTGGCAGGCTGCAGTCCATGGGGTCGCTAAGGGTTGGACACGACTGAGTGACTTCACTTTCACTTTTCACTTTCACACATTGGAGAAGGAAATGGCAACCCACTCCAGTGTTCTTGCTTGGAGAATCCCAGGGACGGGGAGCCTGGTGGGCTTCCATCTATGGGGTCACACAGAGTCGGACACGACTGAAGTAACTTAGCAGCAGCAGACCCTAACTTCAGTTACTCAGCCTTTTTTTCTCTCTTCCCTGACTTAACACAGGATACACTCATTCTTTCTGCACCCTCAGGGCCCTGCCCTCTCAACCATTTTTCCATCCTGGGCTTTTTGCATGTGGTCATGCAAGGAGAATTCTCAGCTTAGTTTGGTCATATGATGGATTAGAGACACAGAATTAAGAATTCATCTGGGAGACGTATTTCCAGTGAAAGATGCATATCTAGAGATCTATAGCAAGAAACTGGGTTTCTTGGGTGGGTTATGCAAAATCCTTTCCAAAGGAAATATAGAAAAAAAAAAAGGTAATGAAACTTAACAAAAAATGATTATCTGGAAGCAAAATGCATTTGTGAAAAGCTAAAAAAAAAAAAAAATGACATTATCAAAGTCCTGCTGAGAGAAGAGCTGACTGAATACACTAACTGTGGTAAAGAACTCTAAATGATCCCAGGCTTCCAAGGGAGAAATTAAGAAAGAGGCATAAAGCCTCCTGAGTTTGCTTAGCTTGTCAAAAGGTGAGAGGCACTGTTCAGGCTTCATTCTTCTCATCTGTACAGAAAAGGGTTTGGGCTAAATCAGTGGTGTTCCAGCTGTGCACCAGCAGGCCTTCTATCTCTGTGGTGACACTGAGATGGGGGAGGTGGGATAGGGCGTCCTATTCAAGAGCCAGAACAGTTCAGACTAACTCTTTTACATACTGGAACTCACGGAAAAATTCCATTGATATAAAGATTTAGTACCTGTATTCGTTTCCTAGGGCTGCTGTAACAAATTATCACAAACTTCATGGCTTAAAACAATAGAAATTTATTTTATTACAGTGACTATTGTATTTCTAATGATGATAAGTAGGTAGTTTATCTCAGCTCTTCTTTATATTCTTTATAAATATTCTCAGGCATTTATTATTTCATATTTGATTATTTTATGAAATCCCTCACAAAATAAAATCCTCTAGAGCCTAATTAAAATTGCATTGAATTCTTATCTATGCCAATTTAGTTTATCCATTGATCTGTTGATGGAATTGAGTTTGTTTTCATCTTTTGGCTATGATGAATAACGCTGCTGTGAACACTGGTATACAATTATGCCTGAGTCCCTGCTTTCAGTTCTTGGGGGTATATACCTAAGAGTGAGATTGCTGAATCATTTGGTCTATGTTTAATTATTTGAGAAAGCATCACTCCTTTAATGCCTGCATCATTTCACATTTTCACCAGCAATATGTAAGGGTCCACAAAGCTTTCTTTAAATGATATAACTTTCATCACCTTTCTCACTTCTTCAGTCATAATTATTTTTTTCTAGGTGCCTACTTCTTTATCAATTTTGGTATGCTTACTTTGCTGGGAAATCAATAATTTTCTTTGGCATTTCAAAATATTTCCATCCTCTTTCCCTTTTACTTTACCACTTATCACAGGATTTTAAAGCCATAAGTTTTCTCACTGAGTTTTTGCTGTTCTGTAGGTTTTTATATTTATCTTTTTTTTTTTTTTTACTATTTTTAGATAGTTTATCACAGGCCTGCCCGAAGTGTATTCTTAATTTCCAAGTAGGTTGGGGGTTGAGGGAAAAAAGAAAATTGTCATCTCATTGTCTCGTTTGAACATTATCAGAGGTAGTAGTCTATAAAAATCCTGCTTTTAAAATTTTGTCAAGGAATGTCCCGGGTGGTCCAGTGGTTAAGACTTCATGCTCCCAGGGTAAAGGATACCAGTTTGAACCCTGGTCAGGGAACCAGGATCCCACATGCCTCTCGGCAGAGACAAAAACAATTATTTGTCAAAATATCTTTTTATTTATTTACTTATTTTTTATTGAAGGATAATTGTTTTACAGAATTTTGCTGTTTTCTGTCAAACCTCAAGATGAATCAGCCATATTTAGCTATTATGTAGTCTTCAGGCACTTTTGCTGTTTGGTTTCCAGATTCTTCATAAACTGTTCAATTTATCACTTTACTATTGCAAAATTCCCCTATCTTGATTACTACTTTCAATTTCCCATACCTCTTTTGCTACTATTAACATTGCTCCTACTATTGCTACACCTGCTTTCTTTTTCCTTTTTCTTTTTGTGATTTCCTTTTATCTCTTAGTCATCCCTTTATTATATTTCTTCTAGGTTATGTGACCTTAGTTCTTAGGAGATCCTTTCACACAGAGGGGTGAAGTGACTCACCATCACTCTATCTAAATTAGACCTTCATGTTGGCCTTATTTTCAGCCCCAAATAGATACATCCTTCTTCGTCTTGCTCTAACAGATGATAAGCTCTAGAAAGTAAGTGACTGAGAACTAAGTCTCCTTTAAGCCACAATATTTCTGGAATCCTCTCACTTCATTGCTTTCCCACTAGAATATTTCTCCTAAATTATCTTACCTAAACAGAGAAAGGGAGATCTTTACAGGGAGTTAGAAGAACTGGGTTTTTAATAAAGCTCTGCCAATAGCTGTGTGACCTTAAGCAAGTCAATTAAAGTTCCTAGAACTATGGCCTCAATTGTAAAATGTTCAAATTGACAAGATGGACTCTAGGGTCCTTTCCAGTTCTGCAATTCAGATTCTACCATTCTAGAGAGGAAAATTCAAGGAGGGAGAAAAAAGATACAAAGGCAGCATAGGTCAGATATAAAAGGTCAATTGCAAATTTTGAGAGCTAGGCACAAAGATAATCTTTTGTCTTAATTATGTACCAAAATATCACATGCAAGGCTATGATACAGCATCACTAATTTTTAAAATTATGGTTATGAATCGGGCTATAGGTTTCAAAGTTAATTCTGTGGCTCATTTAGATATCTATTAATGTAAATTGAATACCTTAAAATTACATATTGGTCTCCATAATTTTCTAATTCAACTCATAAATGATGAATAATCATGCATTTGCAATGTACCTATGTCTGAGAAAATTATTTTGTGTCTGAATTCATTTCAAGTCATGGTACACTTATTAACCATTGCAGCAAAATTTAGACACAAATTCCATTGTATAATAATCCTTCTCCCTCTAAAGTTTAACGGGGAGAGCAGGTTAAATTGTGCAGTGTAAGTTTTCACATCTGCTTACAAGAATTGCAATATTTCTCTTCTATATCAGAAGGAAGTAAAGTGTGACAGGAATAATCCCTGGATTTCTGGTAAATCTTAACACTTTACTGTGTCTCAAAGCCTGCCTATGGTCCAACTGTGAGAATTCTGGAAAACAAATTATTAATATATTCTAATGCTTCACTCTACATTGTTTCTTACATAGTCTGAATATAGAATCAAAAGTCAAAGCTAAGAATTTTTTTCTCTTGGATAAGGTGTAGGCCAGACCCATGCCTCCATTCTAAAGACTGATTCAATAGTAAATTGGTAGGCTTTACTGAGTGCCTATTATGAGCATTGTTTTACTTTAAACACATGATATAATGAAGTAGCAAATAGAAAAAAAGTAAAAAATATTTTTGAAAAAAGGAAGATTTGATATCTATCCTTGAGAAACCTACAACCTGATTCAGGAAACATTAGAAAGAATACTGTATACAGTAACAAGAAAAATAGCTACATGGCAAAATGAAATAATCAAAATATAATTCTGATAGGCTCAATAATGATTCCTCTCAAAAATCCATGTCCATGAAACCTTCAACTTTATTGCCTTACATGGCAAAAGGGACTTTGCACATGTGATTGATAATTCTGAAATAGGAGATTATACTGGATTATATGAGTAGGTGCAGTATAATTACATAAGTTCTTGTAAGAGGGAGAGAAAACTGTCAAAGAGAGTAGTAGGAGATGTGGGGATGGAAGCAAGAGGTTGGAATGATGCAAAGAGCGAGTCACAAGCAGGTGTCCTCTACAAGCTGAAAAAGGCTTCTTCCCTCAGAGTCTCCACAAAAATCAGCTATACCAATGCCTTGACTTCAGTCCACCAAGACTGATTATAGACTTCCACCCTTCAGACTGTATGAGAAAAAATTTGTATTGTCTTAGCAATGGCAGCCCACTCCAGTACTCTTGCCTGGAAAATCCCATAGACAGAGGAGCCTGGTAGGCTGCAGTCCATGGGGTCGTGAAGAGTCGGACACGACTCAGCAACTTCACTTTCACTTTCATGCACTGGAGAAGGAAATGGCAACCCACTCCAGTATTCTTGCCTGGAGAATCCCATGGATGGGGGAGCCTGGTGGGGCTGCCTTCTATGGGGTCGCACAGAGTCGGACACGACTGAAGTGACAGCAGCAGCAGCAGCAGCTACTAAGTTTGTGGCAGGAAACTAATACAGCCACGATATGATTTGAAAACACAGGAGATAACACTGAACGAAATGAAAGTATAATAGAAATGAATTATTGATGATGATGATGATGACATTTTATGTTAGATCAGGAACATCCTCTCTTTAGTCTTTGTTTTCATAAAGAAAACTTTTACATAACACAACCCTTCACTTCTCACTTTTTAATCACTCTGGCCGTGGTAATATAGAATGATGTCTTTGGTTACTTAAAGATGAATATCTGGGCATGCTCAGTCCACTTTTGAAAAGAGCTTCCTGTAAAGACAAACATGTTCTGCTCTTTTTCTTCTTTCCATGAGATGGCTGGCCCAGTGGTACTGCTATAATAGGCAGGTTGAGTCTACTTAATTCTGGAGTACATTCAGCAGGACAGTTTGTCTTTCAAACTAGACTGCATTCTCCATTTCTCTATGATTAATAAGGTAATGCTTTGCCTGTTTCTTTACTTTTTCTAAAATTCCCAATTATTCATAACCTGGGTAGGAAAATAGAGGTGCAATTTTGGGGGGAGGAGGAGTCTCAGATTCCTCACTGCTAACATTTATACAGAGCATACCATGTACCAGGCATGGAAGAGAGCATTTTGCATGTATCATCTCATTTCACCCTCACAGAGACTTGATGAGGCAAGTACTGATCTTACCTGCATTTTATAGCTAATAAAACCAAGGCACAGAGAGGTTAAGTAACTTGCTCAAGGTCTCACAACTTGGAAGTGACAACGTTGTGATTCATGTTCAGGTCTTTCTCACTTCAAAGCCCAGGCTTTTGAACATTCTGTACAATGCCCTTCCTCCTGGAGGACATGAGGCTGGAACTGAATACTAACGATATTCCTAAAGAAAGCTCTGTCTTCTTGGTATCAATCTTGGTTTGACTTCTTTCTAAGAAGTTTCTATGAAGCTTTTTTTCTAGATATAAATCTCAAATTAAAACAATAGAAACTATAGATCACACTAGGTTTGTTTTGTACACTCATTTAAATGCTATTAATTATCTAGGTCACCTATAACTTGCTTTCGCGTGGACGCAGCCCAGACTTGATTACAAAAATAAAATCTCTCTGAAAAGATTTCATCATTTAAAATACAGCCACCCGGAAAGCCTTTAATCTTCCATGTCATGGAACTATCCCCACTCAATCAGAAGCTGCCTAAGGGGTAATTTCAAACACTGATGCCTACAGCTGAAAATTAAGATATCAGACTTTCATCTCATTTGACCAGTTTTATTTTACTTTTGATTCCACTTCCCTCCCTTTCTCTTATCCTGCAGGCAGGGGACCATATATTTCTCACTTCATAGAGGATTTAATAGGTAGTCACAATTCTATAGCTGGACATCCCACCAAAGTAATATTCTCCATGATAAATTCTGCCATTTTTGACCCTCAGCCTTCCTTTGAGAGCCATATCAACCATATTGATAAGACCTCATATTACCATCTCAAGAGTATAACAAGGTTAAGACGATTGCTGTCTCAGCAAGAAGCTGAGTTTTTGATTCATGCTTTTATAACAACAAGGCTGGATTACTATAATTTGTTGCTGGCATCCCTCCCAGAATGCTCACTGCTTTTTGACTTTGCAGAGAGGATTCAGCAGTCAGGGTGTTCAACAATGAATACAGAAATGTGTGCACATCCCGTATCATCACCACAAACATTCTGTTGAGAGAACTCGCTTGAAAAAGTGTAGGTATAGGTCCTTTCTTTTAACCCTGTGAAACACAGTGAAACTTTTTCTTCCAAAAACAAGGCTTTTATATAACATGGCTTAGAACTGACTGTGGCTCAAGAAGTCTACGCTACTTTATAAGAATGTCATATTTCACTGGACTTCAGGCTTTGATCTGAATCCTGGAGACAATTTCTCTATTCAAGAGCCAATTTCCACTTCTAGCACTCTTAGTTATATCTTATCAGATGACACTTCCTCTTTTAAAAAAAAGTAATGCATAGAATACAATACTATTCTATAATCTGTCTTAACACCTTGTGTGTGTTGTGTGCTCATTCAAGTTTGACTCTGCAACCACCTGAACTGTAGCCATTAAGACCTGGGTGGTGGTGGTGGTTTGGTTGCTAAGTTGTGTCTGATTCATGTGACCCCATAGACTGTAGCCCACCAGGCTCTTCTGTCTGTGGGATTTCCCAGACAAGAATACTGAAGTGTGTTGCCATTTCCTTCTGCAAGGAGTCTTCCCAAAGCAGAGATTGAACCCAGGTCTTCTGTATTGCAGGCGGTCTCTTTACTGACTAGCCACCAGAGAAACTCAAATCACACAATATGCCAGCATACAAGTCTCACACAAGAGTATTTCTTACTTACACTTGTAATTCCTAGTTGAAGTCTCCTTCCATCTACTAGACCAGTACTTATCAAAGTATACTCCTGGAACTATCCATCTCAAGATAACCTGGAGTGTTCATTAAGAACACAAATTCCAGGGTTTACCCTTAGAGTCATAATCTCTAGGAATGAGACAAAGAACCAGAATATTTTAAACAAGCTTCCCAAGTGATTTTAATACACACTAAAATTTGAGAACTTCTGTAACTAGAGACTGTAAACCCTAGAAGTGAACATTCACAAGTCTTGTTCAGAACCTACCATGCTGCCTGACCACGGTAGGTAATCATTGTTTCTATCAATGATGTAAGAATAAATGAACAGTTGATGAATCCATACAGGGATTCACAAAGTCCAAGGCAATGCCTCTCTCTATTCTTGTGATCTACTGAGCACTTCTGACAGGGGCATAGAAACCACAAGTAGAGTTGAGAGATTGAGTAAAAAACAACAAAAAGCACAACACCCACCTTGCTAAATCTGAATTTCAAAGAACAATAAGTAATCTTCAATATAAGTATTTTCCATACAATATTTGGCAACTCGAGCCCCAGACTATATAGGCCTAGACTGACCCAGTCTTCTCTTGGCACAGAACCACAGAGGGCACACACAGATACCTTGTACACAGGATCTTGGCAGGGGAGACAGGATGCCTTACTGTATTCCTCCAGGAGAGCTGTCAGTTTTACCCTTGAGGAGAGGAGTGACAATTTCCTCCCAGTCTCATTGCTACTGCCTGAACAAGCCTTATCCAAAAGCGAGACTCTCATTTCTCTGATCCTTTGACAACTCATCTATTAAAAAAGTGAAAATGTTCTCTCATACAAGTTGCTATGCTGATAAAGTGAAGGAACGTGTGTAAAGCTTAACGATATTATTTATGTCCTCACCTTCACTCACTTCAGAGCTGTGATCACCTTCACTTTCAACATTAACAGAGTACTATCACTGCTGTCAACTTATACACACATATGCACACCAGCATGCACCCACTATTTCAGAGTTCTGCTTATGTTCCGGGTAGGTGATCGGCATGATAGAGCATGGAGATTAAGAAGGAGAGGGCTCTGGAGGGCTAGTGGATACATGTATATGTTGGCTGAGTCCCTTTGTTGTTTCCCTGAATAAAGAATGCTGAGTGCCAAAGAATTGATGCTTTTGAACTGTGGTGTTGGAGAAGACTCTTGAGAGTCCCTTGGACTGCAAGGAGATCCAACCAGTCAATCCTAAAGGAAATCAGTCCTGAATATTCACTGGAAGGACTGATGCTGAAGCTCCAATACTTTGGCCACCTGATGGGAAGAACTGACTCATTGGAAGAGACTGATGCTGGGAAAGATTGAAGGCAGGAGGAGAAGGGGACGATAGGGGATGAGATGGTTGGATGGCATCACTGACTCAATGGACATGAGTTTGAGCAAGCTCCAGGAGTTTGTGATGGACAGGGAATCCTGGTTTGCTGCAGTCCATGGGGTCACAAATAGTCAGACGCAACTGAGCAACTGCACTGAACTGAACTGAAATGAAAGTACCACAACATTGTTAAGCAGCTAAACCACAATACAAAATGTTTTTGATGTTAAAAAATAAATAAAAATTTAAAAATAAAGAAAGAAAGAGAGGACTCTGAATTCAAGCATTCAAATTCCATCTCTGCCATTTATGTTTTCTGTGTGACTTGGACGAGTTATCTAACCTCTTCAAATTTGAGTTTTTTTAATTTGTAAAGTGGAAATAATAACACTTGCTTTATAGGGTTGTTGTAAAGATCAAATACATTGATACAAGCAACCACTTAGAACAGCACCTGCACATAGTGAGCTTCAACAAGTATTAGCTTCTAGATATTGTTATTTTTATTATCAGCATCATTGTATCCAACCCCAATATGTTCTTGACACTCAGTGACCTCACAAGACCAAGAATTACTTCCCCAAGTAATCCCTCTGATTTAGGACTAGAAAGACCCCTAAATCCCCATATTTTATTCTCACTGCTTATTCTCTTTAGAAGCTGAGAAAATAGTTATGTATCAATAAGCTGATTTCCAGCCTCCAGAAATTTCTAAAGCATATGTGCTACTGAGACCTTTTTTAATTGAACTAAATAGGCACAAATAGAGAAAAAGCTTAGGGTTCTCATGATTCTATATTTATTTTGGTAACTAGTTGTTTGGTTGAAAAAGTTTGTCCTTAGAAATTGTCTAAAGATCAAAATATGTAACCCAGTATGTTTTAAACATCTAACATAGATCGAAATGTGTCCATACTTCGAAAATTGTGACTCTAATTATCATTACCAATTTAAAATTTTGTAAGAAATATGGCTGACTCTTCCTCATTGCCCAACATGATCTCACCCAGTGCCTTTTATCAAACAAATAATTAGAGAATTAACATGATAGGCATTTATTTATACATTGACATACCTATTTAATAGTATTCATTGACTGCCTCTATGTGTGAGGCACTTTGCTATAGCAGTGAACAAAACAAATAACCCTGCTCTCATAGAGCTTACATTCTGTGAGGAGAATGGGGGAAAAAGGAAAATATATAGTGTGTCATTTGGTGATAAATTTGTGGGGGGAAAAATTGAGCAAGAATGGGGCTAGTCAGTGCAGTAAGTGTTATAGTTTTTACTTAGAGTTGTCTGGGAAAACCTCACTGATATTTGTATAGGTACCCAAGACAGGTGATCAAATGAGTCCTACAGATGCATAGGCAGAGGGGACAGCTATGCAAAGGCTTTGCAGCAGGTCAGCACTTGATGTGCCTGGTTGAGATAAATAGACCAGTGTGACTGAAGTGGAGAGAACATGGGGGGGGGGGTGTAATAAATGATGTCAAAGAGAAGCAAGATGATGAAGAGCATTGTAAGCAATTATATGGACTTATGCATTTACTCAACTGACATGGGCCACCATGGGAGGGTTTTGAGCAGAGGAGTAATAGGATTTGGCTTATATTTTAAAAGGTTCATACAACTAGCTGTGTGGAGAATGACAGTGATGGGGTGGGCATCATAAATGTAAGGAGACCTATTAGGGGTAATGCAATTATCCAGGAGAGAGATGATGGTGGCTTGAAGGTGCTGATAGCAATGAAGCAATGAAGGTGATGAGAATTAGTTGCATTCTGGATATATTTTAAAGGTACAAAAGCACAAGTGTGCATTTTGTGCCTTCCAAAAATCTAAGTGTGCCTATTAGTGGATAAACCAGACAAAAGTAAATGCATTGGAACTTTCTTTAAAATATTTAAGTTTTGAATCAACAATGATATCCAAAGGTATGTAGCTGAGAAACTGCCTCCAGGGTGATGGAAGAGAGTTTAGAAAGAAAATTATATAGAGGAACAGAAAGCCATTGTAGGTTTCTGAGGAGGTAAAATTAAGAGTTGGTTAGAAAAGTATTCAATTTATTGTTTAATACATTATCCACCTTGACTTTTCTCAAATTAAGCCTGAAAAATACCATACCCTGTGAGAACAAAATACTGTTAATAGTTTATATGTACTATCTCCAGTTGTATTTACAAAAGTAAAATGGTTCCTTTTCCCTTAGTAAAGGTGAAATTCTTTCTAGAATGGAGTACCCAGCTTCGGGTCAGTGCTGTAAATCAGCAAACCAGGTGTGCTTCCTGAGAAGCCCCATAAGTGAATAAGCACATTCCCCTAATGCCACATCCCCTTGAATGTTCAAGAAACCTGATTTATTTATCTATGAGTTTAGCCTTATTTGATAACACCTTGATGCAAGCAGAATGTTTTGCCAAGAACCAAAGAAAAACAAACCTGTACAGGAATTGGATTTAGAAGTAAAAGGCAAAAGGTCCAGAAGAACTCAAAACAGGGCTTGAGAAGATAGATAAGCAGAGAGCAAAGATTGGATTCAGGGATTTTAAAATTCCTCAGAGTAGATGTTCTTTCGGTCAGAAATCAAAAAAGGTTCAGAAAAACACAAAGCTAATTAAAGCCTTAAAAATTGACTTTTAAAACATTGTAAGAATACTGAAAAACTTTAACCTGAAGAAAAGGTAACAAATATTTAATAGGAATGGGCTTTTAAAATAAATATATCAAAATTTGGATTCACTACTAATACCATGTCCACTGAGAACCCATCAGATGAAAGTTGCAACCCAAGCAAAGTTGGCATCTCCTTGCCTGAGTTTATAAACCTGAATTTAACACTCTGTGACCCAGGGTGATAATTCCAAAAGTCTCTAAAAGCAATATAAACAGGCAATGGGCAAATCCATGTAATGATTATGATGGTACCCTCATGGCGGCTATGCCATTGATTTCTGATACAGAATTGCTCTCTAATGTTAATTTGATGTGGGGGCAGGGTGGTTTTATGAACTTGTCTGGAAGGGAATGTACTGACAGCCAATCAAAATTCTTATGAAAGGGCTTCCCTGGTGACTCAGTGGTGAAGAATCTACCTGCCAAAGCGGGAGACACTAGTTTGATCCCTGGATGGGGAGGATCCCACATTCCATGGAGCAACTAAGCCCATGTGCCACAACTACTGAACCTGAGCTCTAGAGCCCAGGAACTGCAACTACGGAAGCCCACACACCCTAGAGCTTGTGCTCCACGATAAGAGAAGCCACCTCAATGAGAAGCCTGCCCACACACTGCAACTAGAGATTAGCCCTAGCTCTTTGCAACTAGAGAAAAGCTCACACAACAAAGACCCACAAACTAAATAAATAAATAAAATTATTTTTTAAAATTCTTATGAAAAAGTTATCTTTAAAAGTAGAAGTGGAAAAATGGCTAAAAATAATAAAAGCAATCAACTCAGAATACCAAAGCATATTGATAGGTCTTGAATGTCTATTTAGACTGAAATGAACAAAGGAGTACTCTACAGAGAAGACCATGTCTGCCAGAGGTCCTACCATGGAAGTAGGCTGAGTTTTTTCCTTAAAATTCACTTGTGACAAAGACTGTGATAGCTCTTGAAAATGTCTGTAATTAATTATATTTTGTCAGCTTCTTAGTTTCTCCTAAGTATATTGTTATTAGTATGCTCATATACCTTTATTCTTTGGTGAAATAAATCTTCATTCTATTGATGTTTCTATTCTTTGTATTGTTATAAATATATTTATGGGAAAGATGATTTGAATTTACTTGATATATATACAACAGGGTTAATTAATGCAATCTCAGTCACAATGTAAAAACATGAAACAAAAGCACTAAAAATCATTGCAATAATAATAATTACTTTTATTGAGTCCTAAGATGTGTCACATATTTTACACATATTATTTTTAACTTCATGACAACCTTGCTGATATGTATTATCATCTTCATTTTTCATACACAAAATCTTACTCACATAAATTTAATTACTTGAAGGAAACTGGGCCAGGAAGTAATAATGCTGATATCTGACGTTAATTTGAATTTAAAACTTCTGGACTTCCTACTACACTGTTTTTAGTAGCATTTGTTCAGTTTAATTGTTAAATTTGTGCTTAATCATTTTTGTTTAGTTGATGACATTTAAGAATATTGAAAATTTAATTTGTTTCATTGTTATTTTGATTTACTCTTACAAAATCAATGTGTATGGGCAACATTTTAAAATGATACTTTGGAACTTTTATTTCTATGACATTTCACTACAAATACCATATGAAAAGGTGTTAGAATTTTAGTATAAGGGCTGTATCAGCTATGAATTCTGTTCTACAAAATAAATGAACATAGAGTTCATTTTGCAGTAAGACTTAAAAGAATTAGAATTTAAGAACATCAGCTCCAACTAAAACCCACAACTTACAAGGTTTTAGAGACAATGGTTTGGGTAGCCAAAGGAGGAAGATCACTTACACAAGGGAGATCATGGAGGACAATAGTGCTACTTGAAATCTGACCTCCTAGTATTACCTATGGATATTCCCAGAGTCAATTTAAACCCATGAGAATATCAGAATTGATTTAAAATCCAGAAACATTAATTTCTTGTTACAAAGAGTAAAACTTTTATAAAACAAAATATTTCTCTCTGAAGATTAGGATGCAAATTGCCCTTCCTCTGAAAACAAATAAAGCAAAACAAATACAATAAACTTCAATGAGGTTAATTTACTTCTGAATTACTTAGATTAAATCAAGCCATATAGACCGCATGCTGAGGGCAATTTTGGCCCCAAACCCTAGGGTTATATACCAGGCTACCACTGTACTGATTCAGCCTTTCTGCTGCAATTAGTAGAGTAAGAAATTCTGTAAGTGAGCTAAGCCCTTTAGTAATCAAAAGGCTTACCTTGTGAATCTTACTACCATTTTACTGGGACTCTTTACCTATAACCTCTCTAACTGTTCAGGGAGACACAAATGAGCAAAGAGGAATAGAGTCAGTTCCAGTGAGGGAGAAAAAGGCAGGAACTGGCTTGTCTTCCTTGTTCCTAAAAGCCCTAATTTCAGCGGTGATCAGTATGTGTTAAAAAAAAAAAAGTATCTTTTAATATGCCTAGTCCTGTGTGCTTGCATGCTAAGTCATGCCCAATTTAACACGACCACATTGAGTGTAGCCCACCAGGCTCCTCTGTCCTTGGGATTATCCTGGCAAGAATAATGGACGGGGTTGCCCTTTGGGGATCTTCCCACCCAGGGATTGAACCCGTTGTCTCCTGCATTGGCAGGCTGATTCTTTACTGCTGAGCCACCAGGGAAGCAAGTAATATGCCTAAACGTTACAAATATATCTAAGTTATTATATGTATATTCAACTTCTTAAGTTGGTTCAAATAAAAACAAACACTCAAGAAAAATATGAATGCAGCAGCATTTCACTTCAAGAAAATTAGAGATACCAAGAGAACATTTCATGCAAAGATGGGTACAATAAAGGATAGAAATGGTATGGACCTAATAGAAGCAGAACATATTAAGACGAGGTGGCAAGAATACACAGAACTATACAAAAAAGATCATGACTCAGATAATCATGATTGTGTGATCACTCACCTCAAGCCAGACATCCTGGAATGCAAAGTTAAGTGGGCCTTAGGAAGCATCACAATGAATAAAGCTAGTGGAGGTGATGGAATTCCAGTTGAGTTACTTCAAATCCTAAAAGATGATGCTGTGAAAGTGCTGCACTCAATATGTCAGCAAATTTGGAAAACTCAGCAGTGGCCACAGGACTGGAAATTGTCAGTTTTCATTCCAATCCCAAAGAAAGGCAATGCCAAAGAATGCTCAAACTAGCACACAGTTACACTCATCTCACACACTAGCAAAGTAATTCTCAAAATTCTCCAAGCCAGGATTCAACAGTATGTGAACCGTGAACTTCCAGATGTTCAAGCTGGATTTAGAAAAGGCAGAGAAACCAGAGATCAAATTGCCAACATCCGGTCGATCATCGATAAAGCAAGAGAGTTCCATAAAAACATCTACTCATACTTTGACTATGCCAAAGCCTTTGACTGTGTGGATCACAACAAACTGTGGAAAATTCTGAAAGAGATGGGAATACCAGACCGTCTGACTTGCCTCCTGAGAAATCTGCATGTAGGTCAGGAAGCAACAGAACTAGACATGGAACAACGGACTGGTTCCAAACAGGAAAAGGAGTAGGTCAACGCTGTATATTGTCACCCTGCTTATTTAACTTATATGCAGAGTACATCATGTGAAATGCCAGGCTGGATGAAGCACAAGCTGGAATCAAGATTGCTGGGAGAAATATCAATAACCTCAGATATGCAGATGACAGACACCACCTTTATTGCAGAAAGTGAAGAAGAACTAAAAAGCCTATTTATGAAAGTGAAAGAGGAGAGTGAAAAAGTTGGCTTAAAGCTCAACATTCAGGAAACAAGATCATGCCATCTGGTCCCATCACTTCATGGCAAATAGATGGGGAAGCAATGGGAACACTGACAGACTTTTTTTTGGATCCAAAATCACTGCAGATGGTCAATGCAGCCATGAAATTCAAAGATGCATGCTCCTTGGAAGGAAAGTTATGACCAACCTAGACAGCAGATTAAAAAGTAGAGACAATACTTTGCCAACAAAGGTCCATCTAGTCAAAGTTATGGTTTTACCAGTAGTCATGTATAGATGTGAGAGTTGGACTATAAATGAAGCTGAGCACTGAAGAATTGATGCTTTTGATCTGTGGTGTTGGAGAAGACTCTTGAGAGTCCCTTGGATTGCAAGGAGATCCAACCAGTCCATCCTAAAGGAAATCAGTCCTGAATATTCATTGGAAGGACTGATGCTGAAGCTGAAACTCCAGTACTTTGGCCACCTGATGCAAATAACAGTCATTGAAAAAGACCCTATTGCTGGGAAAGATTGAAGGCAGGAGGAGAAGGGGATGACAGAGGATGAGATGCTTGGATGGCAAGACTGACTCAATGGACATGAGTTTGAGTAAACCCCGGGAGTTGGTGATGGACAGGGAGGCCTGGCGTGCTGCAGCCCATGGGGTCACAAATATTTGGACACAACTGAGTGACTGAACTGAACAGTGACATTTCTCTCGAAAAGACAACTTTCACCTCATGGTTAATTATTTTCTGTAGCAAAGACAATGAGATGCATGACAATGCTTCTGTCTTTTCCTCTTCTATACTAAGAACTGAGACATATACATCCAGACACTTTATAAACCACACTTGTGACTATTCATCAACCACAAAATCAAAACCTTATGGCTACATCTGATCAGAATATTTTCATTGCAATTATCTCCTGAATCCTGGAAAACAGAATCTAAACTAAAATTATATAGGTTAATTATCTCCTCAGATGACAGAAATGTGACTTAAACTAGTTCCTGGTGAAGTATTTGCTTTTGTATAGGATTCAGGTGATGTCATCAGGATCTGGTTTCTCTGAGTTGAGAAGTACTAATAGATAAGATTTTAAGTCAAATCAGGATTTGATGCCCAACTCTACTGTATTTTGGAAATATTAGAGAAGGCATGAGTTCTGTGAATTTCAATTTGCTTATTTGAAAAGTGGGGATAATAATAGCCTTTGAAATAGGATCAAAAGAGACTGTAAAGGAAAGTGTTGCTAAAATTCTAAGGTATTCAGTTCAGTTCAGTTCAGTCCCTCAGTCGTGTCCGACTCTCCGCGACCCCATGAATCACAGCACGCCAGGCCTCCCTGTCCACCACCAACTTCTGGAGTTCACTCAAACTCATGTCCACAGAGTCGGTGATGCCATCCAGCCATCTCATTCTCTGTCGTCCCCTTCTCCTCCCACCCCCAACCTTTCCCAGCATCAGAGTCTAAGATATTACACAAACATTAGTGATAAAAGCACAAGACTTTTCCTCCTAATAGGGTGTTAAAAGAAATTCCAGTAACAAATTACTCTTATAAGGATACATGCTGGATTTAGGGGATTTAGGGCCCACCCACATCCCGGATAATCTCTCAAGATCCTTAACTTATTTATATCTGCAAAGACCTTGTTTCCAAGGGAGAGAGTGAGGGTGAATGAGTTTGAAGATAATACAGTAAGACCTCTGAGGAGAATATGCAGTTTCCAAAAGCAGAAAAGAGTGATGGTCTTTTGAGAGCATTAAGAGCACTAAGCCTTCTTGGGCTCCAACTGAAGTCATCAAACATGACTAAGCAACAGTGTCAGTTCAGTTAGGTCATTTGCTCCAACAGGCCTCAGCAGCTTGGGCACAGTAGCGGATAAAGAGGGTGGCTTGAGTGATCTAAGGAGAGGATTGGCCAATAGACACAGTGACAGGTATGTTAGTGATAGATGGGAAAGGGAGTAAAGACTGCTAGAATCATTTTTCCAATGTTTTCTTCTAGAAGTTTTATATTTTCAGGTCTTATATTTTAAATATCTGGTCCATTTCAAGTTAATTTTTGTGGATGGCATTCACAAAATGCCGTTTTTCCTCTGCAAAATGCAGTTTCATTTCTCTTCATGTGGACGTCCACCTATCCCAACACCATTTATTAAAGAGATGATCCTTGATCCATGGTGTGTTTTGGGCACCCTTTCAAAAATTAGTTGACTGTGTGTGTGAGAGTTACCGTCCAGGCCTTCTATTCTACGGATCCATGTGCCTGTCTTTTATGTCAGTACCATATGGTTTTGAGGAAAATCTGAAAGTGATAGAGCAGTTCTTTTCAGACTTGTATGTACATATGAAGCACCTGGGGATAGTGTTAAACTGTGGATTAAATTTGGGGAGGGACTCTCAAGTGAGGCCAACACTGCCGCGGTTCCACCAAACTCATTTTGAGAAGCAAGAGAACCTAGAGATCTTGAGGATGTCACAATGCAGAAAAGAGAGGCATACAACTGTGGCAAGAAATGAAACTGGAAATTCAAAGATTCGGTTTTCTGAAATAGATTAGTGCTAGAGGATGACGGGGCCCAGACAGTTGTCCTGGGCATGAGTGGTGGAAATCAAGTGGCAGTAAATTTTGTTTGAAGAGTGTCTGGAGTGTTTGGTGGGTCCTCCCTATAGACACTTAAGTCACATGAATGAGGACAGTTTGAGTCCAGAAAAAACACAGTCAAGTATTAAATTCTTCAAAGTCTTTAAAGAGGAAAGACATAAAGACTACTGAAAGGTGATATAACCCAGGGAATCTGAAGAGCAGATATGTTTCCATTCATATTTTGGAAGTGAAACTCTCTGGAAAACACCGACCCCAGTTTCTAAGACACAGAGAGGTGAAAGAATGAACAGTCCCAATCAAAGGTTTGGAAGGAAGTTTTACAAATAAGCTTCACTAATGACTCAGGCTTACTAATAAATTCCAGTTAAATAAGATCATGGTAGACAAAATCACCCTGATTATTTGACTTATATGTGGAGTACATCAGGAGAAATGTCAGGCTGGATGAAGCACAAGCTGGAATCAAGATTGCCGGGAGAAATATCAATAACCTCAGATATGCAGATGGAATCACCTTTATGGCAGAAAGCAAAGAAGAACTAAAGAGCCTCTTGATGAAAGTGAAAGAGGAAAGTAAAACTCAACATTTGGAAAACTAAGATTATGGCATCCAGTCCCATCACTTCAAGGTAAACAGATGAGGAAACAATGGAAACGGTGAGAGGCTTTATTTCCTTGGGCTCCAAAAATCACTGCAGATGGTGACTGCAGCCATGAAATTAAAAGACACTTGCTCCCTGTAAGAAAAGCTATGACCAACCTAGACAGCATATTAAAAAGCAGAGACAATACTTTACCAACAAGGGTATGTCCAGTCAAAGCTATGGCTTTTTTCCAGTAGTCATGTATGGATGTGAGAGTTGGACTATAAAGAAAGCTGAGTGCCAAATAATTGATGCTTTTGAATATGGTGTTAGAGAAGATTCTTGAGAGTCCCTTGGACTGCAAGGAGATCAAACCAGTCCACCCTAAAGGAAATCAGTCCTGAATATTTATTTGAAGGACTGATGCTGAAGCTGAAACTCCAATACTTGGCCACCTCATGGGAAGAACTGACTCATTGAAAAAGACCCTGATGCTGGGAAAGATTGAAGGCAGGAGGAAAAGAGGATGACAGAGGATGAGATGGTTGGATGGCATCACCGACGCGATGGACATGAGTTTGAGTAAACTCCAGGAGTTGGTGATGGACAGGGAAGCCTGTTTTGCTGCAGTCCACAGGGTCACAAAGAGTTGGACATGACTGAGCAGTTGAACTGAAATGAGACAAAATCAATTAAAAGGCTCAGTGTTATCAGGAAAACTGAAGGTGCAGGATGTAAAGTTTGTGGGAAGTAAATAGGGGAAGGCTGGAATGAGATGGAGGGAATGAGAAGAAACCTTGTCTTGTGGTACTTGCCCCTGTGATGAGGACTTGGGAAAGCTGGGAAGAGAGAGGAAGAGTGGAGAGCTAGACATGGAGGCCATAAATAAAATCAGTATATTCCAAGGACTCAGGAAAAATCACTAATAAAAAAACTGCTTCTCTTCAAAATACACAGTTCCTAGTTCTACACATGATGTAGGATGTAAACAAGAAACAGCAAGAGTGCTTCTCTGATGATCTTACAGTTCTAAGAAAGATGGTATCTGTTCAGGAGCAATGGACTGAAGACTTCACAGGAGTACAATTATCAGATTTACTTTAAATTCTGAAATATAAAAAGGTGGCTTTTTTACCTCCTGCTGTTAATTCTCATGGAAATTATGCTTATCATAGGTTTTGGGAAATGTAGCTTGGGGCCCTGTGGTGATTGACAGGAGCGCTAACAGTGGATGTAGTCCAGAATGGTGGATTAGAGATGAGACCTTTAAAGCTGTCCTGCATTCTAATTAGATGACAGTCATGAAAGATGTAAGCTTCAGACATTGACATTGTCACTTCAGGCAAGGACAAAAGTCATCTAATTTATATTAATATGAGAAAAGTTTAAATCTGTTCATTTAATATGGGAAAGTTTAGGCAAACTTTCATTAGCTTCTTGGGTTGATAAATGAAAGACTGCAAGACTCTAAAAGCCACATCATTTATTCTATTAGTTAACAAAGATTGAAAATCATCTTATGGTAAATCACCATTTTTATCAGTAAAAATATATTTGTACAGGAGCAAACATGAGAATATTTTATTATCATTTTTAGAATCTTTCTCATATTATTTTTAAAGACATTTATATTTTGCCTATTCCATATATTCCCTGGTGGCTCAGAGGTTAAAGCGTCTGCCTCCAAAGCGGGAGACCCGGGTTCGATCCCTGGGTCGGGAAGATCCCCTGGAGAAGGAAACGGTAACCCACTCCAGTATTCTTGCCTGGAGAATCCCATGGACGGAGAAGCCTGGTAGGCTACAGTCCACGGGGTCGCATAGAGTCGGACACGACTGAGCGACGGAACGGAACGGATTCCATATAAAGTTAGGAGAAAATACTTTAGTAAGGAGCTGAAAAATCTGGAGTTAATATGGAAAATATTTGTATCCTTAAATATATATATCTGTTTTCAGCGTTTTTTTCTCCCTAATCCTTTGGATTAATGTGGTGTATTTATAGTTTTAAGCTCTTCAGTCTAGTCCTCTCTAACTTTATTATACTCTTGCCTACAGTGATTTAAAGACATAAGATCAAGACTTAGATTTAATTATTAAGATAAGTAGTCTATTTTCTTTTTAAATTGCAGTGCTTTCACCCTGTTTATGGTTTACAGTGCATTGTTACAAGGCTTCTACAGAATTAAAGATACATTTAAATTCTATATAATTTCAGTGGTGGGTCTGAGAAAAAGGCAAATCAACAACTATACCTTTTGAAAAGAACTAAGTCACAACTTGCTTGCTAACCAGCAATGTGTCCAGAGCTTGGACTTATTTATTTAGCAAGCAGATGTTGACCTTTACTACATCCCAGAAAGTGTGCCAAGTGTTGTTTTGTTTTTTTTTTTTTCACAAAGTATGAAAGATGATTCTTTTTGTTAAGGAGTCTACAGCTTAACTGAAGAACAGAACATATAGGGGTTATAAAGATCATCATCAAAGCAGCATATGATTAAATGTAGACATTAATATCATTTCCATTACTAAACTTTTAGGTATTTACTTAAACTAGCTGATCTCTAGAATAATACTAAATACATTTCCCTCTAGAAAATCCCAATTTGTTCTAGAGTAAGTTCTTGAGGCTTACTTCTATTTCGTCAAGGTCTTAGTCTTGAATCATTCCGTTTAGTGTCCAGCACATAATAGGAACACAACAAAGGATTGAATGAATGGATGAGTGACTAAATTAAAGAATGTTGAGAGAAAATGAAAAATATATAACTTTCTCAGATGTTTCTGTTTTATCTGAACATGAGAAAATTTTGTTTAAATATACATTAAGTTAAATCCATGTTTTCATCACTGTTTCTCAAAACAAAGCCAGACATTAAGTCCAACTAAAGTATCTTAGAAATTTTCCTTCAGAAGCAGTAACATTCATTCCATCTATTATTTGTTTTACCTAAACAAAATATCTATAGAGTGATGCTGCTGCTGCTGCTAAGTCACTTAGTCGTGTCCGACTCTGTGTGACCCCATAGACGGCAGCCCACCAGGCTCCCCTATCCCTGGGATTCTCCAGGCAAGAACACTGGAGCGGGTTGCCATTTCCTTCTCCAGTGTGTGAAAGTGAAAAGTGAAAGTGAAGTCGCTCAGTCGTGTCTGACTCGTAGCTACCCCATGGACTGCAGCCTACCAGGCTCCTCCGTCCATGGGATTTTCTAGGCAAGTGTACTGGAGTGGCTTGCCATTGCCTTCTACGAGAGTGATGCTAGAATGATTTTATTAATAATGTCACCTTGGATGTATACCTTCTTCACATTTATCATTTATTACCTAATTTTTTTTATGTAACTAGAAACCAGAAGCACACTTGTAATGTCCTACATCAATGATGACCGCCATTAGTCTCTAATATTTACCTTCTCTGGATCAAGTTTGCTCTTAATCTCCCCTTGTTTTTGAAGGATGTTGCCCTCTTCCTTGACAATCTTCTTCAAAAAACAGTGGCATGTTCTGAGTCAATCCTCACTATAAAGATCCATTTTTCTTAATGCTATTTATTTCTGCAAATTTAGGATTATCTTTAAATCATTTTTTCACTTTAAAATGGCTTTTAATAATCTTGATATTATAGAGTAATAAGAATAAATTATGGGGAAAAATGTAATGGTCCAATCTAGTAATATTTTTATTGATATTTTTCTTCCATGCACTTGTCCTCACTTTAAAGCCTGGATCACTCTGCCATCTCTTTCTATCCCTGCCAGAAGGTAGCTACAAAAGGAAATTCTAAGGAACAATTGAAAAAAATGGTAACAAAAGGCATAATAAATATTAATAAGCCTGAAAATTATTCACCCAACAGCCTGTTGTTATTATTTACATCAAAAGAAAACACAGGAACTAAGCCTCAAAAGCAAAAATGAAGGGGAAAAAATTAATACAACAGAACTTGAAAATTAGATGAAACATCAGAAGACTGAAAGGGGTTCAAAGGAGAAGTCAGAATATACAGAAGGAAGTGAAGGAAGTAAGGATGACAAGAGTTACAAATATGCTATGGTATGAAGCAACTGGTAACTATATTATAAAGAATTCACATTCTTTGCTTTAAAACATAATTCCTGTGTGTTGAAATCCCTTGCAATCCTATACACTAATAAGGAGAAAATAGAAAGAGAAATTAAGGAAACTATTCCATTCACTGTTGCAACGAAAAGAATTAAATACTTAGGAATATATCTACCTAAGGAAACAAAAGACTTGTACATAGAAAACTATAAAACACTACTGAAAGTAATCAAAGAGGACACTAATAGATGGAGAAATATACCGTGTTCATGGATTGGAAGAATAAATATTGTAAAAATGAGTATACTACCCAAAGTAATTTATACATTCAATGCAATCCCTATCAAGCTACCAACGATATTTTTCACAGAACTAGAACAAATAATCTCACAATTTGTATGGAAATACAAAAAACCTCGAATAGCCAAAGCAATCTTGAGGAAGAAAAATGGAACTGGGGGAATTAACCTGCCAGACTTCAGGCTCTACTACAAAGCCACAGTCATCAAGACAGTATGGTACTGGCATAAAGACAGAAATATAGATCAATGGAACAAAATAGAAAGCCCAGAGATAAATCCACGCACCTATGGACATCGTATCTTCGACAAAGGAGGCAAGAATATAAAATGGAGAAAAGACAGTCTCTTTAACAAGTGGTGCTGGGTAAACTGGTCAGCCACTTGTAAAAGAATGAAACTAGAACACTTCCTAACACCATACACCAAAATAAACTCAAAATGGATTAGAGAGCTAAATGTAAGACCAGAAACTATAAAACTCCTAGAGGAGAATGTACGCAAAACACTCTCCGACGTAAATCACAGCAGGCTCCTCCATGACCCACCTCCCAGAATATTGGAAATAAAAGCAAAAATAAACAAATGGGACCTAATTAAAATCAAAAGCTTCTGCACAGCAAAGGAAACTATAATCAAGGTGAAAAGACAGCCTTCAGAATGGGAGAAAATAATAGCAAATGAAACAACTGACAAAGAATTAATCTCCAAAATATACAAGCAACTCCTGCAGCTCAATTCCAGAAAAATAAACGACCCAATCAAAAAATGGGCCAAAGAACTAAACAGACATTTCTGCAAAGAAGACATACAGATGGCTAACAAACGCATGAAAAAATGCTCAACATCCCTCATAATCAGAGAAATGCAAATCAAAACCACAATGAGATACCATTACACACCAGTCAGAATGGCTGCTATCCAAAAGTCTACATGCAATAAACGCTGGAGAGGGTGTGGAGAAAAAGGAACCCTCTTACACTGTTGGTGGGAATGCAAACTAGTACAGCCACTATGGAGAACAGTGTGGAGATTCCTCAAAAAACTGGAAATAGAACTGCCATATGATCCAGCAATCGCACTCCTAGGCATACACACCGAGGAAACCATAATTGAAAGAGACACATGTACTCCAATGTTCATTGCAGCACTGTTTATAATAGCCAGGACATGGAAGCAACCTAGATGTCCATCTGCAGACGAATGGATAAGAAAGCTTTGGTACATATACACAGTGGAGTATTACTCAGCCATCAAAAAGAATGCATTTGAATCAGTTCTAATGAGGTGTATGAAACTGGAGCCTATTATACAGAGTGAAGTAAGCCAGAAAGAAAAACATCAATACAGTATATTAATGCATATATATGGAATTTAGAAAGATGGTAACCTTAACCCTGTATACGAGATAGCAAAAGAGACATAGGTATATAGAACAGTCTGGGACTCTGTGGGAGAGGGTGAAGGTGGGATGATTTGGGAGAATGGCATTGTAGCATGTATATTATCATATGTGAAATGAATCACCAGTCCAGGTTCAACGCATAATACAGGATGCTTGGGGCTGGTGCACAGGGATGACCTGGAGGGAGGATATGGGGAAGAGGGAGGTGGGAGGGGGGTTCAAGAAGGGGAACACATGTACACCCGGGGCGGATTCGTGTCAATGTATGGCAAAATCAACCAATATATTAATGTAAAGTAATTTGCCTCCAATAAAAAAAAATTTTTTTTAATAAAATGAAGTGTGAAAAAAAAAAAACATAATTCCTTCCAGCTTCACTTCTTCATTAAATGCATGAAGTAGTTCTAATATGAATTAACTAGTTATTCATGCAGTCATTCATCAGAAATAAAACATCCTTAGTCAACAAAGACTTCTAGAAAGTGTCTTTCTTTGATGGCCCCAATACATGGTGCATTCCATAAGGATTTCATAAAGTTCCAGTTTTTTTCCCCTATAGGTTCCAATTATTTCGTATCTCTTATCATTACTCAAGATTTCTGGCAAGATATTAAAAAAATGAGTCATATGCAAAACATTACCAGAAAGAATGAGAAAGATACTACACAGTTTGTTATTGGTGCATTGTCCACGTCACCAAAAGGTGCACAGCACAATCTTTCCGTGGCAAAGACTTTCTTCTCTGATTCACTCCTGTATTCCTATTACCAAAAACAGTGCTTGGCATACAGGTGTTGAAAAAATGCAGGTTAAAACTGGATGCCTTCACAGGGATATTCATAAAACTGGTTCACTAATTAGGTGTGTCTTTAGAAACATTTTCATATTTTCTATTACTCATTATAGTATCCAATCAAGATGAGCTTCCCTGGTGGCTAAGTGGTAAAAAAAAAATCCACCTGCCAATGCTGGAGACACTGGTTGAATCCCTGCATCAGGAAAATTCCCTGGAGAAGCAAATGGCAACCTGCTCCAGTATTCTTGCCTGGGAAATCCCATGGACAGAGAAGCCTGGCAGGCTATAGTCCATGGGATTGCAAGAGTCGGACATGACTTAGTGACTAAATCACCACCACCAATACTCACTATTCAGTGTTTAAGAATTAGTGTAGTCACAAAATGAATAACAAATTCACACAAGGAATATTATGCTCAAGTATATTCAGATAACATATATCACCATTAACATGGAGAAAACGATTTCTCTGAAAACTGAGAATCAGTGAAAAATTAATTTACTAGGAAACAGATTAGAAATTTAAAAAGCATTTAAAAACGTGGCAAATTTGCCAATTCATAGCTCACATTATAGAGTTCACAGCGTGGAGAATCGCAGGGAGTTTCCTAGCTAATAAGCAAGGGAAAATTTTTACAGAATCAGACAAAAAAATAACAATAAGTAAACTGATATTCTACAAAATAAAAATTAAAAAGACTTTAACAGACAAACCTAATACACAGGATTTAACTGGGCATAATTTGAAAGCATTCTTAGCTCTAAGAAATTCTTTTATAAAAATGAGGACTTCCTGATTGGAAGGACTTCCTGAAAATTGAGTACATGAAAGAAGGCAATAAAGATTCAGGACTATGAATCAATGAGGACAATGAAATCTCCATTAGGATAAGAGATGTTTCAAAAGGAAAATAAAAGAATGTGGGAAAGGCCAAGTTATACAAGAAGCTTAATGAAGAATAATGGGTTATCAGTGCCTGTCTGATGAGTGGATGAATGCGGGACAAACAAGTAACAGAATACATGTATGTTTTAGCTGTTTTAAATAACTATATATTTAACAAAAAAACATGTTTTGTTCTACAGAAATGGTTCTCAAAGTGAGACAGTATAAGAAATCCAAAGTCTTAAATTCAATCCACAAGTTAAGGTGATTTTTTCTGAGAACATAGCTTTGTAATATATCCACATCTATAACATAAAGTTAGTCCATGGTAAGAAATAACCATTTTCTTAAAACATGACATGAAAATTATTTATTGTGATAAACAATCATGCTGAGGATGTGTAAAATGTTTTTCATACTTCTTTTGCACTGCTAATGGAATACACAAACAACTTTGAAAAGATACATGGGAAATTTAATAAAATAAGCTTATCATTACATGTTAAATAAATAACCCCTTGGAAGAAAAGGGAGGTAATTAGACAAGGGCAGAGAACAGAAAAAGAAAAAGGAGAGGGAGAGGAAGGAAGGAGAGGGGATGGGGAGGAGAGAAGGGGAGGAAGCCTACTGCTCTCAGCTTGACTAAACTTTAGATAGGTTTCCTCTGGACCTCCTGTTCTTAGAGCATATACTTTAGAGAACTTTTCATTGTAAATTCTTTCCCTACCCCACTGTAAATCTTTTCAAAGCCTCTTGATGATTTGAAACCCAGCAATCTCTTTCTCTAGGGCCTAGGAGCCATCTCTTCGAAATGTAAACTTCAGGGAAATACTGTCCCAACTCTATTTCTGTGGAGAGATAGGAGACTAACCCCAGTGTGCCAAACTTGCCTCAAGTTTTAAAACTGTCTCCTGTCTCAGATTTCCCTAGTGGTCCAGTGGTAAGGAATCTTCCTGCCAATACAGGGGATACGCGTTCCATCACTGGTCTGGGAAGATTCCACATGCTACGGAGCACCTAAGCCTGTGTGCTACAACTACTGAAGCCCTCATGCCTACAGCCTATTCAGTTCAGATCAGTTCAGTTCAGTTCAGTTCAGTCGCTCAGTCGTGTTCGAGTCTCCGCGACCCCATGAATCACAGCACACCAGGCCTCCCTGTCCATCACCAACTCCTGGAGTTCACTCAAACTCATGTCCACAGAGTCGGGGATGCCATCCAGCCATCTCATTCTCTGTTGTCCCCTTCTCCTCCCGCCCCCAACCTTTCCCAGCATCAGACTTTTTTCCAGTGAGTCAACTCGTCGCATGAGGTGGCCAAAGTATTGCAGTTTCAGCTTTAGCATCAGTCCTTCCAACGAACACCCAGGATTGATCTCCTTTAGAATGGACTGGTTGGATCTCCTTGCAGTCCAAGGGACTCTCAAGAGTCTTCTCCAAAACCACAGTTCAAAAGCATCAATTCTTCGGCAATCATCTTTCTTCACAGTCCAACTCTCACATCCATACATGACCACGGGAAAAACCATAGCCTTGAATAGACGGACCTTTGTTGGCAAAGTAATGTCTCTGCTTTTAATATACTATCAAGGTTGGTCATAACTTTCCTTCCAAGGAGTAAGCGTCTTTTAATTTCATGGCTGCAATCAGCATCTGCAGTGATTTTGGAGCCCAAAAACATAAAGTCTGACACTGTTTCCACTGTTTTTCCATCTATTTCCCAGGAAGTGATGGGACCAGATGCCATGATCTTTGTTTTCTGAATGTTGAGCTTCAAGCCAACCTTTTCACTCTCCTCTTTCACTTTCATCAAGAGGCTTTTTAGTTCCTCTTCACTTTCTGCCATAAAGGTAGTGTCATCTGCATATCTGAGGTTATTGATATTTCTCCCAGCAATCTTGATTCCACCTTGTGCTTCTTCCAGACCAGCGTTCCTCATGATGTACTCTGCATATAAGTTAAATAAGCAGGGTGACAATATACAGCCTTGACATACTCCTTTTCCTATTGGAACCAGTCTGTTGTTCCATGTACAGTTCTGACTGTTGCTTCTTGACCTGCATACAGGTTTCTCAAGAGGCAGGTCAGGTGGTCTGCGATTCCCATCTCTTTCAGAATGTTCCACAGTTTATTGTGATCCACACAGTCAAAGGCTTTGGCATAGTCAATGAAGCAGAAATAGATGGTTTTCTGGAACTCTCTTGCTTTCTCCATGATCCAGCGGATGTTGGCAATTTGATCTCTGGTGCCTCTGCCTTTTCTAAAACCTGCTTGGACATCTGGGAGTTCATGGTTCACATATTACTGAAGCCTGGCTTGGAGAATTTTGAGCATGACTTTACTAGCGTGTGAGATGAGTGCAATTGTGCGGTAGTTTGAGCATTCTTTGGCCTATTAGTGCTCCGCAACTAATAAGAGAAGCCACCACAATGAAAAGCCCATACTCTGCAGCAAAGAGTAGCCCCAATCTGCCACAATTAGAGAAAGTCCATGTAGCAGCGAAGATGCAGCCCAACCGAAAGTAAATAAATAAATAAATACATAAACTATCTCCTGTCTTAAAGACACAAGAGAATTTACTTTTCCTTTGGGTAAAGCCAATCATCTAACAAACTCAGATGGCCTATGTTCTCTCACTTACCTCAGTGTTTGAAAACTCTCACAACCTTTGCTTTTGGTGGGGTTGAGCTCAGACTGAGTTCTGGTCTTTCTCTTTCTCTTATTGCAATAGCCTTGAATATAAAGTCTTCCTTCCCTGTTTAAATTTGTTACTTTTTTTAAAATGGAAGAAAAGCAAAAATTTTGACAGAAAAGAAGAGAGATCAATAATTACTAGTTTAAAAGTATAATAAATGAGAGCTTTTTTAATCACATGGTTTTAACTAATCATTTAGTAGATACTGAAACACTAACCTATCAAGGAGGCTAAACCACTGTATAGTGAATACATTACCAAGCATGAATCATTTATCAATATATCAGGTGGCTATTAAGTAAGCTCAACTAAGAGGCATTTGGGACAGTGCCAGCTGATTGTGAGGAGGAATAAACCAGGACAGAAAAGAACAGGTAGTAAATTCAAATGCCACCAACCCAGGTATAGTGCCAACTACTGAAGATGACTTTTGGTCTGATGTTCATCATCCCAGTGCTACAAAAACTCACACTTGGTTCAACCAGATACTGCAGTCCAAGCCAACATATAGAGTACTGCAACAGAAATTCAGAGCACATGTTGGTTGAAGCTGAGTTGATTCCAAGAGTATTTTCAGTAGTCAGGGAACAGTGAGCTGTATGTATTATTCTTGTGAAAAGGACATGGCAAGGACCCAAGGAAGAATAAGCCAGAGAAACAGAAGCCAAAGACCATCAGGTGGCCTGAACAATTCCATAAGAGGAAATAGGCAATTCAGTAGACATATATGTACTGCTTGCAGCAGGCATCCTTGGAATTTTGATTCTGTCAACAAGATTAATTCTGCATTCCAAGGTGAGTGGGTAGAGACTTTAAAATACACATTCAATAATTATTATGGTCTTAGATGCTGGGAGGTAGTGATGGGAAATGATGATGGGTCAATGAAATGGACTAAGCCTTCAGGTGGAGAGAACAGATGCTAACATAAAGAGATGGGCAAGACTGGACACTTAAACTGTCTCCTTCCTTATTCCAAGGTGCTAGGCATTGTTCTTTTAAGTTTCTTAAGAACTTTTGAAAATTCCTGCTACTTTTGTCTCCAGGGGCAAGCACAGATATTTATTTAAAGGTGTGATACATGGAACTTTTTCATCAACTCACAAAATGTGAACCCTTCCCAGAAAGCAAAACAACATACTCCTATTGTCTTTCATTTCCAAGTGCCAGAGGGGAATAGCTTTTAATAAATACTTTAACACTGCACTTCAGTTGAATTGCTATCATGTGAAAACAGGCCTGAGGAGAATAACACATTGCCAAATTCCCTCCAGTGAGTGCAAAATAATACTGTAGGGTCTGGCAGAGAAATAAAATGGAAATCTGATTACTTTGTTTTATTCTATATGGAGATAATGTGTGAGCACATTTAAATACATAATTCAGTGCATTTCAGCTATAGCCCTAGATGATGATTTAATGTCAGCCTAACACTAACCTTGCAACATGAGAGCTGCATTTAGAGCTGACAACTAAAAAGAAAGTTGATGAAATTACACTTTATTTTCTGCAGAGCTAAGCAGACCTGTTTATTCCATTCCTAATGCCAGCTACCACTATAAATTTGAAGAAACTAAACCTACCCAGAGAAGGCCATACATATTAATACAGCCAAAGGAACTGTCTGCTTATCATACTGAAATAGATTCAAAGAATAAATAAAAAATAAATAAAATATTGAGATCCTTTTCATGGGTCAAACTACAGTAAGTGACTTACAGTCCAAATAGATTTCTAATAAATTACCTTTTAATTATATACAATCCATCATTGTGTTAAAGATAAGTAAATTGCTACTTTTGAAGGAATGTAGAATAGAAAATGCAGTGCAGAAGATAATTTGCAAAAGTTAAAAGAGTGTAGGAGGCTACTAGTAAGATATTAAGTAGAGACTATTAACATTCTTCAATAATACTATAGGAGAGCTGGAATATATTACACTGGGAAACAGTCGTAATAATTTTAAGATGATTATTTTAAAAATTGAGTTTCTCCCATTTTATGTATTTTACTTACTTTTTTGGCAACCAGCGTAGTATAGTCAGAAAGTTGAGGCATTCTCTAGTTTTAATTCTAACACTAATTTTCAGGCCACAGATACAGCAGATGAGATGTTATTAGGAGACATCCAGAATGCTGTGAACATGGTGAACATGTGAAATGTTTCATAATGCCCATGTAAGATTCAGGTTATGTTGCAATATTCACATCTGAAAAGCAGTCTCCTTTCAAAGGTCAGTTTTCTAACTCCTACTTTTGTGACTTAAGGCTGAGGAAACAATTGGATCTCTTCCCACAACAGAAGGAAATAAAAATAAAAATTTAAGGATTCCATATAATGTTCTTACTTCCTTACATTAAAGTAAGACTTTGTTTTTGGATAGAAATTTTTGTTAAAAAAAATGAATTAAGAACTAATATAATGAATAACATGGGAAAATAAACTCCAATTTTACTTCTAACCACAAATAAAATAGAGGGCTAGTCTTAAAAGTAAGTTATCTTTGACATAATCAACTTTTGAGTTCCAAAATATTTCTTTTGCTGATTACATATTTTCAGTTGGCTTACAGTGTAGCTTTTATCAGTGCTTATCTATTTATGCTTAATTAATAAATTATAGCTTATCTTGTTTTCAAACAGAAAAACAAGGTATTTGAAGCAACCATCTGTAGGTTTGTCTTGGCTGCAGGTTTTTATCTGAATTCACTTAATTTCAAATTGTAATATCTGCCTTAATTGCTACTGCTGCTACTTCTATGTCTACTATTCTGCCACCGCTACTCTTCATGTTGCTTCTACCTCTGCTTCTTAATAGTTACACAGATTGCACTGAACTGAGCAAAGGGTTTGGAAATATCTGTGTCTACCTGGGACACCCTAGGATTATTTCATCTGCTACATTTGGTGCAGAGTGATTTGACTCTGAGAGCAGGGACTTCATGGTGCCCACATGGTGAGGTGACACTGATCTCATGCTACTTTGGGTTCTCTTTTCAAGGTCAAAGCTTCTTCTCAGTCCCCAAGACTGACAGGTATATTCTCTAACGGTCTTCACTAATCACACTTTCTACAGCTCATTGTTTTCACTAGTCACTTCTACCCTTCTCCAAAGAACTCTGGCTTTATCATTAGTGATTTTAGCTACCACCTCTTCTTGATGGCCACTTTGGCTCTGGAGAAAATTGCCAAACTGAACACCTCTGAATCCACCCTGTGGTCTCATGATTAGGGTCCCTTTAGTTTATTACTTCTCACAATGAGTGAGACATTTTGAAACCTGGAGCCTAAAAGTGCCTGAAATACAGAAACTGTTATTCATATCAAATGACTGCCATATTGTTCCAGAACTCTTCTCCATATTTTCAATCTTCTTTTCTTGTATAAGGGTATGCTCTCAGAATGAATCTAGATGATAACAAACAACATGCCTAACCCAGCAGTTTCATTTGCCACAACTCTGAATATTGCTGTTGTATCTTTAGGTGGCACTTCTGCATTGAATTGATCCAGTGAGCTGTTTAATACCAGTGGAGTCTATCTGAATTCATGAACCCAACATCTCCAGACATCCAGGATTTTGAAAGAGTTAAAAATAAGACAAGTTACAATTCAGACTATAGCTAATCAATACACATAGGTCCAAAGTCTCTCATGACAAGAAAAGTAAACTAAAATATTTTAATTCTCAGATTTCTTTAAGAAGTAAAATATTCAATAATATTCAGTCACTTTCATTTCTATTAATACTAGTTGAAGAATTGGTGAAATTGTGACAATCCTATATCAATTTCTTCAACTATAAATGGAAATAATAATACTTATTTATAGTATAAGCATATCATATACTTAGCATTATACAAATGCTTATATATGTATATAAGCATATGTACAAGCATATACAAAGTAATTAGAATTGTATCTGACACAAAAACTCTGTTAGCTATCATTATTATTATTATCTACATTTAAAATAAGCAGACCTATGACTTAGCAACTTCATTTATAGGAATTTATCCCAGAAATAGAGGCAGACTAGGGTTTGTGAGGCCAGAAACTTAAGTCACTTAAAGCCATCTTAAGGACTCCATCTTTAAGAAAAAAATACAGCAAAATGAATTCAAAATAGTTACAAAAGTGAATATTTATAATAAGAAAAAAAATTAAACCAAATTATAGGAGTCCTAGAAATCAGGTTCCTTCTTTTTTATAAGCTTACTTTAGGAAAACTATCAGTAATACTTATGTAAAAATTTTCTCTGTTTGCATCCTGATATCCTCTTGCACCAAAAATCCTCCACACCTCTCTCATTCAGAGAACGATGCAATTGGCGCATCCTGAAACTTCTACTTCATTGTATTCATAGTAAACCCACCTCTGCCAAGAAGAATGCGCATGCGTGATAAGGATATCATTAAAAGTTTACTACTTAAATATATATATGTTTATATATTCATTACATTTTGTAAACATGTAGACACAAATAAAAGGTTGTTTACTACAGCATGGCTTATACCAGCAAACAGAGAAAAAAATAAGGTCTGTTAATAGGCAACAAAGCATGATGGCTAAAAGAGTGAAGTCTGAAGTCAGAGGGACTCAGGTTAAATCAAAGCTCCACTACTCACTGCTGTTTGACCTGAGGCAAGTTACTTAACCTCTCTGTTCTTATGTTTCATTATCTATAAAATAGGGATAACAATATTTTCTATGTCATTATGTTATTATGAAAAGTCAATGAGGTGATACTTATAAAGGTCACGGAACAGTGCTTGGCACATGGTAAATGCTATTTAAATATAAAATAAATATAAATCTACTTGGAAACTAATTAAGTCCATTACATCCATACAATAGAATGCTATGGACTTCACTGGTGGTCCAGGGGTCAAGACTTTGTGTTCCCAGTGCAGGGGGCATGGGTTCAATTCCTGATCAGGGAAGATCCTACATGCTGTGTGGTGTGGCCCCCAAAAAAACAAAAAAAATCAGCACAATAGAATTCTATACAGACAATTAAAAAGTAAAGATAGATTTATATTAAAATTAAATAATGATATTGAAAGGTGTTGTATAAAAAACAGAAATTGCAAACTACAAAATTCAATATATCAAGGATAAGGGGAAAAAAAGAGAGACTTGCTTTTATGCTACTTATAGGTATAGGTAGAGTAGTTCAATATCATACTATTCAGAGATATTATTTATATCTGATGTGAAGAAAAATATGTAAACAATTCATGACAGTACAGCATTCATACTTAAGGAAGTTTAAAACAAATAGTCCCACAATTTTTTTAACCTTCTTCCCACAGGAAAGTGAGGTCTATTTCCTCCTCTTTGAATCTAGGCTTTGTCTCTGTTCTACTAGCAGAATATGATGAGAGTGACACTATCCAGTTTCTGGACTCAGGTTGTGAGAAGCCTGTTTCCACTTTCTGATATCTGGTATCTTGGGATACTCATTGTTAAATCCAGCTTCTGTTCTGAGGAAGCCAAGGCCACATAAAGAAGCCATCTACAGATATTTGGGCTGACAACCAAGCTGAGGCCCACTAAACATCCAGCATTAACTACTTAACATCTGAGCTAATACGGCTCTTGATATAAGCCCTACCTTCTTTTCAGCTGAGGTCCTAGACCTCATGCAGCAAAGACAATCCACTAACACTTTATTCTGTCCAAATTCCTGTTCCCAGAGGTTTCGAACATTAGGACCAGTTTGATGGCATTAAATTTAATGATGGTTGTTATACTATAGACAACAGGCAGGTAACTAGAATATATATGTTTTTCTCATGATCTATTTTATATGCTGTCTATCAGTGACAGTATCTTCTTAGCCAACTATACTTCCAACTTGTGAGTACCCAGAGTACAAATGGACTCAGTGAGGTCCTTGGCATAAATTGGGTGAGGTCTGTATCTTCCATTATTTGCTGTATGATGATCTGTCTTTCTGCCATTTATCTATGGATGAGCAAATAAATTAAATTCACCTCATTGAAAGTTTGTTAATGACAAGGCTGGACCTGACACAAAGGGAAAATTTTTCGCTACAGCTGAAAATACAAGTTTGGGGGATGCACTAAGGGCTTTCAGAGAATAGTAAAAGAAATCTAGGGAAATCTCACCCAGTAATTGAGAACTAATGGAAGTGTTTGATATCATGAAGGACATGTTAAACGTAACTATAATTACGATTATAATTATAATTATATATATATATAGGATTGGGCAATGGTTGCATGAAATCATTGGAAAGCTGGAAGAATCCTTGGTCAAAGGCATGACATGAGTCTAGGAAATTAAATGAACACGGAAAGTCATTGCCTTTGCATAGTGCATGAAGTATCCATGTGGAAGGTACCCTATATTGTGTTTGTGTTGATTCTTTCCAGGAACCCTACTGCTCTATCGAACTGTGCATGGGTCTGAGAGCACTAGACTCTGTGTGTGTGCATGTGTTTCCTCACATGCACGTCTATATGAATCAAAAATGCCTACATGTATGTTCAAGAAATTCATGATAATGGTTAATAGCAATTCCTTTTGGAGAGTCTAGGTATGGGATTTGGGGAAGCAGATGGTCTGTGGGAAGAGTGGAGAAACTTCATTTTTTAATTTCTTTTTTTTTTTACAAGAAGAATATTGCTTATGTAATTTAAATTTAAAAATCGATCTTAAATAAACGAGTCTAATTAGAAGCATGGAGTTTATCATTTCACTTCTTGGTTTTCTCACAGATAACACGGCAATGTTTTTTCCTGGCAGGTTTTCCTCTACTCCCTTTTTGAAAATGACAGTACTAGAGAGTGAGTTGTAAGTATTCCTTTTCAACATGGAATGGTTATAAAATGTCAGACCCTTCCACTTTTTCTTTTTATTATTTAGCTCTAAAGATTTCCAGGTTCTAAAAATAAGATAAACTTCTCTCCTGAGTTTATGTACCTTGGACATATTTTAAGTATACAGTAGTCATTTATGAAGTGTGTATCTAAAGGTGGACATCAAAACTGTGTTTGCAATAATCATTTTTCTTTTCAAGCTATCTCAGAGTGATACCAGGAAATGTTCCTTCATGATCAAAGCAAATCATCGCCTGGAAAAATGCACTATTTTCAGTTAACTCTGCTACAAGCAAGTGCCAAATGCATTTGAAGACAGAATGCTTCACACTAGAGAAAGTTAAGTACAGCACTAAAAAGCAGCCATGAGATCACCAGGAGAATCTACACAGAAAACATGTGGGCAGACTGCACATATTTATTCAGGGCAAAAGCACCATCAGTGCGCACAACTTAGCTTTATATATCCCACAACATGCCCCAGAGAACAACTGAGACTTGAAAAAGACAGAAGGAAAATATGCATGCCTCCCAACTGTCAAAGCAGGCAGTTGGGCAACTATATTAATCATGATGTAAAAGCTTTGTAGCATATTCTGTTTCAATGGCATTACATTTCTTTCTCACCCCTGTGGAAAAGAATATAATCCCTAAGAAAAATGGGCAATTTGTACTTAAGCTAACTTTAAAGCCCTGACTAAGGACAGATACCATAGTGTTTCTGTCTTGGTGGATAATAATTCCTGTTAAGAAGACCACAGGCTATAGAAGAAGCCGTAGATGCAAACTCATATAGCAGCTTATGATTAGGGAAAGCTGGTCATGACAAACACATCTTTCTTTCTTCTCTTCCCACCTCAATTAATATCAACTTCATCACACCTGACTATCAGGAGCACAAGGGAGGGAAAAGGAAATATACTTTATTAACTCAACAACAGTTAAATCCTTGCTGCTAATTATGACTCAAAAAGTCACCTTTCATTTGCTACACAGCTTGTCCATGCTACTCTGTCGCTAAAGCAGTAATTTTTGGAAGTGAGATGTGGGAAGAAAATATTGAAATTCCATTTATCCTATTCTAGAAATAGAAAAAGGCAATTAAGCTTTACTAATATTTACTGTTGAATGATCCTGGGTTTCCACCCTCAGTCCATATGTCAGAGAGTCACGTGTAACATATGCTCCACACAGGATATGGAAGGAAGGACGAGACTTCCTCCAACTTGCTATTCTCACTGGTTCCTTAGATTTCAACATATTGCAATGAATTACAGATTGTGTATGCCTAGTTAGATAGATCTACAGCCTATATTTATAAGGTTTTCAACAAAACTAAATCTTCTCAGCATGGTCAAAGGGCTCTAAAAACATCTCTGCAAAGAAACTCAGATCAAAGATAAAACTAATGATGCAAGTTTAAGCAGATAAAAAATAAAGTGACAGAGTTAGCACATCTATGCTTAATATGAATTCTTTTCCGTGTTGTAAATTAAAAACAACAATGATTTAATCATATGTGGATCTATGTCAATCCCCTCAATTATAAATTATTTAAAGTCTTCCACAATATTTTCTAATAATGAAGTTCTTTTCATTGCACATTATTCCTTGAGATAGTAACTGCTGCTGCTGCTAAGTCACCTCAGTCGTGTCCGACTCTGTGTGACCCCATAGACGGAAGCCCACCAGGCTCCCCCGTCCCTGGGATTCTCCAGGCAAGAACACTGGAGTGGGCTGCCATTTCCTTCTCCAATGTGTGAAAGTGAAAAGTGAAAGTGAAGTCGCTCAGTCGTGTCCGACCCTTAGCGACCCCATGGACTGCAGCCTACCAGGCTCCTCCATCCATGGGATTTTCTAGGCAAGAGTACTGGAGTGGCTTGCCATTGCCTTCTCCGTGAGATAGTAACTAGAGATAGCTTATATATATATATATATGTTTGTATATGTAGATATTGGAGACGGAAATAGCAACCCATTCTAGTATTCTTGCCTGGAGAATCCCATGGACCGAGGAGCCTGGCAGGCTACAGTCCATGGGTTCACAAAAAGCCAGACACGACTGAAGTGACTGAGCACAGCACATGTATAGACATAACTTATAAATACATTTATAAATATGTATTTGGGGAATGCATACTGAGTTTTTAATGACAGATGCATATATTCCAAAATATTGAGGCCACTTGTCAAAAAAAAAAAGAACAAGGGGCAAAAGAGAATTAAGAGCATGTCAGTTCTTAATTTCTAGTTGATTTGTTCTGAAATGCTGACTAAGCTCATTTCAGCAAGGAACCACTAAGTTAAGCAGCTATACATTAAAGGGATTACTTTTTTAAAGTACCTTGTTTTGCTAACTTTGGCCTACTCACCTCCAGAGCCATTTTCTTGAAGTGATTAACTTAAGAAATGCATGGTGACACACTGGATTCCGAAAGAAAATGTTGATTCACTTAAATAAGTGAGTAATTTCCATCTTACTTAAGCAATTTAAATGGAAATGATCCATTTTATGTTTTGCTTCTGTGTCTTCTCTTAAGAGAAATGTGCATATTATTTCACAGCGAAAGTAGAAAAGATCCCTTAGAAATTAATATTTACCAGGGAAAACACAGGCAAGGACTACCTCTGCTTTTTTCCCATCATACAGATGAAAGAGATAACAGAAATCAGCCATTGTAGCCTTCTCCATTGTACAGATAGGTGTGGCAAGACTGCACAGTTCATTAGTCTACAAAAGCAGGACCAAACTCTTCTGACTCATGAACCAGTTATTCTCCAATGAAAGGAGACCAAAGCAGAAACACTGTGGTATTCCTAGAAAGGCGTCTGCTCAAAAAGTTACTTCATATACAATTGGTTTTCCTAAAAGAACTACCTTCCATAGAAATAAAATAGGAAAAGAGAGAAGGGGCATAGAAAGAAAAACAATAATTTTGGGACATAAAAAACAGTCTTTATATGAGGTTTTAAAGTGGTTGCACAACTAACTGATTGCCAACTGGGAACGGTGCACATTTTCATTCTTTGTAAAGAATTTCTTTGTACAGTTATTCTCTGGAAATGTTAGAAGATGAAGCACATTTATGATGGTTTTACCTAGCATAAAGAGTGTAGTGTACTCCACTTGTACTTAATGTACCCCCAGAAAAGTATGCAGATTCTCTTTGGCTTTGGTGATCCAGTGACTTTTTTATTTTTTTGGTATTATATCTTTCTCTAGTGGAAATAGTCTTACCTTCAAATGAATTTGGCACTTGTGAGCAGCTGAATTAACTAGAAACAATGTACTTTTTCAGGAAGTGATTTACCTTAATTATAAAAGATTTCCCAAGAAATCTTTGAGCTCCTCACCAACCTAAAGTAAGATTATTTTTTAAATATATAGTATATTGGAGGTGATTCATTGGGTCTGGGAACTAGCATTTTTAGGAAGCACCTCTGTGATTCTGATGTAGGATCATACTTTCAAAAATACTGCTTTGTAAGAAACTTTCCAAGTGCTTATTTTAGAGCCAATTCCCTTAGAATGGGGCAAGTACAATATCCCCACAATGTGTTCAGTGCAATAACTGCTTGATATTGTATAAGCAGATGATCTACTTATTTAAATGAATTTCTCAGTTTGACAATGTGGAATCACATTTGTTGTTGTCATTCAGTTGCTCAGTCGTGTCCAACTCTTTGTCACCCCATGGACAGCAGCACACCAAGCTTCCCTGTCCTTCACCATCTCCCAGAGCTTGCTCAAACTTATGTCCATTGAGTCGGTGATGCCATCCAACCATCTCATCCTCTGTCATCCCCTTCTCCCCTGCCTTCAAACCTTCCCAGCATCAGGGTCTTTTCCAACAAGTCGGTTCTTTGCATAAGGTGGCCAAGTATTGGAGCTTCAGCCTCAGCATCAATCCTTCCAATGAATATTCAGAGTCGATTCCTTTTAGGATTGACTAGTTTGATCTCCTTGCAGTCCAAGGGACTCTCAAGAGTCTTCTCCAGCACCACAGTCCGAAGGCATCAATTCTTCAGTGCTCAGCGATTTTATTGTCTAGCTGTCACATCCATACGTGACTACTAGAAAAACCACAGCTTTGACTACACAGACTTTTGTCAGTAATGTGTCTGCTTTTAAATACACTGTCTAAATTTGTCATAGCTTTTCTTCAACAGAGCAAGTGAATTTAATTGCATGACTGTAGTCATCAAACACAGTGATTTTGGAGCCCAATACTACATCTTATTAACAGGTAGTATGTGATTTTGGAATCACATACTACCTGTTACAAAGAAGAATGTTTTCAAAGATCACAGAAGTTATAATACATAACTTGAAATACAGTACTGTAGGAGTTCCCTAACTAAATACAAATTCTGAAATGCTTTTTGCTTGGTTTCAAGTAGTTCCCATTGTTCAAGAATAAATAACATAAAGGACCATATAATAAAGAAAGCATTTTACCCTTCAGATAAGTCTATCACAGAACTTGTCAGCATATGGAAATGAAGAACTCCTAAACATTCCTTCCCCCATTTATGACTCCCACCAAATCCAAAACTCCTAATACCTGTCAGCCTCTATTGATCAGTGTTATCTAGAAGAATGGCATTAGTCCATCAATGGCCATTAATGTGTAAATGCAGATTGACTTAGCAAACAGTAGTGAGAAGGCTGAACGCCCAAAGAATTGATGCTTTTGAATTGCGGTGCTGAAGAAGACTCTTGAGATTCCATTGAACAGCAAAGAGATCAAACCAGTTAATCCTAAAGACAGTCAACCCTGAATATTCATTGGAAGGACTGATGCTGAAGCTGAAACTCCAATACTTTGGCCACCTGATGCGAAGAGCCAACTCATTGGAATGAGAATGTATGCTGGGAGAGATTGAGAGCAGGAGGAAAAGTGGACGAAAAAAGGATGAGATGGTTGGATGGCATCAGTGACTCAACGGACATGAGTTTGAGCAAATTCAGGGAGATACTGAAGGACAGGCAAGCCTGGCATGCTACAGTCCATGAGGTCTCAAAGAGTTAGACACAACTTAGTGATTGAACAATAAGTGAGATAAGGAACTAATATCTTAATGAGAATGCAACCAAGCTGGTAAAGAATCTGCCTGCAATGCAGGAAACCCCAGTTCAATTCCTGGGTTGGGAAGTTCCCCTGGAGCAGGGATAGGCTACCTACCCACTCCAGTATTCTTGGGCTTCCCTGGTGGCTCAGAAGGTAAAGAATCCACTTGCAATGCAGGAGATCTGGGTTCCGTCTCTGGGTTGGGAAGATCCCCTGGAGGAGGGCACGGCAACCCACTCTAGTATTCTTGCCTGGAGAATCCCCATGGACAGAGGAGCCTGACAGTTCATGGGATCTCAAAGAGTCGGACACAACTGAGCACCTAAGCACAGCACAAAGATCTAGATTAGATTCCAGGTTGTGTGCTCTGGGCTGGGGAGGTCTGGAGCAGCAGTTGGTTTCTCCCAGCCTAGAGAAGCATGAGCAAACTGAAGCCAGCAGCGTGCAAGAAGAGAAATGATAAGAAAGGAAGGATCTGCTAAACTAAGACTACTTCACAATTTTGACATTTTGCTGACCTTTTCCCAGGGTCCTTTCATATTGAACATTTAAAACGACCTGGCTTCTTCTAGTAGAAGCTGCCTGGCTGAGAGAGGTGGCCCACATTTGCAAGAACAAAACAGAATTATAATCCAAGCCCTAATAGCAGCTGTGTGATCTTGTAGAAAACATCACCTCTGTACCTCTCAGTTTCCCATCTATAAGAGGGGGATATGAATTCCTGTTCTTGGAACTTTGAGAATTAAAGAGAGGTATTAAAGAATTAAAGAGGGTAGTAAAGTTCCTGATATGGTGCTTCTTCTCTTCATCTGCTCATCTGTTTTCCTCCATCTGCTCACCCTTCAGTGCAGGAAAAAGGAAAGGGGGAAGTACTTTCCCTGCTGGTACAACTGAAGCATTTGTGAGATTTTTCTGATTTTCCTTACAAATGGGACTTCCCAGGTAGCACAGTGTAAAGAATCGGCCTGCTGATGCAGGAGCCACAGGAGCCCAGGGTTCCATCCCTGAGTTAGGAAGATGCCCTGGAGAAGGAAATGGCAACCCACTCCAATATTCTTTGCCTGGGAAATCCCATGGTCAGAGGAGCTTGGCAGGCTACAGTCTATGGGGTTGCAAAAGAGAACTTTGAGACTAAACAACAACAACAATTTCTGTCTTTTTACAAATTCTGCAGCCATTTCCAGGGAGAAATGAATATCACCCCATGAATATGAACTGATTATATCTAATTTTCTGTCATTTTAGTACTCATAGAAAAGGTAAATATAGACTTGGAATGTTGTGGATCTTTATGAAATAAAATTAACATTAATTCTTTGAAAGATCATATTTGGCACTAGAGGAAATACAAAGAAATACAAGACACACGTCTTCTGCACTTCTGCATAGAAGTTAATTGATTAGAGTCTCAAGGCAAGAGAAAAGTTTCACAGCCATAAAAAATTAAATGGCAACTCAAGACATAATAGGAAAGATGTCATGGGGCAGTCATGACTAATTTCAAAATGAATTGCACAGACAATAATTTTTAAATGCTTTTGAAACAGAGAATGATGACTTCAGTTAACATACTGAAGAAAGTCTGAAGCAGAAATTGGAAATTGGTGACCTATAAACTGAAGTCAACCTGCAGGCCTATTTAGTTTGAAACACTTAGTGTTTTTTTGTTTTGTGTCTTTTTTTAGTAAGTCACCAACATCAAAATTGAGGAGAATAATGCTTATGGTCCAGGGGAGGCCTTTCCAGACTAAATTGGTTATCCTGGGACTTTAAAGGAAGAAGAAGAGAGAAATCTAATTACAGTCCTACTCTCCATTAGTTCATTCATTTGTGAATAGCATCTTTCCTCTATCTGGGCATCTCTTACACTTTCTGAAATTTATTCCCTGTCTTTCCTGCTGTCAAAAATTCTTGTTAGCAACAACTTTAGATAGACTTACTATTTCTTGAGTTACCAGAGATAATTAAAATCTTCAGGATAAAAACCAGCAGTTCCTCCTCCTAGGTGATTATCAGCTGAGAGATGACTTCACGGGCTGACCACTTCATACAGTGAAAAAGCAGGTAATTAAATCCTCAAATCTGTAGGAATCCACAGGGACTAAACGCCAACAAGAAATTTTACATTTGAGACATTTTGAGAATCAGGTCAATGAATAAACAGATATCTCAGATTTGATTCCAGCATATATCCTGACACAAAGAAGCAAAATAAAAATGGAAGAGCTTTGTTCCTAGTTGCTTTCTTTTTATTGAACTCCACAATATTGGTAGAACATTGAAATGTTCTCATTTAAATATTCAGAAGCTCAGGATGGTTTGTTTCCCCCAAATTTTTCTTTATCATATAAACATATGTCTATCACTGAGGAATTTAATTGATATTTACTGCAAGTTGTTTCCAACACCCAACATTCTGTGACCCAATCTGCATATCCAAAGGTTTTTTTTTTTTTCTTTATGCAACATTTCAAAGCTGGTTCTACTCACACTTCTACCAAGTAATGCAGCACATTTTAATATCTTAACACTTTGGTCTCTAGATTTACCTTCTGCATTTTCATTGACAATCAGGAGAATCACTCATACCCATATGCAATCTTTGAAATAGGAGGAAACATAAATATTTTCTGGCAGGGTAGAGCCACTAAACATACATATTATTCCCGTGCATGCATGCTAAGTCACTTCAGTCGTGTCCCACTCTTTGCCATCCCACAGACCATAGCCCACAGGCTTCTCTGTCCATGGGGATTCTCCAGGCAGGAATACTGGAGTGGGTTGCCATGCCCTTTTCCAGGGGATCTTCCTTACCCAAGGATGGAACCCACGTCTCTTCTGTCTCCTGCATTGGCAGGCAAGTTTTTACCACTAGCACAACCTGGGAAGCCCCATACATTATTCCCATACTCACTCAAAACCTTAACATATGAAAACTTGACTTTCAAAAAGTAAGAGCCATTTTTCACTTCATACAACTTTTTGAGTTGCTACATAGTATCCCTTTAAACAGATATCACTTCAGTGTCTTATATACGGTAGATGCTTGATTTACTCATTGAACACGAATTCAATGACTAAATGAGATACTTATAGCATCCAAGTTTTATTTTCAGAACTTCTTAGAAATATATATGTACTTGTTATTTGAATACACTAATTCTGTGGGAGTTAAGATCATCTTCACTCACTAAGATCAACTTCACTCACTAATCTTTTTAAGAGAAGATAAAAACAATTCATTTGGTCAAGCCTGGGGAATCTACAACCTAGTCATGTTGTAAATTAGCCCTGAGGATATCTAAGAATCTACTCTAAATGCTTTCAATTTACAGAGTTTCAGAGGATGAACGGCATTAGCCCACTAACCTGGCAGCTCAACCACTTGGGGTTACAATTAAACAGATGGCAACCTTTTGTTGAAATGTCCACTTTTATAGACATAGAAGAAAAAATTGTGGAGAACAAAATGACCTTGTTGCTACACAATACTAACATATTTTTCACCTAAACTAATATAGGGAAATAAATAATAATAATGAAGCTAATTTGAATTTAAAGCAGACCATACTGTGCTGTAAGCAGTGCTGGACAGAGGACCAAATATGTCCATTTATTTATCTTTTATTTTTGGCTGTTCTGGGTCTTTGTTGCTGCATGGGCTTTTCTCTAGTACAGTTAGCGGGGACTGCTTTCCAGTCGCGGTGCAGGAACTTCTCATTGCAGTGGCTTCTGTCCCTGAAACCACAGGCGCCAATGTGCCCGGGCTTCAGTGGCTGCAGCACATGGGTTCAGTAGTCGTCATGAACAGGCTTAGTTGCCCTGAGACATGTGGGATCTTCCTGGATTCAGGATCAAATCTGTATCTCCTGCATTGGTCACTGAGTCACCAGGGAACCCCAAACATGTCTCTTAAGGCATGTAGTTATAAAACTAAGAGTGTTTAAATTAGGTCCCTCTGGCAACCTCGGCCCCAGAGACAGCATTCTCTAGCAAACTGCAAGCAGGCTCCCAGTTGCTAACCAAGACTTCCTGGGATCCTGGACGGTTGACATCTGCCAGGAGGGTCGCAACCAGGGATCAGTTCCGCAGAGGAGACACACGGCACCCCTGAGACGATGCTCCTGCTGCGCACCCAGGAAACTGAGTGGCTGGGATGAGGGAAGTGATGAGATACACTGCCCCATCTGGGGAGAGTGTGCTCGCCAAGCACCTGGTCGCCTGAGCTGCTCGACCTAGGAAGGTCACAAAATGCAGGCCCAACCGAGTCTGTGCCTTTGTGGAGTACCAGAGAACCTAAACCTGAGCAACTTAGACCTGTGAAGTGCACGCAACCCAGGGCCCGCTTTAGACAGTTCCCCTGCAGAGCAACCTGAAGCCTGAGCAGTGTAGACTGGGAAAGCACACACACCGTGAGCGGGGACAAACCCAGCGTGGCTCTGACACTGTGAGCACTCCCCACACATTGATGTTTGTTTGCAGTGTTCCTCCCTCCCCACAGCAGAACTGAACAAGTGAGCCTAAATAAGTGATCACCTTCTCCCCCTTGTGTCAGGGTGGAAATTAGACACTGAAGAGACCTGCAAACAGAAGAAGCCAAAATAAACAGAGGAACCGCTTTGGAAGTGACAGGTGCAAAAGAATTAAAAGCCTGTAGTTAACACCACCTACATTGGAAGGGGCCTATAGACTTCGAAAACAAGTATAAGCTGGAACAAGGAACTATCTGAAACTGAACTGACCCCATACTGCCCACAATAACTCCAGAGAAATTCCTAGATATATTTTACAATTATTATTTTTTAATTTTTAAAACTTTTCTTAATTTTTAAGTCCTTTCTTATGCCATTAATTTTCATTTTTATAACCTACTATTACCTTGCAAAAGAAAAGACCCTATTTTTAAATTAATTTTCATATATATTTTTTATAATTTTTGTGATTTTGTTTTGTATTTTTAATATTGTATTTCTCAGAGTCTAACCTCTACTCTAGATTTTTAATCTTTGCTTTTTGGTATTTGTTATCAATTTTGTACCTTTAAGAATCCAATCTTCAGTACCCATTTTTACTTAGTGTGATTACTGGCTGGATTGCCCTCCCCAACTTTGACTCTCCCTTTTCTCCCCCAGGTCACCTCTATCTCCTCCCTCCCCCTTCTCTTTTCTACCCAACTCTGTGAATCTCTCTGGGTGTTCCAGGCTGTGGAGAACACTTAGGGAACTGATTACTGACCAGATCTGTCTCTCCCCTTTTGACCCCACCTCTTCTCCTCCTGGCCAGTTCTATCTCCCTCCTCACCCTTCTCTTCTCCATGTAACTCTGCGAACCTCTCTGGGTGTCCCTCACTGTGGAGAATCTTTTCTCCATTAACCTAGATGTTTTATCATTGGTGCTATATAGAGGGAGAAATCTTGAGGCTACTGTAAGAATAAGACTGAAAACCAGAGTCAGGAGGCTTAAATCCAAAACTTGAGAATACCAGAAAACTCCTGGCTCCGGGGAACATTAATCAACAAGAGATCATCCAAAAGCCTCCTTACCTACAATGAAACCAAGCTCCACCCAAGATTCAACAAGTTCCAGAGCAAGACATACCATGCTGATTCTCCAGCAATTCAGGAACATAGCCCTGAGCATTAATATACAGGAAGATATTGGAATATCTTCCAATAGAAACTCTTCAGGCCAGAAGGGAATGGCAGGACATACTTAAAGTGATGAAAGAGAAAAACCTACAACACAGATTACTATATCCAGCAAGGATCTCATTCAGAGTCACATGAAACCCACAGACACCTCAAACACTTCATTACACTCCAGAGAGAAGAGATGCACTCCACCCACCAGAACACCAAAGCAAGCTTCCCTAACCAGGAAACCTTGACAAGCCACTCATCCAAACCCACCCACAAGGAGGAACCTCCACAATAAAGAGGAACCACAAACTTCCAGCCACTCTGAATACAGAAATCTAACAGATGAAAAGACAGAGCAATATACAGCAGGTAAAGGAACATGATAAATGCCCACCAAACCAAACAAAAGAGGAGGAGATAGGGAGTCTACCAGAAAATGAATTCAGAATACTGATAGTAAAAATGATCCAAAATCTTGAAAACAAAATGGAGTTACAGATAAACAGTCTGGAGATAAGAATTGAGAAGATGCAAGAAATGTTTAACAAGGACCTAAAAGAAATAAAAAGAGTCAATCAATAATGAATAATGCAATAATTGAGATAAAAAGCACTCTGGAGGGAACCAACAGTAGAATAACTGAGGCAGAATTAGGATAAGTGAAGTGGAAGTAGAATGGTGGAAATAAATGAAGCAGAGACGAAAAAAGAATTAAAAGAAATGAGGACAACCTCAGAGACCTCTGGGACAATGAAAAATGCCCAACATTCAAATCATAGGAGTCCCAGAAGAAGAAGACAAAAATAAAGGACATGAGAAAATACTTGAGATAATAGTTGAAAACTTCCCTAAAATGGGGAAGGAAATAGCCACCCAAGTCCAAGAAACCCAGAGAGTTCCAAACAGGATAAACCCAAGGCAAAACACCTCAAGATACATATTAATCAAATTAATGAAGATCAAACACAAAGAACGACATTAAAAGCAGCAAGAGAAAAACAATAAATAACACACAAGAGGATTCCCATAAGGATAACAGCTGATCTTCAATAGAAACTCTTCAGGCCAGAAGGGAATGGCAGGACACACTTAAAGTGATGAAAGAGAAAAACCTACAACCCAGATTACTATACCCAGGAAGGATCTCATTCGGATATGAAGGAGAAATCAAAAGTTTTACAGACAAGGAAAAGCTGAGAGAATTCAGCAGCACCAAACCAGCTCTTCAACAAATGCTAGAGGATCTTCTCTAGACAGGAAACATAGAAAAGGTGTATAAACTCGAAACCAAAACAACAAAGTAAATGGCAATGGGATCATGCTGCTGCTGCTAAGTCACTTCAGTCGTGTCCGACTCTGTGTGACCCCATAGACGGCAGCCTACCAGGGTCACCCCTCCCTGGGATTCTCCAGGCAAGAACACTGGAGTGGGTCGCCATTTCCTTCTCCAATGGGATCATGCTGCTGCTGCTGCTGCTGCTAAGTCACTTCAGTCATGTCTGACTCTGTGTGACCCCATAGATGGAAGCCCACCAGGGTCCCCCGTCCCTGGGATTCTCCAAGCAAGAACACTGGAGTGGGTTGCCATTTCCTTCTCCAATGTGTGAAAGTGAAACTGAAGTCGCTCAGTCATGTCCGACCCTTAGCGACCCCATGGACTGCAGCCTACCAGGCTCCTCCTTCCATACTTATCAGTAATTACCTTGAATGTAAATGGGTTGAATGCACCAACCAAAAGACAAAGACTGGCTGAATGAATATAAAACCAAGACACCTATATATACTGTCTACAAGAGACCCATCTCAAAACAGACACATACAGACTGAAAGTGAAGGGCTAGAAAAAGATATTTCATGCAAATGGAGACCAAAAGAAAGCAGGAATAGCAAGATTCATATCAGATAAAATAGACTTTGAAATAAAGGCTGTGAAAAGAGACAAAGGACACTACATAATGATCAAAGGATCAATTCAAGAAGAAGATATGACAATTATAAATATATGTGCACCCAACATAGGAGCACTACAATATGTATGGTAAATGCTAACAAGTATGAAAGGGGAAACTAACAGTAACACAATAATAGTGGGAGACTTTAATACCCCACTCACACCTATGGATAGATCAACTAAACAGAAAATTAGCAAGGAAACACAAACTTTAAGTGATACAATGGACCAGTTAGACTTAATTCACATCTATAGGACATTTCACCCCAAAACAATGAATTCCACCTTTTTCTCAAGTGCACACGGAACCTTCTCCAGGATAGATCACATCCTGGGCCATAAATCTAGCCTTGGCAAATTCAAAAAAATTGAAATCATTCCAAGCATCTTTGCTGATCACAGTGTAGTGAGATTAGATGTCAACTATAGGAAAAAAAACTATTAAAAATGCAAACATATGGAGGCTAAACAACACGCTTCTGAATAACCAACCAATCACAGAAGAAATCAAAAAAGAAATCAAAATATGCATAGAAACAAATGAACATGAAAACACAAAAACCCCAAATCTATGGGATTCAGTAAAAGCAGTGCTAAGGGGAAGGTTCGTAGCAATAAAAGCTTACCTCAAAAAAACAAGAGAAAAATCAAATAAATAACCTAACTGCATACCTAAAGCAACTAGAAAAGGAAGAAATGAAGAACCCCAGGGTTAGTAGAAGGAAAGAAATCATAAAAATTAGGGCAGAAATAAACAAAAAAGAAACAAAGGAGACCATATCAAAAATCAACAAAGCTAAAAGCTGGTTCTTTGAGAAGATAAATAAAATAGACAAACAACTAGCCAGATTCATCAAGAAAAAGAGGGAGAAGAATCAAATCAACAAAATTAGAAATGAAAATGGAGAAATCACAACAGACAACATAGAAATACAAAGGATCATAAGAGACTACTATCAGCAACTATATGCCAATAAAATGGACAATTTGGAAGACACAGAAAAATTCTTAGAAAAGTATAACTTTCCAAAATCAAACCAGGAAGAAATAGAAAATATTAATAGACACATCACAAGCATAGAAATCGAAACTGTAATCAGAAATCTTCCAGCAAACAAAAGCCCAGGACCAGGTGGCTTCACAGCTGAATTCTACCAAAAATTTAGAGAAGAGCTAACACCTATTCTACTCAAACTCTTCAAGAAAATTGCAGAGGAAGGTAAACTTCCAAACTTATTCTATGAGGCCACAATCATCCTAATACCAAAACCAGACAAAGATGCCAAAAAAAGAAAACTACAGGCCAATATCACTGATGAACATGGATGCAAAAATCCTTAACAAAATTCTAGCAAACAGAATCCAACAACATATTAAAAAGATTATACATCATGACCAGTGGGCATTATCCTAAGGATGCAAGGATTCTTTAATATCCACAAATCAATCTATGTGATATATCACATTAACAAATTAAAAGATAAAAACTATATGATTATCTCAATAGATACAGAGAAAGCCTTTGACAAAATTCAACATCCATTTATGATTAAAAAAAAACCCTCCAGAAAGCAGGAATAGAAGGAACATACCTCAACATAATAAAAGCCATATACGATAAACCCACAGCAAACATTATCCTCAATGGTGAAAAACTGAAAGCATTTACCCTAAAGTCAGGAACAAGACAAGGGTGCCCACTCTCACCACTACTATTCAACATAGTTTTAGCCATTTTAGCCATAGCAATCAGAGAAGAAAAACAAATAAAAGGAATCCAGACTGGAAAAGAAGAAGTAAAACTCTCACTGTAGATGACATGATCCTCTACATAGAAAACCCTAAAGACTCCACCAGAAAATTAAGAGTGAATAAATGAATACAGTAAAGTTGCAGGATATAAAATTAGCACACAGAAATCCCTTTCATTCGTATACACTAACAATGAGAAAATAGAAAGAGAAATTAAAGAAACAATTCCATTCACCATTTCAACAAAAAGAATGAAATATTTAGGAATAAATCTACTTAAATAAACAAGACCTCTATATAGAAAACTATAAAACACTGATGAAAGAAATCAAAGATGACACAAATAGATGGAGAAATATACCATGTTCATGGATTGGAAGAATCAATACAGTGAAAATGAGTACGCTACCCAAAGCAATCTATAGACTCAATGCAATCCCTATCAAGCTACCAACGGTATTTTTCAGAGAGCTAGAACAAATAATTTCACAATTTGTATGGAAATACAAAAAACCTCGAATAGCCAAAACAATCTTGAGAAAGAAGAATGGAACTGGAGGAATCAAGAGCCTGACTTCAGACTATATTACCAAGCTACAGTAATCAAGACAGTATGGTACTGGCATAAAGACAAAAATATAGATCAATGGAACAAAATAGAAGCCCAGAGATAATTCCATGCACCTATGGACACTTGTATTTGACAAAGGAGGCAAGAATATTCAATGGAGAAAAGACAATCTCTTTAACAAGTGGTACTGGGAAAACTGGTCAACCACTTGTAAGAGAAACTAGAACACTTTCTAACACCATACACAAAAATAAACTCAAAATGGATTAAAGATGTAAATGTAAGACCAGAAACTATATAAAACTCCTAGAGGAAAACATAGGCAAAACACTCTCTGACATAAATCACAGCAGAATCCTCTATGACTCACCTCCCAGAGTAATGGAAATAAAAGCAAAAATAAACAAATGGGACCTAATTAAACTTAAAAGCTTTTACACAATGAAGGAAGCTATAAGCAAGGTGAAAAGACAGCCTACAGAATGGGAGAAAATAATAGCAACTGAAGCAATTGACAAAGAATTAATCTCAAAAATATAGCAAGGTTATGCTCAAAATCCTTCAATCTAGGCTTCAGCAGTATGTGAACCAAGAATTTACAGAAGCATAGGCTGGATTTCAAAGAGGCAGGGGAACCAGAGATCAAATCACCAACATTCGCTGGTAATGGAGAAAGCAAGGGAGTTCTAGAAAAATATCTGTTTCTCAACTGACAAAAAATTAATCTCAAAAATATACAAACAGCTCCTGCATCTCAAATCCAGAAAAATAAATGACCCAATCAAAAAATGGGCCAAAGAACTAAACAGATATTTCTCCAAAGAAGACATACAGATGACTAACAAACACATGAAAAGATGCTCAACATCACTTACTATCAGAGAAATGCAAATCAAAACCACAATGAGGTACCATCTCACACCAGTCAGAATGACTGCCATCAAAAAGCCTACAAAAAATAAATGCTGGAGAGGGTGCAGAGAAAAGGGAACCCTCTTACACTGTTGGTGGGAATGCAAACTAGTACAGCCACCATGGAAAACAGTGTGGAAATTTCTTTAAAAACTGGAAATAGAAATGTCATACAACCCAGCAATCCCACTGTTGGGCATACACACCGAGGAAACCAGAATTGAAAGAGACACATGTACCCCAATGTTAATCACAGCACTGTTTACAATAGCCAGGACATGGAATCAACCTAGATGTCCATCAGCAGATGAATGGATAAGAAAGCTGTGGTACATATAGACAATGGAATACTACTCAGCCATTAAAAAGGATGCATTTGAATCAATTCTAATGAGGTGGATGAAACTGGAGCCTATTATACAGAGTGAAGTAAGTCAGAAAGAAAAACACCAATACAGTATATTAATGCATATATATGGAATTTAGAAAGATGGTAGTGATGACCCTATATGAGAGACAGCAAAAGAGACACAGATGTAAAGAACAGTCTTTTGGACTCTGGGAGAAGGCAAGGGTGGGATGATTTGAGAGAATAGCATTTAAACATGTATATGATCATACATGAAACGGATCACCAGTCCAGGTTCGATTCATGAGGCAAGGTGCTCAGGGCTGGTGCACTGGGATGACCCAGAGGGATGGGATGGGGAGGGAGGTGGCAGGGGGGTTCAGGATGGGGAACACATGTACACCCATGGCTGATTCATGTCAATGTATGGCAAAAACCACCACAATGTTGTAAAGTAATTAGCCTCCAATTAAATAAATAAATTTTAAAAATAATAAATTAGGTCCCTCTGCTGGGTAAATTTAAAGCTTTCAAAGAAACAATACCTCTTTTCCAGACGCCCATGTAAGAATAAAACAATCTATAGCCACAGGGCCAACAAAGATAAAACAATTGCTGGCAAACTACCAAAGTTCCTCTAGAGAATACATACTCATTTAAGCAGCAGAAGGATAAGAGAACTGAAGGTTCTGCTTTGTTCCAGTCTCTGTGGCAGTTTTCTGGACACTATCCAGCTAAAGACAGCAAATAATCACAGCTTGTTAAAGGAGTAAGTTTGAACCTTATTGGTTGAGGAAAATGGAGATTTGCGTGGCTTTCTTACTTACTGGGAATTGTCTCCTATTTCTTCAGTTCTATTTACTCTTCAGTTCTTGCTTCTGACCTCTTGACTCTACCAAGATGGGTCTTGTGTACATTACCTATGATTTCCTAATTGCAAAATAGTGCTGACATTTTTAGGCTTGACTTTAATACATCTTTCTGCAACACTCAGCATGCAAACTACTCCATTCCCCCAAAGCCCCTCCCCTCTCAGGTCTCATGGACTTGTATGCTACCACTTCTCATTCTCTCTCCTGTTAATCTTTCTCCATCTCCTTTGTGGGGCTCTTCTCTGCTTCCTTCCTAAAATGCCAGTATTCCAACTATCACATTCTCTTTAGGTAGAGTTTTATTCCCTATCATAGTTTTAATTACAAGGTATTAAAAAAAATCCACAGTGGTTGCCAGGGTCTAGGGGAAGGAGGGAGAGGGAATGCCAGTTTAATGAATATAAAGTTTCATATTTGCAAGATGGAAAGTTCTGGAGATCTGCTTCACAACATTGTGAACATATTCAACACTCCTAACTGTACACTGTCTCTTGAGAAACCTGTATGCAGGTCAGGAAGCAACAGTCAGAACTGTACATGGAACAACAGACTGGTTCCAAATAGGAAAAGGAGTGCGTCAAGGCTATATATTGTCACCTTGCTTATTTAACTTATATGCAGAGTACATCACGAGGAACGCTGGGCTGGAAGACACAAGCTGGAATCAAGATTGCCGGGAGAAATATCAATAACCTCAGATATGCAGATGACACTACCCTTATGGCAGAAAGTGAAGAGGAACTCAAAAGCCTCTTGATGAAAGTGAAAGAGGAGAGTGAAAAGGTTGGCTTGAAGCTCAACATTCAGAAAACAAAGATCATGGCATCTGGTCCCATCACTTCATGGGAAATAGATGGAAAAACAGTGGAAACAGTGTCAGACTTTATTTTTTTGGGCTCCAAAATCACTGCCGATGCTGATTGCAGCCATGAAATTAAAAGACGCTTACTCCTTGGAAGGAAAGTTATGACCAACCTAGATAGTATATTAAAAAGCAGAGACATTACTTTGCCAACCAAGGTCCGTCTAGTCAAGGCTATGGTTTTTCCCGTGGTCATGTATGGATGTGAGAGCTGGACTGTGAAGAAAGCTGATCGCCGAAGAATTGATGCTTTTGAACTGTGGTGTTGGAGAAGACTCTTGAGAGTCCCTTGGACTGCAAGGAGATCCAGCCAGTCCATTCTAAAGGAGGTCAATCCTGGGTGTTCATTGGAAGGACTGATGCTAAAGCTGAAACTCCAATACTTTGGCCACCTCATGCGACGAGTTGACTCACTGGAAAAGACTCTGATGCTGGGAAAGGTTGGGGGCCGGAGGAGAAGGGGACGACAGAGAATGAGATGGCTGGATGGCATCACCGACTCTGTGGACGAGTTTGAGTGAACTCCGGGAGTTGGTGATGGACAGGGAAGCCTGGCGTGCTGTGATTCATGGGGTCGCGGAGAGTCGGACACGACTGAGCGACTGAACTGAACTGAACTGAACTGTACACTTAAAAATGTTAAGATGAAAAAAAACACGTGTTTTTTCAGCATGATAAACGTTAGAAAGATGATAGATTCCAAATCTAAAATTTAGGATAATTTTGATTACAAGCAGCAGAACAGCCACTCTCAGGCTACAGTGCGGAGATTCTTTTAAAAACTGGAAATACATTGACACGAATCCGCCCCGGGTGTACATGTGTTCCCTTTCTTGAACCCCCCTCCCACCTCCCTCTTCCCCATATCCTCCCTCCAGGTCATCCCCGTGCACCAGCCCCAAGCATCCTGTATCATGCAAAACCAACCAATATATTAATGTAAGGTAATTTGCCTCCAATAAAATAAATTTAAAAAAATAAATAAATAAAGTGAGTTTGAGTACAAAGAAAAAACTGGAAATAGAACTGCCATACGACCCAGCAATCCCACTGCTGGACATACACACCGAGGAAACCAGAATTGAAAGAGACATGTGTACCCCAATATTCATCACAGCACTGTTTATAATAGCCAGGACATGGAAGCAACCTAGATATCCATCAGTAGACAAATGGATAAGAAAGCTTTGGTACATATACACAATGGAATATTACTCAGCCATTTAAAAGAATATATTTGAATTAATTCTAGTGAGGTGGATGAAACTGGAGCTTATTATACAGAGTGAAGTAAGCCAGAAAGTAAAACAACAAAACAGTATACTGATGCATATATATGGGATTTAGAAAGATGGTAATGATAACCCTATATGCAAGGCAGCAAAAGAGACACAGATGTATAGAACAGTCTTTTGGACTCTGTGGGAGAGGGCGAGGGTGCGATGATTTGGGAGAATGGCATTGAAACAAGTATATTACCATATGTGAAATGAATCGCCAGTCCAGGTTTGATGCATGAGACAGGGTGCTTGGGGCTGATGCACTGGGATGACCCAGAGGGATGGGATGGGGAGGGAAGTGGGAGGGGGGTTCAAGATGGGGAACACTGTACACCTGTGGCGGATTCATGTCAATGTATGGCAAAACCAATACAATATTATAAAGTAATTAGCCTCCAATTAAAATAAATAAATTCATATTAAAAAAAAAAAAGAAAAGCCATTCTCAGCACCTTGGCTAGCTCACTACATGGCTTCAAGATGGCTGCATGTTCTCACACATCTGGCCTTGTAAGCATTAAGGAACTCTCCCAGCAGGGCCCAGAAAACACCTTTCTATTTCTCATTGACCAGAACTGAATCACCAGTCACTTCCTAAGCAAATGACTCGTGCAGGAATTGGTGTCACTATGACCAGAAGAGACTATTCAAGCTGAGAGGCTTCTCAGAAGCCTTTGTTGAGGCTGAGGTTGGACTCAACATCCCAAAGCATGTGGCTGCACAGAGAAGGATGAGGATGCAAAGTCAGACCTCTACCAGCAAGGAAGAAGAAATATGGGGAAGATTTAGTTGGACCACAACTGTATCTGTTACACTGATCTCTCCTATGAGCAACAAATACATGAGTACAGCTGTTTCTGAAACATGTGCTCTCCAATTTAAAATGTGAAAAATCAATCATTATTTGCACATCTTCTCATATTCCCCACTGTATTTGAGAACACTTCCACATAATCAAAAGCCTAGTCCCAAAGCTTGGAGAGGTCTTCCACTCATTCCTTTCCCTATATAAACAATGATCTCCAATTTCAATAACCTTGACTCTCCCTCTCATTTCGATTGCCATTCCCTCCTAATTCATCTCCCTTGTCTCTAGGCTAGCCTTTCCTAACCCAGTCCAGCTGCTAAGCTGATACTGACTAGAGCAATGACTCTGAAGCACAGACCTGATCACGTAAGTCTCTTTAGGCATGATCTACAATGGCAATTCTTTGTCGATGTCTCCCTGAAATCAGATGCAAAACTTTTTAAATGAGTAAGTGAAACTTTCTGGAAAACTATCCCAGAAAAATCCATGACCTAGTAAAGCTTAAAAAACTACTGACATAATGGATTTTAAAAACCTAAGATATTTAGTATGAAATAGAAGAAATTTTATGGTCTGTTTCCTACCTACCTCTCTAGACTCATCAATTACATTTCTTTCCCTTACATCTTATCATTCTACTTAAAAAACTTGCAGCTACTCAAGCAATGTAACTCATGCCTATGTTTAAACTAGCACTTCTTTCTAGCTTTCTTTCTTACTTTTTTTTTTTTTTTGGCCATGCCATGAGGCTTGTGGGATCTTAGTTCCCCAACCTGGGACCGAACTTGTGCCCCCTGCATTGGAAGCACAAAGTTCTAACCACTGGACATCTAAGGAATTCCTAAACTAATACTTCTTTCCAGATTACTTTTTCTTCCCTAATCCATTCAGAACATACCAATACATTCAAAATTCAGTTTGTGTATCACTTCCTCTGGAAAGTCTTCATTTATGTCCCCAGAATATATAATTTCCTTCTATGTACCTTTATTTTATAGATTTTTTTCCTATTTATAATACATTCGTCACTGTGGAGCATGCATGCTAAGTTGACTCAGTCATGTCTGACTCTTTTCAATCCCATGGGGTGTAGCCCACCAGACTCCTCTGTCTATGCGATTCTCCAGGCAAGAGTACTGGAATGGGTTGCCATGCCCTCCTCCAGGGGATCTTCCAGACCCAGGGATTGAACCTGTGTGTCTTATGTCTCCTGCATTGGCAGGTGGGTTCTTTACCTTGTCACTGTAATATATTCTTATCTATTCTGTCCACCAAACTGAGCTGCCCAAGGAAATGATGGTGCCTTATTCTTTTTGTCTGTGCCCATTTCTAGAAAAAATCTCAGTACAAAGTAGATTTTCATAAAGTATTTGTTGAAAGACACAACTCAAAAATATGTTTGCTCACAGTTGATATATAATCATGGAATTGTAGGTTAACAAGATACTGGGTTTTAACCTGAATACTGCTTCCTTTCTCTTACCTAGGTTTGACAGCAACTGTTCTCAAACTTTCAGTTCAGTTCAGTTGCTCAGTCGTGTCTGACTCTCCGCGACCCCATGAATCACAGCACGCCAGGCCTCCCTGTCCATCACCAACTCCCGGAGTTCACTCAAACTCACGTCCACAGAGTCGGTGATGCCATCCAGCCATCTCATTCTCTGTCGTCCCCTTCTCCTCCAGCCCCCAACCTTTCCCAGCATCAGAGTCTTTTCCAGTGAGTCAACTCGTCGCATGAGGTGGCCAAAGTATTGGAGTTTCAGCTTTAGCATCAGTCCTTCCAATGAACACCCAGGACTGATCTCCTTTAGAATGGACTGGTTGGATCTCCTTGCAATACAAGGGACACTCAGGAGTCTTCTCCAACACCACAGTTCAAAAGCATCAATTCTTCGGCAATCAGCTTTCTTCACAGTCCAACTCTCACATCCATACATGACCACGGGAAAAACCATAGCCTTGACTAGACGAACCTTGGTTGGCAAACTTTACTGTGCGCCAAATTTATCAGTGAAGCTTCCTAAAAATACAGAGAGAAGCCTTGGGCCCAGACCTACTAAGCCAGAATCTCTGGGGCTACGATTCTGACATCTGTTTTAATAAGCAGCTGCCCAGATAATCATCACACACACCAGAGTATAACTCTTGCTCTCAAGAACTGACAGAAATCACTCTCCATTCCAGAGCAAGGACCAAAGAAATATTCCCACTTTCTTCCCATTTTGACCTTAGGCAGAAGGGTCTGTCACTACTTATGACATCAGAGGATAATCCATGTAGTCACTCCCAACCTGCTTTCACTGAAGTTTACAATAGATAGGACATGGAAGCAACCTAGATGGCCACTGGCAGATGAATGGATAAGAAAGCTGTGGTACAACGGAATATTACTCAGCTATTAAAGAGAAGAAATGTAAAAAGAACTTCAGTCCTGGAAGTCATTTGGACAGTTCCAGCTGAAGAGCCAAAGTAGAAAATTAGCATTCCATCTCCCAGAAACTTTATTTCCATGTTCCTTCCGGGCATAAATGATTTGTAAGTCAAATAGAATTGTTCTGGCCCTAGTGATTTTGCAAAATGGTTCACAGCATGGTATTCTAGTTCACTTTTAGTATTATTTTTCTTTCATTTACATAGAAGACTGGCCACATTATTCCCTAAGCATCCCAACAGAGCCCTGGACCTACAAACAGCCCCTGCCCAGCACATATATGTGCTGGACTTAGTTGCTCAGTAGTGTCCAACTCTTTGAGGCTCCATGGACTGTAGCCCACCAGGCTCTTCTGTCCACAGGGATTCTCCAGGCAAGAATACTGGAGTAGGTTACCATGCCCTCCTCCAGGCAATCTGCCCAACTCAGGGATCAAACCCAGGTCTCCCGCATTGCAGGCAGATTCTTTACTGTCTGAGCCACCTGGGAAGCCCTGGTTCTTATTTAGTTGAGTTTAAATTCAATAACTTATGTACATAATTCCTCACAAAAGAAAACATTTTAAGAGTCTATATGAGAGAGTATTTTCCATAGTCTCTCAGGCTATAATTTTTAATGTAAAATTAGGTTTTATTCAAATCTAACCTGTTGAGTTCAATAGAAACTTCTTGTAATTTCAGGTATTAAGGAAGCACCTTTCAAAAGCTCTTCTACCTACAAGTTTTTAATTCATTGGCTCACTTCTATCTTAACTTTATAGAAAGCAACTCAATAATCTCTCAGTTAGCATGGAATTCTGAAATTTATTTTTTTATGCTCAAAAGCAGTTAGTGGGGGTCATAGGGGGTACAGTGGGAAACTTCAAAAATTGAGGCTGTTGCAAAGAGCATGCTGCTGCAGGCAAATTTGAAAGGGAACACTGATTTTATTTTGATCAATAAATCCACATAACACAAGGCATTACCATTCTCAAACACTGCAGTTTTTGCTTCATTTTAACTGAATGTGTCTTGTGGAATCTTGTTTTCTTCCATAAAACAGAATGACATTTTTTCCCCAGACAAGCAAGACCTATCTAAAAATCAATCTTTCAGCATGGCAAATATATTGTAAATTATAAGGCAATGTGTATACTAAGGCAAGTGTCGTAGTTAATTTTAACAATTTATTAAAAGTGTGTCAGGATTTTGATAATACCAGGGAGATGAAATTTCTTACACAGCATGCCAGATCAGCACAGTTTTCGATTTGAGATTATAGGCCATTGACTAACATGTCATCAGGTTCACATAGTATCTATGGTCGATATGCTCAAGAAATTAAAAGCACTCCATCTTGGGCAAGACATAGCTATGAATGACTGAAACAGAAGACCTGAAAACATTACAATTTTGATAAATATATACCTTTAATAGATGTTTTATTTTCCAAGGAACCCAACACCTGCTTTTAAATCAAAGCTCCATGGGAACCTTCCAATGCTCTGGGGTCACCACGTCCCTTAGAGTCACTTAAAATTCAGGCCTTTGTTTCTATATTAATTGATCCCAGAGAATAAGAATGCATAATTCTAGCTTTTCACTAGATCTTTAAAAACCATTCTTTCTTTAACACTGCTCAAGAACCCCACTTTCTGAAGCTTATGTCATTCATTCATACATACATCAACATATACCTTCTGTTGGAAAAGATTTTAAAAAGCAGAAGATTGTTTAGTAAAACATAAGTTGTTTTATTTTGCAGGGGAAAGGGGGCTGTTTATTTTGTCTCATTAACAGTTTGGCTGGTGATCAAGCTCTGGAATTTATAAAGAAAGCTGGTTCAAATGCCCAGATTCAGGAATCTGCATTTCTATCTCTTTCACGTTCCCTCTTCTGTCTCTTCCCTTTCTTTTTTGGTGATCCTATACACCCTCCTAGCTATAACTGCCCCTTCTTGGCTGATGACCCATTCTAGCTTGGACTTTTATCCTAAACTCAGCCAGCTCTGTAGTTCCACCTGTGTATTTCACATCTCCACAAAGGCATTCTCTTCACAACTCAAAAATCAACAAGTTACTGCATGCATGCTAAATTGTTTCAGTAGTGTCAAACTCTTTGCGACCCAATAGACTGTAGCCCTCCAGGCTTCTCTGTCCATGGGAGGGATTCTCCAGCAAGAATACTGGAGTGAGTTGCTATGTCCTCCTCCAGGGGATCTTCCCAACCCAGGGATCAAACTCACGTCTCATGTCTCCTGTTGGCAGGCTGGTTCTTTACCAATAGTGCCACCTGGGAAGCCCCTAACATTTTACTGAAGTTCAACTTATTGAACTTCAATAGATACTCATTTAAGTTACAACATGCATTTTCAAGATGTGAAAAACTGAATCTTAGAATGGTTTATTAGATTATCTATAGCTGCCTCCTGGAAACAAACCTATTTCTCTAATCAATAAAACCTGAACTTTGTTCTTTGAGATGACTAACAAAATTGAAAATCCTCTGATTTATCAAGAAAAATAGAGAAGACATTTAAAAAATTATCACATCAGAAAAGGATGATTTTTGGTTCTTGAATTTCCACTTATTCTTTATTATAGATTTCGGCTTTCCAATGAAACTCCTCATTCTGTCATCAATTTTTCTTGAACATAATTTTTAGTTATTTTAAATTCCAATATCTGAATCACCTATGAGTATTTTTACTGTCCACTCTTTCCCAAGGTCCTATCTAGTAATAAGTCAGGGCATTGGACAGAAAAATTGTAGAGAGACTGAAAGAGTAATTCTTCTTCTAAAGGGCTTTTCTCAAGCTTCTAGAAGGCAGTTTTGAATAGGAGCAGAAACATTAACCAAGTCAGGGCTTAAGCTGATTGGGGTAAAAGTTTCAATATTCCTCAAGCTGATCTATTTCTGATTTGCCCTTACTTCTTGTGTGTTGTCATTTAGAGCTCTAAACTGAGAACCTGGGGCCATTTACTTAGCAGACTTTATACTCCAGTTTTTGTGTCCCAACACCACCAGATTTCTGATAACTGCTCTCTGTTCAGCTTCTCTAACTCCTGGCCAGCACTGCCTCATGGGCAAAAGTGCTTCGAAGGTAAATCTCACTTCTCTGCAATTCTCTTTGTTCTAGGATTAAGACTGCTCAAATCTTGGCTGCCTCAGAAACCATACAATGCCTTCTGGCAGATGTTTTTCTATATTTTATCCAGATTTTCTAGATGCTCTCAGGGATAGTATTGGTTAACTCCAAGCCAGCCCATCATAGCTGGAAGCCAAGATATATTTTGACAATACAGTGACTGGGATTTGCTGACAAATTAGATGTGAGAATTGAGTGAAAGAAACTAGTTGAGAGTGACAACGGGGTCTTGTTTTGGGAGTTTTACCCTCAAGGAACCATAATAAGGGAGTTGTAACTAGTTAAAATGGGGAAGGCTGGGTGGGGCAGATAGGCTTTGAGGGAAATTTGACAAGAGAAAATGAATACATTTAAAGTGAGATGCCTGCTACATATGCAAGTGGTGACGCTGAGTAGATGGTTCAGTACACAAATTTAGAGTTCAGAGGCATCCGAGATGAAAACATGAATTCATGAATCTTCAGCCTATGCTTTTGGAGTTTACAAGGTCAAGGCGAAGATTTATATAACACTGAAACGCAAAACAGTGAGTGGCACTTAAAAATCTTAATGAATTTTTCCATTTTTATAGCAGGACTTTCAGACTGAAATATCTGAAGTAGAGCAAGAAATCAAGGCAGACAGAGGCAGGATTCCACTTTCAAACAAATCTTACCACATTGTTTCTCTAAAGCAAACAACCATGATCACTTTGTCTTCTCACTCAGATAGGAGGTTTGGCACCATTAATTCCCTTTTCATCCTTCCTCTCAAAGGACTCCATCTGTAAAAAGAAGCCTGAGTATGGAGACAGTGGTCTGTATTAAAAGGGAAACCGGACAATTCAAAAGTTCTTGAGAAAGAGAATGAAAAATGAGAATAAAAAAAAAAAAAAAACGTAAAATAAAAATACAAGGGTACCTGAAAGTGAATAATCCATGAGTTTATAATATTTACTTATTTCCAAATGCTTATATTAGGAAGTCAGGGCAAGAAAGTTTGAGTCTAACCTTAGTTATCTATAGGGGATACACACCCTCATCACTAATTAGTAGTGTGTGTGTGTATGCTCAGTAGCTTCAGTTGTGTCTCACTTTTTTGACCCTATGGAATATATCTTGTCAGGCTCCGCTGTTCATGGGATTTTTCAGGCAAGAATAGTGGAGTGTGGGTTGCCATGCCCTCCTTCAGGGGATTTTCCCAACCCAAAGAATGAACCTATTTCTCCTGCGTCTCCTGCATTGCAGGTGGATTCTTTACCCAGTGAGTCACCCACTTATTTAACTAATTAAGTAACTTTTCAAGGAAGGAAAATAAGCTTGCTTTTATAAAGCTAAGAATCTCTGTTGTGGTGGTTGATCACTCAGTCGGGTCCGACACTTTGCGATCCCATGGACTGTAGTCTACCAGGCTTCTCTGTCCATGGGATTTTCCAGGCAAGAGTACTGGAGTGGGTTGCCATTCCCTCCTCCAGGGGATCATCCTGACCCAGGGATCGAACCCAGGTCTTCTGCATTGCAGCCAGACACTTTACCCTCTGAGCCAAGAATCTCTACATCTGCTTTTTAAAAAGTCAGTTTTCTTCTATAGCCCCCCAAAATACTTTCATTTACCATTTCATATACATTGTTACCTATAGAGACAGGATTCACCCAGGACAAAATCAGAATCACAAAATTTTAAGATTAAGTAGCTACATTTTTAAAACTTTTTAAACTTCCATTGATTTCATGATAATTTTCTGTCTTTCCTCATTATTGATGTTATTCAGTCACTAATTGCTATGGACAGTGTTTGTTTCCCTTCAAAATTTATTTGTTGAAACCTAATCGCCCACGTGGACTTCCCTGGTAGCTCAGCTGGTAAAGAATCTGCCTGCAATGCAGGAGACTCCCGTTTGATTCCTGGGTCAGGAAGTTCTCCTGGAGAAGGGATAGCTACCCATGCCAGTATTCATGGGCTTCCCTGGTGGCTCAGACAGTAAAGAATCTGCCTGCAATGCGGAAGCCCTGGGATCAATCCCTGAGTTGGGAAGATTGCCTGGAGGAGGGCATGGCAACCTACTCCAGTATTCTTGCCTGGAGAATCCCCGTAGACAGAGGAGCCTGGTAGATTACAGCCCATGGGGTTGCAAAGAGTCAGACACAACTGAGCAACTAAGCACAGTACAGCACAGCAACCTCCCATGTGATGGTATTTGGAGGTGGAGCCTGGGAGAAGTGATTAGGTTGTGCGATCAGAGTCCCCATGATTGGGATTAGTGCCCTCATAAGACAGACTCCAGAGAACCCCCTTGCCCTTTCTGCCATGTGAAGACAGTGAGAAGATGACTGTTATGAACTAGGAAGTGGGCTTTCAGCAGACACAGCATCTGCCAGTGCCTGAGTCTTGGATTTCCTAGTCTCGAGAACTGTGAAAAATTACTGTTTATTGTCTAAGCCACTCAGTCTATGGTGCTATGTCATAGCAGCCGAAATAGACTCAGACACTAAATGAAGAGTAATCCAGAGCCGCCATCATCACTTGAAGGGTACCTGTTCACACCAGTTCTGGATTAGCTCAGAAATCTCATGCTCCTTCTCTTGGTTTCAACCTGACTATTTGCCAATATCCAGACTTGATGGAATAATCTTCCTAGAAGACCACATTGATCACATCACTCCTAGATGAAGAATCTACTATGACTTACTACTTATCAAGTTACATTTTTCATTTATAAACTCAAGTCTCCCTAAAATAAACCCATATTTCTTCATCTTTGCCTCTAATGTCAATCTCCCTAATGAGTCATATAACAAAAATTAAATTCTGTTTATGATTTATTTAGTTTATAAGCTCTTCTTGTGATTTATAATACACCATTCTGTTTGTGGGTAATGCATGATAAAATTAGTACCAGTTATTTAAGAAGTTGACTTCCAAGTCTTGCCATAAATGCCATCTTGGAGAATATTAGGAAAACAAGCACATCATGACCTAAGTGTCAGAAGATCAGAATTCTAGCTTCAGCTTCAATGCTAACCAGTTGCGTGACCTTGGGAAGATCATTGTTTCTTTAAGTCTCTGCTTTGTCATTTGCAGGATGCAAAGCTTGAATTCAATTACCTCTTCAGTTCAGTTCAGTCACTGAGTCGTGTCCGACTCTTTGCGACTTCATGAATCACAGCACGCCAGGCCTCCCTGTCCATCACCAACTCCCGGAGTTCACTCAAACTCATGTCCATCGAGTCGGTGATGCCATCCAGCCATCTCATTCTCTGTCATCCCCTTCTCCTCCTTCCCCCAATCCCTCCCAGCATCAGAGACTTTTTCAATGAGTCAACTCTTCCCATGAGGTGGCCAAAGTATTGCAGTTTCAGCTTTAGCATCAGTCCTTCCAATGAATACCAAGGACTGATCTCCTTTAGAATGGACTGGTTGGATCTCCTTGCAGTCCAAGGGACTCTCAAGAGCCTTCTCAACACCATAGTTCAAAAGCATCAATTCTTCGGCGATCAGCTTTCTTCATAGTCCAAACTCAGCAGTGGCCACAGGACTGGAAAAGGTCAGTCTTCATTCCAGTCCCAAAGAAAGGCAATGCGCCAAAGAATGCTCAAACTACCACACAATTGTACTCATCTCACACGCTAGTAAAGTCATGCTCAAAATTCTCCAAGCCAGGCTTCAGCAATACATGAACCGTGAACTTCCAGAGATTCAAGCTGGTTTTAGAAAAGGCAGAGGCACCAGAGATCAAATTGCCAACATCCACTGGATCATGGAAAGCAAAAGATTTCCAGAAAAACATCTATTTCTGCTTTATTGACTATGCCAAAGCCTTTGACTGTGTGGATCACAATAAACTGTGGAAAATTCTTCAAGAGATGGGAATACCAACCACCTGATCTGTCTCTTGAGAAACCTGTATGCAGGTCAGGAAGCAACAGTTAGAACTGGACATGGAACAACAGACTGGTTCCCAATAGGCAAAGGAGTACGTCAAGATTGTATATTGTCACCCTGCTTATTTAACTTATATGCAGAGTACATCGTGAGGAACGCTGGGCTGGAAGAAGCACAAGCTGGAATCAAGATTTGCAGGAGAAATATCAATAACCTCAGATATGCAGATGACACCACCCTTATGGCAGAAAGCGAAGAGGAACTCAAAAGCCTCTTGATGAAAGTGAAAGAGGAGAGTGAAAAGGTTGGCTTAAAGCTCAGCATTCAGAAAACTAAGATCATGGCATCTGGTCCCATCACTTCATGGGAAATAGATGGGGAAACAGTGGAAACAGTGTCAGACTTTATTTTGGGGGAGCTCCAAGATCACTGCGGGTGTTGACTGCAGCCATGAAATTAAAAGACACTTATTCCTTGGAAGGAAAGTTATGACCAACCTAGATAGCATATTAAAAAGCAGAGACATTACTTTGCCAACCAAGGTCCATCTAGTCAATTACCTCTTAAGTCCATGTAACTCTAATGCTATGAAGCTCTCACCTCTCATAGAGAAGGGTGAACTAGTGATTAAAAATAGATAGCATTAGCGTACAAGTTCATGATTTTATAGAAAATAGGCATTGGAAGCAACTTAATAAGCTAACAATACTGTATTTAATAGATAAATTACATTTATTCTTATAAGTATTTTTATTTGTTTCTTCTTTTTGTCATTTGTGCAAAAAGTGTTCTGTTCTTGCTTAAAATCTAAAACGGTCCACCTTGTCTTTTTTACACAAACTCTAATATTTCCAAACAATTCCAGTTGCTTTGAATCTGCTCACATCTGGTCACAATAAAGACAAAGCTGTGACAGTATTTCTAAAAATAAGTTAAAACTATCTGAGATGCCAAAAAGCAATAACCATAATGATGGAGATTGCTTCATCTGCACAAAGGGAAATGCTGCAGATTTCTGGTTCTTGGTCATCGTTACCTCCAAACTTTGCTTATCCACTCATCCAAATTCATAAGTTCTTTCAAGATCAGGCTCAAAATTTCACTTCAGTAAATTTTTGTATTGTGCTATTAGTCCAAATTCATTAGTACTTTCAAGGTCAGGCTCAAAGTTTAGTTCACAAGCCCTTCCCTCCTATCATACCTTTATTCTTCATGAGACAGAGGCCAGGCTTAGCTTCACTTTACTCCCTACCTATTTAAGACCTCAGAGGTTAAAGCGTCTGCCTCCAATGAGGGAGACCCGGGTTCGATCCCTGGGTCAGGAAGATCCCCTGGAGAAGGAAATGGTAACCCACTCCAGTATTCTTGCCTGGAGAATCCCATGGATGGAGAAGCCTGGTAGGCTACAGTCCACGGGGTCGCAAAGAGTCGGACACGACTGCGCAACTTCACTTCACCTCACCTCACTTCACTTCTCCATGGCTGCACTGGGTTTTAGTTGCAGCACAAGGGGCTTAGTTGCTCTGAGGTATGTGGGATTAAGATCTCCTTGAATTAGAAGGCAGATTCTTAACCACTGGACCACCAGGGAAGTCCTCAATTGTGTTTTGCATTCTTTAGTTACCTTGTGATAATGGAAGGATTTGATTCTGTTCATTCTTTTTGGAGGAAAATGTAACTTTGTGATCAGATTTACAGATAAAAGCAAGCCTCCTTTCAGTGTGACACAGTGTTTCAGCAGCTCAAAGTTATTAGTGTTTAAACCTCTCATGCTCAATCTCGAATGAACTGATACCAGTTGGACAACCAGTTGACAACTGTCCGTCGGGCTGCCAGTTGTGGCAATTTTCTGAAATATCTGATAGAAAGATTTTTCTGAGTCTTTTGGTGGGACTGGATCCAAGAATACATTCACACAAAAGACCCTAGACCCCATGTGTTACAGGTAGTTCCAACATAAAAAGTATAAAAAGAACAAGGGACATCAATTTCTATAGCTGTAGAGAAAAGATCCAAAATCATTTGCTTGTTTTATCCTCCTTCATTTAAAATTGATTTTCTTGAGTACAACTATTTAAGAAAATCAAATTTTAGTGAATACACTTGTTTTATTTAATCCAGGAGATAAAAAAACCTGCCCACTTATAGAGTCCTACATGCTTCATAAAATGCTTTCTGAGTCGAGTTTTATGTCAGGGAATTTTGGAATGCAGATTGGCAAGTGATGCCAGCCTTTGTACAGAGAAAAATGGATAAACAGTCATGCCTGAAGAAAACAACTGAAAGGACATCACTATCCCTGGGTACAAGATGAAAGGTGAGTTATTTGCCAGCAGTGGGCCTCCTGGAAATTGGGCAACAAAGAATACAATAAAGATGAGCTAAGGTCAGATATTCCAGAGGAAACTAAATGCAGGTTTCTTGGCAAGCAAGAGAAGCTGAGACTGTGGATGCTGACAGACTGGAAATGACCCACATGGCAAAGGCTTCTGATGGGCAACTGAGGGCAGAAAGACTCACCAGCCAAGCCTTCAATGGTCATGAGGCAGATGAACATTTAGAAGACTGATTGTGTTGCTTGATTCTCAGTTGTCTCTTTTCAGTCTTCAGATAAAATATGTGTATGCATGATATGCATGGATCAGGATAATTTCAAGGATATAATTTATGGTTTGCCTTACATTCCCTTTCCCTTCTTTTGCTTTAAAGCAGACAGCAGGTTCCTTGTTGGTTTGTTTCAGGAGAAGTTCATGTCAGGGTAATCTGGGCTTTATCTTCAGAAGTTTAGCACTGTGGTAGGAATAAGGTTTGAAAAAAAAAAAAAAGATGACCTGGGCTGAATTATGAGCCCTTGGACTGGGAGTGGTATTATAATCCATGGTCACATTAAACTTCAAGGTAACTGGATCCTACGTGGGTCTTCTGGACTAATCAGAGCCCCATAACCCACGAATGCATGGAAAAGGTAGAGTCATCTAATTGAAAGAGTAAGGCATGTTGGTGGGAGAGAAATTCCTGTGGTTCCACTTTCTTTCAATCTCTAAGCAGTCCCAAGTCGTCAGGCCTATTGTGGGGGACAGATAGAGTATCCAAATAACAGACCTTACTGTCCCCAGCCAGGGTGACTAGTAAAGAAGTATAACCGAGTTTTAAGTACAGGTGGATGGGAAGTTCAGGCAGAACCACGTGAATTCAGAGTTGCTTGGCTGACTATCACTGAACATCACTCATGCTCCTTGCCTAACAGGTTATAAACTTCAAAGATAAATTTAGGCTTTTTATAGTTAAGAATATTTCCCTCATCATTTAATATTTTATTTGCAGCATGAGACCCTCATACTCTACCCTGACCTTCCCCCTAAACTGAAATCGTGAAACAACACAAACCTCTAGCTTTGTTCACTGATTCACACTCCTCTCTACTGCTTAACGGTGTCTAACAATCTCCTTTATGGAGGAGATTTCTCCCACCTCAAATCCCACCGGACTTCAGCTTTCAAAACAAAAGCCATAAAGTCCTCCCACAAGCTTCTCTCAACAAAGAAGCGGTCACTCTTACTATTTTCTTGAATGGAGGGGGGAAAGGAGGTCCTTTTTATTATAAAATTATAAGATAACGCCGTAATGTCAGGGCTATGGGAAGCAGAACAGGTACAGTTTCATTCCTCTTGAAATGTTAATTCTAATGTGTCTAACAGCTGTATTCTAGGATTTTCTCCTTTTAAATTTTCTTCTTGTCTCTCTTTCTGGGCTGAAAATATGTAGACCCTTCTATGCCCTAGTCAAGATTTTCAAAAATTTACTCTTAATAATGGACATTTAGTTATACCCATGGTAGAAAGGTGACCAGTGACCATCAAGGCCTATCTGAAATTTTAGTAATGTATATGAAACTTGGAGAGGGGATACTTAAGGATAATTATAGTCACATTTCCCTGCAGTCCCTCAGGAAGAACTGGAACAGTGTAATTCCGTTTTCCTCTCAGGGGAGGCAGTCGTTGTACAAATGGTCTCAAGAGCTATGCTTTCTGAACCTGACTCCATCAGAAGTCTATGACTTGGGATAAGGCTCCTGGTCCTTCAGTGCCTGAAATTCCTCACCAGCTGAGTGAAAATATTAATAGTATGTTTCAATTTTTGTTGGGATTACTGAGTTAAAATTTATAGATATTCATATTACAGAGGGCTTCCCTGGTGGCTCCGACTATAAAGAATCATCCTGCAATGTGGGAGACCCAGGTTTGACCCCTGGGTTGGGAAGATCCCCTGGAGAAGGGCATGGCAACCCACTCCAGTATTCTTGTCTGAAGAATCCATGTACAGAGGAGCCTGGCTGGCTACAGGCCATACGACCACAGAGAGTTGGACACAACTGAAGTGACTTAGCACACACACACATATTACAGACAGACAGAAAGGGAAAATAGAGGGGAAAGGACACTCCCTCCCAGAAGTTTCACACATCATTGTGTTTTTATGTTCCACTGGCCAGACTGGAGTCACAGGAATACTTCCAGTAGTCAAGGAAATGTGGAAACCATGAGCTGCCATTTACAGAGTTCCATTTCTGAGAGGAAAGGAGAATAAATATAGGAGAACAATTTGCACTTTCTACCAGAGGTACCTCTTGGAAGACTGAATTTGTAGATGGAGATTTGTTCCTGCTACACAGGCTATTCTGTCTCTTTCAACAGCCTATGCTGAGGTCTTGCAAGATATGTGAGATGAAGAATTTTGTTCTTCTCCAGGATATAAGTAGTTCTGCATGACCGGGAGAAGATGAGCTAAGGAAGAAGATATTCCTAAATTTAGAAACCTTGACTTCTACAAAAGAGTCTGAGCAAAGTAAGAGTTACCCAAGAATAACTTCACTGGATTAGCTAGCTGACAAGGTGGACAAGGCAAGTATTATAACCCTGAATTTATAGATGAAGAAAATTGAAGCTGATAATGAAGCTGACAGCATTCACACAACTTTTCAAAGGCAAAGCCTGATCTCTTATCCATGACTTTTGACCATGAAAACAAGTGTTCTTTTCATTAAACCAAGTTTAGTTTTATTGCCTAGCTAAATATTAAATCATTATTCACAACACTTTTTAAAAGAAGAAATGCTCTGTGAAAAATATTGTTGGTAGCTTGATAGGGATTGCACTGAATGTATAAATTACTTTGGGTAGTATACTCATTTTCACAATATTTATTCTTCCAATCCACAAACACGGTATATTTCTCCATCTATTAGTGTCCTCTTTGATTACTTTCACTAGTGTTTTATAGTTTTCTATGTACAAGTCTTTTGTTTCTTTAGGTAGATATATTCCTAAGTATTTTATTCTTTTCTTTGCAACAGTGAATGGAATAGTTTCCTTAATTTCTTTTTCTATTTTCTCATTATTAGTGTATAGGGATGCAAGGGATTTCTGTGTGTTGATTTTATATCCTGAAACTTTACTGTATTCATTGATTAGCTCTAGTAGTTTTCTGGTAGAGTCTCTAGGGTTTTCTGTGTAGAGGATCATGTCATCAGCGAACAGTGAAAGTTTTGCTTCTTCTTTTCCAATTTGGACTCCTTTTATGTCTTTTTCTGCTCTGATTGCTGTGGCCAAAACTTCCAAAACTATGTTGAATAGTAGTGGTGAGAGTGGGCACCCTTGTCTTGTTCCTGACTTTAGGGGGAATGCTTTCAGTTTTTCACCATTGAGGATAATGTTTGCTGTGGGTTTGTCATATATAGCTTTTATTACGTTGAGGTATGTTCCTTCTATTCCCACCTTCTGGAGGGTTTTTATTATAAATGGATGTTGAATTTTGTCGAAGGCTTTCTCTGCATCTATTGAGATAATCATATGATTTTTATTTTTCAGTTTGTTAATGTGGTGGATTACATTGATTGATTTGTGGATATGGAAGAATCCTTGCATTCCTGGGATAAAGCCCACTTGGTCATGATGTATGATCTTCTCAATGTGTTGTTGGATTCTGATTGCTAGAATTTTGTTAAGGATTTATGCATCTATGCTCATCAGTGATATTGGCCTGCATCCCTCATAATCAGAGAAATGTAAATCAAAACCACAATGAGATACCATTACACACCAGTCAGAATGGCTGCTATCCAAAAGTCTACAAGCAATAAATGCTGGAGAGGGTGTGGAGAGAAGGGAACCCTCTTATATTGTTGGTGGGAATGCAAACTAGTACGGCCACTATGGAGAACAGTGTGGAGATTCCTTAAAAAACTGGAAATAGAACTGCCATATGATCCAGCAATCGCACTCTTGGGCATATACACCGAGGAAACCAGAATTGAAAGAGACACATGTACTCCAATGTTCATTGCAGCACTGTTTATAATAGCCAGGACATGGAAGCAACCTAGATGTCCATCTGCAGACGAATGGATAAGAAAGCTTTGGTACATATACACAATGGAGTATTTTTCAGCCATTAAAAAGAGTGCATTTGAATCAGTTCTAATGAGGTGTATGAAACTGGAGCCTATTATACAGAGTGAAGTAAGCCAGAAATAAAAACATCAATACAGTATACTAACGCATATATATGGAATTTAGAAAGATGGAAATGATAACCCTGTATACGAGACAGCAAAAGAGACACAGATGTATAAAACAGTCTTTGGGACTCTGTGGGAGACAGTGAGGGTGGGATGATTTGGGAGAATGACATTGAAACATGTATATTATCATATGTGAAACTAATCACCAGTCCAGGTTCGACTCATGATACAGGATGCTCAGGACTGGTGCACTGGGATGACCCAGAAGGAGGATAAGGGGAGGAGGGAGGTGGGAGGGAGGTTCAGGAAGGGGAACTCATGTACACCCGGGGTGGATTCATGTCAATGTATGGCAGAACCAACCAATATAATATTGTAAAATAATTAGCCTCCAATAAAAAATAAATAGATAAGAAATAACAAACAGAAAAAATAAAAGAAGAAATGGCTCTGAGGAAAGCAGTGTTGTGATAAAGTTGTATTTTAGGAGCTAGGCACCTGAATTCTGCTATCAAGCCTACTATTACTTAGTTTGTGACTTGGACAAATCAGTAGTATTTGTGTGCTTGACTTACCAGATTGAAAAATGTGAAAGCTTTGTAACTTTACTTAGTTCTGCATTATGTGTCAGTAACTATTATACAAGCTAGTCCCAGGCAAGAATCTAGCCTTCATGTAACAGAGAACCACTTGTCACTCAGCATATAAAAATAACTCTATCATATGTGACCTGTTGGACTAGATGACCTCCAAGGTTTTATGGGAAATTTTTTGGATACCATGAAGCATCCAGAAGCACTCAGTAACTGACGGGTGAAAAAGGAAAGGCACCTCTGATTTATACTGCTTGGTGAATAAATCATTTGATACTTGTGGAAAGTGAACCAAAAGGAAATTGAGATGTTCTAAGAAGCAAGGTGAATCAGAAAAGAGTCTAAAAAAAATTATTTTTTAATGAATTTAACTGCTGGTAATTAGGATTGGCAGTATAAATTAGCATAAACACACTGTCCAAATGGTAATGCAACTGGAACGTTGTTATAAATTCTTAATGCCCCTTTTAAGAATAGAAAATGACAACTCATCAAAGAACAATTCATCAGGGTTCATGCAGCACTGACCTGAGCGCTTCATTGCTCTGATCTGTGGAGCCCATTCCAATTTACTAGGCAAAATGCTTTAAGCAGAGAAAAGAGAATTTTCATATAGTAATAGTCAAGATTGGTAGGTTTCAAACTTTCTTGGCTGAATAAAATTGTCCCATTTTCCAAAGGAATTAGTAGGCAGAAATCCAATATAAGAATAATAAAAATAGCAGTAACTAAGACTACTAGTATGAATATTAGTATGTATTAATAGCAGGTGCTGTTTTAAATTTATGTGTTATTTTATTGAAGACTCACAGCAGCACCCAGATATTGGTAATATTACCCCCAGTTTGCACCAGATGAAGAAAGTTTATAATAAGGAGGTTAAGTAAATTGTGACGATCACCCAAGTTGTAAAGAAGAAGCCAGGTTTCAATGACCAAGTCTGCCCCTTAGCCCAGCTACACTCTGTTTCCAAATGTGAAACAGATGTACCAGAGCTGTTCAACTAGTGCTGCCTACTAGTCTAAATGAAATCTGCCTTCAGAACACCTCACATATGGATATCTAGAAAGGTAATTGCGATTCTGTCCTTAGATTCACTAGACAGAAACCTCTCCCTTTATAACTTAATATGTGTAAACACATATTATATTTAATTTTTGTATTTAATTTTCCAGTCAGATCTAAAAGACAGTCATGTCTAAATGAGACAATAATCAACTTTTGGAAGTCTCCAATGTAGAGCAGAGGTACAGAAGTAGACAGTAGGTGACCCATAATAAACATTCAGGGCAACTACATGTAACTACAATAGGTGCCACATGATTGTAGGAGAGTAATGACCTCATAGAACACTAACGTTTATATACCCAAGAGTTGACCAACCACCATGGTGGCTAGAAAAATGCATTAAAGAAGCAAAAGCTACGGTTTTCATTTTCACATGGTAGATAACTCAACTTCAGTCTGTTTCTAGGCTAGTACTTACACCTTGAATCAAAGTGAACTTCTTGCAAGTACAAAGTCCTTTTCTCTTTCTGACGCCTTCTCTCTTTATCTTTCTCTGTCCCTACAAAGTAGAATGTATCCCCAAATCATAGACCCCTATTTTGCAATAAATGCAAGTGACCAAGACAGACAAGATGACAGTATGACCAACAAACCATCACTAAAATTCAACCACTCTGGGAGACACAAATCCAAACATAACAACCTAACTATACATCAGGATATGTATTTTACTATATGATATTTTTTTGTTCAAAAGGCAGCATAACTCTGTATCCACAAGAACACAGACCTCATACAGTAATAAATAAACTTCTGCGTGCTTTTAAAATTTCTTCTTATACTTCAACTCAGTAAATGTTTATCTAGCCTCCTCTCTGTTCTTGGCACCAGTGATACCAAGAAGACAGTGGCATGGTATCACCCAGTTGCTATAAACTTAGCCATCTTTCCTCATTTGTAAACTTTTATTTGTTAACCATTTGTCTCTTATTATGGGTGAAGTTTTTCAACCTGAAATACTTTCACTTCCACAGTGAACATCTCCAGTGCTTCTCCTGATTTGGCAACAGTAAGGAGAAAATATTACTCATTTCAGCATCTTAGAAACAGCCTCAGAGGGCAGATTCTCAGGAGAGGCTTACCCAGTGAAAGTTTAATCAACTTCACTAGTGGTTGTGAAGAATTATTGAGCAATATCCACACAAAATGGGCTTCCCAGGTGGCACACTGGTAAAGAATCTGGCTGCCAATGCAGGAGCTGCAAGAGATGTGGGTTTGGTCCCTGGATGGGGAAGATCCCCTGGAGGAGGAAATGGCAACCTCCTCCAGTATTCTTGCCTGGAAAATTCCAGACAGGGGAGTCGGACAGGGCTACAGTCTGTGGGGTTGCAAAGAGTCAGACATGACTGAGCCAGCAAACACATCCACACATAACATAATCCTCATCTCGCTTTTGTATGTGTATTACAGAGGTTTTACCAGCAGGATGAATTGGTTGTTCCAAAAAAAAAAAAGCCCTTTCTACTGCTAAGAGTTGGACGCGACTGAGCGACTTCACCTTCACTTTTCACTTTCACACATTGGAAAAGGAAACAGCAACCCACTCCAGTGTTCTTGCCTGGAGAATCCCAGGGACAGGGGAGCCTGGTGGGCTGCCATCTATGGGGTCTCACAGAGTCGGACATGACTGAAGTGACTTAGCAGCAGCAGCAGCACTGACAACAGTGTATAAATGAGATATATCTGATAGGTCAATGGTAGGAAGGAAGATCATTTTCATATTTAAATCTGAAATTTTCTACTTTATACCAGAGAAATGGGCAGAAAGATAGGATATATGCCCTGGATAGAAAATGAGATTTCTAGTTCTAAATATCAGTCCTTTACAAGAAATTTCAATTATTAATAATCTTTTCAAAAACTATAAACAAGGAGCATATACCAATTTATAATGACAGCAAATTTGGCTTGAGATTTTGAAAGCCTGTTATTTAGATATGCAACTGTGTAACTGTTACTCCTGCTGTGATCAGAGATCATAAAATATGGAAGTGTGAGATTGCTATGCTTTACTGATTACCTTTACTGATTACTCAATCTTTGGTTTTGTTTTGGGTTTCTTGTTTTCCTTAAAAAAAAAAAAAAACAGGTCCATGTACAACCCCACTTTGGTGAAGTATGACTAGGACAATATTAAGAGTTCACATTGAAAAGTATAATTGATAACAATAATTTAGTAGCACTTCTATCTTTAAAAAATTGATAAAGCTGATGCACAACTCTAGAATGCACAGAAGTTATGTAATTTAGTAATCATTTACAAAGGAACATAAAAAATAAAGCACCCATTTTTCCCAAAAGAAATGCAAATGCAATTTCCCCAGCAAAATCTATTCATATTTGAATTTTTATTAGCTTTCTGTAATGGAAAGGCTATTAAATATATATTGTTTTGTGCTTCTGAATAGTTTTCACATCTTCTTAAGTGAAGACAAGATCAGTATTGCATTATGAAAAGTACCATTCACGCATTGTAAGCACCAGTTCACAATGCAAAGGGCTGGATAAAGCAAAATAAATTCCAAAATCTAAACAGGGCAAATGTGTTAAAAGTGAATGATAGCTTTATTACTTACTCCATTGATGCCATGGAAAAGAACACAAAAATCTGAGGTTTGAAGCGAGCATTTACTGAAATGATCTTTAAAGCCATTTGTTTGAAAATGCAATGACATCTAGTGGCAGATTCAGCTCATCACTTCTGTGTTCTCACTGAGAGACTTGTGCCCACTGCTGTTTTAAGACATTCCCAAAATAAGACAATAAATTTGGCATTTGGTGTCAACACGAAAGCTGGCAAGATTGTTTACTGCAACTAAAAGAACTTTCATTTAATAGTTAAGGCTGACAAAGTGAGAATAAGACAGCATTTTGAGAGAGGAAGGGTACTGCTCTGTGTCCTTCATCTTCCTGTGTTGGTGGTCCATGGGTACCTGGCAAAAATGTCTTAGAATCAATTCCATCATTTCAATGAGGACAATTAAATTAACCAAATCTTGGTGTCTATTCTGGGAACATATGAAAACGTCTGCTTATACAAAAGATGGGCAGAAGTTTGGTCTTGATCCAACCCCACCCTAAGTGAACCAAGGAGCTTCAACGAGAAGTCCCCTATAAATCATTTGTCTCTTCTCTAAGGAGCCAGCCCAGATCAAAGTCTCTGAAAACACTTACTGAGAACTCATAGTCAGGTTAAAGAACCATTCTTCATAGGGCTTTTTAGATACCGTGGTTTAAATGGACAATTTCTCCCCTCAAAAGTATATAATACATGAAGTATTTAGGCCACCTTAAACCATCAAAGAATTCTCCATAGGATATATCACAAACTAAAAAATACTTCTCTATTGGTGGAAGAACAGTACTTCCATTTGCAAGAATGGTTGAGAAAGTTAGCAATTTCACTAAAAGCAAAATTCCCATGGAGCTGTACTTGGTTCTTAATTTTAGTCAGCAAAGATACATTCAATACTGCTAAACCCCAGGCACTATGTTACACCCAGAGCAAAGCCAAATAAGTCATAAATTTGACATTGGAACTTCTCAGTCTGGTGGATCATGAGACCAATGCACCAATGTTAAGGCAAAGGTAAGCACTGGGTCCTTTGCAAGAGAGTGACCCATGGGGATGGGGGCAGTTACCTAACACAGATTGGGCAGGAAGGGGGGCAGGAAGCAATAATAATGAGAAAAGTCTTCCCTGACCAGATCACATTGGTGCTTTTGAAAAAAATTTTTGATTGGACTATAGTTGATTTACAATGCTGGTTTAGTTTCAGATATACAGCAAAGTGAATCTGTTACACACACACATATATATATATATATATATATCTTCACTCTCTTTTAGATTCTTTTCCCATATAGGCCATTCAGTTCAGTTCAGTCGCTCAGTCATGTCTGACTCTTTGCAACCCCATGAATCGCAGCACGCCAGGCCTCCCTGTCCATCACCAACTCCTAGAGTTCACTCAAACTCATGTGCATCAAGTCGGTGATGACATCTAGCCATCTCATTCTCTGTCGTCCCCTTCTCCTCCTGCCCCCAATCCCTCCCAGAATCAGGGTCTTTTCCAATGAGTCAACTCTTTGCATGAGGTGGCCAAAGTATTGGAGTTTCAGCCTCAGCATCAGTCCATCCAATGAACACCCAGGACTGGTCTCCTTTAGGATGGACTGGTTGGATCTCCTTGCAGTCCAAGGGACTCTCAAGAGTCTTCTCAACACCATAGTTCAAAAGCATCAATTCTTCATTGATCAGCCTTCTTCACAGTCCAACTCTCACATCCATACATGACCACTGGAAAAACCATAGCCTTGACTAGATGGACCTTTGTTGGCAAAGTAATGTCTCTGCTTTTTAATATGCTATCTAGGTTGGTCATAAATTTCCTTCCAAGGAGTAAGCGTCTTTTAGTTTCATGGCTGCAATCACCATCTGCAGTGATTTTGGAGTCAAAAAAAAAAATAAAGTCTGACACTGTTTCCACTGTTTCCCCATCTATTTCCCATGAAGTGATGGGACCAGATGCCACGATCTTAGTTTTCTGAATATTGAGCTTTAAGCCACCTTTTTCACTCTCCTCTTTCACTTTCATCAAGAGGCTTTTTAGTTCCGCTTCACTTTCTGCCATAAGTACAGAGTATCAAGTAGCATTCCTTGTTCTATACACTAGGTCCTTATTAATTATCTTTTATATATAGTAGTGTGTATACATCAATCCCAATCTCCCAGTTTACCACCCCCTTGCCTTATACCCTGGTGACCATGTTTTTCAATAGGGAAGAAATAGATGAAGTAACGCAAGGTAATGGAAAAAGGGTGGAATTAGGTGGAAATAATGGAAGGTAGAACATAACAAGTAGGGAAGATCGTGGTATGTTACATAAAAAGCAAATCATTCAACATAAATTTTATAATAAATGTAATCAGTTGCCTTTGAAGGATTTTAAGGGGAAAAAAGTGATAATACTAGATTGGAATTTTAGAAATATCACTCTCCATGGAGAATAACTCAGGGACTCTATGAGCCTCGCTAAAGTCATGGAAGACTGTGTGGAACACAGAGTTCACTGGATTCTGGAGGTAAACTCATCTACCTAATTTAATCAGAGTTGGCTAATGAGACTCAGAACCCAAGCAGCTTAGACAGAAACTCACAAATAAGCAAATTAGTCATTTTTAGCAATTAAGTAACTCTTAGTCATTCTGTGAATATGGAAAACTATTAAACTTGTTTCCTCCTACCTAACAACAAAAAAAATTAAGAAGTAAAACAGGAAGATAATACAATGAACAGTAGCAAAAGTTCTTATGAAAGTTTTCCTACTGCTTCATCTGCTGCCAAACAGGTTGGCCATCAGTCCTATTAGAGCTAGCTTCTCCAAGAAGTATAAGCAAAAAAGTAAGACATGGAGAGATGAAGACGGAGAGTTGGAGAGATGAAAATGCAGAAGATGGAGAGATGAAGTTGAAGTGTATGACTTGGAGAGAGCTTTTAAGACGTTGTTGCTCTTCAGTCACTAAGTCATGTCTGACTCTTTGAGACTCCATGTACTGCAGCACTTCAAGCTTCCCTGTCCTTCACTGCCTCCCAGAGTTAGCTCAAACTCATGTCCATTTTAAGATATATGCAGTCTAATATCTCCATGGGTGGGATGATGGTTTTTGTCACTTTAGGAAAATGGCAGAACAAGCTTTTGGACTCTTCCTCTCTTCCAAATTCTATCCAGAGTCAAGATGCTTTAATTTTCACTTGAGGCACAATCCAAAGACACGACTATTTCTCCAAACTGCCTCACAGAGCAAAATCAAAGCAATGACTCAATAACTACAGACTTGATTCAACCACTGAAAGGATTTCAGAAGGATAATTTTTATTTCATTCCTTATATGTTTTGTATATAAAACAAAGGAGGAAAGGAGGGCAGGAGGGACCACTCCATAATATGCAAACAAAGTGACTGAGGCTGCTACAGTTTTCAAGACAAGAAAGGATGTGGGTCTAAACAAAAGCAGTGGGAATAACGTGGGGAAATGTGACCATTTTAGAAATCCCAAGGAAACTGATTGAATAAGATTTGCTGATCAGTTGGATGTGGAATAAAAGGAAATGAAAAAATCTGGGATAATCCCCAAATGTCTGGCTTAGAAGGTTAAGTATGATGCCATCCACCAAGCTTGAAAATGTAGGAGAAGCAAAGATAGGTGGAGGGTGTGAGAAAGAGAGGGAATTAAGTTTTATTCAAGTAAGGCTACATTTTCTATGGAACATTAGTGAGCTGTCCATCAGGCTACTGATTTTTTTTTCCCTGCTATTAAGTTGTCTTTTCCTACTTTTATACGAATCTCTCATCAGATATACGATTTGCAAATATCTTCTCTCATTCTGTAATTGCTTTTTAATTTTGTTGATGGTTTCCCTTAGTGTGCAGAAGTTTTTAGTTTGATAAAAGAACTGAATCACTGGAAAAGACCATGATGCTGGGAAAGATTAAAGGCAGGAGGAGAAGGGGACAACAGAGGATAAGATGGTTGGATGGCATCACCAACTCAATGGATATGAGTTTGAGCAAGCTCCGGGAGTTGGTGATGAACAGGGAAGCTTGGCGTGCTGCAGTCCATGGGGTCACAAAGAGTCAGATACAACTGAGCAACTGAACTGAACTAACTAAACTGATAGTCTCATTTGTTTATTTTTGCTTTCGCTGCCTTTGCTTTTGTTGTCAAAAAAATATTTTTAAAAAATATATTTATTTCTATTTACTTATTTGACTGCACCAGGTTTTCATTGAGGCATGCAAGATCTTTCAGTTGCAGCATGTTAGATCTAGTTACCTGACCAGAGACCGAACTGGGGTCTCCTGGATTGAGAGCAAAGAGTCTTAACCACTGGGCCACCAGGAAAGCCCCCCCAAAAAAGATTTTTTAATAACAAACACCTTCATTTTTTCCCTCTTTCCAAATTTCTTTTCTTTACTTCATACTCAGCTGTTAATGGGGACTTAATTTCTCAGGATGGCATTGCCTTAGCACTTGACTATACATATTAACTTGTCCATGCACACAGCTCCTCTTTGGAATTCCTTTAGAGGAGTCGTTTTGTTCTACTGTGGCCTGGGATTTGCATAAAACAATCTAAGTAATAGAATCAAGCACAATCAGCACTCCTTCCCTTTATGACAAAAGAGAGAGTCCAAAACCTACTCAACAGATTTGGATTGCCATGAAACAGATGGCAAAAAATTAGGATGGGCCTTAAAGCCATAGTAATTAATTTAATGTTCTTGTCAGTGAAGAGTCATTTGTTGTTTTAAGAAGAAAATAGACATGATAAGAGAAAGATATCCGAGAAAGTTTAGAAGAAGCGTGGAGAGGAACTGAGATGGCTGAAGACGAAATATTATTAGGAGGATATTTAACTAAAGTAGTTGAGAAGGGGGAAAGTCAGGTTAGGGGAATGGCAAAGTAAATGAAAGAAGAAAAAAGAAATTTCAAAGTTAGTTTTGACACACTGTCAACTAGACTTAGGGATCCGTTCCTGGAGCTGTGAGAAATAGGAATCAAAGACGGCAAAGTTTCCAGAGGGGCTGACTTCAGAGTAATTCTATTAAGAGAGTTTGAAAGTGCAGAAGAGGAAGCAAAAGTTTACAAGAGAATAGTAGTTAGCTACGTGACCTTTGAGAGGCATTATAGACACTAGGTGAAGGCAATAACTGGCAACTCAGACACAAGGTCTGGGCTGCAGATAAAGGTTTGTGGAAATCAGCAATAGTTGAGGCCATGGCAACAAATGAAAGAATGAGAATAGTAAGAAAAAAGAAAAGAAAGAATTCATCCTTTGGTGATATTAATATTTACAAGCTACTGAAAGGAAAAAAATACCTAATACGAGACTGATTTTTTTAAATGGTAAAAAAAAAATAATAATTAAGAAGAATATGGGAGAAAGTTGTTTTTCAGAAGCCAAAGGATGCTTTGTCTGAAATGCCGCAGAAGTCCTAGAGGATAACTGCTGAAAAGAAGCCATTAGGTAGGGCAGGTGGGAGACTGTCAGTAACCTTTGAGAAGCTAGGTTCTGTAAAGTGATGGATGGGAATGAGAATTGAGAATCCCGGCCTAGCTGAGGAAGACTGAAGAAGTGAATATGGACTTTTCTTTCAAATTCGACTGCAGAGAATAGGGACAATATTAAGCACCAGGGCGACTCAAGATCCAGGGAAGCTGTAATAATTCTTAGTATGTGGACATTTTTATACATGGACAAGCTGGCAAAGACCAGTGAAGAGGAAAGTTTTGCAGACATGAGAGAGCTGGAAAATAAGACTAGATCCTAAGAAGAATGAATATGGCATCTTTAAGAGGAACAGAACTCATTTTATAACCTGGTTTTCCCTTATTCTCTTGCCAGTCTCCCAATATTTTCAGAGGAACAAACTTAGCTTGCAAATGCTAGGAGTTCAGGATAAATACTTAAAAAAAAAAAAAAAGCTGGTCTTTTTCAGGTTTTTTTATAATCTCTTCAGACACACAACCCACTATGTTTGCAATGCCCAGTACTCCAAGTCCCCAAATCAAGGTGTTTAGTGGCAGATATCTCTTGTTTCAGAGTATGGCACCTCACCAGTGCCCTTCCACCTCTATTTCTCACCAGGACTTTTATTTACAGCTCTCTTTCATGTCTGTCTCAGATACTTTAGGAATAAAGCACTCTCTCATTAAGCCTCTCTTCACTTACCACAGGATTTATTCCACCTATTACTAATAAACTGGTATGATTTATGACATAGGGTTTACTTTCACCAACAGCAGGCATCTAAGGCTAGCTCTGAAAACTCTCCAAATGCTTATTCAAATGTTACTGAAGCTGAGCCCCTCTCTGTTCCTAATTATTTCATAGAATAACTTAGAGAGAAGAAAATTTCAAAGGTTCCCTTCACACAGAGCACAAACTTCCCTCTATGAGACACACGTCTTCAGTCTTGAAATAGGCTTCCCCTATTTTGTCTCTTCTTTGGTGACTCAGATGGTAGAGAATTTACCTGCAACGCAGGAGACATGGGTTCGATCTCTGGGTCAGGAAGATCCCCTGAAGGAGGAAATGGCAATCCACTCTGGTATTCTTGCCTGGAGAATTCCATAGACAGCATGGTGGGCAATGGTCTGTAGGATCACAAAGAGTCAGACACTACTGAGAATTTCTTCTTTAATCACTCCTACCACCCAAACTGGGCCCATACTTCCAATGCTACTGAAGTGTGCAAAGTAATGAAAAAGTGAGTTTGGGGAGGAAGAGTCAAGGGAGGTTCAAAAAGCTGCTGAGGAAAATCCAGATGGAGTCAGATAATCTTACTCTGAAACTTAAGATAAAATTTGGGGTTAGAGATAACACTCCTTATGCCAGAAGGAATCCCTTTCTTATTTTAGCAGAGATCCTTAATGCTTGCCAGATGGGAGAAATGGCTCAGATAATATTATATCTATTTTCTCCAAATTGGCACTCAGCAGTCCTAATGTCAGGAGCTGTCATAAATGACAAAGATTAATACCGGTTTTTTAAGGATTAACATCAAAAAATGGCTCCAAGTCTTAAAGATTCCCACTCAGCAACCAGAAACAAAGAGAAGATAGAAACAAATGATGATGAGATTTTAGATGATAAGTTCACATCCATGATAAGAGAATAAATGGGTTCCATTTAATCAAGTGAATAGTTGTTTCTTAGTTCATTTTTCCTTTTATTCAGCTTTCAAACTAATATAAATGATTACGGAAGAGGTTAGAAACAGGGGAAAAAATAGTAAATCTGAGCTATGAAAACATGGGGAGGTAACATTCAGTATGATCAGCAAAAGAAAATTAATAGAGTTCCCACTAAAAGTTACCATTATAAGAAAATACTTTGAAAAAAAATGGTTCTCCTTGTTTATGAAAATAGAAAGTAAGCAAAACTATTTTCCCCAAAACAATAAAAACACCACTTCTGCTTTCCTTTGACAAGGCATTAAAGAGGGAAATAATTAATGATGACATCTTACAACCATTCGCCCACAAAATTTCCTTAGCAGAGACCTTTTCTAGTTCTGTAGTTTATAAATGGATCTGGGCTTCCATATTCTGTAGGAAACCTCTTATTAAATGAATCACTGTATTCTGTAATAAGGTCCTTGACTCTCCAGAAATCACAGCCCCCACATCAAATGCCATGGGGGATTGACTGCCTAATTTTAGATGATGTCTTACCTCATTAGTGCCGAACATTAAGGAGATACATGATGTAGTATAAGAAATTTAGGCTTGGAAATTCATAAACAAGGGTCCTATCTCTGTATCTAAAAAGAAAATGATTTCCTTTAAACTATAATCTCTAAGACTATGTCTCCTTTGTTCTTTTAAAAACTTGATTTTCTTGTTACAAAAGAAGTTGGGATGATCATAATTATCATAAATTAGCATTACTTTTTTGATGAAAGTACTGCATTTTAAAAAAGCTGAGACCAAATTACATTATTAACACTTTATATGATTTTCTAAATTACCTTTAATTACCATCATAGTCATGGTGGTTAATATAAGGAGTAGATTAAGTAATTTCTATTTGATATTTAGACCAGATAACATATTTAAAAGGACTCTGCTCTTCAGAAGTCCTAATTTTCATGTGAATTATAAACACCTTTGTTATTAACAGCTGTTCTACTATCATATCTTTCTTGGAACACATAGGTGTGATAGTATTGAGACCCACCAAATGCACAGAGAGATAAATATCCTCTTAGTCCATTCCAGTCATACAGTATTTCTTCCTGTGGTGAACATTGTCTGAAGAGTCATTAAAACACTATTTCCCTGCATAACTAATAGCAGCATGGGGTTAAATCAAGTGAATAAATGACTAAATGGAGATCATTTTCTTAGAGAAATTGTTTTCTCCTATTTGTCTCAAGCTTGTGAATTGTCTGGTATTTGCCTGACCCATCTCACTGAAAAATTATGAAATAAATACCACATGTGCGCACTTGCACTCATTTATATATCACACAAAAGAGAAATAGGCATCATGTCTCAACAGGAAAGCCTGGATTATAGCAGAAATCTAGAGTTCTAGAGGGTGAAGCAGATAAGCAGCTTCACACTGTTATGATTCCCCTGTTTTATATGGCACAGACCTTACCTTGACATTGACATTCACTCACTCATTCATTCACACACATATTAACATATGGATCCCTGGCTGAATGCTGAGAAAACATAAAGATAGCCTGTATGGTCAAAAACTCCTCAATTTATGACAAAAGTGGATATGTACTCAATACAATGTGTTAAGTTTTATAATAAAGGTGTGATCTGGATACTGGGGACTGCGGAGGGGAGCACCTCTGCTGAATGTTCTTGTTATACTTGCAGATCTGGTTTCCATCCTTCCTCTGTTATGCTGCCAGAGGTGGACGTTATGGCTATTTCAACACCCTTACCAACTGGCTCCCAGTGGGGTACAGACAACGGAAATGTTGAACAAAGGCAGAGAGTGCAAGAATACCAAGGATAGGTATTTATCCCCAAATTCCTCCTTGAGAGGTAGCCGCAGGTTGTGAAACAGACCACATCTCCTGTGAGGTGGTCTCTAAGGAATATTTGATATATCTGAAGCATCAATAGCTCAGAAAATGGTGGCAGAGACAGCCAAAGAGGCAGTCAAGGGCCAGATCATGTAGCACCTAGCATGATTCAAGGAAATTTGGGTCTCATTATGAATGCAGCTCACTTTTCTTGAAGCGTTTGGTTCGGTGCAGTTTCAAAAGGTCACAAGAGTGGCATTTTAGAAATCAGAGGCAAAAGAAGCAAAACTGGAGACAGGAAGACCATTTTCAGTTTAGTATAATTATCTCAATGATACAGGTGAAAAGTAACGCACATCTGGACTGAGGCCATGCCAGAGGCGATTGAGGAAAGGAAGTGGAGAAGCACATATGTGATCGCACTTTATGACGAATTAAATACTGGGAGAAAAGTAATGAAACAGACTGGCTAGATAACCAAATATATGTGTCTGTGTGTATGTGTGTGTGTGTGCGTGCGCCCCACATATATATTTGTTGGGGCTTTATTATGTGCTAAGCACTGTTCTTACAGTTTTGAATATTTTGCATATTTTGGCTGTTTTTGTCCTCCCAGAAACTCCTAAAAATAACAATAACTTTATCACTATTTTTTCAAATGTAGCAAGCAAGGTACAAAAAGCTTAAACATCTTATGCAAAGTCCATTCAAGTAATAAGCAGAGAAGACAAGATTATAGAAGGAGAAAGAGTTTGGGGATGGTGTTGAGTGAAATTAGGAAAATCAGGTTGGAATTCATTAGTCTAATAGTTGGAAGATATTTAAGTAAAGAAGTCTGATAAGCAATTGTACATAGTAGCTTGGAGTCTAGCAACACAGAAAGCTTGAAAATTTTCAACATCTATTCTTCATAACTGAAATCTCAGGACTAGATGTGAGTCCCTAGGGAGATAATGTAAAGTGAAAGTGGGTTTCAGGTTGGAGACCAAGGCAGTATCAACATTTAATGAATAGACTAAGAGGGGTATGAGTAGGAGACCACACAATCCATTCCTATCCCAAGTTGTTGCTGTTCAGTCACTAAGTCGTGTCCCACTCTTTTGGGATCCCATGAACTGTAGTACATCAGTCTGCATGGAATTTTCCAGGCAAGAATTCTAGGGTGGGTTGTCATTTCCTTCTCCAGGGGATATTCCTGGCATAGGGATCATACTCGCACCTCCTGCATTGGCAGGTGGATTCTTTACTAAGCCACCAGGGAAACCCAAATCTTCTGACTAATCTTCCATCTTTCTCCACTGAGAATCATTTGCTCCAGACAAATTTATTTCCTCCTCTTATATTGTGCTTTTTCCAAATAACTCCCTTTGAAAGACAGCCCTGCATTCCATTCATCCAAACTTTCTCAGTCCATTTCAAATCTTATTTGCTCATTGGAATTTGGTCCCAACTATCTTATTCTAGGAATTATATGGGCTTCTCTGGTGGCTCAGTGGTAAAGAATCCATCTGCCAATGCAGGAGACACGGGTTCAATCCCTGGTCTGAGAAGATCTCCTGGAGAAGGAAATGGCAATCCACTGCAGTATTCTTGCCTGGAGAACCTTATGGACAAAGGAGCCTCAGTTCATTTCAGTTCAGTTCAGTCGCTCAGTCATGTCCGACTCTTTGCAACCCCATGAATCGCAGCACGCCAGGCCTCCCTGTCTATCACCAACTCCCAGAGTTCACCCAAACTCACATGCATCGAGTCTGTGATGTCATCCAGCCATCTCATCCTCTGTCGTCCCCTTCTCCTCTAGCCCCCAATCCCTCCCAGAATCAGGGTCTTTTCCAATGAGTCAACTCTTTACATGAGGTAGCCAAAGTATCGGAGTTTCAGCTTCAGCATCAGTCCTTCCAATGAACACCGAGGAGTGATCTCCTTTAGGATGGACTGGTTGGATCTCCTTGCAGTCCAAGGGACTCTCAAGAGTCTTCTCCAACACCACAGTTCAAAAGCATCAATTCTTCGGTGCTCAGCTTTCTTCAAAGGAGCCTAGTAGACTATAATCCATGGGGTCACAGAGTATCAGACATGACTTGGTGACTGAACAATAACAACAACAAAGGAATTGTATATAGCACTCTGATATAAATGGAGAAGGAAATGGCAACCCACTCCAGTGCTCTTGCCTGGAAAATCCCATGGAAGGAGGAGCCTGGTGGGCTACGGTCCATGGGGTCACAAAGAGTCGGATACGACTGAGCGGCTTCACTTCACTTCACTTCTCTGCTATAAAACTCAGGGAGCATTCTCAATTTTTTCTGTGGATATTCATATCACAAACTAGCAAAGTAATGCTCAAAATTCTCCAAAGCAGGCTACAACCATGTGAACCGTGAACTTCCAGATGTTCAAGCTGGTTTTAGAAAAGGCAGAGGAACCAAAGATCAAATTGCCAACATCCGTTGGATCATTGAAAAAGCAAGAGAGTTTCAGAAAAACATCTATTTCTGCTTTATTGACTATGCCAAAGCCTTTGACTGTGTAGACCACAACAAACTGTGGAAAATTCTGAAAGAGATGGGAATAGCAGACCACCTGACCTGCCTCTTGAGAAATCGGTATGCAGGTCAGGAAGCAACAGTCAGAACTGGACGTGGAACAACAGATTGGTTCCAAATAGGAAAAGGAGTACGTCAAGGCTGTATATTATCACCCTGCTTATTTAACTTACATGCAGAGTGCCAGACTGGATGAAGCACAAGCTGGAATCAACATTGCCGGGATAAATATCAATAACCTCAGATATGCAGATAATACCACCCTGGTGGCAGAAAGCAAAGAAGAACTAAACAGTCTCTTGATGAAAGTGCAAGAGGAGAGTGAAAAAGGTGGCTTAAAACTCAACATTCAGTAAACTAAGATCATGGCATCTGGTCTCATCACTTCATGGCAATTAGATGGGGAAACAATGGAAACAGTGACGGACTTTATTGGGTGGGGGAAGGTCCAAAATCAATGCAGATGGTAACTACAGCCATGAAATTAAAAGACGCTTGCTGCTTGGAAGAAAAGCTATGACCAACCTAGACAGCATATTAAAAAGCAGAGACATCACTTTGCCAACAAAAGTTTTTCCAGTAGTCATGTATGGATGTGAGAGTTGGACTATAAAGAAAGTTGAGTGCTGAAAAATTGGTGCTTTCGAACTATGGTGTTGGGGAAGACTCTTGAGAGTCCCTTGGACTGCAAGGAGATCCAACCAGTCCATCCTAAAGGAAATCAGTCCTGAATATTCTTTGGAAGGACTGATACTGAAGCTGAAACTCCAGTACTTTGGCCACCTGATGTGAAGAACTGACTCACTGGTAAAGACCCTGATGCTGGGAAAGATTGAAGGCAGGAGGAGAAGAGGATGACAGAGGATGAGATGGTTGGATGGCATCAACGACTCAATGGAGATGAGTTTGAGTAAACTCCTGGAGTTGGTGATGGACAGGGAAGCCTGGCATGCTGTAGTCCATGGGGTCGCAAAGAGCCAGATACGACTGAGCGAATGAACTGAACTGAACTGATCTTTGCTATTGCCTCTTTGCTTTTTTCTGTAATTTGATATCTGTATCTTCAAATAGATCAGAGACTCCATAAAGGAGAAAGATTTCTATTTTCTTAATTTATTTTTAATTGGAGTATAATTATTTTACAATGTTGTGTTAGTTTCTGCTGCACAGAAGTGTAAATCAGCTAAGTTGTCTTATTTTTTACATTCTGTTGTTCCCAAAGTAGTGCCTCATACACGATGGATATTTGTTAGTGTACATTCCCTGATTTGATGTTAACAAAAAGTTGTTGCTCTTCAGTCACTAAGTTGTGTCCACTTTTTGTGACCCCATGGTGTGTAGCCTTCCAGACTCTAGGGGGTTCTCCAGGCAAGAATACTGGAGTGGGTTGCCATTTCCTCCTCCAGAGTATCTTTCTGGACCAGGGATCAAATCTGTTTCTCTTGAATTGGCATGCAGAGTTTTTACCACTAAGTCACCAGGGAAGCCTTAACAAGGACTAGACGCTATCCATACAAGCAAGTACATTCTATATTAAGTTTCTGAGAGAAATTATGGAGAGTTGAAATCTTTACTCTTCTACCATGCTCTTCTCTCACATGCCCAGCATCTTCATGTTTATTGCAATTACTCTCATAGGAAATGTCATGAGCTCTACACCCTTTCTGATCTACCTTCCATACAAGCTCATCTGACCACAATCATTCTCTCATTGCAATCCTTTCTGCAAGATGAAAAATGGCTAACCTAACTTACTGACTTATTTTTCATCCACCAGATAAAAGCTGACATTTGCATCTAGAAGAAATGCATTAAACCTATTTCAATGGCAAGGATTCAGGCAGCTAGAATATACTTTGAGACAAACAAGGTTTATGATTTTTTTCTTTTAATCTTACTACATGCTTCTAGTTCTTAGTTATTTCTAGGATCTTGACTGGAAATCTATTAAAGTATAAAGGTTTCTGGGGTAGAATTTTCCCACATTATAAATTCAGTTCAGTTCAGTTCAGTTCAGTTCAGTTGCTCAGTCGTGTCCGACTCTCCGCGACCCCATGAATCACAGCACGCCAGGCCTCCCTGTCCATCACCAACTCCCGGAGTACACTCAAACCCATGTCCACAGGGTCGGTGATGCCATCCAGCCATCTCATTCTCGGTCGTCCCCTTCTCCTCCCGCCCCCAACCTTTCCCAGCATCAGAGTCTTTTCCAGTGAGTCAACCTGTCGCATGAGGTGGCCAAAGCATTGCAGTTTCAGCTTTAGCATCAGTCCCTCCAATGAACACCCAGGATTGATCTCCTTTAGAATGGACTGGTTGGATCTCCTTGCAGTATAAGGGACTCTCAAGAGTCTTCTCCAACACCACAGTTCAAAAGCATATGCAGAGTACATCATGAGGAACGCTGGGCTGGAAGAAGCACAAGCTGGAATCAAGATTGCTGGGAGAAATATCAATAACCTCAGATATGCAGATGACACTGCCCTTATGGCAGAAAGTGAAGAGGAACTCAAAAGCCTCTTGATGAAAGTGAAAGAGGAGAGTGAAAAGGTTGGCTTGAAGCTCAACATTCAGAAAACAAAGATCATGGCATCTGGTCCCATCACTTCATGGGAAATAGATGGAAAAACAGTGGAAACAGTGTCAGACTTTATTTTTTTGGGCTCCAAAATCACTGCAGATGCTGATTGCAGCCATGAAAATAAATGCAGTACTTTACCATTTCTCTTTATATGACTTTGGACCAATTTTTAGGAATAGAATGCTTTTCCCTTAAAAGATATACTAAGAAGAACATCCTATCCAAAGTTGTCCTATCCCATATGTCTAGTTATGAATGAACCATCCACTTGCCCCAACTTTAAAAGTGAAAGTGAAAGTTGCTCAGCTGTGTCTGACTCTTTGCGACCCCATGTACTATACAGTCTGTGGAATTCTCCAGGCCAGAGTACTGGAGTAGGTAGCCTTTCCCTTCTCCAGGGGATCTTCCCAACCCAGGGATCGAACCCAGGTCTCCCTTATTGCAGGCAAATTCTTTACCAGCTGAGCCATAAGGGAAGCCCAAGAAAACTGGAATGGGTAGCATATCCCTTCTCCAGTGGATCTTCCCAATCCAAGAATCGAACTGGGGTCTCCGGCTTTGCAGGTAGATTCTTTACCAACTAAGCTATGCCGCAACTTTAAATCCTATAAATCTTAGTGTCTAAAATATCTATACTTTTCACAAATAATGGTTGCCTTGTCTTAAAGATGAATTTTGTATGCCTTTTTTTTTTCAGTATAACTGTACATGGGTTATTAAAGATGGCATGTGTAAATGATAATATGAATAAAATACTAATTTGTATTCTAATAATGGTCTCCCACTGATATAAAAATGCTGGGAAAGATATGTTGACTTTATTTCTGAAGCAGTTTTAGCTCATTTAAAGAACAGCAAAATCTTCTATCATTTTTTTTCTAAAATAATGATACAGTTTCAAAGCTCATCATCCATTTGACATTCATCTAAAGGAAGGAATGATATTGATGGCTGATAGTGGCTCGAGAATTAATAAACCTTGGATTAAGTGCCATTTCTCACTAATTAGTTTTCCTTTTCAGGTACTAAACTTCTCACTAATTAATTTTTTATCTTTATGGAGTAAACTCAACATTTAAAGAGTCAATAAGGCTATATCCATTTAAAATATCCACGTTGATCTATAACTGTGGAAAGCTCTGTGTGCTTTGGAAGCAGGTTTCAATCTTATTAGTTGCTGGATTAAGTTATTAAATTGTGATTTTTCTCACCCATAAACTAAGGTCCTTAATAATGTGTGAATACCAAAACGACAAGGATTCAATCAGCTACTAAGTATAACAACTGAAGTATTCTTAACCCTAGAGAAAAATAACTTACTAACATTATCCCAGATCGTTGAAGAGCTTACTAATTTAGTGTGCTATAATGGAGGGAAAGTGGGTTTTGAAGTTCAACACCCAAAGTTTTCATAAGTTTCTACTTAGAGAAACTTAGATATTTACTTATTATCTAAATACCAAAAATTTCAGTCATTGAATTCCAACCCACAGAAGAAAAAACTGGACAGTATACAAAATTATAACATTTTGTGAGCCGTCAGAGTCTAACAAAGCCTCTAGACAACTGAAGAACTAAATACCAGAGTGATAAACTCCCTCCCCAAAAGAAGAATGATAATCTGATTCCAGGACAGAAGTTAGCAAAATTTACTGGTGAACAGGGTCACACTACTTAAACAAATGAAAAAATGAAGTGGCCTATAAATGTGGCCATTTCTTCATTCTCAACCATTCTTTTGTCCATGTTTTATCTTTCCCTGTAGAAGCACAGTATGCCTTCAAATCTGGATTAGGAGGCAAGGAAAAGGTTCAGGTCATAAGAATTCTGTTGGAATTTTAGGCACAATTCCAGCCTAAATAAAGTGTTTCTTTGTGTCTATGTTCCTTATTTGTATATCTTTCTTAGGACAACAGGGAGGGTCAACTCTAATTCAGAGAAGAATGTGATTATTCCTGAGTATGTGCATGCTCAGTCACTCAATCATGTCCGACTCTTTGAGACCGCTGGACTGCAGCCCACCAGGCTCCTCTGTCCATGGAATTTTCTAGGCAAGAATACTGGAATGAGTTACCATTTCCTTCTCCAGTGGATCATCCCAACCCAGGGATCTAACCTGTGTCTTCTGTGTCTCCGGCATCAGCAGGAGGATTCTTTACCACTGAGACCCAACTGGGAAGCCCTCTATTCCTGAGTACTTTTGGCATAATAATATAACCACTTTAATACAATCAAAACCTTACTCAAATTTCTAAGAAGTATTATAATAAAATTAAGATAAAACTGCTGATATAGCATATTTGTTACCACGTTTCCCGGGTGGCTTAGTGGTAAAACATCTGCCTGCCAATGTGGGAGACACAGATGTGGGTCCAATTCCTGAGTTGGAAAGATCCTCTGGAGGAGGAAATGGCAAACTACTCCAGCTTTATAACAGACAACTGTATAGTGCTTTATACTTTAAGAGCTTTATAACATCTCTTAAAATTGCACAGCCTTGGGGAATTACCTGGCAGTTCAGTGTTTAGGACTTGGTGCTTTCACTGTGGAGCCTTCATTGAAAGTTGGTACTTTCACTGTGGGGGCCTGAGTTCGAACCCTAGTCTGGGAACTAAGATTCCACAAGTCATGCACTGTGGCCAAAAAAAAAAAAAAAAGGTTTTTTTAGATGCACAGCCTTGCAAAGTTCAGCTTCTTATTCTTCTAGCTTTACACAGCTCTCTTTATATTTTGAGATCCCCACATTAGGTGCATCTCCCAACATAAAAACTATCCTGCTATGAAGCACATTGTTTTCAAACATAGGTCTCCACTGTATGTCTTCACCCAACCAGAGAAAACCATACTGGTCATTTTAAAAGATGCAGTGTCTGTTTTCCCACCATCCTCAGACCCAACTAAAGATCTTATCACTGCAGTACACAGAAAGCCATATCCAACACACATTCCAAAATGCTGGAATACATAGAACAAAAGGAATTTGCTCCAAGGGTTAACTCCAAGTTCAGCTAGACAGATTATTGCCATAGTTTAAGTCATACCTGGCTGAAAAACCAGAGAGCAGAGAAATAAGGAATGAAGAGTTATCTCTACAGGGCTGGACAAAGCTCTTTGGCCGAAAAAAAAAAAAAAAAAAAGGAGAGAAAAAAAGGACTATATGATGAAATGTTATCAGGACTTTTCTGACAGTATAGCTTGGATCAGTTTATCACTTCAACTGTATTAGGCAAAAAGAAGAAAATGTAAGACAGATCTATGTATATATTTTATCAATGTGCAATGCCCCTACCCTCTGGCAAATATTTCCCAAATAATCTCTGAAACTTAACCAATTAAATTATCATCCCTCTATTCTGGGTTAGATTGAAGAGAGAGGGTAAATGCAAGAAACCTACAGATTTTCCACACCAACATTATATACTTAGTAAATAATTTACAACGAATAGCAATCACAAATCTTCAGAAAATGGTGTATTTTCTTTTATGTCCTTTCCACCATTGTAATGACCTCCAGGTCTCCCAGTCTCTTTCTAAAAGTTCTTCCTTATTAATTATCACATTCCTCTTTATTGCTAGCCATTTGCATTTAGGTTTCTTCCCTTCCCCAAAGATGGCAAATTATTTGACAAAGGTACTGTGCCTTATTTCTCTTCGTGTCCACTTTTGTATACTCCACATAGTAGTAGTCCGATCGGTATTACTCAGTGCCATTAATCTCCCTGCTGCTCTTCTCAAACAAGTAACCAAGCCAGGAGAGAACTCAGAAGTTCTGTTTTGCTTCACACTCTGACTCAGTTAACATATTATTGACTCTGAGATGGAAGGTAAGCTTTAGCCAAGCTTTTATTACTTCTGAGCAAGTCACTTCATTAAGACTCTATTTGCACTTTCCACGTTTTCACTAGAGAATAATGGTCAGCCTCAAATCTCCCAGACTGGATGACAGAAATTTCATTTGGCATCATTTATTATATCCAAACATTATTATACAGTGTCATTAATTCTGTCATTCAGCTGTGAGAGATCTAATCTTACAAAATGACTTGGAAGAAAAAGCTGAAATACAATTGACAGCCCTCTCCCTTTGCCTAGGGGAAGACCCTTCAGTTGATAATCTAAAATAATCCATCATCACCACTCAGATCACTCTCCACCACAAACAATAGCAAGGAGCTAGTACTTTCTTTTCTCCACTGTGTAGCTAGAGAGAGAGGAAGACAAGCTTTATAGCTGATTTTTTAAATTAACTTATTTATCTATTTTTGGTAGTGCTGGGTATTCATTGCTGCATGTGGGCTTTCTCTAGTAGCGTGAGTGGGGGCTACTCCTCATTAAGGTACATAGGCTTCTCACTGTGGTGGCTTCTCTGGTCACGGATCACAGGCTCTAGGCTCACAGGCTTCAGGAGCTGTGGCACAGTTGTTGTGACACAACTAAGCTACAGGTGTATCCCACAGCATGTGGAATCTTCCCAGACCAGGGATCGAACCCACTTCCCTGAATTGGCAGGAGGACTCTTAACCGCTGGACCACCAGGGAAATCCTATAGCTGATTTTAAAGCCACTATCTTTTATAAACAGTGTGTAATGTGAAAGTGACCCAGACCCTGAGTATGTTTCAAAATAACCCAACTTCTCCCAACATACATTTTCAGTTCTCTGTACAGTAAGCCAAATCAGAGACAATACTTTGCCAGCAAAGGTCTGTCTGGTCAAAGCTATGGTTTTTCCAGTAGTCATGTATGGATATGAGAGTTGGACTATAAAGAAAGCTGAGTGCCAAATAATTGATGCTTTTAAACTGTGGTGTTGGAGAAGGCTCTTGAGAATCCCTTGGACTGAAAGGAGATCAAAGCTATCAATCCTAAAGGAAATCAGTCCTGAACATTCATTGGAAGGACTGATGCTGAAGCTGAAACTCCAAAACTTTGGCCTCCTGATGTGAAGAACTGTCACATTTGAAAAGACCCTCATGCTGGGAAAGATTGAAGGCAGGAGGAGAAGGGGACAACAGAGTTTGAGATGGTTGGATGGCATCACCACTCGATGGACATGAGTTTGAGCAGGCTTCAGGAGTTGGTGATGGAGAGGGAAGCTTGGCACGATGCAGTCCATGGTGTCGAAAAGAGTCAGACATGACTGAGCGACTGAATTGAATTTGTACAGTAAGCCAGTGCTAAAATAAAGGATTCAGATCGGTACATTTATTACTTAAAAGAGGAAGAAACATGCCAGCAAGGAATAAAATCATATTTAAAGCAACTCTGCTTTTCCCATAAAAATTATGTATACATTATATTTTACTCTTTTTCATTCCAGTTAATAATCAGAAATCTTTGGCAGTCTGCATTTCCCAAGGCAATGGTACCCACATCCCACCACATCATTCACATATTCTTTGCTGAAGATGCTTTCTTTTGCAGGTACTCTAAAAGTCAACCTATTTACTTTTCTTTTTTTGGAGGGCGGGGGGGAATGGAGGAAGGGGTGTACCACTACACAGCTTGCAGGATTTTAGTTAGTTCCCAAATCAGGGATTGAACCCAGGGCTATGGTTGTGAAAACACCAAATCCTAACCACTGGACCACCAGGGAAGTCCCAAATTATTTGCTTTATTTAATTTTATTTTATGAAATTGGATTATGGTTCTTGTGGAAACATGTAATTAAATCTCTTCTGCTGCTCAAGAGAGGTTAATTGTTTCAAATAAAAATCGTTAAAACATTTTGCAACGACAACATGAAAACAAAAGTTTCTTTTGACACACCACAACTTTTGGTAGAACTTGTGAAGAAATCAATCAATAGAAAAGGGATGGTGACCTAACTCCTTGTATTTAAGAAATCTTTTTTTTTTTGCTAGAACTAATTAATTTAGCTAAGAGCATTAAGAACTCATTTACCAAACTACACTCCTGCACTTCTTTAAAAATATAATATAAATTCTTCAGTAAACATGCATGTATAATCTATTCTTCATATTTTCTGCCAAATGATATGACCTTCCATTTAATGAGCATCACTGACAAACAGCTTAGTTTTTTTTAATATAAAATATTGTATGAAGATTAAAAGGTCTGTCTCTGAAGGGATCATAAGAACTTGAAAGTAGACATCTGAAAAGTAGTAACTATCCCTGAAGTTTCAAGTATCATTATCATACCACCTACTCTATCTTAAACATCAAGTTCACATGGGTTAAATGCTAGAAGTTCATAAGGTTGTAAGATAAAGATCTTGGATGGATAAATATGCTAACAGCTACTAAAGAACAATCTTTATATTTTTAATAGCTTAAGACAAAAGACATTTCAAAAGAAAACTATGTCCATCTTTCTTTCATTGATATGAAATAATTACTCAGTAATTCTCTTTTTTTACTGTATGTTTATGACTGAAACAGGTCTGGAAGAAAGAAAAACTGGCATTATTCTTATTGAGTCTCTCTTACATTGCAAAGAGAATCCTCAGATTTGAAGTTGAAAATATGGTATCCCTGTTTATAGAATGCTCACACTGTACCTGGCACAATACCAGGGAAGGCAGAAGTATGGTTTCTGCTCCAGAGACTTCAGTTCAGTTCAGTTCAGTCGCTCAGTGGTGTCTGACTCTCCACGACCCAATGAATCACAGCACGCCAGGCCTCCCTGTCCATCACCAACACCTGGAGTTCACTCATACTCATGTCCACAGAGTTGGTGATGCCATCCAGCCATCTCATTCTCTGTCGTCCCCTTCTCCTCCTGCCCCCAACCTTTCCCAGCATCAGAGTCTTTTCCAGAGAGTCAACTCGTCGCATGAGGTGGCCAAAGTATTGCAGTTTCAGCTTTAGCATCAGTCCTTCCAATGAACACCCAAAATTGATCTCCTTTAGAATGGACTGATTGGATCTCCTTGCAGTCCAAGGGACTCTCAAGAGTCTTCTCCAGCACCACAGTTCAAAAGCATCAATTCTTCGGCGATCAGCTTTCTTCACAGTCCAACTCTCACTTCCATACATGACCACGGGAAAAACCATAGCCTTGACTAGACGGACCTTGGTTGGCAAAGTAATGTCTCTGCTTTTTAATATACTATCTAGGTTGGTCATAACTTTCCTTCCAAGGAGTAAGCGTCTTTTAATTTCATGGCTTCAATCAGCATTGGCAGTGATTTTGGAGCCCCCCCAAAATAAAGTCTGACACTGTTTCCACTGTTTTTCCATCTATTTCCCATGAAGTGATGGGACCAGATGCCATGATCTTTGTTTTCTGAATGTTGAGCTTCAAGCCAACCTTTTCACTCTCCTCTTTCACTTTCATCAAGAGGCTTTTGAGTTCCTCTTCACTTTCTGCCATAAGGGTAGTGTCATCTGCATATCTGAGATTATTGATATTTCTCCCAGCAATCGTGATTCCAGCTTGTGCTTCTTCCAGCCCAGCGTTCCTCATGATGTACTCTGCATATAAGTTAAATAAGCAAGGTGACAATATACAGCCTTGACGTACTCCTTTTCCTATTTGGAACCAGTCTGTTGTTCCATGTACAGTTCTGACTGTCGCTTCCTGACCTACATACAGGTTTCTCAAGAGGCAGGTCAGGTGGTCTGGGATTCCCATCTCTTTCAGAATGTTCCACAGTTTATTGTGATCCACACAGTCAAAGGCTTTGGCATAGTCAATGAAGCAGAAACAGATGTTTTTCTGGAACTCTCTTGCTTTCTCCATGATCCAGCGGATGTTGGCAATTTGATCTCTGGTGCCTCTGCCTTTTCTAAAACCTGCTTGAACATCTGGGAGTTCACGGTTCACATACTGCTGAAGCCTGGCTTGGAGAATTTTGAGCATGACTTTACTAGCATGTGAGATGAGTGCAATTGTGTGGTAGTTTGAGCATTCTTTGGCATTGCCTTTCTTTGGGACAGGAATGAAGACTGACCTCTTCCAGTCCTGTGGCCACTGCTGAGTTTTCCAAATCTGCTGGCATATTGAGTGCAGCACTTTCACAGCATCATCCTTCAAGATTTGAAATATCTCAACTGGAATTCCATCACCTCCACTAGCTTTGTTCGTAGTGATGCTTTCTAAGGCCCACTTGACTTCACATTCCAAGATGTCTGGCTCTAGGTCAGTGATCACGTTATCGTGACTATCTTGGTCGTGAAGATCTTTTTTGTCCAGTTCTTCTGTGTATTCTTGCCACCTCTTCTTAATATCTTCTGCTTCTTTTAGGTCCATACCATTTCTGTCCTTTATCGAGCCCATCTTTGCATGAAATGTTCCCTTGGAATCTCTAATTTTCTTGAAGAGATCTCTTGTCTTTCCTATTCTGTTGTTTTCCTCCATTTCTTTGCATTGATCACTAGGAAGGCTTTCTTATCTCTCCTTGCGATTCTTTGGAACTCTGCATTCAGATGCTTATATCTTTCCTTTTCTCCTTTGCTTTTCGCTTCTCTTCTTTTCACAGCTATTTGTAAGGCCTCCTCAGACAGCTCCAGAGACTTACTATCTAACAAATACAGACAAAGCTATTTGCATATAACAAGAAAGCCAGTTCTTCAGTTAAATGTCAGTTTAAGAAGTACAGGTTTTCAGGCATCTTTGTTTGTTTGTTCCCCCCGCCCCTCTTTCTCCTATACTTTTTTCTCCTCTTCCTTGAGTTTCTGTGCACAAGGGATTTTCACAGAAATGGTAAATGAAAACCTTGCATTTCTGACGACAAAAGAGTAAAGCAATGGACAGTTCCAAGTACACCGGAATGCTTCAGGATCTAAAGAACATAACAGAGAAAAATCTCACCAGGACATAAGAGACTTAGAAAGGAATGCGACTGAGAAATGGAACCAATATCTACAGCTGTTATTGTGTTCTGGACATGAAACTGAAATAAGTGTTCTGTTTTTTGTGGTTTACTTTGACACCAGTGAGATTATAGAGGAAGAAGCAGCTGTTGAAAACACCCCTTTGCCTCTATTCCACTTTGAGTTACATTAAAATCCTGCAGATGTTGACTGAAACAGGTAGAGAAAAACATGGCGGTCAACTAGACATCACATATAAAATATTATAATTTAAGGACCCAGAAAACTTAGGGTCAAAAATTGCAATTACTTGACTTGTACTAGACTAATCATGAAAGCATAGTATGAATAGATTCCACTTTACTTTTGCTTTCATTGATTTCCTAATAGGATATTAGGAAATGTGTACCTTTCTTTGTGTGTGTGTGTGGTGGAGTGGGGGGAATACCTTTGAATGAGTGTACTGAAGCAAATGTTGATCATTTTTTCAGGGAACTCAGCTCAATGTCATGTGGGAGACTCAATGGAAGGGGAGTTTGCAGAAGAATGGATACACGTATATGTATGGCTGAGTCCCTTTGTTCGCTGTCCACCTATTACAACATTGTTTTTGGTTTTTTTTTAAACACTTGCTGCCCTAAGCTGCTTAATTTTTAAGATTTAGTTATTTATGGCTGCACTGGGTCTTCATTGCTGCACGCTGGCTTTCTCTAGTTGCAGTGCATGGCCTTCTCATTGTGGCAGCTTCTCTTGCTGTGGAGCATGGACTGTAGAGCAGGGGCTGTGACATATGGGCTTAGTCTCCCCAAGGCATGTGGAATCTTCCGTGACCAGGGATTGAACCCACATCCCTTGCATTGGCAGGCAGATTCTCAGCCACTAGACCACCAGGAAAGTCCCTATTACAGCACTGTTAATCAGCGATATTCCAATACAAAACAAAACGTTTTAAAAGAATGTTGATCATCTTTTAATGATATGGAGCATAAAAGGAGAGCTAGAATTGTCAGAAAATACTGAATTCTTCATGCATTATCCTAATAATATCTCACAAATCTTCAGGCAGGATTAATATTACCCCTTTTTTGCAAAAGAGGAAACAGGAACTTAACTGGACATTCAATAACATGTCCAAGGTCACATAATTAGTGAATGGGAGGTCATAAATTGAACCCTCTCATCTACCTCCAGAGCCAGCACCATGACTCCCTACATGACTTACAGTAATGCATGAGCTCATTCTAAGGATGAGTCAGAGATGATTAGATGGGCTTGGGAAGGTAGGTTAGCAAAGTCTTTCACAAAGTGTGGTACACACATCACTGGTGGTATTCAAGATGAATTTTTGGTGATACGTAGACAGATTTTTAAAAAATTCAATAGTAGTATATTTGTTAAGATATAGTAAGAATTAATGTGATCAACTTATTAAACCTAATATTTCATGAATTTAGCCTTTTAGAATAAGGCTAAAGTTTTTAAAGTGAACTGTGTAAAATGTGTGCAAATAAAAAAGTCATAGGAAAGTAATAGTACAGATAGAATTCTTAATTAGGGAAAAGGCACAAAGATAAGAAATCAAATTTGGGAACCATGGAATTAAAGCACTGAATGCCGCAGAAATCACCAGTAAAATGTCATGGGGACTTGAAAGCAGGCAATAAGTATACAGAAGAGCAACTACTTCATTATGACTAGATTAGAGGGTAGATAGAAATTAGACCTGAGAGGTTAGCATGTTAAGAAACTTAGAATTTAAAACAAAAGAAATTGTAAAGTCATCAATAGATTTGACTTAGTCAGATTTACAGGTAAGAAAAAACACTCTAGAGAAAAGTCCCGGAGACAGAGGCCATGACATCACACTCATTTTGATGGCGACTACCAGAAATCCAGAAAATGACAATTATTAGCAAGCATGTACGGAGAAGGAAATGGCAACCCACTCCAGTGTTCTTGCCTGGAGAATCCCAGGGACGGGGGTGCCTGGTGGGCTGCCGTCTATGGGGTCGCACAGAGTCAGACACAACTGAAGTGACTTAGCAGCAGCCGCAGCAGCAGCAAGCATGTATAGAAATTGTAACTCTTGTGCACTATTGATGGGAATGTAAAACCCAAGCAGCTACTATGGAAAACAGTAGGGTGATTCTTCAAAACTTTACAAAGAGAATTACCATATAATCCAGTAATTCTACTTTAGGGTATATACCCACAAGAATAGGATAGGTTCAATAAGATATTTGTAAGGTCATGTTCATGCCAGCATTATTTGCAGTAACTAAAAGATGGAAGCAATTCAAGTTGTCTATCAACAGATGAGTGGGTAAACAAAATGTGATATATATATATATATATATATAAATATAATTCAGTCTAAAAAGGAAGGAACTTCTGAAACATGCTACAGCATGAATAAACCTTGAGAACAATATGCTAAGTGAACTACATCAGACACAAAGGAGAAATACTGTATGATTCCACTTATATCTAGTACTTAGAGTAGTCAATTCACAGAGACAGAAATGGTCACCAGGGCTGGGAAACGAGGGAATGGGGAAAATTATTGTCTAGTTGATACAGAGTTTCAAGATAAAAAGTATTCTGTGGATGGATGGGAGTGATGGGAGGACAACAGTGTGAATATATTTGAAATCCATTGAACTGCACGTTTAAAAGTGGCTAAGATGTTAAAAATAGGAAAAGGAGTATGTCAAGTATGACAATATACTGTCACCCTGCTTATTTAACTTATATGCAGAGTACATCATGAGGAACGCTGGGCTGGAAGAAGCACAAGCTGGAATCAAGATTGCCAGGAGAAATATCAATAACCTCAGATATGCAGATGACACCACCCTCATGGCAGAAAGTGAAGAGGAACTCAAAAGCCTCTTGATGAAAGTGAAAGAGGAGAGTGAAAAGGTTGGCTTGAAGCTCAACATTCAGAAAACAAAGATCATGGCATCTGGGCACATCACTTCATGGGAAATAGATGGGGAAACAGTGGAAACAGTGTCAGACTATGTTTTTGGGCTCCAAAATCACTGCAGATGCTGATTGCAGCCATGAAATTAAAAGATGCTTACTCCTTGGAAGGAATAGCTTATTAAAAAGCAGAGACATTGCTTTGCCAACAAAGGTCCGTCTAGTCAAGGCTATGGTTTTTCCCGTGGTCATGTATGGATGTGAGAGTTGGACTGTGAAGAAGGCTGATCGCTGAAGAATTGATGCTTTTGAACTGTGGTGCTGGAGAAGCCTCTTGAGAGTCCCTTGGACTGCAAGGAGATCCAACCAGTCCATCCTAAAGGAGAGCAGTCCTGGGTGTTCATTGGAAGGACTGATGCTGAGGCTGAAACTCCAATACTTTGGCCACCTCATGCAAAGAGGTGACTCACTGGAAAAGACCCTGATGCTGGGAGGGATTGGGGGCAGGAGGAGAAGGGGACGACAGAGAATGAGATGGCTAGATGGCATCACCGACTCAATGGACATGAGTTTGAGTGAACTCCGGGACTTGGTGATGGACAGGGAGGCCTGGCATGCTGTGATTCATGGGGTCGCAGAGAGTCGGACACGACTGAGTGACTGAACTGAACTGAACTGAACTGAAAATGTTAAATCTTAATGTATTTTAAATTTTATTTCAAAAATGAAAAAAGGAAACCATTATAATAGTCCACACATGAAAACATTGAATCTTTAGATAAAACTTTAACTAAAGAAGCGACAACTGATGGAGTCACTGATTCCTACTCATGGAAATGGCTGGATAACCAGCAGGGCACAACTAACTCATCTGTTCACCAGGCTGGGTCACTTCAGTTGTTTTCAGCAAGTGATTTATTCATGGAACTTTTGGATTTATTTAAATAAAAAATCATTGAACACTTAATGCATATGAGGCTGTGTAAGTCCTGGGGATAAAGTGGTGAAAAAAAAAAAGATATTATCCATCTCATTTTCTAGAATGGATAGTAATGGATCTTTCCACCACTGGCAGGTGTGAGCCCTTTAATTATTCTTATCTTGTGAGTCCAGACAGCACCTTCCATCCACAGCCCGTTTGCTTAGTCAATGTTTGCCAGACTTGAGGAATGCCAACTTCTTATTTTGATTAGGAAAGTTCTTTTTAATTACCGTTGATTCAGAAAAAAAAAAAATCTAACACTAGATATAATCCTAAAATGAAGATCAATCTAATAAACACATTTAATTTTAACTCACTACTTGCACCTTATTTTTTCTTTTTTGCTGTGAAACAGTAACAGTATGTTCAAGGGTATTTACTGTCATGTGGACGTTTCTGAGTCAACTGTTAGAAACCACTGGACTAGGATACTAGCCAATTCCCCAAGTCTGATCCAAGTTGTCTCTACCTTCTTCAGAGTAATTAATGGCTTCGCGGGATCCTACTTTGGCTGTCTTTGAACATTAAGACTTATAAATAATAGATACACATAATAATGCCTACAAAAACCCAAAGATTTCTGCCAAGCCCCTAACAGTTCTTCCTGCCATTAAATGATAAAATTCAATTCAAACTCATTAACAAACTCTAATTGAATACCTCCATGTAACAGATGACAGATGATGTACTGAAGGTGAAAAGTTCTTCACTATAGGATGGACATCTCCTCTACTACTCAAACAGGGACACTTTGGAGAGTGAAAGGGTGCCCTCTTAATACTTATACCAGCAAAATTGACCCAAAATTTAAGAGATTATACTTGTCAGTTCAGTCTCTCAGTCGTGTCCAACTCTTTAAGACTACATGGACTGCAGCATGCCAGGCTTCCATGTCCATCACCAATTCCCGGAGTTTACTCAAACTCATCTCCATTGAGCCAGTGATGCCATCCAACCATTTCATCCTCAGTCATCCCTTTCTCCTCCCGCCTTCAATCTTTCCCACCATCAGGGTCTTTTCCAATGAGTCAGTTCTTTGCATCAGGTGGTCAAAGTATCGGAGTTTCAGCTTCAGCACCAGTCCTTCTAATGAATATTCAGGACTGATTTCCTTTAGGATGGACTGGTTGGACCTCCTTGCAGTCCAAGGGACTCTCAAGAGTCTTCTCCAACACCACAGTTCAAAAGCATCAGTTTTTCAGCACTCAACTTTGTTTATAGTCCAACTCTCACATCCATACATGACCACTGGAAAAACCATAGCTTTGACCAGATGGATTTTTGTTGGCAAAGTAATGTCTCTGCTCTTTAATATGCTGTCTAGTTGGTCATAACTTTCCTTCCAAGGAGCAAGCGTCTTTTAATTTCACGGCTGCAGTCACCATCTGCAGTGATTTTTTTGCCCAAGAAAATAAAGTCTGTCACTGTTTGCATTGTTTCCCCACCTATTTGCCATGAAGTGATGGGACAAAATGCCATGCTCTTAGTTTTCTGAACATTAAGATTTAAGCCAACTTTTTCACTCTCCTCTTTCACTTTCATCAAGAGGATCTTTGGTTCTTCTTCGCCTTCTGCCATAAGGGTGGTTTCATCTGCATATCTGAGGTTATTGATATTTATCCCAGCAATCTTGATTCCAGTTTGTGCTTCATCCAGCCCAGTGTTTCTCATGATGTACTCTGCATATAAGTTAAATAAGCAGGGTATACAATATATAGCCTTTTCCTATTTGGAACCAGTCTGTTGTTCCATGTCCAGTTCTAACTGTTGCTTCTTGACCTGCATAAAATTTCTCAGGAGGCAGGTCAGGTGGTCTGCTAATCCCATCTCTTTCAGAATTTTCCACAGTTTTTTGTGATCCACACAGTCAAAGGCTTTGGCGTAGTCAAAAAAGCAGAAGTAGATATTTTTCTGGAACTCTTCTGCTTTTTCGATGATCCAACAGATGTTGGCAAATTTGTTCTCTTGTTCCTCTGCTTTTTCTAAATCCAGCTTGAACATCTGGAAGTTCATGGTTCACGTACTGTTGAAGCCTGGCTTGGAGAATTTTGAGCATTACTTTGATAGTGTGTGAGATGAGTGCAATTGTGCAGTGGTTTGAGCATTCTTTGGCATTGCCTTTCTTTGGGATTGGAATGAAAACTGACCTTTTCCAGTCCTGTGGCCACTGTTGAGTTTTCCAAATTTGCTGGGATATTGAGTGCAGCACTTTCACAGCATCATCTTTCAGGATTTGAAGTAGCTCAACTGGAATTCTATCACCTCTACTAGCTTTGTTTGTAGTGATGCTACCTAAGGCCCACTTGACTTCATATTCCAGGATATCTGGTTCTAGGCAAATGATCATACCATTATGGTTATCTGGGTCATGAAGATCATTTTTGTACAGTTCTTCTGTGTATTCTTGCCACCTCTTTTTAATATCTTCTGCTTCTGTTAGGTCCATACTTTTTCTGTCCTTTATTGTGCCCATCAATACTGTGCCCATTGCATGAAATGTTCCCTTGGTACCTCTAATTTTCTTGAAGAGATCTCTGGTCTTTCCTCTATTTCTTTGCATTGATCACTGAGGAAGGCTTTCTTTCTTATTTTAGTCAATTAATTTATTTTATTTGGAGGCTATTTACTTTACAATATTTTAATGGTTTTTGCCATACATCAACATGGAGGAAGGTTTACTTATCTCTCCTTGATATTCTTTGGAACTCTGCATTCAAATGGGTATATCTTTTTTTTTTTTTTCTCCTTTGCCTTTCAATTCTCTTCTTTTCACAGATACTTGTAAGGCCTCCTCAGACAATCATTTTGCCTTTTTGCATTTCTTTTTCTTGGGGATGGCCTTGATCACTGCCTCCTGTACAATGACACTAACCTCCATCCAGAGTTCTTCAGGCACTCTACCAGATCTAATCTCTTTAATCTTCTTGTCACTTCTACTGTATAATCATTAAAGATTTGATTTAGTTCATACCTGAATGATCTAGAGGCTTTCCCTATTTTCTTCAATTTAAGTCTGAATTTGGCAATAAGGAGTTCATGTTCTGAGCCACAGTCAGCTCCTTGTCTTGTTTTTGCTGACTTAAAGAGCTTCTCCATCTTTGGCAGCAAAGAATATAATCAATCTGATTTCAGTATTGACCATCTGGTGATGTCCATGTGTAGAGTCTTCTCTTGAGTTCTTGGAAGAGGGTATTTGCTATGACCAGTGTGTTTTCTTAGCACACACTCTTTGCCCTGCGTCATTCGGTACTCCAAGGCCAGGTGTGCCTGTTACTCCAGGTATTTCTTGACTTCCTACTTTTGCATTCCATTCCCTATGATGAAAAGGACATCTTTTTGGGGTGTTAGTTCTAGAAGAACTTCATAGAACAGTCTTCATAGAACCGTTCAACTTCAGCTTCTTCAGCATAACTGGTCAGGGCATAGACTTGGATTACTGTGATATTGAATGGTTTGCCTTGGAAATGAACAGAGATCATTCTGTCATTTTTGAGATTGCATCCAAGTACTGCATTTTGGACTCTTTTGTTGACTATGATGGCTACTCCATTTCTTCTAGGGGATTCTTGCCCACAGTAGTTGGTATAATGGTCATCTGAGTTAAATTCACCCATTCCAGTGCATTTTAGTTCACTGATTCCTAAAATGTTGATGTTTACTCTTGCCATCTCCTGTTTGAACACTTCCAATTTGCCTTGATTCATGGACCCAACATTCCAGGTTCCTATGCAATATTGCTCTTTACATCATCGGACTTAACTTCCATCACCAGTCACATCCACACCTGGGTGTTGTTTTTGCTTTGGCTCCATCTTTTCATTCTTTCTGGAGTTATCTCTCCACTGATCTCCAGTAGCATCTCCAGTACCCTAAGGAGGTCACAAATTGGTAAGTAGCATAATAAAATTATTGGGGCTGCCCAGTTGGTGCTAGTGGTAAAGAACCCTCCTGCCAATAAAGGAGACGCAAGAGACGTGGGTTTGGTCCCTGGGTTGGGAAGATCCCCTGGAGCAGGGCATGGCAACCTACTCCAGTATTCTTGCCTGGAGAATCCCATGGACAAAGGAGCCTGGAGGGCTACAGTCCATAGGATCACAAAGAGTTGGACATGACTGAAGTGACTTAGCATGCACGCATGATCAAATTTTTATGAAAACTCAAATGAAAAAGCACTTAATTGGTGGGTATGGAGACATGTAAGGATGGTGATTGGGGATACTGCCAAAGAAACTAAGGCTTTAATTAAATCTCAAAGAACTACCAGTATTTCACCCCAAGGAAGAAAATGAGAAGTACACTTTGAGCAGAGGAACAGCAGAGAGATCATCAAAATACTGGCTGCAACTCTAATATTACATTTACAGTGGAAAATATTAAGGGTTTCTAAAATGTATTTGTCATATTCTTTACCTGTGTGGAGCTTATAATTTTTTTAAATGTTAAAACAATTTTTTAAAAGACAAAATAATGGACAAGACTTTTCCCTGACTATACAATACACATAAAAGATTCAGATATTAAAAAATAGGCGGGGCGGGGGGGGGAACAGAGACAGACATTGAGAAAGACAGAAAGCAAGAAAGAGAAAAGGGGGATAAAAGGAAGGAAAAGAGAAAGAAAATTTACCAGCATAATTCAACAGGGTTCTTAACTTCCAACATGACAGTTTTCTGGATTCAAGATAGATTTCAAGGATGGATGTATAGAACTATGTATTTTAGATTATGTTACAGATGCAAAGGCCCTATTTTCAGTGGCTGCTATTCTTCGTTGCTTTGGAATGACTAACAGAAGATAAGGGGCTTCCCTGGTAGCTCAGCTGGTAAAGAATCTGCCTGCAATGCAGGAGACCCCAGTTCTATTCCTGGGTCAGGAAGATCCACTGCAGAAGGGATTAGCTACCACTCCAGTATTCTTGGGCTTCCCTGGTGGTTCAGCTGGTAAAGAATCCACCCACAATATGGGAGACATGGGTTCAATCCCTGGGTTGGGAAGATCCCCTGGAGAAGGGAATGGCTACCCACTCCAGTATTCTGGCCTGGAGAGTTCCATGGACTACAGAAGATCAGTTCAGTTCAGTTCAGTTCAGTCGCTCAGTCGTGTCCGACTATCCGCGACCCCCTGAATCACAGCACGCCAGGCCTCCCTGTCCGTCACCAACTCCCGGAGTTCACTCAAACTCATGAAGACAGAGCTAGTCTAATTTATAAGCTCTCTTCATGTTTTTTAACATCACGATGTGTTACTTCCTGGCATTCAGGACATGAGTTCTCTCAACTAATTCCAAAGCTTGCATATTAAATGAATTTTTTTTAAACATCTCTCGCTATAATATTTTATAAACTTCTCTGATGTTCAGCTCCTTCTCATCATCATGACAATTTGGCAATTATCAGGTAAGAGTCCTATTACACTGTCTTTTAATTTCCATTCCCTTTGATAATTTTCATCATCTTTTGATTTTCAGCTAAACCTTATGGCAGTTGAGTTCTCATGTCCAATCTCACTAAATCAGGCAAGTATACATAATTATGTAATTTCTATGTGTTAACCAGGGCTGTGTTCCAAAGTGTTTCATTGGCTGCCGACCTCAGAACTATTTGAATGCTTAATAAAATGCAGATTTCTAAGACCAGTTTCATAGCCCTGGAAATTTACATTTTTAACAAGTTCCAGGAAAATTCTCCCTTCAGATTCCTGTCATTTAGAAATACATGAGGCTTGAAATAAGTCCACAGATTTCATCTGAGCCACCTTAACAACTTGAAGTAAAATGGCAGGATCATCTCAAAGAAACTAAGGAAATGCTATTGTGAGAGGAAACAACCACAGGTATGTTGGAAAACTAGTGTATGGCATCATCTAGGTTAATAACTTAGCTACAAATGGCTCACTTGCTAAAACTATTTGAGATCATAAAATTTTATAATTGGATGTGTCTACAGGATCATATAGGATCACATAGGATTGACTGAACTGAACTGAACTGAACTGATAGGATCATTAAGGCTTCCCTGGTAGCTCAGGTAGTAAAGAATCCACCTGCATTGTGGGAAACCAGGGTTTGATCCCTGGGTTGGGAAGATCTCCTGGAGAAGGGAATGGCAACCCACTCCAGTATTCTTGCCTGGAGAACCCCATGGGCAGAGAAGCCTGGAAAGCTACAGTCCATGGGAATCATGAAGAGTCAGACATGACTGAGTGACTAACACTTGACTTTAATAGGATCATTTGCTTTCCTGGTGGCTCAATGGTAAAGAATCCGCCTGCCAACGCAGGAGACACAGGAGATGACAGTTTGATTCCTGGGTTAGAAAGATCTCTTAGAGAAGGAAAGGGCAACCCACTCTAGTATTTTTGCCCTTGGACAGAGCAATCCCATGGACAGAGAAGCCTAATGGGCTATACTCCACAGGGCTGCAAAGAGTCAGACACAACTTAGCAACTAAAGCATGAGCATATATAGCACCATTTAGTGCAATGTTAGCTTGACCTTCATATTAAACCTGAGGAAACCAAGGATTATGAAGTCCAGTTATTATGTTATTTTATTTACTTTAAAATAGGAGATTTTTGCTTGCTTTTTCAAGAGTAACACCTAATAATGACATATATAAAATGTATTCATTTTACCAAAATAGTCAGTCTCCTGCCAGTTGAGAGAGTGTAAGTATAGCAGGCCTGACTTCTTTTTTGCTATATTTTAATCCAATTATCTAAAGCTCCAAATGCAGGGGGAAAAAACTTATGTGAATAAATGGTTCAGTCTCACGGTTATAAGTAGGTTAGAATGTGTCAATCATCCGGTGCCCTGAGAAGGCTATAAAGACACAATTTCAAATGTCATGTTTTTGCTTGCTGGAAGCCACATGAAGGTTAGTGAATTTTAAACATATTTGTAAGCTTAATAAGTACAGATTCTTCTGCACATATGCCATAGAAGCCCAAGTACATGTTGCTTATTTCTGTGTTATGCTTACAAAATCATCTAACATGACTCAAATCACAGAACACTTAAAAAAGAGACTTTTTTGTATGAAAAAGCAGCCCATAGAAATAAATATTTGACCAAAGAGCAGGACAGGACTGAGAGTCTAAGCACAGCACAACATATTTAAACAGATTTAACCAAGACTGTCCATCAAAAATATACAATATTCAGTCCTGGGTAAGAGAAGGAAAGTAGTTTCTTTTTTTAGAGCATGTAGCTAATTTTAAAATTTGTTTTCACTGGGAAAATAAGGTTGTTAATCACACATTGTTACAGACACTCCAACAGCTGCTTCTCACTCCTTGCTGCTGATGCAAGTTCACCTTTCACTGAGAAATTAGAAGCAGTCCTAAAAGAATGTCCACAAACTCTGAGCACAGCACAAGCACATCGGTGCTTACCATCCTGCTTTGTGGATGTGCTATCCATTCCCCTCACAGAGGCCAAGCCCTCCACTTACACTGACTGGTAATCCTCTTATCTTCTCAACAGCAAGCACTCCAATGACTACATTCTCAATGGTCTTTCCTCTCTACGAGAGTATAAAAATCTATAATATTGCACACCAAAGAAAAGGAAGAGAATGAGGGAAGGAAGGGAGAGAAGGGAGGAAGAGAGAAGTTAAGAAAAGCCCTCCTGTACCTGCTCCTGCTTCTCTTGTTACTAAGAAATAAGGCTCACCTTATCAGGACTAATCTTCTTTAGCCTGGGGTCCTAGAAAAGAATTTGTTTTCTGATAGAGCTCCTATGGAAACTGGGGAGCTAGTACTTATCATATTCAACCCTAGTCAGCCAGAAACTTGAACCTCGGCCCTGTTAGCAATTAAGGCAGGGATTTAAGGAATTGGGCTGAAATCGGCCCCTCCTTACATCAGAAGAGGAGCTGGTGCAGCTTTAAAGCCCCACTGCCTAGTGTCAGAATTTCTCTCCTGGAGTCTGACACTCAGCTCTGCTGGTTCTCTGCGCACTGCCCTAAATGTCATGGGCAGTGGGGGCTCGTGCTTCCGACACTGGTTCTGCCCCTTGGAGCTTTTCCCAGCAAACACTGCTCCAGCCAGCCTGGCATGTATGCTGCCTGGTTACCCATTCAACACGGTTGGGACAACAGTACCATTCTCCTATTTAGAGCAAAACACCTAAATAGTTACTTATACGGTTGCCTCTATTTTTTTCTTTTTTGGTCTCTTTTTTTTTTTCTAAACATTTTTAAATTAATTAATTAATTAATTTTATTTTTGGCTGCTTTGTCTTTGTTGCTGCATAAGGGTTTTCACTAGTTGTGGTGTGCCAGCTTCTCATTGCAGTGGTTTCTCCTGTTGCAGAGCACGGGCCCTAGGGCTCACGGGTTTCAGTAGCTGCAGCTTGCAGCCTCTAGAGCACAGGCTCAGTAGTTGTGTGCATAGGCTTAGTTGCTTCACAGCATGTGGGATCTTCCTGTGTCTCCTACATCAGCAGGAGGATTCCTTATCCACTGTACAACCAGGGAAACCCTTAAATTTTCTTTTAAACTCCCTCCAGAAAGCCTTTTCTATTAATATTCCTCTGAATAACTCACAAAATGGTCAACAATGACTGCCAGTTGCCAACTCTGTCCTTATTTCATAAACCTGTCGTTGGCTTTTGACACCCTCCCTCCTTCCTGAACCAGTAACCTCACTCAGCCCCTGAAAGATCACTCTTTTGGTTCCCTCTACCCTCACAATCTCACCCCTTCTCAGCCTTTACTGCGGATCCCTCCCACCTCTAACCCTGGAAACATCCCAAGCCTTGGGTCTCAGAACATCTCTACCTAAATTACTCCCTAAATGATCTCTTCCAGTTTCCTGTATTTAATGGTATTAAATATCAATTTTATGTTGACAACTTCCAAATCTACATGTCCAGTTATGACCTTTTTCTTGGAACTAAATACTGATCTGTAATGTCCACACTGGATTTATCCCAAAATGAACTGCCGCGTTCCCCACAGAGCTCTCTTTTCCTCAGCCTTACCCTTGTGAATTGCTCAGGCCCAAAACCTCGGAAACATCTTTGCTTGCTTTATTTCATACTCAACGTCCAATCCATCAAGATATTCTGTCACCCTTATCTCCAAAACAAGGCAAAAATTGAATCACTTTTCACGTCCTCTATTGCTATTGCCCTGATCCAAACCATTATCTCCCATTGTCTGGATATGAACTAGCTTACTACAGCATTTCTGCATTTTGGCATATTGACAGTTTTTCTTATAGCATCCAGACTAATCCCTTTAAAAGGAAATAAGATCACTTTTCGTGATTATGACTTTCTACTCACTTCCATCTCACTCAAAGTAAAAGCCAAAGTCATATAACGGCCTCCAAGGCCCTAGAAGATCTGACTCTTCCCAATTCCCTGCTGGTATCTGTTACTTTCCTGGCATAAAGGCCTCCTTGCTAACTCTGGAGCATACTCCTAACTCTGGACATTTGATCTTGCTCTTCCTTCTGCCTGAAACACTCTGCCAATACAAATATGGCTCATTTGACCCTTTTTTAGGTCTCTAGGGTGGCTTCCCCAACTGCAATATGTAAAATGCTACTACCATCCACATTCCCCATTCTGTTCTGTTTTCTTTTTCCATAGTACTTACTGCTACTTGACACACTACATCATTTTTTATTGTATCTATTCCTCCTCTGGAGAAGGAAATGGCAACCCACTCCAGTGTTCTTGCCTGGAGAATCCCAGAGACGGGGGAGCCTGTTGGGCTTCCGTCTATAGGGTCACACAGAGTCGGACACGACTGAAGTGACTTAGCAGCAGTAGCAGCAGCATTCCTCCTCTAGAATCCAAACTCGACTAAGGGAAGGGCTTTGCTTTGTTCTCTAGTGTGACCCCAGGACCTAGGACAACAACAGCCTTATTGGAGGTGATCACTGTATATTTGTTGAGTGAATAACTACATAAATATTAAAATTATTAACACATTAAACCATCTTCCTTTATATTTCAATCACAGCATGACTAAAAATATAATTATGTAATATGCCAATGAAAGGCTTATTTTTGTCATGTGAGATTTTATTCTGAGATGGCTGATTAAACATTTCATTTCTGAAATGAAGTCTCTATCCTTGGGTCACTTATTTTCAAACAACCTTTTGGCTCTTTTGAAAGAACCTCACATAGATTATTATTTACTCTTTTTATTTTTTCATGACATTCTCAAAGATCAAGTGAAAAACACATGTCAAAGCAATTTCTCCCTGCTCTTTCTGATTAAAATCAATATTCTCCCTGCTTTTAGCATCAGTAAAAATCAACACAACAGTTTCTGTTAACTCAATAGAATGTCAAGTGATATCTTAGTGTATTGTTATGAGCAAGGATATCAACAGAGGACTACCAACAGCCTATAATCACTGCTGTTTTATTATCTACAAAATGTCATCTGTGCATATGGCATTTTACAAAACAACACAGTGAAAACAAAGCTCCTGTCTCAAGTAGCTTAGAGCTTATTTAGACAAAGAACTAAAGAAAAGAAGGCAAAACTTAAAATGAGGGCCTGCTGTTGTTGAGCAAATAGTATGATTGATCCAAGTAAGGGTAGGGTAATGAGTCTCACTCCTGCTCTGTGAATATGTAGCTTGATTCTGCTCTTTGGATCACAAACAACAGCCATAACTCTAACTGGTTTTCTTAAAACACTCCTCCTGTTGATCACAGAGAAGAGAGCTCAGGACATACCCATCAGAAAATACACTGTTAGATATGTCCAACAGCAATATAAAACCACACCCCACCAAGAGTTGCTGGCATCTTGTAATATTTTATTTTAAAAAAATTGATCTTTCCCAAGAAATCTTATACAAACTGTATTGACTTTAGCCTAATAGTGAATTTCTAAGTTTATATAATTTATATTATCTAAATTAAGGAAATTTACAATAAGGATTATTAGTAATAATCAATATTGTAAATTATTAACATTGCAGTTACTAAGAAACTACTTTACAAATATGTAAAAATGTGCATTAAGAAAATACGGTGACAAACAAAAAATTGCAAACAACCTATATGTCCAATAGAAATTATTTGAAAGGATTGGATAAATAAATCTAGCCCACACTGTACCACAGAATACTATTCAGTCATTAAAAATGTATCTTTGGGACTTCCCTGGTGGTGGATTCCCTGGTGATCGCCTTCCAATCAATGCAGGGGGTGTGGATTCCATCCCTGGTCAGGGAGCTGAGATCCCACATGACTTGCAATCAAAAAACCAAACTATAAAACAGAAACGATATTGTAACAAATTCAATAAAGATTTTAAAAATGGTCCACGTTAAAAAATATCTTTTTCAAAAAAGAGCTTTGGATCTATATTTATTATTAGAAAAACTATTTTAATTATAAGGCCACATGTATCCTATGGTCCTGTTTTGACACATGTATGTATATACATACATACTGACATTCACATCACATATAGAGACTCACTCACACTACATATGTATGAATTTTTAACCAAAGAATGTGAAAAACAGTGAAAGTGTGTGATATAGAGAGATGAGGGGCAAAAAAGCAAAAATAAAGGATAGGAAACCCCTTATAGATAAAATGGAATAAAGCATATTAAAAAAAGAGAAATCTCAATGAAGAAAGAGAAGACAGTCAAATAGGCCCACTGAAGACACCCATAGAATGGTCTGAGATACACAGGTTAAGTTGTGCCCGCAAAGATTCATACAGACAGGTGAAGGATGAAAGGATAAATACTAAAAGGTTAATAGTGGTTAAGTCTGAGTGGAGAGGTTATAAGTAATTTTCAAGCTACCTTTCTATAATACGTGATTTTTTTTACTATGAAAATTTACAGCTTTAATAATCAGAAATAGTAAAATATAAAGCTATTAACAAAAAACATTAGAACTCAAATGAAATAGATACACTTTAAACACAGAAATAAACACAACCTTCAAATTCTTAAGCACTAAAATTTTAATGAAAATATCATTTACTCTTTAAAATCCTGGAAGTTTTTGGTTTCTACTTATTTAACAACGTATCTTAGTGAGGTTAACAGAAAAGCATGCAGCCTATTCTCCACAGGCTTTTTAATTTATTCTGTAAGACCCACTGAATGCCAACAAAGAAGTTACTTCTCATTCAGAATATTATTTCCATATGAAAACAGCACATACCTATTTGTATTTCATCTCTTTAAATCTCAGGACTTCAAAGCCTTGAGGCAATTTCAACATATCTAAGTAAGAACAAAGATAATCTCCATCCCGTCATCCAAATCAGATACTGAAGGAAGTTTTTCAAGGAAAAACAGAATTCTTGATCAGAATTCTCTAGATCTCAAAAGTAGCTTTCCGTTCCGTTCTGTTCTGTTGCTCAGTCGTGTCCGACTCTTTGCGACCCCGTGGACTGTAGCCTACCAGGCTTCTCCGTCCATGGGATTCTCCAAGCAAGAATACTGGAGTGGGTTACCATTTCCTTCTCCAGGGGATCTTCCCGACCCAGGGATCGAACCCGGGTCTCCCGCATTGGAGGCAGACGCTTTAACCTCTGAGCCACCAGGGAAGCCCTTTAGACAGATCCAAATATAAAGAAAAGTTTGCAAAAGTGGCACACAATTTTTGCTTTAGAAAAGGTTAGAAAACGTCTACAATTTTAGCAAATCATAAAATAAGTCACTCTATGTGTCCAAGAGTGATGAAAATATACACTACTTTTAATTCACCAAATTATGATTTTTAATTGTTTCACCAAACTACAAGGAATTCACTAGTCTGAAAGCAAAACTAAAGATAACCTCTCTCTTTTTTTTTTTTTGGCATAAAAAGCACCAGTATATGAAGTTTTATTTCTGAGTTTAAAAATCAGTAACTTTTAATTCACTAGAGAAACTAGAAATCAATAATACAGCAAAACCTAATGATTTTCCACTTAAATTTCTTATGCATAGAAATATGGCCACATGCATTAAAATAATAATGTCAGATTTCTCAATATCAGACAAACATAATGCTTAGAAGACTATAGATTAGGTGTCTCATTTCTAACAAAACTGGGAATAAGCAGAGACTCTTGAGAGTCCCTTGGACTGCAAGGAGATCCAACCAGTCCCTTCTAAAGGAGCTCAATCCTGGGTGTTCACTGGAAGGACTGATGCTAAAGCTGAAACTCCAATACTTTGGCCACCTCATGCGACGAGTTGACTCACTGGAAAAGAGTCTGATGCTGGGAAGGATTGGGGGTGGGAGGAGAAGGGGACGACAGAGAATGAGATGGCTGGATGGCATCACCGACTCGATGGACATGAGTTTGAGTGAATTCCGGTAGTTGGTGATGGACAGGGAGGCTTGGCTTGCTGTGATTCATGGGGTCGCAAAGAGTCGGACACAACTGAGCGACTGAACTGAACTGAAAATGTTGTTATTTTAAAATATTTTCAAATACATGAGTAGAATAATTCTGAGTCACTGGAAGTTTATTAGTAAATGTTATTTACAAAAACCACAAAAATTCTCTTTAAATTCACAGTATCTCTACTGTTTCTTATAATCCCTTTTCATTTCATTCTTCCACTGATGACAAAGTGACCACTTGTTAAAGTTTAGAGATTATGTCCCTGATTCCTCCAAGGTACTCGTGTTGATCAAAGTTCTTCAGTTGCTAATGGCAGAAATCCATGAAGTTATATTAAACTTTTAAACACACATACACACATACACATTAGTTCATGTAAATAAACCATAGAAAGGGAGAACAGAGTCTATTTTTATAAACCAAAAAGAAAGCTCTCAAACACTGACAAGAAAATACTTTTCTCTTTTTTCCACTTCTCTTTGTAGGTTACTTCACTCTCTCAGATCATCTTCTCCAGATGGCTATGAATTACTAGCTAAAAGTCCTAGCTTACACCTTAACACCCTCTAACTTAGGGGGAAAATCAAATGAACAAAAAAAGGCAAAACTTCATCTTCAAACTCTAGTTAGAAACAAATCCACAGAAGTATTCTGACCAACTCAATCTGGCCAACAGTTTAAATGGAAAAGGACAGACTTCAAGGAGGAGGAGTGTTCACAGAACCTTTAAGGAAAGTCATTGTTGATAGCTGGAAAGAGTGAGGTAGTTGACGGGTTTGGTGGGACAGGAGGGGGAATACTCACACAGCATGGCGTGAAACTGCACAGCATGTTCCAGGAATAAGAGACACTCCAATGCAAGTAAGGATATGAGGTCGGTGGAAGCCTTGATGGACTACTTCTCTCAATGTGAGTAGATGTTCATTGTCCAGAGTTAACCTACTCACATCCTCATATTCTCCCTTAAGCCAGATCATAGTGAAGAGCAGAGAATTCTATTTTCTTCTAAGATGCTCTCTTACCTACATAGTATAGTGATACATCATCTTGCAGGCAATATTCCCCATAACCACACGTTCCCATAGGAATACACAAAACTGTCCACAAGGTTGAAAACCTTGTGGCTTCCTTTTCTCTGTCTCTCTCTGAGCCTCCTTCTCCATCTAGAAGTGAAGCAAGTCTGTGCATGTACCATGAAGCATGCAGCAAGAGGTCTTATTGCAGGGACAGTGTGAAAACGTGAAAAGGACTATTCCAGAAAGACATTTTAACTTTGACCTAGAAATGTGGGTTTTAAGAAATAAAAAGCCAAGAATTGATGCCTTGGATACTGAAAAGTTTATGGTTCTGCTCCATCTCTCTATAATATCCTGATTTGGAAAGCAAACTTGGTTGGTAGAGAAACTTTGGTTCAATCATAAAGAAGCCCTCGTGAAATCCCTTTGCACTCTTCACCGCCTTCCCCCACCCCACTCATTACAGGGAATGTCTATTGTTTTCCCTCTCAGAATCAATTTTCACCTCATCCTAGGAACAGCCCCTGGATTTCCTCTTAGGCAGTCACCTCTCACAGCTTAGAAATATCTGAGAAAATAAAATTGGTGCTCGGCTGGTGACTAAAAAGAAGGCATGTATGAACTGCTTTAAGGCATAATGTGAGTTTAAGTGTCAATATTCCACTGGAGAAAGATGTTAGCACACACTAACTTCTCCTTGCATTAACTGGTTACTAATGTGGCTTTTATCCCCCAAAGTTTTAGTAACTGTTATTAATAGGATAGCCCTTTAAAAATAATTCTGAGTAACTAAAATGATTTGCCCTCCAAGAAGAAATGAGGCACTACTTTCCTCTCTTTTTAATACGATCATTGCTGAGGTTAAGATGGAGACATATCCACCTACAAGAGACACATCTCTTAGGGGCCCCTCAGGCTGTTGCTCTGAAGGTAATTTTGCACACCATATTTCTAACACCACGACTTTGACCCTAGAATGACTGCAGTCATATTTTGACAATATATCTTGTTTAAGTATTCACTCTTCAACCCCAGATAATGGCTTTTTTTTTAAATGTACACCTTCTTGTCTGTAATAATGGTTAAAAAGAGAAAAGGAAAGAACATTTTCTTCTTAGCTATTCTACTCTCATTTTCCACATCTATAAGAGAACAGATGAACTGATTTATGAAGTTCCTTTGGCTCTAATAACCCAAGATTTGAAAACACACTAAGCATTTCATTTGGCAGCATGGCCAGGTAGAATGACCTCTCACTCTGCTACCATTCAAAAATAGTAAAGCTATCATTCAGAGTGTAGACGAATGGGCACAAGACAAATTGACATTGTCTCACCAGGACTTGCAGACAGAACACCGAAATCTGAGATCACAGTGTGTTAAAGAAATGAGTATCTGTGGAGCAAACGCAATAGAATTCATAGGCATGGAGTTGAGAGGTTGTTTCAGATGGGAGGGGGCTGTCATCTTCTCTATAAATGTGAAGCAGTTCTTGAAAATCCCTTTTAGCAAAAAGACATAATCATGATGACATTTCCTATGAATCCTATAATAAACATAAAGCACAACCAGCCCCTTTGCCAATGTCGTCTATTATAATATGAGTGATTTAATGAAATTTGAAGGTGACAGTAATAGTCTCACGACACACTTTAGATCAATAAAACAAAGGTGAAACAAACCAAAATATAAAGCATATGCCTGGTATTTTAAAGTTACATACTTGCAACCTATCATAGGAGTCAATTATTCTGACACATTGTATTCACGGGCAGGTAACATATGCACAAAATTAAAGGTTTCAACTTGAATCATGTGCTGCTGCTGCTGCTGCTAAGTCACTTCAGTCATGTCCGACTCTGTGCGACCCTATAGATAGCAGCCCACCGGACTCCTCTGACCCTGGGATTCTCCAGACAAGAATACTGGAGTGGGTTGCCATTTCCTTCTCCCATGTGGTAGGGACTGAATATGAGCCAGTCACTTGAGACAATATAGCAAAGACAGACTCTTCATGTCATTAATTACCTACATTTTTCAGAGGATGCAAAATATGGAGTGGATTTTCCTTCAAAATGTATCTAGAATTATACCATTTTTTTCTCTATTTCTAATGTTAATACTCTGGATAAAGCTTCCATCTTCTCCTATCTGATTAATATAAAAGCCTTTGGACACACTATTTCCACTCTGGTCCCCTGCATCTATGTTATCACACAGCCAAACTCATATTTGCATGCATGCTCAATGGCTTGGTCATATCTGACTCATTATGACCCCCATGGACTGTAACTTGCCAGGCTCCTCTGTCCATCCATGGGATGGATGTTATCCAGGCAAGAATACTGGAGTGGCTTGCCATTCCCTCCTCCAAACTCATGTTTAATGGTAACATAACTGAAGTGAAAATGAGATTTTGGTTAACTGCAGGGTCAGTGGTATTGTACAAGCACTAGAAAACATTTTTAGAACTTATTTTATTGCTTTTGAGGACAGTTAATATTTGTAGAATATATGATCATAGAAAGGGAAGAAATAATTTTTCTTTTTACTATGCTGATAAAAGTAGGGTTGCACAGACTGAGAGGATCACTAGCCGACAAGAACTGATCAAGATAAAAATGAAGAAAACATTGAGAAGGAAAAAAGAGGTGTTTCATGTGGGGAATACTCAACTCTCATGAACTAAAGAAATTTGGGACATTCAACCACAAGAAAAAAATTCCCACATGATGGATGGAAATAGAGGGGAAAAAGTCACTAATGGCTGCCTTAAAAATAGGAAGGACTGCCATGTAAAAACAGAATTAAATTTATCCTGTATGGAAGTTCCAAGATGGTGGTTTGACTCTGTATGGGCAAGACCTATTCAACAAGCACAGCACTCCAAAATTAATAGAGAATATTAACAGCTTCAAGAAATATTCACATAAAGTATGATTATAATCCACCTGAGTTACTTCTGCACCTTCTTCCTACCTGATCTCCCATCTCCAGTGCCTCTCCGACAGCCTAAGCAAACCATTCAAAATATAGAACTGCCCTATAGTCCCCTACTTAAAAGTCTTCAAAACATTCCACTGCCTTTAAAACAGAATCCAAATTCCCTCACTAAACATTTTCAACCACCTCTCTCATAGTTCTGCCTTTGTACTCTGGACTACAGACCGAATGAATGTTTCCCTGACCTCTGAAGAGAACATGCTTCAGTCATCTTCAGATTTCAGCTCTCACTAATGTCTTTATATACAACACATTAACTTCTCCTCAACATCTGGGTAAGTTCTTCTCAACCTTCAGATTGCAGCTTTGGTATCCAGCTCAAATACCCTTTTCAGATGAAACATGCTAAAGTCATCATCAGGCTCATATACACTAACAAAAGGAACAAAATCATGGTGATCTTTCGAAAACATAAACCAGAACACCCTACTCCCTGCTCAAATTCTACTGTCACTTCTGATCCCATTTAGAACAAAATCCTCCTCAGCATGATCTGCAGAGGTTGTGGTGTGACCTCTGGCTCCCTCCACCCTCAACTGCTGTCAGGGCTTCTCTCTGCTCCAGCCGTGCTGGCCTCCTTCCTGTTCCTTCAACATGTGCTGCGTGCTCCTGGCCTCATGATCTTTTCACTTGCAGCTTCCTCTACCTGGAACAAAATTTTCCCAGATATTTGCATGAGTTGGTCCCTCACTTCATGCAAAATTTGGCTCATTTGTCATTCCCCTCACCACCATCTATCAAAAACAGACTTCTCCATATTCTTTCCCTTTTTCTTTTATTATTTCATTTTATAATTGTTATCACTATCTGATGTCATATTATACATTCTTGCTTGTGTACTCTTTCTTTCCCCTGAGAGAAATAAATGTAAGCTCCGTGAGAAAAGAGACAATGTCTTGTCTTGTCTGTCCAGCACTTAGACCAGTGCAAAGAAAATACTAAGCACTCACTAAATTTTAATAATGAATGACTGAATCATCCTGTTTTTCTACATAGCATTCATGATTATCTGAAATTTAACCTACTCATTTCCTCTATTGTTTATTTACTCTGTCTCTACCTTTTAAATAGAGTATAGGTTCTATAAGCCCTAGAAGTTTATATATCTTCATCCTCGATAGAATAGGGCTGGGTAAGAAAAAACAAAATAGTGTGTGAACTTGACAAGTGAAAGTGTTAGTCACTCAGCTGTGTCGGACTCTTTGTGTCCTCATGGACATAACCCACCAGGTTCCTCTGTCCATGGAATTCTCTAGGCAAGAACACTGGAGTGGGTTGCCATTTTCTTCTCCAGGGAATCTTTCTGACCTAGAGACTGCCGCATTGCAGGCAGACTCTTTACCAACAGAGCCACCAGGGAAGCAGAATAATATCCTATATATCCTGCTTATAACCCTTGCACTTTACAAAAATGCTTATTTCATTGTCTGTATTTTCCACTAGACTGTAGGCTCAGAGAAGTCAGGATCTTATTTTCTTCACCAGTCACACCCTCAGCATTTATCATAAACGCTTGGTATAAAAATTTTCATTTTATAAGTGTATCCATGCAAAGAAGGAAAAGAGTGGAAGAAAGGACAAAAGAACCAACAGAAGGAAAGATGAAGAACTTTTTCAGAGGATTGAAAAGATTATTTAGGATCTAAAGTGATTGAACAAGATGACAATTGATGTTCCTGAGTTTTTCCCAAGGGAAGGCCTAAAGGAGCTACAAAAGAATAAATGCATAAATTAAGGCTCTAAATTAGATTCTAAGAAGCCAGCTGGAGTATAAGAATCTAAGCACTTGGCTTCCTGTCGGACATTTGTCACTAGGACACTGCTCACATTAATGTCAAAGACATACCAGTCACTTGCATCAACAACGCTCAAGTAGTTCAAATATTTTTGCTTGTGGGTCCTAGGGAAAATTCTGTTTCTTTTCCTCAAATTTAATATTTCTCCTCCTGTGTCCCCACAGCATGTGATCTTTATATACATTTTTATACTTAAAAGTTGTTCATTATCACCTTATCATAGTTCTCTACAACAAAATATAGGAATTTTAGTATTCTATGAACACAAGGCTATACATTTTCTTTGAATTAATAATTCATTAAAATTAGTATTGATGTAAAATGAACAAAATAACATATAAATTTAAAAGGTGAACACAAATATAAAAAGCATATAAATATTAAATAGAAAGTAAAATTGTAAATATGAAAAAGGGAACTTTATTGGGCCTATACATCTTAATGAGAAGGGGAAATTTACCATGTCTTGATTGGAGGACTCACTGAACGGTCCCTCTGCCTGTGTCTCTACAGGCTTTGAAGTTCCAAGGTCAAGTCTCATAATAAGATTTCTGGTGGGTGAAGGTAGGTTTTTCTTTTATAATTTGGCCAGCGAGGTTTTGTAGAAGAGGAGATCACAAAAGGAATATCCACCTCAGATAACTTCTGAGGTAAATCAGTTTTTTAAAATAGTACATGCTTGCATGCTCAGTCAGTCGTGTCTGACTCTTTGTGACCCCAGGGACTATAGCCTGCCAGGCTCCTCTGTCCATGGGATTTCCCAGCCAAGAATACTGGAGTGGGTAGCCATTCCCTTCTCCAGGGGCTCTTTCCCACCCAGGGACAGATCCGTCACCTCCTGCATCTCCTGCATTGGCAGGTGGATTCTTTACCACTAGCACCACCTGGGAAGGCAATTCTCTGGAAAATGGTTCCCCTAAAATGACCCACCAGTGTCCCCTTTAGAAAATCTTTTTGTACCCTGGTCTGAGGATAACCGGCTGGCATCACAGTGAAGCTCATCTGAAGCTCTCCTCCTCTTGTGAGCATGTCTCCCCCAGCAGTTTCCCTCACTCTCTTCACTGAAATTTAGAGCCCCTCTACTAAATTTCAGGCCAGCCTTTCCAGTCCTGGCATGGTATTCCCACTTGCACACCCATCTGATAACTCACACTCCACAAGCCCCAAGATAACATTAACCCTGTCTCAGCCTCCAAAATAGGTTACACAGTCTCATATTTTCTATTTCACACAGTGGCATCACAAATCTTCCAGAAACTCAAGCTAAAAACATTAACTCTGAACAGTGAATCTAGTAAGAATTGAGATAATTAGCTGATCTAATGAAGTTCAGACATGACACTTTCTGGGTGGTCTTGGAAGCTGGAATTACAGAAGGTATATCTCTTTCCCTTGAAGATGAATCCTAACAGATGAAATCTCAGTAGGTGGAGATAGGCTGATTCTTCTGATCATGGTCAGTAAGCCCTTCAGAATAAGCCAGGGCACCTTGGTTAAGACTGAGCCTCTTAATTTGGTTCTAGTAAATTAGAATGGGTCTTAAGCAAGAAGGATATAGTTATAACACCATCCCCTCCCAGGGGATTACAGATCTAATGTGATTGAACTAGAAGCCTTGTTTCTGGCTCTATTCAAAGACAGCTTTCCCATGTTCCTTTTCACGTCTAGAGTTAAAATACTGGTCATGAGGTGCTGAGATTAGTTGTTCAGTCATGTCCAACTCTGCAACCCTATGGACTGCAGTTGGCCAGGCTCCTCTGGCCATGGGGTTCTCCAGGCAAGAATACTGGAGTAAGTTGCATGCTCTCCTCCAGGGAATCTTCCCAACCCAGGTCTCCCACATTGCAGGCAAATTCTTTACCTTCTGAGCCACCAGGGATTCCCAAGAATATTGGAGTGGGTAGGTCTATTCCTTCTCTAGGGGATCTTCCCAACCCAGGAATCAAACTGGGGTCTCCAGCATTGCAGGTGGGTTCTTTACCAGCTGAGCTACCAGGGATTAAATACCAAGAACAGCAGCTTGCTCTCTGAGATGTTAACCATTCCTCAGTCCCAAGGTCTGGAAGAAGGTACTACAATGAACTAAGGTGGGGTTTACTTCACAGCTTCTACAGAGGAACCTGAAAGATATGTATTATATATAATCTCAACATAAGAAAAGGGAGAAGAGACACTGAAAGTAAATAGAGCCCTACTAGGTAAGCAAGTAGGATGGGAACTTGAGATATAAAAATATTTAGATACTCTGGACTAATAAAGACTAATCCATGGAAAGTATTAGTGGACAATAATTATTCGTATGTGAATATTCCCACAAAGACTGCTGAAGATGTGCGTTATACAGAGCTCCTTTCATTTTAAGAGGGAAAAAAATCAACTTAAACGAGCTGAAAAGAAAAAAACTACAGGATTTATTAATTCATGTAACTGGAGAATTCATGGGCGCATCATCCTCAGACACTGTTAGACCCCCAGGTTCATACTGCCAGCCATGTATTTCCCTCCGCATTTTCAGTTCTGCCCTCCTTGTTGGTCAGCTTCATTCTCCAGGCAACCTACCAGATTCAACCAAGGAAATAAAGGAAAATGAATGCTGGCAATTTCACATTATGACCCTTATAGCTAGTGATACATAAAGGAAGAAAGAGTCCATAACCAATCTCCAGGAGGGCATCTGACTGACCCAATTTTGGACACATGTATGTCCTTGAACCGCTCATTTTGTCAGGGGAACGAGGGAGTTTGATGGCCAGTGCTGGAGCCCATCTATCACTGTGGCTACCTGGTAAGCTCCAGAAACTCCTTAACAGTATTCCCCACAGGAAGAAGTTATATACCAAAGAGAAAAGGAAGGGGAGGGAAGCAAGCCAGAAAAATCAAGCTGTAACTATTAAAGACCCCTGTAGGAGATCCAGCCAGTCCATTCTAAAGGAGATCAGTCCCGGGTGTTCATTGGAAGGACTGATGCTAAAGCTGAAACTCCAATACTTTGGCCACCTCATGCGGAGGTGACTCACTGGAAAAGATTCTGATGCTGGGAGTGATTGGGGGCAGGAGGAGACGGGGACGACAGAGGATTAGATGGCTGGATGGCATCACCGACTCGATGGACATGAGTTTGAGTGAACTCCGGGAGTTGGTGATGACAGGGAAGCCTGGCGTGCTGTGATTCATAGGGTCGCAAAGAGTCAGACACGACTGAGCGACTGAACTGAACTGAACTGTAGGAGGATTCCGTGTTTGCTGGCTTGGTTTCTTTTCCTTCTCTGCTTTCAGAGACTGATTTTCTCCTGCCAGATTGGTTCCTCTGGATCTTGTCTTTCAAAATCAGTACATAAGAGAGAATGAGGAAAAAGAAGAGAAAAGATATAAAGTGTGCAGGGGTGTGATTTGGCAAAACTTGGAGAGAAAGAGGCACAGAGCTGAGACGGTATGAGGAAAATGGATGGGTGACAAAGGAAATATTTAAAGTATTGCTTTAGGTTATGTAATGCCTTTCATGTGGTTTAAGCAAATAAGTAAAGAGAGAGCTATTCTGAATTGTTGTTGGGTTTCTAAATCATTCCTTTGACAACTACAGTATGATTAGATCCTATTGTAGAGTGTTCTATATAGTATATATAGAATACTATATTCTATTAATGTTTACACATGTATCTCCCTTACTAGATCAAAGTTTTCCTGAAGGTTGTTATATCTTATACCATAGTGCTTTGCACACAGAAAGGACTCAGAAACATAATTGTTAATGTGTGATTTTTTTTCACTCTCAAGACACTCCAGTAAAGTAGGTCCTTCAAATTTTTAAAAATCCTAAAGATGGTGTTTCCATGGCCTCTGATTATAACCTTTTTTTAAGTACACAAGAATTCCCTTTGTGCCTTCATAAACTCATTCTAAGGCATTTTCTCTCTTCATTTAAAAATCAAGATAGTTAAGGCAATAATAATCTTTCAACATCACAGAATCAAAGTAAGTAAGGCATGGAAGAGAATTTAAAATACTGAAAGCAATTCCTTCATTTGCCAGAAGGAAACAGGATCTCTTTCTAGTTAAATTATTTGTTCACCCATATGGCTCTTTAGAGCCTAAATCAAGGATTTGAGTTCCAAAACTACAGTTTCAGGACTGTTTCTATGCATCATCTTGCCTCCTAAACATTACACCTTCTTGAAGACATGTTCAATCCTCTTCTCTTCATACTAAATAAGTATAATTACCCTGCCTTTTCAAATAGTTCCCAATTAAAAAAAAAAAGTGTGTGAATAATCTGGGGGTAGTATAAGAACACAGCTTTAGATTCTGACCAGTCTTGATTCTTTTTTTTTTTTTTGAAGTTGTATGATTTGGTGGAAGTTTGTCTATAAAATTCATGTAATCATACCTGTAGTTTACCAGATATCTACAAGGTACTGAACTGTAGGCACCAGAAAGATAAAGCAAATAACATATCATAGACCCTAAACATATATTAGGATTTTTTTCTGCCAAACCACAACCCTATCCATAGCTGAATAACATTTATGAAAAATATTGAAGCACACAGAAGTCTATGTTAGAGGTTATAATTTTAGCTCAATGAAGAAACTGCAGTTGAAAGTTGGAATATCAAGAATATCAACAATACCATTGTTCAAGTTAATAACATTTCCTAGCTAACTCACAGCCCCATAATACTAATGACATAAAATATTCCTTTAATTTTTTTTTTTTAAATCATGAGAATGTATTAGCACCAAATAAGAACAGGAGCCCAAACCACAAAGTACTCAGAGGGGTCTGAGATTTATTTAACAGACAAAGTTATTTTGTCACTGATAGCAGTAGAGATTAGAAACTAAGTAACAACTCTCTCTCAAACATTACCACCTAATTTACAATAGCGTGGCAGCAAGGAGAGCAGTCTTGTAGATGAAAAGTAATTTGATAAAATAATGGCTGCCATTTTTCTACTGCAATTGCTCTGCAACATAATTTATAGGGCCCATACTTCTCATCTTCTTGATGACAGGTAATGGAAAAAATTTCAGCAGCAAACCTTGATAGTAGGCTAAGACCATTTGGATCAGTACTTCTAACTCATTTTTAACTGTTTCCTCAATTATCTTCTTTCAACTTTTATCCCATTTCATCAGAAAGAAGGACAAAGGTTGATAATAAGAAAATCTCTGTTCAACATTGAGACTTTTAGATTAAAAATAGCTTTAAAATGATTTTGACTCTATATTGTAAAGATATTGGTTCATTTTCTACATTGAGATGATAATAAATTAATCTACAACTATCACCATGAATACTAAAAGACGCAATACAGGGTTACATATATGGCTCTTCTAAAAATGACGCTCACAATTGTTTTTGTATTTTTAGTTGACTCTGCGCCCTATGCATTTTAAGGAAGTCCTGAAGTAATTGAAAGATTATCACAAAATGTGACATTTAAGATCAAAAGTGAAATAGACCACAAGAAAGATGTAGGTGGAATATAAATTCTAAGCACCTGAGTTGAGTTGATTAAAAGCTTGAATCCTAAATTTAACTATTGAATTTCTGTAATCAAAGGATATAAATAATGAACAACTGCAGTAACTTTCACTTTTAGCCACTCACACCACCCTTTCCCTCACATTTTGTATGAATTCTAATTTATTCCATACTCTTTGCATGGATCTGGCAACCCACTCCAGTATTCTTGCCTGGAGAATCCCATGGACAGAGGAACCTGGCAGGCTACAGTCCATGGGGTCGCAAGAGTCGGACACGACTGAGTGACTTTCACTATCTTGATTTTGGGACTATGTGGGGTAAAATGATAAATAGATAAGTCAGATATTTGCTTCTTAATCTTTCCTAGTGATAGGTCAGGATGCCACATCTCCATACAAGATAACAGGGTAAAAAAAAAAGACCATTTAAAAACCAAAAGATAAAATTTTAAATTACTAAGAAATGACTAATTATATTTTATAAAGGCTTCCCAGGTGGTGCTAGTGGTAAAGAATCTGCCTGCCAATGCAGGAAACATAAGAGATTCAAGTTCGATCCCTAGGTTGGGAAGATCCTTTGGAGGACGGCAAGGCAACCCCTCCAATATGCTTGCCTGGAGAATTCCATGGACAGATGAGCCTGGTGGGCTATAGTCCATCAGGTTGCAAAGATTCGGGCATGACTGAAGTGACAGCACTCATGCATGACAGCTAAGATTATGCTATTGATATTCAGCTGTTCCTTCTAATACGTGCTAAGCATAAAATCTAACCTTTCAGAAACTGCTCCTAGAGCAAGGAAATATACTCTGCATTTAATATAGTCAAAGAAGTTTCACTATTTTTGGTACAATTGAAGGACAGCTATATAATCCGTCTAAAGAAACTATTCCAAAATATTTACATAAAAATCTACATGTTCATTCTCCCAATAAATAATCGGGAGCTTCGGTCTTCTGGGCACCATTCTGGAAGCAAGAGATTAATAGTAAAGCTGCCTTTGCTAAGTTTCCTTTCATTCCAGGGAAGAAAACAGACAAAAATAAATCTGGAATACAACAAGCAAGTGCTCTGAAGAAAAATAAAGCACCATGGAGGAGAGAAAAACATAGGTAATATTTTAAATAATTAAATCTGAGATAATACAGATTAATATTTTCTGAGTAACCAAGAAAACACCTTTACGGAGAAAATTTTGGAGCAAACTGCTGAAAGTGATTATGTAGCCAATAGAAAAACATGTCCTAAGGCCCTGAGGCAGGATATCAGAAAGGAGACCTAGGGTACAAGCCAGGATAATGCTAATTTAAAATATAATTCCACATCATTTTATATCTTTCCTCTCTCTAATCAGGTTTGGACAACAATATTTTAAAACAGAGTAAAGAGATGAGCTACCCCGTGCCCAGGGTTAAGGCGGTGGCCGAGAGGAGCTGTCCCACGTTCAGGAGGCGGTGGCTGCTTGGGCACCGGAGGGCCCAGAGGAGCTGATCCACATTCAAAGCAGGAGGCGCGGCCTTGAGGAGATACCCCTCGTCCAAGGTAAGGTACAGCGGCTGCGCCTTGCTGGAGCAACTGGGAAGAGATACTCCACGACCAAGTGGAATATAAGAATCCAGTGTTCTGGGGAGGAAGGAACAAGAAGGCGGAGGGATAAGATGGCAAGACCACTTTCTCCCCCACAAATTCATCAAAAGAACATTTGAACGCGGAGTAAAGTCCACAAAACAACTTCTGAATACTGGCAGAGGACATCAGGCTCCCAGAAAAGCAGCCCATTGTCTTCTAAAAGAGAGAGAAGAAATCCAGCTCCACCCACCAGAACACCGACACATGCTTCCCTAACCAAGGAATCCGGACAAGTCACCCGTCCAACCCCACACACAGTGAAGAAACTACGTAATAAAGAGAACTCCACAAACTGCAAGAAGAGGGAAAGGCCACCCCAAGCAAAGCAATATAAGCAAGATGAAGAGGCAGAGAAATACCCAGCAAGTAAAGGAACAAGATAATTGCCCACCAACACAAACAAAAGAAGAAGATATAGGGAATTTACCTGATAAAGAATTTCAAATTTTGATGGTGAAAATGATTCAAAATCTTGAAAGCAAAATGGAGTTACAGATAAATAACCTGGAGAAAAGGATTAAGAAGATGGAAGAAAGATTTAATAAGGACTTAGAAGAAATAAAAACGAGTCAATATACAATGAATAATGCAATAGATGAGATCAGAAACACTCTGGAGGGAACAAACAGTAGAATAACAGAGGCAGAAGACAGGATAAGCGAACTAGAAGATAGAATTGTAGAAATAAATGAAACAGAGAGAAAAAAAGAAAAACGAATTAAAAGAAATGAGGACAATATTAGAGACCTCTGGGACAATGTTAAACGCTCCAACATTCGAATCATAGGAGTCCCAGAAAAAGAAGACAAAAAGAAAGACCATGAGAGAATACTTGAGGAGATAATAGTTGAAAACTTCCCTAAAATGGGGAAAGAAATAATCACCCAAGTCCAAGAAACCCAGAGAGTCCCCAACAGGATAAACCCAAGGCGAAATACTCCAAGACACATATTAATCAAATTAACAAGGATCAAACACAAAGAACAAATATTAAAAGCAGCAAGGGAAAAGCAGCAAATAACACATAAGGGGATTCCCATAAGGATAACAGCTGATCTGTCAACAGAAACTCTTCAGGCCAGAAGGGAGTGGCAAGACATACTTAAAGTGATGAAAGAAAATACCCTACAGCCCAGATTACTATACCCAGCAAGGATCTCATTCAAATATGAAGGAGAAATCAAAAGCTTTACAGACAAGCAAAAGCTGAGGGAATTCAGCATCACCAAACCAGCTCTCCAACAAATGCTAAAGGATCTTCTATAGACAGGATACACAGAAAGAGTGTATAAACTTGAACCCAAAGCAATAAAGAAAATGGCTACGGGATTTGGAAAACTCAGCAGTGGCCACAGGACTGGAAGAGGTCAGTCTTCATTCCAATCCCAAAGAAAGGCAATGCCAAAGAATGCTCAAACTACCGCACAATTGCACTCATCTCACACGCTAGTAAAGTCATGCTCAAAATTCTCCAAGCCAGGCTTCAGCAGTATATAAACCGTGAACTCCCAGATGTTCAAGCAGGTTTTAGAAAAGGCAGAGGCACCAGAGATCAAATTGCCAACATCCGCTGGATCATGGAGAAAGCAAGAGAGTTTCAGAAAAACATCTATTTCTGCTTTATTGACTATGCCAAAGCCTTTGACTGTGTAGATCACAATAAACTGTGGAACATTCTGAAAGAGATGGGAATCCCAGACCACCTGACCTGCCTCTTGAGAAACCTGTATGCAGGTCAGGAAGCAACTGTTAGAACTGGACATGGAACAACAGACTGGTTCCAAATAGGAAAAGGTGTACGTCAAGGTTGTATATTGTCACCTTGCTTATTTAACTTATATGCAGAGTACATCATGAGGAACGCTGGGCTGGAAGAAGCACAAGCTGGAATCAAGATTGCCGGGAGAAATATCAATAACCTCAGATATGCAGATGACACTACCCTTATGGCAGAAAGTGAAGAGGAACTCAAAAGCCTCTTGATGAAAGTGAAAGAGGAGAGTGAAAAGGTTGGCTTGAAGCTCAACATTCAGAAAACAAAGATCATGGCATCTGGTCCCATCCCTTCATGGGAAATAGATGGAAAAACAGTGGAAACAGTGTCAGACTTCGTTTTTTTGGGCTCCAAAATCACTGCAGATGCTGATTGCAGCCATGAAATTAAAAGACGCTTGCTCCTTGGAAGGAAAGTTATGACCAACCTTGATAGTATATTAAAAAGCAGAGACATTACTTTGCCAACCAAGGTCCGTCTAGTCAAGGCAATGGTTTTTCCCGTGGTCATGTATGGATGTGAGAGTTGGACTGTGAAGAAGGCTGATCGCCGAAGAATCGATGCTTTTGAACTGTGGTGTTGGAGAAGACTCTTGAGAGTCCCTTATACTGCAAGGAGATCCAACCAGTCCATTCTAGAGGAGATCAATCCTGGATGTTCATTGGAGGGACTGATGCTAAAGCTGAAACTGCAATACTTTGGCCACCTCATGCGACGAGTTGACTCACTGGAAAAGACTCTGATGCTGGGAAAGGTTGGGGGCGGGAGGAGAAGGGGACGACGGAGAATGAGATGGCTGGATGGCATCACCGACTCGATGGACATGAGTTTGAGTGAACTCCGGGAGTTGGTGATGGACAGGGAGGCCTGGCGTGCTGTGATTCATGGGGTCGCGGAGAGTCGGACACGACTGAGCGACTGAACTGAACTGAACTGAACGGGATCGTACTTATCAATAATTACCTTAAACGTAAATGGGTTGAAATTTTCAAAAAGGCTAGGAAACAATTCTTATAGCCATCAATAGTTCAGTGTTGAGTTCATGAATAGTTTTTAAAGTTTGGGACAAACTGTAGTATTTGCTATTTGAAGTACTATTTGTAATTGGCATATTACGATGTAACATTGGTCTTCATTTCCATCTTAAAACGCCTAAAAATGCCTAACAGGTTTTTAGATTTTTAAATTTTAGTTGAAATGTATTTTACGATGTTACTAAACCTGCAGAAATATTGAAATATTTCAGAGAACTTATTCACTGTACATTTAATTTATTTTATTTATAAAAGTTATGAACTGTAGAAAGTTTTACTTGTTGGGTCAAATGCTTGTTGCTTCAAATGCTTGTTGCATTTGAAGTGCTAGTTACAAGAAAATCAAATACCTTCAATGTATAAATGCTATTAAGTTTTTAAAGGACTCTGGAGTATAAGTAAGTTTGTTTAAAGAAATTTAGTCTGTTCAACTTGAAAAAAATAAATAAAATTGGAAAAAAAAAAAAAAACAGAGTAAAGAAACAATAATAGTCTGAGATCAATTTCCTGGGCATAATTAGGCCAATATATAGCTTCTGAATGTTGAGAAAAAGGATTCTGATAAGCCAATTAATTATTAAGTTGCCTTTAATCATCCTTGGCAATTTTCCTAGCAACATGAAATTGCTTTGCATTGGGACTGATAATAAAACACATGCTCTTGAGTTATGCTTCTCATATGAAATACAGTTTGAGGAAATGATAATTCAGTTGTTTCTAAGCTAACAGAGTTTGAAATGTATGTCCAAAATTTGGTCCATAATTTTGAAGTAATAAAGTGACTGCATCCTGAAAGAAACATAAAAATAGAACTAATTTAAGAGTTTGACTATTAGAAGTGGGGCTCATCACTCAGGAAAGATTTTGTGTGGTTTTTCTACCATGTGATTCTCTCTTGGGGTTTTGTTCAACTTGACCTGTGAGAAATTCTAAGGGAAATGAGGCTGAACTAGCTTAACTATGGTGAAGGTGCTGACGGATGTCATGTGAAGAGAGAAACCTGTCATGTGTATATTTTACCAGAACTCTCAAGGTTTTCTGGAGAATTTATCAACAACTAAAATAGTTTTCTTTGATGGTTGGCCATCTCAAAACAAAATAAACAAACAAAAAAATTCCAGCCTAACTTCCCTACTACTTGCCAGATAATTATTTTACTGAAAAAATGCACAAATGTTTTTTCTCGGATTAACTATAGTTATTGTTGTTGTTTAATTACCCTCACCCCTCTCTCTCTTTTAATCTTGATTTTTTCCTTTGTTTCTTGACTCAGTCTACAGAGTCTCTCCAAAATTTGAGCGTACAATTTTCCTTCCAGATGACTTTGAGAATACAAAAATACCCAGCTAAATATCTCTGAATTATTCCTTGGTTAATCTTCACTGATCCTTCAAGAATCTAATGAAAGTGATTGAGTTATTCTGCAAGAATCCCCTTGTGACACATAAAGTAAGAGCTCCTGCTGATATGGAATTACAGACTTCTCTCATGCCACCCACAAAAAAACTTTAGATCCAACTATAAGTCAGACAGACACAAACTAACACTTGAAGTCATTTATAAATATTAAATATTAGCACTTCTCATTCTGCTCTTACATGAAGCCATGCAATGAGCACAGTGTCTCTACCTGTCATGAGCTTGATCTGAATGCCTGATAAAACCTGCCTCCTTACAGAATGCAATGTGTTTAAATTGTTCTATAAGCCAACGAAGCCTTTGAGTGACTTCTATTAACTTGCTTATGACATTGTCAAGATAGTTTTGCCTGCTAGTCCTAGTTTCCTATGGGATTTTGCCAAATAATATAGCCAATATTATCAGCTGTTTCCTTCTCTCTTTCTCTCTTTAGTCGCTAAGTCATGTCTGACTCTTGCGACCCCATGGATTGTAACCTGCCAGGCTCCTCTGTCCATGAGATTCTCCAGGCAAGAATACTGGAGTGGGTTGCCATTTCTTTCTCCAGGGGATCTCTTCCCAACCCAGGGATCGAACCCAGGTATCCCGCACTGCAGGCAGATTCTTTACCAACTGAGCTATGAGAAAAGTCTGTTTCTTTAACCAAGTCTAACTGTAGCATATCTACTGTTTGTTTGTTTCACATAATTAGAATCTTTCAGACAGCATCACATGCACCATATTATCAAAACCCAAGAAATTCTCCAAAGAAAGAAAAAGATCTTCACTGTACCTAGTGGACTTACCTCTCATAGCTTTACCTTTCCAGTTTATTGAGTAACCAGCTTGATAATGAGACATATAAAATTTAAATTGGAAATAATCCTTTTACATGCTCAATAACATTATTATATCTTACTGAAGTTCAATAAGCTGGCATTGAATGTACATTGGGAATATGTGCCCACAGTAAAGCTGAGATCCAATATCAATGTTAAAAATGCAGAAACCTATCTCGCTTGGCAATTTTCCTTGAAAAAGTGAGTAGTTTTTGTGCTTTCTAATGCTTAGAAAAAATTCAATTTGTTGAAATTGAGCATACGTTAAATAATTAATGTGTATGTCCTAAAAGCTATTTGTTGTAAAGCTAGTCCGGCTATTATTTAAGTCATCCTGCATAGGTATTCTGCATCGCTCAACACCTAATAAAAAATAATTGCAATAACCACAGTACTAAAGGCACTCAGCCAGGTCACTTAGCAAAGCTCAGTGTCAAGGAACTGTTTTCCATAGCTTCAACATGTGTTGTGACAACTTTCATCTGCACTATATTTCCAAGAATATCTGCATGGCAAACTGTCTTAAAAGAAAGAGATAATGTCTCCCTCTGTTCAGAGAATAGAGGTCTTTAGTGACAAGAATAATTTTAAAAGTCTCTCCCTCTGGAACAAATTTTGGCAAACTGGCTAGCACCTTCTTTATAACACTGAGACGCAGGATTCCTCAGCTATGACACAGATCCACTCTCTCTACACTATGTACCTAGATCATTCCATATCACGCCATAGGATTTAGAGGACAAAGGAAACCAGTAAGAACAGGAAGTTCAAGTTTCTTGATCTGCCCAGAAAAATAAATCCTTTGTCTCTGATCCAGGAGTCTTCTGTCTTCTACCAGCATTTTAAAACAGAGTCCGACTAACTTGTTATTCTGCAATCTGGGTGAAATCTCAGACTCTTCATGGTTCTTGATGCTAAACTAAATAAGCAAAGCCAATTGGGATAGAAAATAGCATTTAGGAACTTCTGCATGTGGCCAGACAGAGTAATGAACCAAATTTAATATCAAGCCCAAAATAACTATAACAATTTAAAAAAAAAATACAGGAATACAATGTTTTTAAGACATTTGGACATCAGGCAGTATAGAACAGTGATTTCTGAGAGAGGGGAAGTGCCTGCAAGAATTTCCAGTCTGCAAAGAGAAGAACCCAGGAAGAGCCATCAGTTCCCCTAAGTTAAGGAGATACAGTTAAGAAGCCTAAGCAATTAGAGTTTGCAAGGCAGAGAAAAGGACAGAAGGGAATGGCACAGAGAAAGAACTCCAGAGACTGGAGAGAATTCTGCTCCAGTCATCAACTGAGTACTGATCAGTGCATGTGTATGAAGAAATCACCAAAGGCAGAGAAAAGAAGCCCCCCTGGGGCTCACATAGGACAAGGAATAATTTGTGCTCCCAACAGCCAGAGTGAAAACCCCCTAAGAGATGGAGAACGTAAAAGAGTATTGTCTCAGTTCTTTTTTCTTTTTTTAAGTCACTCAGTCGTGTCCAACTCTTTGCGACCCCATGGACTGTAAAGTCCATGGAATTCTCCAGGCCAGAATACTGAAGTGGGTAGCTGCTCCCTTCTCCAGGGGACCTTACCAACCAAGGGATTGAACCCAGGTCTCCTGTATTGCAGGTGGATTCTTTACCAGCTGAGATACCAGGGAAGTGGAATAAAATTATCCCCAGACTAAATAAAGACTGCTCTGGATCCACCAACACCTCAAAAGAATCAAATTGTTTCCAAGTTACTTAGCTGCATCCCAGAACAAAATTCAAAAATATTTATATTAATAAACAAGTGACAATATTCAGCATGCAACAAGGTAACATTCACCATATCTGTATCCAATCAAAAGTCACTGTATTACATGCAAAGAAGCAGGAAAATATAACTTGTGGATGGTGGAGGGAGATATCCAAGAGATTCTTTCTATTCAACATATGATTCACAGATCAGGAGCATCTGTGTCACCTGGGAGCTTGTTAGAAATGCAAAAATTCGTAGGCCCCACCTCAGCTCCACTGAATCAGAATCTACATTTCAATAGGATCCCTCAGGAGAGTAAATGCACAGGAAAATTTGAGAGTCACAGAATTAAAACTCAGAAGTCAAGGGAGTAACTCTAAAGACTGACTTGAAGAAATGTTTGCTCAGAGACTTATATAAAGAACATAGATGTGGAAAGTAATATTTATTAAGCATATTCTAGATTCCAGGTATTTTATTTTCTAAATATATAACAAAGTAATATATGCATTTGTGAATAAAAATAAAATTCTATAATAGGTGTTTTAAATGGAAAGTAGTATTCCCCAATCCACCTTTTCCAGTCTGAACTCTGGCTTTCAAAAGGTGATCACTTATAACTATTTTGTTTCAGCTCTTCTAGTAGTTAGTTCTTTAATATTTAAAAATATGCTTACATTAAAATCTCTTGATCTGTCAAATCTGACTCTGTTATAAAATATAAAGCAGCTTATTAATACTATTTCTATTTCTTTTTTCTAGCCTCTCCTTATTTTTAACAGTTATTATAAATTTTTACTATAACTTTACATTTCTACTGGATAACTATGTAATTTTAAATCATTAATATATGTATATATAATATTTATTTTTTTCTTAAGTAATGGCATCCTTTGATGGCAGTAATACAATTATTGGACTAAGAAACCACAGGAGAAGGGGACTTCCCTGGTTAAGAATCAGCCTTCCAATGCAGGGGACATGGGTTCGATCCCTGGTCTGGGAACTAAGATCTGCCATGTTGCAGGGCAACTAAGCCCACATACTCTGGAGCCTAGGGCTCCACAACTAGAGAGAAACCCACGTGCCTCAACAAAGATCCTGAGTGCTGCAGCTAAGACCAAATAAATAAATAAAAGACCACAAGAGAAAGAGCAGGTGACATTTCTGGAAGACAGACGTGGAGTACAGAAAGAGGGTGGAACAGAGTTATACAGTGACAATCACTGTAAAAATACAGTACATTATATAGATATCTGCACCATCAATTTTCAACTCCAAAATAGTACTTACATCTTCATTACAATCTTCATTAGGGAAGAATTTTTCTTTAAAACCTTGGCTGGATGGCAAATTAAAATTTGGGGTGAATTCACAGTCCCATTAGCTTCTTAGGCTGAATATTTCAAGAGAAGGGTTCCAGCTTCACCACAAATTTCCGTTTTAAAAAAGTATTGAGCTTTGCTTTTACAAAAGAAGATTCTCAAAGGAAGGGGGAAACACCCAACCACAGCACACTGTGTATTCTTATTTTATAAGCACTAAGGGCTGCAGCCCGCTGCTTCAAGGCTGACACTGGCAGCTGAAGAAAAATATCGCTAATTACGGTTTTTAAAACAAAATGAAAAAGACAGAGAGACAACCTGATCATGGTGCACTGACCTTTGGAGGCTCTCAGTCCGCCCTTGCTTCTGGTGATGGTTATAAACAATTCATATGTTTCAAAGAAAGTACTACTTTAAAAAAGAGCGGGGAGGAGGGAGGAAAGAAAGAGAGAAAGAAAAGAAAGGGGAAAAAGAACACCCAAACTTCTTCCCCGCAAGTTTCCAATTCTGCAAGAGGCCCTTACATATTGCACTGGGAAGATGGGGTGCAGGGAGACGCTCGAGTCCGGCTTAACACGACTGGCAAAAGGGGGAGGTCATGGGGGCAAAGCCTTTAAAAACATCTTTCAGGGACGCAGTGTCTGGCTCACCCTCGCGGGATGAACTGTTTCCAGCAAATGGGCTTCCAGAGCCCGAGAGGGTCTTGGGGGCCAGTTTCGGGAAAGAGCTGGCCCGGGTACATGGCTAACCCGGGGCTGGCAGGGGCGCCCTCTGGTGGCGGGTCGCCCGTGGCGGCGCAGGGCCCACAGGGGCCTTGGGCCTGGGCCCGTTGTATTCTTCCACCTGTGACCTTGGCCTCGCACCCCTTCGCACTGGCCTCCCCAGTTCGGGCTACTGGAGGCCCGACTTACGGAAAATTAGGACTCCTCGGCCTTGTCGGCTGAGCTCTTGCTCAGGCCCTTGGTCCAGGCGTCCACGTGAGCAGTCTCTGGCACTGGCTAAGTACACTCGTGCCTGCTTTGCCACCTGCGTTGGGAGTCCCGGGTCCTCGAGGCCGACGCCGGCCAGGACGCTGCCCCGCCCACTCCGCTGCTCTGGTCCCGGTCGCCGCACGCGCGGCTCGAAGCGGGCAGCAGCAAGTCCATGCCGAGGTCCGGCCCGGTGTGCCGCCCGCAAAGCCTCTCAGACGTTCGGGATAGTATCTGCTTCAGCCCCTCAAAGTATAAGAATATTAATGGTTTTCTCCCCTCGGTACCATGTCACTCTTTAGTACCAATATCTGAAAATTCTGCCTGTACCCGGAACTTCATAAAATCAAACAGTTCTCTCAACTGCTTCTTCAACCCCTCTCTCTGCAAAAGAAGCACAGTTCATCTCTGGGAGTGCATGCCAGTTTACTCATGGACTGGAAAATTCAGGTAACCCCTCGGTGAGCCTGCCCTTGTCATTCATACTCTGTGAAGACAAAAGATGACAGTTTTAGTCCCTGGAAGGAGAACTTGATACCAATCTCTCCTTCCTGCCCTACCTCTGACAAACCCTCCATCTCTCCCGGACGTGTGTGTGTATATATATATATATATATATATTCCATTAGTTATCAATAGATGTCAGTAGATACTGTTAATTCCTATGTGACTTAAATGGGACTCCTTTATGAATTAACTCAAATCCTATGAGATCTAAATGGTACTATTAGCAGAATTATATAGATATTTAAAACACAGTTGTGAATATTATATGCATATATATGTTTTATTTATGTGCAAAAACTTATAAAAGTATACATATAAAACAAATATATAAAAGCATCTCATGTTTAAGTTACCATGAAAATGAGCATTTACTATGTTCTTTCCATTTTTTCCATGTAATGTTATGTGGTTCCTCAACATAGCTTTTGGTATTTGCTTCAAAGTGTGGATAAATACTTAACCTCATTTTTATATTTAAAGAAAACTATCGTAAGATGTCTTTCTTAAAGCTTTTTAGTTCAAAACTTGAAATTCCATCCTAAAACCCAAATTACACTCCTCTGCAGAAGTCAGAATCTGTAAGAAGCATGTCATGCTCACCAATGACAGCAGTAAAACAGGGGAAGCCTGTCATGCCAAGACAATGCAACAAGCCCTGCTAGAATCTGCCACAACCTGTGGAAAGGGAGAATAATACATCATATGATAAAATGGAAATGTTATCTGACTCCTTTTTAAGTCTTTACACAATCATCTATTCTGTTTCTACAATTAAAGAGCAGACCATGGTGCCAATTTTATATAATATTACTATAAAGAGACAGAAATGTGTGATAATCACCACCCTGAATTTGGCAGATAAAAAAGTGGTAGCTCCCCTTCCCCCCAGAAAATAACAATTTACATTATTTTTTTATGCTCAAAGAAAAACTCATGGATTTTTTTAATGCCTGGTCAGTTTTCTATATCAACTTGACTTGCAAGGGTAAACTTCCTTCATGGCTTGAATTAGTTCTCATCCCCAGTATTGAATCTCTTCTAAGTGTTTTTCTGTGTTAGGCTATAATTGTAACCATTTCTGTGCTCCTGGATTATCAGTCTTGATATGAAATTTGTGCTGGATAGAGATAATGCTCTCTATCTTTTTCCACATGGGCAGTTCAGTTCCTTCCTTAAACAGAAGGATAATTAAAGGAAAGGAAACACGAAAAAAACACGTGCCGGCCAAGGACCTCCTTACTAAAGAGAATCAGGCCATATTAAGAACACATCAGCTAACTGTAATTTAGAATAGCTTTCTAAGGAGGCACAGAAATACAAAGCCTCTTTTCCAGCGGTTACAGACTGAATATAGATTCTGTCCAGATAATTTGGAAATGTATAATTTGGAAAATGATCTGTCTAAAATGAGTTAACTGCTCAGCACAATACAGTACCACTCCTGGAAACGTATTCCAAATGACTGGCATCGTTTGCACCAAAAACTAAGGGAATGCACTTAACGTCATATGCAGATACAAACCATAGAAGTTTACAAGCCTGTAAAACTACCCCCCCCCAAAAAAAAGTATTAACCATGCATGGACAAAAATATTGTTTATGGTAGTCAAGTGACTTACTCACTCTCCATCCACATCAGCAAACTCAAGAAGAATGCCTGTTTTTCTTAACATTTGAAGAGAAAATCAGACATATTTCAGTAGCCAAAATACTTGTCTCCTTTGGGTCTCAAGAGCCACCATTAAAAGTGACACTAATTGGTGTCATCGCTGACAGCACAGAGTGATGGGTGCAGGCTCTGCAAAAGAAGCACAGTTCATCTCTGGGAGTGCATGGCAGCTTACTCACGGACTGGAAAATTCAGGTAACCCCTTGGTGAGCCTGCCCTTGTCATTCATACTCTGTGAAGACAAAAGATGACAGGAATTTTGATCCAGCATTTCCTCCAAACACAGTTTACTCTCTGCACAGTGCCTCCCTTCCCAAGCTGAACTGAGGAGTAGGAATTCAAAGGCAATGAAAGCCTGACTCTGATCAGTGATGCATGCATGGAAGATGCTGAGGGGCCCAGGGCGGTACTCAGCTGCATGTAGGTGTTATGAGAGGAGCCGAAGACTGTGATGCTGATGAAACCGTACAACAGAATGCATTTTTCAACCCAAAGAAGCACCGCACACCTGAGTAATAGGAATCTTCTTGGGTTCCACCATTGTTCACTTATAGTGTACGTGGAAAACTCATTCTACGACTAATTCTGGGTTTTGTTTTTAATTTTTATTTAGTTCGTTAGTTGGGGCTATGCCAGGCCTTCATTGTTGCTTGGGCTTTCCTCTAGTTGCGGCAAGTGGGGATCACTGTCTCATTGCAGTGCCCGGGCTTCTCATTGTGGTGGCTTCTCTTGTTGTACAGCACAGGCTCTAGGGCACCCAGGCTTCAGTAGTTGTGGCACATGGGCTCATGAGTTGTAGTTCCCGGGCTCTGGAGCACTGGCTCAGTAGTTATGCTGCATGTGCTTAGTTGCTCCACGGCATATGAGATCTCTCTGGACCAGGGATAGAACCCATGTCTCCTGCATTGGCAGGCAGATTCTTTACCACTGGGAAGCCCTAATTCTGTTTTATTTATATCCTTCATTCTGTTCTTACATGGCATCTGACTTCTGCCTAACATAGCCCTCTTATTCTATACCTATGTAACTGCAGTTGAACTGTAACAGTATATCAGAAAATCTGCATTATAAATCCAAATGTACATAGACTTTATATTTCCTATTAGCAAGAAACAAACAAACAAAAAAAAACCCTTTCCTGTTAGGGCATGATCCAGAATGTTCATCTTGAAACAATTTATATACAGATAATTAAGGTAGCCAAAGAAATGCCCTCTAAAAAGTCATCCATGTACAAATCAGATTTTTGAATTAGGGAAAAGAAAGGAGAATAATTTCAAAATCAAATATTGAGCAGTTACTGAAAAAAAAAATAAAGATACATGAAAGGATCCATCAGTTCAGTTCGATTTAGTTGCTCAGTCATGTCCAACTCTTTGAGAACCCAATGGACTGTGGCACATTAGGCTTCCCTGTCCATCACCAACTCCTGGAGCTTACTCAAACTCATGTCCATTGAGTCGATGATGCCATCCAACCATCTCATCCTCTGTCGTCCCCTTCTCCTCCCATCTTCAATCTTTCCCATCACCAGGGTCTTTTCAAATGAGTCAGTTCTTCGCATCAGGTGGTCCAAGTATTGGAGTTTCAGCTTCAACATCAGTCCTTCAAAGAAGGGGTCTATAATGAATGAATAAATATAGGATCCCTTGAAGAGAAAGAATGCAAATCTGCATATTTGCTCTTTTGTTTTATCTTGAGCCATAGAATAGCATAGATTTTACAAGTCATTTTAGAAGTCATTCTGTTCATCCTAATGCCTCTCTGTATAAGACGGCATATGAGGGGAATGAGATTCTGTTTATAATACTAGAATTTATCATATGTTTCCCATTTACTGCACAAGTTTTGGAAAGTTGGAACTTATGTCCCCATTAGCAAAATCATATCATTAATGAAGGGTACAGGAGTGGGGAATAACAGAACAAGTTCTACTTCTCCAAAAATAACAGCCATCTAACCAAATTTAGAGGAGAATTTCATTTTCAGGTTGTCAGGTATAGGTTCATGCTGAATCCAAAGTTGCAGAGAGAAGGTCATATTGAATCTGTAGTTCTTAAACTCACCCACTCAGAGTACACTCAGAGTAGAAGTTATACCAACATATGAGACCATCATCCAGGTAAAATAAAGTAACTCTACAGTCAGGAATGCCTCAAAGCACCAAATTAATGATAAAAACAACACACAGTAGAATTATATATTGAAAATATTCATCAAAAAATGAAAAATGATTGGAAAGAAATATATCTGACACTCAACATGTGTGAAGAATAAAAATGACTTTTCAACTATAGTTAGCTGGATTAGAAATTTCATATTACTCAGTTGTAGATGAAAATCAATAGTATTATATTACTTTAGCATAGCAGCATCCAAAACAAAGAGAGCTGGCATTCTCTATGAACTTCTTGGGCAAAAATGAGGAAGATGTAGAAAGTGAGCTGTTAAGTGCCTTTTACTAAATTCTTCTTTGGTATCCCAAACAGCCCCTTATACATCATTTAGTAGATCCTTGCTGAGTCCTTAGAAGGGCATAAAAATCTCTACGAAGCAAGCTAAAGTGATTTCCCTCAGGCAAGGAAAATTACAAATTCTAAGGTTCAGGTCAAATCTTAGTGATCAGAATTCAACCTCTTATTTTTCTGATGGAAAAATTTAGGTCTAAAGTGGTAAAGGATTTTCCCCCAAGGAAAATTCAGTCAGTCAACTAGAAATGTCCAGTCTCTTCAAGGAGTCAGTTTCCTTTGCTGTCACTGTATGTCAGGACTCTGCAAGACACTGCCAGATACAAAGGTAGTATCCTTGCCTTCATGCAAGTGACAGCACTTGCAGAATGTAGAATATTTAAAATAGCTCCTATAGATTGAATTGTGCCCCTTCAAATTTCATATGTGGGGCCCTAATTCCCAATACAAGATCCTGGAGATAAAATCTTCAGGGGGCAATTAAGGTTAAATGAGGTCATAAGGGTGGGACTGTGACCTTTTGAAAAGCAGACAGATCCCTGCCTCTGCTCTCTTCTTGTCGTGTGACAATACAGCAGAACGTCTGCAAACCAGGAAGAGAGAACTTACTAGAAACTGAATCCTGCCAGAACCTCAATCTTGGACTTCCCAGCCTTCAGAACTTTGAGGGGGAAAAGGCTTTGTTTAAGCCACCTAGTCTATGGTATTTGTAGTGGCAGTCCAAAGTGACAAAGCCAACAGCAACAACAATGTGCAGTGCAAGAGTGGATGCTGCTAAGTCACCTCAGTCGTGTCCAACTCTGTGCGACCCCATAGACGGCAGCCCACCAGGCTCCCCTGTCCCTGGGATTCTCCAGGCAAGAACACTGGAGTGGGTTGTCATTTCTTTCTCCAATGCATGAAAATGAAGTCGTTCAGTCGTGTCCAACTCTTCGCGACTGCATGGACTGCAGCCTACCAGGCTCCTCCGCCCATGGGATTTTCTAGGCAAGAGTACTGGAGTGGGTTGCCATTGCCTTCTCTGATGTATATTCTAAAGGGGTTTTAAAAAATTTAATGGGGAAGGCAAGAATATTCAATGAAGAAAAGACAATCTCTTTAACAAGTGGTGCTGGGAAAACTGGTCAACCACTTGTAAAAGAGTGAAACTAGGGTGACGGGAAGATGGCGGAGGAATAGGACGGGGTGGCCACTTTCCCCCCAACAAAATCAACAAAAGAACATTTGAACACTGAGTTCAGTTCAGTTCAGTTCAGTCGCTCAGTCGTGTCCGACTCTCCGTGACCCCATGAATCACAGCATGCCAGGCCTCCCTGTCCATCACCAACTCCTGGAGTTCACTCAAACTCATGTCCAGAGTCGGTGATGCCATCCAGCCATCTCATTCTCCGTCGTCCCCTTCTCCTCCCGCCCCCAACCTTTCCCAACATCAGAGTCTTTTCCAGTGAGTCAACTCATCGCATGAGGTGGCCAAAGTATTGCAGTTTCTGAACACTGAGTAAATCCCACAAAAAAACTTCTGAATACCGGCAGAGGACATCAGGCACTCAGAAAAGCAGCCCACAGTCGTCGAAAGGAGGTAGGAAATAGATAAAAAGATAAAAAGAGCGACAAAGAGGGAGGGGCGGAGCTCCCTCCCGGGAAGGGAGGCTTAAAAAAAAAAAAGAGAGAGAGAAGTTTCCAAACACCTGGAAACACTGGCGAGTGGAACCTCAGAGGGCCGCATAACTGGGAGACAAAAGACATAAATAATTAACACTCACTGACTAAGTGCCCAGAGGAAACTCTCAGCGGAGAAGCAGCGCAGACGCCCGCGCCCCTCACTAGCAGGCGGGGGCTGGGCAGGGAGGCACCGGCAGCAGCGCTTAGAGGGAGAACCGGCTGTGCGCTTAGAGGGAGAAATGGCAGCTGTGCGCTTAGAGGGAGAACTGGCGGCTGCGCTTAGAGGGAGAACCGGGCTTGGGCGCCCCAGGGCAGACTGGGGGCTCAAACTTGGGATACCAGAGCAGAGGTTGCAGCTGAAGGGCGAGAGGGCTGGAAAAAGCCTGTGAAAAAGCCCCAACCCAGCCCCGCCCACAGAACCGGCGCCGAGCAGAGCGAGCCGGCAGCGGGCGGCCCATCCCCCAGCCTCCGCCTACGCGGGCGGGGAGGGGAGCCAGCGCTGGGGCGGGGGCAGCTGCGGCCCGAGAGAGGCTTCCCGTGCCAAGCTGCAGGCAGGCATCCTTGCTGGCCAGGGCTTCTTGGGTTCGGGCCGGTCGATATCCGCCTGAGAAACTGCGCCGGTTTTACCCCCAGAAAACCAAGCGGCAGGGACCGGGAAGGCGATAAGTCACAGCGACCACGCTCGCCAAATGCCTGGTCACCTGAGCTGCTAGGACCAGGGAAGGCACAAAACGCAGGCCCAGACAAGTCTGCGCCTTTGTCGAGTACCCGAGGACCTGAACCTGAGCCGCTCAGACCTGGGAAGTGCATGCAACCCAGCGCCACCTGCGGACAGCTTGCAGCAGAGCAAACTAAAGCCTAAGCAGCATAAACAGGGAAAGCACACACACTTCGAGCGGGAGCATTCCAGTGTAGCCGAGACACCGCGAGCACTCCCCACAGACGCCAGGGATATTTGTTAGCTGTTCCTCCCTCCCTACAGCAGGACTGAATAGGAGAGCTGGGGAGAAAAAAAAAAGAAGTGTCCACCACCGCATCCTGGTGTCAGGACGGGAATTAGACCCTGAGGAGACCAGAAAACAGAAGAGGGAGAAGCCTTGAGCCTCCTACAAGAATAAGACTGAACACCAGAGGCAGAGGCTTAAGGCCAAATCCTAAGAACACCAGAGATCTACGGTTCCAGAGAAGATTAATGGATAGGTATTCATCTAAGCCCTCCATACATACACTGAAACCAGGCACCACCCAAGGGTCAACAAGTTTCAGTGAAAGACATACTACGCAAGCTATCCAGCAACACAGGAGAATAGCACTGAGCTTCAATATACAGGCTGCCCAAAGCCACCCCAAACTCACTGACATCTCAAACTCATTACTGGACACTTGATTGCACTCCAGAGAGAAGAAATCCAGCTCCACCCACCAGAACATCAACACAAGCTTCCCTAACCAGGGAACCTTGACAAGTCACCCATCCAACCCCACACACAACGAGGTAACTACATAATAAAGAGAACTCCACAGACTGTCAGAAGACGGGAAGGCCACCCCGGACACAGCAATATAAGCAAGATGAAGAGGCAGAGAAATACCCAACAAGTAAAGGAACAGGATAAATGCCCACCAACACAAACAAAAGAGGAAGATATAGGGAACCTACCCGATAAAGAATTTCGAATTTTAATTGTGAAAATGATTCAAAATCTGGAAAGCAAAATGGAGTTACAGATAAATAAACTGGAGAAAAGGATTGAGAAGATGGAAGAAATGTTCAATAAGGAATTAGAGGAAATAAAAAAGAGTCAATATACAATGAATAATACAATAGATGAGATCAGAAACACTCTCGAGGGCACAAACAGTAGAATAACGGAGGCAGAAGACAGGATAAGCGAGCTAGAAGATAGAATTTTAGAAAAAAATGAAACAGAGTCGGAAAAAGAAAAAAGAATAAAAAAAAATGAGGACAATATTAGAGACATATGGGACAATAATAAACGCCCCAACATTCGAATCATAGGTGTCCCAGAAGAAGATGACAAAAAGAAAGACCATGAAAGAATACTTGAGGAGATAATAGTTGAAAATTTCCCTAAAATGGGGAAGGAAATAATCACCCAAGTCCAAGGAACACAGAGAGTCCCTAACAGGATAAACCCAAGGCGAAATACCCCAAGGTACATATTAATCAAATTAACAAAGATCAAACACAAAGGAAAAATATTAAAAGCAGCAAGGGAAAAACAACAAATAATGCACAAGGGGATTCCCATAAGGATAACAGCTGATCTTTCAACAGAAACTCTACAGGCCAGGAGGGAATGGCAAGACATACTTAAAGTGATGAAAGAAAATAACCTACAGCCCAGATTACTGTACTCAGCAAGGATCTCATTCAAATATGAAGGAGAAATCAAAACTTTACAGACAAGCAAAAGCTGAGAAAATTCAGCATCACCAAACCAGCTCTCCAACAAATACTAAAGGATCTTCTCTAGACTGGAAACACAGAAAGGGTATATAAACTTGAACCCAAAACAATAATGAAAATGGCAACGGCCTCATACTTATCAATAATCACCTTAAACGTAAATGGGTTGAATGCCCCAACCAAAAGACAAAGGCTGGCTGAATGGATACAAAAACAAGACCCCCATATATGTTGTCTACAAGAGACCCACCTCAAATCGAGGGACACATACAGACTGAAAGTGAAGGGCTGGAAAAAGATATTCCACGCAAATACCGACCAAAAGAAAGCAGGAGTAGCAATACTCATATCAGATAAAATTGATTTTAAAACAAAGGCTGTGCAAAGAGACAAAGAAGGAAACTACATAATGATCAAAGGATCAATCCAAGAAGAAGATACAACAATTATAAATATTTATGCACCCAACATAGGAGCACCACAATATGTAAGACAATTACTAACAAGTATGAAAGGGGAAATTAACAACACAATAATAGTGGGAAATTTTAATACCCCACTTACATCTATGGATAGATCAACTAAACAGAAAATTAACAAGGAAACACAAACTTTAAATGATACAATAGACCAGTTAGACCTAATAGATATCTATAGGACATTTCACCCCAAAACAATGAATTTCACCTTTTTCTCAAGCGCACACGGAACCTTTTCCAGGATAGATCACATCCTCGGCCATAAATCTAGCCTTGGTAAATTCAAAAAAATTGAAATCATTCCAAGCATCTTTTCTGACCACAATGCAGTAAGATTAGATCTCAATTACGGGAGAAAAACTATTAAAAATGCCAACATATGGAGGCTGAACAACACGCTGCTGAATAATGAACAAATCATAGAAGAAATCAAAAGAGAAATTAAAATATGCAGAGAAATGAATGAAAATGAAAACACAGCAACCCAAAACCTCTGGGACACTGTAAAAGCAGTGCTAAGGGGCAAGTTCATAGCAATACAGGCACACCTCAAGAAACAAGAAAAGAGTCAACTAAATAACCTAACTCTAGAGTTAGGTTATTTAGTTGACTCTTTTCTTGTTTCTTGAGGTGTGCCTGATGGACAGGGAGGCCTGGCGTGCTGTGATTCATGGGGTCGCGGAGAGTCGGACACGACTGAGCGACTGAACTGAACTGAACTGAACATCTAAAGAAACTAGAAAAGGAAGAAATGGAGAACCCCAGGGCTAGCAGAAGGAAAGAAATCATAAAAATTAGGGCAGAGATAAATGCAAAAGAAACAAAAGAGACCATAGCAAAAATCAACAAAGCCAAAAGCTGGTTCTTTGAGAAGGTAAATAAAATTGACAAACCACTAGCCAGACTCATCAAGAAACAAAGGGAGAAGAACCAAATCAATAAAATTAGAAATGAAAATGGAGAGATCACAACTGACAACACAGAAATACAAAGGATTATTAGAGAATACTATCAGCAATTATATGGCAATAAAATGAATAACTTGGAAGAAATGGACAAATTCCTAGAAAAGTACACCTAGCCAAAACTGAACCAGGAAGAAATAGAAAATCTGAACAGACCCATCACAAGCACGGAAATAGAGGAAGTAATCGGAAAGCTTCCAGCAAACAAAAGCCCAGGTCCAGATGGCTTCACAGCTGAATTCTACCAAAAATTTAGAGAAGAGCTAACACCTATTCTACTCAAACTCTTCCAGAAAATTGCTGAGGAAGGGAAACTTCCAAACTCATTCTATGAGGCCACCATCACCCTAATCCCAAAACCTGGTAAAGACCCCACAAAAAAAGAAAACTACAGGCCAATATCACTGATGAACATAGATGCAAAAATCCTTAACAAAATTCTAGCAATCAGAATCCAACAACATATTAAGAAGATCATACATCATGACCAAGTGGGCTTTATCCCAGAAATGCAAGGATTCTTCAATATCCGCAAATCAATCAACATAATACACCACATTAACAAACTGAAAAATAAAAATCATATGATTATCTCAATAGATGCAGAGAAAGCCTTTGACAAAATACAACATCCATTTATGATAAAAACTCTCCAGAAAGTGGGAATAGAAGGGACATATCTCAACATAATAAAAGCTATATACGACAAACCCACAGCAAACATTATCCTCAATGGTGAAAAACTGAAAGCATTTCCCCTAAAGTCAGGAACAAGACAAGGGTGCCCACTCTCACCACTACTATTCAACATAGTTCTGGAAGTTTTGGCTACAGCAATCAGAGCAGAAAAAGACATAAAAGGAATACAAATTGGAAAAGAAGAAGTAAAACTTTCACTGTTCGCTGATGACATGATCCTCTACACAGAAAACCCTAAAGACTCTACCAGAAAACTACTAGAGCTAATCAATGAATACAGTAAAGTTGCAGGATATAAAATCAACACACAGAAATCCCTTGCATTCCTGTACACTAATAATGAGAAAATAGAGAAATTAAGGAAACTATTCCATTCACTGTTGCAACGAAAAGAATTAAATACTTAGGAATATATCTACCTAAGGAAACAAAAGACTTGTACATAGAAAACTATAAAACACTAGTGAAAGTAATCAAAGAGGACACTAATAGATGGAGAAATATACCGTGTTCGTGGATTGGAAGAATAAATATTGTAAAAATGAGTATACTACCCAAAGTAATTTATACATTCAATGCAATCCCTATCAAGCTACCAACGATATTTTTCACAGAACTAGAACAAATAATCTCACAATTTGTATGGAAATACAAAAAACCTCAAATAGCCAAAGCAATCTTGGAGAAGAAAAATGGAACTGGAGGAATTAACCTACCAGACTTCAGGCTCTACTACAAAGCCACAGTCATCAAGACAGTATGGTACTGGCATAAAGACAGAAATATAGATCAATGGAACAAAATAGAAAGCCCAGAGATAAATCCACGCACCTATGGATACCTTATCTTCAACAAAGGAGGCAAGAATATAAAATGGAGAAAAGACAGTCTCTTTAACAAGTGGTGCTGGGAAAACTGGTCAGCCACTTGTAAAAGAATGAAATTAGAACACTTCCTAACACCATACACCAAAATAAACTCAAAATGGATTAGAGAGCTAAATGTAAGACCAGATACTACAAAACTCCTAGAGGAGAACGTAGGCAAAACACTCTCTGACATAAATCACAGCAGGATCCTCCAAGACCCACCTCCCAGAATATTGGAAATAAAAGCAAAAATAAACAAATGGGACCTAATTAAAATCAAAAGCTTCTGCACAGCAAAAGAAACTCTAAGCAAGGTGAAAAGACAGCCTGCAGAATGGGAGAAAATAATAGCAAATGAAGCAACTGATAAAGGATTAATCTCTAAAATATACAAGCAGCTCCTGCAGCTCAATTCCAGAAAACTAAGTGACCCAATCAAAAAATGGGCCAAAGAACTAAACAGACATTTCTCCAAAGAAGACATAAAGATGGCTAACAAACGCATGAAAAAATGCTCAACATCCCTCATAATCAGAGAAATGCAAATCAAAACCACAATGAGATACCATTACACACCAGTCAGAATGGCTGCTATCCAAAAGTCTACATGCAATAAATGCTGGAGAGGGTGTGGAGAGAAGGGAACCCTCTTACACTGTTGGTGGGAATGCAAACTAGTACAGCCACTATGGAGAACAGTGTGGAGATTCCTCACAAACCTGGAAATAGAACTGCCATATGATCCAGGAATCGCACTCCTGGGCATACACACCAAGGAAACCAGAATTGAAAGAGACACATGAGCTTTACAGACAAGCAAAAGCTGAGGGAATTCAGCATCACCAAACCAGCTCTCCAACAAATGCTAAAGGATCTTCTATAGACAGGATACACAGAAAGAGTGTATAAACTTGAACCCAAAGCAATAAAGAAAATGGCTACGGGATCGTACTTATCAATAATTACCTTAAACGTAAATGGGTTGAAATTTTCAAAAAGGCTAGGAAACAATTCTCATAGCCATCAATAGTTCAGTGTTGAGTTCATGAATAGTTTTTAAAGTTTGGGACAAACTGTAGTATTTGCTATTTGAAGTACTATTTGTAATTGGCATATTACGATGTAACATTGGTCTTCATTTCCATCTTAAAACGCCTAAAAATGCCTAACAGGTTTTTAGATTTGTGAATTTTAGTTGAAATGTATTTTACGATGTTACTAAACCTGCAGAAATATTGAAATATTTCAGAGAACTTATTCACTGTACATTTAATTTATTTTGTTTATAAAAGTTATGAGCTGTAGAAAGTTTTACTTGTTGGGTCAAATGCTTGTTGCTTCAAATGCTTGTTGCATTTGAAGTGCTCGTCACAAGAAAATCAAATACCTTCAATGTATAAATGCTATTAAGTTTTTAAAGGACTCTGGAGTATAAGTAAGTTTGTTTAAAGAAATTTAGTCTGTTCAACTTGAAAAAAATAAATAAATAAAATTGGAAAAAAATAAAATAAATTAAATAAATAAATAAAAGTATTTAAAAAAAAAAAAAGAGAGAGACACATGTACTCCAATGTTCATTGCAGCACTGTTTATAATAGCCAGGACATGGAAGCAACCTAGATGTCCATCTGCAGATGAATGGATAAGAAAGCTTTGGTACATATACACAATGGAGTATTTTTCAGCCATCAAAAAGAATGCATTTGAATCAGTTTTAATGAGGTGAAATTGGAGCCAATTATACAGAGTGAAGTAAGCCAGAAAGAAAAACATCAATACAGTATACTAACGCATATATATGGAATTTAGAAAGATGGTAACCTGAACCCTGTATACGAGACTGCAAAAGAGACATAGGCATATAGAACAGTCTTTGGGACTCTGTGGGAGAGGGTGAAGGTGGGATGATTGAGGAGAACGGCATTGTAGCACGTATATTATCATAAGTGACCAGTCCAGGTTCGACGCATGATACAGGATGCTTGGGGCTGGTGCACGGGGATGACATGGAGGGAGGATATGGGGAGGAAGGAGGTGGGAGGGGGCTTTGGGAAGGAGACCACATGTACACCCAGGGCGGATTCATGTCAATGTATGGCAAAACCAACCAGTATATTAATGTAAGGTAATTTGCCTCCAATAAAATAAATTAAAAAATAATAATAATAAATTTTAAAAATTTTAAAAAAATAAAAAAAGAATGAAACTAGGACACTCCCTAACACCACACACAAAAATAAACTCAAAATGGATTAAAGATCTAAATGTAAGACCAGAAACTATAAAACTCCTAGAGGAGAACATAGGCAAAACACACTCCGACATAAATCACAGCAGGATCCTCCATGACCCACCTCCCAGAATATTGGAAATAAAAGCAAAAATAAACAAATGGGACCTAATGAAAATTAAAAGCTTCTGCACAGCAAAGGAAACTATAAGCAAGGTGAAAAGACAGCCTGCAGAATGGGAGAAAATAATAGCAAATGAAGCAACTGATAAAGGATTAATCTCTAAAATATACAAGCAGCTCCTGCGGCTCAATTCCAGAAAAATAAATGACCCAATCAAAAAATGGGCTAAAGAACTAAACAGACATTTCTCCAAAGAAGACATACAGATGGCTAACAAACACATGAAAAGATGCTCAACATCCCTCATCATCAGAGAAATGCAAATTAAAACCACAGTGAGATACCATTTCACACCAGTCAGAATGGCTGCTATCCAAAAGTCTACAAGCAATAAATGCTGAAGAGGGTGTGGAGAAAAGGGAACACTCTTACACTGTTGGTGGGAATGCAAACTAGTACAGCCACTATGGAGAACAGTGTGGAGATTCCTCAAAAAACTGGAAATAGAACTGCCATATGATCCAGCAATCGCACTTCTGGGCATACACACCAAGGAAACCAGAATTGAAAGAGACACATGTACTCCAATGTTCATCGCAGCACTGTTTATAATAGCCAGGACATGGAAGCAACCTAGATGTCCATCTGCAGACGAATGGATAAGAAAGCTGTGGTACGTTTACACAATGGAGTCAGTTCAGTTCAGTTCAGTTCAGTCGCTCAGTCGTGTCCGACTCTCCGGGACCCCATGAATCACAGCACGCCAGGCCTCCCTGTCCATCACCAACTCCCGGAGTATACTCAAACTCATGTCCACAGAGTCGGTGATGCCATCCAGCCATCTCATTCTCCGTCGTCCCCTTCTCCTCCCGCCCCCAACCTTTCCCAGCATCAGAGTCTTTTCCAGTGAGTCAACTAGTCGCATGAGGTGGCCAAAGTATTGGAGTTTCAGCTTTAGCATCAGTCCCTCCAATGAACACCCAGGATTGATCTCCTTTAGAATGGACTGGTTGGATCTCCTTGCAGTATAAGGGACTCTCAAGAGTCTTCTCCAACACCACAGTTCAAAAGCATCGATTCTTCGGCGATCAGCTTTCTTCACACAATGGAGTACTACTCAGCAATTAAAAAGAATGCATTTGAATTAGTTCTAATGAGGTGGACAAAACTGGAGCCTATTATACAAAGTGAAGTAAGCCAGAAACAAAAACACCAATACAGTATATTAACACATATATATGGAATATAGCAAGAGGATAACGATAACCCTGTATACGAGACAACAGCAGAGACTTGGATGTGTGAAGCAGTCTTTTGGACTCTGTGAGAGGGCGAGGGTGGGATAATTTGGGAGAATGGATTGAAACATGTATATTATCATATGTGAAACGAATCTGATGTGGTTGGGGGCTCCCCACCTCAACACTGTGGATTTAAGAGGCCGTTCCTTCTGGAAGTGTATAAATTAGCCTGGGATAGAACCTGCACACTGAATTTACTAATTAAGAAATGAGAAACCAGAACTATAAAGGTGGCATAGAAATACAAGAAACTATTCTTAAGTAATCTTTTAAAACTTTGAACAGAGTTACAGATTTTGCCATTTGTTATAAACTGGTATATGTAATTTAACCAGAACCATGAGAAAGTTGGTATTGTGTGAATTCTGAGGCACTTTCGACATGTTGTAGGAGTGATGTGGACTCTCTTGAGTTTTACATATTCATAAGTGAATGGTCTGTATCTCGTGCCTTTGTCAGTTTTCTGTGAGCTGTAGTTTCTGAGGAGTGAGCAGCTCTCATTCCTGTAACTCTTGTAATCCAGTCATTCGTGTGCCTCCTTTATGAGGATCCAGTGTGGCTGTGGTGCTGTTATCCCTCTGATAGGAACTCTAACTCAGTGTAAAGCCCCAAAGATCTGTTACTTATTTTTATTTTATATTGTACTATATTTTATTTACAGTGTTTTGTTTCAGGTGTATAGCAAAGTGATACAGTCATATATATATATATATATATATATATATATATATATATATATATATATATGAATTAACAAAAGCAGTTCCCATCTTTTGATGGGGAGCTCGTGGTTTATAATGTAAATGGCATTATTTTGAGAGAGGGATAACTTAGGTATGGCATTGGGTTTTTTTTCTTTTTGCAGCTTGAGGCAGTTGTAAAATAACTTAATGTAGCTTTTTGCAACTGTGTATTCTATAGTATTTTTCTCATTTGGTGAAATTTTAACTGTTAATGTTTATGGCATTGTGCTTTGTACCATTTATTAAAAATTAAAATTAAAAAAAAATAATTTAATGGGAAAAAAGTTCATTACCAAGGTAAATAGCCCCATATGTCTAAATTAGCAGTAATCTTCCCTCCCTAAGAAACAGGCTTCCCAGATGGCTCAGTGGTAAAGAATCAGCCTGCCAAGCAGAAAACACAGGTTCAGTTCCTGGGTCGGGAAGATCCCCGGAGAAGGAAACGGCAACCCACACCAGAATTCTTGCCTGGAAAATCCTATGGGCAGAGAGCACAGACTTGCAAAAGAGTCCGACACAACTTAGTGACTCAACAGCAACAGAGAAATGTTCAGTTTTCATTTCATCAAAGGTGGATGCATTATAACCAGAGAGCCTTATATAGACAAGGTGGTGTGCCTTCAAAATATAAGTAATGAGAACTTTGGGAAACTTGTAGGCAGGATGATATAGTCATGAAAAATTAAGCAAAGAAGATCAAAGAAAGAAGGTGCTGGCAGTTCCCCCTTCCACCTAGATGGCCTTAGCTGGGCAAGGAAGGAGACCTGATATTAGGATTCCCAGTTCTACTGTGTCTGTGACCAGGGTGGGGTACTGGAGAGAGAGCGAGAGTTGTAAAGAGACAAGTTCATTAAGTTTTATCTGACCTAGAAGCCGATTCTAATAGAAACATACACTCTAAGGTTGGGGAGTGGTCTTGTGTGTGTGTGTGTGTATTTTTGAGTCTTTTTTTTATTTTGTGATAAAAGGAAACCAAGAGAAGGGGCAGGGCTCTATGGAAAAAGTAAACAGAATTGTATACATCTAGCCAGACTTTTCTATTTCTGAATACAGAAATAAATTACTTTCTACAAGCATTGAAGAAGAGACTACACGAAAGATAAAAAAAGTAAAGCAAAACTCAGAAACATAGAATGAGGATTATAATTAGCATAGTATAGTGATCTCTGAAAATATGTCACAGGGGACCTGTTAGGACAGAGTCCTTCCTGAGGAGCTAACATTTAAGCTAAAAGATGGTTAGGAGTTAACCCTTTGAAAGAACAGTGGGGAGTGATAAGAATGGCTCAGTCAGAGGGCATTCTACAAATGTGCACTGTTTGGGCGCATGTGCAAAGTTCCTGAGATAAGACAAAACATGGTGCATTAAGGCATAAAATAATCAGACTGACACATATGAAAGAAGGGAGGGAAAAGACAGGAGGGCAACAGAATGGAACAGGTCCAGATGGCAGATCTTACAAACTGAATCAAGGATCTTGACTTTATATCAGGACAACAGGAAATCATGAAAGCATTTTAAGTATGAAATGTAAATTATGAGGTTTTATAATATTGCTGTAAATAAAGAATGTAAAAAGGTTTAATAGGAACATGATTACAACCAGGAAGACAAGTTAGGAGCTGTTACAGAACTCCCGGTCAGAGGACAAAGGGAGGTGTCAGTGGGGATCTGAAGAATGTAACAGCTCATGTGTTAACTTCAGACTTGACATTTCCTTCCTAAACAGGCAAATCATGGCATCTTCTAAAGCAAAACACATTCAAACCCCTACTGCTGAGTTTCAATCTTTCCATTCTCAATAAAAGACACATGCTGCTAGATGTGGAAGTCAGAAACTTTGGAGATATAACAGACTCTTCTATTTTTTCTTATTTTGCCTCCCCACCCATATTCACTCTTCTCTGCTCTGTTCATAAATTTCATTAATTCTGCCTTCAAATTTGATTTCTGATTTTCTTGATTAAGGTTGGAAACAGATTCAGAGATTTACAGGCAAGAAGTCAACTGGGAATGGCTAAGGACAAATTTGTAGAAGAACAGGGAAGCAGAAATGGCAACCCACTCCACTGTTCTTACCTGGAGAATTCCAGGGACCGGGGAGCCTGGTGGGCTGCCGTCTATGGGGTCGCACAGAGGCGGACAGGACTGAAGCGACTTAGCAGCAGCAGCACCAGGGAAGCAGAATGGGTAAAAGTAGAGGTTGAACTGAAAATGCAGCTGCATAGAGGGCTCAGATAGTTTCACAGGAAATTCAGAATGGCCTTTCAGAGTTATCCCAGTTTAAAGCAAGAACCTTATCCTCCCTGCTCATTGACCAGGTACTGAATGTTCACTAACTCAGAGGCATGATCTTGAGTGAGGCATTTCTGTTGGGCAAAGGACAAGGCCTGAAGATTGACTAAGCTCTAAGCTGTTAGCAGCCAATACTTGTAGCACTGGGAGAAATGAGCACCTCAGTCCTGGAAGGGGCATCTGGGTGCCATGGCACAGATTTAACTCCTTCTTTATTGCTACCAGCGTTATTACAAGTCACGATGGTGACCTTGACCTCTTTCACCTTGAAAGTGTGTTAGCTCTGAACTGGATTTCTCTGTCCTTACTCCTGATACCCTCAAATCCAGTCTCTACCAAATAACCAGAAATATCTTTTTGAAATGTGAGACTGATCATGTCACTTCCCAATTTTCAATAACTTTAGACTACAATGAAAATAAAACACTATCTCCTAATCCTGCTTGGGTCTACTACTTTCTGAGCCTTTCTGTCTCAGTCCATTCAGGCTGCTAGAACAGAACTTGTAGAGTGGGTGGCTGATAAACAGCAGATATGTATTTCTCACAGAAATACATGAGTGGGTGGCTGATAAACAACAGACATGTATTTCTCACAGTTCTGGAGGATGGGAAGTTTAAGATCAAAGTGCTGGTAGATGCAGCGTCGAGGGAGAACACACTTACTGGTTCATGGATTATCATCTTTTCACTGTGTCCTCACAGTGTAGAAACAGCAAGGAAGTTCTCTGGGGGTCTCTTCTATAAGAGCACTAATCCCATTTATGAGGGCCTACCCTCAAGAACTAGCCATCTCCCCCAAATCTCACTTCCAAATACCAGCATACTGGGGTTAGAATTGCAACATTCGAATTTGGGAGGACACATTCAATCAGGGCTTCCCAGAAGGTGCTAGTGGCAAAGAACCTGCCTGCCAATGCAGGAGACATAAGATATAGGTTCAATCCTTGGATTGGGAAGATCCCCTGGAGGAGGGCATGGCAACCCACTCCAGTATTCTTGCCTGGATAATCCCATGGATAGAGGAGCCTGGCAGGCTACAATCCATTGAGTCACAGAGAGTCAGGCATGACTACTGTGCATGCAGACACTCAATCTATAGCACTTTAACCATTTATGTCCAGTCAGTTCTTCAAATCATGTTTTTTTCTCTCTTCAAAACCTTCACACAGCTCTCTACCACCACTCCAGCACCCTCTGATATCTGATACACCAATTCTTGCAGGATTGGGTCCTTCTCACTTTCCCTGCCTCGTCTTGAATATCACCTTCTCAGGGAGGTCTTAACTAATTATTCTTTTTCAATTAGGTTCCTCCTTCTTTATTCTCTAACACAGCATCTTATGCTATAGCAATTTGCAGGTGTGCATTTGTGTATGCACACATATTTATGTGTACACATATTTATATGTGCACACATATTTATTTATTTTTCCTTCACACTACATTATCATCACTGTGAGGTCAAGACCATAAAGACTTACTCATCTTTGGATTCAGAATCTAGCACAGTACTTGACACTTCAATACTTGCTGAGTGAATGAATGAGCCAGTGAATGAATAACACATCAAGATATTTGGGAAATGAAATCAACAGAATTCTGCCAGATGGCATTGTGGATTGAGTGTGATGATTTAGGGAGCGTGACACCTACAATCCTGTATCGTACATCAGGGTGTCATCTTTTGAGATGCTACAGAAAGAGAAGTGGCTTGAAGGGAGTAGAAAAAAGGTTTTCTAAGCTTGACTCTTAGTGATTAATAAATATAAACCTTATCCCTACAATTCTGAGAACAAGAGATGTGCCAGACATGCCTCTTTAATCCTTAAAGCCAACTTTTCTCTTAAGAGGCAACTCCCATAACTTTTGGTGTCAGCAAATACCGATCCATGCCCTTTGCTGCTTGCTTTCTTTCTCTGTATTTTACAGTTCTTAAGAACTCCTCTACCTCTGAAAGAAAGTAAAGTGAAAGCATTGTTTGCTTAATCATATCTGACTCTTTGTGACTCCATGGACTTTAGCCCACCAGCATCCTCTGTCCATGGGATTTCCTAAGCAAGAATAGTGGAGTGGGTTGCCATTTCCTCCTCCAGGGGATCTTCCCGACACAGGGATTGAACCTGGGTCTCCTGTATTGCAGGCAGATTCTTTACCATCTGAGTCACAAGGGAAGCCCCTTCAGCCTCTACCACAGACACATGCCAAACTACAGCTGCTCTTAAGGAAGAAGCATGAGAACAAGAAATATAGAATTGGAAAGAGAATGAAGGAAGCTGAATATGGAAAGGGACAAATAAAACAGAGAAGTGCTGCCTAGGAGGAGAATAAATCCTTGCCCCATGAAAAGCAAGAGATGAAGCCCCAAATCTAATCTGAGAGTGCAGACCACACGGAAAACAGTCAATGGCTTTATCATTATTATCTTTGACCTTCAGTGGATGCTAATTTGCAAGCATATATTCTAAGGGAAGCAAAAATAAAACACAGAGCCATCTCTGCAGTATTGGAATTCCAGCATTCTCTCATGTTTCAGCTTTTCATTGGTTCCAAATACTTGCATTTAATTACATATCACAAAGCTATAACAGACTTTGTATAAAGGACATCTGTGTTTATGTTAGCTTCCAACTAACCTTGCTGTGATATTATGGATAATCCCAAACAGTGATAAAACTAAAATCACATCTAAATTGTTTTCATTATTATATACATTTGGGCTGTGGATTTGGCTCTCCTGGAAGAAGCACAAGCTGGAATCAAGATTGCCGGGAGAAATATCAATGACCTCAGATATGCAGATGACACCACCCTTATGGCAGAAAGTGAAGAGGAACTCAAAAGCCTCTTGATGAAAGTGAAAGAGGAGAATGAAAAGGTTGGCTTGAAGCTCAACATTCAGAAAACTAAGATCATGGCATCTGGTCCCATCACTTCATGGGAAATAGATGGGGAAACAGTGGAAACAATGTCAGACTTTATTTTTCTGGGCTCCAAAATCACTGCAGATGCTAATTGCAGCCATAAAATTAAAAGACGCTTGCTCCTTGGAAGGAAAGTTATGACCAACCTAGATAGCATATTAAAAAGCAGAGACATTACTTTGCCAACCAAGGTCCGTCTAGTCAAGGCTATGGTTTTTCCAGTGGTCATGTATGGATGTGAGATTTGGACTGTGAAGAAAGCTGATCACTGAAGAATTGATGCTTTTGAACTGTGGTGCTGGAGAAGACTCTTGAGACTCCCTTGGACTGCAAGGAGATCCAACCAGTTCATTCTAAAGGAGATCAGTCCTGGGTGTTCATTGGAAGGACTGATGCTAAAGCTGAAACTCCAATACTTTGGCCACCTCATGTGATGAGTTGACTCACTGGAAAAGACTCTGATGCTGGGAGGGATTGAGGGCAGGAGGAGACGGTGACGACAGAGAATGAGATGGCTGGATGGCATCACCGACTCGATGGACATGAGTTTGAGTGAACTCCGGGAGTTGGTGATGGACAGGGAGGCCTGGAATGCTGTGATTCATGGGGTCACAAAGAGTCGGACACGACTGAGGGACTGAACTGAACTGAACTAAACTATATATTACTGAAGTTATCTGTGATTCAGTAGTGGTAATAGTGACCTTCACAGGTTAGAACAATAAAGAATCTTCCTAATGTTACATGAGGAAGAGTCACAGGACTTGCTTATTTGGTGATGTAGCCAGAGCCCACAGTTTCCAGCCCCCTCTTCATCATACTCAGTGGTACAGCCAAAACTGCAGGCATGGATTTTTTTTCATGACCCAGCAGTTTCCAGACTTAGACTTGCAATGCTGTTTGTCTCTGGCCTTTCTGACATGACCCCACAAAATGACTTTACCCATTGTTTAGAAAAGTTTTTAAACCCCTTCAGATTACTGGAGCACATTTCAGTAAACAATAGTACAGCTGAAAATTAGAAATGTTGCGGTTATTGTTCATTTAGTGCCATAAATTTGTTCTTAGCTCTTCTTCTTCCTGCTCTGTCACTGCTCCAATGGCCCAGGGTGCTTGAGATCCTTTGTGGCTGAGCTTAAGTAAGGCTTGGCCACTGGGCAATATCAGAAGGAAAACAGATGTTGGGAGGAGAGAGAAGTCATAGTTTTTCTACCCTTATGCTCTATGCTTTAGGCTATATTTCTACCAGTTACATTCCTTCAATGCTGCAATTAATATTAGTTGATCCTTTCTCCAAAGCTCCAACTCTTGGTAGGCTCAAATGATACTATTTCTCTTCAAGCCTGGGGCTTCAAATGGCATCCCATGTTGCTAGTTTCTGGGTGCCTCAATATCACTTATTTATTTCCTTAAAACCTCTCATCCTGGACCTCGAGATTATCATACTGAGTGAAGTCAGATAGAGAAGGAGAAATATCATATGACATCCTTTATACGAGTTATCTTAAAAGAAATGATACGAATGAACTCATTTACAAAACAGAAACAGACCCACAAACTTAAAGAACAAATTTATGGTTGCCAGCAGGTAAGGATGGGGCAAAGGGATAGTTAGGGAGTTTGGGATGGGATAGACTTGTGCACACTGCTGTATTATATTTTAAATGGATAAATAGCAAGGACCTACTATATAGCAGATGAAACTCTGTTCAATGTTATGTGACAGCCTAGATGAGAGGGGACTTTGGGGGGAATGGATGCATCTATATGGCAGCTGAATCCTTTTGCTGTCCATCTGAAACTATCACAACATTGTTAATCAGCTATGCTCCAATATAAAATAAAGGATTTTTTTAAATTAAAAAAAAAAAACACCAACTGGAAATAGTTTTGTATGCACTTGGGGGAGGAGGGGTTATTGCTTGTGCTTTTTATCATAAAGAGTAACAATAGTAGGGCTACGATGACCAGTTTATGGGAGGAGGAAAAAACAGAGAAAACCAAATTCAGATGCTTGAGAAAATGTCACCTCTCTCCCCAATCCCAGACTTCTGAAGCAGTAAAAGTTCACCTCAGAAACACCACTCATCTAGCAGTGGTATTAATTAGATACAAAATGGTGATGTTATCAGAAAGCACCAGAACCTTGTCTGAAAAACTGCTACATTACCAGCAAATCCCTGACAGCTCAATTCGATGTTAAGGTGTTTTCACCCAAACAATGGCTTAATCACAGCACTACAAGCAAAGCTACTATATGAACTGATAAGGCTTATGGCACGCTATCCTTGATCTCTGGCAGCAGCATATAGGTCAGCCCCTGAGAGGGTGACTCCCAGGAATGTATATCACAAATCCTTGCTTAGAAAAGCTTCTGGCTTCAGCAGTTCCTGCACTTCCCAGTGATCACACTCCCTTGGAGACTGGGAGAAACAACACTGACATTTTGTGTAAGAGTGTAGGGGGATTTATAACCAGTACTGCCACCACTATATCATCTTCCGGAATACACAACTCATGGGACTCCCTATAGGTTCACATTTAATTTAATCAAAATTTAAAAACCATCTTTCTTGCTGCTGTGCGGATTAAGGATTACAGGAGTGCGGCTGTGCCTGGAAGCAGGCAGATGAATTGGGGAACTTTTGTAGAAGTTCAGAAGAAAGATAAAGGTAATTGGCAATAGGGTAATGGAAAAAAAAAAGGGGGAGAAAACTGAGGGTTTGGGGGTGGTTTTTTTGGCCCTGTGGCATGCAGGATCTTAGTTTCCTGAGCCGTCATCGAACCCATGCTCTCTGAAGTGGAAGCATGGAGTCCTAACCACATGAAGTTTTAAATGTTTTCCATATCCCGAAGGTACTAAGACTTTGTATTTTTGTTATCTTTCTGTAATGATGTTGTTTTTAAATACCATGTACTCAGTGAGTGATATAAACACATTGTAAATTTCAGTTTTCTAATAAAATTTACAATTAAAAAAATAAATAAAATGTCATATTTAAATGACAAAATAAGAAAACATTTCCTAAATTTTCCTATCAGTTGATACGAAAGACATTTTTATTTCCCCTAAAATCAAACCAATTGAAGGTGAATAACTGAACTGTAAGAATGTTATGTAGCAAAAGGAGCAAGCTTAAATTATTTTTCCAAGAATAACAAAGGAGCTGTCATGCACTGAGAACGTTTCTCAGTCAAAACCTTAAGTAGTAGACAAGGTGTCTAACTCTCTGCCATTCAAATCCTTCTACCTCCTTGCCCTCCCTGCCTTTGTATTTTGGCTCATACTCCTCCCTTTATCTGGAACACCCCTCTCCAATAACTCTACATTTTGAGATTATAACTATTCTTCAAATGCCATTCATTGAAAAAATCTTTTCAGTCTTTGCTAAACAGAATTAATCTTCTCCTGTAAACTTGGGGATGCTATTTTACCTTCTATATAACATTTATCACATCCTGCCCTCTATCTGGGCATGAGGACCTCTGATAAGTTCTGTGAGGACAAGAATCACGTCTTATTCATTGCACACTGCCCTGAAAATAGTATCAGTTTAGTTTAGTTGAATTCAGTTGCTCAGTTGTGTCCAACTCTTTGCAACCCCATGGACTGAAGCACACCAGGCTTCCCTGTCCATCACCAACTCCCAGAGCTTACTCAAACTCATGTCTATTGGGTTGGTGATACCATCCAACCATCTCATCCTCTGTCCTCCCCTTCTCCTCCCACCTTCAATCTTTCCCAGCATCAGGATCTTTCTAAAGAGTTTGTTATTTGCATCAGGTGGCCAAAGTATTGGAGCTTCAACTTCAGCGTCAGTCCTTCCAGTGAATATTCGGGACTTATCTACTTTAGGATAGACTGGTTGGATCTCCTTTCAGTCCAAGGGACTATCAAGAGTCTTCTCCAACACCATAGTTCAAAAGCATCCATTCTTCGGCAATTCCCAACAAATATCTGTCACTTTGAAAAATGTACTAAAGTTTTCAAACATCCTGTCCCACCATGATACGCATTAGGACTGAAGAATAGAAGATAGACCACATTACTAACCAAGCTGTAGAGATAGAAAGGGAGGTCAAAAGCTAAACCTGTGTCTTATAAGTTTGGTGGTGGTGGTGGTTTAGTTGTTCAGTCATGTCCAATTCTTGCGACTCCATGGACTGACAGCCCTCAGGCTCCTCTGTCCATGGAGTTTTCCAGGCAAGAATACGGGAGTGGGTTGGGTTGCCATTTCCTCCTCCAGGATATCTTCCCCACCCAGAGACTGAATACTCGTCTCCTATGGCTCCTGCATTGCAGGCGGATTCTTTACTGCTGAGCCACCAGGAAAGCCAAATGATGCCTGAAGAGGCTAAAACTTTGCTCTTATGACCGACATCCACAGACAACAATCACCCAAGATGATTTTTAAATTCTCTGTACCTCTGTTTGACTTTGCGATTAAATAATAGTTATAAAGTTTTCTTTTATAAAAGGATCAATTTGAATATTTTTACATCTAAGCAAGGCTGATTTGTGGGAAAAGCAATAAGCACGTGCATTGTTTGGTATGCTTAGAAAAATATCAAGATGCAATTACTACCTCTAAATACAAAGCATCATTCAAGCTTAAGATGAAAAGTACCCTTTAAAACTTAATACTTGAGAAACTTCACAGATGGAGTTAAATAACAGTTACTCATATACTAATTGAATTTGTATAATAAGATTGCCTCCATCCTGACAGCCAGTAAAAAATGGTGTCCCTGGAAGAAGAGCAGGTTTGTAAGTCAGAGGGTGGAGGGAAAACTGTAACAAATTAAACTGGTCTATGAGCACAGAGCTGATGGGAGCCTCAGCTGACCCTGAACAGTACGGCAGGAATCAGGAATGGGAAGAGGGATATGCCAGAGGTCACAGAAGGAAACAAAACAGAAGATACGTAGGTGCTAAGGAAACTTCTAAAACCTACCCTGGAGTGTCCTGACACAACAGTCATGTAGGCTGAGTTTATGTGATACCAAGCAAATCCTTTGGGTTCACTCATGTAATTATGTTGGAGTGAAGGATAAAATCAACACTACTGTCTGACATTTTACCTGTCAGAGTCCCTGATTCACATTAAGAAATTTCTGTAAGGTAATTCAGAGGCAATGTCTACACAATGGGAAAGAATTAGAAAATGTATATTTAAAGACATCTGTAACAAATATCTACATGACCAGTTGAAATTAAAACAAAAATATAGAATAAAGATTTGGTATCACCCCCCAAAATATTAAGATAAACTTCCTTCCGAATCATTTCGATTCAAATACTTGAAACCCTGCAGTGATCCAGAAACTGGATTAGAAATAAAAAATAAATGAGATATCTTTGTTAGCTTCAAATAGCTTGAAGTCTAGGAAGGGAGACAGACTCAGAGATAATTCAATAAAATTGGAAAGAACTGACTGGACAAAATAGAAGAAGTGGTGATTCATGCAGAGCAAACAGTGGAGTGAGCTGACTGGGGAACCGCTTTAGTTCTACCTGAACTATGAAGCAGCCAAAAATGAAGCTTTTGCCCTATAGGGGATAGAACCTGAACATCTTTCTCTGCCATACTGGGAAATTTAGGTGTTCTTTTTTAAGGAATGGAAATGTATAGAACAGTTTTAGGCAGGGGAGTGAAATGGTTAGATGTAAGGTGATGTGTTATGTAGCTGGATGTGGGCATACTGGGTAGTTGAAATGAGACTAGGCAGCTTTAGTCATAGCTTAAATAAAAAATCAAAAAGCACAGAGCAAAATACCAATAACGTTCTGGTTCTTGGGAAGGTGGTGTGTTCACTGATGTTTTCTATATTAATACATAGAGTAAATATGCATACATAACATACTTTTCAATATTAAATACTTAGTTTAATAAACAGTTAAGCAGAGTAGTTATAGATTCAAGGAGATAGAGGAGTTGCAGATTCAAGGATATTTGGGTGTTGAAAACTGATCAGATGTAGGTCAAAAAGTAGAAAAATCTAGACTGAGGATTATTTCCTATTTTTATGCATGTCATGCTCCAAATTGAGGAGGGAAATGGGAACTGCAATCCAACCTGAGCTTTCCAATGAGTAGAATCTGTGTATGCACAGAGGAATGTCAACACTTTCTGCTTTTCACAAAAGCACTGCAAACACTGTAACTCCCAGTTTTTCTGTCTCAAGCAACTGGATAAATGGTGATATCATTACTACTAGAAGAGTCACCATTGCTGGGTAGTGCTGGGGAAAAGGAAGAAAATGGTGATACTAGTTTCAGGCTGTGGGTGATACCCAAGTGACGATGTCCACCAGGACTGTGTATCTATGATTCTCAAGGCAGGTGGAGAGGTCAAAGCTGGATACAGAGGTCAATGGCACATGTGCAAGAGAGAAGCGAGTAATTATAAAACTGAGTATCACTTAATCTATAGGGACAGCAAAGAGGAGCCAGGGAGAAATAATATTTGAACCTATTGCTCTAACCAGAGATTTAACATTCCCTAATAGTTTGTTTCAGTGACATCCCATTGCACTTAAAATTTTCCTGAAAACTTAACGCGTTTTTCCTGCGAATAACACATTCTGTCCCCTAAAGCACCATCAAGCCCATTTCTCATCAACATTAAAGCTTTTAACTATGTCCTTATCGCTTCTTGAAAAAGAACTGATTGCTGTCACTGGCTTATACTTTTCAAGATGGATTCTGTAAAAGGTATTTCATCTTACGTATTACCTTAGTCAACCAAAGATGTATTGCCTCATGTTTCAAGATACATTCAATTCAAAGCTGAAATTTCAGCCTCAGTCCCTAATGCTTTGTCCTTTTGCCCCTGTAGAAAATAGAATTTTTATATAATAATTTCAGTGACTTTTTTTCTTGCTGTTCAAGTAGTTTTTAAAGCAGCACAGCACTGTAACATCTCATTAGTGAAAAGGAAGAAGTTTGAAGTGGATTTCTGAAGAAGTCTGAAATGCTTTCACTCATATGCTGTCCGTAAAGGTCTTAATGGGTGGTTCTCAGCTAAACTCACAGGATTATCTGATTAGCTTCAGTTCAGTTCAGTTCAGTCGCTCAGTCGTGTCCGACTCTCCGCGACCCCATGAATCACAGCACGCCAGGCCTCCCTGTCCATCACCAACTCCCGGAGTACACTCAAACTCATGTCCACAGAGTCGGTGATGCCATCCAGCCATCTCATTCTCTGTCGTCCCCTTCTCCTCCTGCCCCCAACCTTTCCCAGCATCAGTCTTTTCCAGTGAGTCAACTCGTCGCATGAGGTGGCCAAAGTATTGCAGTTTCAGCTTTAGCATCAGTCCCTCCAATGAACATCCAGGATTGATCTCCTCTAGAATGGACTGGTTGGATCTCCTTGCAGTCCAAGGGACTCTCAAGAGTCTTCTCCAACACCACAGTTCAAAAGCATCGATTCTTCGGCGATCAGCTTTCTTCACAGTCCAACTCTCACATCCATACATGACCACTGGAATAACCATAGCCTTGACTAGATGGACCTTTGTTGGCAAAGTAATGTCTCTGCTTTTTAATATACTATCAAGGTTGGTCATAACTTTCCTTCCAAGGAGTAAGCGTCTTTTAATTTCATGGCTGCAATCAGAATCTGCAGTGATTTTGGAGCCAAAAAAATAAAGTCTGACACTGTTTCCACTGTTTTTCCATCTATTTCCCATGAAGGGATGGGACCAGATGCCATGATCTTTGTTTTCTGAATGTTGAGCTTCAAGCCAACCTTTTCACTCTCCTCTTTCACTTTCATCAAGAGGCTTTTGAGTTCCTCTTCACTTTCTGCCATAAGGGTAGTGTCATCTGCATATCTGAGGTTATTGACATTTCTCCCAGCAATCTTGTTTCCAGCTCGTGCTTCTTCCAGCCCAGCGTTCCTCATGATGTACTCTGCATATAAGTTAAATAAGCAAGGTGACAATATACAACCTTGACGTACTCCTTTTCCTATTTGGAACCAGTCAGTTGTTCCATGTCCAGTTCTAACTGTTGCTTCCTGACCTGCATACAGGTTTCTCAAGAGGCAGGTCAGGTGGTCTGGGATTCCCATCTCTTTCAGAATGTTCCACAGTTTATTGTGATCCACACAGTCAAAGGCTTTGGCATAGTCAATGAAGCAGAAATAGATGTTTTTCTGAAACTCTCTTGCTTTCTCCATGATCCAGAGGATGTTGGCAATTTGATCTCTGGTGCCTCTGCCTTTTCTAAAACCTGCTTGAACATCTGGGAGTTCACGGTTTACATACTGCTGAAGCCTGGCTTGGAGAATTTTGAGCATGACTTTACTAGCGTGTGAGATGAGTGCAATTGTGCGGTAGTTTGAGCATTCTTTGGCATTGCCTTTCTTTGGGATTGGAATGAAGACTGACCTCTTCCAGTCCTGTGGCCAGCGCTGAGTTTTCCAAATCTGCTGGCATATTGAGTGCAGCACTTTCACAGCATCATCTTTCAAGATTTGAAATAGCTCAACTGGAATTCCATCACCTCCACTAGCTTTGTTCGTAGTGATGCTTTCTAAGGCCCACTTGACTTCACATTCCAAGATGTCTGGCTCTAGGTCAGTGATCACGTTATCGTGACTATCTTGGTCGTGAAGATCTTTTTTGTACAGTTCTTCTGTGTATTCCTGCCACCTCTTCTTAATATCTTCTGCTTCTGTTAGGTCCATACCATTTCTTTCCTTTATCGAGCCCATCTTTGCATGAAATGTTCCCTTGGAATCTCTAATTTTCTTGAAGAGGTCTCTTGTTTTTCCTATTCTGTTGTTTTCCTCTATTTCTTTGCATTGATCTCTGAGGAAGTCTTTCTTATCTCTCCTTGCTATTCTTTGGAACTCTGCATTCAGATGCTTATATCGTTCCTTTTCTCCTTTGCTTTTCGCTTCTCTTCTTTTCACAGCTATTTGTAAGGCCTCCTCAGACAGCCATTTCGTTCTTTTGCGTTTCTTTTCCATGGGGATGGTCTTGGTCCCTGTCTCCTGTACAATGTCGTGAACCTCTGTCCAGAGTTCATCAGGCACTCTATCAATCAGATCTAGTCCCTTAAATCTATTTCTCACTTCCACTGTATAATCATAAGGGATTTGATTGAGGTCATATCTGAATGGTCTAGTGGTTTTCCCTACTTTCTTCAATTTAAGTCTGAATTTCACAATAAGGAGTTCATGATCTGAGCCACAGTCAGCTCCTGGTCTTGTTTTCGCTAACTGTATACAGCTTCTCCATCTTTGGTTGCAAAGAATATAATCAATCTGATTTCGGTGTTGACCATCTGGTGATGTCCATGTGTAGAGTCTTCTCTTGTGTTGTTGGAAGAGGGTGTTTGCTATGACCAGTGCATTCTCTTGACAAAACTCTATTAGCCTTTGCCCTGCTTCATTCCGTGCTCCAAGGCCAAATTTGCCAGTTACTCCAGGTGTTTCTTGACTTCCTACTTTTACATTCCAGTCCCCTATAATGAAAAGGACATCTTTTTTGGGTGTTAGTTCTAAAAGGTCTTGTAGGTCTTCATAGAACCGATCAACCTCAGCTTCTTCAGCATTACTGGTTGGGGCATAGGCCTGGATTACTGTAATATTGAATGGTTTGCCTTGGAAATGAACAGAAATCATTCTGTCATTTTTAAGATTGCATCCAAGTACTGCATTTCGGACTCTTTTGTTGACCATGATTAGCTTAGTGTTGACTATTATCAACTCCACTTCTGTTTTGAGGGAGAGAGGCCAGACTTAATGTTGCTGCTGCTAAGTCACTTCAGTCGTGTCTGACTCTGTGTGACCCCATAGATGGAAGCCCACCAGGCTCCCCCGTCCCTTGGATTCTCCAGGCAAGAACACTGGAGTGGGTTGCCATTTCCTTCTCCAATGTGTGAAAGTGAAAAGTGAAAGTGAAGTCGCTCAGTCGTGTCCAACCCTTAGCGACCCCACGGACTGCAGCCTACTAGGCTCCTCCATCCACGGGATTTTCCAGGCAAGAGTACTGGAGTGGCTTGCCATTGCCTTCTCCGGACTTAATGTTAGATCTTAGGAATTCAAAGAAGAATGGGGCATTATTCCCACATTTTAACAATCCAACCTAGCAGACTTAAGAGCAAATAATCCCAAATTATCAGCTGACATTTTCTCCAGCTCCAGTTATATAAAAAAAATGTGTAGAGGTCTCCCTCCTAATTAAAATGTTATTTTAACTTTACCAAAAGATATTATTACACAGCCAAATTCATTCCACTATTGCGTCCTTTCCCCCCAAAGTTTTCAATTTTAAAATTCCAAAATAAAACAGGCTTCTATGACATTATTTATGATATTTTTAATGTACTCATCACTATTCAAGGTAAATGCCATATGAAAAGAGATAAATTATACATCTGGGTAGGCTGCAGTTCATAATTCTTGCTCTCTTTAATGTCAGTGAGCCCTGGACAAGTTTTCAGGGACAAACCAGCAGTTAATGTAGATTATGTAGATTCAACCTTAACCATTATTTTATGACCCAGAAACTCCTAGATTTCCAAGCCTGAATTGCAAATCAATTTGATATCATTTATTTTTATTTTATTCACCTGATTATACCCTGCAAAATTAAATGAAAAATCTAAGATAGTATATCATGTCATTTATTCTCTTTGAAACCAACAGGACATGTACCTTGTCCATTCATCCTACAAATAGTTATTGAGCACATATATTGTGCCAGACACTACCATAGTTAAGAGTGGTATTTACGTTGATGAATAATACAGTACCTGACTGCTTAGAAAGGTTTATAAACTCTCAAAAAGATTCTTGTTGATTATCTCCTGAAATGATATCGGTGGGGTGGGGCAGGGGAGGCTGGAAATCAGAGTTATTTCCCAGAATATAAACTATCCTAAGCTTGTTTTAGGAGGGTTACATCACATAAACAACCAAAAAGAAAAAAAAAAGTTATTCAGGAAAAACCCCTTCTGTAGTTCAATTCAAAATGGGCAAAATGGGTTTATCATATATTTTGATAGTCATCACAATGTGATTCAAAGCCTAGGGAATCCACAGTTTATTTGATTGACAAATTCAAAATCAGCAACTACTGGGAGCTTGGGCAGTATTAGTGGGTAAACAGTATTTTCCCAACAAAAACTGCATCAAATTTAAGTTGTTTCGTATTTATTTTCCAATTCTCTACAACACATTTACCAATCCCTTTGGAACTAGAAAGAGAGATATATCCAACTTTGTCTTCACCCTTCTTCAATCTTGTTTAAATGTATTATTGATCTTAGACTTTCAATAACTCCCATAATATTTCTCTAAGAATTGTTCTTAATCTCAAAATAACTTCCAAATATACAATTTTTTTTGTGTTCTTTACATTCAGTTCAGTTCCACTTACATATACATTTAAAATGTTTATTCTCAAATCTCCTGAGAATCTAGTTTTCTAATTCTTAGAAGATATTTCCCCTAATTTTTAAAAATAATTCCCCTTCCTGCACAAACACATACACACACACACACACACAATTTACATTATCTTCTTTTTTCTCTACCCAATATTCAAAAGACAGTTTATTTCAGATTGAAAGAAATAAAATAAACCAAGAAAATAACTGATTCTACAGTAACTTATTCTACAGACTCTTAGTTAAATAAAACATCTGAAATAAACTCACAATCAGTAGCAGTTTCAAGTCAGTCTTGTCCTATTCATGATGGATTGTCCCATTCATTAAATCTACCTGTAAGCTGACTTCTTTTTGGCAACCATCCTCTATAAGGAGTTAGGCTCAAAAGGTCATTCTTTTGCATCCTATACCTGGCACACACTGGCTGGAGCAAAGCATTAAACCACATTTAGTGACTTTTGGACTGTCCTGGAAAGCAAATAAATATCACTCTAACAAGCATATTACATGAACAAAGGGTTAGTATGAAGACAAAGGTGTTTGTTTGTTTGTTTTTTGTCTTATTTAATAAAAGGAGAAACAAGCCATCCTGTTATTTTAGGTACCCAAATTAATGGCATTCTACAAAATTCCACAGTAAAAATTTTATTTATCTGCTTCTTTATTTTCCTAGAAGTACTAAAGATGGACATATATTATTTTATCGTTTCTTCATTTTCTCTTTTTAAATAATATGTCCATACTTCACTCAGAAATTCTGCTATCATACCCCAAGATGACACTCTAGCCAAAGCTAACTGGAAGAAAATATCCACACTGACCCAATTATATCATCTCACTTGGATCATCACTTTGAAGTTAGAACTGGGACACCCCAGTCTGTCTCTGTTGAATATTTTAGCTGTGAGATAACTTAAAAGGGACTAGAATGGTTATTTTTCACCTTATGTGAAACGAAGTACAAAAGGTCAGTTAACATTAAGAGAATTAAGTGAGCACAAGAGAATTGTAGAGACTGGAGACTCTGTTGGGTGGAAAACACAGAAAGAACGACTGCCTTAAATTCATAGCCTGCCGGACTCCTCTGTGCATGGGATTCTCCAGGCAAGAATACAGGAGTGGGTTGCCATTTCCTTCTCCAGGGGATCTTCCTGACCCATGATCCAGCCCATGTCTCCTGAATAGCAGGTGGATTCTTTACCATCTGAGCCACCAGGGACTATAAGACCACCCAAATCTTCCTTTTGGCTTAACATATTATTAATAGGTTCTATGCTATATAGTCAAATCAACTTTGATTAAGACATTGATCTTTTAAGTACAGAGGTAAAAGCAAGGTTCCAGGCATTGTCAGAAAGTCTCATTGTCTTGTCTTAAAGTTAGTATCTAATAGTGCATATGCCATTGTTCAAAAGAACTGTATGATCTTAGGAAAGTCATGGTAACACTGAATCTATGTTTCTTTACCTTTGAAATAAAGGTAGAAGGACTTCTTCATTTGACAGTAAGACAGATTAGATACCCTGAATAACCTGTTTGAATAAAACAAAATATTAGATAAAATATTTGAATTATTTTTGAATACATCACTGAGATAACAAAAAAGTATAAAGATGTCAAGACTTAAAAGTAACCAGAGGCTCTAGGAAGTAAAAAGAACCAAGGCTAACTTTTAACCTGAAGGATTTTATTGAACTTGTGTGACCTTGAGCATCTATTTGACACCTGCTTAGAAAGTAGGGGGTCTGACATAAAGCCCAGGGCACCTCAAGATGGGTAATTCAATAAGTGGTCCCTGCTGCACTCACTTGTATAAGGGTGAGTGAGACATAAACCCCACCACACAGAATGGAGCAGAAAAGAAACTCATCTGTGCCAAAGAAACTCATCTCTTGGAAGGGAAAAAAAATATATGTATTTACCCTAGTAATTCACAACTATAAGCCATTCCTAAACCTCGTTTACAATCTGAGTTCACACTATCTGAATGATCTGAGAAAAATCCTCAAGAGAAAACTTTAACTTATGGTAGCTCCAGATTGGTATCAGCTCCAGGGAATTGGCAGAGTGAATGCAAATCTTATTTTGAGGTGTGCCGATCAACTAACAGAGAATAATTCATCGAGCAAATTAAATATAGTCCTACTTTCTAAATACAAAGCTGATCATCTCACCCCAGTTCTTAAAAATTTCATTGCCTTTTAAAAGTCAAACTGTGTTTGAAAAGTTTACTTCCAATCACACATAATGATCCACCCACAATGTGTTTTGTTCCTACCACACATATTTGAGTACTTTAGAGATTTTCACCACAGAAAAGAGCAAATTGCTATACAAGGAAGGATTTCTACAACAGGCATCCAACAACAATTCACCGAAATGAAAGCTGAGACTGCTACTGACAGAGCAGGGATCCTCTTGTCATTGGAAAAACAGGCAAAAGTGGCTGCTACAGTGTTGACCAAGATCCTGAAGTGGTAACTACAGTTAAATGGGTTCAAGGATAACAGCTGGAACCCAGGAAATTCCCTGGAACATGTTTTTATATATATATACATATAATCATGCTTAGTGATTAAAAACTAAGAACTTGACTTAATAAATGGGTAAAGAACTTGAATAGACATTTTCCCAAAGAAGACATTTAAATGGTCACACGGTATAGAAAAGATGCTCAATATCACTAATGATCAGGGAATTGCCAAGTCAACAATCACAATAAAAACTCATACCTGTTAGGGTGGCAATTACCAAAAAAAAAAAAAAAAAAAGGAGATAAAGATAAATGTTATAAAGAATATGGAGAAATTAGAACACTTGTATGCTACTGCTGGGAAACTATTAACAACGTGGTATAGCCACAATGGATAATAGTGTGGCTGTTCCTCAAAAATTTAAACATTAAACTACCATATGATCCAGCAGTCCCACTTCTGGGTAAATTGAAATTAGGATTCTTAAATATATCCTGCCAATATATTCCTTTTTCCCTAAGTTGGCCAGAGCTGGTTTTGGTTGTTTTTGTTTTTTCTTTTTTTGCATGCACCCAAATAACTAACTCATTCAGAATAAGATATTTTAAAATCTGACACTAATACTACTTTTAGGGTCTAAGAGTTCAGGAAAAAAATGAATAACTCCAGAAATCATATTATTTTCTTTTTGAGTAAAGATACTGGACAATGAGGAATGGATTAACTAGAATAGTGTTATCTAACAAAACTTTCAGCAATGGTGGAAATGCCCTCTGTTTGTACTGTTCAGGACAGCAGCCGTCAGCCACATGAAGATAGTGAGCACTTGAAATTCGACTGCTGAAACTGAGGAACTGAATTTATAACTTTATTTCATTTCAACTAGTCTTAAATTTAAATAGCCACATGGGGATCCTTGGACAGAGAATCAGAGTTTTTATATTTTTATAATTAAGAATAGTCATATATGATAGAGAACCTCAAATAAATGATTAGTTCTTTAACCATGAGCACTACTTACTCTAATATTTACAAATACTCTTGAATTTCACAACCATGACCCATGGTCAGTGGGCTGGATATTGTGTTTGTCCTTCCAAATCAAGTCTCCACCTTTCTCTTCAGTACTCTAGACCCCATAGGCTGACAGGCATGAATTATGTAAATAGACTCATTTGCCCTCTGGTTTCCATTTGAGCTCGGTTACTGTGAATTCCCTACAGATGGAAGAGAAGGAGCAGAGGAAAATTGGGTTACTTCTCTCCCTATTCTCTTCCTGCTGCATAGCTGTTGGTTAGCAATATCCCTCAACCACAAGTCACAGCTCCTTTCAGGCAGCCTTCTCCAGATACCTTTCTATCTCCAGGTTCTGGTAATTATCCCACCTTTGTGGCTCCAACAGATAGTGATGACACTCCAACTGTTACTAGCTCTCAGGTACTTACTATGCTGGGTTTCCCTGGTGGCTCAGACAGTAAAGAAATTGCCTGCAATGCAGGAGACCCAGGTTCAATCCCTGGGTCGGGAAATCCCCTGGGGAAGGGCATGGCATTCCATGGACAGAGGAGCCTGGTGGGCTACAATCCATGGAGTCTCAAAGAGTCGGACACAACTGAGCGACTAACACACACACACACTCACTTACTGTGCTGTGCCTTGCTCCACATATGGGCCTTTATTTATTATTCCCTTTAAGTATCCCATCTGTTTCCTGCTGAAATACTCACTGATAAAATCAGTCAATATTTTGTTTAACAATACTTTAGAATAATGTTTAAAACCATATGCTACATTCAATGCATTTATACATTCAATGCAATCCCTATCAAGCTACCAACAATATTTTTCACAGAACTAGAACAAATAATCTCACAATTTGTATGGAAATACAAAAAACCTCGAATAGCCAAATCAATCTTGAGGAAGAAGAATGGAACTGGGGGAATTAACCTGCCGGACTTCAGGCTCTATTACAAAGCCACAGTCATCAAGACAGTATGGTATTGGCATAAAGACAGAAATATAGATCAATGGAACAAAATAGAAAGCCCAGAGATAAACCCACGCTCCTATGGACACCTTATCTTCGACAAAGGAGGCAAGAATATAAAATGGAGAAAAGACAGTCTCTTTAACAAGTGGTGCTGGGAAAACTGGTCAGCCACTTGTAAAAGAATGAAACTAGAACATTTCCTAACACCATACACCAAAATAAACTCAAAATGGATTAAAGATCTAAATGTAAGACCAGAAACTATAAAACTCCTAGAGGAGAACGTAGGCAAAACACTCTCCGACATAAATCACAGCAGGATCCTCCAAGACCCACCTCCCAGAATATTGGAAATAAAAGCAAAAATAAACAAATGGGACCTAATTAAAATCAAAAGCTTCTGCACAGCAAAGGAAACTCTAAGCAAGGTGAGAAGACAGCCTTCAGAATGGGAGAAAATAATAGCAAATGAAGCAACTGATAAAGGATTAATCTCCAAAATATACAAGCAGCTCCTGCAGCTTAATTCCAGAAAACTAAGTGACCCAATCAAAAAATGGGCCAAAGAACTAAACAGACATTTCTCCAAAGAAGACATAAAGATGGCTAATAAACACATGAAAAAATGCTCAACATCCCTCATCATCAGAGAAATGCAAATCAAAACCACAATGAGATACCATTTCACACCTGTCAGAATGGCTGCTATCCAAAAGTCTACATGCAATAAGTGCTGGAGAGGGTGTGGAGAGAAGGGAACCCTCTTACACTGTTGGTGGGAATGCAAACTAGTACAGCCACTATGGAGAACAGTGTGGAGATTCCTCAGAAAACTGGAAATAGAACTGCCATATGATCCAGCGATCGCACTCCTGGGCATACACACCGAGGAAACCAGAATTGAAAGAGACACATGTACTCCAATGTTCATTGCAGCACTGTTTATAATAGCCAGGACATGGAAGCAACCTAGATGTCCATCTGCAGATGAATGGATAAGAAAGCTTTGGTACATATACACAATGGAGTATTTCTCAGCCATCAAAAAGAATGCATTTGAATCAGTTTTAATGAGGTGGATGAAATTGGAGCCAATTATACAGAGTGAAGTAAGCCAGAAAGAAGAACATCAATACCGTATATTAACGCATATATATGGAATTTAGAAAAATGGTAACCTGAACCCTGTATAAGAGACTGCAAAAGAGACATAGGCATTTAGAACAGTCTTTGGGACTCTGTGGGAGAGGGTGAAGGTGGAATGATTGGGGAGAATGGAATTGTAGCATGTATATTATCATAAGTGACCAGTCCAGGTTCGACGCATAAATTTTCCTCTGTTCATTTCTTTGCATTTGTGCTTTTTTAATAAAATTCTTTTTTAGAAATAAAAAAAAAAAAACCATATGCTAGCAAATGAATAGATTTCCCTATAGAGCTGAAAGAAGACCATCATCAAAGGTTTTATTGATCATTTCTATAGATATTGGTCATTATACACACACACACACGCACATATACTCACGGAGCACAAATGCATATTCACAGAGTTAGGAATAAAATTCAACTCAAAGCTCTAAGGGACAGTGACAATAGTTTTATCATTAAAAGCGGATATCAAAGATTCTTCCACAAAAGTAATTACAAGTATATTCACACAGATCCTAAATTGCAATTTGGTCAGACCCCTGGCAGCAATGTTTTCTAATGCAGGTCTCTTAGAAAAGAAGGTAAAATATTACTGGATTCCCATCACTTTAGTCAGTTACGTTACTATTAATCAAAACAGAAAGTGGAAGCAAAATTTAGTGTTATTTGCCAACTAAGTACAGAAGAACAAAATGGAAAAACTTGTTGTGTTTTCCCAAGAGGATGAGAGCATGTTCTATCTTAAAGAAACTTTAAAAGCTCATCTGACTAAAAATGGTCCAGATTCTGTTCTGAGTGGCCCTAGGAAGCTTCTGCAGAGCCTTCCCTAATCTGATGGAATTCAGCCCTTCACCCACTACCATCATTTCAAAAGAAGCAATTCTGAAGTTAATTTCCATCAGGTTTTAATTTGAGAAAACAAATAACATAAAAAATGAAAAAGAAAACTATGAAAGCCACTTCTATTTCAAAGCCACCCCTTTGCTTTCCATTAATTAATGGGGTCCTATCAGTGTCAAGTATCTTGCAACTCAAATCACATCCCCAGGGTATTTGTCCAGTGTTCTTATCATCATACTCATTATTCCATTAGAAACATCATCAATGATTTCCTTTTACGTATATGGGTGTATGTATGTTTGTGTATTGCATGTATAAAGATCTTATGTATCTAATACATACATTGTATATATGTTGTTTTAGTCACTAAGTCATGTCTAACTCTTTGTGACCCCCCTGGCAGACCGTAGCCCACCAGGCTCCTCTGTCCATGGGATTATCCAGGCAAGAGTACTGAAGTGGGTTGCCATTTCTTCCTCCAGGGGATCATCTCAACCCAGAGATTGAACATGCATCTCCTGTGTCTCCTGCATTGGCAGGTGAATTCTTTACTGCCGAGCCACCAGGGAAGCCTATATATATATGCGTATGTATATGTATATACGTTTGTTAATTTATGAACTTCTTAAGGATATTTAGGAGGCATATATGATCCAAAGTTTAATTAATAGCTATATTGGTTGGAGCAATATTAGCTGTCAAAATGTGTATTGCTTCAAACTCAATAGGATTTTAATTCTTGCTGGGCAGCTGATCAGACCAGGGGCTGCCCTCATAGTTATTTAGGGACCTAAAGTGACAGAGGAGAAGGAAATGGCAACCCACTCCAGTACTCTTGCCTGGAAAATCCCATGGATGGAGGAACCTGGTAGGCTGCAGTCCAGGGGGTTGCTAGGAGCTGGACACGACTGAGTGACTTCACTTTCACTTTCATGCGTTGGAGAAGGAAATGGCAACCCACTCCAGGGTTCTTGCCTGGAGAATCCAGGGATGGGGGAGCCTGGTGGGCTTCCGTCTATGGGGTCACACAGAGTCGGACACGACTGATGCGACTTAGCAGCAGCAGCAGCAGCAAAGTGACAGAAGCTTTGCCATCTTCAGTGTGTAGCTTCTAAGGCTATCATGGTCATTTCCCTCCCAGCAAGCCAAAAAGCAAAAACAGGATGGAAAATTTTTCAAAGCCAGAAAAAATGTGGCATGTATCACTTCTACTCACATTGTATGAGCTAGAACTCAGACACATAGCTATCCCAAATGGGCTTCAAAAGAGGATGGAAAATGAGCCAGCTGTGTGTTCATGAAGAAAAGGAGAATGAGAACTTGGGGAACATCTAACAGTCTCTGCTAAAATGGCATTGAACCTTTCTTTCAACTCCCAAAACATACCTAGGAAATAAAGAAAGAGAATCATTGCCATTTTCTAAATGGGAAACCTAAAACACAGAGAGTAAGCTGATGATAGAAGCAAGAAAGGGTCCCCACCCTCGCCCCAAACATACACACATTAGACCTGCCAGGATGAAACACACTAAGCTGAAAACAGCGTGTACTAGAGGAGAGGACCCAGGGAATTAAATAACTGACTAGTTCTACCGTTGCCTTATAGAGCAAAATCATCTTCGTTCACTGCTCTACTTCACAGTACAACATCAGTGAAATTCACTGCCCACAGCAGGGGAAATTGAACCTCTTGACCTATACCAGAAGGCTATACACTTGCTACTTATTTCCCTAGGATTGGTCTGGGGCTCAATCCTGTACACAGTTCCGAAAACTGACAACGGTTAGTTAAGATAACATGGGCAGCTTTTAAAACAAGAAACCCTGAAATCTCTGTGGCTGAATACATAAATTTATCTATCTTTAATGTAAGGGAAAAGTGGATGCTCCTGATCAGCTGCCAGCATTCCTTTGAGCAGTGTTTCAAGACCCACCCTCCATCCAATTTATTGTTCTTCTGTTTTCAGCAGTGGTCTCCAAGGTTACCCCCAGGGGTGTTCATCCAGACAGTAAGTGAGAAAAAAGAGGCGATGGAGAGGGTGTGCCTCATTCTTGACCCTCTTTTCCTGCAAGGTACACATCACCTCTACTTGTATTTCATTGGCAAGCCCACTGGCATGGCCACACCTAGATGTGAGGGAGGCTGAGATCGATGTAGTCGTTTCTCAGCAACAGTTTTACAATGTAATAAGGACACATGCTTCTGATGAAAGGCTAGCTGTCTCTGTCACAACCCACTAGGAACCCATGGAAGGAATTCTTTTATTTGACTAGTTGTTATCTGTGCCACAGAGTTCTGTTTCCATAAATAATTACTTACAGTGGGTTTTCTTTAGCCTGGTGTGGCTGAGCTTCAGAGGTAAGTGAACACTTTGAAATATATGCAAATTTTTATGAGGTACAGGCTGCATTTTTTAAAGGATGTGCCTGTCAGATTTCAGATTTTTTTTTTAAATCATTGCCATATAGAGATTTTCTAATCTATCTTTTCCTTCTCAGCCTCATTTCCTAACCCAGTAGTTTCTGGACTAAGTAATCAGACTCTCTGAGGATCACTTTGAATGAACAGATTTCAGGATCCTACCCCAGCCTTATTCAATGACATTTAAGTTGGAGAGGGGCAAGTATATGAAGCAGTCTGGAAATATATGCATTTTTTTTTAAACTCTCCTGTGGAGCCACCGTCCTTTGTCCTGAAACTAACCAGGTGCATTTCTTGTAAAAGAGAAATGAGCATGTGCCCAAGTGATTAGCTTCCCCCACTCAGAGGATATCTGCAGTTTCTCAGTCCATCCATAGTTTTCTGCCTGTTTCTAACAAACAACTCTGCTTATATTCATCAGACCCATTTTCCATTTCATACATCCCTTAGGTATCCCTTTTTAATTATGATGACTGACATTTATTAAGCATCTCCCCTGTGCCGGGCATCACACTTATCACTTCATGTTTAATTTAAAACTCACAGCAACCCACTTATAATTGGGCAGACTGGAGTTTATAGACCCAAGTCTTTCATCTAGTGTCACAGGGCTGCTAAGTGCCCACACCTCGATTCAAACATCACTGCCTGATTCCAACCTGTTTGTTTGATTCACGAACCTATTTTCAATCCGTCCTCCTCTTCAGAACTTTGCAGAATATTTTCATGGCTTTATTATTTGTCTCTCCTACTCTCAGCAGTTTTTGCCCCCTCTCAAATATAACTTTAGATTTTTATCTTTCCCCAGTTTAAATTTTTAATTCTGAGTAGTCCTTGAATTAAAAAGAGGAACTATATAAAGTTTCCCAGTGGTAGCAATGCATATATTTGTCATCGAATTTTTCAAGTCAGAGGCACCAAATGAAGCAGATAGAAAACATTCTGGTCTTACCGGGATGTCAGCTTGAGCTACAGAGTTCTTTTTCTCTGCTTAAACAGAAAGAGATGTTTGCTGTTACGAGTCTACAGATATCCTTAGAGCTTTGATCACAACGCGCACAGCTGAGTGGGGCTGTTAATGACAAACACTTCAAAAAATAATTACCTATTATATCTGACTTCATGTATCAAGGAATTCAAGGTGCAGTATCAGGAATCTGTGCTGAGATTGTAAATTATTTTGTAGCAGATGGCACATGGCTACATTCCCTTAATTCATTCTGTATAAATGTCCCACGCTATGTCTTTCTGAGACCCTATCTCTGTTTTCTTTCCCTGCTGACACAAGTGACTAAGCTCCATTGGCAATAAAAAGGCAAGTCTGGAATCAGCAATGTCATAAGGAAATGGTTCCCGTCCCGTTCAGTCGCTCAGTCGTGTCCGACTCTTTGCAACCCCGTGGACTGTAGCCTACCAGGCTTCTCCGTCCATGGGATTCTCCAGGCAAGAATACTGGAGTGGGTTACCATTTCCTTCTCCAGGAGATCTTCCCGACCCAGGGATCGAACCCGGGTTTCCCGCACTGGAGGCAGACGCGTTAACCTCTGAGCCACCAGGGAAGCCCAAGGAAATGGTTACAACCTTTTAAATGGCAGAAAGTTCCCGATCACAAAAACTTTTTCTTGAATTTTCCAGTTGCATAGGCTACTTCAATCTTCTCGTTGGAGTTGGGAGAGTTAGACAGTATTTTGTTAAATATTTTTGTTGAAAGAAATGTTAGAATTTTTTCTCATTAGTATTTTTTCCTGGGGGTAAGTTGTAAAGTAAATGGAGAAAAAACACGTCAGTCAATGACATTACATTTTGAATTTCACTAAGATACTAGGCAGATCCAAATGGTTAAATATAGTCTTAAAATAGTTTATAATGAATTATCAGGGGATTTTACTTGTTCCTGCTGCCAGTAGCAATGGTGTTTGAATTCTACTATAGACCAGAAAAAATCAAAGAAAGAGAAATTCCATCACTTATAATAAAAGATCAGAGAAAGAAAGTCTTGGCACAGACAGCAATAATTTAATAAATCAATTTAAGAATTAGACACTATGCTTGTTTACAAATATCTTCATAGTTACTTAACTGGTATCCAGCTCACAGAGTTGCCAAGCTGTCACTGGCAACTGCCTATCAAGGTAAAATCTTCTTCCATATTTTTTTTTCTCTTGGCTTCTTTAGTATCATAGTTTTTTTTTTAACTTTTTAAAAAATAGTGGTATGTATTTTTTCTTTTTTTAATTTATTTATTTTTAATTGGAGAATAATTGCTTTACAATATTGTGTTGGTTTCTGCCATACATCAGTATGAATCAGCCATAGACATTCATACGTCCCATCCTTCATGAACCTCATTGCTGTCCTCAGGCTTTCTCCAGTTGCAGTGATCTGGGGCTACTCTTCATTGCAGTTCTAGGGCTCTAGAGTGTAGAGTCAGTAGATGTGGCACATGGGCTTTGTTGCTCATCAATATGTAGGATCTTTATGGACCATGGATGAAATCTGCATCCCCTGCATTGCCAGGTGGATTCTTAATCACTGGACCACCAGGGAAGTCCCTCAAACTTTTAGTCCTTTTGCAACCTCCAGTCTCTCACCTCTAGCTAATAAACATGCTCAGATTTCTTCTATCCTGAAAAAGGATCTCTTCTTGGCCCAGGCCTTACCTCTAACCCTGTGCTCATTTTGTTTTTCGTTTTTCAGCTACTTCTGAAGAATCCTCTTCTCCAACTACCTTGGCATTCTTGCCTCCCATTCCTATATTCTCTCACCATGGAAAGCTGGTTTTCACCTCCTGTGCATCACACATTTGCTTCAACTCTTCAAAAATTGCTCTGGAAATGGCAACCAGTGACCTTCATCTTGTCAAGTCTATCAATTCTCTATTCTCATTTTTTTTAGTATTTTCTTTCCTATCTGAGAATCAGTGAGACTCAGTCCTTTCTAAAATTGCATATCCTTGGTTTCCATGATATTAGTCTCATCTAGGTTTGCCTCTATTGTGTTACTATCTCCTATATGAGTATATTTGCTTCTCTTGTACCTGTTCCTTAAATGTTAATGTTCTGTAGGGTTTTATCCTCTCATTATTTTTCTGCATAACCACCTTTCTCACCATAAATTCTTTCCAGGTAGTCTCATATGAGCTAATGATTTGAATTCTCATTTATGTGCTAATGACAACCAAAACTAGTTCCAGAGCCCTGCCCTCTGCCCTGAGCTTCAGATTCAACCAAACAAATCACTTCTACATACGTGCTCTTGGATATCGGCAGTCACCTCTTGTACAATACAGGCAAACCTGAATTTGACATCTTCTCCCCATAACACTTCTGTGGATTCATTTCTCCTTTGCTTCCAGTAACATTTTTGGTAACAATGTATTTTGTGACAATATCACATCTGTATTATCAAGGAAACATTTCCTACCTGTTGTCCCTGCTAAGAGGACAATAGATCATTGATTTCCCCCTGCTCTGCAGCTGATGGACAAGGGGACAGAAAGATGTAGTCCTTTGCAGTGCAACTGAGTCCCCATGCTCCTGCCACTAAAGTTCATGTGGAGCCTTGTATCTAGATCTACCACATCAGACCTCCTGTGAAATTCAGACCTCCTCTGACTCCTGTTCTCATAGAGCAGTCTGCGTTGTTCAGCACACTTGAGAAGGGTCTCTCTTTATTGAAACCAGAATAATTCAGACAAATAACAAAAAGCAAAAAGAATAAACAAAAAGCTCCTCTTATTTCTTTAAATCAAACTGACCTCAACACTTGGAAAGGGTGATGATGCGATCGCTATTAGAATACAGTGTCCCTGCTGCTCAGTGTTCCTCATTGCCATGAAGCTCCTAGAATTGACTCTAACATGGCTATCTAGATGCATCTAACTAAACAAAACCCTACAAAGCATATTGCCTCTGTTCCAATTCTCTTCTCACTCAGGAGCTGCTCAAAATCTAAAATGTCAAATACAAATTTAAAGAATGAATGCATTTAAGAAGTTGTTTCTGTAGGCGTCCGGAATTTCTGGTGTTGCATTTGTGCTAGCTGTTTTAATAATCCTCTTTTGAATCCCATTTGTCAAATTACCTCTAATCAGCAAGAGTGCTGTTGCATGCGATATAGAAATGGGAGAGAACACAGTGTTCCTCAAAGTGCCTCCTCTTGGAATGAGCCAGAGAAGTGACTCCTGAGAAAGCCTGATTTTAAGAAAGGGTGTACTCAGTCCTAGCATGAAATGTCAAACTTTATCATAAAGGGAATCCATGTACAATAGGTATCGCCTGACATTGGATGATAATATCCATAATTGTTAAGTTTAAAAGCATTTCACACATAATTGCTTCTTTCAGGAGTAAAATGGAGTCCTTTCTGAAACCAACCTGGGTTTGGCTATTCTTTAGTGTGTGAGAAGTAACACAGAGCAGCTAAAGGTTAAAACAGTTTATCATAGTCACGTTTATCATAGTAATTTGTGAGCAATTCAAAGTTCTTTAACCCCTTCATTCCTCAAAATCAGGCTCTGACATTATTTTATAGCAACTAAGTCATTGTAGATAGAAAAATGAGAAGTGCCAGCTTCTCAGACCAAACTTTACAAGGAAGAACAATAGAACCTTCCAATTAATTAATTTTGAAAAATCTTAATTGGATATTTTATTCAGTTCAGTTCAGTAGCTCAGTCGTGTCCAACTCCTTGCGACCCATGAACTGCAGCACGCCAGGCCTCCCTGTCCATCACCAACTCCCAGAGTCCACCCAAACCCATGTCCATTGAGTCAGTGATACCATCCAACCATCTTATCCTCTGTCGTCCCCTTCCCCTCCTGCCCTCAATCTTTCCCAGCAACAGGGTCTTCTCCAGTGAGTCAGCTCCTCACATCAGGTGGCCAAAGTACTGGAGTTTCCACTTCAACATCACTCCTTCCAATTAACACCCAGTACTGATCTCCTTTAGGATGGACTGGTTGGATCTCCTTGCAGTCTAAGGGACTCTCAAGTGTTTTCTCCAACACCACAGTTCAAAAGCATCAATTCTTCAGCGATCAGCTTTCTTTATAGTCCAACTCTCACATCCATACATGACCACTGGAAAAACCATAGCCTTGACTAGACGGACCTTGGTTGGCAAAGTAATGTCTCTACTTTTTAATATGCTATCTAGGTTGGTCATTACTTTCCTTCCAGGGAGTAAGTGTCTTTTAATTTCATGGCTGCAATCACCATCTGCCGTGATTTTGGAGCCCAGAAAAATAAAGTCAGCCACTGTTTCCACTGTTTACCCATCTATTTGCCATGAAATGATGGGACCAGATGCCATGACCTTCGTTTTCTGAATGCTGAGCTTTAAGTCAATTTTTTCACTTTCTTCTTTCACTTTCATCAAGAAGCTCTTTAGTTCTTCTTCACTTTCTGCCATAAGGGTGGTAGCATCTGCATGTCTGAGTTTATTGCTATTTCTCCTGGCAATCTTGATTCCAGCTTGTGCTTCCTCCAGCCCAGCATTACTCATGATGTACTCTGCATATAAGTTAAATAAGCAGGGTGACATTTACAGCCTTGATGTACTCCTTATCCTACTTAAAACCAGTTTGTTGTTCCATGTCCAGTTCTAATTGTTGCTTCCTGACCTGCATACAGGTTTCTCAAGAGGCAGGTCAGGTGGTCTGGTATTCCCGTCTCTTTCAGAATTTTCCACAGTTTATTGTGATCCACACAGTCAAAGGCTTTGGCATAGTCAATAAAGAAAAAATATTTTGTTAGGGTTCCCATATCATAAAAATGATAAATACCCCCAGCTTATTTAAAGAAAACCATAAATTATTAATCCTGTAATTTTTCAAACAACTCTGACTCACCATGAATCATACTAAAGGAGAAAAAAGAAATAAAAATGAAAACAAAGTTGAGAAGAGGAACCACTAGGTTGAGCTGCATTTACTCACTCAATGCCCTGGTTAACTGTTAAGATTTTTAAATGTCATTGTACTTATACACTTAAAAACTTGAGTTTGTATGAAAAGTGTGAACGTGGGAGATTCTTTAAAAACAGTTTGTTCAACTTTTCCTTTTACACTGATCAAGAGACAGGTAGGTCACATCACCATTTGAACTTGTTTGAGCTCGGCTGAAATCTAGAGACAGATATTTTCATTAAGAGTCTAGAGTCTTATTTGGTCCATATATGAAATATGGATGTCATAATCTTTGTTTTCAAATTTGGGATATAATGGCATACTATATAGTTAAATCACCAACCTAATTCATCTAAGATGTAATCCTAGGAATTAAAAGATATACTGATGATGCATATTTATGCATTTTAATAAAAACATAAGCCTCTTATTGTACTGAGTAGAAAAAGTAAGATCAGGAAAAGTGGCTGTCAGTAATACAGGATAATTAAATCAGCTTTCCCTCTACTACTTAATATGCTACTTTGGCATTTCAGCAGAATTTAACTTATGTATATATTCATTCATGCACACACACAGATACACATTCTCCCATATACTCTGTACCAAAAATGACAGATTAGGATTCCTATATTATAAGGAATGTGGATTGTATTTTAACAATTTTGAAACATATTTAAGCAATCTAGGAGGAGAAAGAATGGTTCATTATAAATATGATAGACTGCCGCCCAGTAATTATCGAAAGTATTTATTTATATCAGAGGTGGTTTAACTAATTATACATAAAGTTCTTATAAGACACACCTCATGACCACAGGCAGCATATTTTTCAAGTTAAAAAAAAAAAGCAAAGGCATGTGAAATTAGGTTAAGCAAAAAGAATTCAAAGAAGGGAGAATTCAAGTGGGATGTTTAAATGAAACAGTGGTTCTCAACTTTGGCTGCACACTGGAATTACCTTGATTTGCATCTACTTAGGTTCTATTTAGGTCTGAGGTGTGTGCTTGGGGCTTTCCAGCTTGTGCTAGTGGTAAAGAACATGCCCGCTAAGGCTGGAGACATAAGAGAAGAGGGTTCAGTCCCTGCTTGGGAAGATCCCCTGGAGAAGGCATGACAACCGACTTCATTATTCTTGCTTGGAGAATCCCATGAACAGAGGAGCCTGGTGGGCTACATCCAAAGGGTCACAAAGAGTCGGACACGACTGAAGTGACTGAGCACGCACATAGGCTTAACATTGAGATTTGTTAACTTCCCAGTTAATTCTAATGGGCAGCAGATAAAAAATAAATAATCTTAAAACTATTCCCTCTCGCAACTTCCCTGGTGGCTCAGTGTTTAAGAGTATGCCTGCCAATACAGGGGACATGGGTTCAATCCCTAGTCTAGGAAGATCCCACATGCCACAGGGCAACTAAGCCCGTGTGCCACAACTACTGAGTCAATGCTCAAGAGCCTGAGCTCTGCAACGGGAGAAGTCACAACAGGAGAAAGCCCACACACAGCAATGAAGACCCAATACAGAAATAAATAAATAAATGATATTTTTTTAAAAAACGACGACTGCTCCCTCTTTTTCCAACACCTGCTGTTTCTAATCCTCAGATTATATGGATCCACTGCTTTTAAACAGTTTTAGCAGGTTGATCCCAAGGAAGAGGTCAATTTTTTCTCCTAATTTGTAAATGCATATTAATAAACACTAGTAAAAAAAAAAAAAAGAAAAACACTAATGATTCCAGAAGGTCTCCAGAATTCTTCAACATTTGTTAGAGTACTCTGTGGGATATGATTAGATATATCGACTGAAACAATTTCTCATCCTATTACTTCGGGGAAAATACATGGTTAAATTTCTATCCATTATTTAGTAAATTTGGGTGGTTTTGTTGTTGTTTGGTTGCTAAGTCGTGTCCGGCTCTTTTACAACCCCATGGACTGTAGTCTGCCGAGTTCCTCTGTCCATGGGATTTCCCAGGCAAGAATGCTGGAGTGGGTTTAAGTGGATATTTTCTTCATTATAAAAACAATCTTTCTCCTCCATGGTCGTTTTCAAATCCTATATGAATTTTCACTTGAATGAATATAAGTAACTATTAGAATATTAACAGTAACTAATGATATTCTATTTTAGTTTTCTTCTTGGTGTAATTTTCTTTTTTACTAATCTAATTCTAATATAGTCATGCCTGGAGAATTCCAGCCACGTTATAGTCAGAAAATAAAGTCATTATAAAATAGAGGAGAGAGAGGTTAAAATGAAGTACAAACATGTTTCTGAGGCCAGAACAGCAGAGCACATTTACACTTCTTAGTCAATTTTTTTCACACCCAAAATTGTCTACAGACTTTCCCAACATGTCAAAAACAAAACAACAAAAAAATTCAGTGTTCTTGCATCTTCCCATTTCTGCAAAACTCTAGGGTAACAGTTCTTGCTCATACTTTTACGGACACATTATTGTTTAGCTTCCTTCTCACCAAGAAAATTGGTGAAGCTAAAAACCTGCTGGGCTTTTGATTTGAAATAAGAGGTATGACTGTTATTCAAAAAGAAAGACTTGATTTATGAAGCCTCAGCCACATTTGTAAGAAATCAGCTATTCTGTCTATTTCCCAGTGGATAGGCATAATAGCACCTACCATGGTTATAGCAAGCACAGATGACAATGCCTCGTGCAGAGAAGGTAGTTTTGGGGAGTCGTGACTTCTGGGTGATACTTTTCTATGTGAAAACTGAGGGAAATTTATGTCTCTACTGCTGTCTTGAACAAACAATGGCTTTGCCAAACAATGACTCCAACCAAAATTTATACTCTCTATATATGGCAAAGTTGAGAAAAGCCTATGAATACTTGAAGAGAAATGATGGCTTTTTTTTTAATACATGTTCTTTACTTTATGCCGTAAATGTGTGGGATGATCCTATTGCTTCAAATTAAATATTTTGAATCATCAGTGGTATCTGCTATTTATTGTTTTGTAATATAGCCACCTCTAATGTATATATTAGAGTTCAGCTAGCTCAGATTTATATGTACTGCATTTTCTTAAGGGACATCTCTGTGTATTGCCTCAAATAATTACGTGCTATAGATGGCAGGCAAAGATGTCTCACAAACAAAGAATGGTTGGACCTAAAGATTGTGTGCCTGAAAACTGAGTCCAAGGCTCACTCTTGAAAATCTGATTATAAAATATCTCACTTCTCCATTGTTCCAAGGCCATAACACTTAAAGAGTACTTTAGAGAAAGATAAAGGTATAACTGTGGAAAGGATTACAGCAGCCTTCCTCAGAAAGGAAGATACAGAGGGAGCATGAAAAACTTGACTAAGGCAGGTCCTCCAAAGGAGTCTTGGACTCTATAAAGAGCATTAGAATTCCTTAAACAAATCTAGATGGGCCACATTAAATACGCGTTCTGCTTCCATAAGAAATGGCCTCAGGAATCCATAGTCCAAATCTAGAATTCATCTATACCACTCTCCCTGGGCCATCTCACACCATGGTTTCTTGAGCACAACTTCCCACCGGTCAAAATCCCCATGCCCAGTTTTGCTCCATGCCTTAGCTATGTATTCTTGACTAACCCAACTGATTTCCACAGCTCAACATTCTTTCTTTGACATCCAAACTTGTTGAACACCAGACTGTCACTATTTACAAGAATTCAGACTACAGACAGGAGGTACCTTACCTAGATTTCAAAAGAACAAGACCACTCTCCACTAGGAACTCCTCTCCAGGGGATGGCAAGGGGATGTTCCTCAAAGGCAAGAGTGAGAAATCATGGAGCAAAACATTTGAGCAGTTGGAAGTGGTCAGAAGTTCTTTCTGAAGGGGAGAAATAGTTTCTGGATGGATATCTGTTTATTCACTTAAATGTTTATTGAGTCCTTTATGTCTCAGGCGGTGTTCTATACACTGATGATAAAGGGGTGAAGAAGAGAGAGAATATCTCTTTTTCTTGGAACTAGCATACTAGTTAGGGGAGACCAACACCAAACAAATAAAAATCAAACATAAATTCATAACTAAAACATTGATAGTGCAATAGCAAAAGACTAGGGGATTGGAGACACCTCTTTACATCAAGCATTCAGGAAAGGCCTCTCTTCAGACATGGCATTTGAGCTTAATCTAAATAAAAGAAAAAAAGACAGCCATGAGAGACATGGGGTAGGAGGATTCTAGGCAAAGGAAATGGCACGTGTAAAAATACTAATTTTAACTTGGCTACAGAACAAAAAGATATTCAGTGTGGCTACAGCACAGCAAATGTAAGTAGTGGATGATGGCAGAGACCTTAGTGTGGCCAGGATATATAGGACTTTGTAAAAGCATGATGAAGTGTTTGGATTTTATGTTAAGAGCAATGGGAAGCAATTAGAGGGTTTTATGTAGGATGATGTATGCTGTAATTTATGTTTTAAGATCTCTCTGGCTGCAAAATATAGTATACATTATAGAGTTCAAACATAGTAGCAGAAACAGCAGTAAGGAGACTCCTGGCCAGGAAAGACATGATGGCAACTTGAACTGGGGTTTGCAGCAGCAGCAAAGAGGCTATATCTAGGGGGCTGATTCGTTGAATTCTCCCAAACTGCGCTCCAAAGTCTTATTCCTTACAACCCTGGCAACATTTCAGCCAACCCGACCCTGAAATGAAAGGTCTTGCTAGCTCTGATAGGTAAACTCCCTCTCTAGACTCACAGGATGGTAGAGTTGATGACAATAATGGCTAGCCAACAATGAGAGATTTTTGTGACAATGACAGTGGCTGAAACTCAGAGCACATAGATCCTCATCAAAACTTCTGCAACGTTGATGACATTTGTCACAAGGTAAGGGAGAGAAGGAAGAAAGAAGAGTAGGAAAGGGAAAGGGGGAAGAAAGAGAGAATGTACTTGAAATACTGCCACTAGTTTTTTGTTTTGCTTTGGATTTTGAAGGGGCTACCATTTCTGATATGTACTCAAAAAGATGAGTGATGCTAAGAAGTGTTATACCAAGCTAGGCACTGTGTTAGGTGCTTCCTATTGTCTCAAAACCACATAGACATCCTGAAGATTGGGTGTTACTATTTCCTGCTTAAAGAAAAGGAAACTGAATCTCAAAGAGGGCAAATGGGGATTTTCTGGGTGGTCCAAGTCGTTAAGACTCTGTGTTTCCACTGCAGGAAGTCTGGACAGGGAACTAAGATCTCAATTGCTGTGCTGTGCAGCCAAAGAAAACGGCAAATGATTTGTCCACAGTCATAGTCAGGCTGTGTTAGTCACTCAGTCGTGTCCAACTCTTTGTGACCCCATGGACTGTAGCCCACAAGACTCCTCCATCCATATAATTCTCCAGACAAGAATACTGGAATGGATTGCCATTTCCTTCTCCAGGGGATCTTCCCAACCCAGGGATAAAACCAGGGTCTCTCACATTGCAGATAGATTCTTTACCATCTGATCCACCAGGAGCCATGAGGAAATCCAGGATTCAAGCCAAGTCTTCTGGACTGTTTGAATCCAAGGCCTGTGGGTTTGTGGAGGAGCCTACATGACAGCCCTTGACCATGAAACCCACTCTGGCTATCAGAGCAACACTAAACACAGGAAAATTTCATGGAAGGTGGGGCCAGCACCAGGGACTCTGCCCAGCAGGAAAGCAACATGCGCGGACAGTGGGAGATAGAGCATTTTCCTGGTGGAGGGAGATTATGAGGATCTCTGGATGTTGCTGTTATTACTTTGACCCTGATGCCTGCCCCTTTGGGTTGTGGTAGGGACAGTGGGGGAAATACTGACTCATAACTGCGTAATTCTGCAACTAAATAAGCACAGTGTAACTTCCCACTCTGCTCCCAGGTTGCTGCAGCTAGAAAGAAAAGCAAGCCTATATCCACGTGTACAATTAAATCTCTACAGAGAGCAGTGTTAGTCCTACTCAAAGACATTCCATGTTCCCCTCATTTTATGAATTATGAAAGTGTTCCTTGCTGAGTTGAGTTATGTTCTGAAATCTTTGAAGAAAACTTAAGTCTCTCTGGACTTGCCTAATGCTCTTGAAGTCCGTAAATCAGGAAGGAAAGATAAGGTTGCATAAGCTTCAATTAGTTTCTATTCAAACATCCGCAACTTTATGCACATAAGAGGAATAAGCTCTCATTTCTTGCTTGCAATAGAAACACTGATAATGCTTTAAAATGTATTTTGACAGAAGAAATATATTTTCATACTTAAAATCTTTCATATTTTCATATTTGAAAGGTTGGGAGAAAAGTTCTCTGGCTTCTGACTGGCCTCTGTTTTTCTTTTAAATCAAACTCTAAGGCACCAGTTTTTCACCCCTGATACTCCCTTCCCCTCCACCAGTCACTCCAAAAGGTATGAAGTAAGAGCCACTAGGGTTGCCATACACAAACATCAACTCAAAATGGATCATCGACCTAAATGTAAAAGCTAAAATTTTGCAATTTTTAAAAGAAAATATAGAAGATATTTGTCATGACCTTGAGGTGAGCAAATAGTTCTTAGAAGCAACACCAAAAACATGATCTATAAAAGAGAAACATTATAAGCTGGACTTGATCAAAATTAAAGTCTTTCACATGTCAAAAAATATATTTAAAAAAATGAAGAGACACAGACTAGGAGAAATTATTTGCAAATCATACATCTAGTAAATGACTTGTACTGAGAAAACACATAAAGATCTTTTAATTGAATAATAATAAAAAGCAACCTAATTTTAAAATGACAAAATATTTGAATAGGTATTCCATAGGTAAAATATGTGAATGGTTAATAGTCACATGAAAAATTGCTCAACATCATTAGTAATTAGTGAAATGAAAATTAAAATCACAATGAGAGAAGGAGCAAGATGGCGGAGTAATAGGACAGCGAGACCACTCTCTCCCCCACAAATTCATCAAAAGAACATTTGAACGCGGAGTAAAGTCCACAAAACAACTTCTGAATGCTAGCAGAGGACATCAGGCACCCAGAAAAGCAGCCCATTGTCTTCGAAAGGAGGTAGGAAAAAACATAAAAGACAAAAAGAGAGACAAAAGAAGTAAGGACAGAGCTCCGTCCCGGGAAGGGAGGCTTTAAGAAGAGAGAAGTTTCCAAACACCAGGAAACACTCTCACTGGAGAATCTGTGGCGAGCCTTGGAAGCTCAGAGGGCCACATAACCCTCTTTTTTTTTTAAGATTTTTTAAAAACCCACAGATTACCCGCCAAACGGTAACTCCCAGCAAAGAAGCAGTGCAGACGCCTGCATACGCCATTAGCAAGCGGGGGCTGGACAGGAAGGAGTCGGCTGAACTGCTTAGAGAGAGGACTGGGCTTGAATGCCGCGAGAACAATTTGAGAGAACTGGGGAGAGCAAAGCAGACTGTGGGATAGCTTCCCCACGAAAAGGCGGAAAGCTCTAACCTGAGACTCGGCCAGCCCTGCTCACAGAATAAAGGACTGAGCAGAGTGAGCTGGCTGCAGTCGACCCATCCCCCATCCCCCACCGAGACAGGCAGGGAGGTCAGCCAGAGCCGGAGGGGGCAACCGCGGCCCCAGAAAGGCATCTGATACAAACTGCAGACAGGCTTGTTGCTAATCAGGACTTCTTGGGCTCAGGCCGGTCGACATCCCCCTGAGAAGGTGTGCCGGTTGTACACCCAGAAAACTGAGTGGCGGGGACTGGGGAGGCGAAAAGTCGCAGAGACCGCGCTCGTCAAACACCTGGTCCCCTGAGCTGCTCGGACCAGGGAAGGCACAAAACGCAGGCCCAACCAAGTCTGCGCCTTTGTGGAGTACCTGAGAACCTGAACTTGAGCAGCTCAGACCTGGGAAGTGCATACAACCCGGCGCCGGCCTCGGACAGTTCCCGGCAGAGCAACCTAGAGCCTGTGCAGTGTAGACTGGGACAGCATACGTACTGTGAGCGGGGGCAAACCCAGTGTGGCCGAGACGCTGCGAGCACTCCCCACAGACGCCAGAGATATTCGACTGCAGCGTTCCTCCCTTCCCAGAACAGGACTTAACAACTGAGCCTTAAAAAGTGTCCACCCACCCCCTAGTATCAGGGCGGAAATTAGACACTGAAGAGACCAGCAAACAGAAGCTAAAACAGAGGGAACCACCTTGGAAATGACAGATAGAGACGTCTAGAGGCTACTCCAAGAATAAGACCAAAAACCAGAGGCAAGAGGCTTAAGCCCGAATCCTGAGAACACCAGAGAACTCCTGACTCCAGGGAACATTAATCAATAGGAGCTCATCAAACGTCTCCATACCTACACTAAAACCAAGCACCACCCAAGGGTCAACAAGTTCCAGAGCAAGATATACCACGCAAATTCTCCAGTTACACAGGAAACTAGCCCTGAGCTTCAATATACAGGCTGCCCAAAGTCACTCCAAACCCACTGACATCTCATAACTCATTACTGGACACTTCATTGCACTCCAGAGAGAACAAATCCAGCTCCACCCACCAGAACACGGACACAAGCTTCCATAACCAAGGAACCTTGACAAATCACCTGTCCAACCCCCTACACAGCGAGGAAACTACATAATAAAGAGAACTCCACAAACGGCCAGAAGAGAGAAAGGCCACCCCAAGCAAAGCAATATAAGCAAGATGAAGAGGCAGAGAAATACCCAGCAAGTAAAGGAACAAGATAAATGCCCACCAACACAAACAAAAGAGGAAGATATAGGGAATCTACCTGATAAAGAATTTCGAATTTTGGTGGTGAAAATGATTCAAAATCTTGAAAGCAAAATGGAGTTACAGATAAATAACCTGGAGAAAAGGATGGAAGAAGATGGAAGAAAGGTCTAAGAAGGACTTAGAGGAAATAAAAAAGAGTCAATATACAATGAATAATGCAATAGATGAGATCAGAAACACTCTGGAGGGAACAAACAGTAGAATAACAGAGGCAGAAGACAGGATAAGCGAGCTAGAAGATAGAATTGTAGAAATAAATGAAACAGAGAGGAAAAAAGAAAAACGAATTAAAAGAAATGAGAACAATATTAGAGACCTCTGGGACAATGTTAAACGCTCCAACATTCGAATCATAGGAATCCCAGAAAAAGAAGACAAAAAGAAAGACCATGAGAGAATACTTGAGGAGATAATAGTTGAAAACTTCCCTAAAATAGGGAAAGAAATAATCACCTAAGTCCAAGAAACCCAGAGAGTCCCCAACAGGATAAACCCAAGGCGAAATACTCCAAGACACATATTAATCAAATTAACAAAGATCAAACACAAAGAACAAATATTAAAAGCAGCAAGGGAAAAACAGCAAATAACACACAAGGGGATTCCCATAAGGATAACAGCCGATCTTTCAACAGAAACTCTTCAGGCCAGGAGGGAATGGCAAGACATACTTAAAGTGATGAAAGAAAATAACCTACAGCCCAGACTACTGTACCCAGCAAGGATCTCATTCAAATATGAAGGAGAAATCAAAAGCTTTACAGACAAGCAAAAGCTGAGAGAATTCAGCATTACCAAACCAGCTCTCCAACAAATGCTAAAGGATCTTTTCTAGACAGGAAACAAAGAAAGGGTGTATAAACTCGAACCCAAAGCAATAAAGAAAATGGCTACGGGATCGTACTTATCAATAATTACCTTAAACGTAAATGGGTTGAATGCCCCAACCAAAAGACAAAGGCTGGCTGAATGGATACAAAAACAAGCCCCCATATATGTTGTCTACAAGAGACCCACCTCAAAACGAGGGACATATACAGACTGAAAGTGAAGGGCTGGAAAAAGATATTCCATGCAAATAGAGACCAAAAGAAAGCAGGAGTAGCAATACTCATAACAGATAAAATAGACTTTAAAACAAAGGCTGTGAAAAGAGACAAAGAAGGAAACTACATAATGATCAAAGGATCAATCCAAGATGAAGATATAACAATTATAAATATTTATGCACCCAACATAGGAGCACCGCAATATGTAAGACAATTACTAACAAGTATGAAAGGGGAAATTAACAATAATGCAATAATAGTGGGAGATTTTAATACCCCACTTACATCTATGGATAGATCAACTAAACAGAAAATTAACAAGGAAACACAATCTTTAAATGATACAATAGACCAGTTAGACCTAATAGATATCTATAGGACATTTCACCCCAAAACAATGAATTTCACCTTTTTCTCAAGTGCACATGGAACCTTTTCCAAGATAGATCACATCCTGGGCCATAAATCTAGCCTTGGTAAATTCAAAAAAGTTGAAATCATTCCATGCATCTTTTCTGACCACAATGCAGTAAGATTAGATCTCAATTACGGGAGAAAAACTATTAAAAATGCCAACATATGGAGGCTGAACAACACGCTGCTGAATAACGAACAAATCATAGAAGAAATCAAAAGAGAAATCAAAATATGCATAGAAATGAATGAAAATGAAAACACAACAACCCAAAACCTCTGGGACACTGTAAAAGCAGTGCTAAGGGGCAAGTTCATAGCAATACAGGCACACCTCAAGAAACAAGAATAGAGTCAACTAAATAACCTAACTCTACATCTAAAGCAACTAGAAAAGGAAGAAATGAACAACCCCAGGGTCAGTAGAAGGAAAGAAATTGTAAAAATTAGGGCAGAGATAAATGCAAAAGAAACAAAAGAGACCATAGCAAAAATCAACAAAGCCAAAAGCTGGTTCTTTGAGAAGGTAAATAAAATTGACAAACCACTAGCCAGACTTATCAAGAAACAAAGGGAGAAGAACCAAATCAATAAAATTAGAAATGAAAATGGAGAGATCACAACTGACAACACAGAAATACAAAGGATTATTGGAGAATACTATCAGCAATTATATGGCAATAAAATGAATAACCTGGAAGAAATGGACAAATTCCTAGAAAAGTACAACTTTCCAAAACTGAACCAGGAAGAAATAGAAAATCTGAACAGACCCATCAGAAGCACGGAACTAGAGGCTGTAATCAGGAATCTTCCAGGAAACAAAAGCCCAGGTCCAGATGGCTTCACAGCTGAATTCTACCAAAAATTTAGAGAAGAGCTAACACCTATTCTACTCAAACTCTTCCAGAAAATTGCAGAGGAAGGGAAACTTCCAAACTCATTCTATGAGGTCACCATCACCCTAATCCCAAAACCTGGTAAAGACCCCACAAAAAAAGAAAACTACAGGCCAATATCACTGATGAACATAGATGCAAAAATCCTTAACAAAGTTCTAGCAATCAGAATCCAACAACATATTAAGAAGATCATACATCATGACCAAGTGGGCTTTATCCCAGGAATGCAAGGATTCTTCAATATCCGCAAATCAATCAACGTAATACACCACATTAACAAACTGAAAAATAAAAATCATATGATTATCTCAATAGATGCAGAGAAAGCCTTCAACAAAATTCAACATCCATTTATAATAAAAACCCTCCAGAAAGTGGGAATAGAAGGGACATACCTCAACATAATAAAAGCTATATATGACAAACCCACAGCAAACATTATCCTCAATGGTGAAAAACTGAAAGCATTTCCCCTAAAGTCAGGAACAAGACAAGGGTGCCCACGCTCACCACTACTATTCAACATAGTTCTGGAAGTTTTGGCCACAGCAATCAGAGCAGAAAAAGACATAAAAGGAATCCAAATTGGAAAAGAAGAAGTAAAACTTTCACTGTTCGCTGATGACATGATCCTCTACACAGAAAACCCTAGAGACTCTACCAGAAAACTACTAGAGCTAATCAATGATTACAGTAACGTTGCAGGATATAAAATCAACACACAGAAATCCCTTGCATTCCTATACACTAATAATGAGAAAATAGAAAGAGAAATTAAGGAAACTATTCCATTCACTGTTGCAACGAAAAGAATAAAATACTTAGGAATATATCTACCTAAAGAAACAAAAGACTTGTACATAGAAAACTATAAAACACTAGTGACAGTAATCAAAGAGGACACTAATAGATGGAGAAATATACCATGTTCGTGGATTGGAAGAATAAATATTATAAAAATGTGTATACTACCCAAAGTAATTTATACATTCAATGCAACCCCTATCAAGCTACCGATATTTTTCACAGAACTAGAACAAATAATCTCATAATTTGTATGGAAATACAAAAAACCTCGAATAGCCAAAGCAATCTTGAGGAAGAAAAATGGAACTGGGGGAATTAACCTGCCGGACTTCAGGCTCTACTACAAAGCCACAGTCATCAAGACAGTATGGTACTGGCATAAAGACAGAAATATAGATCAATGGAACAAAATAGAAAGCCCAGAGATAAATCCATGCACCTATGGACACCTCATCTTTGACAAAGGAGGCAAGAATATAAAATGGAGAAAAGACAGTCTCTTTAACAAGTGGTGCTGGGAAAACTGGTCAGCCACTTGTAAAAGAATGAAACTAGAACACTTCCTAATACCATACACAAAAATAAACTCAAAATGGATTAAAGATCTAAATGTAAGACCAGAAAATATAGGACTCCTAGAGGAGAACGTAGGCAAAACACTCTCCGACGTAAATCACAGCAGGCTCCTCCATGACCCACCTCCCAGAATATTGGAAATAAAAGCAAAAATAAACAAATGGGACCTAATTAAAATCAAAAGCTTCTGCACAGCAAAGGAAACTATAAGTAAGGTGAAAAGACAGCCTTCAGAATGGGAGAAAATAATAGCAAATGAAGCAACTGATAAAGGATTAATCTCCAAAATATACAAGCAGCTCCTGCAGCTCAATTCCAGAAAAATAAATGACCCAATCAAAAAATGGGCCAAAGACCTAAACAGACATTTCTCCAAAGAAGACATAAAGATGGCTAACAAACACATGAAAAAATGCTCAACATCCCTCATAATCAGAGAGATGCAAATCAAAACCACAATGAGATACCATTTCACACCTGTCAGAATGGCTGCTATCCAAAAGTCTACATGCAATAAGTGCTGGAGAGGGTGTGGAGAGAAGGGAACCCTCTTACACTGTTGGTGGGAATGCAAACTAGTACAGCCACTATGGAGAACAGTGTGGAGATTCCTCAGAAAACTGGAAATAGAACTGCCATATGATCCAGCGATCGCACTCCTGGGCATACACACCGAGGAAACCAGAATTGAAAGAGACACATGTACTCCAATGTTCATTGCAGCACTGTTTATAATAGCCAGGACATGGAAGCAACCTAGATGTCCATCTGCAGACGAATGGATAAGAAAGCTTTGGTACATATACACAATGGAGTATTATTCAGCCATTAAAAAGAATACATTTGAATCAGTTCTAATGAGGTGGATGAAACTGGAGCCTATTATACAGAGTGAAGTAAGCCAGAAAGAAAAACACCAATACAGTATACTAACGCATATATGTGGAATTTAGAAAGATGCAAATGATAACCTTGTATACGAGACAGCAAAAGAGACACAGATGTATAGAACAGTCTTTGGGACTCTGTGGGAGAGGGTGAGGGTGGGATGATTTGGGAGAATGGCATTGAAACACGTATGTTGTCATATGTGAAACGAATCACTAGTTCAGGGTCGATGCATGTTATAGGATGCTAGGGGCTGGCATGCAGGGATGACCCAGAGGGAGGATAAAGGGAGGAGGGAGGTGGGAGGGGGGTTCAGGAGGGGGAACTTATGTAAACCCAGGGCGAATTCATGTCAATGTATGGCAAAACCAACCAATATAATATAAAAAATAAAAATACAAAAATAAAATAAAATCACAATGAGATTGTGCACCCACAAGAATGGCTATAATCAAAAAGACAGATAACATCAAATGTTGGTGAGGATGTGGAAAAACTGGAATTCTCATTCATTGCTGGTGAGAATGTGAAATGGCACAGGTACTTTGGAAAACAGATTGGCAGTTTCTTTTAAGAGTGAAATATAAACTTGCCATCTTATGAAGGAATTCCACTCCCAGAAATTCACCCATTTAAAACATATGTCCATATAAAGACATATGCATGAATGTTTATAACAACATTGATAATAGCCAAAGTAGAAACAAATCAAATTTCCATCAGCTTATGGATGGATAAACAAAATGTAAAATTTCCATATAATGGAATACTATTTAGCAATGAAGAGGAACAAACCCACTGATTTGTTCTAAAACAAGGATGAATCTCAAAAACATTATGCTAAGCGCAACAAGACAAATGCAAAAGATTACATGATTCCACTTCGACTTGCATGATTCCAAAAGTACAAAATGTCCAGAAATGAAAAATTCACACAGACAGAAAGCATTCTAGTGGTTGTCTGGGTCTAGGAATGGGAATTAAGGATTGATTACAAATGAGAACAAGAGAAATTTTGGAGATGATGAAATTGCTCTAAGCTGGATTTTATTGATGATTACAAACTCTATATAGTTAATAAAAATTATGGAATTTTATGTGTGAATTTCATCTGGTTTCTATCTAAACTCCTAAACTCTGTCTAGATGAGGCATACATACAGGGGCATGACTGTGTTCCAATAAAACTTTATGGAAATGGGAAGTGGGTCAGACTTGGCCAACAGGATATGGTTTTCCAATCTCTGATATAAAACATCAATGATTTGCTTATAGTTCATATTAACGTTTACTGTTCAGTCAGCTGGAGGCTTTATATTCCATGTCATTCTCACTGCAACCCAGTACAAAGAAGTACTCACCGTGTGGATCATTAGAGTTCACTGAGGCAGAGTCCAGAGAATATGATGAATGCCTCACTGGCCCTTAAGACTCTGCTCACATTTCATTGCCTAAAATAATCTCCTGGCTCTGCCTAACTTCAAAGGGTGTGGGAGAGTATGAAGCCACCATATGCCTTAGAAAGCAGCAGGAAGTTACCGGAGAACAGTATTCAGTTACTGCAACAGAGGATGTAAGGAAATGTGAACTCTTATGGACTGCTGGGAAGACTGACAGCTGGAAAGCCACTTGGGGGAATAATTCAGCACATTTAGCAAAATTAAATATAAGCTACAAACCAAAATTTCCATTCTTAAGTGGATACCAGACAGACTCTCCCACATAAATCCCATAAAAAATACAGACAAAGATGTTCACTGCAGCATGGTTTATAGTAGAAAAAATTAAATGTAGTTTTAATATCTAGGAACAGTGGAAAAGATAGGTGAATTATGATGCTTTTCATAAATTAATATACATAACAGGATCCATAAAACAAACTGCTGTATCTGTTTGAATATATCTAAAGAAAGTAATTTTGAGTAAAAAAAAAAAAGTTGCAAAAAAGCACATACACAGTGATTCCATTCACGTAAATTATTAAAAACACAATGTTCTTGGAGACATAATATAAAGATGTAGGCACACATTAACAATACTTATTCCTGAGAAGATTTGGGGGTTAAGGGGCTTTCTGATGTATCTGGAATGTTGTATTTCATTAAAAGTATCTGAAGAAGTTATGGCAAAATGTTAATATGAACTAAATCTGGACGGTGGAAAATATGGATTTCTATTACTGTCTCTTGTAGGTTTGGAACAATTTTAAGTTAAAAAGAAAAGTAATTACTTCCATTAATGTCTAACTGTCAGCAGAAAGAAGTGTCACAGTGATATTAAGTGACACGAGAGAGCAGGCTGAACTAAGAACAAAATGATGAGCTGCCCTTACCAGAGCACCAGCTACAAAAAAATTAACCAAAAAGGAGAACAAACCAACATCACTGACTGAGCAGTCTGAAAGCAAAACTGTCAGGACTCAGTTCTCCGATATACAGAAAGCTGCGACTGAGCGTGCACGTGCACACACACACACACACACTCACACACACACACACACACTAGTGAATAAAAACTTCCCCAGGGGCTGAACGGTAACGAATCCACCTGCAATATAGGAGACACAGAAGACCCAGGTTCAATCCCGGGTGCAAAAAGATCCTCCTGAGGATGAAATGGCTACCCACCCCAGTATTCTTGCCTGAAAAATCCCATGAACAGAGAAACCTGGTGGGCTACAGACCAAAGGGTTACAAACAAACGAACACGACCAAGCACACAAGAAATAGTGAATAAAACACTCAAAAAATAAACTCCATCTTTTTATGCCTTTGAATAATATCAGGTGGTCATTTAAGAGATGCTTTTTATGATGTTTATGATGTAAAAAATACTGTCTTCTATGCTGTGAAAGTGTTCCCACATGACGAAAATAAAATAGAAGGGAGAAAGGAAGAAGAAACAGAAGAGAGAGAATGAGAAATACATGGAATGGAGCAAGGGAGGGAAAGTCTGTGCTGGAAATCAGGTAAACAAGCTCCCAGACTAGCTCTGTCACTAAACCCATCTCAAGCAAAGAAATTCCCGTCTGTGAGCCTGTGTCCTCCTCTCTAATAAGGGGACAATGATCTAAATTTCAGCTCAATATCCTGCGATCCTTGAAGTAGCCACTGAGGTTCAAGCGGTATTATCCTGGGATAAAAAACTTTCAGCCTTTGTCTGATCTGGCGAACAAAGTACTAGAATAAAAAGTCACAGTCAAAATTCAGCATGAAGGTCAAAGCCACATATCAATCATCGGGGCAGTTGCTAAATACTATAGATAGGTGGGGTGGGACGTGAGTGAAGACAACTTAGGGAGACTGCAGGGTTCCAGACTTCCATTTATGACAAGCAGGATCCAATAGCGACATCCTTTCTCAGGGAGAAAGAGCCACATCTCTTTCTCTCTGAAAGAGAATTGAGAGAAGACTCAAAGATTTATGCCCACCTCCAATTTTTCAGAATCTCAGAACATAAGGAAATCCAGGAAACTCTGTCACATTCAAACCTCTAACTTGCCCTGAAGTTAGTATGAAAAGGTTTAGATTATAGGACGTGAAACAAAGTCTCACCAAACTGGTTTCTCAAATACCAACTATATGCCAAACATTATACCAATAATTATAATAGAATGAACTAGTCTGGTCCATCCCATGACCCGTTCTTCCTCACTCCTTCCCTGCAGCACATCAGCCCCTTCCTCTAGAAGTCATACTGTATTCGTGCATTTCTCTTCAGCTGAGCCCTTTGCCTTTTAAGTGGAACTGGGCAATAATAAGCTGTTTTCTCCATAGCTACCCACAAGAAATCACCTGGAAATATAATTTGGATGGGTGAAGGCAGCAAGCAGGACCTATGAACTGGAATAGGTTCCTTTGAGAAGCAGACTGTCAGTGGCCTAAAATAATTTTTCTTCAAGTTTACAGATAAACATTCTCAGATGAAAGTTTTCCAAACAATGCAGCCATCTCTATTTACATTTGATATGATGTCATCACAAACCGAGATCTTTCCATTAACGTGTCAAGACTCAGATTTATACAACAAACATAAAAATAAAATCTAAACACCAAGGCAAAGGACGTTAATGGAAGCTATTACATGCATTAAGGAGAAAATGCACCTCTGAGTGGTGTTTATGTAAAAGGCTATTTGTAAGTTTGAGTTTGCATTTCCTCAGACATTATTTGAAAGTCTCTATATTACTGATGTGCTAGAAACATTTCTCACATTTTAATTACGCTGAGGAACATGCTGATTCCAATCAACACATTGAGGACAGTTTTAAAGTCATGAGCAAGAAAGCCCTCCCATTCATAGAGTCCAGATTTTATTCATAAAAAATATTGACATATATTTAATACGTACTAAATGCTAGGATCTCTATTAAACAGATATTTAGATACTAATCCTTCTCTGCTGTATGGTTAATGAGGTTTCTTCTTTATGTTCCCAGGACAAAATGCAAACATTTTCTGTGTGACAAAGAGAGGCAATAGGTCAGCACAGTGAGCCAAGCAAGGGCCAGGGAAAGAAAGATCTTGTGAATCAGACTATATATAACATTGAAAGCTAGGAAAAACATGGAAAATTTTAATCTGAGGAGGTATGGGATCAGATTTTTATTTGTAAAATACCATTCTGGATGAAGTGGAAAGAACAAAGTAGTACAAGTAAGGGCAAAGAGATGAGTTCAAGGTCCCTGTAGTAATGAAGGGCTTGTGTGGATGAAGTTTAAATAGGCGCATTGACATAACTTGGTAATCCAATGAGTTGGAGGTAAAGAATTGACAGCAAGGGTAACTCATTGTTTCACGGCTTCAGCTATGAGACAAGAAATGACACCGTTGACTAAAAGAGGGAATAGAGGAAGCAGGTTTGCAAGGAGTGGTGAGTGATAGATGATGAGTCCACTTCTAAGCATGTTGTGTTTGAGATACCCTGTGGGCAGACCCTGCAAAACTGTCTGGAAAGTGCTAGGAAATGTGTCTAGAGCTCATAAAAGATATAAAGGGAATGCTTGAGATTTTGGGTGTATGAGCTCCTGCAAGGAGAGTCTCTGGTGGATGAGATTAACAGTAAACAATAATAAACAAAAGCAATTATAATGGCCAACCATGAAAGAGTGTTTCCGATGTGCCTGACCCTGTTCTAAGCCCTTTACATATATTAACTGATCTCATTCTCACATAAATCCAGTGAGGCTGGTTTTATCATTATCCCCATTTTGTGGTTTGTGAGCCAAGACTCATATGATTTAAGCAACTTGCCCAAGGGCACACGCAGTGCTTGAGCGGGAATACGAACCCAGCTTTTGCTCTCAACGTGTACCCAATAAAGCAGTCGTTAAAGAGACTGACCACAGACGTAACCCTGGACAACAATGATGTGGGAGGAAGGAAAAGATCACTCAAAGAATATTGAGAATAGGAAGCTATAAAAAGAAATGGGAAGATAAAGGAAGAAATAGGTTTAAGAATTAGGGAGTCTTCAGGAGAGGCAAACACTAACAGTATCATTAGTCCATATCATTTTAAAATTTAAAAAAAAATTTTCCTTAAAAGAAAGCAAATAAAACTTGTAAGTAACCTAGTAATATGTTGCAAACATTTCTTTTGAAATAAAGGGTTTCTGCCCCATTGACCACATAAACATGAGGAGGTTAGGCAAGGAGTATGAATTTCAAAGTACAAATATATGCTATTTAAAATAAAGTTTCCTTTCATTCCTCTTCTATAGCTACCTAGAGCTCAGCTCTGTCTCTTGATAGGTAAAAGCCACTGAAAACCAAGATGATTCATTCTGCTGAGACATCTTGCCCAAAGGAGACAGTGAGAGTCGTGAGGGCACCTCTCAGTAAGAATGTAAAACCCAATCTGGGGACTCCCCTGGTGGTCTAGTGGTTAAGAATCCACCTGTCAACACAGAGGACACAGGATTGATCCCTGATCCAGGAAGATCCCATGTGCTGCAGCCACGCATCACAACTATTGAGCACCCACTCAACTAGAGAGCCCAGGAGCCACAACAGCAGCCACTGCAAAGAGAAGCCTGTGTACCACACTGGAGAGTAGTCCCCGGCTGCAACTAGAGAAAGCCCACACAAAACAGTGAAGACCCAGGACAGCCAAAAATAAATAATTAAACAGATAAGTAAATAAATAAACCTTTTCTTACAAATTAAAAATAAATAAATAAAACCCAATCTCGCCAGCACTGACTCCCCACTGCCACCACCAAAGAAATGAAAAGAGGAAGTAGAGAAAAGGCAACTTTGCAATCCATCATTGAAAGAGCCACTGCTGCTGCTGCTACTGCTAAGTCACTTCAGTCGTGCCCGACTCTGTGTGACCCCATAGACGGAGGCCCACCAGGTTCCCCCGTCCCTGGGATTCTCCAGGCAAGAACACTGGAGTGGGCTGCCATTTCCTTCTCCAATGTGTGAAAGTGAAAAGTGAAAGTGAAGTCGCTCAGTCGTGCCCGACCCCTAGCGACCCCACAGACTGCAGCTCACCAGGCTCCTCCATCCATGGGATTTTCTAGGCAATAGTACTGGAGTGGCTTGCCATTGCCTTCTCCGGAAAGAGCCACAATCAGGTCAAAAACAAACACAAATCCTTAAAACCTTTAAATGTGCTCATCGAAGCTGTTGATGCATCATAAACCTTGACATATCATGTGTATTCCAAGACTCTGCAGATAACTGAATATTCCTAAATCTAATCTCCCATCCCAAAAGAAAACTGAAAAGCCAAACTTGAGAAAGCCTACCCTTTTATTATTTTCAACTAGGAAAATATCAAATATCGTAAAATATTGTGCTCTGGAAAGTTAGGGGTTGGTATCTCATTAGCTACACTCTACTTCAATGGCAATATATCTCCCTCTTGTGGATTTTTAGGATATTTCCACCCAGGAGCCTCCCTTCCAACCTACCTCCCTCACTTAATCACGAAGTTGCACTGTGTTAACTATAAGCTTAAAGGAAAGGTACAATACTGTGCTTTATCCCCCTACTAATTGAAGTACTAGGTAGAATACATACCCTGGCAACTCACATTCATTCTTCTTCTGGAAATGAAGTAGCTGTTAACAAACTTTGATCATACATCAAATATTTATTGAGCTATTATGAAAAGCATGGACAGAGGGCACTTGAAAATGCAGAGCTCATTTCTGCAGAAATTTACAACCTAAAAATAAGACCAAACAGCAGGCTGGAAATTGTGTGTCGATTGCTGTCCTAGGACAGCTACCCAGGTAGAAATTTCCACCTGTGACCAGTAGCACTAAATGCCTAGACTCTAGAAGGGTGAAGTGTCTTAAAGTCCTGTGACTATAAAATGGATGTCTTCTCCTATTTGCACAAAAAGTAACTCAATATAGGAATTAAATTCCATCCCTCTTTATAGATACACCACCACCCAACAGAAACACCAAGAAATTCTTGCACTTTTACCTAAAAATTTTATAAACGCTAAGCCTATATTTTGCTTTTTTGTTTGTTGTTTTTTCTGTTTCAGAAAAAAAAAAAAAGTATTTTCTCCCAAGAAAAATTCTTTTTACCAGTTTTTTAGCTCCATTTTCCTCTCCTGATGCCTTTCCCCCCACCCACGATTTTGTTAGGTCCTTTCCATCTCCCCTACCCTGTCCCCCTGGGAAAGGAAATGGCAACCCATTCCAGTATTCTTGCCTGGAGACTTCCATGGACAGAGGACCCTAGCAGGCTACAATCCATGGGGTCTCAAAGAGTCAGACATGACTGAGGGACTAACAAACACACACACACAAACACACACTCACCTCACACTCACCACACCCCACCTCCTGCTGACACTTTGAACTATGAAGCCCACCAGAATTGCTCATGTTAGAATCAAGCTCCACTCTATTCATTCACTAATGAATCCCCAGCACCATCAACACCTTGAATAAAGCAAATATAAATATTTGTTTCATCTGTAAATTTTTTACCGGAAATATAATTTGCATGCCATAAAATTCACCGTTTTTTTAAGTGCACAATTAGATTTTTAGTATACTCAGAATTGAATGATAGTGGCATAGTCATCACCACTATCAATACATTTTCCACTTTTTTCTTCTTTCCTGAGGTATAATTGACAAAACTATAATAGATTTAAAGTGCATAATGATGATGTTTTGATACATACACCTTGTAAAATGATCCTCACCATTGAATTAAATCTATCACCCCACATACTTATCTTTTGTGTGTGTGTGTGTGTGTGTGTGTGTGTGTGTGTGAGAACACAAGTTCCACTCTTAGCAAATTTCAATTATACGATACAGTTGTTCAGTTGCTAAGTCATGTCTTACTCTTTTGCGATCCCATTGACTGTAGCCCACCAGGCTTCTCTGTCCATGGGATTTCTGAAGCAAAAGTACTAGAGTGGGTTGCCATTTTCTTCTGCAGGGGATCTTCCCAGATGAGGGATTGAACCAACATCTCCTGCATTGGCAGGCAGGTCCTTTACCACTAAGCCACCAGGGGAAACCATATAATACAGTATCACCAACTATAGTCACCGTTATATATTAGATTCTCAGATCTTAATTCTCTTCTAACTGAAAGATTGTACACCAAGCTTTCTCTTTCCCTCACCCCTGCCCACTGACTGCCACCATTCTACATTTCTATGAGTTCAACTTTCTTTAAAAAAAAAAAAATCCTCATGTAAATAAATTTTTATTGTTTACAAACTACCTAGTATGCAGTATTTGGTTATAGCAGCCTAAATGGACTAAGACAGTTCTATTCTCTTGCTAGTGGTCACTGTTGTCTTCACTGAATGTCCAGAAGAAATCAAAATCTGATGTGGTTTCCCTGAGGAAAAACAAAGGAACAAATGAATGAGGTGTTTGCAACCACTATCCCAAGACTCCAAAATATAGGATGGTTGTTGATGACTTGAAATATATTTCATTTTTGAATACAGTAGAGTGGTGCTTCTCAACCAGTAAAGGTATAATTATTCAAGAATCTCAACGTAGAGGAGCATAAATGTCAAGGAGCTATAGTTTATTATCTTTCCACACTTTGCTTCTCTAAAATGTGGGATTCCCAAAGGGATTTATACTATTTCCTGACAGCCCCTAAGCATAAAATTAATAAAGAAGGTAAAAGAAAATTTGCCATAGAGATTCAGAGCTGATTAAAGTAAGCCATGCCCGTCTGTCATTCTCTGGAAGCCAATTAAGCAAAGTAGTCAAATGTAACACTTTAACATCATAAATTAAAGTTGGCAAAAAGTTTAAATTCTCTTATAAAATTAACCATTGTAAGTAAAGTAATTGTAAAAGTGTACTTTGTAAAAATAAAGTATATTTATGCTCTATTTGTTGAACAAAAATAAAGGGAATTTCTTTTGTGAAACAGCCAAACGACCTCATCAATTTTTTCTAGCTCTGCACTGGGGGAAGAGAGGGTTTTGCAACATGAAGTATGTAAAATTAATCTCCTTCAAACCTATTATTCTGCAGGATCTTATGAAAAACCCCATGAAGATTATCTTTAAAAAAAAAAAAAAAGACGGACAATTCACCAGATTACAGAAACAGAAAGAAGGGAATAGATGGTCCTAATTTGTTCTTTTCCTATCAAGTATTTTAGGTACATTTTCTATCTTCTAGGAAATTTGAATTCTAACAGTATCATACCCAGCCATATTTCCACACAGTAAATAAAGAAATGGATAGATTAACAGTTAAATTAGATAAACTAGTCCTATAAATCTGTCTTGTATGCATACTCTCAATACTTGTTTTTTGTTGCTTTTCTTTTTTTAAACTCAATTGCCATGGCTACTGAACTGTGGGTTTTATTACATAATCAGAAAAAAAAATCATTATGATGAGGGAAAAAGAGCTCCATGTTTTAAATCTAGAGACCCTGAAAAGAGAGCCTTGGTTAACTGATTATGCAAGATGATTCTAACATTAGATATTATCTCAGCCACACACACCACACCACCCTAATTCCATGCCCCAGAGCTCTGTAAGAACTAGATAAAACCCCTCTTCCTCCACTTCCATACTATCCTTGACATGAAGAGGAATGTGTCCAAATTGATGTCCTTTGAGTAATAACCAGTTCTGATCTCTCACTACACCAACTCTGACTGTCTAAATGCCTTGTAACTCAGAGAGACAGCCTCTTATTCCTGATTTGTTGATCACCTCAAAAAGCTTATCCCCATTCCTTGCCTAGAAATGCCTTCATCTCTTCTCAAACAATTGTGGACTTACCCTTTTGCAAACATCTCCAACCTATCCCCAAATTCTCCAGGAACCCCCAATCAATCACTAATATACTCAGCTTGACCTGGCTGGCTCTCCCCCAAGCTATAGCTTCCCTTCAACTCATCAGAATATCAACCCTTGATGCAACAACCCCTCCTTGTTGCAATGATGTGCAGACCCAGGTCCTTCCCCATTCCTTGAAGACTTAAGCTCCTAACTCACTGTCAGTTCCAGAACTCTACCTGTCATTTTTCTTGGTGATGTCAGTATCTCCCCTGATGATCCTTCCAATCTATTTGAGCTCATCTCCAATGATCTGGCCTGCCACTTAACCCAGTTACCTTCTCATTACCAATAATAGCAATCCCCTCATAAGTTCAACAGCAGGCACCCTATTCACCCACCACCACCTCTTGCACTTCTAGCTCTTTCTTCTAATATCCCATTCCCAACAAGGACCTTTTTCCCACATCCTATTCATGTAGATAACATTCTTCTTGTGTAGTTTAGAATCCACAATCCATTATTCCTCTTTTGCACAAAACCTCAACTCCCTTTTGTTCCCCTCAACTCTCTTGTCCTCTTCTTATCTCGTAGATCTCTCTTGCAAATTTTTCAGTTCAGTTCAGTTCAGTTCATTTCAGTCACTCAGTCATGTCCGACTCTCCGCGACCCCATGAATTACAGCACGCCAGGCCTCCCTGTCCATCACCAACTCCCGGAGTACACTCAAACTCATGTCCACAGAGTCGGTGATGCCATCCAGCCATCTCATTCTCCGTCGTCCCCTTCTCCTCCCGCCCCCAACCTTTCCCAGCATCAGAGTCTTTTCCAGTGAGTCAACTCGTCGCATGAGGTGGCCAAAGTATTGCAGTTTCAGCTTTAGCATCAGTCCCTCCAATGAACATCCAGGATTGATCTCCTTTAGAATGGACTGGTTGGATCTCCTTGCAGTATAAGGGACTCTCAAGAGTCTTCTCCAACACCACAGTTCAAAAGCATCGATTCTTCGGCGATCAGCTTTCTTCACAGTCCAACTCTCACATCCATACATGACCACGGGAAAAACAATTGCCTTGACTAGACGGACCTTTGTTGGCAAAGTAATGTCTCTGCTTTTTAATATACTATCAAGGTTGGTCATAACTTTCCTTCCAAGGAGCAAGCGTCTTTTAATTTCATGGCTGCAATCAGCATCTGCAGTGATTTTGGAGCCCAAAAAAATAAAGTCTGACACTGTTTCCACTGTTTTTCCATCTATTTCCCATGAAGGGATGGGACCAGATGCCATGATCTTTGTTTTCTGAATGTTGAGCTTCAAGCCAACCTTTTCACTCTCCTCTTTCACTTTCATCAAGAGGCTTTTGAGTTCCTCTTCACTTTCTGCCATAAGGGTAGGGTCATCTGCATATCTGAGGTTATTGATATTTCTCCCGGCAATCTTGATTCCAGCTTGTGCTTCTTCCAGCCCAGCGTTCCTCTTGATGTACTCTGCATATAAGTTAAATAAGCAAGGTGACAATATACAACCTTGACGTACACCTTTTCCTATTTGGAACCAGTCTGTTGTTCCATGTCCAGTTCTAACTGTTGCTTCCTGACCTGCATACAGGTTTCTCAAGAGGCAGGTCAGGTGGTCTGGGATTCCCATCTCTTTCAGAATGTTCCACAGTTTATTGTGATCCACGCAGTCAAAGGCTTTGGCATAGTCAATGAAGCAGAAATAGATGTTTTTCTGAAACTCTCTTGCTTTCTCCATGATCCAGAGGATGTTGGCAATTTGATCTCTGGTGCCTCTGACTTTTCTAAAACCTGCTTGAACATCTGGGAGTTCACGGTTTACATACTGCTAAAGCCTGGCTTGGAGAATTTTGAGCATGACTTTACTAGCGTGTGAGATGAGTGCAATTGTGTGGTAGTTTGAGCATTCTTTGGCATTGCCTTTCTTTGGGATTGGAATGAAGACTGACCTCTTCCAGTCCTGTGGCCAGCGCTGAGTTTTCCAAATCTGCTGGCATATTGAGTGCAGCACTTTCACAGCATCATCTTAATCAGAGTTAAAACCAGCTGACCACCTGCTCTGTCCTGATACCCATGAAGCTGAATATGGCTGGAGAAAAACAATTTGCTGTATCTATAAATCATGATCACTAATTTCAAAGATCTTTAGTGCTGTCCAGTGAATAGACTGCATTTGTCTATTGCACTCAATTACATTTTCTTTCACCTCAAAATTCCAGCACATTCTCATCTTAACTCTCAACTTTGCTTCCTGTATCTCTGAGAGAAGGATAAATAGCTCTAGAGACTATTGGCATCACCTCCATCAACAGTTTAGGTCAGTTCACTCGCTCAGTCATGTCTGACTCTTTTCGACCCTGTGGACTGCAGCATGCCAGGCTTCCCTGTCCATCACCAACTCCCAGAGCTTGCTCAAACTCATGTCCATCCAGTTGGTGGTGCCATCCAACCATCTCATCCTTTGTCGTCCCCTTCTCCTCCTGCCTTCAATCTTTACCAGCATCAGGGTCTTTTCCAATGAGTCAGTTCTTCACATCAGGTGGCCAAAGTATTGGAGTTTCAGCTTCACCACCAGTCCTTCCAATGAATATTCATGACTGATTTCCTTTAGGATAAACTGGTTGCATCTCCTTGCACTCCAAGGGACTCTTAAGAGTCTTCTCCAATACCACAGTTCAAAAGCATCAATTCTTCAGTGCTCAGTTTTCTTTATAGTCCAACTCTCACATCCATACATGACTACTGGAAAAAGCATAGCTTTGGCTAGACGGATGGCTACATTTATTCCACCTTCCTTTCTGTTACCACAGGTCAATTTTCCACGCCCTCATCTAGAGTCAACTCCACTACAGCACCAAAGCCCAACCAAACCCAGCAGAGCCCGCAGTCAGATATGACCTACAAGTCTATCAGAAAGATATATATGCTTGTTATTGAAAGCCACTAGATTTTAGAATCATTTGTTATGCAGTGTTATTGTAGCAAAAATCTGAAGGTAATTTCATATATAGCACCAACATCATGTAGAAAGATTCTACAACTTTAGCCATGACTTTTTTTTTTTTTTTGGCCACCTCCCATAGAGGGTTTTATTCTTTCTCCAGTACTTAACTAGCACTATCACTCTTCTTTAGTGATAACTTCTAGAAACAATAGTCTATCTCTATTTGTCTCTTTTTGTTCATTTCCATGTGCTTTAGCCCCTCCAATTAGGTTTCCATCTTGACATCATAGGGAGCACTTTCTCAAAGATCACTCATTTCTTTACCAAAGGGGCAGCTATGACACAGAGTTGGGTCAGTAACAGTCATGCTGACTGAATCCATCAATAGGTGACAGGTAAAGCATTGGGCTGAAATGGGGGCAGAGCATGTAAAGCACATTGAGAAGCTATTTGTTCAATCCATTCAGGCTTTTATCCTACCCCTCTCTTCTACTTTTTATATTAAAAATTAAAATACTTCATCCATCAATCTCAGTTTTCTTAAAAACTAATTTGGCAATTTTATATCATGCCACTTAACTGCCCTGCTATTTTCATTCATAAATATAGACAGATAAACAGCTTGGTTTTTAAGCAGGAATCTGGGAATTTTTCAAAATTCACATAACCATTGGACCCCCTTCTCCTCCATCAACTTTGATACTACTGTTTATGGTAGAGTGGGATTTGGGCAATCTGAGAACACTCTAGAATTGATTTCTTATCTGCTCAAGCCTATCCCCTGATATACATGCACACTAATCATTCAAGACGATGAAGCAAATGTTCTCCAACATCTCCTTAAATGCTTAACAGGTATGTTTATCAGCTATAGATCATGGTCTGAACACATTAACCAAAATGATGTTTTGTATCTCTTGTACAATCTGTCTATGCCATCTAATACATGTAAGCTTTCTTTTAATCCTTTCACAATATCCATAAAAGCACTAGATGTTAATATGCTATGCTATGCTAAGTCACTTCAGTCGTGTCCAACTCTGTGTGACCCCATAGACGGAAGCCCACCAGGCTCCCCCATCCCTGGGATTCTCCAGGCGAGAACACTGGAGTGGGTTGCCATTTCCTTCTCCAAGGTGTGAAAAGTGAAAGTGAAGTCGCTCAGTCGTGTCCGACCCTTAGCGACCCCACGGACTGCAGCCTACCAGGCTCCTCCATCCATGGGATTTTCTAGGTAAGAGTACTGGAGTGGCTTGCCATTGCCTTCTCCAGTGACTAATAGTTTTTATATTAATTTATTTTCCCACATTCCTCATATATGCAAGGGCTCATGTGCCAAGAAAGCAACTTTCAGTGACATATGTTAATTTCTTCATATAACCTAGAGCATAGAGGCTAAGAAAGAATTTGAAAACTAATGAGAACTTGGGAATTGTGTATTTTCAATTCAGTTCAGTTCATTTTCCCATGTGAACATTTGAAAGAATTATAATAATTAGATGTTTTTTCTCATTGTCTCCTTATTCTGAAAAATGCAGTTACATGTTTTAATTTAATTTGAGTTTTTAGGATATGAATGTATTTCTCTTATTTGTTTTGTCTTCAGCCATGTCAATATGAATTCACATGCACCCAACTTCTAAAAATCCTAATACTCCTGCTGCCCAGACAGACATCAAGCAGTTTCCAAGGGAACATTGCTTCAAGGCAATGATCCTATTAATAAGATCCTTCTAAGAACAAATATCCATTCACTGCAATATCATTCAGAAACATTAAATTAGAGCCACTCCTCCTGAAATGAAGAGAACAATCCCACACTTAACCATCACTGGGTGGCAGAGAATGTTCTCCTTAAAAGCATTATTATTCTACAGGGTAGTAGTACTGGTACGGACCATTAGCTCTGATAGTGAAAAGCTTCCAATTCCTCTCCAATTGAAAAGCTGCTTGAGATGACAAGAGATCTACAAATCATAATTATCTTAAAATCAGAGAATTAGGCCATGTTGATGAAAGGGCCCTCCAGAGATCTGATGCCCAAGTCCTCTGGTTCAGGCAGGGGGCATAGACAGAAACTAGTCTTTAAGGGGTGCTGCTCACCTAGTTTGAACCATCAGAGCATTAGAATACCTATTAAAATATTTTTATTATTAATCTCATTACAAAACAATAAAATTTAGAAAATGCAGCAAAGCACATAAAAGAAATAAAAATCAACCATATTCTTACCACCCAAAGAACCACTGTTAACGTTATGGGGCACTTTTATAAACTTATTCTGTGGCTCTATTTTTGTTTTTATAAAGACTCTAATGAAACCATATGTGTGTGTGCTTAATCACTCAGTCGTGTCTGACTCTTTGCAACCCCATGGACGGTAGCCCACCAGGCAAGAGTACTGAAGTGGGCTGCCATGCACTCCTCCAAGGGATCTTCCCAGCCCAGAGATGGAAACCAGGTTTCCCACACTGCAGGCAGACTCTACCTGTCTGAACCACCAGGGAGCCCAAAGAAACCATAGCACACACCTTATTTTATAACATTCTCCTTTCGTGGAATATTTCAGTTCAGTTCAGTTCAATCACTCAGTCGTGTTCAACTCTTTGCGACCCCATGAATCACAGCACGCCAGGCCTCCCTGTCCATCACCAATTCCCGGAGTTCACTCAAACTCATGTCCATCGAGTCGGTGATGCCATCCAGCCATCTCATTCTCTGTTGTCCCCTTCTCCTCTCACCGCCAATCATTCCCAGCATCAGCATCTTTTCCAGTGAGTCAACTCGTCGCATGAGGTGGCCAAAGTATTGAACTTTCAGCTTTAGCATCAGTCCTTCCAATGAACACCCAGGATTGATCTCCTTTAGAATGGACTGGTTGGATCTCCTTGCAGTCCAAGGGACTCTCAAGAGTCTTCTCCAGCACCACAGTTCAAAAACATCAATTCTTTGGCGATCAGCTTTCTTCACAGTCCAACTCTCACATCCATACATGACCACTGGAATAACCATAGCCTTGACTAGATGGACCTTGGTTGGCAAAGTAATGTCTCTGCTTTTTAATATGCTATCTCGGTTGGTCATAACTTTCCTTCCAAGGAGTAAGCGTCTTTTTTTTTTTTTTTTAAGCGTCTTTTAATTTCATGGCTGCAATCAGCATCCGCAGTGATTTTGGAGCCCCCCAAAAATAAAATCTGACACTGTTTCCACTGTTTTTCCATCTATTTCCCATGAAGTGATGGGACCAGATGCCATGATCTTTGTTTTCTGAATGTTGAGCTTCAAGCCAACCTTTTCACTCTCCTCTTTCACTTTCATCAAGAGGCTTTTGAGTTCCTCTTCACTTTCTGCCATAAAGGTGGTGTCATCTGCATATCTGAGGTTATTGATATTTCTCCCAGCAATCTTGATTCCAGCTTGTGCTTCTTCCAGCCCAGCGTTCCTCATGATGTTCTCTGCATATAAGTTAAATAAGCAGGGTGATAATATACAACCTTGACGCACTCCTTTTCCTATTTGGAACCAGTCTGTTGTTCTATGTACAGTTCTGACTGTTGCTTCCTGACCTGAATACAGGTTTCTCAAGGGGCAGGTCAGGTGGTCTGGGATTCCCATCTCTTTCAGAATGTTCCACAGTTTATTGTGATCCACGCAGTCAAAGGCTTTGGCATAGTCAATGAAACAGAAATAGATGGTTTTCAGGAACTCTCTTGCTTTCTCCATGATCCAGCGGATGTTGGCAATTTGAGCTCTGGTGCCTCTGCCTTTTCTAAAACCAGCTTGAACATCTGGGAGTTCACAGTTCACATATTGCTGAAGCCTGGCTTGGAGAATTTTGAGCATGACTTTACTAGCGTGTGAGATGAGTGCAATTGTGCAGTAGTTTGAGCATTCTTTGGTATTGCCTTTCTTTGGGATTGGAATGAAGACTGACATTTTCCAGTCCTGTGGCCACTGCTGAGTTTTCCAAATTTGCTGGCATATTGAGTGCAGCACTTTCACAGCATCATCTTTCAAGATTTGAAATAGCTCAACTGGAATAGAATACTTAGCTATAAATATTTTCTCTATATTACTAAATATTCTAATATAGATTTTGAATGGCTGAAGAAAATTCCAAATTACCAAACTAGAATTTAACAAATACTCATTTGGGGACCTTTAGATTTTTCTGATTTTTCACTCTTAATTGACTTTTCACTCTTAACTGATTTTCCACTCTTAACTAATAGAGTACTGCTGCTGCTAAGTCACTTCAGTCATGTCCGACTCTGTGTGACCCCATAGATGGAAACCCACCAGGCTCCCCCTTCCCTGGGATTCTCCAAGCAAGAACACTGGAGTGGGTTGCCATTTCCTTCTCCAATAGAGTACTAGACATCCTCAAAAACATTTTTTGTGTACAAGATATTTAATTTCCACATGACAAATTTCTAGAAAGAGAATTGCTAGGTTCTAGACTATAAGTGTGTTAAGACTTTTGATACACTTTCCAAAGGATTCCTCAGAAAGGTAATAACAATAGAAAGTCTACCATCAGTATGAGAATGAACACTAGAAATGGCATTGGAATCTTCAGGCAGGGTCCACCCAGGACAGTGACAATGAGAAGAGGGATTTGGCCACCTTTAAAAGGCCAGAAGTCAATTCACTGAGAAGTACTAGATTTACACTAAAAAGTAAGAATTAGGTAAAGTTCACTAATAATGTTAATTTAAGAATTGCGTGCATGCCTAGTAATTCAGTCATGTCCGACTCTGCAACCTTTGGACTATAGCCCACCAGTCTCCTCTGTTCATGAGATTTTTTTCAGGCAAGAATACTGGAGTGGGTTTCCTCCTCAGGACATCTTCCCAACCCAGGGATCAAATTGAATCTCCTGTGTCTCCTGCACTGCAGGTGGATTCTTTACCTGCCAAACCATTGGGGAAGCCCCAGTGAATATTTCTAAGCATCTGTAGATACTCCACAGAGAAAACTCTACAGTAAGTTCTAGTTCCCCTTCAAAAACGGAAATACTAAGCCATAGCTAAAGGAGTGTTCTCTCTGGTTTGCTGTGGAAAATTCTTCCTGATTTAGCAAGGCATTCTGTTGGTGCTGAGCACCACTCTTTTCATACACATTCTCTGTGATAGGATAAAAGGACCCTTAATACAAATGCTTAGGGCTTCCCAGGTGGTGCGGTGGTAAAGAATCTGCCTACCAGTGCAGGAGATGACAGATACGTGGGTTCCATCCCTGGGTCAGGAAGATTCCCTGGATTAGGAAATGGCAATCCACTCCAGTATTCTTGTCTGGAAAATTTCATGGACAGAGGAGCCTGGTGGGCTATAGGCAATGGAGTTGAAAAGAGCTGGGCACAACTGAGCACAGCACCACCACCAATACAAATGCTTGATTCTCAGATAGCATGAACTCAATAAGCTACTAATCCCCTACAGGTATGTAAGGTTAGAAACCTTGCCAATTTTTAAGCACTGGAGAGTAGTGGAGTGTTTAACAAACTGGAGTAAAGTAATCCAAATTCATTTTTATCATGAAAGCTGGACTATTTATATTATGGAGGTATTTTTTAAAACCTTTCTTTTAGAATAGTTTTAGGTTTATATCAAGTTCTTGTGGATGTTTTACATAGACAATCACATCATTTATGGACAAAAGCAAATTTATGTCTTCCTTCCCATTCTGTATACCTTTCATTTTCCTGCCTTATTCTAGTAGCCAGGACTTCCAATATGATGTTGAAAGTAGTGATGAGAGGGGGACGTCCTTGCCTTGGACCTTATCTTAGCAGGAAAACTTTGAGTTTCTCACTACTGCATATGACATTAACTGAAGGTTTTTGTAGACAGTCTTTACCAAGTGGAGAAAGTTCCTCCCTATGCATAATTTACAGTATTTTTATCATGAACAGATGTTGGATTTTGTCAAATGCTTTTCTTGCATATATTGATGTGATTGTGTGATGTTTTGTTTTTAGTCTGTTGAAGTGATGGATTACATTGATTTTTGAATGCTAAACCAGGTTTGCAAACACAGGATAAATTCCAGTTTGTCATGATGTGTAATCCTTTGTGTACATTGTTGGATTCAATTGCTAATATTTTGTTGAGGATTATTGCATACATGTTCACGAGAGAGACTGTTCTGCAGTTTATTTGGTTTTTTTGCTCTGAGTTAGGAAGTAGTCTTTCTGCTTCTGTCTTCTGAAAGAAATCATAGAGAATTGGTATAATTTCTTCCTTGAATGTTTGGTAGAATTTGCTGGTAAGTCCATCTGTACCTGGTGCTTCCTGTATTGGAAGGTTATTAATTATTGATTTTTTCTTTAATAGATATGAGCCTATTTAGATTATCTGTTTCTTCTTGTCTAAGTATTAGCAGATTGGGTCTTTTAAGGATTCATTTAATTTCGGTTATCAAATTAGTGAGCCAAGAGTTACTCATAGTATTCTTTTATTATCCTTACTATGTTAATTTTCATGGGATTTCTAGTCATGTCCTCTCTTTCACATCTGGTATTAGTAATATGCATTCTTTTTTTGTTGTTCTTTCATAGACTGGCTAGAGGCTTATCAATTTTATTAACCTTGTCTAAGAACCAGCTTCTGGTTTGATTTTCTCCATCAATTTCTCATTTTCAACTTTATTTATGTTCTAGTGCTTTTTTCTTGTTACGCTTATTTTGGCTTTAATTTGCTCTTCTTTTTCTAGTCTCCTGAGGTGGAATCTTAGATTAATAATTTAAAATTTTTCTTCTTTTCTAACATAAGTATTCAGTGCTACAAATTTCAATCTAAGCACTGCCTTCACAGCATCCCACAAGTTTTGATAAGTTCTTTTCATTTCAGACTAATTTTTAAAACCATCCTGACAGTCAAGCAAAATACATTGAGGAGAAAATCTCATTCATGGACCTCCAGATTGAAATCTTGCTTTAAAAAAAAAAAGATTGTAGATTATTTTCAGTCTCTCTCTGATGATTTTTCAAGTATGCTTGGCAACAAACATTTATTGAAGGATTTTTATAAACGTTTCCTTTGGTGTGCTCTTTAAAACGAAATGCCACCAAACCTATGACATTTCATTTATTAATACTGGAATAGGGCTGCTTTCTAATATAAGCCTCTGTCTTGTGTTGTTTGTATTCTGCCTTGGTATAGCAATTTTGTGCTGTCCATACCCTGACAATGGAAAATTGTTGCAAATTTATTTTAATAATAATAATAACTAATATTTACTGAGTGTTTAATGGACCTGACCCTGTTTCAGCTGTCCCCATTACCCACCCCTCCATAGTGGTTCCAAAGATATTCCTTTACCCACAAACATATATAAAGTCTACCCTTATTGTAAGAATGAGGACACTCAGGCTCCAAGAAATTGAGTTGTCCAAAGTTAAATGAGATTTTGGCATTTGGACATGGCAGCAGATTCTAGTCACTAATTATTGAATTAAATTTACAAATCTTACACTATTTAAGTTTAAGACTTGTCTCCTTAGTCACAAAGTCTCCCAAAACAAGTAAGAGCATGGTCAAGGAAGGAAGGGAAGCCTGGGAAAAGAAAGGCAATGGATGACCCTTATCAAGTTTGCTTGTGTGTTGGTGAGGCTGATGTCCTGAGAGAGTTGAACTCTATTTAAGCCTAATACTTTTGAGGGGTTAGTAAATTTACTGAACTCACAGGCTGAAACAGTCTCAAGAGCACTGTTTATTTAGAGGAGACATATTAATCCACTAAGCTAATGCTTTAACATAAAAGGTCGGACTTACTACATTAGCTTCAGTGACCCAGGTGATTTTATATGTTTGGATAAAATAAGTTTTGGTGTGAGCAATATACGGAGAAGGCATTGGCACCCCACTCCAGTATTCTTGCCTGAAAAATCCCATGGACGGAGGAGCCTGGCAGGTTGCAGTCCGTGTGGTCGCTAAGAGTCGGTTACGACTGAGCGACTTCACTTTCACTTTTCACTTTCATGCATTGGAGAAGGAAATGGCAACCCGCTCCAGTGTTCTTGCCTGGAGAATCCCAAGGACAGGAGAGCCTGGTGGGCTGCCGTCTGTGGGGCACAGAGTCGGACACGACTGAAGCGACTTAGCAGCAGCAGCAGTGAGCAATATAAAAAAAAAAAAAAAATGAGCATCAAATTTTGTGTGTATGTCAATGTGTTCCATCTATTGGGTTAAATTTGTAAACTTGACCTGTCTATTACTTTGAAAATCACAAAATCTTCCAAACTCTGAAACATGTATTTGTTCAGAAAAAGAAATTGCCACCAAAAGCCTGTGCTTATCTGGATAAAATGAAAGTTGCCTGAATGTGTTTAAGTGGGAAATGCTGCATAAAAGAAAAGATAAATTGTGACAGCTTGGGTCTCCAAATAATAATGAAATGAAATTATATCTTAATTACAATTAGAAAGGCTTGGAGAGTACTGAAATGTGTGTCAAACATTTGTTTTCAGTGAAGTTTGCTCCTTAAATATGTTGAAACATAATTTTCACTAAATCTTAATAAATCATTTATGACAGATGTTAAGTGTATCAGTATAACAGGATCATGCAAAGAAGTTGGTAAATTCCATCCTACTAATAGCATAAGGCAAAACAAATGTGCATGATTAACACTGACAGTTTGAGAAAATAACTCAAAGCAATTTAAAGACTCGAACCTAAAGGATCAAAAGAAACACGTTACTTTCATTGGGTGAGTAGAAGTAACTTTTAAAATTGGGATTTTTATAAGATGCTACTTAAAATGAGCTACAGGAAAGGAATGAAACAAGACCTATTTTATTCTCAAAAAGCCTATTCTGTCAAGGTTGTTGGAGAGCCAATTGTTCTCAGGAGTTTGTCAAATAAATGCCTCTGAGCCTGTCTCGAGCTAAAAAATTACATACAAGCATTTAGCATGTATTAGTTTGACCCTGTGAGCTGACCTCATTCATGAGATTTCAACAGAGTTGTTGAAAAATACTTCAACATACTAGCATACCTTAATTGAACATGGCATGTTTTATAGCAAAGGGTATAATGTGGGAAATTACATGAAAACAAGAGTCAAAAAAGAAATTAATTTAATGCCATTCTATATGCCAGTACCATTCCAGAATTTAACAAGAAACACAAACCATGTAACCTCTAAATTCTAGTTTCATTGATCCAAATCCCCTCAAAGGTATCCAACCCACCCACCCACTTGTCTCATTTTAGATATTTACGAACACAGCTTTTTATCTAGAATAATTATCAGTTGCTAATTGTTAATAATGGAAAATTGAAATTCAACACTGAAACAGATGGCCTCCCTTCCACTTCACTCCAGTCTCTTTATGTTATTGAAAATGCTCCTAAAAGCCAAAAACTATTTATCAGTTGGATGGGTTTTACAATATGTTTGTTATTACTCAAGATGGGGTGTCAGTGAAAGCTTTTCTTAGTGAGAGGCAGTAATTTCAATCTGGATAAAGTTCACAACGTTTTTCATGACATGCACCTAAACATAAATATTTTCTCTCTTTATCCAAGAAAAAAATGGAATCTCTTACTCTTTGATGCTTTATTAAGTATTAATCTGGCGAATATCTATTCAATATTCAATGACAATGTAGGTCATACATTTGCATATATTTGAGAACATCTCTTTATGGTCTGTCTGGGATTTGAGTCCACATGACAACTGCCTTCTCTCTCCATTCTGAGACTCCTTTATGCCCTTCCACAACATGCCTCCCTGAAAAAACAGGCACTACGATTCTGCTTGGGGCTCAGACACTTTCCCAATTAAATCATCTTCATCTCTTCATACACTGTATGACTGAAGGCCAATAAAAGCTTTTCTAACCTCAAAATGCTACATATCATAATTTTAAAAACTATCACAAAGACATAAATGCAAGTTTGATTCTTGTAAGGCCTACTTACACATTTTACAGCACTGTTTTATTTTACTATATGTATTCATTTTCCATGCACATGAGAAAATGTAATAGTTATTATTTTCATGCAAAAGGTAATCAAACATGATGTAACTGGCAGCAAAGCACCTTAGATGCAATAAGTCGACTATAAATATTTTAGTCAAATTATTTAGTTAAATAACATTAATGTCAATTTTTATTTTCTTAGAACTTATTTTGTGTATTTCCTTTAATCAGAAACATTATGAAGTATATTAATAAGATAAATATGTGTCTATATTATTTATATCAGCAATGTTTTTGTTTCTTTTCATTAACCAATTACATTTCAGCATAGAAAACATTAAAATTAAAGTAGCCAGCTTAATTCAGCTGTCACCTTATTACTTATCAGTAGCTGAAGATTCACTCAGGATGTAGTGCTTTCCTGCTTTTTCAAATCAGAAGCCATTTCTCAATTGCAAATAATTTAGCAAATAGATACCATTCTTTCTAAATCTGCAGAAGGAATTCTATTAAAAATGTCATTCTCTCTACAGCATTCTTATGATAGCTTTCTTGAAAAAAATCACAAATGAGGCAGAATGTTGAGATGGAACTTTGCCTCTGACAAACATGGCAGGCCTTAGTTTTGGTGCTAAGAGTTTTTGAGACCCTTAATCCTGAAGTTCAAGCAAATGAACCCCTTCTGGCAAGTTTTGCCCACCCTAGGCTATGGGCCAGCTCTAGACAGAGTTTTGCTCTGAAATCCTACACTGATGCTAGTTGAACTCTGATGTCTTTATTTCCAGAGTAGCAACCAGGAAAAGGGGAGATTCTCAATAGTAGCAGGGCATCATGAAGTGAAGGAAGTAAAGTGTTATTTGCTCAGTCATGTCCAACTCTTGGCAAACCCATGGATTGTAGCCCACCAGGCTACTCTGTCCTTGGGGTTCTCCAGGCAAGAATACTGGAGTGAGTAGCCATTCCTTTCTCCAGGGGATCTTCGCGACCCAGAAATTGACCTTGGGTCTCCCATATTGCAAACAGATTCTTTACCATCTGAGCCACCAAGAGGTCAAAGCCAGAGATGTGCTGAGCAAGAGATGGGAAAGTGAAAGAGCAGCTGTGCCTAAGAAGATAGATCATGCACCAAAAGCATGAAGAATAAGACCCAAGTCAGAATATGGCCCCTCAAATGGCTGAAGGCAAAAGGTTCAGGATGAAAACCATGACCAGTACATGGGTGTTTGGTGACACCAACTGTGTGACATAACAGCGGGCTTTGTGGTTAATAGGATCCTGTAAGGCTAAGCATAAGTTTTAGTTTCTATTCTGCAGGCAATAATACCAAAAAATCCTGAGCAAGAATATGACATGATCTGGCACACAGTTTAGAAGTTACACTCTAGTGTCAATATAAGGTCAAGGGTAGCAAGAACATTAGGGAGCAAGAAATTACAAAGGTAGAAAGAACAGCACTCAAATTGGAGTATGTTTGGAAGATATTAATTGAATAGAATTGATAGTAATTGGTAAACAATTGTCTGCTGGGGCTGTGTGGGGTTAAAGTGGCATTTTTATATTATTCCCAAGTTTGGCTTGGTTAGATGTAGAGGTGGTAGTTCTATTCACAAGGATAGGAAAATTTAGAAAGAAGGTAAGATTTTTTAGCAAAAATAATGGGGTCATTTTTAAAGGTCTTGTTAAGCAAAGTAAAATTATCCAGACCAAACCAAAGACAGACCATTCTTTCAGCCACTCTGGCTTGGTATACCTCAATTCTTGAGAAATTAGAGCTTGTACCCAGAATATCACTGTGAAGTATTTACAGATGCTGGGCAGTATTCATAAACCCACATTCTTAGTCTATCTTGCTTATTTTTTAAATTTTTATTGTAAATCTAGTGTTTGTCAGTGAATCAACTTCTGGCCTTAAGAATCCCCATTCATGGCTATGTACAGATATAATTCTCCTAAGTGTACATTAAGTTGCTTCAGTCATGTCCAACTCTTTGCAACCCCACAGACTGTAGCTCACCAGGCTCCTCTGTCCATTGGATTCTCCAGGGAAGAATACTGGAGAGGGTTGCCATTTTCTCCTCCAGAGGATCTTCCCAACCCAGGGATGGAACCAGAGTCTCTTGCATCTCCTGCATTGGCAGGCAGGTTCTTTACCACTAGTGCCACCTCAGAAGCCTTAACTCTCCTAAGTGGATCTTAGTTCCATTTAGTTCTTAGTTTCAAAAGAAATGGAACTTGCCGTTTCTGGTATCCATATTCATACACTGATGGTGGACCTTGCATTGTTACTACCTTTCTGAGGAATACTTTGACAGAGCGTACCAAAAGTCTTAAGATACATATATTCCATGATCTAGCAATTCTATAAATTTGTCCTAAGGAGATACACAGATGTGCACAAAGATCTATGTATGAGAATATCTAGCACACTATTAGTTCTGAGTCAAGAATTTAAGGGCTAGTCAATGGAATTTTTTCACGACCAACTGGAAATAGCTGATCCTCTCCTAATGCAGTTTCCCCTATTTGAATGGGTATGCTTAATGTGTAGATAACACTTTCTTCCATCCTCCCTTAACCTAAAGCTTATTCTTGCCCTCATGTTCCTTCTACCTGTTTTATGTTTGATCCACTCTAAATCTAAATCTGCACTTTAAATTTCACCTGTCCTCCATCCAGTCCTCACAACTCTCTTCAAGGTCTACAGTCAAAGCTACGACTTTTCCAGTACTCATGGATGGACATGAAAGTTGGACCATAAAGAAAGCTGAGCACCAAAAAACTGATGCTTTTGAACTGTGATGATGAAGACTCTTGAGAGTCCTTTGGACTGCAAGGGGATCAAACCTGTCAATGCTAAAGGAAATCAGTCCTGAATATTCATTGGAAGGACTGATGCTGAGGCTGAAACTCCAATACTTTAGCCACCTGATGCAAAGAAGTGACTCATTAGAAAAGACCCTGATACTGGGAAAGATTGAAGGTGGGAGGAGAAGGGGACAATAGAGGATGAGACGGTTGAATAGCATCACAAACTCGATGCACATGAGTTTGAGCAAGCTCCAGGAGTTGGTGATAGACAGGGAAGCCTGGCATGCTGCAGTCCATGGGGTGGCAAAGAGTTAGACATGACTGAGTGACTAACTGAACTGATACTCAAGTGTAGGTAACAATACTGGTAGAACACCAAGTCCACTGTCTGCTTCTCCACTATTCCCCAAGATGAGATATTTAACCATGTCTGAACCCATGCACTTTGAAAGAGTGATTACAAGGATGGAAATTCCAAACAAAGAAGAAGACAGCAATTTCATGGAAACTAAGTAAGATAAATAGGAAATGGAGATTTCTAGTATCCCTCTTTCATCTGGTCATTTATTCCATTCTACCACTAGATCCATCCCAGTCTCTGATCCATTGGAAGGCTGTTTATATACTGCTTCTCTAGAAAGTTAAAATAACTCAAAAATTAAAAAATTAAATAAAATAACTCAACATTTCCAACAAATATTTATCATGCAAAACATTGTCATTATTCCTGAAATAGATTATAATCAATATTACAGATGGATGCTTATTGAGAATATGAATACAGCCAATAACTCCTTGAGTAGTTAATGACTATCAGTCAGTTCAAGAAATGAGAACACTAACAAGAAATTTAGCTTTAGATAGTTAAACTGTTAGATGAATTCTAAAACTTTCTAAAATATATTGTCCTAAATACTGCCCTTCTCAAATTCCAGAGCCACGCATGGGAGCCACAGAAAATTAATAAGGGTGCCACTGGATATTTTAATTTTCAAAGGAAACACAGTGACATCTGTCAGACACATGCAGAAAACAGCTCTGAGATAGTTCAGTTTCAATATATACATTCCTTATGATGTCATATTTTTCTGCTGTTTTATTTAGATACAATTAACATATTAGTATTATAATTAACATAAACTGTATTAGTTTTAGGTGTACGTGAGTGCATGCTTGGTTGCTCAGTCATCTCTGACTCTTGCAACCTCCTGGACTGTAGCCAGCCAGGTACCTCTGTCCATAGAATTTCCCAGGCAAATATTTCTCAACAACCTGGAGTGGGTTGCCATTTCCTACTCCAGGGGATCTTCCTGACCCAAGGGTCAAATCTACCTCTCCTGCATCTCCTGCTGGTGAATTCTTTGCCTGGGAAGCCCCTTTAGGTGTACAACATAATGATTTAATACATGTCTATATTGCAACGATGTCATATCTTTGTGAAATATTTTTAGCAGTTACGTGGATAGAAATCAAGAACTAAAAATATAAAACAAGAAATGAGAACAGTAGGTCCATTTTACTCCATGGTTTGAGAATCTGTGCAGTGGCACAATCATACACATCAGGTCATTTCAGTCACTCATTCGTGTCTGACTCTTTGCAACCCAATGGACTGGAGCACGACAGGTCTCCCTGTCCATCACCAACTCCCAGAGTTTACTCAAACTCATGTCCATTGAGTCGGTGATGTCATCCAACCATCTCATCCTCTGTCTTCCCCCCCTCCTCCTGCCCCCAATCCCTCCCAGCATCAGGACCTTTTCAGATGAGTCAGTTCTTCATATCAGGTGGCCACGGTATTGGAGTTTCAGCCTCAGCATCAGTCTTTCCAATGAATATTCAGGGATGATTTCCTTTAGGATTGACTGGTTGGATCTCCTTGCTGTCCAAGGGACTCTCAAGTGTCTTCCCCAATACCACAGTTCAAAAGCATCATTCTTCAGAGCTCAGCTTTCTTTATAGTCCAACTCTTACATCCATACATGACTAATGGAAAAACCATAGCTTTGACTAGATGGACCTTTGTTGGCAAAGTAATGTCCCTGTTTTTTAATATGCTATCTAGGCTGGTCATAACCTTCCTGCCAAGGAGTAAGCATCTTTTAATTTCATGGCTGCAGTCACCATCTGCAGTGATTTTGGAGCCCAAAAAATTAAGTCTGTCACTGTTTCCATTGCTTCCCCATCTATTTTCCATGAAGTGATGGGACCAGATGCCATGATCTTAGTTTACTGAATGTCAAGTTTTAAGCCAATGTTTTCACGCTCCTCTTTCATCAAGAGGCTCTTTAGTTCTTCTTCACTTTCTGCCATAAGGGTGGTGTCATCTGCATATCTGAGGTTATTGATATTTATCCCAGCAATCTTGATTCCAGCTTGTGCTTCATCCAGCCCAGAGTTTCTCATGATGTAATCTGCATATAATTTAAATAAGCAGGGTGACAATATACAGCTTTGACATACTCCTTGCCCAATTTGGAACCGGTCTGTTGTTCCATGTCCAGTTCTGACTGTTGCTTCCTGACCTGTATACAGGTTTCTCAAGAGGCAGGTCAGGTGGTCTGGTATTCCCATCTCTTTCAGAATTTTCCAGTTTATTGTGATCCACACAGTCAAAGGCTTTGGCATAGTCAATAAAGCAGAAGTAGATATTTTTCTGGAATGCTCTTGCTTTTTTTGATGATCCAACAGATGTGGGCAATTTGATCTCTGGCTCCTCTGCCTTTTCTAAATCCAACTTGAATATCTGGAAGTTCATGGTTCATGTACTGTTGAAGCCTGGCTTGGAGAACTTTTAGCATTACTTTACTAGCATGTGAGATAAGTACAATTATGTGGTAGTTTGAACATTCTTTGGCATTGCCTTTCTTTGGGATTGGAATGAAAGCTGACCTTTTCCAGTTCTGTGGCCACTGCTGAGTTTTCCAAATTTGCTGGCATATTGAGTGCACACTTTCATAACATCATCTTTTAGGATTTGAAGTAGCTCAACTGGAATTCCATCCCCTCCACTAGCTTTGTTCATAGTGATGCTTCTTCCTAAGGCCCACTTGACTTCACATTCCAGGATGTCTGGCTCTAGGTGAGTGATCACACCATCGTGATTATCTGGGTCATGAAGATCTTTTTTGTATAGTTCTTCTGTGCATTCTCACCACCTCTTCTTAATATCTTCTGCTTCTGTTAGGTCCATACTATTTCTGTCCTTTATTGTGCCCATCTTTAAATGAAACGTTCCCTTGGTATCTCTAATTTTCTTGAAGAGATGTCTAGTCTTTCCCATTCTATTGTTTTCTTCTATTTCTTTGCACTGATAGCTGAGGAAAGCGTTCTTATCTCTCCTTGCTATTCTTTGGAACTCTGCATTTGAATGGGTATATCTTTCCTTTTCTCCTTTGCCTTTCACTCCTTTTCTATTCACAACTATTTGTAAGGTCTCCTCAGACAACCATTTTGTCTTTTTGCATTTCTTTTCCTTGGGGTTGGTCTTGATCCCTGTACAATGTCATGAACCTCCGTCCACAGTTCTTCAGGCCCTCTATCAGATCTAATCCCTTGAATCTATTTGTCACTTCCACTGTATAATTTTAAGGGATTTTATTTAGGTCATACCTGAATGGTCTCGTGGTTTTCCCTACTTTCTTCAATTTAAGTCTGAATTTGGCAATAGGGAGGCTTCCTGGGTGGTACTAGTTGCAAAGAATCTGCTTGCCAATCCAGGAGACATGAAATATTCCTGGGGTCAGAAAGATCCCCTGGAAGAGGGGACATGGCAACCCACTCCAGTATTCTTGCCTGGAGAATCCCATGGACAGAGGAGCCTGGCGGGCTACAGTCCACAGGGTAGCAAAGAGTCAGACACAGCTGAAATATTTAGCATGCACACAATAGTAAATACTGGATTTAAGAATGAAAAAAACCATTGTTTTTTTGAAAAAACAATATTGTTTTTCCAGCCAGCTTCTATGATGTTTGGATATAAATCCTTAAGTTATTTGGACCTAAATACACAATAAGCAGGTCTATTAAATGAGTCTTCTGGCCTAAAGATGCAGTGAAAAATAATTGTTATTTAGTCAGTAAGTCGTGTCCAATTCTTATGTGACTCAAGGACTGTAGCCCACCAGGCTTATTTGTTCATGGGATTTCCCAGGAAAGAATACTGGAGTGGGTTGCATTTTCTTCTCCAAGGGATCTTGCCTGCCCAGGGATTGAAACTGCATCTCCTGCATTGGCAGTCAGAATCTTTACCACTGAGCCACCAGAAAAACCCAGCGAAAAAATTACCAGATACTAAAAGTGCTATTTACAGGGAAAGCTCAGAAACCTCTGCCCAAATGATATGAGCTCTAGACATAGACTTTACATTATTATTACCTTTTAGTTCCTTCATGAAATTGAGTGAAACACTTTTTATGCAATTTTAGTTGATTATTACAAAAATTATTTTACTTTCAGATATAAAGTAATTCTTATTTTGTATCCAGTTTTGTCATTAAACACTGTTAACACTGCTTTACGAATTAAAAATGGTATACATTAAATCCTTCGTTTCAGAGGAATTAATCTGAACTGTGGTTTCATATTTCTGTAAGTTTAAGCAGTACAAACTTTTAGGCAAGTGCCTAGTAATTAGTTGCCAAAGAATTTATTTGTATGCAAAATTCCCTTCAGCCCTCTCCACTGATATATAAACATAGTAAGGAAACTTTAATTTCATTGATATAAGAAGAAACACCTGAGGCAATGCCAATCAAACCCAAATCGTTTATAAAATTGCAGATGTATGTTTTGTTTTCAATATGCAAACTAGCACCAATTATTCAAATCAGCTTACTTTATGTAAATTAGTATCTTCAAAAACTTCCTTAATCCAGGCAGTTATTAAGTGAAATGAGATTTGCCTCAACTAATGTCTATACAAAGAGAAAAAAACACACAAGAGAAATCCTATTATAGCTTCAAAGCTCTGGGTTCTCCTTTGTTTACTTACAATTCCCCCTCTGGCAAGAACAATGAGCAGGGTATAATTATTTTCTTGACTCTCATTTTTAAGTTTTAATTTGACCCAGCATTTTAAGGAAGAGAGAAGAGGCATACACTGTAGGAGCCATTTTGCCTATGCCAGTCTGACTTAGGCATTAAGAAACAAAGACATTAATTTTGTCACTAATTCCAAAAGGGGCATGTTTAAGAAAACCTGCACTTTTCTCCTTGAGAAATATGATAGATTAATCTTCCAAATGACAAGGCTGTTTCATTTCTCAAAATCAAAATCATTTTCTTTAGAAAAACAGTCTTCCAACTTGGAATTTTTTGCCCCATTAAAATAACAATGCATTTTTTTTAATTAAAAGTTTTCAAGAAGATTTACAATCTTAATATGCATCAAGCACAGATTGCATCAAACTGAAGTTTATCCAAGAGGTGAAGGTGAGTTCTGATGTGTCTTTCAAAAAGTTTAAATTGCTATTTATGATAATTAAAGAATAGCTTAAAAAAATTAATGTTTGCTACCAAATCCAGTCACTGGTGACATATTCTGGTGACATATGTGACATACATATGTGACAGACACATTCTTTTATTTATGTTCAGAATATGAACATACATATTCTGGTGACATGTGTGACATACATGTCATATGTGACATACATATGTGACAGACATATTCTTTTATTTATGTTCAGATTGTCCATGTACAAATTTAAAACTGACAAACAAAACCTAGAATACTGGGAAAACAAGTTGCAACAGTGTTTCTTTGAAGGTAGTGGTTCACATATGATACAGAAAGTAGCATATCTTGATTTTAGGAATCCAAGAGAGTAAAACCCTCTGGTACCATCAAATACATAACTGGGGTTGAATCAGGGTGGAATTCACTTCCTAATAGTGTTAGCAGCCTGAGCTGGATGGAGCCAAGGTAGAGTTGCTGCAAGAAGAATTTTGAGGGAAATTATGGGATGGATGCTTTTCCAAGTTATTTTGTGTATTACTGTAATACACTGACACATTTATTTCAGATTATCTTATTCATTTCAGTAAAAATTTTAAAAACCTAAACACATACTAATTGTCACACATACATGCAAGATTATCACTATAATCCCAGTCTCAGATGAGCCCCACTAAAGGAAAGAGAAGATGGTATTTTTGGTCTCCCTGAATTTTTTAATAATTAGTGCATAATATACTCCAAGTCACTCAGAGAAATTGGGAACAAAATCAGAAAAATCATTCTCTCAAAAATTGAAGTTTATATTAATTAATATGGAAGGGATGTGATTAGCCTTCTGAAGGAGTGACCCTTGAGAGACACTTTGAAATGAGTTGTGCAGGAGACTACAGTGTTTCTAAACCTCCTTAAGGTCCCCAATCCAAATATAATATTACTGTAGCCTGCGCTTTGACCTTTTATAACCTGGATAACCACATGCTCGTAATAAATGCAAACAAAATGATGTGGCACTCAGTATGAAGTTTAGAAAACAGAAAGTTGATGAATAATAATGAGTTGAGGTTTATTCAGAGAGACCTGCAATACAAGTCATTAGATATATGTAGTCAGCAGTAAAGCAGAAGTGATTTCTCTAGTTTTTGCCACAATCTGAAAGAAATATCCTTCAAGCCTACTCAATTTATTTTACCGTTATCTCGTATGTTCATTCTTACCTCACAATTTTTTTGATTAGCAACTTGGATTCCAGGGAAGTTTGATAACACAAAGGGCTATTTTAGATAAGTGTTCTCTAGTGACCTTATTTACCAAAAAAGGTAAGGCCCCATTGAATATTAATAAGTTAGCGCTTGTTTTATGAATAAAACAATGAGATCTCATAGCCTAAAGTCAGTTCCCACAGAATCTCATCCTTCCTCAGTGAACCGATAGCATCATTTCTTGAAACTGGATTCTGGACGCATGGGACTTCATCAGTTTGTAAAAGAACCCTCCCTGCCTGAGCAAATGTGTGAAATGGTTCAAAAGCAAATAACAAACAAGAAAAATTTAATAAGCAAACGGCTTTTATTTATTGGCCTGTCACATGGCATGCAGAATCTTAGTTCCCTTACCAGAGATCAAACCCAGGCCCCCTGCAGTGGGAGCATGGACTCCTACCCATTGAAATGCCAGGGAACTTTTAGAACTTATTCCCAAATGAACTGGGTGCTATGTGAATGACTAGGTTCCATTACCATAGCTTTCCAAGTTGTTGGGGTTTTTGTTTTGTTTTTTGGTTTGCTTGTTTTATTTCTGTTTCTGGTCTTTGTGTCCCATCTCACAAGCACCAGACTGCAGGACAAACTGCACAGTGCTAGATGGCATAGCTCCCATTACTTCACAGGAAGTCACGGTAAGGCCAGGGCTCCGCTGAGGGGATGGCATAGGGTTGGTGCGGGGGGAGGGGAGGGGGTCGTGTTTCAGTGCAGAGCCTGGTGCTGTGCTATTCTGCCTTTTTCACAGGATCAATAAGAGAAAGCGGTGAGGGATTATACAGGCTGCCAGCCCCAGGCTGTCTGTTTTGGTCTATCATACCTGTATGGTATTTATCTGCAAACACCAAGCTTTAGAGACTTCCAGAGCACACAAGTTGGTGCCTTCCCTCTGGAAAGAGGAAGCCCAGAGTCCCATGGAAGCTGAGTTTGTACACTCTTCTCTCCCCATTCCCCCCGAGAGACATGCTGTTTCAGGTCTCAGCTGGTTCATTGTCCAGGCCACCCTGAGTGGGCCTGAGGGTCACTTAACAGTCACTTCTTCTTCTTGTCTGCTGATAAATGTTTAAAAGCACTGGGTCTTCAAGGGAGAGGATGTGAAAGCCAAGGTTCCTAGCATTTGCCAAGGTATAAGTAAGCCTATATGGCTAATTTCAAGCTACCAGTGTGCCATCATAGCATCGAGTTGAAAAGAGATGTCGAAAATACAAGGGTTGGCTATCACACACCAGTACAAGGTCCTTCTAGGACACCACTTCTTGCGACACATCTTGTTTCATAAGGTTTCACTAGAAGTCTACTGATAGTTTGGCAGCACTTGGCAATTTTTTTTTAGGAACAGGAGAAAGACAGTAATACCAGATAACAAAGAATTGCTTGCACTACCCCTCACTTGTGAATAGCATTTACAGCATGTAAATACTGAGAGGGCTATACAAATTTTAGTGTGATACCACCAAATATGGAGAAGGCAATGGCAAGCCACTCCAGTACTATTGCCTAGAAAATCCCATGGATGGAGGAGCCTGGTAGGCTGCAGTCTGTGGGGTCGCTAAGGGTCAGCCGCGACTGACTGACCTCACTTTCACTTTTCACTTTCACACATTGGAGAAGGAAATGGCGGCCCACTCCAGTGTTCTTGCCTGGAGAATCCCAGGGATGGGGGAGCCTGGTGGGCTTCCGTCTATGGGGTCACGCAGAGTCGGACACGACTGAAGTGACTTAGCAGTAGCAACCACCAAATATAAGGGAGTTGAGAAGATGTTACAGGCTTTACTTACTTAATATGTACTATTTTCTGAAAGGCATGGAAAGAAACAGCTAGAGAGGTTGAATAAAGGTTCAGTTCAGTTCAGTCGCTCAGTCGTGTCCGACTCTCCGCGACCCCATGAATCACAGCACGCCAGGCCTCCCTGTCCATCACCAACTCCCGGAGTTCACTCAAACTCATGTCCATCGAGTCGGTGATGCCATCCAGCCATCTCATTCTCGGTCGTCCCCTTCTCCTCCCGCCCCCAACCTTTCCCAGCATCAGAGTCTTTTCCAGTGAGTCAACTCATCGCATGAGCTGGCCAAAGTATTGCAGTTTCAGCTTTAGCATCAGTCCTTCCAATGAACACCCAGGACTGATCTCCTTTAGAATGGACTGGTTGGATCTCCTTGCAGTCCAAGGGACTCTCAAGAGTCTTCTCCAACACCACAGTTCAAAAGCATCAATTCTTCGGCGATCAGCCTTCTTCACAGTCCAACTCTCACATCCATACATGACCACGGGAAAAACCATAGCCTTGACTAGACGGACCTTTGTTGGCAAAGTAATGTCTCTGCTTTTTAATATACTATCAAGGTTGGTCATAACTTTCCTTCCAAGGAGCAAGCGTCTTTTAATTTCATGGCTGCAATCAGCATCTGCAGTGATTTTGGAGCCCAAAAAAATAAAGTCTGACACTGTTTCCACTGTTTTTCCATCTATTTCCCATGAAGGGATGGGACCAGATGCCATGATCTTTGTTTTCTGAATGTTGAGCTTCAAGCCAACATTTTCACTCTCCTCTTTCATTTTCATCAAGAGGCTTTTGAGTTCCTCTTCACTTTCTGCCATAAGGGTGGTGTCATCTGCATATCTGAGGTTATTGATATTTCTCCCGGCAATCTTGATTCCAGCTTGTGCTTCTTCAAGCCCAGCGTTCCTCCTGATGTACTCTGCATAGAAGTTAAATAAGCAGGGTGACAATATACAGCCTTGACGTACTCCTTTTCCTATTTGGAACCAGTCTGTTGTTCCATGTACAGTTCTGACTGTTGCTTCCTGACCTGTATACAAGTTTCTCAAGAGGCAGGTCAGGTGGTCTGGTATTCCCATCTCTTTCAGAATGTTCCACAGTTTACTGTGATCCACACAGTCAAAGGCTTTGGCATAGTCAATGAAGCAGAAATAGATATTTTCTGGAACTCTCTTGCTTTCTCCATGATTCAGCGGATGTTGGCAACAGGTATATTTTTTATTCCTAAATTTTTTTTATTTTATCACTTAAATACAGACTTCACTATTTATTTGTTATTTCCATAGTCAAAAATAAAGAGTGCTTCTAGGCCTCGCAGTCTAGAAGTCCTCATTCAGTTCAGTTCAGTCGCTCAGTTGTGTCCGACTCTTTGTGACCCCATGAATCACAGCACACCAGGCCTCCCTGTCCATCACCAACTCCCGGAGTTCACTCAAACTCATGTCCATCGAGTCAGTGATGCCATCCAGCCATCTCATTCTGTCATCCCGTCTCCTCCCACCCCCAATCCCTCCTAGCATCAGACTCTTCCTCATTAATTCACAGTAAAAAGTCAGAGTTAGTCCCTTTGCTGAAATGACTAACATTTGTGGGAAAATAGTTTCTTAAATAAGAGCAACTAGTACTTGAATAGTGTAGGAGCCCAGCAGTGACCACAAGAAAGAATGGTTAAGGAAGCAGAGATGTGTCTGCAAACAAGACTCTCTGCTTGGGCAGAGCATGCTTGCAAACAGGATGTTCTGCCAGGAAGCCTGCACACAATATCCAAGGTTAATGGTCTGCTCGCAATGAGGGAACATGCCCTCCTTAAAAATAAGGAAGAGGCTGGAGTTCTGGGCAGGCTTCTTAGTAAACATGCTGTGGTAACTTCCTCCCTTTGTTCCTCCCATCCTTGAAATGTGCTTGGCTTTTTGTCCTTATTTGGTAGAAGAATGCATTGCTTAGATTTTGGTATGTGTCCAGCTACCGGGGTATAAAAATAAACCGCAAGGGGTCTTGCGCAGAATTTTTCCTCCGGCCGGAGTTGTGTCTTTGTCTGTCTTTTGTGTGTCTTGTCTTTATGTCATTTCGCCCACAACATCTGGCGCCCAACGTGGGGCTCAGTGAAACTGAAAGGTTGAGTACCCCTCGGGGATTGTAGGTCCAAGGCAGGGGAACTTTCGGGAAAATTATGGGGAATTCCCCATCAGCAAAGGCACAATACAGGGAGCTAGTCAAAAGACTTCTCCACTCCATTGGGGTAAAGGCATCTAGTCGCCGTTTATCGGAGTTATTTCGCCTGGTGGAGCAGCATTGTTATTGGTTTAAGTGCCAACCTAAAGTACAATTAAACTTGAATAGAAATTAATACAGAAGGAATTACGGCAACAGCATCAGAAGGGTAACATAATTCCTTTAAAATTGTGGACTCTATGTAGTGCTATCACTCAAGCACTTGCATTGCTTTCCACAGATAGTGAAACTAAATCTACAAAATCTGAGGTAATTTATAAAAAAAGTCCCCATTAAAAAACAAAAAATATCAAATGCTACCGCTTTAAATGACGCTTCCGCGGCCGCCACTTTGCATTCCAGAGATGGGAAATCAGACATCAAATCTGATAGTTCTAGTGATTCCTCCTCGTCATCTGAAGGGAACGACGAGGTTAATAAAGTGACCCGACTTTTTCAACAATGGTGGAAAACACAGAATGAAGGAACAAAGAGGGTTCCTACTCCTACGGCCCCTCCCTATGCTTCTCTTTTTCTGGTATGGCATAGGGCTCCAGATGTAGGCCGAGAGGGGCACTCTTTCTCCTTTCCCGTGTTCATGTTTTATGATGATGATATCCCTGCACCCTCTAGTGGTTTTACAGATCCTCCACAGTTATTTCCAATTCAACGGCAAGCAGCTCTCAACAATATGATTAATGTTCAATATTCACCTTTTAAATATAAATTTTTCAAGGATCTTAAAGCTGCTGTCGCTCACTATGGTCCCCAATCCCCTTTTGTATTAGCTATGTTAGATTCTGCAGAAAAGACAAAACTGGTTCTTCCCTTGGATTTGGAGGCCATAGCCCAAGCTGTGCTTGAAGGATCCCAATGGTTGCAATTAAGGAGTTGGTGAACATTTCTCCAAAGAAGACATAAAGATGGCTAATAAACACATGAAAAAATGCTCAACATCCCTCATCATCAGAGAAATGCAAATCAAAACCACAATGAGATACCATTTCACACCAGTCAGAATGGCTGCTATCCAAAAGTCTACATGCAATAAGTGCTGGAGAGGGTGTGGAGAGAAGGGAACCCTCTTACACTGTTGGTGGGAATGCAAACTAGTACAGCCACTATGGAGAACAGTGTGGAGATTCCTCAGAAAACTGGAAATAGAACTGCCATATGATCCAGCGATCGCACTCCTGGGCATACACACCGAGGAAACCAGAATTGAAAGAGACACATGTACTCCAATGTTCATTGCAGCACTGTTTATAATAGCCAGGACATGGAAGCAACCTAGATGTCCATCTGCAGATGAATGGATGGGAAAGCTTTGGTACATATACACAATGGAGTATTTCTCAGCCATCAAAAAGAATGCATTTGAATCAGTTTTAATGAGGTGGATGAAATTGGAGCCAATTATACAGAGTGAAGTAAGCCAGAAAGAAGAACATCAATACCGTATATTAACGCATATATATGGAATTTAGAAAAATGGTAACCTGAACCCTGTATAAGAGACTGCAAAAGAGACATAGGCATTTAGAACAGTCTTTGGGACTCTGTGGGAGAGGGTGAAGGTGGAATGATTGGAGAGAATGGAATTGTAGCATGTATATTATCATAAGTGACCAGTCCAGGTTCGACGCATAAATTTTCCTCTGTTCAAAAAAAAAAAAAAGGAGTTGGTGAAAAGAAGAAACCCAAAAACAGGCTTGAATTAATGAGAGACAAAACCCTCCTCGTCCTTTAGAAGATAAATTGGTGGAAAAAGGACAATTTCGAGCCTTAAGAGATCAGGCTCAATATTCTGACCAGGATTTACAACAGGTGCACCAAGTATTTCTTAGGGCTTGGTGCTGTATTGTACCCACTGGCCACGCTCAGCCTTCTTTCACAAAAACTTTACAAAGACCCAATAAACCTTATACTGATTTTCTTGCTAGATTGCGGGTGGCTATTGAGCGGGCTGTTGGACATGATAAAATTTCAGAGATACTTTTACAAACACTTGCTTTCAAAAATGCAAACCCGGAATATAAACGTGTTTTGGGTCCTTTATGGGGACAGGGGGCTTCTATAGATAAATATATTAGAGCTTGTTCGGGAGTGGGAAAAACAAAACATAATGCTACTGTTTTTGCTACTGCCTCGGCTCAAGCTATGAAGCCCTCTAAGGACAAAAATTGTTACCATTGTAAAAAACCTGGACATATGAAAAAAGATTGCAAAAAATTAAAGGCAAAACAAGGATATACAAAACAAAATAAGCCCCCTGGGCTTTGCTGCCGATGTGGCAAAGGGCTTCACTAGACCAATAAATGCCATTCTAAAACTGATAAATATGGCAATCCTATTGGTAACCCACATTCGAGAAACTACTTAGCCGGCCTCAGTCCCCAGGGCCCAAAAACAATGCTGGGGACACAATTAACCACGCCTCCTGCTCCTCAAGTAACTCCTTTGTTTCCCAACAAACCTTAGAGGTGACCACTACAACAAAAATAACCAAACCTCTAATGGTGTCAGATTTATGCTCTGCAACTTCAGGAAGTGCTGCTGCTGATTTGTCTCTTGCTGAAAATGTTCTTTTGTCTCCGGGTGGTAACATTTATAAATTAAAAACAAACATATTTGGCCCATTGCCTAAAGGCGCTTTTGGCTTAATATTGGGCCACAGTAGTGCCACTCTAAGAGGCCTAACCATAATTCCTGGAGTAATAGATTCTGATTTTGTTGGAAAAATTTTAATTATGGTCTCTACTTCTGTTACAATTTCACTATTGGCTAGAGAACGTATAGCACAAATACTTTTTTTATCTTATCTTCCATTTTCTGCTCTTCCTAATAAAAGGTAAGGAGGTTTTAAAAGTACTGGGCAACATATATTTTGAGAGATGCTCATCAAGGATTCTCTCCCTGTTCTTTCCTTGACCATACAAGGAAAGAACTTTAAAGGGTTAATAGACACCGGGACCAATGTTTCAATCATATCCTCCTCTAGCTCCAAGACTAGAACAAAGAAAAGAGTCCTCTAATGCTGACAGGATTAGACTCCATTATAGATGTTTGGAAAAGTACTCGTCCTTTACAATGCCAGTTCCATAATAAAAAAACAGTTTTTGTCACTTTTTATATTGTTAGTATACCTATTAATATATGGAAAAGAGATCTTCTCTCTCCCATGGGAGCCTCTGTAACCATTCCATCGAAAAACTAATAGCCACTGCTCAAATTCCTCGAGCACTCCCATTAAAATAGATAATTAATACTCCTAAATGGGTTGAGCAGTGGCCATTACCAAAAATAAAGCTCGAGGCCTTAGAGCAATTAATAACAAAACAACTTCAACTTGGCATATAGAGCCTTTTACTTCCCCTTGGAATTCTCCTGTATTTTTTATTAAAAAAAAAATCTAAAAAATGGAAAATATTGACTGATTTTTAAAAAGTTAATAAATGTATTAAACCCATGAGAGCCTTACAATTGGGCCTTCCTTCCCCGCTCTATTCCTCAAAATTGGTCTTCAATGGTATTAGATCTTAAAGATTGTTATTTTACTATTCCCTTACAATTACAAGATAGAGATAAATTTGCTTTCACAGTTCCTGTTCTTAATCACGCTCAGCCCATTAAGTGCTGCCATTGGACAATCTTGCTACAAAGAATGATAAATAGTCCTACCTTATGTCAAGAGTTTGTAGCTCGTTCCTTACAATCTGTCCGTCAAAAATATCCTAATTATATTCTCTGTCATTATATGGATGATCTCTTATTGGCAGCTCCCTGTATCGCTAAACATGATAAATTCTTCTTAAAAGTACAGGAGGCTTTAAAACAATATAACTTGCATATAGCACCAGAAAAAAAATTCAAAAAGATTTTCCCATTTCTTATTTAGGGACCATATTAAAACAACACCAAATCCAGCCTCAAAAATTACAAATTAAAAGAGACCATTTAAAAACTTTAAATGACTTCCAAAAATTATTAAAAAATATTAATTGGCTTCGCCCAGTACTTGAGATTCCTACTTATCAATTACGACACTTATTTTCTACTTTAAAAGGAGACACAGCTTTAGATAGTCCCCAAATCTTAACCCCCTTGGCTTTGCAAGAGCTTCAATTTGTTGAACAAAGATTAAATAATGACTTTTTAACATATATTTCTGCGTCTCAACCTATTTCATTCATAATATTTCATACCCCTCATTCTCCATCTGGTGCAATTGCTCAAAAAAAAAAAGATTAATAAAATGTTTTTTTTTACCTAATAGTTTCTCTAAAAAATTAACTACATATATGGATAAATTAACCTTTCTTATACAAAAGGGTCACAATCATATTCTACAATTATCAAAAAAAAAAAAAAAACCACACCAAATTGTTACTCAGTTAACAAATGCTCAGATATCTTTATGTTTACAATTTAATAAAAATTGGCAAATTTCCCTTGCTTCATTTCCTGGTTCATTTTCTAATCATTATCCGTCATCTAAATTGATTGATTTTCTTCGAGCCAACCCCTTGATACCTCAATCTCCGATTTCAGATGTTCCAATTAAAGGACCCACTGTTTTTACTGATGCAAATAAAAATACTGCCAGATATTAGATCTTTAAATTCTAAAGTTCTTCCTTATTCATTCTCCTCTATACAGCCTGCTGAGTTGTGGGCTATTTATTTAGTTTTGCAAGATTTTCCTCAACTTCCTGTTAACATTGTTTCAGATTCTCAATATGCTGTTTCTTGTCTACAGCTTCCTCAGGTTTCCTTGCCTATAACTCTTGACAGATATTGATAAATTGTTTTATCAGGTGCAACAATTGCTTCTACAGCGTTCAAAATCAATTTTCTTTACTCATATCCGTGCTCATTCCGCCCTTCCTGGACCCTTGTCCTTCAAAAATGCTACAATTGATGCATTACTTTATCCTATAAAAGCAACAAAACAAGAACATCATCTACAACATACTAACTCTAAAAGATTTAAAAAATCTTATGCTATTACTCAAAAACAAGCTCAAAATATTGTTCACTCTTGTTCCATATGTGCACCTTTTACTTTACCATTTACCCCACCAGGTGTCAACATAAGAGGACTACAAGCAAATCAGATATGGCAAATGGATATAATTTTTATTTCATCTTTTGGGCAACAAAAATGCATCCATCATACTATAGATACATGCACACATTTCCAATGGACTACTACATTACATTCTAAAAAAGCTGACGCTATTATTACTCATTTATTATCTTGTTTTGCAGTTATAAAAATACCAATTAAATTAAAAACTGATAACGCACCTGCTTACCAATCTGCTAAATTAGCTCATTTTTTATCCCAATATCATATAACTCATACTTTTGGCATCCCTTATAATAGTCAAAGACAAGCTATCATTAAAAGAGCTAATCGTACTTTACGTAAATATATTAAAAAAATAAAAAAGGGAGAACAGGAGAGATTTATGAAACCAAAAGATATCTTGAATAAAACCTTACTTACTGTAAATTTTTTGAATATTTGGAGCAAAGAAAATCTATCAGCAGCAGAATTGCATTTTCAAAGGAAAGAAGAGGATAAGAAGATCTTGAATACACTCATTTGGTATAAAGATAAAGAAAAAGGTTGGGTTCCAGCATCACTGATATATTTAGGACGAGGTTATGCTTTCATATCTGTTGATAATTTTAGGTTTTGGACACCAACTCGGTTGATCAACATTCATCATGGATGACCACTTTGTGTGAAAATTTGAAGAGCTTTCTGCACAGCGGAACTTTACCTTCCCTACCCGATCTGCGTCCCCTCCAACATGGGGGCAACTGAAGAAGCTTACACAGGAGGCTGAAAAAACCCTCGTTAATGCTGGTCAGCCTCTCAATCCTACTAATTTGCTGTTGGCTATGATGGCTGTGGTTACCTGTCAGGTAATGTATGCGCAAGCGATAGAATATACGTATTGGGCTTGTGTTCCTAATCCTCCTCTTGTGAGAGCTGTCTCTTGGGGTGAACCTGAAGTACAGGTATGCACCAATGAAACTGCATTCTTCCCACCACCCGCGTGTGGAGGACTTGAGCATTTGTATCATTATAATAATCAATATAACATAAGTAATGTTACTGTTGCAGTGGAGGGCCTCCCCTTGTGCATTGGAGGACATCTCTTTTGCCTGTCTACAAAAAAGCACAATCATCACTCTTATAATACCTGGGGGGTACGATATAATAATTATCATCCTGCTGTCTTTACTGTGCTTGTTTCCACCAGGGGATTCAACACCTCTACAACGCCGATGAGTCACCATCCTGATACCTTTATACCATTATGCCCTTCTACATTTTTTATTTCTTCTCTAGAATCTTTGGAATGGGAAAGTTGCCGAGGTCATTGGCCTTTTAAGGTCATTAACTATTCTGGATTTGTTATTGTAGATTGGAGCCCTGATCATAGCCAAATTATGGAAAAATGGTCTAACAAAACTCTCAAATGGCATCGAATTAATGGTACTTTAATGGGTAACGGTAATAAAACCGTAAAATGACAGCAGTTTGCATTCGTTCCCCGCCCCCCCCAGTTGCAATTGTTAGGGTATCCCCACTTCCAAGGGAATATTTTGAAACTGTGGGCAGTTTTGGGGAATCTCACTATATGGTCAGGAAACTATACTTTGGATACGAGTGACAGTTCAGGTCCCTTACATGTCAACTTGCATATTAATAAATCTTATTCTGCTACGGCTTGTTTAAAATACCCCTTTGCATTCTTGTATGGAAATTGGAATGCAACTGAGGGATCTATATCATGTAATCATTGTAATTTAACACAATGTGTAAATCAGTCATGGTAGAAAATTTTGAAATACAAACCCGCAATTCTAATTTTTCAGTGGTGGTTGTTAAAACTAGAACCGAAGTATCCGTTCCATTCCGTCGCTCAGTCATGTCCGACTCTCTGCGACCCCGTGGGCTGTAGCCTACCAGGCTTCTCCGTCCATGGGATTCTCCAGGCAAGAATACTGGAGTGGGTTACCATTTCCTTCTCCAGGGGATCTTCCCAACCCAGGGGTCGAACCCCGGTCTCCCGCATTGGAGGGAGACGCTTTAACCTCTGAGCCACCAGGGAAGCCCCAGAACCGAAGAATGGCTACCTGTAAATTCGACAAGACCTTGGTCAGACTCTCTTGCTGTATCTCATTTGGTGACCGCTGTACAAACTTTGCTTCACCGATCCCGACGCATGCTTGGAGTAATCATAGCTTCAGTTCTTGCAGTGGCTTCAGTTACTGCAACCTCTGCCGTGGCTGGACTTGCTTTGCATCAAGGAATCCAAACAGCAGACTTTGTGCGGGAATGGCATAAAGACTCTCATTTATTATGGCAACAACAACGAGATTTGGATACCCAACTTGCAACTGATATACTCAATCTTCAACATACTGTTTCTTGGCTTGAAGATCAATTAACTGTCTTATCCACGAGAAGTGTGTTGAAATGTGATTGGAACTCCTCTCAATTATGTATAACACCTGTGCCTTTCAACATGAGTGAGGGTTGGGAAAAGGTAAAATGGTCTTTAACAGGGCATCAAAACCTAAACAAGGAAATTGTGGAATTAGAGCAGCATATTTTGTCTACATTTAGCAAAACGCTACCTGACATTACTGGGTCCGATCTGTTAAAGGATTTGCAGAAAGGGATGAATAATTTGAATCCTTTTGGGCATGTATCTACTCTAACTGGAACTACTTTTGGGAATGCTTTGTTCATAATACTATTATGCTGTGTTATTATTCTAGTCTTCCAGTGCTGGCAGAGAAGGCAACAACTAAAAAAGGACAGACAACGCATTATTGCCGCCTTACAGCTTGCTACTGCTTCTCAGAAAGAAGGGGGAAATGTAGGAGCCCGGCAGTGACCATGAGAAAGAATGGTTAAGGAAGCAGAGATGTGCCTGCAAACAAGACTCTCTGCTTGGGCAGAGCATGCTTGCAAACAGGATGTTTTGCCAGGAAGCCTGCACACAATATCCAAGGTTAATGGTCCGCTCGCATAGGAGGGAACATGCCCTCCTTAAAAATAAGGAAGAGGCTGGAGTTCTGGGCAGGCTTCTTAGTAAACATGATGTGGTCACTTCCTCCCTTTGTTCCTCCCATCCTTGAAATGTGCTTGGCTTTTTGTCCTTATTTGGTAGAAGAATGCATTGCTTAGGTTCTGGTATGTGTCCAGCTACCGGGGTATAAAAATAAACCGCAAGGGGGCTTGCGCAGAATTTTCCTCCGGCCGGAGTTGTGTCTTTGTCTGTCTTTTGTGTGTCTTGTCTTTGTGTCATTTCGCCTGCAACAAATAGTATTATGTAGTTTACATACACTCTCCTACTTACTCCTCCACATGTCCCTAAAATATGGGTCTTATTTTTCATCTATATTTTGTCTGCTAGGAAATAGAGGCTCAAGTAGAGACATTTACAATGATTTACCAAAGACCATATAATATTGTCAGTTGAAAAGTCAGATCTCTTCTGCTATCTGCCTTTTTCCCTTCCTCTCCTTTCCAAAAATATTTTTTGGGTAGTGAGTTAATCTGTGCAGGCTGCCATAACAAAACACCACAGACAGGGTGGCTTAAACCACAGAAATGTATTTTCTCAGAGTTCTGGAGATTAGAAGTCCAAGGTCAAGGTTCTGCTAGGGTGAGTTTCTAGCAAGACCCCTTTTCCTGGCTTGCAGATGACTGCCTTCTCATTGTGTCTTCATATGGCTTTTCCTTTGCGCTGGAGAAAGAGAGCTCTCTGGTCTGTCTTCCTCTTCCATAAGGCCACGAATGTATAGGATTAGGCTTTTACCCTTATGACCTCATTTCATCTTAATCACCTCTGTCAAAGCCCATCTCCCAGTACTGTCACACTGAGGATTAGGATTCCAGCATACGAATTTCTGGAGGACACAATTCATCCCATAACAGGCAGCAGACACTATACCAGAGATGGAAATATAGTGATGGACAAAAAAGACCTGGTCCCTGACTTTGCAGAGCTTATGATGTATTAGGAAGGACAGATGCTGTCTTGGTCCACATTTTCCCTCACATAACACTATAGAAGGCACACTGCTTACCCCAATCTACTTCATGCCATCCCCACCCCCCTCAAATATATGTTAATGAGTCAGACGCGACTGAAATGAACTGAACTGAACTGATACAGGATAAACTTCAGACCACCTTGTGTCTTATTCATTTGTCTTTAAATTTGTAGAGACAGAATGAATAAAATTCACTTGAAAGTCCCCTCAGAGGAAGGCTAGTGGAATCCTTTCTGAAAGCAGAACAAGGGTTAGGCCAGGATTTGTCAACAACAACAAAAAACGTATTGCAGTGGTGGAGAGCAAGGAACGTTTTTGTGAATTCCATGAGGGTGCGTGCTGTGCTTCGGTCTTCAATCTAGACTGCTGAGCAGCAGAAACGCTTTCTCTTTTCATCAGTACCCAAAATCAAGAGTTATTATATTTAAGAAGTCTCTGTTGTTAAGCCAAAGTAAATTCACAAGTGTTTCAGAAATTCTTTAAAAATAGCAAAAAGAATCAGACTCACCAGCATCACAGCACTTTGAGTCTGTGTCACCTTCCCACAGCACAAATGGAGGTTAAAAGAAAAATGTGGGCAAAAAGGAGAAAAACATTCTAAGACCTTTTGTTTAATGATATGCAAATGAAACAGTTACTAGGTCACCAAGCACCATGGATTAATTCTGCAGTGTTTTTTTACTCCATTCTCTGCGTTCCAGCTGGCAGAAGCTTTGTATTGAATTAGATATAATATCGGCTCCGACTCAGACAAATCTGGCTTCTGCTCCTGACTCCAGTGCTTACTAGTTCTATGAACTTAAACAAAATAGCTAGTCTCTTTCTGCCTTGGTTTCCTTACAACAAAAATTAGAATGATAATGCTGTGCTGGGCTCTCTCGGGTTACGAAAACGAGGTACGTTCCAGTTACAGCATGATATTGTAAAGATACTATAAAGATGAAAAGGAAACTGTCTCTGTCACCATCCTGATAATCAGCACGTTGTTCATCATCGCTCAGCACAGGGCAGGTACTGTTCTGAGGGTCCATCAGGATTCAGATTCGGCTGAAGATGAGAGTGCATTTCTCCTAACACTAGCATCTCTGCCAAAATGGAGACAATCTCTCTCCTTTTATCCACCTGCTTCCTTCTAGTCTGGGAGGTGGTGATTTGGTCATAAGTCACATCCGACTTTTAACCATCCCATGGACTGTAGCTCTCCAGGCTCCTATGTACATGGGATTTCCCAAGCAGGAATATGGGAGTGGGTAACCGTTTCCTTCTCTAGGGGATCTTCCCAACCTGGGAATTGAACCCTGGTCTCCTACATTGCAGGTGGATTCTTTACCAACTGAGCCACCAAGGAAGTCCTTCCTTCTATTCAACTACCAACTAATTTCTCTCTACTCCTCATGTTATGGCTCCTGTTAACATCCTACTTCTATTGTTGCCTTCATTCTAAGGCAATTTCTTGTGTATTTCTTTTCAGCTGCTTCCACTACTCACTGCATCCTTTCTTGTATGTTTGTTTCATTTTTAAGCTGCCTAAAACACAAGGTTTGATCAAACTCTTAATCAGAATAAAACTCTGCTTTTGCACAGATTTTGATCCCCATCTCTTATAGACCACTGTTCAGCCTGTGGATGGCTGCCTTGGAGGCTGATGCTCCTCTCGATACACTTGTGTGGTCAGGTCACAGGGAAACAGCACGGTTACATCTGCTGAGAGAATTGTTGACAGGCATGCCCTTGGAGGTTTCTCAGGAGAGAGCAGTATAATTGAGTACTCTTTTGATTGACCTATATAAAACAGGTGCTGGTGAGGATCAGATAAAGATGTGCAAACAGCTTGTTTAGTGCCTGGCATATAACAGATGCTCAATAAAACAGCCCCACTCTTTCATCCCCATTGCAATTACTGTAGTTCAGGTCTAAATTCTCTCTTACAACTGCAGTAGGTTCCCACAAGTCTGTTTGCCTCCACTTTCTTTTCTCCTCAAATTCATCACCTATACCTCTGCCAGAGCAATTTGTAGAGACCAGGTGGAATTATTCATTTATTTAACATAAATTGAATATTTGCTGTGTCAGACATTATCTCAGATGATGGAAATATAGAAATTAATAAGATGTGCATTCTATTCTCAAGGGACTAAAGAACAGGAAAGAAAATTAATCATGGTAAACATACACGATAAAAAGTGCAGTGGAGCCCCACCTAAAATTATCAATAGGCTCTTTCCTGTTCAGCAAAGAACAAAGTTTCTAAAGAAGAGGAAATAGGTGACTCTTGAGAAATACAGTAGCTCAGAAAATGCTAGCACAAAGGAAGTTCGTTGCACAAAGAGGACCAGATCATGAAGAGTTTGCAATTTTTATGCGAGGAATTAGAGAATTTTAAGTCCAAAAGGAAAAGCCTCCTCTACTTTCAAAGGAGGTTAAAAAAAAAAAAGTGGGGTTGATGTTTCAGTTCAGTTCAGTTCAGTCGCTCAGTCGTGTCCGACTCTTTGCGACCCCATGAATCACAGCACGCCAGGCCTGCCTGTCCATCACCAACTCCCGGAGTTCACTCAAACTCATGTCCATCGAGTCGGTGATGCCATCCAGCCATCTCATTCTCTGTCGTCCCCGTCTCATCCCACCCCCAATAGCTCCCAGCATCAGAGTCTTTTCCAAAAAAAAAAGGATTCTAGAATCTAATAAAATCCAGGAAATGCTGGGTTAAAATAATTAATAATAAAAAGACTTCTTTACCGCAGGATTTCTCAGAACTTTTAATATACAAATGTGTATTATGACTCTCCAAGAGGAGAATTTGATGTAAGACATTTGCCAGATTTATTTGACCTGGAACCACTGTTTCCATAGAACATCTGGCAGGATACATTATTAAACCCATTCTAGGATATGAAGTTGTTGTCTATGGGCATCCCAGGTGGCACTGCCAATGCAAGAGAACCAAGAGATATGTGTTTGATCCCTGGATCAGGAAGATCCCCTGGAGGAGGGCATGGCAACTCACTCCAGTACTCTTTCCTGGAGAATCCCATGGACAGACAGGCCCAGTGAGTCATTAGGGTCCCAAAGAGTCAGACACAACTGAAGTGACTGAACATGCATAAGAACTGAGAAGTTTCAGCAGTTTGTTCAGGTGAACAAAAGTCACTTGCAGAGCCCAGTGCCCGGGTCTCCCAGCCCGGCCCACACTGCGTCTTCAGCCACGCTGTCAGCTGCTTCCATACGTGTTCTCTACATCCTGCACAAACTGGACATTTCGTTTCTCACTAAGCATGCCTCATACTCCCTTGCTTTGGAGCCCTTGAACAGTCTCCTGAAATTCTACTCATCTTTCAGGATACACCTCAAAGACCACTTCTTGAATAAAGTCATTCATAATTCCCCAAATGGTGTTGATAACAGTCCCTTTGGGTTTTGCTTTTATTTCTGGTTAGCCCTTGTTTCATTCTATTTTGGCAATGCCCATGAATAACGATGGGGAATGCTGGTCACTCCCTGCCAGAGCCACCCACAACCAGTTCTAAATTTTCCCTTCTGTATTCACTACTTCCTCTTCAGGTTTTGAAATGGGATCTTCCCTGAATAACAGATGTACACACACACACAAACAGCAGAGGATTCCCAAATTTCCCTCACTGCACAAAAATGTGTAGAGAAAATTCAGCCTCTTTGTCTGTGACCAATGTAATCTTCGTCATTAGCACCCACCTGCTGAGTGGTGATAAAAACTGAGTTTATTCCTCTCTTGTTAATTAATCTATTTCTTGCTAGGGACTCAGTGTTTGTTGTTTTTCTTTTTTTTTTTTTTTTGATAAATGTCTAGTCTTTCAGATGCTCTCTCAGCCTTCTCATCCCCAAAGAGACATCTGGGTATATGAGGTGTGTTTCCTATGCCCTCTTGACAGTAGAGCAGGGAGGTCTGGGATTTATATTCTCTATCCCTATGCTTTTCTCTGGACTAACAAACACAGAAGTACCACTGGGCCTGTCCTGGGATGTTCTGCTGACATCTGCTGTTAAGTTTGGCAGCTGCTGGGATTTATGACCTGACCTCCTTTGGTCTCCTTAAAGCTTCATTCTGTTTAAGCCTATCTTATCTCTCAATGAACATCTGGTCCTGGCACCGTGATCTATCATGTGATACTCAGCTGCAAGGTCACCTCCACTCTGCGACAGCAACTCTTGGCATGCCAGAATAATTTACTATTAATAATTTACTCTTCCACCTCACCCCTGGAACTTGCAAGAAAATCTGGGATTCTATCCAAGACTGAAGTAAAAAGACTGCTTGGGTTTGCTAAAGTCAGTATGAAGTACAGTGTAGTTGCTCAATAAAAATTTGAATGGAGGATTCCAAGAAAAAAAAAATGTTTATAAATTTTAACTTTTTAGAATCTATGTTGCTGTTTTCAAGAAGCTCTGCTATACATAATAATATAAATTATATGCAAAGAGTTCAATGTTTCCTGTAACTATTTTAACATATACAAATTTGGTTTCTTACTTCTTTTAGTTTATCATCATTACCATCCAAGAGCATCATTTAGCAGGAGCAAGGTCCCTACACTTAGATACTTTAAATTTTAAGAAAAATAATCATGGTACAGATACACAAGTGAGGAACAAGAAAACTTGAACAAAATATTACCTTTACATTGAAAAGCAAACTGAGGTGCCACACACTAATCAGTGGGAAGGTCAAGACAAAAAGAGTCTGTCAGTGAAATGAGGGTAGCCAAAGGCATGAGAGAAGTGGACTTTGGGATTTAAGCAGTGTAAGATTAGGGATGTCTCTGTGTGGCTGACCCACACTGATTCCATTTTGTCAGCTCCTTCTTAGACCCACCGTGCCTTCCCTTCTGAGTGACTGAGCGTTAGCATCAGCATAAGAAATGCATCCAAACCTTATCAGCTTTTACCCTTGCCTTTATTTTATATGAAAACCAGAAGGTTAATGATCATGAGACCCTCAGTGGAAGGAAAACCCCCTGGTTCTTGTCATGCAGATACGCTTCTTCCTTAGCAATCAGATTCTATTTTTGCTTTGGACCCTTTAAGTCCCTCAGCACTGGGTCAGGAAGATCCCCTGGAGAAGTCATGGCAACCCACTCCACTATTCTTGTCTGGAGAATCCCCTGGACAGAGGAACCTGCCAGGCTATAGTCCATAGGGTTGCAAAGGGTCAGTCACCCACTGAAGCAACTTAACACGCACACATACCTCTTTTAGGGTATGTCTCTGGATCATTCTCAACTCAATCTTGCCTGTATGTTAGTTACCCACCATAAACTTCATAAATGCCCTTCATGGAGTTGCCTGCTTCCCTCTTTTCAGCCTTAAATTTCCTTCACAGTTTGAAGGATAGTATTCAATATCTCCACCTTCCAATAGCCTCTCATTAGTTATTCTCTATCAAGGTAATAGTAAAATGTTATTCAAATGAAATGAAGTATCTCTAAGAGTGACCTTAAACTCTTCTCCAAATACGAGACAATCTAAGTGGATTGCAATAGTATTCTAAAACATAGCTTCAGAATAAAGATAACCAAAGAATGAAGAGAATTAAACCCTTGCTAATATATAATCCTGGGTGTTCATTGGAAGGACTGACGCTAAAGCTGAAACTGCAATACACTGGCCACCTCATGCGACGAGTTGACTCACTGGAAAAGACTCTGATGCTGGGAAAAGTTGGGGGCAGGAGGAGAAGGGGACGACAGAGAATGAGATGGCTGGATGGCATCACCAACTCGATGGACATGAGTTTGAGTGAACTCCAGGAGTTGGTGATGGACAGGGAGGTCTGGCATGCTGTGATTCATGGGGTCGCGGAGAGTCAGACACGACTGAGTGACTGAACTGAACTGAATTGAATATACTAATCATATCTCTTCTTATTCTTCTGTATTAGTTCAGTGGTCAGGGACTGGCTTCTGGCTTCCTGTTATTCTTAACCTCAGCAGAATTTACGTAACACTTGCTATTGAAGGGATGAGAGAAATCCAGACAGCTTTTAGCATGCTGCTGCTGCTGCTGCTGCTAAGTCACTTCAGTCGTGTCCGACTCTGTGTGACCCCATAGACAGAAGCCCACCAGGCTCCCCTGTCCCTGGGATTCTCCAGGCAAGAACACTGGAGTGGGTTGCCATTTCCTTCTCCAATGTGTGAAAGTGAAAAGTGAAAGTGAAGTCGCTCAGTCGTGTCTGACCCTTAGCGACCCCACGGACTGCAGCCCACCAGGCTCCTCCATCCATGGTTCTAGGCAAGAGTACTGGAGTGGCTTGCCATTGCCTTCTCCAGCTTTTAGCATATGAGTAATCAATTTTTTAATAGAGTGTAGTGGATATTGTGGAGAAGGCAATGGCAAGCCACTCCAGTACTCTTGCCTGGAAAATCCCATGGATGGAGGAGCCTGGTGGGTTGCAGTCCGTGGGGTCGCTAAGGGTCGGACACGACTGAGCGACTTCACTTTCACTTTTCACTTTCACACATTGGAGAAGGAAATGGCAACCCACTCCAGTGTTCTTGCCTGGAGAATCCCAGGGACAGGGGAGCCTGGTGGGCTTCCGTTTATGGGGTCACACAGAGTCGGACACGACCGAAGTGACTTAGCAGCAGCAGCAGTGGATATTGGGTATTGGGGAGGATTGAAGGAAATGGCAACCCACTCCAGCGTTCTTGCCTGGAGAATCCCAGGGACGGGGGAGCCTGGTGGGCTGCTGTCTCTGGGGTCACACAGAGTCAGACACGACTGAAGCAACTTAGCAGCAGCAGCAGCAGATGCTATCTTAATAATGGGTCAAAGAACAGAAGAGCTTTTAAATATCATTTTTCTTCCTGAAATATCTTGGAAGTTATTATTTTAAAAATAATAATATCTGATACAAAGTCAGGGATTCATTAGTTTATTTCTTCTATTTTTTTGTTTTAAATAAATTATTCCCTGATGATCACTGCATCACCTAAGTGTGAAGCCAAGCAGTGACTATTTCATCACACCAAATACAATCTCCTTTCCTCTGAGAGGTGTTGAAAGTTTCATTTAATCCAATGACTCAATTGGAACATTTTATAATGCATTTTATATGACACACAATTTATCTACATTTTAAAAATGCATTGGAAGAATACCTCTGTTCATTTCAATGACCCTGAGAGAGCCCCAGTTACTTTAGATTATATAGATACTGTGCTACAACCTGCCGGCTTAACTGTAAACTTTTATCTTCAATTAACTTCTGCCTATGATCTATTTAAATCCTCAGAGAAGGTGGGAGAGGTAGGAAGTCAGAGAGAGGCAAAGGGCTCCTCTTGGAATAAGGCAGCTCTCAATCAACATCAAAGGACAAGGAGACCAACAAAAGCTACAGAAAGCAGGGCATCTTGCCTTCACTCGGCCTTTGTTGAGCCTAGGTGGGCACGAGCTGGTAAATTGAGCTGAAAAATAGAAGCATCCCAGGTGGGCAAAGCAGCAAAGAGACAAGCCTAGCCAGTCCTTCCCAGACTCAGCAAGGGCTGGTTCCACATGACCACTGGGAGATGGTACCCATGCTACTGCAGAAGGCATTCATTAGTGCAAATGAGGACAGAAGCAAAAATAAAATCCTAGAGCCTGTACAAGTGTATACATTTCAATTGGAGGAAGACCATATGAAACAGACAACGAACACTCAGTCCAATAGTAAGAGAGCTGAGGTTTGCTGTAAGTGAAGTCAAAAGAATGATGGGAGACAAAGTGTCACTTCCCCAAGCAAGTTATGTCCACAGTGCTTGCAGACCAAGTATCACCCTATTGCAAAAGCGGCCAGCTATAGTCCATGGGGTCAAAAAGAGTCAAATAGGACTGAGCAACTAACACTTTGGCAACAGTAGAGAACTTCCTTTAGTATACCTACTAAGAGATAATCCCTTCCTTTCTTAAAGTAACTACATCCTCTTGATGATGTGGATACTTGTAACAAGCTTAATCCAACAAATATTTAACTTGCGCCTATAGGCCTGAGTTTCCTTCCAGAAAGATGATGTCAGATCCCACTCAGCACTTGTTCTAGGTGGCTAATACCACTTAGAAGTGTGGGGCAACAGTCGCCACTAAGCCATGTCAGCTGTGCCCTCTGTGTCCTGGGTTCCTGCTAACAACAGACACAAAAAGGATGTTTAGCAATTTCAGGTCATAGTCCCTTATTAAGGAATTACTGATCTGGTTCAGGGCCAAACTCCTGGCTTCATATCTACATCACCTGGGGAACTTTTGAAAAACAACCAGAGTCTAGGTAGGGCCTGGATAGGGATATTTTTTTAGCCTCTCTTTGCAAGCATTTCCTTCACCTGTAAAATAGGGATAATAATAGTGCCTCCCTCACAGAGGTCTAGTGAAGATTAAATGTGTTACTAAATAGAAAATGTTTAGAACAGAACTTGGCATCAGTGACCAATCATCCTGGTTTTTTAGGATTGAAATGGTCCCAGGATGCAGAATTTTCAATGCTAAAGCTTTAATGAGCAAGTGAAGTGTTAGTCACTCAGTCATGTCCAATTCGTTGTGACCCCACGGACTGTAACCCACCAGGCTCCTGTCTGTGGAATTCTCCCGGCAAAAATAGTGGATTGTTACAATAGTTGAATAGTTACAATTCCCTCCTCCAGGGGATCTTCCTAACCCAGGAATCGAACCCCAGTCTCCTGCACTACAGGCAGATGCTTTACCATCTGAGCCACCAGGGAAGGCTAAAGCTGAGAAGTCCTGGGCAAACCAGGATGATTTCGTAACCCTACCTGGTACATTATAAGTAGTGTATACTATGCCAAAGCCTTTGACTGTGTGGATCACAATAAACTGTGGAAAATTCTGAAAGAAATGGGAATTCCAGACCACCTGACCTGCCTCTTGAGAAACGTGTATGCAGGTCAGGAAGCAACAGTCAGAACTGGACATGGAACAACAGACTGGTTCCAAATAGGAGAAGGAGTACGTCAAGCTTGTATATTGTTACCCTGCTTATTTAACTTCTATGCAGAGTACATCATGAGGAACGCTGGGCTGGAAAAAGCACAAGCTGGAATTGCCGGGAGAAATATCAATAACCTCAGATATGCAGATGACACTACCCTTATGGCAGAAAGTGAAGCGGAACTAAAAAGCTCTTGATGAAAGTGAAAGAGGAGAGTGAAAAAGTTGGCTTGAAGCTCAACATTCAGAAAACTAAGATCATGGCATCTTGTCCCATCCCTTCGTGGGAAATAGATGGAAAAACAGTGGAAACAGTGTCAGACTTTATTTTTGGGGGCTCCAAAATCACTGCAGATGCTGATTGCAGCCATGAAATTAAAAGACGCTTACTCCTTGGAAGGAAAGTTATGACCAACCTTGATAGTATATTAAAAAGCAGAGACATTACTTTGCCAACAAAGGTCCGTCTAGTCAAGGCTATGGTTATTCCCGTGGTCATGTATGGATGTGAGAGTTGGACTGTGAAGAAGGCTGATCGCCGAAGAATTGATGCTTTTGAAGTGTGGTGGTGGAGAAGACTCTTGAGAGTCCCTTGTACTGCAAGGAGATCCAACCAGTCCATTCTAAGGGAGCTCAATCCTGGGTGTTCATTGGAAGAACTGATGCTAAAGCTGAAACTCCAATACTTTGGCCACCTCATGCGACAAGTTGACTCACTGGAAAAGACTCTGATGCTGAGAAGGGTTGGGGGCGGGAGGAGAAGGGGACGACCGAGAATGAGATGGCTTGATGGCATCACCGACTCTGTGGACATGAGTTTGAGTGAACTCTGGGAGTTGGTGATGGACAGGGAGGCCTGGCGTGCTGTGATTCATGGGGTCGCGGAGAGTCGGACACAGCTGAGAGACTGAACTGAACTGAACTGATACATGTTAGAATTTTTTGATGATACATGCAAAGATTATTCATTTGAACCATATGTAGATTGTTACTTATCTCCTACTTCTGTTTTTTCAAAAGTCAAATCATTTAAGCAAGCAGGATGCATACCACCTAAACTTCTCCTCCTGGAACCAGTACTTCATATGGATTCTTTTGTCTTCAAGCTCATCATTTTAAGTAGAGGCCTGAATCCTTTCTGTTTCATCTTCCCCAAAGTTTTTACATTAATACCAGAAACTCACTTCTCATTGGCTTACTTTCTCTTAAAGCCTACTTGTTAGAAAAGAGGTTCCTTCTTATTGGCTCATTTGTTTGATCTTGTTTAATGAGGCAAATTTTTATAACACTAGGAGGTAAAACATCATTACTGTCTACAGTGCCCAATTTTATTTGGCTTCCTATCACAGCGCTTGCTATACATAAAAAATTGCATTTCTTTCCCTTTCCTCGTTGCTCCAAGCCACATAATCACAAACAGATTATTAGAAAATGTCTCCTATGCACTGGCCCAGGTTTACATAGACAATGCTTGTGACATAACTAAAAAGTAATGTAAACTTTCACAAACACAACAGAACTTATCATTCCAAAATGAGGTTATCACCATGGAAGGAAATAACAGGGAGTATAAGAAAGAAAAGAACTTCAGTGCCAGATAAGTCCCAATTCTACACTAGTTCCAAGGGATTTAAATCACTTAAACATTTTGATTCTACTTCCTCATCTAGATGACAAGGATAATACCTGCTTCATAAGACTCTGGTGAAGATTACAGAAAAGTGATTTATGTTCATCACTGAGCTTCCTTCTTCCCACTTTTAAATCTAAGTTATCCTGGGGTGGAAGAGGAGACACATAGCCATTCCAGAAAGGATGCTGCTAAATAAAATACTTTGGAATTACTTACACCATGTCTTCTTAAATTTCTCTACTAACAAAACTTCAGGCTCTTGAGTCAAGTTTGATGACTAAAGTGATTGAACTAAACAGGGCAATACCATCAAAGGTCCGTCTAGTCAAGCCTATGGTTTATCCAGTGGTCATGCATGGATGTGAGAGTTGGACTGTGAAGAAAGCTGATCGCCGAAGAATTGATGCTTTTGAACTGTGGTGCTGGAGAAGACTCTTGAGAGTCCCTTGTAATGCAAGGAGATCCAACCAGTCCATCCTAAAGGAGATCAGTCCTGGGTGTTCATTGGAAGGACGATGCTAAAGCTGAAACTCCAATACTTTGGCCACCTCATGCGACAAGTTGACTCACTGGAAAAGACTCTGATGCTGGGAGGGATTGGGGGCAGGAGGAGAAGGGGACGACAGAGAATGAGATGGCTGGATGGCATCACCGACTTGATGGACGTGAGATTGAGTGAACTCTGGGAGTTGGTGATGGACAGGGTGGCCTGGCGTGCTGTGATTCATGGGATCACAAAGAGTCGGATACGACTGAACTGAACTGAACTGAGTGATGATGAAAGCTCAGCCTCTGTGCACACTGGTGCCCAATGGAATCTGAGAGATGGAGTTTTGGGTGAAGTAGAAAAGATTAGCTTTATTGTTATGCCAAGTTAAAGGGGATACAAAGTGCTCCTGCCCTTGAAAGCTGTTTCCCAGCTAGGGAGGATCTGAGGAAGAATTTTATAGCAATAATTCAAGGTCAAGGTTGCAGATGAGATTAGGGTGTGAGTAGGAATGGACCTCCTTTAACCTGGCTTCAGTTAATCTTCTTACTGAGCTTCTGTGGCTCCATTAGGCTGGCCTCAGGTGGTCTTCTACCATATGGAGAATGCTGGCACCTTCCATTGTTGGGTTTTAATTCTATAACTGGGATTAAGGATATTGTTATGTGTGTCCCTTGAAGGGGAACCAGGACCCTGCCCCAAAGCCGTACTATGTTTCTTGGCTGCTCCTCCCTTGACTCTGAATCCTTTCCCTTCCTGGATTAGCAACTTTTTGAATCTGCCCTTCAGAACTCAGGGAAGGTTATGGAGGTGGAACAGAAAGTCTCCCTGTGCCCAGGAGCCCCTACAGGGGCCTGCTTGCTTTAAATAATAAAAATGTAACTACAGTAATAGGGCGTACCTCTAAATATTTCCAGTTTGGCATTGCCCAAATGGATTCCATTTTTGTGCAGTGCAGATCAGTTCAGTTCAGTCGCTCAGTCATGTCCAACTCTTTGTGACCCCATGAATCACAGCACACCAGGCCTCCCTGTCCATCACCAACTCCCGGAGTTCACTCAAACTCATGTCCATCGAGTCGGTGATGCCATCCAGCCATCTCATTCACTGTTGTCCCCTTCTCCTCCTGCCCCCAATCCCTCCCAGCATCAGAGTCTTTTCCAGTGAGTCAACTTGTCGCATGAGGTGGCCAAAGTATTGCAGTTTCAGCTTTAGCATCAGTCCTTCCAATGAACACCCAGGATTGATCTCCTTTAGAATGGACTGGTTGGATCTCCTTGCATTACAAGGGACTCTCAAGAGTCTTCCCCAACACCACAGTTCAAAAGCATCAATTCTTCGGCGATCAGCTTTCTTCACAGTCCAACTCTCACATCCATACATGACCACGGGAAAAACCATAGCCTTGACTAGACGGACCTTGATTGGCAAAGTAATGTCTCTGCTTTGTAATATGCTATCTAGGTTGATCATAACTTTCCTTCCAAGGAGTAAGCGTCTTTTAATTTCATGGCTGCAATCAGCATCCGCAATGATTTTGGAGCCAAAAAAAAAAAAGTCTGACACTGCTTCCACTGTTTCTCCATCTATTTCCCATGAAGTGATGGACCAAATGCCATGATCTTAGTTTTCTGAATGTTGAGCCTCAAGCCAACTTTTTGACTCTCCTCTTTCACTTTCATCAAGAGGCTCTTCAGTTCCTCTTCACTTTCTGCCATAAGGGTGGTTTCATCTGCATATCTGAGGTTATTGATCTTTCTCCCAGCAATCTTGTTTCCAGCTTGTGCTTCTTCCAGCCCAGCGTTCCTCATGATGTACTCTGCATAAGTTAAATAAGCAGGGTGACAGTATACAACCTTGATGTACTCCTTTTCCTATTTGGAACCAGTCTGTTGTTCTATGTCCAGTTCTAACTGTGGCTTTCTAACCTACATACAGGTTTCTCAGGAGGCAGGTCAGGTGGTCTGGTATTCCCATCTCTTTCAGAATTTTCCACAGCTTATTGTGATCCACACAGTCAAAGGCTTTGGCATAGTCAATAAAGCAGAAATAGATGTTTTTCTGGAACTCTCTTGCTTTCTCCATGATCCACCGGATGTTGGCAATTTGATCTCTGGTTCTTTTCTAAAACCAGCCTGAACATCTGGAAGTTCACGGTTCACATATTGCTGAAGCCTGGCTTGGAGAATTTTGAGCATGACTTTACTAGCATGTGAGATGAGTGCAATTGTGTTAAATTCCTTAACTTGGGATATCTGGTTTTCTTTAACAATAATTTTTCCTTAAGAGATAAATAAGGCCTTTATATACAGAGAAGAGCTAGTGGTAAGAGCTAGTGGAGTTCAGGTAGCGCTAGTGGTAAAGAACCCACCTACCATTGCAGGAGACATGAGATCCAGGTTTGATCCTTGGGTTGGGAAAATCCCCTCTAGAAGGGATCAGTAACCCACTCCAGCATTCTTGCCTGGAGAATCCCATGGACATAGGTGCCTGGCAGGCTACAGTTCATGGGGTAGCAAAGAGTCAGACATGCCTGAAGTCACAGCACACCTACAGAGAAGGATGAGTTAGTGGAGGCGGGCAGGCTGTCAGCAGCAGCAGCAGGCCATACAGGGTGACCACACCAGCAGGGCCCTGTCAGTGGTAGAAGATGCGCCAGAAGCAGACCTTGTCCTCCTTGTCTTTCTGAGGGATCTGTGCTTAGACGCACAGCTCACAGCTAGATCTGCACCTAGATCCACAGCTCAGGGCTCACCATAGTCGCCAGGGTGGGTCCCAGCTCCAGTACCTTGGCAAAGTCAGCCTGGGCCTCTTGAGTGTTCCACACTGTTGCATGTGCCTTGCTGTACTTGAAGTAGGCCTTGACTTGTCATCACACTTATTGAGGATGGAGGAGCAGTGGTCCAGCACTACTGATACTCTTCCACCATCAGCTTGCACTAACAGTAGTTGAGCAGCAGCAGTGTGATCTGCTGATCCAACTGGATTCAGTCAGGGGACTCAGGCTGTTCTTTCATCTGAAGGTTCTTGACACAGGCAATGGCCTCATAGTACTTGGCAGCAGTCTCCTTCACACGGCCTTCAAGGTACAACCAATTGCCCTCCTGGTGGATGACTGGCATTACCTTTGCCTTCTCCTCAACTGTCATTGCCCATGGGTCCTGCTGATATGTGCCAGGATTCTCCACCTTAAGCATCTCAGTGTCAAAGATGAGAGATTGGGCCTTCTGCTGCAGGGCATCCAGATCAGCATGGCCCAGGGAATTGTGCTCCTGCATCTGGGTGTTGCCCTCCAGGAGGTCTTTGCTGGTTGTAATGTTGAGTAAACTCTTGGCCAATAACAGATATAGGACCACATGCTTGATGTCACAGCAGAACTGAGCAATCTCCCCCTCCCACGTGGTGTACAGGATGGGCTCCCACAGGGGCAGCTTAAACTTCTTGCCAATGTTGAGCTCCATGGGTTTGCCACATGGCCAGCTGTCATCCAGCATGGTGTTCTCCTTGTCGTTGCAAAGAGTCTGGTAGTGGAACGTGACTTTGGTTCCACGCTGAAAGTCAGAAAGCTTTCCTTGGCCTTCCTGTATCACATGCTTTTGGATCCCATCCTCCCAGAGTCTTTCAAAGATATCCACCATACTCCTTCCTCACTGCTCTCTTTCAGCAGCTTCCAGACCAGCTTCCACAACTTCTAGAATTTAGGCAACTTCTGAGCTGGCGTCGTTTTGGCTATGGGCAGAACAATAATATTTTGATGTTCAGATTACCTGCCCTTTGTGATAAACTTCTATGTAATCTGGCTCCTCCCACCCTCTCCTCAGAGCAGTTCTCTCAGGGTTACTTGGGATGCTGTTTCCCAGGCTTGAAACTCTAAAACTTCCCACCAAATAATATATAACTCTCAACTTTTGGAGGAAGAACTGGCAACCCACTCCAGTATTCCTGCCTGGAAAATTCCACAGACAGAAGAGCCTAGCAGGCTACAGTCTATAGGGTCACCAAGAGTCAGACAAGACTGAGCATGCATGCACATGACATAGATTTCTTTTAAATTGGCATTCTTGCTTAATGATGTTATCTAGGCATCATTGGAGACTGAAAAAAATTCCTACTCTGTAAATAAAGTTAATTAAATGTCTATGTAAATTTTAAAAGGGGCAATACTTTAATTTTTTTCTTACTTAATAGTGTAAAAATTCTTTGAACTAAGCTAAAACCATGGAAAAAGCTTGCTGTTTTAGTGTTTAACAGTATACCAAGACTAGCAAGAGTTTGCTTCAGGATTTCATTAAATAATTAAGATTGTATTTTGAGTGTGTCAGGGCCATTCAAATTGTTGGTGTTGCATCATAGCTACCTTAACTGTTTTAAGCATGGATCCTCTGTGTCTGTGGATTTACTTTCATGCTTCTACTTGACTTTACTGACTCAACTTTTAGGTTGTAAGTATTTTTTAAGTCAACAAAAGAAGAAGCTAAAATTTTACATAGTTCCTTTTTTCCCAAATTGAGATTGGCAAGGAAAAATATTGATTACTGACCCTTTCTCTCCCAAGGGCAGCTATTTCCTTCCTGTCTCACTGTGTATCCTGAGAGGTTGGCCTGGCTACCATCAGATTGTAGGACCCCAAAATATGGCCAGATACAAATGTGGGTTGTACTCCATTTGCAGCTGGGGTCCTACCAACTATTCCCAGCTCTCAAAGGAATTGTCTAAGTCATTCTTTCAGTTATCTTTGGGAGTGGCTCTAGATCTTGGAAGGGTAGTAACTCTTGCATTTCATTGGAGACCCCTTTTGTGTCCATGTGCTGTGTTGAGCTGTGCTGTGCCTAGTTGCTCAGTTGTGTCTCTTTGTGACTTAACAGTTGGTAGCCCACCAGGCTCCTCAGGCCATGGGATTTTCCAGGCTAGAATACTGGAGGAGGTTCCCATTTCCTCCTCCAGGGGATCTTCCCAACCTAGGGGTTGAATCTGCATTTCCTGTGTCTCCTGCATTGGCAGGTGGATTCTTTACCACTGAGTCACCTGGGGAACCCCTGTCAAGAATATTTACTCTTTGTCTCAGGTAAAATGTGAGACAATATGTTTAAGAGGATTATTTTTTAAAGTAGTTCTTTGGTCAGAAATTGACCTAATTGAAAGCTGACATTCAGAGTCTGATAAGAACTGTTTTTTAGACCTTGTCTACTAAGCTAAAAGCAGAGCCATTACTTTGCCAACAAAGGTCCATCTAGTCAAAGCTATGGTTTTTCCAGTAGTCATGTATGGATGTGAGAGTTGGACTATAATGAAAGCTGAGTGCCGAAGAATTGATGCTTTTGACCTGTGGTGTTGGAGGAAGAGAAGGGGATGACAGAGGATGAGATGGTTGGATGGCATCACCGACTCAATGGACATGAGTTTGAGCAAACTCCAGGAGTTACTGATGGACAGGGAGGCCTGGTGTGCTGCAGTCCTTGGGGTCGCAAAGAGTCGGACGCAACTGAACAACTGAACTGAACTGAACTAAGCTAAAATGAAACTATGCACCCAGAGGGAAAGAAAACCATTCTGAAGCCATTGTGGAAGGATTACTAAACATTCCAAAGAAATATGGCTCTAAATCTAGAATGTAGGAGTCTTTTGATTTCCATTTTTGTTGGAAATCTTCTCCAGGAAATGAAAGAGGAAATTGAGGATAATACAAGATTGGATGGTGGGGTCAGCATCTTGAAATTATTTAGGTTACAATCCAATTCTTTGAGGAATTAAAACAATTGTACTTGTCTTACAATTGAGTCTTTACCAGAATAAAAATGCAGCTCTAGCAACAATTCAAAGTCTACCTATCTTTTTACCAATCCCCCAAACTTCCCTATTAATCTCAAAAGGGCTGTAGATGTTGTAAAACATCAGAATTTTGGAAACAAAAGTCATTTTGGAGAAATTTACAGCCTTTTTCTGTCCTTTGAGATGTAAGTGTTCTACCTGGTCTTCCTTAGGAACCCAGCTCCATCTCTTGAAATGCAAATTTATGAAAGAATTGTTATCAGAGAAAAAAATTAAACTATTTGGAAACAAGGTGAATGAAAAGTCTCAAGCCTTTTTCACAAATATTAGTAAAAGCTTTAGCCATCTGACATGTAATCTTAGCTTATTCTTTCTGCCAGAAATATAACCAGTCATTCTTTTATAAACCAGAGTTTTACACTATTGCACCTTATGGATAACATTTTAAAGCAAAAATTATAAAATCAATGTGTCTGTATGCCTTTGTATGTATGTTATAGTTGTGTGAAATTTTTCTGCCTCTGGATGATATTGCCAAAACTAATTTGTCAAGAGTTCTATTTAATTTACTTGAAGACAAAATTTTAAATTAATCGTGTTCTCTCAGAAATATAGAAACTAACCCAAAGGTTTTTCAAGTTCACATGATCTAAGATAAAAGCTAAACTTTGTCAGTTTAATTACAATAGGCATGTCTTTAGAGTTATAAGCACTGAATACGATATTTTGATTCTACCTAGATTCACTGAAAGTCAGATAAGCTCATGTTTTCTCTGTTATAGAATTGAGCGTGATTGTGAGGGAAAAAAAATATATTTCAGTAGAAAATTATAATACAATTTTGTGGATATCACATTCTAGTTCCATTTATTGTCTTTGATATCTATAAACCAAACTAGATCCTGATTCTTCCAGTATCCTCAAACATCTGGCTACAAGTCTCCAGACTAACTTTCCATTTTCTCCCACCCTTTCTGAGCTGGAATCCTTAAGAACAAAGACTGCCCTTGAACCTCTCTAGCAGGACAATACCAGATATGCCTAATAACCCAGAAAGCAGCCAAACTTCAAGAACCTGAACTTTGGGTCCACATCTCCCAATTAAAATGGGCTCTCTAGACTCTTGGAACTGCACAATAGCTGGAGATCTAAAATTAAAATTGTCTTGGGAAGCTCCTCCCCAGAAGCAGATGGCATCCTGAGGTAGACAGCTCTCCCAAAATCAGAGGTCAAGATCCTCATTCAGTATAAAAGCTTGATTCCTTTTGTCTTTTCACAACTTAGTTTTTCTCTCTGTTAATGCATGAAAAGACAGAGCTTAAATTTGGCAACTATTGCTGAATCTACTGCTAAGCCCATAGCTGCACAACAAAAGTGCCTATATTTTCTTGCTAAAGTGGTTTTAGGTAATAGAATTGCTTCTGGTTGAACAAAGAATAGTCTGTGCCATAGCAAATACCTTCTGCTCTACCTGGATCAACACCTCTGGTATTGTAGAAAATAGAGGAAATAAATAAACCCCTTGACTAAAACAGGCTGTTGCCCCTTCAGGTACATTCCTTAATTTATTTGCTAACAACTGGTTTGGTTCATGGGGGCTCTGTCTAAGGAGTATATATCAGTGTCTTGGTATTATCCTCCTAATAGCTATCCTTGAAGTCTCCCTGGTGCACTGGATTCTCCCAAAAGTCTTAAATGAATGTCCACAGTCACCATTAGTTCATTAGATGGTCTCAGTATGCTTGAGAAAAATCAAGATGAACAGCAGAAACAATCTCTTCCACAGATATGACATCATAACCTATGAGTTTCACAATGAGAAAAGAGCAGCTTAGATCTGATGGTGACTAAGAGTGACAATAACACTACATTTTTGGTCAATATCTCATGTACCAGAGGATGAACAAAAGGGGGAAATTGTTTAATTAATTAAACAGGGAAGCCATTAGACTGATGTGGCTGTAATGCCTTAGTGGCCTGTTTAAGCAAACCAAAATCTAAGCCTGTAAATGCCTCAAGGTAATGAAATCAAAACACTAAGGACACCAATTAAGTGTGGTTCAGTTCAGTTGATCAGTCGTGTCTGACTTTTGCGACCCCATGAATCACAGCACGCCAGGCCTCCCTGTCCATCACCAACACCTGGAGTTCACTCAAACTCATGTCCATCGAATCGGTGATGCCATCCAGCCATCTCATTCTCTGTCGTCCCCGTCTACACCAACCCCCAATCCCTCCCAGCATCAGAGTCTTTTCCAGTGAGTCAACTCGTCGCATGAGGTGGCCAAAGTATTGCAGTTTCAGCTTTAGCATCAGTCCTTCCAATGAATACCCAGGATTGATCTCCTTTAGGATGGACTGGTTGGATCTCCTTGCAGTCCAAGGGACTCTCAAGAGTCTTCTCCAGCTCCACAGTTCAAAAGCATCAATTCTTCGGCGATCAGCTTTCTTAACAGTCAAACTCTCACATCCATACGTGACCACAGGAAAAACCATAGACTTGACTAGACAGACCTTGGTTGGCAAAGTAATGTCTCTGCTTTTTACTATGCTATCTAGGTTGGTCATAACTTTCCTTCAAAGGAGTAAGCATCTTTTAATTTCAAGGCTATAATCAGAATCTGCAGTGATTTTGGCGCCCAGAAAAATAAAGTCTGACACTGTTTCCACTCTTCTCCCATCTATTTCCCATGAAGTGATGGGACAAGATGCCATGATCTTTGTTTTCTGAATGTTGAGCTTCAAGCCAACCTTTTCACTCTCCTTTTTCACTTCATCAAGAGGCTTTTGAGTTTCTCTTCACTTTCTGCCATAAGGGTGGTGTCATCTGCATATCTGAGGTTATTGATATTTCTTCCAGCAATCTTGATTTCAGCTTGTGCTTCTTCCAGCCCAGCCTTTCTCATGATGTTCTCTGCATATAAGTTAAATAAGCAGGGTGACAATACACAGCCTTGATGAACTCCTTTTCCTATTTGGAACCAGTCTGTTGTTCTATGTCCAGTTCTAACTGTTGCTTCCTGACTTGCATACAGGTTTCTCAAGAGGCAGGTGGTCTGGTATTCCCATCTCTTTCAGAATTTTCCACAGTTTATTGTGATCCACACAGTCAAAGGCTTTGGCATAGTCAGTGAAGCAGAAATAGATGTTTTTCTGGAACTCTCTTGCTTTCTCCATGATCCAGCGGATGTTGGTAAGTTGATCTCTGGTGCCTCTGCCTCTTCTAAAACCAGCTTGAACATCTGGAAGTTCATGGTTCACATATTGCTGAAGCCTGGCTTGGAGAATTTTGAGCATGACTTTACTAGCGTGTGAGATGAGTGAAATTGTGCGGTAGTTTAAGCATTCCTTGGCATTGCCTTTCTTTGGGATTGGAATGAAGACTGACTTTTTCCAGTCCTGTGGCCACTGCTGAGTTTTCCAAATTTGCTGGCATATTGAGTGCAGCATTTTCACAGCATCATCTTTCAGGATTTGAAATAGCTCAACTTGAATTCCATCACTTCCACTAGCTTTGTTCGTAGTGATGCTCTCTAAGGCCCACTTGACTTCACATTCCAAGATATCTGGCTCCAGGTGGTGATCACGCCATCATGATTATCTTGGTCGTGAAGATCTTTTTTGTGCAGTTTTTCTGTGTATTCTTGCCACCTCTTCTTAATATCTTCTGCTTCTGTTAGGTCCATACCATTTCTGTCCTTAATCAAATCCATCTTTGCATGAAATGTTCCCTTGATATCTCTAATTTTCTTGAAGAGGTCTCTTGTTTTTCCTATTCTGTTGTTTTCCTCTATTTCCTTGCACTGATCGCTGAGGAAGGCTTTCTTATCTCTCCTTGCTATTCTTTGGAACTCTGCATTCAGATGCTTACATCTTTCCTTTTCTCCTTTGCTTTTCACTTCTCTTCTTTTCACAGCTATTTGTAAGGCCTCCTCAGACAGCCATTTTGCTTTTTTGCATTTCTTTTCCATGGGGATGGTCTTGGTCCCTGTCTCCTGTACAATGTCACGAACCTCCGTCCAGAGTTCATCAAGCACTCTATCTCTCAGATCTAGTCCCTTAAATCTATTTCTCACTTCCACTGTATAATCATAAGGGATTTGATTTAGATCATATCTGAATGGTCTAGTGGTTTTCCCTACTTTCTTCAATTTCAGTCTGAATTTGGCAATAAGGAGTTCATGATCTGAGCCACAGTCAGCTCCTGGTCTTGTTTTTGCTAACTGTATAGAGCTTCTCCATCTTTGGCTGAAAAGAATATAATCAATCTGATTTCAGCGTTGACTATCTGGTGATGTCCATGTGTAGAGTCTTCTCTTGTGTTGTTGGAAGAGGGAGTTTGCTATGACCAGTTCGTTCTCTTGGCAAAACTCTATTAGCCTCTGCCTTGCTTCATTTCGTGCTCCAAGGCCAAATTTGCCTGTTACTCCAGGTGTTTCTTGACTTCCTACTTTTGCATTCCAGTCCCCTATGATGAAAAGGACATCTTTTTTGGGTGTTAGTTCTAAAAGGTCTTGTAGGTCTTCATAGAACTGTTCAACTTCGGCTTCTTCAGCATTACTGGTTGGGGCATAGGCTTGAATTACTATAATATTGAATGGTTTGCCTTGGAAATGAACAGAAATCATTCTGTCATTTTTAAGACTGCATCCAAGTACTTCATTTCGGACTTTTTGTTGACCATGATGGCTACTCCATTTCTTCTAAGGGATTCCAGCCCACAGTAGTAGATATAATGGTCATCTGAGTTAAATTCACCCATTCCAGTCCATTTTAGTTCACTGATTCCTAGAATGTCTACGTTCACTCTTGTCATCTCCTGTTAGACCACTTCCAATTTGCCTTGATTCATGGACCTAACATTCCAGGTTCCTATGCAATATTGCTCTTTACAGCATCGGAATTTGCTTCTATCACCGGTCACGTCCACAACTGGGGATTTGTTTTGCTTTGGCTTCATCCCTTCATTCTTTCTGGAGTTATTCCTCCACTGATCTCCAGTAGCATACTGGGCACCTACCGACCTGGGGAATTGCTCATTCAGTATCCTATCATTTTGCCTTTTGATACTGTTCATGGGGTTCTCAAGGCAGTCAGAAAGGATACCAATTACAAACAGTCAACTAAGCCTTTTGCTGTAGCCAATCAATAATTTCTTTAACTTCTCTGTTTTCCCTAGAAAACTATCTCCCTGAGCTCCAAACCACTTTTCATTTGACCTTTGTTGCTTTTCAGTCATTCAGTCATGTCTGACTGTTTGAGACCCCATGTACTGCAGTATCCCAGGCTTCCCTGTTCTTCAACTCCTGGAGTTTGCTCAAACTCATGTAAATTGAATCAGTGATGCCATCCAACCATCTCATCCTCTGTTGTCCCCTTCTCCTGACATCAATCTTTCCCAGCATCAGGGTCTTTTCTAATGAGTCAGCTCTTTGCATCAGGTGGCCAAAATATTGGAGCTTTGGCTTCAGCATCAGTCCTTCCAATGAATATTCAGGATGGATTTTTTCCTTTAGGATTGACTGGTTTGATTTCCCTGCAGTCCAAGGGACTCTCAAGAGTCTTCTCCAACATCACAGTTCAAAAGCATCAATTCATTGGTGCTCAGCTTTCTTTATGGTCCAACTCTCATCCATACATGACTACTGGCCAAAACCATAGCTTTGACTAGATGGACCGTTGTTGTCAAAGTAATGTCTGCTTTTTATTACACTATCTGGGTTTGTAGTAGCTTTTCTTCTAAGGAACAAGTATCTTTTATGGCTACAGTCACCATCTGTAGTGATTTTGGAGCCCAAGTCTCTCACTGTTTCCATTGTTTCTCCATCTATTTACCATGAAGTGATGGGACTGGATTCCATGCTCTTCGATTTTTGAATGTTGAGTTTTAAGCCCGCTTTTTCACTCTCCTCTTTCACCTTCATCAAGAGGCTGTTTGGTTCTTCAGTTCCTCTTCACTTTCTGCCATAAGGGTGGTGTCATCTGCATATCTGAAGTTATTGATATTTCTCCCAGCAATCTTGATTCCAGCTTGTGCTGGAAAAATCACAACTAGCTGCTGAACAACCATCGACTGGAGGTTGGATCCCACCAAACAAAGATACCCTGAATCCATGGGCAAAGGAGAAACCCCAACAAGATGGTGGGAGGGCCGAAATCACATTTAGAATCAAACCTCACACTGAGAGGGTAACAGGCAGGAAAGCCAGGGGTCTCCAAAGGGAGGAAATAGGCTACAAATGTAAGACGTTTTTATCTCTCTTAAGCAGCAGGAGGAAACAAACTAGTGTGATTTTTTTTTCCTTCTCTATACAAATTTAAATGAAGGTTTCTCTTAAAATACTGTGTTGCAGTAATGATACCTGGTCTCACCTGAAGTTAACTATTCTCAAACCTTGAGTTAACCAATGCATTTTTCTTATGGAAATGTTTGTCTTAAACTATGTTAATGTACTATGCATTTACCCCAGACTGTGTCTTCAAGTTGGTTCCGCATAATGGCTCAGAACCTACTTGACAAACCATTATGTTATACTCATTTGTTGTTCCCCTAATCTACATAAATGAAACTATCTGTATGGTAATCTGCCCTTCTACAAGATTCAAGTCAATCATTTTATGGCCCGGGATGAATTGTCTGGTGCCAAGATTATCCCAAAATACATCTTGTGGATGAGGGACCTGGTGCCATTCTGAGTTTTAAGACATTCCTTTCTTTCATTAACAGACTGCTAGTGATTATATACGGAGAAGACAATGGCACCCCACTCCAGGACTCTTGCCTGGAAAATCCCATGGACAGAGGAGCCTGGTAGGCTGCAGTCCATGAGGTCGCTAAGAGTTGGACACAACTGAGCGACTTCACTTTCACTTTTCACTTTCATGCATTGGAGAAGGAAATGGCAACTCATTCCAGTGTTCTTGCCTGGAGAATCCCAGGGACAGGGGAGCCTGGTAGGAGGCCGTCTATGGGGTCACACAGAGTCAGGCACGACTGAAGTGACAGCAGCAGCAGCAGCAGTGACTATATAACATCCAGCTGAAGACTAGCAGGGGGTTACTCTTTCTGTCCCCTTCTGATGCCTGTGTCAGAAGCTTTCTCTATCTCCTTTATACTTTAATAAAACTTTATTACACAAAAGCTCTGAGCGATCAAGTCTCGTCTCCAGCCCTGGATTGAATTCTTCTCCTATGGAAGCCAAGAATCCTGGCATCTTTTCGTGGGTCAACAACCTTTCAGTACCTGCCAGAGATGCTCAGAGGGTGCAAACAAATCCTTGTGGACAACCAGGATCCAGGGAAAGGAGCAGTGACCTCCACAAGAGACTAAGCCAGACCTGCCTTTGAGTGTCTGAGTGTCTCCTGAGGAGGCACATGTCAGAAGTAGCCTGCTGCAGGGACGGGGCTCAGGCTGCAGCAGACCTAGGATGCGTGGTGTGTGGCATAAGTTCTCTTGGAGGAGGTTGCCATTAGCCCCACCATAGAGCCATTGAGCAGACAACCTACAAACTGGAGAACAATCAAAGAAGTTATATCAAAGAAGGCAAAAGTTCTAGGGCCCACAACAGATTTCCCAACCTGGGGATCCAGCAAAGGAATTAAGAATCCCCAGGGAATTTGAAAGTCAGTGGGATTTGATTATAGAACTTCCACAGGACTAGGGAAACTGACTCTCGGAGGGCACAAACAAAACATTGGGTGCACCAGGACCCACAGGAGACCAGCCAGACTTGCCTGTGAGGGTCCAGGAGTCTCCAGCAGAGGTGTGGGTTGACAGTGGCATGCTGTGGGGTCAGGGGCACTGAATACAACAGTCCTGGGAGCTTCTGCATGCTCCTTTTGAAGGAGGTCTCCATTACTGCTATTACCCCTAAGTAGTTTGGCCTAAGGCCCTAGTTTGGCCAGAAAATTGGGTTAAAATTTTTCTGAGCATAGCCCCGCCCACCAGAGCAAGACCCAGTTTACCCCAGGGCCAGTCCCTCCCATCTGGAAGCTTCCACAACCCTCTTCATCCATCCCTTCAGAGACAGGATGGAAAACACAATCACAGAAAACTAACCAAAACTGATCACATGGATCACAGCCTTGTCTAATTCAATGAAACTATGAGCCATACCGTGTAGGGTCACCCAAGTCAGACAGGTCTTAGAGAGTTCTGACAAAATGTGGTCCACTGGAGAAGAGAATGGCAAACCACTTCAGCATTCTTGCCTTGAGAACGCCATGAACAGTAGGAAAAGGTTTGACACTGTCCAATTCCAATTGATTCATTTTGCTCAAATAAACTCTTAAAATTCTTAAAAAATAAAGTAATAAGGCAAACCAGGTCATAAACTAACTTTCAAGCAATTATGACACAGGGTTTTTAAAAATATTTTGAAAAAAAGATTTATTAATTCAAATTTGTCTGTAGCTTCCCAAAATAATTCCTTAAACAACCCTAAACTGAATGATTACTTCTATATTCATCTTAAAAATCACACTTATTCTCATCTATTTCATATAATTAAAATTAATTCTAGTTTCAGACACCAATTTAGATTTTCCAATCACCATTGGTTCTAAATAGGAAAAGGAGTACATCAAGGTTGGATATTGTCACCCTGCTTATTAACTTCTGTGCAGAGTACATCATGAATAACGCTGGGCTGGATGAAGCACAAGCTGGAATCAAGATTGCTGGGAGAAATATCAATAACCTCAGATATGCAGAAGACACCACCCTTATGGCAGAAAGTGAAGAGGAACTCAAAAGCCTCTTGATGAAAGTGAAAGAGGAGAGTGAAAAGGTTGGCTTGAAGCTCAACATTCAGAAAACTAAGATCATGGCATCTGGTCCTATCACTTCATGGCAAATAGATGGAGAAACAGTGGAAAGTGTGTCAGACTTTATTTTGGGGGGCTCCAAAATCACTGCGGATGCTGATTGCAGCCATGAAATTAAAAGACGCTTACTCCTTGGAAGGAAAGTTATGACCAGCCTAGATAGCATATTAAAAAGCAGAAACATTACTTTGCCAACAAAGGTCCATCTCGTCAACGCTATGTTTTTTCCCGTGGTCATGTATGGATGTGAGAGTTGGACTGTGAAGAAAGCTGATCGCCGAAGAATTGATGCTTTTGAACTGTGGTGCTGGAGAAGACTCTTGAGAGTCCCTTGGACTGCAAAGAGATCCAACCAGTCCATTTTAAAGATCAGTCCTAGCTGTTCATTGGAAGGACTGATGCTAAAGCTGAAACTCCAATACTTTGGCCACCTCATGCAACAAGTTGACTCACTGGAAAAGACTCTGATGTTGAGAGGGATTGGGGGCTGGAGGAGAAGGGGACGACAGAGAATGAGATGGCTGGATGGCATCACCGACTCGATGGACATGAGTTTGAGTGAACTCCAGGAGTCGGTGATAGACAGGGAGGCCTGGCGTGCTGTGATTCATGGGGTCGCAAAGAGTCGGACACAATTGAGCGACTGAACTGAACTGAATCACCATTGATGCTTGATATGTCATAAATCAAACCTGAAAATTATTTCTTGTATCAGGCTAATCTCAAGAAATAATTTTTAGCTTTGGTTTATTTTGCAGATCTGAACTGTTATATACAGAATGGATTAACAACAAAGTCTTAGTAGCAAAGGGAATTATATTCAATAGCCTGTGATAAACCATAATGGTAAAGGATATGAAAAAGAATGTGTGTATATATATGTGTGTGTGTATATATATATGCATATAATTGAGTCACTTTGTTGTATAGCAGCAGTTAACACAATATTGCATTTCAACTATACTTCAATAAAAATAAATTTTAAAAAAATCTGCAAAATACATAGAAAATTATTTCTAGTTGTGTACATTCTTCAGGGTTTATATAACAAGGAACAAGGATATAAGGAATAAGCATATAACATGGAAGAGTACATATGGTACTCTTTTTTAAGAATTTTTTAATTGGAGGATAATTGCTTTGCAATATTGCATAGGGTACTCTTGATGATTGCTACATGAATGGCAGATTTCCATAGCCAGAATGAAGAAGAGATTGGTGTTTCTCACCTTGACATTGAGGACAAAATACTTACATAAACTGGTTAAAAATCTTTTGGCTTCAGTGTGATTAAATAATATGCTTGCATCAATATCTATTCACTTTGCTGTGAACTCTTGGCCTCAACGTACATTATCAGAAACATGAGACATGTTTTCTTATTTCTAAAAGTAAGAGGTTTTTCTCCTAGTTCTGACTGTTGTAACTGTCTCAAAGGAAAAAAAAAAAAAAAAAAATATGCCCTCAGCCACAAAGATAAATTATAGAAGAACTTAAAAAAAAAGTTAGGTTTACTGATTTAAGAGGCACTTGGTGAGCTTTCAGACCTCAATTAAGGCTGTGATTTGAGAAAAAGAAAATGAATTTTCCAAGCAATTAGGTGGTAATAGATCTAATGGCTTTGGGGGGAAAAGAAATGGGTATATTTAATTTTGACAAGTGGCTGCCGTGCATGTGTTATATAACCTCTTTTGATAACTATTTTTGCTCCAAATACCTTTTTTAATTATCTGCAAATGCCTTTTACAGGGAATTATAAAGAGTAACAACCACAAAGAAGACAGGCATTCTGCCCGACTGAGTCAATAGCATTCACGTTTCTAAAAATATCTCATATTAATTTCATAATACTTATTTTAAAAGGTCCAGAAATATGTGCTTACCAATAAACCATATGGTCTCAGAAGGATATTTTACAGGGAAATGTGTCAGCTTTCATAAACTTCCGCAGGGGACCCTTTTTCTTTTGAAAGAAAAAAGTCTGACGTTGAAAACACAGTGGAATTTGAACATGAAAAGACTTTTTAACAGCATGAGAATGCAATAGGATCCAGCAAAATCAGTACATTTTATATTGAAGTAAGGTTCTGTGTTCAGCTCATTCATAGGACAAAAGAACAAGCTATTGGTTACAGTGATACAGCACAGGTACTCACATTAATGTAGATTGAAGTTCCTCATTTACTTATTGTTGAAGAACAAGCTAAGATTGAGTCATCCCAAAATAGAACCACATCACTATACCTTATTCCATAGGTAAAAATCTTTTTTTTTTTATAGCTCTTTTGTTCACAATGTACAATTTTCTTCATTATTTGACCCTACTTTATCCCTACCAATTCTTTAGAGTGCCAAAATTTGTCCTACAAAGCCTCACGAGGAGGAAATCCTCCATCCAGTAGTTTTGTATGAGCAGGAAATTAATTCTCTGAGCTTTGGCGCCTGCCTCTTCCAGACCCCAGAAGCCTGACCTCTCTGACCCACAGAATAGCAAAATGAGTTGGCTTTAGGGTACAGAAAATATTTCAAGCTAGTCAACTGAATGAGGTTTCTCTAAAAGAAACCATACAATTAAAACACATAATAGTTACACCTAAAACTTGGCTGGAGACAAAAGAAGTTTATGTCTACTTTGCTGGGGTTGAAATAATTGTTCACAAAATAGGAATTCTGAGGTCATACCAGCAATTAATCAATGAGTGGTGAGTGGGACAATAGCCAATCCATTCAGTCACTTTAACCACAGTGATAAGGGATATTGGTTACTTCTTTTTTAAATTATTATTATTTGACTGTGCTGGGTCTTCGCTGTGGTGCACCGGCTCTTCTTACTGCAGCCCACAGGCTCTCTAGAGGAGTTGGGCTCAGTAGTTGCAGTGCACAAGTTTACTTGCCTCACAACGTATGGGATCTTACTTCCCCAACCAGGGGTTGAACTCACATCCCCTAGATTAGAAGATGGATTCTTTGCCACTGGATCACCAGGGAAATCCCATGAATAATAATTTCTAAAGCCAAATCTTTGAGGAGGTGATCATCTGTTTATTCAGATGACAAAACCAATGGGTCAATTCCACTGCCCCTTTGGTCCTTTATCTGAGAAATCTTGAGGAATGCTTGCTGTTATGTGAGATGGAAGCATAGTGATATTGGTGATAATAGGAAAGGAGAGGCTCTCTTAACCCCAAGACAGGAAGCAAGGGGACTATAAGACAAGCAGAGGATGCATTCAGCTCAAGAAAAGCTGGACAGGACATCAGTGCTACAGAATTAAGCAGGAGAAAGCAGCACAGATCATGCAGCCAAAGTAACAGAAGGTAGAGCTAAAAACAATACCTAATTAGTCATAACAACAACTGGCATACGGTGAGCACAAATTTTGTCAAGAATTGTGTTTAGCTCAGCAAATATTTTTTAACATTAAAAAAATTATTTATTTGGCTACACCAGCTCTTAGTTGCATCATGTGGAATCTTTGATCTTCTTTGGGCATGTGGAATCCTTACTTGTGGCATGTGAGATCTAGTTCCCTGACCAGAGATTGAACGTGGGCCCTCTTCATTGGGAGAGAAGAGTCTTAGCCTTTGAACCACCAGGAAAGTCCCCTATCTCAGCAAATCTTGACAACGACCTTTGATAGTGAGCTTCCCAGGTGGCACACTAGTGGTAAAGAACCCACCTGCCAATGCAGGAGACATAAGAGACATGAGTTCCATCGCTGGGTCAGGAAGATCCCCTGGAGGAGGGAATGGCAACCCACTCCAGTATTCTTGCCCGAAGAATCCCATGGACAAGAGGAGCCTGGCGGACTATGGTCCAAACAGTCGAAAAGAGTCAGACACGACTGAGTGACTTATCACACATGCAGTGCATCCCCATGTTAGAAAGAGAGAAAACTGAGACTCAGAAAGCCAGTGGTGGAATCAGAGACAAATCCAGGCAATATAACTTCATGGTCCATGCTTTTGCCAGAACCCCTTAGGAGCACTGGCTGAAGAAAAGAAATAGCAAAAATGAGCATGAAACTGAAATGAATCAGCCAAACATCAAGAAAGGGGCAAAAGGAGCCAGTGGACAGTGTTTAAGCTGTGGAGCCCTACAGCCAGGACAGCAGGTATGTGTGTAATGCTGCTTTGGAAGCCTGTGCTCAGCCTCATCCAGCAGCTTTGCTGCTGCTGCTGCTAAGTCACTTCAGTCGTGTCCGACTCTGTGTGACCCCATAGACGGAAGCCCACCAGGCTCCCCCGTCCCTGGGATTCTCCAGGCAAGAACACTGGAGTGGCTTGCCATTGCCTTCTCCGCATCCAGCAGCTTTAACCACCTGTAATTACAAGCCACCATCAGACAGGGGTAACCAGAAATAGCCATTTTGGTAAGCATGGATCATTCAAGAGCAAATTCTGCAGGTCAAATAGAACTGTTCACTTAAAAAAAATCCAAAATCTTGCTGAAAGAACATACCAACATGTGGAATATCAGGCCTTCATTTGAGGAGCTCAAAACATTTTGTAAACACTCTCAGAGTGGCCCTCACAAAAGAATCCTTTTTATTCTGTGCCCTAAATCTAGGATTGGAATATTAGAGAATCCAACACCTTCAAACAACCTGTGGGATAGCCTGTACTTTCACCAAGGCTAGAGAGAAGACAGTGATGATTTAGAAACTAGAATCTCAGTTTGTCTTGCAGGGATTACACATACTTCTAGAACCTCTGAAGGATGTGTTACTTACTGTGAATCAAAGCATCTGTGGTAGAGTGTACCTACCAGATTAATTGCATTTCCTGTGTTGATTTGTTAAGCAATTAGAACATGTGCCATATAAAGTCTTACACCCATTATGCCATGCTGATAAATAGCCAGCTTTAATCTCCAGTATTTTAAGCAGTTGCCATTGTGTTATATTGTCCTCAGTGGATCCATGCATTTCTACTTATAATTCCTCTATTTCTAGAAGTGTGATTTGTAAAAAAAAAAAAAAAACAATAGCTCTGACCTGTCAAATCTATAACATGGAATTGATTCTCTTTACTAAATATATTTATAGCACTTTATATTTACAAATGGATCTGTTTAGTTAAATGTGGCTATTTTTTTTTTAAATGGAGTAGAATTGCTTTATAATGTTGTGTTAATTTCTGCTTTACAGCAAAGTGAATCAGAAGTGTGACTAGTTTCATCTTATTCTGGAAGGCTAAAGACCACATGGCTATAATTTACCCACTAAACCCATGATCAAAACAATTAGAAGTCTATTGATACTCAGCACAGTTTTGGCTCATGTTTTTCTTTCACTGAGGCAAAAAATAAAGAAATATGGACAATTAAAGATTTTAATTTAACTAATGATTATGTATGGATGTGAGAGTTGGACTGTGAAGAAGGCTGATCGCCGAAGAATCGATGCTTTTGAACTGTGGTGTTGGAGAAGACTCTTGAGAGTCCCTTATACTGCAAGGAGATCCAACCAGTCCATTCTAAAGGAGATCAATCCTGGATGTTCATTGGAGGGACTGATGCTAAAGCTGAAACTGCAATACTTTGGCCACCTCATGCGACGAGTTGACTCACTGGAAAAGACTCTGATGCTGGGAAAGGTTGGGGGCGGGAGGAGAAGGGGACGACGGAGAATGAGATGGCTGGATGGCATCGCCGACTCTGTGGACATGCGTTTGAGTGTACTCTGGGAGTTGGTGATGGACAGGGAGGCCTGGCGTGCTGTGATTCATGGGGTCGCGGAGAGTCGGACACGACTGAGCGACTGAACTGAACTGAACTGAACTGAATGATTATAGATAGAAAAGCTGAAAGACTCAGACTAAATCTTTCCCTAATTCTCACTTTCTATCAGTATTAGTGTTTCTGGCAAGAATTACTCTCTAAGTAGCCTATGAACTGATATTCCAACCTTTCTTCAGTTATTAAGGTTTAGGTAGACATATGCTATAGAACAAACACTGTAATTAGCTTTAGGGGCCTCTCCTTGGAAGGAAAGTTATGACCAACCTAGATAGCATATTAAAAAGCAGAAACATTACTTTGCCAACAAAGGTCCATCTAGTCAAGGCTATGGTTTTTCCCGTGGTCATGTATGGATATGAGAGTTGGACTGTGAAGAAAGCTGATCACCGAAGAATTGATGCTTTTGAACTGTGGTGTTGGAGAAGACTCTTGAGAGTCCCTTGGACTGCAAGGAGATCCAACCAGTCCATTCTAAAGGAGAGCAGTCCTGGGTGTTCATTGGAAGGACTGATGCTAAAGCTGAAACTCCAATACTTTGGCCACCTCATGTGAAGAGTTGACTCACTGGAAAAGACTCTGATGTTGGGAATGATTGGGGGCAGGAGGAGAAGGGGACGACAGAGAATGAGATGGCTGGATGGCATCACCAACTCGATGGACATGAGTCTGAGTGAACTCCGGGAGTTGGTGATGGACAGGGAGGCCTGGCGTGCTGTGATTCATGAGGTTGCAAAGAGTCGGACACGACTGAGCAACTGAACTGAACTGAACTGAAGGGCAAGCACAGGACAAAAGGTCCAGCCCTCTTCAAATGACTTCAAGTGTACTCAGAAAAACACAATATAGATACATAAAATGTCTTGATTAACCATTATGCCCAAAGATGTGGGACAGTATTCACAACAAATTCTAACAAATAAATCCAACTGCAGAGCTGAGAAAACTTCCTGAGCCACTTGTCAACAGCCACTTGGTTTCAAACAATATTGTGCCAAACCAAATTCCAGCATAAAAAATGGGCAACATTCTTTAGACTTTGCTGTGACAATATTTCAAAGCATAAAGCGAATGAATACATGCTGAACTATGGTTCTCCAAGTGTGATCTCAGACTCACAACATCAGCACCACCTGGCACTTGTTGGAAGTACATATTCTCTGGGCCCTTCCCAGCTTTACCAAACCAGAAACTCTGGGGGAAGAACCCTACAATCTGTTTTTAGAACTTTTCCAGGGGATTCTGAGGCACACTAAAGAAAAGTCATCTGTTTCAGGTGAAATGAGATCAGGAATGTTTCTTGAAGGAAGAGAATCTGTAATCAGACTTGACAAGAATTAGAAGGCTTGCCTGAACTATAAGCAAGACCAGAAAAACAGATTAAACATTTACCTTTTCAAAGAAGTGTAGGCTCTGTTTAAACACTAAACCATATTATTCAACCACTTTGGCTGATTTATTTTCCATTGATGTTGCAACCTCAAAAATATACACTTCCCAGCCAGCCATTTAAAAAAAAAATTAATCATTACCCCCAAAATATTTGAAAATTTACATGCCATCATTCAAGATGAAAAGTGAAGTATTTCCCTTCACTGATAATTATTATTTCTTTTCTTTGTCCATTTCATAAGCCATATATTTAGCTCAAATGTGAAATTTGTAGAAAATTTACAAAATATAAAGAGGCTAAGTCTTCTCCAGTGGCTCAGTGGTAAAGAATACGCCTGCCAAGGCCAGAGACAGAGGTTCAATCTCTGGTCCGGGGATATTCCACATGCCGAGGAGCAATTATGTCCAGTGGGCCACAACTACTGAACCTTCTCTAAAGCCTGGGAACCACAATTACTGAAGCCGATGTGCCTATTAGAGCCTGTGCTCCTCAATAATAGATGCCTCCACAACAAGAGAAGTCCATGCACCACTAGAGAGTAGCCTCCAATTGCTGCAACTGGAGAAGAGTCCACTGCAGTGAAGACTCAGCACAACCAAAACTAAAAACACATAAAGTTATTGAAAAAGAGATTTCAACTTTCAAAATATTCTTTAAAAAAAAAACTATATATATACACACATAAGAAAGTTATGACTAACCTAGATAGCATATTAAAAAGCAGAGACATTACTTTGCCAACAAAGGTCCGTCTAGTCAAGGCTATGGTTTTTCCCGTGGTCATGTATGGATGTGAGAGCTGGACTGTGAAGAAAGCTGATCGCCGAAGAATTGATGCTTTTGAACTGTGGTGTTGGAGATGACTCTTGAGAGTCCCTTGGACTACAAGGAGATCCAACCAGTCCATTCTAAAGGAGATCAATCCTGGGTGTTCATTGGAAGGACTGATGCTAAAGCTGAAACTCCACCTCATGCGATGAGTTGACTCACTGGAAAAGACTCTGATGCTGGGAGGGATTGGGGGCAGGAGGAGAAGGGGACGACAGAGAATGAGATGGCTGGATGGCACCACTGACTCGATGGAAGTGAGTTTGAGTGAACTCCGGGAGTTGGTGATGGACAGGGAGGCCTGGCGTGCTGTGATTCATGGGGTCACAAAGAGTTGGACAGGACTGACTGACTGAACTGAATTGAACTGACACACATATATGAAGGGGCTGAAATTAATGTGACTATGAAGCTACAAAGATTACTAAATTCTAATCACCTTTTTGTTAAGTTCTCATTTTTTGTGCAACAGATTATGTTTCTTCCTAACACAAATGCACTACATTTTTCATTAGCTGCCATTTCATGACAATTTTAGTGTTCTACTTCCCCCTTGTGGTAAAAATTAGAATTTTACTATTTTTGAATCGAAAAGAATCCCCAGTCAACAGCAGAGGCTTATTAATACCCAGTAACAAGTTTAATAGAAATTGACAGACTCATTCCTCTCATTGTTTCTGTATCCTTTTGAAATACTTGATAGTTTGTAAAATTTGTGCTTTTCACCTAGATATAAGTTGTTATCTAGATGCAGACAAAAACAACTGATAGGAGTAGCCAATCAATAAATTTTTTCAAACATTCAATTGTTAGTTTTTCAGAGTGCCTGAAAAAAAGAAATTCAATAGTTCAGAATAATATGATTGTTACTGTTAAAAATGAAGTCGCTAACACTACACAGAGAATATGTGGTGGGCTTCTCACCATTTATTTTGTAAATATTGTGCTAGTTAACAGATAGCTATCGCTAGAGGGGAAAAAAGCCCAGTTTAATCAAAATTTCACTATAAAATCTAAAACTTGCAGCTCTAGAGCTGTGGCAGTTTAAGTGCCACCACAGCGACACATTTCAGTCACCCATCAGAATGAAGTTGGGCTAAATTACTGGGGTTATGAGAGTAGTTTCAATTCTGAGAACTTAAAAATAAAAAAGTGAAAGAACAAAAAAAAAAGAGAGAGAAATGACAATTTCAACACCTAAGTGTGTTTGCATCTATGATATATCCAGTTTTCAACTCCTATCTTCCTTCGGTATCTGTATGATAACCTAAGGAACCTTGGTTATGTGATCAAATGACGCCATGCTAGAACCACACAGGGGTTCCATGAATGGGATGAACTGGTTCCAAGATGAACTGGAACTCAGTCCAAGCAAAAACTGAGAGAACCAACAATGAACTCGACTTTCAAGGAATTCTATTTTCTTCCATCTCGGAGACTGTTAGACAATGACATTTATTAAACTGCTATATTCAAGATGCTGAGCTAGTGAGATACTCAGAAACCTTCTTGTCCTTGAAGGACCAGCTCAAATGCCAGAGTGTGTCTAAAGCTAGACAGAATTAGTTCTTTCTCTTCAATTATATGAGCAATTTACTTTTACTGCTAAGAATGCACTTCACATATCGTTTTAAAACTGTTGTGTGCCCATCTGTCTCCTTCACTCTGAGCTCTCTAAGCAGAGGAACTATAACTTAATCGTATAGAATCATTAATGTCTAGCATAGTGCCTGGCAAATAGTCAGTTCAGTTCAGTTCAGTAGCTCAGTCGTGTCCAACTCTTTGCTACCCCATGGACTGCAGTACTCCATGCCTCCCTGTCCATTACCAACTCCCATAGTTTACTCAAACTCATGTCCATTGAGACAGTGATGCCATCCAACCACCTCATCCTCTGTCATCCCCTTCTCTTCCTGCTCTCAAACTTTCCCAGATTCAGGGTCTTTTCAAACGAGACAGCTCTTCACATCAGGTGGCAAAGTACTGGAGTTTCAGCTTTAATACCAGTCCTTACAATGAATATTCAGGACTGATTTCCCTTAGGACGGACTGGTTGTATCTCCTTGCAGTCCAAGGGACTCTCAAGAGTCTTCTCCAACATCACAGTTCAAAAGCATCAATTCTTTGGTACTCAGCATTCTTTATAGTCCAACTCTCATATCCGTACATGACCACTGGAAAAACCAAAGCCTTGACTAGATGGACCCTTGTTAGAAAAGTAATGTCTCTAGTCTTTAATATGCTATCTCGGCTGGTCATAACTTTCCTGCCAAGTAGTAAGCATCTTTTAATTTCATGGCTGCAGTCAACATCTGCAGTGATTTTGGAGCCCCAAAAAATAAAGTCAGCCACTGTTTCCACTGTTTCCCCATCTATTTGTCATGAAGTAATGGGACCAGATGCCATGATCTTAGTGTTGTGCTTTAAGTCAACTTTTTCACTCTCCTCTTTCACTTTCATTAAGAAGCTCTTTAGTTCTTCCTCACTTTCTGCCATAACAGTGGTGTCATCTGCATATTTGAGGTTATTGATATTTCTCCTGGCAATCTTGATTCCAGCTTGTGCTTCATCCAGCCTAGTGCTTCTCATGATGTCCTCTGCATATAAGTTAAATAAGCAGGGTGACAATATACAGCCTTGACATACTCCTTTTTCTATTTGGAACCAGTCTGTTTTTCTGTGTCCAGTTCTAACTGTTGATTCCTGACCTGCATACAGATTTCTCAAGAGGTAGATCAGGTAGTCTGGTATTCCCATCTCTCAGAATTTTCCACAGTTTATTGTGATCCACACAGTCATAGGATTTGGCATAGTCAATAAAGCAAAAATAGATGTTTTTCTGGAACTCTTTTGCTTTTTCAATGATCCAGCAGATGTTGGCAAATAGTAGGCACACAGTAAATGTTTTGCTAAAAGAATTGAATAAGTGAAGGTGGATTATACTTTAGCAAATAAGTTGAAGTATAATCATTGCCCTTAACTAGTTTTTATGGCTAATCTTCATAGGCTTTCTAAGAATATATTGATGGTTTGGTCTACTGTATGATTATAAAAAGTGTGATTTCTCCTGAGATTAAGGAGAGGTAAGAAAGGTATTTTGTTAGCTAAATGCCATTCAAACCAGCTTTTTCAGGTTTTCTTCCACTAGCCCTTCCCTTGAAGCACAGAACTTGTTTTGCAGCCAAAGTGAGCTGGGAAACCTTTTATCTCATTCTTTCTTTTTTTTAATTTATTTTTGGCTGGCCTGGGTCTTTGTTGTGGTGCACAGGTTTCTTCTTGTGGTGGCTTTTCTTGTTGTGAAGCACAAGCTCTAGGGTGCACAGGCATCAGTAGTTGAGGCTCACAGGCTCCAGCGCTCAGGTTCAGGAGTTGTGGTGCACACAAGCTTAGTTTCCTTGTGGCCTGTGGGATCTCTCCCCAGACCAGGGATGGAACCTGTGTCCCTTGTGTTGCAAGGCAGATTCTTAACCACTGGACCACCAGGGAAGCCCTGGGCCCCTGTTCTTGATCAGTGTTATTTTCCTCTCTTCACAATAGCTACATGGCCCCCAGCTAAAGGTGCACATGTTCAGAATCAGGAAATGGTCAATAAGGTACATTTCTAAAGATATGAAGAAGACCCCCATTTTCCAATGATATTTTCCCCACTACTATGTTAATTAAATCCCACCAAAAGAATTGATTCTATTGTGTTACAAATCACTCTACCTTTTAAAAATGCAGTTTCCCCTTGGAAGAGCAATTCACCCAGTTCTTAGCACCTTGGTATGTGTTGGTGTTTATTAAGCTACCTTTTGTCTGCTCTAACAGGAACTGAAAAAGAGCATGAGGATTCTGGATACTTATTAAGGGAGGTGAAATGCTGAGGGGTGAGAATGAACATAAAAACTGGCAGTGACGAGAGGAAGCCCTACCATTCCAGACCCCTGCATTCCTGGGGCTGCTCGGGGACCTGTGAAGGCAGACTTCCTATACACTTCCTGCTAGTACCTAGCCACCCACAGTTTAAAACTACTGTGCCTCCCCTCCCTTCAAAGTGACAGCTAATTAATTTGACAAAAATCATTTCTAGGAGTACTATAAACTCTCAGAATCTTCTTCCTTCTCTAAGTAACATCCACTAGCCTTCACGATGTGGGCAGGCTGTGACTAAGCCAAAACTAAATGCCATTCCCAGCAAGAGGAGTTGAAAATTCTCGTTACCTAGACCTGGGGCAAAGTAGTCTGATGGTCCAACAGGAGAGCAGCCAGCTGCAAGTACACAGACACAAGGTAAGATGCAGAGAGGCAGCTTCATGGAGCCCTGCTTCCTTCCTTCACAGACTAGCAAAGTAGGCACCCAGTGCAGTGGGGAAGACTGGTCTGAAGACTCTTCACTTCATGCAGAGGGTACAGGTTCCAGCCCTGATCGAGGAACTAAGATCCCACATGCTGCTCCGAGCAGCCAGAAAAAAAGACACTATGCCCTGAACATCAGCAGATGGTAGTAAGTCCTTAAAGCTATGCTCTGGGCCAGAGCTTAAATAACGCTAGCAACTCTACATGATCAGGTATGTAGATTTCAAAGCAAGAGGTATTCATCGTCTCTCAGACAGGTTGCCAAGAACAGCCTTATATACATTGAAAGGGAGTCACCCTGGATGGATCACCAGCTCTGAAGAAGCAAGAAGGATTTAGAAACTAGTGGACATTTGTTGTCATTATTGTTATTATTGTTCTGCTAAACAGGATTCATTCCCTCTTTCTTGTATTAGCCTAACTTCGTTTAGAAAAATTACTTCTTCACCTCTCTGTGAAGCCTTAGTCGAACTGTACCTTACCCCAATCAGATTTGGCACAAACTCATGAAATGCAGCCCTCTCTCCCTGGACTTTGAACACTGAGGAGAGTAATTCAAAGATAGCTCAAACAAATAATAAAGTTTGGGTCACATTCATTCCAGGAGCAGAGCCTGTAAAAGATAGCCAGATATTTTCCACTGCCTGGAGACCTACCTGCCTGCCCTGCTTTCTGTTTCTACCCTGATATTGTATAGAAGCCATCACATGTCTAAGTCAACATATTCTGTGATGAATCCCTCCAATAAATTTTCATTTCTCTCTCTCATTCCCTCTCTCTCTTTCTATACTATATATATAATAAATCTTTGTATATACTAAATAATAAATATATATAACTAAATAACGAGTCTAGGTATTATTATACTTAAATACCTATATCAAGTGGGGCTTTCCAGGTGGCTCAGTGGCAAAGAATCCACCTGCCAATGCAGGAGACACAGGAGACACAGATTCAGTCCCTGGGTCAGAAAGATCCCCTGGAGTAGGAAATGGCAACCCACTCCAGTATTCTTGCGTGGAAAACTCCATGGACAGAGGAACTTGGTGGGCTACAGTCCATGGGATCCCAAAAGAGTCAGTCAGGACTGAGCATGCATGCACCTATATCAGGTATCTCACTTGACTGATTGAAGATACCTGTAATAGGCAGAATTAGGTACACAATTCTGTCTTAGAGCTTATTTTTCTCTGGGTATGCCACCTGCTACATTTTAATTCTATCAACTTATTTCCAGCCTCTCACTCTGGATGATCTCTGCATGAGCCAGGAGACATGAAGCAAGGATAAAATGTTGAGCATAATCCTTTTGACCTCATCGCATAAACCTACTGAATTGAGAATTCAATCTCAGTCTCTTGAAAGGGGGAAAGATATTTCTCAGATGAAGTGAAAGAATCAATAAACAGTACCAAGCCTGAAGTCTATCTAATCTTCAATTCTCCCAGTCCCAGGGAAGATTTTTCTAGTGATTGAGACACTCTGATTCAGGTTGGATGTGGCTGGCAACAGATTCACACTAAAACAAGTGTTTTTGGATCATCCCTGGCTGTCTCATGGCTAAGGTTCCCATGCATGAGTTGAAGAGGCTAAGTTCAGGCAGTTCCTGTGTGTCTTAGTTCGGGCTGCTGTAACAAAGTACTGTAGATTGTGTGGCTTGACTTATAAACAACAGATATTTATTTCTTACAGTTCTGGAGGTTGGAAGCCCTAGATCAGGGGACCATTATGGGCGGGTTCTAATGAGAGACTTTGTCCAGGCTGCAGACTGCCAACTTCTCCTTGCATCCTCACATGGCTAAAAAGAGAGCAAAAGCCTCTTCTATAAGGACACTCACCCCATTCATAAGGGCTTGAGACCCAATTATCTCCCAAAGATGCCACCTCCTTATGCCACTACACTGAGGGTTAGGATTTCAACATACGAATCTGGGGGGACACAAACCTTCAACCCATTTCACTGAATGGCAGAAAAGCCCCAAACACAGCATTGCCCAGGTGGAGCTCAGACTCAGTTTTCTGGTCCATCTGCCCCATTCTTCTCAAAAGCAGGATTCATTTCCATTGACTTTACTCCTAAGACCCACTCAGAGAAACAAAGGCAGAATTTAATTATGAGCAGAATTTAATTTTCTCATAGTTTTTGAGGCTTGATGTTCAAGATCAAGGTGCCATCACTACTGGTTTCTGGTAGGGCCTGTCTTCCTGGCTTTGGGGGGCATAATTCAGTCCGTAAGAGGCAGACATAGGCACCACAGATTGGAAGGTTTAAACTGCAGACATTTACTTTCTCACAATTCAGATTACTTTCTCCTTACTTGGCTTGTAGATGGCCATCTTCTCTCTGTGAACTTCACATGGTCTTCCTTCTATACATGCTTGTGTAAAAATTTCCTCTTAAAAGGACACCAATCATATTGAATTGGGGACCACCCTAATGACCTCATTTTAACTTAATTACTTCTTTAAAGATTCTCTCTCCAAACATAGTCCCAGTATGAGGTACTGCAAGTTATGATATCAGCATACAAATTTTAATCGGAGAAGACAATGGCAACCCACTCCAGTAAAATCCCATGGAAAATCCCATGGGATTTTGGATTTGCCTGGAAAATCTCATGGACGGAGAAGCATGGTAGGCTGCAGTCCACGGGGTCGCTAAGAGTTGGACACGACTGAAGCGACTTGGCAGCAGCAGCAGCAATTCAGTCCGTAACAGTAAATTAATAGATAAGTCAAGAAATTGGACAAACCTTAAGAATAGGAAAGATGGTGAGAGAATAAAAAGCAACATTTGTCAAGGCTGGGTTAGAACTCTGACTCTGAGATTCCCAGGTGCCAACGCAGGGAGGGGAATGTGATCAGTTACAAGACACTCACTATGCTCTGCACATGGATTTTTTTAAGTTTTCTTTTTTTTTACTGTGGCCCATTTTTAAAGTCTTTATTGAATTTGTTACAATACTGCTTCTGTCTTTGCTTTGTTTTTTCAGCTGCAAGTCATGTGGGATCTTAGTTCCCTGGCCAGGGAGTGAACCTGCACCCCTGCATCGGGAGATGAAGTCTTAAATACTGGACCACTAAAGAAGTCCCTGCACAAGGGTTTGAATGAAGATGCTCTTCCAGAGGCAGTGTGCTTCTGTTGTCTAATAGAAAGTCCTGACTCACGGTGGGAGACACAAGATGGGAAGGAAAGCAGAATAGAACCATGGCAACCCAGTATTCTTTGATACTCACAATTTTATTGATTCCTTCACAACACTGTCATGGGGTCAACTATCTGTACTTCACAATTCCAGGGTGACAAAGAGTGTCTGCAAAGAAACCAATGTTTCATAAATAATACATACTTATGTATGCTTGCGTGGAGTGTTTCAAAAATTGTATTACTTCAATTACTTTTAATAACCCTCTAAAATTAACTAGTTTTAATTTCTCAACTAAACGACCAGAGTCACAAGAGATATTTTGATCTATGCAGGCTCTTCACAGTCTCTAGCATGTTTATGTCTCTGGAAGACCATCGCAGCTCAGAGGGCCAAGATGAAAAAGATCCAGGTGCTGGAGCACAAACTTTAATCTTTGACTTATGTCTTGGCAGACCATTTAGATCACCTTTGGAAGGGGAACCGCATATTTGGGAGTAAGGTAACACGCAGGCATATAGGAGGATGAATGGCATAGGCTGGGCCTCAGTTCAGTTCAGTCGCTCAGTCGTGTCCGACTCTTTGCGACCCCATGAATCACAGCACGCCAGGCCTCCCTGTCCATCACCAACTCCCGGAGTTCACTCAAACTCATGTCCATCGAGTCGGTGATGCCATCCAGCCATCTCATTCTCTGTCGTCCCTGTCTCCTCCCGCCCCCAATCCCTCCCAGCATCAGAGTCTTTTCCAGTGAGTCAACTCGTCGCATGAGGTGGCCAAAATATTGGAGTTTCAGCTTTAGCATCAGTCCTTCCAATGAACACCCAGGGTTGATCTCCTTTAGGATGGACTGGTTGGATCTCCTTGCAGTCCAAGGGACTCTCAAGAGTCTTCTCAAGCACCACAGTTCAAAAGCATCAATTCTTCGGCGATCAGCTTTCTTCACAGTCCAACTCTCACACGCTTACATGACCACTGGAAAAACCATATCCTTGACTAGATGGACCCTTGTTAGCAAAGTAATGTCTCTGGTCTTTAATATGCTATCTAGGCTGGTCATAACTTTCCTGCCAAGTAGTAAGCATCTTTTAATTTCATGGCTGCAATCGGCATCTGCAGTGATTTTGGAGCCCAGGAAAATAAAGTCTGACACTGTTTCCCCATCTATTTCCCATGAAGTGATGGGACCAGAGGCCATGATCTTTGTTTTCTGAATGTTGAGCTTCAAGCCAACCTTTTCACTCTCCTCTTTCACTTTCATCAAGAGGCTTTTGAGTTCCTCTTCACTTTCTGCCATAAAGGTGGTGTCATCTGCATATCTGAGGTTATTGATATTTCTCCCAGCAATCTTGATTCCAGCTTGTGCTTCTTCCAGCCCAGCGTTCCTCATGATGTATTCTGCATATAAGTTAAATAAGCAGGGTGACAATATACAGCCTTGACGTACCCCTTTTCCTATTTGGAACCAGTCTGTTGTTCTATGTCCAGTTCTGACTGTTGCTTCCTGACCTGCATACAGGTTTCTCAAGAGGCAGGTCAGGTGGTCTGGGATTCCCATCTCCTTCAGAATGTCCCACAGTTTATTGTGATCCACACAGTCAAAGGCTTTGGCATAGTCAATGAAGCAGAAATAGATGTTTTTCTGGAATTCTCTTGCTTTCTCCATGATCCAGCGGATGTTGGCAATTTGATCTCTGGTGCCTCTGCCTTTTCTAACACCTGCTTGAACATCTGGGAGTTCACAGTTCACATATTGCTGAAGCCTGGCTTGGAGAATTTTGAGCATGACTTTACTAGCATGTGAGATGAGTCCAATTGTGTGGTAGTTTGAGCATTCTTTGGCATTGCCTTTCTTTGGAATTGGAATGAATACGGACCTTTTCCAGTCCTGTGGCCACTGCTGAGTTTTCCAAATTTGCTGGCATATTTAGTGCAGAACTTTCACAGCATCATCTTTCAGGATTTGAAATAGCTCAATTGGAATTCCATCACCTCCACTAGCTTTGTTCAGAGTGATGCTCTCTAATGCCCACTTGACTTCACACTCCAAGATGTCTGGCTCCAGGTGAGTGATCACACCATCGTGATCATCTTTGTCATGAAGATCTATTTTGTACACTTCTTCTGTGTATTCTTGCTGCCTCTTAATATCTTCTGCTTCTGTTATTGTCAGTCTTTCCAGTCCTACTCAGAGATAAAGTTTATCTGTCAAACTGATAGGAATTATGGAGTAAGCCTCCTTTTCTGCCCGCCAACAGAAGTTCTGTGTAGTGCTAAAAGGACATGAACTTGGGGAAAACCTTACTGGGTTTGAATTCCAGAATCACCATTTATTAAAAATTATGACTTCAGGATATTTCATTAAGCTTTGCACCCTGGTTTCCCCATCCAACAAGGAGAACAATTGCACCTATTTGGGGGGTTATGAAGATTTAGTTAAATATGTACAGTGCTTACAACAATGCCTGGTATTTAGTAAATGCTATTATTCTTACACAGTTCCTTAAGTTCTGAAAATTATAGGTTGGTATATTCAAATTTCTGTTAAATTGTTTGACTAGAAATGATAGAATCAGAACAGTTCTGGCCACATGTGCATATTCACATGACTCCAAATTCACTCTGTACTGTGAACAAGGTTCATTTGGTCAGCTGTGTAGTGAAGATCTCACTCTGTTAGTAAAGAGGGACATAAGCTCCTTTGTCAGTGCTTCATAATGAGACACCTCTGCATTAAAAACCCCAAGAGGGAACTCTCACCTTTTGGAGCTGTTGTAATACCTTGAAACTCTGATAGTATTTGCTATCTGCTTTCACTCCACATCCAGGCTTTACACAGGTTTTCTCCAAATAGGTATCTTTACTTAAGATTTTGTTCCCCAGGTGTGTTCGTGTTCCCTTTTCTCAGTTATATCCTGTATTTTTTTCCTGTTTTTTGGTTCAAGCCTCTTAGCTCCTTTAAGCCTTTGTAAACTATCTCAGTCTGTAGTGTTCTCAGCATCATTATTTGGTGCTAGATTGTAAGCCTTATTGGAACATCTCTCTGCCGGATCATTAATGATGTTTTATAATTTACATCCCAGTTCTTCTTGGTCTTTTTCTTACATCCCACAAGCCTTTCTCTACAAAATGGCACTGGCTGGCTTGGTTCTCTTTCTTTGTTCCCTCTCATTCATTCTCTTTCTCCCCTTTCTTTTGTCCTTTTAAGAATGAAGGGAAACTTTCTTACCCAAATAGGTTTTATTCCAAGATGACTTGTCTCTTAGTGTATTTGGTGCAGGTATACAATTAATGTAGAACATATTTGCATGGGATCTTTTGTTTTATAAATTACAGCCACAGGCTCATCCGTTTTTCTGTACCTTCTCTTTTTTTCCCTTGTACCTAAGGTAACCAGATTTATGCTGCTGTTTATGTTGACTCCCTATTGTTCTTGTGATGTGTGACATCTGTTATTTTACAGCACTTAACTCATGTGCACTGGCAGCCAGGAACCTACTGGAAATAACAATTAAGGGCATAAATAACACACATCTGCATGAGTTTTGGCTCCCTCTCAGGTGTTAACTCTGCTTACCACCTTCCAGATTTTTTCACTTCTGCATTGTGATAACCATTTGATTTTGAAGACTTTAGCTTTCCCCCCTGTGGAGATTTTGGCATACATTTTATGTAATTGTCTGTTTTTGTGGATTGGGACGTGTGTGTACTGTGTGCTCTCTGATAATTGAACATTCAGGGAAAAAAAGACATTCCCCATCGTGTTCTCATATTGCAGTGTTAGCCTTCCCACCTGAATAGTTTATACAACAACATCAAGCGTGACTCACTGGTAATCCCTGCTCACATAAAATTCATATGCCTGTGTGCTTTCTTCTGAAGACAGCAATTTGCATTTCCATAGAGGTCTGAAAAAATAGGAGAGCGTTATTATCAGTTATTATTTGCTGACCACTCAGAGCACTCAACATGGGTACAAGAGACAGAAAGGGGAGAGGCCAGTTCTTTAAAATGTATGTGTAACCAGCTCAGAGCCAATGCAAGCATCTTGGTGGCACTTTAATTAGCAGTTTCCAGGGTGAGAGGACTCTAAAAATTTTCCTAACATCTACCTTGAGTCCATGGAAAGTGCCACTTCACAGACTCCTGAGGTGAGAGGGCTAGCAGTGAACAGCTGTGAATTATCTCTGCTTCTCAGCTAAGCAAGATGGTTAGCACCACCTCACTCCTCCTTTGTAGAGCTTGAGGCTGGCATGCTCCCTGAATGCCACTGGCACCTGCTGGGGGCCACACGAAAGCTTGAAATGTTTATTTCCCCTCGAAAAAAAAGAAAACCAGAAATGAAGAAGGGAGGAATTATTTGCACACAGTGGTTGAAGGACTGGCACTTTAGATGGCACTATAATGGCAGGACAACCCAGATCCATTGGGAGAGAATGTTGCTGAGCAAGGAACTACTCTGATGGTTACATCAGACTAGAATCCTAAACCCATGCTTCCTAAACTAATTGTTAGAAAATAAAGTAGGTTTTTCACTTTTCAAACCAAAAGCATAGCTTGCAACACAAACAGTACCCTTCCTTAAAACATTCTAATTTTTTCTCTAAAAGCCTCTCAAATATTTCTAAATGACAGAGTATGAGGTCACAGAGTTTCTTTTTGTTTATTTTTGGAGGATAACGAATGAATGAGAAGTATGAAATAGGTCATGTATAAACTGTGGTTTCCAAACTATACACAAGAATCTAGTCTCAGAAATTAGGGCAAAGCGTTATGTCTAAAATATGTCACAATATGATAATATTAAAACAAATCTAGATATGTAAGTGTCCAATGACAGGGAAATTATTTAGCTATGGTCCATCTATAAGTATTAGACAATTGGTGGCTCAGAGGTTAAAGCGTCTGCCTCCAATGAGGGAGACCCGGGTTCATCCCTGGGTCGGGAAGATCCCCTGGAGAAGGAAACGGTAACCCACTCCAGTATTCTTGCCTGGAGAATCCCATGGACAGAGAAGCCTGGTAGGCTACAGTCCACGGGGTGACAAAGAGTCGGACACGACTGAGCGACGGAACAAAACGAATTATAGAAGTATGCTTTCAAGTCATTTTAATGGTTTGCAGAAATGTTCACTATATAATGCTAAGTGAAAGAAATATAACACAAAACTACTTACACTGTGATTTTATTTATGTGTATATATGTACAGATGTATACACACACACACACACATACTAACTCTGGAAGGAAACACACCAAATTGTCAATAACACACTTATATCCAAATGAGACCATTAGAGATGATTTTTATTTCTTCTGTATTTTTTCAGTCTTTCCACGACTAATGTATTTTACTATTAAAATCAGAAAATAAGTAAATAGTTTAAAATGCTTAGCCTGAGCTGAAAAGATCACTCAAGTCATCAGCAGGACAAATATGCACTTATGGGATAGAAATTTAACAAGATTTGTAAAAGTCCATCTTACCCCCAGATCTCTTTCACTAATATCCTTCAGGTACCCAAAATTCCTAAGATTAGAATTCATTCAACAGCAGTTGAATTCACCTGCCATGCAGGAGACCTGGGTTTGATCCCTGGGTTGGGAAGATCCCCTGGAGAAGGGAAAGGCTACCCACTCCAGTATTCTGGCCTGGAGAATTCCATGGACGGTTTAGTCCATGGGGTCGCAAAGAGCCGGACACGACTGAGCAACTTTCACTTTCAACAACAGTAAACTATCTCGAGCAGTTCAGTTCAGTTCAGCTCAGTCGCTCAGTCGTGTCCGACTCTCCGCGACCCCATGAATCACAGCACGCCAGGCCTCCCTGTCCATCACCAACTCCCGGAGTTCACTCAAACTCATGTCCATAGAGTTGGCAATGCCATCCAGCCATCTCATTCTCTGTCGTCCCCTTCTCCTCCTGCCCCCAACCTTTCCCAGCATCAAAGTCTTTTCCAGTGAGTCAACTTGTCACATGAGATGGCCAAAGTATTGGAGTTTCAGCTTTAGCATCAGTCCCTCCAAAGAACACCCAAGATTGATCTCCTTTAGAATGGACTGGTTGGATCTCCTTGCAGTCCAAGGGACTCTCAAGAGTCTTCTCCAGCACCACAGCTCAAAAGCATCAATTCTTCAGTGATCAGCTTTCTTCACAGTCCAACTCTCACATCCACACATGACCACGGAAAAACCATAGCCTTGACTAGACGGACCTTGGTTGGCAAAGTAATGTCTCTGCTTTTTAATATACTATCTAGGTTGGTCATAACTTTCCTTCCAAGGAGTAAGCGTCTTTTAAATATATTTATGACCCCATTTCTTTTTTTTAATGAGTATATACTTTAATATCTATTTACTTATTATTTATTTATATTATTACACAAGTGTTGGGGCTTCTCTGGTGGCTCAGATGGTAAAGAATCTGCCTCCAATGCAGGAGACCTAGATTCAATCCCTGGGTTGGAAAGATCCGTGGAAGAGGGCATGGCAACCCATTCCAGTATCTTGCCTGGAGAATCCCCATGGACAGAGGAGCTTGGAGGGCTACAGTCCATGGAGTCAAAAAGAGTCAGACACAACTGAGCATCTAAGCACATACATAGACATTCTGGGAACTGACCCAGTCCCATTTGTTCACAATCATAGGTTCTTTTTCATAGAGAATGGTAGGCTCTAAAGGTTAGAAGTCGGTGATACTAAAGGACTCTTCTTCCACAACTGCTGTCCAACTCTTTGTGAATCTATGGACTATAGCCCGCAAGGCATCTCTGTCCATGGAACTCTCCAGGCAAGGATACAGGAGTGGTTTGCCATTCCCTTCTTCAGGGGATCTTCCTGACCCAGAGAGCAAAGCTGGGTCTCCCTCATGAGCCACTGGGGAACCCAATATAATATTTCTAATCAATCAATTCACATATTTCAAACATTAATAATCTTACTAAGGGAATATTATTTCTAATGTCCATTATGCTAAAAAATAAACATTTGACTCCCATCTGGGGTACAAAAAAATTTTTTTTTAATTTTAATTAAAAAAATAAAAAATAAACAACTGGAGAACTAGTTTCTCCAGAGTAGGGCCTTCTGATTAGAACTTCAATGGTAACTGACTGTTCCTTGAACCCTAACCTTGATTAGGATATATCAAAGATTAACAATCAGCCCTAAGGTGTTGATTAAAGCTAAAACACAGGCATAATTAACTAATTTATAATACATTATAGATCATATAATGATATGCACTTACTTGAAAAAATTCTGAAAAAATTAGCCAGCAAATTATTATTAGTGATTTTCTCCAAAAAGAATGGAATTAGAAGAGGGGGCATTTTTCTTGATATTCTCCTATATTATTTGAAGTTAAAAAAATTATTTTATACTGTATTAATACTAATAAGAATGTTTAAAGGATGACATAAATGGTAACAGAAATTTACTCATCTGAATTAAAGATTTATCGCTACTCACCTTCAAAAGTACACAGCAGTGTGCTGGAAGTTTGCAAAAGCACAAGATGGCCAGGAAAAACCCCTGGAGGGGGAAATGGCAATCCTCTCCAGTATTCTTGCCTGGAGAGTCCCATGGACAGAGGAGCCTGAGAGGCTACAGTCCAAAGGGATGCAATGAGTGAGACGCAACTGATCATGTGTACACACACACACTCACACACACACACTCACACACACACACACACACTCACACACTCACACACACACACTCACACTCACACACACACACTCACACACACACACTCACACACACACAGTCACACACACAGGATGGACAAGGCATGTATAGAGTGTTTTCTGCTGGGAATTTCAGATAGGCTACAGCATTGTTTAGTCTCTCAGTTGTGTCCGACTCTGTGACCCCGTGGACTATAGCCAGCCAGGCTCCTCTGTCCGTTGGATTTTCCAGGCAAGAATACTAGAGTGGATTGCTATTTCCTCCTCCAGGGGATCTTCCCCACCTAGGAATCAAATCTGGGTCTCTTGCATTGCAAGTGGATTCTTTCCCTCTGAGCCACCAAGGAACCCAGGAACATTAAGTAACCTAGATGATAAATAACTTAAAATAGATTTTTTAAGCAACTTCTCTCTTGCTTTCTTACCTCAGTCTTACACCCCTGCTTCTCACCCTACATCCCTCAGCCCTATTAGAGATGTCCATTCACTGTAGTGAATTTCAGATTTTAGTGGAAACACTTGAGAAATTATACTCCTTTCTATTAATATTATCATCCATTAATACTTGTTATGCATTACTATGGCCTTCCCTGGTGGTTCAGACAGTAAAGAATCTGCCTGCAATGTGGGAAACCTGGGTTTGATTCCTGGTTTGGGAAGATCCCCTGGAGGACATGGCAACCAGTATTCTTGGCAACTCCGATGTTCTTGCCTGGAGAATCCCTATGGACAGAGGAACTTGGTGGGCTAGAGTCCATGGGGTTGCAAAGAACTGACACAACTGAGTGACTAAGCACAGCACATGAATTAGTAAGTGATCAAATAGTTACCTGCAAGGGTTAAGGAGTAACTGAGAAAAGGATGTAACTGGTGGCAGGTGGTGGTGAAGGAAGTTGAGGAAAAAGGAGAAAAATGATCTGGAATTCAACAGATAACTGAGACCAGGATACCCCAAACCTTGGGATAGCCCAGCCATTAGCCCTCTAGTGACTAAAGCTCTGAAAACGTGTGCCTTGGAGCCTAATTGAAGGAGTGAAGCAGAAAGGTCAGGGAGCATTAACACCAAATGATTTTATGTCACAATTTATCCCTCCCCAGGAAAAACAGAGGTACAAATTCAACAGCTATGTCAGTCATAAGATTTACTGCAGATGATAAACATCTGTCAGCTTACTTGTATTGAGCAGAAGAGCTGAAACTAGAGTCTGTGTTCAAGATAAATGAAGATTTGGAAGACATTTACTTTATCCTGCCTTTTGCTTACTTAAGCATCATGCAGACACAAAAGACACCACCAGAATTTGCTTATACAATGCTGAACACAGAGAGAAGGGAGGGAGAAAACCACCATGAAATATTGCTACTTCCACTGCTATTCTGGAACCATCATTTCACATTGTGAATGCTTGCTGCTGCATATGAGGAGCAGGAGCCTTTCCTGATCAAAAGGCCTTGGCAGGAGGCTTCATTTATCAGGCAAGGAAAATGCATAATTCAAAATGAAAGTCACCTAGCCCTGATAAGTTGAAACAAATGAAGCAAAACTTCATACTCTGGCTCAGCACCAGGAAACCACTCCTGTCCCTCCAGAGAGGAAGCCTCCACCCTTTTCTCACTATCAGACACTGTAAACCTAGTGAAAGAAGAGAGGAGGAGGTGGGGAGCATCGTTGGGCTCATAATATTTACCGGTTTTTTGTGTATTTGACTTCAGTGGTCTTCAGTTCAGTTCAGTTCAGTTCAGTCGCTCAGTTGTGTCTGACTCTTTGCGACCCCATGGAGGAAATGTGTCTCTCTCACTTGCTCTTAATCTCTCTTCCTCTGTCACTGCAGAAGGAGAGCTTTCATTCTGCACCCCCTGTGTCTGAAAGATTACAAACCAGTCCAGAATGTCTGCTTCCTTCTTTCTCCTGGCATCCCTCTTTCCCTCCCCTTTCTTTTTTAGGGCAACTTCTTTTCCCAACCTCCCTCCCTGTCAACCCAAAATTTAATTCAGGCAGCTGGTGCATGATAATGAGTCATCCTTTCATCCATCCCCCATCTTTTTGACAAATATTTATGTATAGTCTGTTGTGGGTGAGATGTTTGAGAAGGGAGGAAAGGCATCCTCCTGTGCCCTCTTCTGCAGCTTATATTCCTGTGAGATTCTGAAAACTCTGCCCCCAAAGTGACTGTAAACAGTTTGCAGCTGTGATCTGTGTAGATCTATAAAGAGAAAGTATTACATAAAAATTACAAATCTATTCTAACAATGCTCAGTGATTCCTGGTTGAATGCTACCCGCCTCCTTCAGTACCTAAGTCAAATGAACCAGCAGAGCAAATATGATCTGGTGGCCATGGCAACATACATTCCTGCTTTGAACTTGTCAATCCACCACAAGGAAATCACATTAACGGGATGTTTTTCTGCTACAAATAGCTTTTGTTTTCACATTTTAATTACAGAAACAGATTTTTCTTGATTTATAAATTCTTCAAAGACCTGGGCAAAAAGGAAATAATAACAATAATGTTGTTTCCAAAATATTTTTTGAAATTCCAATTAGCGTTTTAATTGAGGAAGGAAAGGTAGAGAAAGAGAAACCATCTATTTGTCCCTGTTTTTTTCCCCACCATATAACTTGGAAAATCAGAGATATAGTCAGATACTCTCTAAGCAATTTGCTTCTTAGTCTTTTTAAGATCATTTCCTCATCTGTAAAAATAGAGTAAACAATATCTGCCTCACAAGAGTGTATAAGGTCTAGTTAATGCTTGCAAAGTACTAAGGATAATTGCTGGAATTATGAATTAATGTTGCTGGTTAATGCTGGATAGGGGACCCTTGGTTTCACCTGAGGCCCTTAGCTACTTCATTCAGTTATTAACGCCAGAAAATGCTCATTTTATCCAAGTTTTATTGTTTAAACATGGACCATGGCTGTAGAAGTTTATCGACACATTTTATGAGAAATGAGTAAGCTCATAAAAAGGGCTAACTTCGGACTAATTTCTAAATAGGAGATGGCACCTATGTACCACTGTGCTCAATAGGAAACCCAAGGAAGACAAAATTGGACAATGAAAGGAAAAGAATCCATGAACATTTATGTTGCAGGTTTCAATAGTCTTCATTCTGACTGCAAAACTAGCCGTATGATACAAGAAGACAAAAATTAACTGCTTGCAAATGAGGGTTGATAATCTCTGAGTTGTGAAGGTCTGGCTCTGTAACTCTTCCCATCTTTTCATACTGATTTTTGAGAAGGATAAAAAGGACAAATCTGTACAAAATAAAGAACTCATTTGCAGGCCTTGGTTTTACTCACTTTGCCCACCTGTAGGCACAGAAGATAAAAAGAGGCGGAATACGGCCCAGAGCTCTGGGTCCTCCGCATTCTCAGGTTTTTTTTTTTTTTCCTAATACTTATTTTTATTCATTTATTTGACTATTAGTTACAGCCCGTGGAACCTTCCATCTTCATTGAGGCATGCAGGATCTTTAAATTGCAGCATGGGAACTTTTGCAGCATCTGGGATTTATTTCCCTGACCAAGGCTGAAACCCTTTGAATTGGGCTCTTGGAGCCTAAGCCACTGGACCACCAGGGAAGTCCTTTGTTCTTAGTTTTTAAGGAGAAAAGCCAGTGCCTCAGGATTTTGTTGACAGAGAAAAATGAACCAGCTTCAGCTACTTCCTGATAGTTAGAGACTGCTTACAAGCCAGGCCCCATAGGGTGCAGAAAGCAGTAAAAAGTAGCTAACCTCAACTAAGGTTGAGGTTTAGTCACTCAGTCACATCCAACTTTTGTGATCCCTGGACTGTAGTCCACCAGGCTCCTCTGTCCACCGGATTTCCTGGCAAGAATACTGGAGTGGATTGCCATTTCCTTCTGCAGGGGATCTTTCTGGCCCAGGGATTGAACCCATATTTCCTGCATTTCAGATAGATTCTTTACCACTGAGCCCCTGGGATTATCAAATCAAAACTTGGGTCTTCTCCCCAGTGAAGTCTGTTTAGTAACACTGCAGCGTTTATTTCAGGGCACAAGCAAGGAGTCCAGAGTAGTTAGTGCTCAAAACAGCTGAATTCCCCATGGGTTTCTGGGAAGCATTTTCAAAGGCCGGATAAGGAAAGGGAGTCCCAGGGTCAGTGATCAACTTGTGTACAGTTCCCTGATTGGTTGATTGTGAGGTAAGAGGGCAGTGTCACAGGAGTTAACATTATCAATCCTTAGTCTCCAATAGGCCTGGGGGTTGTGTGCACTGTCATCAAGTCCTTAACATCTTCCATTTGGTGGGGGCTTTAGTTTCTGTGAAACAACTCAGGAAATGTGCATTAGATACTATTATCTTAGGTACTAAGGTAATATGCAAAGAGTATGCAAGAGGTACACAAAAAGAGTCAGACATAACAATGACTACAACATTTCAACAATCTTAGGTACTCAGGAGAAGAGAAACAGCAGAGGACGTGCGGGGGAGGCGTCTGTTCTGGGAAGACCCCATAGGGTCCTGCCTTGTTACACTCCACTCAATCCTTCACACTCACAACTTGCTCTTCTGAGTCCTTGAAGACAATTATGGGCTGGTCCTGCAGATATTCATGTCAGTATAGGTAATAAAAAGTCTTGGTGAGGATGTGAAGAAATTGGAATCTTTGTGCTTTTTTTGCTGGTGGTGCAGCTGCAGAGAAAAACAGCTTGGCAATTACACAAGAAATTAAACCAAATTACTGTATGACTCAGCAATTTCACTCCTAGGTATATACCCAAAAGAATCAAAAACAGGAGCTCAACAGTAGGCCAATGTTCATAGTAGCATTATTCACAACAACCAAAAGCGGAAGCAACCCAGGTATTCATTAACAGATAAATATGTGGTATGCACATATGATGGAATGTTATTCAGCCTTAAAAAGGAAGGAAGTTCTGACACAAGCTACAACATGGATGAATTTAAAGACATTATACTAAGTGAAATAAGTCATTCACAAAAGGTCAAATACTGTATGATTTCACTTATATAGAGTATACCCAAATAGTCAAATCATAGACGGATAGAATAGTGATTACTAAAGGTTGGGGGAAGGGAGAATGGGGTGTTATCATTTAATGGGTATAGAGTTTAGATGAAGAAAAAGTTCTGGAGATGGATAGTGGAGACAGTTGCACAACAATGTGAATATATTTAATGTCACTGAACCGTACACTTTTATATGGCTAAAATGGTAAATTTTATATGATATATATTTAACCCCTCTAAGTATTTTGGGCAATTGAATATCTTGCCAAACTCAATACTAAAACTTTATTCTTTATTCAGTTTTACTTTTTCCAATCCCACCCCAGCCCCTACTTGTTCCATCTGCAGGTTAGACAGCCCTAAGATCAGAAAACTTGGACTGGGAAAACCAGGATATGGTGGACCCTTTCATCTTCCTTGCTCTAGTTGCTATTACCCTCTGGGCCCCTTCAAGGGAGACCAAAGTGAGAGGAGAAGGATGAATGGGAAGAAAAGTCTGGGTCCAGCTGTCTTTTTTGCCTTGGAGCTCAATGAGTTGAGCAGATGACCAAAGAGAACTGCTTTGTGGAAGGCTTTGGTAGACTCTTGTGAGATCACTCCTCATGAGAAAAACACATATGCACTCATACACAGGACCTCGTCTCTGTAGTTCTCTTGATGCTGAGGGACTCCTCCAATGGCTTCCGTTCAACTTCTTGCTCAGCCCCCTAGTTCCCAGTTCCCAGTCAAGAGGTGGGCATTGGGGAATGGGATCAGAGCCAGACTTCATCGTATCTTAGTACATCTGCCCCTTACTGGTAGTACTCAGAATCTGCTGTGTTGCTACCAGCCTTTGAAGCCTCCGCCTTCCTCTGAAGCAAAAGCAAGAGCTGCATTTAGTGTTCTAAGAGGTTTCTGTTTGCATGTTTTGGATTTTCAATTAGATGTTCAATGATGCAGAAGTGAAATAAATATTACACCAGTATGTTATGGGGGTTGTGGCAAATAACAGTAGGGAAAACTCCTGAAGGATGCTGGAAGGTATGAACAAATTTGTGTAAGCAGCATAGAGGTCTTCTGGGGAAAGAAGGACTCAAAATCTCAATCTTTTGTCTCAAGATTCAGTCAATGAGATACATGACCTCATTGGTAGCTTAGTCGCTAAGTCATGTTCAACTCTTGGGATCCCATGGACTGTAGCCCGCCAGGCTCCTCCATCCATGGGATTTACCAGGCAAAAATACTGGAGTGGGTTGCCATTTCCTCCTCCAGGCAATTTTCCTGACCCAGGGATCCTGTATTGCCTGCTGACTCTTTACCAACTGAGCTACTAGGCACTGACCAAAGGTCAGGGCCAAAGACAGCCAAGAGGTCCCTGTGGTTAAAAAGTCACTGAAAGAGAGGAAAAGAGCCAGGGAGTGGGGCCAGCACTTGGTAGTCAAGTAATCAGTGGGGTAACACTATCAGGTCTCATCTGAGGCTGACTCCAGCGTTTCTGCTGGCAGAGCTCTGAAGATCCTTGTCCTTGGAGAACTGTGAAAACTGTGGCTTAATTTTCCCCAGGTCTATGAGCCCCACTGTGACATGGAATATTTAATTTACTGAAACATTTTTATTTATTAATATATTATACAATTTAACCTTTAGATTAAAAGGTATGTGTTAATATTCATGATCTCCAATAAATATGAACCATTAGATGAAACAACTTGGCGCAAATGAAAGACGTAATCTATAATCCAGGAACTAGTGATAGAGAAGAATTCTCCTCTATAACACCACTGGTCTAAACCTCATGAAGTACCAGGAGGTACTCACTTTTTAATACACATGCAATGAAAGGTGACATGAAAGAGATGCTGCAGCTGGTAGCTTCCATCCTACTCACTGCCAGGATGGCAAAGTTTCATCTGCTCTCCTAGAGATCTCACTAACTCCTAATCCCTTTCTTCTTCATAATTCTGTGAGGATGTTAGCTAGAGCTTGAGTTACCCCAAGTAATGTTTTTAATGAGGACTGTTGATCTCCAAGAAGAATGTTCTATACCTGGAGGTCCTTAGACACCAGACACATAAGAAAGACCAGCACCTTCATGGAGCAGAAATATTATTAATAAGTGAGGGAGTGAAGACTTCTCACAGCCAGAGTCATTGTTAAAGACTCAGGGAAATCCTGTAATAAATACATGGATCTTTATAGTGTCTATCACCATGTCCTCCAAGTTTATTGAAGACACTGAAATATTGTGGAAATAGCCATGACACATCAGTTTAGAAAATCTTTTAGCAAATTACGGTGCCAGAATAGCTGACAGCCACCTGGCTGGGAGATGGTCCAAAACCTTTGCCCTCATAGAATTTTGGTGAGAATGAGATGAGATGGTTGGTGTGAAAGTTTCTAGTACAGAAGGAACAGTGAGTAGGAACAATGAGTACAGTATTAGAAGAACCAAAATATGAATCAAAATCCTTATGAAGAAACAAGACACTGAAAAGGTGTCCTGATAAATATATCAGGAATGCCCAAGGAAGTGAGGCCTCGTGTATCCTGTGTGTCCAAAAGCAGGGTAGTGGATACTGATGAGCAAAATGGGAGGAAATAAAGGAAAACCTCAGCTTCCTCACAGTGGAACTTGTGGTAGAACCAGTTTTAACCTCTGATTTTCCTGCTCTCCCGCTTCTAACTTAATCCTCTCATTTCTTACGGCCCACTCCAAAGGCTAAAAGCTTGCACAAGGCACAGATGATAGCTAACAATTAAAAAAGAGCAATGGAACAAAGAAAGAAAAAGAAAAACCCTGTAGGATGTTATTCATTTTACAACACACTGCAGCACCCAAGCGGTCCATGGCTTTAAAGCAAAGCAAGGCCTCCATCTAGTGGAAAAGTGGAGGTGTCTGACATTGCAAATGTTATTTGCAAATGTTATGAAACCCTCCTCCACCCTCCATATTAACTTTGGCAGCTGTTAAAGCTATATGCCAACTAAATCATGCTTGACAATCATATTTGTTTCTGGCTACTTAATTCATTCATTTAGTCCAGTAATAGATATTAACAACATTATATTCCCTACAGCAAAGCAAACAATTACAAACATTTGTAATGTTCCAGCTTCTGCTGTATCACAAATACTAATGCATCAGTGAAAATAAATGAAAAAAATCTGTCCTTCAGGCAGTAGGTTAAGTAGAATAAAGGTAATTTTTTCCTCTTTTCTAATAATAGTGGGAAAAAATGAAACATACAATCATTTTTAAGAAAGTCTTTTCACCTTTGGATAAAATATATTTTTTAATCCATCTTATTAAAACAAAGACTACATTTTAAACTACAATTCAATCAATATATGTCAATTGCTTTTTATAAGAAATAAATAGCAACAATAAAGACTGCAAAGTTACTCTTTATGTTGCAGTTTAATGTGGAAAATATTGAATACTTTAAAATATATGAAAAATAGCACCTGATCACCCAAAACATAGTCAATAAGTAAAATTAATTGTCTGAGAGTTCCTATCATTACTCAAAGTATTTGGGAAAAGGAAAAAGATGTGACCTGGTATCACAAATATATGAGCTTATCAACCCAGTTGGTAATATGCTTCCATTTGAAATGACATTGAATTGCTTTTGCATTTTTAATTATATAACAGAAACTGCAGAAGCTGTTTCAAATCAATTTAAAAATTTGAGAAGTTGATAGACAAATGATGCATACATGCTTAGTTGCTTAACAGAAGAAAATAAAGTATGTAAAGGTCAGAGAATGGGTGGGCTTTAAAGAATATGAAAACTAGTTAGAATCCTAGACAGGATAAATTCATGATCTTTCATGATGATTAGTGCCTTTTAAGATAACAACAGGATGTCTTCAGAAATGAGGATGGAAGAGGGAGGGTTTGGGCCTAAGAGCATTCACTGAGGTGGGAGAGACAGGCCAAGAATAGAAGAAATGAGGGAATTCCCTCATTTATTTTTTTTTATTTTTATTTATTTTATTTATTTATTTTTTTATATATTTATATATTTTTATTTATTTTTTTTTATTTATTTATTATTTATTATTAACCACCCTGCTGGTGGTTAAGACTTAGCACATCTACTGCATGGGCTGAGGGGTGGATCCCTGGGTGGGAAACTAATAACCACATGCCTCAAGGCAAAAAAAAAAAAATAGAAGAGATGAGATTTGTAACTAGCAGGCTACTGCTCAGAGTGGGTGCAAGTTGCAAAAGGAAAAGAAAGAAAACAAAGTCACTCAGCTATGTCTGACCCTTTGCGACCCCATGGACTGTAGCCTACCAGACTCCTTCGTCCATGGGATTTTACAGGCAAGAGTACTGGAGTGGGTTACCATTTCCTTCTCCAGGGGATCTTCCTGACCCAGGTATCGAACCCAGGTCTCCTGCATTGCAGGCTGACTCTTTACCGTCTGAGCCACCAGGGAAACAAAAGAACTCATAAAAGTTTGGTTATGATTATCAGCAAAGATGGAATAGTGCTACTACTGGTGAACATAATGTCAAAAGGGAGAAATGCATGAACTTCATACAATAGAAATCTTCCAGGAAAAGCACAATTAGGGGTTTTATAGACACAGTTGTAAAGACTTGACACTAGTAATTAGTTCAAAAAGTGACTTCAAAAGAGTATAAATGAACAAAATTCAAAATTGATGTTATACAATTGATTAACAACATTTTCATTGTTCCACGATTTTCTGATACAAGTACATCATTTTCCAAATAAAACTAAATCTGGTTTGGATCTCCCACCTACCTGCTGATGGAATGGTAAATACCATTACTGGTGCACCTTGTCATCCTCTGAGAAATATATGAGAATCCTGGGACTCAGATAGTGACAGCAAAATGGGGCAGGCCTGGCCCTTAGTCACATCTGTCTTCATCATCCACCTTCTGCTGCTTTATTTTTCCATCAAGCACTGAGCCTCTGTCCTCTTTGGGACCCTGTATTATTTTCCTACTGTAGCTGGAACAAATTACCACAAATTTAGTGGTTTAAAAACACAAATCTATTATCTTGTAGTTCTAGAGGTTAGAAGTCCAAAATGAGCTTTACTGGGCTAAAATCAAGGAGTTGGCAGGCCTGTGTTTCAGTCTGGAGGCTCTAGGGGAGAATTCATTTTCTGGCCTTTTTCAAACCTTGTGGAAACTGCCTTCATTCCTTGATGAGTAGCCCTTTGCTCCACCTTCAAAGCCAGCAATGACAAATCAAGTCTTTTTCAGAACACCAAGTCTCAGATTCTTACTTTTCTGCTTCCCTCTGACCCATTCAAAGACCCTTGTGACTATATTAGGCCCTCCTCAATAATCCAGGAAACATCCTTAGGTAAAAGTCAAATGATTAACAACTGTAATTCAATCTTCAACTTTAATCCTCCCTTGTCACCTACCTGAGCATATTCATGGGTTCTGGGAATTAACATGAACATTTTGGGAAGGCCATTATTCTATCTACTACAGACACTATGAGAGAAGTCCCACAATGTAATCCTCTCTAGTGCTTTCAAACCTCTTTTTTACATCAGGAAACTCAGTGAAAATGAAAATATTTGATAGCATACTGGGGCAACTGGTTAACCCTGTCATGTCTCAGCACAATTTTGGGGAAGCAGTCTACATTGACTGCAGGACTGGTCACAGGGCTTACAATAATGCCATTGAGACTGAGACTTAATAACATTATTAAGGGGATCAAACCACAGACCTGCATGTGCTGTCTCCATGAAGTCTTCCAGGACAACTAAATGGGAGAGGAAGTTCTGCCATCTTTAATCTGCCACACTTGCTACCTTCCAGTCTCAGAGGATCCCTCTCTCCATGAGGCCAGCACACATTCACCTTTTTATCTAAGCATAAGAATCAGACATGACTGAGCGACTTTCACACACACACACACACACACACACACACACACACACAAGCTTTCTTTGTCTTCCTGTCCTCCCCTTTCCTTTTCTGGGACAACCCAATGTGGTTCCTCACTTCTCCTGAAACTCAATGAAGGATTTGTATGACAGCTGCTAGACCTCAACTACCTCAGTCTAACTAATATAAAAAGAAGACTTTTTTGTTTGTTTTTTTCACATAACAAAGAGCCGAGGGGAAGTATTGGCTTTAGGCATAGCTGGATCCAGGGATAAATGACTCTGGATCTGTTTATCTAAGCTTCCTCCATGGAAGCCCTTTCTCTGTTTCCCTAATGTAGCCTTTGGCAGCATGAGGTTGACATCATTTTTCCTGTTAACAGTCTCAGCTGAGAGCACATCCTATAAATTTTTCAAACATGAATTCACTGAGATTTCCTTTGACTTATTTTATGATCAATTTTAAAATTTTCCAGAAGTGTTGAAAAAGATAGAATTCTTTTGTTTATTTCTAATTACCAAGTAGGGGATATTTTCAGTACATCATTATTATAGCTCTAAAGTAAAATTTAAATTGCACATTTATGTCCCTGTGCACACAGCTCAAACGGGTTTCGAGAAGGAAGATTTATCATTTTCAAAGTTTTTGAAGGAAAAGCTCACATATCCCCATTCAGTAATGAGTGTCTATATAAAAAGAGTTAATAGCTGATTTTAACTTCTTAGCTCAGTAAAAGTTCTTTTAAAGTTCCCCTTTGATCTTCTTATAAGAGAGGAGCCATGTCCTAGTTTTTTTGAGTATCTAAAGATCCACTAGTATCAATATATAAACTAATTTTGTCTCCTTTCAAAAATAATTTCTTATGAGATATTATCTCTGACAGCTGAGACTATGGTATTTGAACAGAATATTACTTTCTAACACTATAATGTCTGAAAGAAAAATAATGAGAAAAAACTAATAGCAAAAGAGATGTTATCATTTGGGAAAAAAATCTGCTGGATGACTACGTTAGATTCTCAATGTCTTTATGAACAGATGTCATTTATCTGGTATAATCAAAATGTCCCTATTCAGATTAACCCCTTTCTAAGAGATAAATGAAAGATACTGTAATTATATAACAGAAACAAAAAATCAAATTGCTGTGATATACCATCTTATTGAGATGTCTAATTCATTCATTCAGTAAATACTGAGTATCCACTCTATGCCCGCCATAGACCTAGGTACATAAGACACACGAGTGACCAAAACAAAGATTCCTATCCTCATGGAACTTATAGTGTATCAAGAAGAAAAATGACAACATAATAAGCAAATAAGAGGGCATTCTTTAAGAAATGAAAAAAAGAGATGAAAGGAATGGGGAAGGTGGAGGAGGGACACTTCATAGTATTAAATAGGATGACCCAGGAAGTTCCAATGAAATGGTGACATTTGAGCCAAGAATGAAAGGAGGTGAAATGGTCGGCCGTATGGTAGAAGAGTGGTCCAAAGAGAGGAAAGGGCTAGTGCAAAAGCCCTAAGAAGGAAGTGTGCTTGACACATTCCTGAAAGATTAAGAAGCCCAGCCTGGCAGGAAGAGAGTGAACAAGGGGAAAAGGAGTAGAAGATAAAATTAGTGAGTTAAGGAGGAGGGTGGGCTGATTGCGTACGACCTTGTGGACAGTTATAAAGGATTTAGCTTTTACTGTTGGAGAAGGCAATGGCAACCCTCTCCAGTATTCTTGCCCGGGAAATTCCATGGACAGAGGACCCTGGCAGGCTACAGTCCATAGGGTCACAAAGAGAAGGACATGACTGAGCCACTAAACAACAACAACTAGCTTCTACTGTGAATGAAAATGGAGTAAATAGAAAACTTTAGGCAGAGAAATGTCAAGTTCAGACTTACCTTTTGAAAGGATAATCTTAGTTTCTGATTTGATGACACGTTATAAGGAATAAAGAATGAAAATGTACCTTTTTCAACTACAAATTGGCACTTACCAAGAGCATTGCCAACGACTGAACAACAAAGGCATTTGCCATCTGCCTCTATGAAGATTGAACCTACGGCTGCTATGCCTGTTGACCTTCAACAATCCCCAAGGAATTTCAGGGTGGAGTGAGGCACTCTGTGCTCCAGGGAATCTAGTGGGACAGTTCAGTCACTCATAATGTCTGACTTTGTGACCCCATGGACTGCAGCACACCAGGCTTCCCTGTCCATCACCAACTCTCGGAGCTTGGTCAAACTCATGTCCATCGAGTCAGTGATGCCATCCAACCATCTCATCCTTTGTCATCCCCTTCTCCTCCCACCTTCAATCTTTCCCAGCATCAGGGTCTTTTCCAATGAGTTAGTTCTTCGCATCAGGTGGCCAAAATATTGGAGTTTCAGCCTCAGCATCAGTCCTTTCATGAATATTCAGGACTGATTTCCTTTAGGATTGACTGGTTGGATCCCTAGTGGGAAAGGTCTTTAGATAGTTGGATGTTTTTAGGAACAGTTTTTATTATCTCAATCCTTCCATCTCCTCCTATCTAGAGAAGCACTAAATCCCTTAATGGTTACATCAGATCCTCATGACTAACAACAACAACAAAAAACTTTTGCAAAACGAGGGCTTCATGGTATTGAACTCCCTCTTCACCAAAACCTTATTTATTGACCTTCACCACTGCTGCTTTGGAGCAGTCTCTCAGAGCTATCTGAGATGTTGCTTCCCAGGCTTCAGTCCTCATTTTGCCCCAAATAAAACTTAACTTCCAACTCACAAAATGTACATCATTTTTAGTCAACACTTTGACCCCACTAATTCATGTGAGAGATGATGGTGTTATTAATATTAGGATGATAAGAAGTTGTGAGATCCTGAAAATATTCTGAAGCCATGGCCAGTAGAATTGGCTATGCGGTGGGATTGCAAGAGCAAGGAAGAAGCCATGAATCAACATGAGCACCTGGCAGGATGGATTGACAATCAGCTGAGATGAAGCAGAGTTGAGTTGGAATATATTGAATTCTATTTTAGATATGCTGAAGAGAGCTGTAGATAGATGAATATATGAATCTGAGTTTAGGAGAAAGAGTTGGCCTAGAGACAGAAATTTGAAAGTGGCAGTTATACTGATGAAGGAAGAGAAGAGGGGTAACAGATGCAAGGGGAAGGGAAGAAGAAAAAGGAAGGGCAGAAAGAAGAGGGAGGAAGAAGAAAGAGAAGAAAGAAGAACCAAGACTGAGAAGACACAAAGGAGAGAAGAAAGAATCAGCAGAGAAAACTAAGAAGCAATCAATGGGGGACAAGAAAAACCAAGAGTTCGGTGTTCTGGGAGCTCAGCCAAGATATATATTAAGGAGGATAATGTTGAACTGTGTGTAAGATGAGGACTGAAAAGTGGCCAATTGATTTGTTATTTGACATTGATATGCAATGTGGAGCTCATCAGCAATCCTGATGAGAGTAGTTCTGGTAGAGAGTTCTAGTGGGAATGGAAACTCTTTGATGAAGTCTCACTACAAAGATGAGCAAAGAAATGAGACAGCAATTGGTTGGAAAAGTACAGTCAAGAGAAAAAGTTTTTTTTTAACATAGGAGAACTAGCAATAGGTTTGTTTCCTGGTAGGAATTATTGAATGGAAAGCAAAAAACTGATAACAGGAACAAGAGGGAAGAATTTCTGAAGAATATTTCTGAATGTTCTGAGAGATGTGATAGTCTATGGTGGAGGGGTTGGCTTTAGAGGGAACATAAGGAGTTTACTGAGAAGGCAATGGCAAGCCACTCCAGTACTCTTGCCTAGAAAATCCCATGGATGGAGGAGCCTGGTAGGCTGCAGTCCATGGGGTCACTACGAGTCAGACATGACTGAGCGACTTCACTTTCACTTTTCACTTTCACACATTGGAGAAGGAAATGGCAACCCACTCCAGTGTTCTTGCCTGGAGAATCCCAAGGACAGGGGAGCCTGGTGGGCTTCCGTCTATGGGGTCACACAGAGTCGGACTCAACTGAAGTGACTTAGCAGCAGCAGCAGCAGCAAGGAGTTTACTGATGATAACGGTCTCATAGAAAGGCAGAGGAAGTGGAGCATCCTCTATAGGAAGATGATGGGAAACTTGGGAAGTTCCTTTCAGAATACTTCCATTTTCTCAGTGAAGAAAGAAAATTGCCAGCTAGGAATGAGCATTGGATGCATTTATCTTTGTGCTTTTTTTTTTCTTTTCATACAGGTGAATTTTCTGATTTCTCCAATACTAGTTTATTATATGCATATTTTTATGTCATTTTCCAGGTGGCAAACCAACACAGAGACGTCAGAGAAATAAGAAAAAGGGAATAAGAAAACAAGAATAAGAAAAAGAGGACTTTTAGGCTTGGATCCCTTAAGGTGCATTACTGTATATAATGTATCTCTTAAATACACGTATTCTATCTTGACCAAAATCTAACGTTAATCCAGAGTCTGCAATGTTTATAAGAAAGGCAAAGTAATACTATACACATATGCTTTACACTTTCAGTGATGACTGTCTGTCTCTTCAAATCACTCTTTTAATAAATTTTCTCTACTGCCCCTAGTAGTGCTATAAGGGACATCAATCCTAACACTTATTTATGGAAAAATTTTAAAGCTTTTAAAAGTTTGCCTTTCCCACAAAAGTGTGTTCTTTAATTACATTTAAAGGTATTGTAGTCTAGAGTTTCCAGAGTGCTACATGGAATTCTTTGAATTAATTGGTCCAGAGAGATGCTCCTAGAAAAAGGGTTTTTTGATCATAGATTTTAGAAATGCCTCAAACTATATTTGCTTCTCGGAGCTATGCATATAAAAAAAAAAAAAATGAGAAGCTTTAGGGAAATAAGGGATTCCCTGGTGGCTCAGAGGTTAATTGCAGGCCTCCCTGCAATGTAGGAGGCCTGGGTTCGATCCCTGGGTCGGGAAGATCCCCTGGAGAAGGAAATAGCAACCCACTCCAGTATTCTTGCCTGGAGAATCCCATGGATGGAGGAGCCTGGTGGGCTACAGTCCACGGGATCACAAAGAGTCGGACACGACTGAACGACTTCACTTTCACTTTCACTTCAGGGGAATAAAGAAAATTAGTGTTTCCCATACTTATTTTCATTGAACACACAAATAACAGTTTACAACTATTCTTTTTTTTTAAATATAGCATTAAGTAATACAGTCATTAGGCATACTTATTTTGATATTATTCCAATATTTAAGAAAATGAATGTGACTGATATATTATTACAGTGTAGACTAGCCTATTCCAACTAACATAACACCTCTACCTACAACAGGGAAAGAAACAGAGTGAAGGAACAAAAACCCTCTCTGAAAAGGAAAGAAAAATGTTTTTCTCTGTATCTTACATCTCTAATGTATGTGGGTCTATATTCCTGATGTGTGTCAGGGAATGAGAATCAGTATTATCTAAATTATAAGAATGAATACAAATAACCAAATAATTATGCATTAGCAAACAATTCATTCCATTTCTAATTATGAAACATAATGTAGAAAATAGTAAAATTCATTTAAAACAAGAAAATGTTACTGTTCTTTTAATAATACCAACATATTAATACATTTCATTGTCACTAAAACTGTAAAATACCAGCGAATGATTTTAATGACTTCTCCCTAATATGTATAATCACTCATATAATTTTTCAAGTGATACTTGAAACTATATTTGAATAATAAGAAATTAAGTTTAAAAAATTAAATAGTGGAAAGTGTTTTATTTTAAGCTAATTTAGTGAGTAATAATTATATAATGTGTCATAACCCAAAAAAGACTACCATGAAGCATCTTTGAGATGTCAGCAGCATAGATTGGTGGGGGGAAGGTGAAAACAATGAGTTGGCAGGTGTAGATTTGACTCCCTCCAGGCCAGTAGTTAAAATTCAAAACAGGTATTCAAATAAATGAGGGAAATTGAGGTTTGACAGAGGCAGGATGCGGCAGAATAGAAAGCAGTGGGTACAAAAGATTTGATCAGGTAAATGGATCATGGTAGCAACCAATCTTCACATGAAAAAAAATACAATATCCTCAACTTTGAAGGAGACGTATATCTCTAATTTAGTGAACACCATTAGCACATGATTTCCTTCTTTAAATGCCTACATAATGATAAATACGAGCTCTTCAAAGATATTTTGATTTGTAGATATTGGATAGGTGGTTAGGTCTACTTCCGTCCGTTCCGTTCCGTCGCTCAGTCGTGTCTGACTCTATGCGACCCCGTGGACTGTAGCCTACCAGGCTTCTCCCTTCATGGGATTCTCCAGGCAAGAATACTGGAGTGGGTTACCGTTTCCTTCTCCAGGGGATCTTCCCAACCCAGGGATCGAACCCGGGTCTCCCGCATTGGCGGCAGAAGCTTTAACCTCTGAGCCACCAGGGAAGCCCTAGGTCTACTTACTACCTAGTAATACACTAGTATGGTATGGAATTCCATTTTATACCTCAAAAAAATCACAAATTCTTATAGAAATTTGGAGTCTGTCCCAAATAGTTGAAACCACAAACATTAAACCTTCCAATGCCAAGATTCTGTAACATTTAAGATGAGGTTGGTCCCTAACTGAAAAATTCAGCTATCATTTCAGAGTACAAAGAGAAAAACCCAATCTTCTTTAAAAATCTCTAATGGTGGGGCTTCCCTGGTGGTCCAGTGGTTTAAGAATCCACCTGCCTGTGCAGGGGACATGGATTCGATATGGAGCAAATAAGCCCAAGTGCCACAACTACTGGAGCCCATGAGCTCTAGGGCCCTCAAGCCACAAATACTGAGACTGTGTGCCTTAGACCCTGGGAACCGCAACTACTGAGCCCGCGTGCTGCGACTATGGAAACCGGCACATGACTCTCGGGCTCTAGAGCACAGGCTCAATAGTTGCGGCACATGGGCCTTGTTGCTCTGTGGCATGCAGGGTCTTCCTACATCAGGGATCAAACCTGTGTCTCCTGCACTGGCATACAGATTCTTCACCTCTGAGCTACTAGGGAAGTCCCATTTTCTACATCTTGATAAACTTTTTTTCACTTTCTCCCAAGACACAAAACTCCTCACTGGCTGCCTCTTCTGAGGTATCTGTGTATTCCTCATTTTCTCCTCATGTTTTTTTGGGGGGAGGGGAGGGGCTGTTTTGCCTTTAATTTTAGAGCACTTGAAGGCTCAGTTCTTGGATTCTTTTTATATCTATAAACCTTCCCTTGGTGATTTAACTGACTCATGTTTTAAAATATTCCCTACATTTTGCCAATCAGGTCGGCTCTCTCCAAATTCCAGACCTATCTCTAACCCTGTATATACATTATTTCAAAATTGTATGTCCAACTGAACTTCCCATCTTTCCCCTTAAATGTCTTCTTGCAGCTTTCCCCATCTTAACAATTGTCCTTCTGGTTCTCTAAACACTAAGCTTGGAATAATCTTTTTATCCTCTTTCACACCTATATCCAATTGTTAAGCAAATCCTACTGGCAACCACTTCCAACCATTCCCACTGGTGCAGTGTGAGGTGCATTAATTTCTCATCCAGGAATATGGAAATAGTCTAACTGGTCTCTATTCCACCATTGCCCCTCTATAGTCTACTATCGGAACACAGCAGCCAGTATGATCCTTCTAAAATCTATGAAAGATAGTCATTTCTTTGCTCAAAATTCAGCTATCACATTCCAATGCCAAATCTTTACAAAAACTGACAAAGCCCTACAGGATCTATCCTGCCCACCTACCTAACTATCTTTATAGACTCATCTCCAACTACTCAGCCTTATCAGTGACCTCCAGCTATACTGGCTTCTTCACTTTTCCTAGAACTTGTTACACGTTTCCATCTTTCATACACGTTATAACTCAAGTCTGCAAATTCACCTTCTCAATGAAGCCTACATAGACAACCAGTAAATACAGAGTTGGATGTCCAGGCTTCTATTCCCTACCGTTGGTTTTCCTTAAATGTCTGAATTCCTTGAGCATATGTATGTGTTTTTAAAGGAATTCAATTTGCACAGATAGATGCGAAAAAGTTTCTTCAGCAGTAATGTATGCCTGCATTACAGTTCCTTTTTCAATAGGAGCTATGGTTTCTTGTAAGTTGTCAGGGTATTTCAACCTGCAGGCAACTGCAGGTAAGTATGTAATTAGAATGCAGAAATTATTGCTCCCTACACATCAAAATATGGTTTTCTTTACTCTGGGAGTGGAGTGTTAGTATTATTCAACACCACCCTCTCCACCACCAAATGAAAATTCACCTCTGCTCAACCTATTATGTCACCTCAATGTCCACAATTGGGGAGCCTGCCCAGAAATAATACTTTTCTTTGAAGAGTTACACTGAGTCTCCGACCTTAAGAAAAAGCTGTAAACAGTTTACCTGAAGGCAAAAGGGCAAGGGTTCCCAATGCAGTTCTTCAATGAATTAACATAATTGAGCTCTGGCACATTTCTTCACTAAAAATATGAGACTTAAAAGCTCCTCCAGGACACCTTAACTATGGTTCTTGGATTTAGGATTTACCTCTCAATTAAACCTCTTTGCTTTATACCCTTTCTTTTATATCATGCCTCAAAACTCCTGGATGTTATTTTACGTCGTAAGCATGTTTACGGTTCCGATTAGATTAGATCTGATAGAGTGCCTGAAATACTATGGACTGAGGTTTGTGACATTGTACAGGAGACAGTGACCATCCTTAAGAAAAAAATGCATAAGGCAAAATGGTTGTCTGAGGAGACCTTACAAATAGCTTAGAAAAGAAGGGAAGCTAAAGGCAAAGGAGAAAATGAAAGATATACCCATTTGAATGCAGAGTTCCAAAGAATAGCAAGGAGATAAGCCTTCCTCAGTGATCAGTGCAAAGAAATAGAGGAAAACAATAGAATGGGAAAGTCTAGAGATCTCAAGAAAATTAGAGATACCAAGTGAACATTTCATGCAAAGATGGGCTCAATAAAAGACAGAAATGGTATGGACCTAACAGAAGCAAAAGATATTAAGGGGAGGTGGCAAGAATACACAGAAGAACTGTACAAAAAAGATCTTCATGACCCAGGTAACCACGATGTTGTGATCACTCACCTAGAACCAGACATCCTGAAATACAAAGTCAAGCGGGCCTTAGGAAGCATCACTATGAACAAAAATAGTGGAGGTGATGGAACTCCAGTTGTGCTATTTCAAATCCTAAAAGATGATGCTGTGAAAGTGTTGCACTCAATATGCCAGCAAATTTGGAAAACTCAGCAGTGGCCACAGGACTGGAAAAGATCAGTTTTCATTCCAATCCCAAAGAAGGGCAATGCCAAAGAATGTTCAAACTACTGCACAACTGCACTCATCTCACACGCTAGCAAAGTAATGCTCAAAATTCTCCAAGCCAGGATTTAACGGTACGTGAACCATTAACTTCGATATTCAAGCTGGATTTAGAAAAGGCAGAGAAAGCAAAGATCAAATCGCTAACACCCGTTGGATCACTGAAAAAGCAAGAAAGTTCCAGAAAAACAACTACTTCTACTTTATTGACTATGCCAAAGCCTTTGACGGTGTGGATCACAATAAACTGGAAAATTCTGAAAGAGATGGGAAAGTCAGACCATCTTACATTCCTCCTGAGAAATCTGTATGCAGGTCAAGAAGTAACAGAAATGGACACGGAACAACAGACTGGTTCCATATCGGGAAAGCAGTACTCAAGCCTGTGGTATTGTTACCTGCTTATTTATCTTATATACAAAGTACATCATGCAAAATGCCAGGCTAGATGAAACACAAGCTAGAATCAAGATTGCCGGGAGAAGTATCAGTACCTCAGATATGCAGATGACACCACTGTTACGGCAGAAAGCAAAGAACTAAAGAGCCTCTTGATGAAAATGAGAGAGTGAAAAAGTTGGCTTAAAACTCAACATTCAGAAACCTAAGTTTATGGCATCTGGTCCCATCACTTCATGCAAATAGATGGGGAAACAATGGAAAGACTTTATTTTGAGGTGCTCTAAAATCACTGCAGATGGTGACTGCAGCCATGGAATTAAATGATGCTTTTTGGAAGAAAAGCTATGACCAAAATAGACAGCATATTAAAAACAGAGACATTACTTTGCCAAAAAGGTCCATCTAGTTAAAGCTATGGTTTTTCCAGTGGTCGTGTATGGATGTGAGAGTTGGACTATAAAGAGAGCTGAGCACAGAATTGAGAATTTTGAACTGTGGTGTTGGAAAAGACTCTTGAGAATCCCTTGGACCACAAGGAGATCCAACCAGTCCATCCTAAAGGAAATCAGTCCTTAATATTCATTGGAAGGACTGATGCTGAAACTCCAATACTTTTGCCACCTGATGCAAAGAACTGACTCATTTGAAAAGACCCTGATGCTGGGAAAGACTGAAGGCAGAAGGGGACGACAGAAGATGAGATGGTTGGATGGCATCAACAACTCAATGGACGTGAGTTTGAGCAAGCTCTGAGAGTTGTGATGGACACAGAAGACTGGCATGCTGCAGTCCATGGGGTCGCAGAGTCGGACACTACTGAGCGACTGAACTATGGCTTCATTATATTTTGTCATTGGAACCAAGGGGGGAAACAGCCATGACTGACTTGATTCAGTATGTCATATGGAACTAAAGGTGCCAGCATAAACATGAACAATATAAACTTTAGAGACCTACTGCTGATACAAATTTCTGTATTCTGTCCAACAGTGGTTTTATTTTCCCCTAGTGTGCTTTTATTTTGAAAAATTAACTACTTCATGAATGTACGAATTCTTAATTGACCTTAGGCAACCTAACTTTTCATGGAACTGACCTCAGAATTGGATCTGAAATGTAGAGCACAAAACTGCCTAGCAATTTAGAGCACCAAAAGAACTTCATACATACCACATGCACTACAGTACCCAATGCAAGAAATACTCAATCCCAAAAACTTGAAGAATTACACGCTAGCTCAAGAAAAACATAAAGTCACGTTATGTTACTATTTTATGTAGAAGAAAAAAAGGTGACAGATTTTGTGTTGACTTATATAGGGAGTTAGAACTGGACATGGAACAACAGACTGGTTCCAAATAGGAAAAGGTGTACGTCAAGGTTGTATATTGTCACCTTGCTTATTTAACTTATATGCAGAGTACATCATGAGGAACGCTGGGCTGGAAGAAGCACAAGCTGGAATCAAGATTGCTGGGAGAAATATCAATAACCTCAGATATGCAGATGACACTACCCTTATGGCAGAAAGTGAAGAGGAACTCAAAAGCCTCTTGATGAAAGTGAAAGAGGAGAGTGAAAAGGTTGGCTTGAAGCTCAACATTCAGAAAACAAAGATCATGGCATCTGGTCCCATCACTTCATGGGAAATAGATGGGGAAACAGTGTCAGACTTTATTTTTTGGGGCTCCAAAATCACTGCAGATGCTGATTGCAGCCATGAAATTAAAAGACGCTTGCTCCTTGGAAGGAAAGTTATGACCAACCTTGATAGTATATTAAAAAGCAGAGACATTACTTTGCCAACCAAGGTCCGTCTAGTCAAGGCAATGGTTTTTCCCGTGGTCATGTATGGATGTGAGAGTTGGACTGTGAAGAAGGCTGATCGCCGAAGAATCGATGCTTTTGAACTGTGGTGTTGGAGAAGACTCTTGAGAGTCCCTTATACTGCAAGGAGATCCAACCAGTCCATTCTAAAGGAGATCAATCCTGGATGTTCATTGGAGGGACTGATGCTAAAGCTGAAGCTGCAATACTTTGGCCACCTCATGCGACGAGTTGACTCACTGGAAAAGACTCTGATGCTGGGAAAGGTTGGGGGCAGGAGGAGAAGGGGACGACGGAGAATGAGATGGCTGGATGGCATCACCGACTCTGTGGACATGAGTTTGAGTGTACTCCGGGAGTTGGTGATGGACAGGGAGGCCTGGCGTGCTGTGATTCATGGGGTCGCGGAGAGTCGGACACGACTGAGCGACTGAACTGAACTGATATAGGGAGTATAGATTAAGCTATCATACTGGTCATTGCATAACTACAGGAGTTCACCATTCTCTTTGCACATTCAACCTACACAAACTTTAAAGAAAACAAATTCTAAATTACAGAGGAAACTGTTATACTGATTTACTGGTCTAATTTCTAGTTGCTTACACAGCTAATTACTCACACACACATACCTACAGATTATCTAAGCATCTTTCTTTATATTTAGCTTGTATCATTAAGTGTGTATGACTCATGGTACATTTTCCTTTGCAAAAAGTATGCCAAAGAGCCAAATGGAAGGTTAAAAAAAGGGGCGGGGGGTTCAAATAAATGTTTAAAACCAGATAAAATAATCCTTCATATTTGTGACTTGAAATTTTTTTTTTTGCCTCACTTGTTCTGTTTAATAGGCTACAGAGAATTTTTAGACCAAAATTCAAAGCAGGCGATTTTCTTATTATTAAAAGAATGTAGTATGTGTAACTTTTAGGAACTAATAAAGGTACATAAATATAATACATTCATTTTCTTCACAGATTTCAAATTAAAGATGATTACTAACAAATATAGGTTCATGCAGTCTGGTTTTTCCCAACCAGGCCTGAAGAGGAAAGAACCAGTGGCAAGAATACTTGCTCCTAGCAAGCAAATATACCAAAATTATAATTAAAATCTTCAAACTTCTAGAATATGGTCTACAATCAGAATTAGCAGCTCAACTGCTTATTTACCCTCCAGAACTGTAGAATAAACTTTTAAGAATAAAATGACAACAGAGATCATATTGTAAATATTATATTTCTCTCACTCACAAAGTTGTATGAGATATTTACTAGTTTTAATATGTATCCATAGGATTAGTACTCATATGGAGTACAATATGGAACAAGTGCAGAACTAAAGAAATAAGTCCATCTGAAAAGCACACATTTCTTAGGATTTAAAAATATTGCACATAATAAGGTTGCACAGAAATTACTGGCTGTTTTTATAAACAGAATGAGGTATTAGTCAATCTCTAAAGATGAGTGCAAAGAAGAAAAACCACACACACAGAAAAATACATAAATCCACATTAAGACCTAGAGGGCCAACAACTAAGAAAGAAATGTGAAAAGATGTGTAAAACAGCTATGACCTCAACACTACAAAATCATTAGCCAGGGATCAAACAGGTAACAATCTTCTTGGCAATACTTAAGTTTGCAACTTTCTTTTGGTCTTAAAGACTATGAGCAACACAATCATTTCCTTTACTCCAATTCTTCTGCATGGTTCTGTAGTAAATATTAAACCATACTTTTCTCAAGTTTTCAGTGGAAGTCAAACAAGATACTGCTTGCAATCCTTTGCTGAACAACTGAATTATAGTTTCACATACATTTTGCAACCTAAATCAGAGATGCTACAGAGCATGCAATTTTAAATTAGCAAAGGTTTCACTCCAAAAAAATCATTCATGTTCACACAATTTAAATCTAGAATAACTTTTAAAGTTTAACCTTTAAATGTTTATCAGGCAAAGTCAATTCTTTCCTTGGTAATGAAACTGGTCATGTTAATAAGCCCAAGGACAAGTAGAGAAAAAAAGACCAGGCAGAATTATAGTATCTTTTTTTTAAAGAACCTTGTCTAATCAGGGAAATTAATTAGCTATTGGTCTCCTAATTAAATGTTGCTGAATTGTCGAAAACAATTTAAATATATTTAATAGCTATATTAAGTGAAATCATGCACTTGTCAAAATAGTTCACAAAAAAATTCTTTCTGCATCAAAGATACTGAGGAGGAGTCAACTAACTGGGTTTAATGACAACAGAAAAAGAACCAACTACTGTCCTGAACAGTCAGTGTATGTCGTGACCATATTTCCTCTTCGTTGAGTGACAGTCCTACAGTGCTTGCTAGATCCATGGAATCTATTTTCAGTCTGTACTGTATGTCGATTGTTGGTGGTGTCAAAACCACTAAAGGAAAACATTTTCTCCATATCTTCAAACATGTCATCAAACAAACCACCTCCAAAAGAAAACTCCTGGAAATGGTGCCTTTGTCTACTGGAACCATCTTGGCGTGTCTGGAAGTGATTTTCAAAATGCTTCTTGGACCGAGTATTTTGGTTTTGACCAAAAAAATCAAAGTCCTTAAATAAGTCATCAAAATTGAAGTTAAATGAGTGCTCAAAAGGGCTTCCACTAGCTCTTTGTGCTTTACCATTAGTAAAAGCATTATGTCCAAGTGTATCATATTCTTTTCGCCTATTAGCATCTGAGAGAGTTTCATATGCTGAAAAGAAATAAAAATACTTTAGTAACAGAAGAGAAACAAAATTACATATATCCAAACCTTTTAAATTTATCTATTTTTTGAAAAGATTTCACAGCACAAATAAAACCAAAGCCTACAAGCATAAGAGTAAAGTTAAGAGTCACAAAAGGCAGAGACTTTTTGTCTTATCCACTGTATGCTATCAGCAGTTAGCACAATACCTGCCTCTAGTATCTATACAATAAATGTTAAATAAATGCTGCTGCTGCTAAGTTGCTTCAGTTGTGTCCGACTCTGTGCGACCCCACTGACGGCAGCCCACCAGGCTCCCCCATCTCTGGGATTTTCCAGACAAGAACACTGGAGTGGGTTGCCATTTCCTTCTCCAATGCATGAAAGTAAAGAGTGAAAGTGAAGTCGCTCAGTCATGTCTGACTCTTCAAGACCCCCTGGACTGCAGCCTACCAGGCTCCTCCGTCCATGGGATTTTCCAGGCAAGAGTACTGGAATGGGGCTACCGTTACTAAAAATAATTATATGGGCAACAATTTCAGAGTTATTTTTCATACTATTTGTGTAAAATCACTGCCTGCATTAAATAATTTAATGAGCAAATTAAGAGGAATTCAGATTTTTCACCTCCTTACTAGTTGAAGTAAATGTTTAACTCCAACTCCCAGTTACCACCACCCAACATTAACTACTGAATGCTCAGGAGATGCAATCTGTTTCAGAATTAGTATTAAGTCAAAACTTGTTTAACACTTTTCCTTTAAAGACAAATGTGGCTTTGAGATGTAGACCAAGTGAGGAAGAAAAAAAAAAAACAGAATTTAAAATCTATTTAATTTTTTTATGCTCAATAGTTTTTTATATAATCTCCATACTTCATAAAAACTTTAAATTTGAGGTATCTAAAATTCCTTCTAACATAGAAACAATAAGCAATTTTATAAATAGTAAAAGAATGAAATAATACATTTTCAACATTTTCAGATCTGAATGCCCAAAAAAGCATATAGTTCCATACATCCAGGATCAAAATGTTGTAAGAAAATAGCCTTGAAACTCTCACTACATTTAAGTATACATCCCACTTTACCTCTCATCTCCCACAAAACCTTCAAATACACACAAACTTCTTATCTATCATTCTCCTTTACTACTTAATACCTTTGAGACCGTGGAGATAGTTATTTACATACCTTCTGCAATCTCTCTGAATTTTGCTTCAGCATCAGGGCTCTTATTTTTATCAGGATGGTATTTCATGGCCAACTTGTGAAAGGCCTTCTTGACTTGGCGCTCTGAGGCCGACTTTGGGACACCTAAGATATCATAGTAACTTTTGGAAGCCAAAATTAATTCAGTTATCATTAAAATGCAGATTGCAAAGATGAAAACTGATTGAGGAGTAGCCATTTCTAATATCCTAAAAAAGAAAAGAAAAAAATTATGGAACTAATCTTTAGATTTTTCTTTTAAAAGGAACTGAATGAGCTTTTAGGTTTTAAAGTACACTAGTGCAGAACCAAAATGTTACACATATATAATGTATCTTGTACTTGTTTCCATGTTATTTCATTTGTACAGGCTTTACACTCCCTAAATTGGTAGTAATCTTCTTGAAAGCAAATATAATTCAACCAAATTGAGAAAAATCTTTCATGGCTTTGCCTTTCCACTAACACTCTGGCTATAAACAGATACAAAAATATTCAATAACTGATATTTGATCAGTTACTATCAAAGCCTCATTACATGCAAGCCTTGTAAAAAGGGTGGAAAATCAAAATACTTTTTGAAAGACCCCTAATCTTCAAGAATGTATATTCTGCTGCTGCCGCTAAGTCGCTTCAGTTGTGTCCTACTCTGTGCAACCCCACAGACGGCAGCCCACCAGGCTTCCCCGTCCCTGGGATTCTCCAGGCAAGAACATTGAAGTCGGTTGCCATTTCCTTCTCCAATGCATGAAAATGAAGTCGCTCTGTCGTGTCCGACTCTTCCTGACCCCATGGGCTGCAGCCTACCAGGCTCCTCCGCCCATGGGATTTTCCAGGCAAGAGTACTGGAGTGGGTTGCCATTGCCTTCTCCAATGTATATTCTAAAGGGGTTTAAAAAAATTTAAAGGGAAAAAAGTTCATTTCCAAGGTAAATAGACCGGTATGTCTACATTAGCAGTAATTTTCCCTCCCTAAGAAACAGGCTTCCCAGATGGCTCAGTGGTAAGGAATCAGCCTGCCAAGCAGAAGACACAGGTTCAATTCCTGCGTCGGGAAGATCCCCGGAGAAAGAAATGGCAACCCACACCAGAATTCTTGCTTGGAAAATCCTATGGGCAGAGAGAAGCCTAGCAGGCAGTCCACGGAGTTGCAAAAAGAGTCGGACAAAACTTAGTGACTTCAACAGCAACAAAGAAATTTTCAGTTTTCATTTCGGTAAAATGAGCCAAGGATTGCACTTAAGAGAATTTCAATATCACAATAATACTGACAACACAACAGAACGTAACCTCTTTTAAAAAAAAAAAACTAAAATCTCAAACATTTAATAGAAAAGCATGGATATATATTTTGTTAAAAAAAAACTCGTAATTAACAAAATTTAGGATTTCTGCTAAGGTTGTCAAAAAAAAAAAAAAACTTTCATAGTTTGTACTAAAGATTAGGTAAACTTACTTTCAAACTTCTCAGGAGTCATTAAAGTATTTCCCTAACCTCAAAGAAGTTTCCACCTAGAGTACAACTTGGAATTCTCGAGACTACAGATTAAATGGTTCGCGACTCAAAAAGAATTGATCCTGATTTTGAATATAGGAGTGCTTAAAAACCTAAGATGACATAACACGGCTGACGAAAGACACTCTGGTGTGTGGAAACTGCCTGCCTTCCTCTCCTGTGGCCCGTTTGGAGCGTAATTAGCAGACAGATCACTTCTTTCCAGAGTTTAGTCACAGTCGCGGGTACCAAGGATCAAGTACAGACTCCTGGTTAAACGAACACAAACGGAGCATGTACTGCGGCCGTTGCCAAAGGGCGGGTCTAACACTGGCAGAGAGGTACCTTCCTGGTTTAATACACTTCATGTCACAGTTTCAAGGTGAATATCCCATACTTTCCTAGACTGACTGCCTTATACTGACTCCTCATTCCTAAGAGGGACCCGGGGGACAGTCCCGTGGGTCTTTCTCCCCAGAGCCGGTGACTGCTTGGGCTAGACCGTCAGCCCTCACCGATACTCGCCCCAGCAGACCAGATGCAGCCGCTGGGTTGTAGGGCTCGGGGTCCGGCCCTGAGAGGTGCTGCCCGACGCCCGAGAAGCCCCACGCCAAACCGCACTACGCTGTGTTTCTGCCATCACCTTTCCCCTATTCTTTTCCTCAAGAACACCCGGCAGCCCGAAGCCCTAGCGACGATCGCAGCGGACACCGAGGCCTAACCGCCCTCCCCGAGACCTCGGCCTCGTCTCTCGTCCGCAACCTCCGGCTGCGCTGCTCCTAACCGGCGACACTAACCAGCGACTCCACACGGCCGCTCGGCTCGGCCTCCACCCCGGCCTCAGCAGCTTCCGTGAGCCGATACGCGCCCACTGCCTCCTGCCCGCCGACCTCACACACCTCTCGCAGCCGCCTTCCCGCACAGCCCGCTCCCCACTGGCTGACCGGTAGCTGCGGGCGCCTACACCTCTGGAGAAAACCTACACGAAACGCTTTTCTATTGGCTCCCGCCTCCCCACCTGACCCTGGCGCCCTACGCGCACGTGGAAAACTGTTGTTGCTGATCAGCCCATGCGTCACTTCCGGCTCCAACCCCCGAAGGGGCCGAACCGAAGCCGGCGGAAACGGAAGTGAGTTCAGGGTTGCCGAGTCTTTCGACACCACCCCGCCTGGCGCATGCGTGATACCTGGGGCTGCAAGGAGCTGCAGCCCCGCCTCGGTGAGGAAGTCCCGCCTGCGCCCCTTGGCGGCTCGGTCGCCTGTGGCTGCGCGGCAGCGATGCCCCGCTATTGCGCAGCGATTTGCTGTAAGAACCGCCGGGGACGAAATAATAAAGAGCGAAAGCTTAGTTTTTACCCGTAAGTTGCCCCTAACGCGGAAGCTTCAGCGTGCCTTTGGATCGCAGTCCTGTGGCGTTTGGGGTTAGGGTTTGGCGTCGCTCCTGTCCTCGGTTCTCTGGGAGTGTTTGATTTCTGCGCAGGACGAGGGCGCGAAGGCGCGAGTTGAGTCTACCTGGAAATGTTCTGACATTTCTAGGGAGGACGCTGGGCGTGTGGCGAGGCTTAGGGGTCTGTTGGGGATGTTAATAGGGCATTTTAAGCGGTAAAGTTTGAGCGATACTTCTGGTTTTCAGAGCGTTTCCCCACCTCCCCTGACCTCATTTCATTGAACACCGCTAATCACTTCAGGTGCATCAAACGTGCCGAATGGAAAGGTGCCCTCCAAGTTTATCTTACACCTCCTTTGACTTAGGTCGCGTAGGTGTTATTCCGTTTTCTCCTGAGAAAAATGAGGCTTTTCAGAAAAGATCAGGTAACTTACCTTGAAAGTTTTGTGGCAGAGGCGGAATTATAATCTGTCACCTGCTCAGGGCTCTAAATAATTCTTCATTCGTACAGAGAGCAGGTAAGTAAGGACTAACAGGTTTTCCCCGCTCTCCCAACGTAGAGGATTCCTAGGAAGCCTTTACTAAGCGAGGAAGCAATTGTTTTTATTTCGTAAAAGCGAAAAATTTGTTTGGGTCTTAATACCTGTTAGACCTAACTTTCCTAAAAATGGCAGAAAGCGAACTCTGGAAAAGTAGGGGATATTCCAGTTTATTCCAAATTACTGGCTGTATTCCAAATAACTATAGCCACGAAATATTTTTTTGTGAAACCCCAAAAGTACTCATTTTTATTTGGAACAATAGGGAAGAAGTATTGTGTACTACTTATTAGTAAGAGACCCGGCTCCAAAGCCAGATTTAGGTTCAAATCCTGGCTCCATCACTTTGTAGCTGAACGACCTGTGAATTATTTAACCCTGCTACCTAAGACCTTCCATCTGTAAAGCGGACACGTTAATAGTACCGAATTCACACGTAGCGTCTAAAAACATAAAGTAGGACTTAGCATTCATAACATGCTTCGTGTTTGTGAAAAATCAACGTGTTTAGACTCTTCTATAATTTCCTTTATTTCTTATGTGAAAGTATTCGTCGCTCAGTCGTGTCCAACTCTTTGCGACCCGTGGACTGTAGCCCACCAGACTCCTCTGTCCATGGAATTCTAAATAATTTAGCTCTAATGTGAGTGTCTTTAAGTTTCTTTGAAGTTTCACTAGCTATTTTGTGAAGCTTTTTGACTTTAGACCTAAAGCTTGTCGTTCAGTTGCTTTCCATTATCTTACCTAATGAAAAAAAAACTCAAAAATCCAGTAACTCCAAATGATTCGCTCTATGTGCCGTATTTCCAGAATTACCTTCCATGAAGCCCTTCCACAGGTTGCAGAGATATATTAGGGGGATAAACATACTCTTGTATATGAATGTCACTGGCTCTGAGGAGGTTTGTAGCAAAGAATCATGTTGAACTTAAACATCATATTTCCCATATTTATTTGGCCTTGGATTTGGGGGCTCATGAACCTCAAACTAGGACTTCTTTAGTCTTGTGGACTACATAGTTACTATTTTTAAGGAGGGAAAAATAATAATGCCAGAGAAAGTCAATTATAGATTTTTATTCCTCAAAATGTGAATTTACTGAAAATATAACTTTTTATTGAGTTTTTAAAATTTCATGTGTTCAGTCCCCTAATAGCATCCATCTTGAAGAATTTTCTTACTAACACTGTAGCATGCTGCAAAATAAATTTATATTAATTAGGAAATTCAATGAATATAGTGCTCAGCTTATGCCAGTGATTATTCTAAGTCCTCTGAAAGTAAAATTCTTTCTGCCACTAAATGCCTTTTCTCATTATGCTTATCATATTTATAATGTTATTGATACATGTAAGGTTAAAAACTTTTCAAACTGTGTATGAATATTGTATCAATGGTAAAAAAAACTTCCAAAAGCAGATAATCTTTTCTATAATTTTTCTATGGAACGATATCAGGGTTAAAAATTATTTCCTACAAAGCACCCAGACTCTTTTCATCTAGCATCTTACTAAGATATCAATATTTATTTTTTATAAGATCTTACTACTACAAAGCATAAATGGTTGTGATTGGGAGGAATGTATACCAGCTGCTTCTTGTATGAGAACCTTTATGTTACTCCTTTTTAAAAATAGGAAATTATTATATAGTATGTGTCTTGGACTGTATTCCTATAAAATCTTCAAAAGAAGTATAAATCACTGTTGTTTAATACAGTTTAATTCAAGCCTATTTACACTGGTAGAATAAAGTATTCTGTCAAATTCTGCAGCAAGTCCAAATTTTACCCTAAAACATGTTGTAGTGTGTTAGAGGCAACTCTGAATATCCAGGCTATTTGGTACAGGAACAGCATATATAAAGAGCTGTCTTGCCTTTCTCTGTCTTTTCTATTTGTTTCCTATTATAAAATATGAGTCTGCCCTCTTAACATGTTTAGTTCTCTTTCAGAACTTGAATACTTGAATGTTAGAGTTTCAAAACCACTGGCTAAAGAAGAATAGAAATGTTGGACTAGATTACAGATGGTTGAAATTGAAGCTGATTCCAGTAAAAAGAATGGAATATTAGTAGTTGTATAAGATATAGTATTCCTTTTATGTTAGCTGAACCATTTTTTGAATTAATATCTCATTTTAAAAATATTAATATAAAAGCCTTAGGTTTAATGCTTCTTATAGACAGGAAACAGTTTGATTTGCTATATTACTATGAAGTATATTTGAATAGGACTTTTTAGTTAACAAAACTCTTCACTATTTATACAGATTATACAACAGAATGAAAAAGAAACATAATTCATAGAAAATATGAATAGATTTTATCCTTTGTAGGAACATATATGTTTTACTTGAAGGGACCCTGAGTTATGTTTTACAAACCAGTCTTCTCAGACAAAAGCTTTGGCGACACATCTCATATCTTAGCTTTCTTTGCTGCAGAGATGATATGGCAGTAGTTGTCATGAAGATGCTGTTGTATGGTGGGAATGGTTGTCTTATCTTAGTGGCCCTTAGGTTACCTATATATATACAGGCCTGGAGTCTGGCATTATTGTTAAAATATAGCAAAGTTTTCCTTTTTTTAATTTCAGGTTTCCTCTACATGACAAAGAAAGACTTGAAAAATGGTTAAAGAATATGAAACGAGATTCATGGGTTCCAAGTAAATACCAGTTCCTGTGTAGTGACCATTTTACTCCTGACTCTCTTGACATCAGATGGGGTATTCGCTATTTGAAACAAACTGCAATTCCAACAATATTTTCTTTGCCTGAAGACAATCAGGTATTGGAGACAGGAAGTAGGGGAGAAGGGGCTAATGCTGAGTATGGTGGCAGATTGCAGGGTGGAAGGTAGTCAGGAAGAGGGGAGGAGAGTGAAAAATAAATGTTGGGAAAACACATACTTGAGAAAGGAAAACTAATGGGTACTTTTACTGAAAGTGATAATTTTTTAATAAACCGTTCTGAAGCATAGCTTAAAATGAGCCAAAGATAACATATACATAAATTATCAGGTTAAGTTTTTAATGTAAATTAATGATCTAAGATTTTTTTACTAGTCTTATGAATGATCTGAGATTTTTCTTTATGTATTGATTATGCATAATTTTTTTAAAAAATGCTTTCACGTATATTTTGAGCTGTTACATACTGAAAACATTTTTTAACTGAATAAATTTCTTTGGCCCATATACTACTCAAAGTTGTACTGAAATAGTCAGCACTAACTAATAAGAGGATAAAGCCTAGTAAGGACATCTTTTTTAGAATTTGAAAATGTTATTTTATAGGAGAAAGAGCCTTCCAAAAAAAAATCTCAGAAGAAAAAAATGAAAAATGAGAAAGAAGTATGCCTAAAAGCCAAGTCAGAAGAATCTTTTGCATCAAGTGAGCCAAAGAAGCATCCAGTTAATACCGATCTCCTCCCTGACCATGCAGAATTACTTGAATCATCTGCCTTGGTAAAGCCACCAGATCCAAAAGCAGAAAGTGTGCAGAATAACATATTAACTCTTAGTCTAGTTAAACAAGATACCAGAAAACCAGAATCTACCTTGGAAGCATCAGTTAACCACGACATGGGTATAGGTGGTTTTCACACATCATTTGAGAATCTAAGTTCTACAACTATTACTTTGACAACTTCAAATTCAGAGGGTATACAGCAGCCTTTAGAAACCCAAGAAGTGATTGAAATAACTACTAATCATCTTGCTAACCCACACTTTACAAATAATTCTATGGAAATTAAGTCAGCACAGGAAAATCCATTCATATTCAGCACAGTTACTCAAACAGTTGAAGAATTAAACACAGATAAAGAATCTGTTATTGCCATTTTTGTACCTACAGAAAATTCCAAACCTGCAATTAATTCTTTTATACCTGCCCCCAAAGAAACAGTGGAATTGAAAGAAGATATAGACACTGAAGACTCATATAAGGATGTAGACTATAAGACAGAAGTTTTACAGATTGAGCATTCTTACTGCAGACAAGATGTAAATAAGGAACCTCTTTGGCAGAAAGTGTCTAAACTACATTCAAAGATAACTCTCCTTGAGTTACAGGAACAACAAACTCTAGGGAGATTGAAGTCTTTGGAAGCTCTTATAAGGCAGCTAAAACAGGAAAACTGGCTATCTGAAGAAAACGTCAAGATTATAGAAAACCATTTCACAACGTATAAAGTTACTATGATATAGATTAAGAGGTTTTCAAGTTTGTGACTTTCGTGTAAGGTTTCTGTTAGCCAAGCCAAATTCTGTGTAAAGTGAACTTTTTCCTGTGTAAAGTTCTTAACCTTAATGAAGCTAAGCAAGTGCTCTAATGTTATGAACTGCATCCTATTCGTGTTACGCTCATTTTTTGAAAACAACTAGAGAGTTGTTGGGTAGATGACATTTCATTGCTTGTTAATTTTCCAAATTTAAAGTAAAAACGTAGTGAAGAAGTAATATGATTCAGTCATAAAATGAGAGAACACAGATATGGTAAACAAGAGCCCAGAATAGAAGTCAGGTTCCAGAGTCAGTCCGGATTCTACCTTTGAGATGTGTCTTGGAGAAGTTACTTATTGAATCCCGGTTTCTTAATTTGTAGAAGGAGGGCACTTAACTAGATCTCTTACATAGTCTGTTTCTTTATAGTTTCTTCCCTTTCTAGAAGATACTTTTAATAGAACAACTTTTCTGTATGATAATCTTATACTTACGTAAAAGTAGATGCTGGCTAGAATTTTCTACTATTACCCGTTAGATTCTTCTCAATATGTATTATATTCTGTGTTGCTTGACCTTTGGGCTATAATTTTTTATATTATACAGCTTCCCTGATGGCTCAAGCAGTAAAGAATCCACCTGCAATGCAGGAGAGCCAGGTTTGATCCCTGGTTTGGGAAGATCCCCTGGAGAAGGGAATGGCAACCCACTCCAGTATTCTTGCCTAGAGAATCCCATAAACAGAGGAGCCTGGAGGTCTACAGTCCATGGGGTCGCAAAGAGTTGGACATGACTGAGCGACTAATATTTTTTGTATTTTACCAGAAAATATGCCTGTTAGATTTTATTCCAGTTGAACTAAAATAAGGAATCAACCATTAGACTAATTCTTAGGAGAGGTGCTTTAAACTTAAAAGAATATGTATCTTATATGTAGCTGACCATCATAATACAGTTATTTAAACTTGACACCCTGCAATTAGTTATTTTTATAAATCAAAAATTTCAATGAGGTTAATTTTTTTAATATTTTTTAGGAATTAAGAGTATTTATTTAAAATGTATAACCTTTAAACGTGTGCATGTGTCATTTTAAAATTCCAGAATAATAGAATAATACCTATTATTATACCTTCCCACTTACATGTATTTTATTAAAAGAAATTATGATAGGTGGTGATGACCATGGCTTTCCAGGTGCTGCAGTGATAAAGAATCTGCCTGCCAATGCAGGAAATGCAGGTTGATCCCTGGGTTGGAAAGATCCCCTGAAGTAGGAAATGGCAACCCACTCCACTATTCTTGCCTAAAAAATTCCTTGGACCGAGTAGCCTGACAGGCAACAGCCCGTGGAGTCGCAAAGAGCTGGATGTGACTGAGCACGCACACATGGTAATGACCTTAGGGAGACAACTAGGAAAGAGATGAAGGATGGTTTTTTTTTATTTCTGTAAGGTAATAAATGTGTTTTGGTGCTGGAAAATAGGACATGCTCAATAAATAGTTGACTACACAGCAGATAGTATTTTAATTGTTTTTCTAATTGTATGGTGATTATTTGGGGTTATATTTCACTTAGTTTTTTAGGCTAATAAAATTAATTAGTATTATATGAATGTGTGTTCCCTAATTATAAAAAAGTTGATCAGAGGTGTCCTTTTAAGGGGGAAAAATCCTTAACATTTTTGTATAAATTTTGTACATATAATTAATAAAGTTGATATATTATTTTTAAGTTCCATTTTGATAATATTTAAAATACATACTCTAAATACATACTCTAAATGTAAATAGCCCTTTTAAGTCATTATAAAGTGTTGTACATTGTAGTTGTTTTCTATTTATAGTTTCAGTTCAGTTCAGTCGCTCAGTCGTGTCCGACTCTCGTGACCCCATGAATTTATAGTTTACTGAGGAATAATTTCAGAGAAGGCAATGGCACCCCACTCCAGTACTCTTGCCTGGAAAATCCCATGGACGGAGGAGACTGGTGGGCTGCCATCTATGGGGTCACACAGATTCGGACACGACTGAAGCGACTTAGCAGCAGCAGGAATAATTTAAACTAGTTGTATTTCTTTAAACTACTATATTAAAAGTAAGATACTCTTGACTTGTATATTCAGTTCAGAATGTTCCAACCTAACTCAGTTAACTGTTAAATTTTATTTGGGGGTTTTGACCAACTTTATTTCTTACTTGGATTATTATAGGAACTTCTTAACTAATGGTTACCTGTATTTTGGATCTCCTGCTTTTGTATCTTCCTGGACTCTACTGTTAAGTTTTTTACCTAAACTATACATCTAGCTGTATCACCTGTGTACCACGTAACTTTCCTAGCTCAGAAATAGGTAATCACCCTTTAATACTTACAGAATAAAGCAAAACTTGTTTCCATCATTTATATTATCCTCTGTGATTCTGTTCATCCTGTGTTGTAGCCATACTGGAATTCTTAGCATTTCTCAAACATGCTGACTTTGTCTTTCTGCTTTTTTTATTCTTTAAATTCAACCAGTTAAAATTACATTTCAACTTTATGGCACTATCATCCGTTTACCAGTCAAAATTGTTTTTTCTTTGTTTCTACGGGGTTTGTATTATAACACTGTAGAAGTGCTTATACGTTTTTTAAATTAATTTTTATTGGAGTATAGTTGCTTTTGTTTATCCTTTTTTATATCATGATGTTATGGCTTTCTGTTTGAATTGACTATGCTTTTTTTTTTCTTGAATTCTAGTGTTAATTGAATAAATGAAAGTACAGCTTTTAAGGATCAAAGAGACGTGTTAACGTGGGATGGGGGAAGGTAATGTGATGAAGTAAGAAGTAAAAGCAGACAAGAAAGAGCATCCCTGGCTTCAGAGCCAGGGCTCATCTTCACTTTTGTTTCATTGACAATGTAATATTCACTCAATAAAGGTTTGGATGAATATTCTGAATTCGCCTACTTAGAATTTCTTATTATTTAAAATTAAGAACCTTCTTAACAAATAGGTCCTTCATACCTTGAGAATGTTAAGGGAAGGATATTGATCTTCATATAGTCTTTGAAGCATTCTAAGTTTCCAGTGGACAGTACAATGTACCAGTTACCTGCTATGCCACCTATTAATTGATTTTTGTTGTAGAAGGCTATGCCCACCACAAACTATTTCCTCCTTTCTATCCCAGATAATTATAAAGGATATTAAGTCTAAGGAAGCTGTGTATCTTTGCGCCGATACTTCAGGGAGATTGGTAAGTCAAATTTAAAGAGATTTCATCATAAATAATACATGGCATTGAGCTAAACATCAGGAAATTTTTCTGCATACTTTTGATGTTGAAAAAAAATCAGTCATGCATTGAGAGTTGGAATATTGATGTGCAGATGAATTTTTCTATTGCTAGCTAAATTGAACAGTTGTGTCAACTAATTTGATGTTCAGTTCAGTCACTCAATCGTGTCCAACCTTTTGCGACCCCATGAATCACAGCACGCCAGCCTCCCTGTCCAGCACCAACTCCCAGAGTTCACTCAAACTCGTGTCCATCGAGTCGGTGATGCCATCCAGCCATCTCATTCTCTGTCGTCCCCGTCTCCTCCTACCCCCAATCCCTCCTAGCATCAGACTCTTAAGGACATGCTTTTTTCTTTTTTAGAATACACTATTTTGTTTTTCTGTGGATGAGGTGACTGGGTTAAAACACAACTCTCAGGGAAAAAGCTATAGAGAAGGGTAAGGTGGAGATACTGACCAAGATGCATCTGTGTTAGAGAAACTTTCTTCAGGAATGGTCTGTTTCATTTATCATTTTTAACCTGTTCACCACCCTCTGATTTTTTGGTTGCTTGACCGCCTCATCTCCAGTGAACTTTTCCTCCATTCCTTCCCAGCCATCTCATTCCCATGGTAAGTAGTAGACCTTTGTCATTTCCAGTACTTGCATCCCCTTTGAAAACTGTCAACTTCAAGCTCTTCATTCTGACCACCAGCTTCTGTTCTTTAGCATAGTTACTGGAACAGCTTACATGCAACCAACCCTTTTCCATGCTCCATCATCCCTGCAGTAGGTTATATTTTCCAAATACGGCTGCAAAATATCTCATCCTATATTCTCCACAGTGTGACCTTGCCACTTCGTTATCAAGAGGTGAAGTTTATTTCTCTACCTTTTTCTGGAAAAGAGTGTCAGTGTTTTCATTGACGAGTACAGTAAAAGTGACACTGCCAATTCCAAACTCAGCCTATAGTGGGCCTGACAGCTTTCATTTCCTCTTTGGAGCTTTTGCTTCCTCTTAGAATGCCAGGTGCCATGTAAGATGTGTGATTACCCTGAGATCATGCTGGAAAAACCAAAAGTCACATTAAAAAACTGGAAAGTGAGATGGAGTGAAGAAGCCACCTTGAAATTGATACTCAAGCCCGTCACTCCAGGCTTCAAATGCAGCTCAATCTCTTAGCTGAGCTCTTCCTAAATTCCTTTTGGGGTGGATTGTTAGGAAGTGTTTTAGGATGTGTTTTACAGAGAAACAAATTCCCAGATCTGCAGCTGGTGAGCTGGAGGCTCAGAAGAGCCCATGGTGTAGTTCTAGTCCAACTCTGAAGGCCTAAGAACTGGGAGAGCTGATTGTATAATTTCTAGTCTGGGTTTGAGTTTGAAGGAAGGAAAGGGTCAGTGTCCTAACACAAAGGCAAGCCAAGAGTGAATTCTGCCTTATTCTTCTATGCTGTGCTTAGTCGCTCAGTCATGTCTGACTTCGCAACCGTATGGACTGGAGCACGCCAGTCTCTGTTCCCTGGATTCTCCAGGGAAGAATACAGGAGTGAGTGGCTTGCCATGCCCTCCTCCAGGAGATCTTCCAATCAAGGGATCGAAACCAGGTCTCCCGCATTGCAGGCAGATTCTTTACCATCTGAGCCACCAGGGAATGAGGCCTACCTATACTGGGGAGGGCACTCTACTTTGTCTCCTCACTTAAATTTAATCTCATTCAGAAACACACCAATAGATCCAGAATAACATCTAACAAAATATCTGGGTACTCTGTGACCCAGCCAAGTTGACACATTAACTGTTACAGGTAGCAATAGATAACCAAAACTATCCCCCTTCTGTATTCACCTCCATCCTTACTCTGATGCTGTGAACCATCATAACTACTCTCCAGTAAAACCTTAAACAACATTGATCCCCTGTCTACTGTTCTCACTTGCCTAAACTCCATCTCGTTGAATTCAAATACCTGTCTGCCTTTTTCTACATCAGAGTAGTTAGACAGCTGGAAAAGGTCACACCAGTGGACAGGCTTAATTCCACATTCATATCCAGAAGCCCAAAGTGGACCCAACAGCATTATTGTATTTCTCGAGTTCATATCTCCAGTCTGATTCTCCTTCACACTGCTCCCTTCTCCTCCTACTACCCCTTCCTACTCCCAACGTGAGGATCCCATCTCATGCTTCACTGAAAAAGGAAAAATCAGAAACACCTCTATAAACCAAAATAGACTGTTATACAGTAGTCGAATGAGCTACATGTACATGTATCAACATGATTAAATACCCAAATTATGTGAAAAAAGTAAGTTGCAAAATGTCTGACAACAGTCTACTGTGTGCTGTGCTGTGCTGTGCTTAGTCGCTCAGCTGTGTCCAAATCTTGGGGCCTGGTGTACTGTAGCCCACCAGGCTCCTCTGTCCATGGGATTCTCCAGGCAAGAGTACTGGAGTGGGTTGTCATGTCCTCCTCCAGGGGACCTGCCCAACCCAGGGAACAGTCTGCTACTTAATTAAAATTTTAAAATACACAAAACAGTAACATGGTGCTTATGTTTACATTCCTGCATAAAAGAAACACACCAACTTCAGTTCAGTTCAGTTCAGTCGCTCAGTCGTGTCCGACTCTCCGCGACCCCATGAATCACAGCACGCCAGGCCTCCCTGTCCATCACCAACTCCCGGAGTACACTCAAACTCATGTCCACAGAGTTGGTGATGCCATCCAGCCATCTCATTCTCTGTCGTCCCCTTCTCCTCCCGCCCCCCAACCTTTCCCAGCATCAGAGTCTTTTCCAGTGAGTCAACTCGTCGCATGAGGTGGCCAAAGTATTGCAGTTTCAGCTTTAGCATCAGTCCTTCCAATGAACACCCAGGATTGATCTCCTTTAGAATGGACTGGTTGGATCTCCTTGCACTATAAGGGACTCTCAAGAGTCTTCTCCAACACCACAGTTCAAAAGCATCGATTCTTCGGCGATCAGCTATCTTCACAGTCCAACTCTCACATCCATACATGACCACGGGAAAAACCATTGCCTTGACTAGACGGACTTTGGTTGGCAAAGTAATGTCTCTGCTTTTTAATATACTATCAAGGTTGGTCATAACTTTCCTTCCAAGGAGCAAGCGTCTTTTAATTTCATGGCTGCAATCAGCATCTGCAGTGATTTTGGAGCCCAAAAAAATAAAGTCTGACACTGTTTCCACCGTTTTTCCATCTATTTCCCATGAAGTGATGGGACCAGATGCCATGATCTTTGTTTTCTGAATGTTGAGCTTCAAGTCAACCTTTTCACTCTCCTCTTTCACTTTCATCAAGAGGCTTTTGAGTTCCTCTTCACTTTCTGCCATAAGGGTAGTGTCATCTGCATATCTGAGGTTATTGATATTTCTCCCAGCAATCTTGATTCCAGCCTGTGCTTCTTCCAGCCCAGCGTTCCTCATGATGTACTCTGCATATAAGTTAAATAAGCAAGGCGACAATATCCAACCTTGATGTACTCCTTTTCCTATTTGGAACCAGTCTGTTGTTCCATGTCCAGTTCTGACTGTTGCTTCCTGACCTGCATACAGGTTTCTCAAGAGGCAGGTCAGGTAGTCTGGGATTCCCATCTCTTTCAGAATTTTCCACAGTTTATTGTGATCCACACAGTCAAAGGCTTTGGCATAGTCAATGAAGCAGAAATAGATGTTTTTCTGGAACTCTCTTGCTTTCTCCATGATCCAGCGGATGTTGGCAATTGATCTCTGGTGCCTCTGCCTTTTCTAAAACCTGCTTGAACATCTGGGAGTTCACGGTTCACATATTGCTGAAGCCTGGCTTGGAGAATTTTGAGCATGACTTTACTAGCGTATGAGATGAGTGCGGTAGTTTAAGCATTCTTTGGCATTGCCTTTCTTTGGGATTGAAATGAAGACTGACCTTTTCCAGTCCTGTGGCCACTGCTGAGTTTTCCACATCTGCTGGCATATTGAATGCAGTACTTTCACAGCATCATCTTTCAAGATTTGAAATAGCTCAACTGGAATTCCATCACCTCCACTAGCTTTGTTCGTAGTGATGCTTTCTAAGGCCCACTTGACTTCACATTCCAAGATGTCTGGCTCTAGGTCAGCGATCACGTTATCGTGACTATCTTGGTAGTGAAGATCTTTTTTGTACAGTTCTTCTGTGTATTCTTGCCACCTCTTCTTAATATCTTCTGCTTCTGTTAGATCCATACCATTCCTGTCCTTTATCAAGCCCACCTTTGCATGAAATGTTCCCTTGGCATCTCTAATTTTCTTGAAGAGGTCTCTTGTTTTTCCTATTCTGTTGTTTTCCTCTATTTCTTTGCATTGATCACTGAGGAAGTCTTTCTTATCTCTCCTTGCTATTCTTTGGAACTCTGCATTCAGATGCTTATATCTTTCCTTTTCTCCTTTGCTTTTCGCCTCTCTTCTTTTCACAGCTATTTGTAAAGCCTCCTCAGACAGCCATTTCGCTCTTTTGCATTTCTTTTCCATGGGGATGGTCTTGGTCCCTGTCTCCTGTACAATGTCACGAACCTCCGTCCAGAGTTCATCAGGCACTCTATCAATCAGATCTAGTCCCTTAAATCTATTTCTCACTTCCACTGTATAACCATAAGGGATTTGATTGAGGTCATATCTGAATGGTCTAGTGGTTTTCCCTACTTTCTTCAATTTAAGTCTGAATTTCGCAATAAGGAGTTCATGATCTGAGCCACAGTCAGCTCCTGGTCTTGTTTTCGCTAACTATATACAGCTTCTCCATCTTTGGCTGCAAAGAATATAATCAATCTGATTTCGGTGTTGACCATCTGGTGATGTCCATGTGTAGTCTTCTCTTGTGTTGTTGGAAGAGGGTGTTTGCTATGACCAGTGTGTTCTCTTGGCAAAACTCTATTAGCCTTTGCCCTGCTTCATTTCGTGCTCCAAGGCCAAATTTGCCTGTTACTCCTGGTGTTTCTTGACTTCCTACTTTTGCATTCCAGTCCCCTATAATGAAAAGGACATCTTTTTTGGGTGTTAGTTCTAAAAGGTCTTGTAGGTCTTCATAGAACCGATTAACTTCGGCTTCTTCAGCATTACTGGTTGGGGCATAGGCCTGGGTTACTGTAATATTGAATGGTCTGCCTTGGAAACGAACAGAAATCATTCTGTCGTTTTTAAGATTGCATCCAAGTACTGCCTTTTGGACTCTTTTGTTGACCATGATGGCTACTCCTTTTCTTCTAAGGGTTTCCTGCCCACAGTAGTAGATATAATGGTCATCCGAGTTAAATTCACCCATTCCAGTCCATTTTAATTCACTGATTCCTAGAATGTCTATGTTCACTCTTGCCATCTCCTGTTTGACCACTTCCAATTTGCCTTGATTCATGGACCTAACATTCCAGGTTCCTATGCAATATTGCTCTTTACAGCACCGGACCTTGCTTCTATCATTGGTCACATCCACAACTGGGTATTGGTTTTGCTTTTGCTCCATCCCTTTATGCCTTCTAGATTTATTTCTCCACTGAGCTCCAGTAGCATACTGGGCACCTACCGACCTGGGGAATTCCTCTTTCAGTATCCTATCATTTTGCCTTTTGATACTGTTCATGGGGTTCTCAAGGCAAGTATACTGAAGTGGTTTGCCATTCCCTTCTCCAGTGGACCACATTCGGCTGTGGTCCATGTGATCAGATCGGCTAGTTTCCTGTGATTATGATTTCAGTTTGTCTTCCCTCTGATGCCCCCTCGCAATACCTACCGTCTTATTTGGGTTTCTCTTACCTTGGTCATGGAAAATCTCTTCACAGCCGCTCCAGCAAAGTGCAGCCACTGCACCTTACCTTGGATGAGGGGTGTCTCTTCAAGGCCGCCCCCCTGACCTTGAACGCGGAGTAGCTCCTCTCAGCCCTCCTGCGCCTGCACAGCCACTGCCTGTTGGACGTGGGGTAGCTCCTCTCGACACCAACTTCAGGATAATGATTACTTCTCAGGAGTCAAGAAGGGGTGAGAGTGGAGAGATTTTATGTGTTATTCCTTTAAAAGAAAGAAGTGAGGAGCTGAATAAAGATGACAAAATTTTGTTACCTAGTTAATAGGTCCAGGTCTACTATTTTTTAAAATGCTTCAGAATTTAAAATTACATATTTTAGTTGAAATGACAGAAGAATGTGTTAGGCTTATTAAAGTAACTAAAGAAGGAAATGACAACCCACTCCAGTATTCTTGCCTGGAGAATCTCATGGACTGACCAGCCTGGGGAACTACAGTCCATGGGGTCACGAAGAGTCATATACGACTGAAGTGACTGAGCATGCAAACTTGGATTTGAAGTTAGGCACTGTGCTAGGCAGAAGAATACCCTCTCCTCACTCTCTGAAAAGGGACAATTTCCGTTTTTAGTAAGTGGCTAAAGTGGGGTGGAATGGGGTTGAGGGAGCAGGTCACAAACTTCTTTAGTTCTCTGCAGCAGTAAAATAAGAGCCAAATGAGGATGACATTTTGCATATCATTTTCCCACTTGCTAGCACATTCCAGTTTCATGTCTCTCCTTGAGCTTGTAATAACAGACTGGCCCACTTCTCTGTTCCCAGTGAAAATAAGAACTAGGCAGTACTGAAAAGGATAATGTAAAATCTTTATGAGAGAGTGGGTTTAATTCTAATATAAATATTTAAATTGTTTTAATATAAATTTAGAGCTATTTCCTCCCCAATTGAAATAACCTAGGATATTAGTATGACCTTATCATATTTAATACTTAAATAAGAACTTTAAAATGATAATCTCACCTCACAATCTCAGAGAAACCCTAAGGACAACATATCATTAATCTGTCACCAACACTTGAGTGGCTCCAAGGTTCAGGTTTGTTGTTTTTTTTTTTTTTTTTTGCAATTCAAAAAACATTTATTAAATGCCCGGTATTCACAATCTTTAAAATCCCTCCATCCATCCAACATCCACTGATCACTAACAGGGCTAGACAATGGACTTGGCACCTGGAAATGGAGATGCACTAAATCTACAAGCTAGCAGGCGAGATGGACAAATAAACCCCTTACAGTAATTTTCCTGCCAGAGCAATGTTCAAAGTACAGCAACAACTTCAAGGAAGAAGTGTTTCGACTGCTCCCAGGGATATTGGGCAGATATCACGGAAGATATAAGCTCTAGCCGTTTATCTAGTTGACTTTGTATTATGACATTTTACCACATACAAAGAAATAGAGACTAGCACAATGAATCTCCACATATCTCTGACCCAGCTTTAAAAGGAGTAACTCAGAGCCACTTTTGATTCATTTGTACCCCTACCTACTTCCCTCCTTCCCTTCATATTGTTTTGTAGCCAATCCTAGATGTTTTAATCATTTTATCCATAATACTGATCTGGGAATGTCTGGACTTTGCGCTGTGCTTAGTCAATCAGTTGTGTCCGACTCTTTGCGACCCCATGGACTCATAGCCCACCAGGCTCCTCTGTCCATGGGGACTCTCCAGGCAAGAATACTGGAGTGGGTTGCCATGTTCTCCTCCAGGGGGATCTTCCCAACCCAGGTCTCCCATATTGCAGGCAGATTCTTCACCATCTGAGCCACCTGGGAAGCGCCTTTTCTCCCGTAAATAATGAAACTTACACCTAGTGCGCCCTCTTTCACGTGCGGTTATCTCACATCAGCCCGCAACAACAGCTAAGAAATCATCTTCATCTTGCAGAAAGACAAACTGCGGATGGGCACCTTACCCATGGTCACACGGCTAGTGAGCGGAGGAGCCGAGGCTCGGATTCAGATTCACGGCGCCAGAGCCACGGACTTAACCCTGGAGCGCAAGCGCGCGCGCACACCCCCCTCTAGCGCTGCAGAGAGCGCTCCCAGTCGCCCACCCGCGCCCAGGCCAAGGTTCAGGTTTTTAATAGTCTCTTCCGTGGCATGTATACAAATAGTGCTGGTGGTGGTTTAGTCACTAAGTTGTGTCCGACTCTTGCGACTCCATGGACCCTAGCCTGCCGGGCTCCTCTGTCCATGGAATTCTCCAGGCAAGAATACTGGAGTGGGTTGCCATTTCCTTCTCCAAGGGATCTTCCCGACCCAGGAAACGAACCCAGGTCTCCTGCGTTGCAGGCAGATTAGCAACTGAGCTAGGAGGGAAGCCTGGCACTTCTGGGTGTGTCACTTAGCTTGCTACAAATAGTGTACAGTGTCTAATTAAATATGGTGACCCATTGTTCTCCTGCATCAGTAATGAACTTAATCACTCCTCTGTAAATCCTACACCTTCTGGATAATGGAAGAGAAACATTTTCTTATACTTTTATACTAGAGACATTTCATTCTCTCAAATGGATCTTCGTTTTCAGACTCCCCTTCTGTCTTGGACCCCTTTCGTGAACCCCACACTCTTATTCCAAGGGCTACAGATTGCCTTGCATCCCAGTCTTGGGCCATGGTATTGACTATCTCCTGTATGTGTGTGTGCATGGACAGTAGCCCATGTCTCTTAAGTCTCCTGCATTGGGAGGTGAGTTCTTTACCACTAGCACCACCTGGGAAGCCCCACTATCTCATGTATCTGTGCTGTTAATTTTATTAGTGTTAGCTTTTACATTCATGGGTTTTACTGGTGGTTCAGATGGTAAAGAATATGCCTGCAATGTGGAAAATCCAGGTTCAATCCCTAGAACAGGAAAATCCCCTGGAGAAGGGAATAGCTGCCCACTCCAGTGTTCTTACCTGGAGAATTCCATGGACAGAGGACCTGGTGGGCTACAGTCCATGGGATTGCAAAGAGTCAGACACGAGTGGGAAACTAACACTTTCACACTCTACATATACAGCTGTCTTTATGTTTTGTCCTCTTCAGGCATTGTAATACACTGTTGTATTTTTGTCAGTGTAAGGTCATTGAATGACCTACAGATTCTAAAATGTATGAACTGTATTTTACATGTTCTTATAGATTTTTTTTTAATTAGCAAGAAAGTTATGACCAACCTAGATAGCATATTAAAAAGCAGACATTACTTTGCCAACCAAGGTCCGTCTAGTCAAGGCTACGGTTTTTCCCATGGTCATGTATGGATGTGAGAGTTGGACTGTGAAGAAAGCTGATTGCCGAAGAATTGATGCTTTTGAACTGTGGAGCTAGAGAAGACTCTTGAGAGTCCCTTGGACTGCAAGGAGATCCAACCAGTCCATTCTAGAGGAGATCAATCCTGGGTGTTCATTGGAAGGACTGATGCTAAAACTGAAACTCCAGTACTTTGGCCACCTCATGCAATGAGTTGACTCACTGGAAAAGACACTCACTGATGCTGGGAGGGATTGGGGGTGGGAGGAGAAGGGGACGACAGAGAATGAGATGGCTGGATGGCATCACCAACTCGATGGACATGAGTTTGAGTGAACTCTGGGAGTTGATAATGGACAGGGAGGCCTGGCATGCTGTGATTTATGGGGTCGCAAAGAGTCAGACACGACTGAGGGACTGAAATGAACTGAACTGAACTGAATGTAGCAAATTAGTAAAACATCTTATCTTGGGTACACTATCAACATTCCCTTACTTGAGTTATTTTTAACAAAATGTATTACCTAAGGGGATAAAAATGTTAAAACTAATTTTTAATTATCTGATGAACAAGGGTGCTATATTAATAAACACATTTTTTGTATGTTGAAATGTTTGATATTTAAGAGAAAATATATGATAAATAATTAGAACAAATGTATCTAAGACTGTCTACTAGTGGCCCTTAAAAGGGCAGGGAAGTTACACTGATTACAAAGTGGATTTTTCATGATGTGCTGGATTAAGCATGATGTGGATTTTGCCCCCAAAACAACACTTTGCCCTTAAAAATGACTTAAATGTGATCATTTTCATCTTAATCATTAATATGTATACCACTTTTTCCTTTGAAAGATGTTAAAGAATCGGTTGTTTCTAAATGGTCAATAAATTTGACTTTTTAATGATCACTAAATAGCATCTTGGCACTCTAACCTGGTAGACATACTGGAACAGTGCCAATATTATATGTACCAGCAATTAAAATCTATAATGAAAATTTCTAAATGATGAATGAATGTATGTGTGGATTAAAGCTAAAAATAAAGCCCAGAGAAATTAGGGAGTAAAAATGAAGTGGAATTTCATCATGTATTAGATCTAAAGTATTCAGTTCAAAACTATTTTTTTTAAAAATCTTTCTATTCCACTTTGTCTTGATAGATATAGCTAAAGAGTGAAAGGAAAGTTCTGAAAGAGAGGATATACACCAGGATCAGACTAGGATGGTCAAGAATGAGGAGGTTAGGTATGGAAATAAAGAGGGGAAAGGTTGATTCATGTGAATTACAAATGAAAAAGTGACAGTAAACTTCAAATAAACAAATCCAGTGTTGTGGCCTAAATTGTGCCCTCCCCCTCCCACTCTAGCCAAATTCATCTGTAAAGCCCTGAACCAGTACCTCAGAATAGGGCTGTATTTGGAGATACGAAGTGATTTAGTTAAATGAGACCATTAGCATGGGCCCTAATCCAGTCTGACTGGAGTCTTTATAAGAAATTTCAACACACATAGAGACATCGGGGATTTGAGAGCACAGAAAGACCATGTGAGGATACAAGGTAAAGGAAGAAACCAAACCTGCTGATACCGTGATCTTGCCTCCAGAACTGTGAGGAAATTAATTTCTGTTGTTTAAGTCAGTCCTTCTCTGGTATTTTATCATGGCAATCCTAGAAAACTAATACATCTAGGAGGTTGGTTATCCAAATAATAGCATTAAAAAACCTTGTAACAAAAGAAACAGTACAAGAAAGTCTAGAATTAATTGAACATGTATTTTCAGATGGAAAGACCCATCATGTGCGGAGAGCAATAGATGAAAATAGATACTCCAAGGCAGATCATTTTTAAAGGTCAGAACTTTAGACAATAAAAAGAGGATCTTATAGACTTTCAGCAAGAAGGCATATGTACACAAAGTTTCAAGACTAGAACAGCTTCAGACCCTGAATGGCTACCCTGGAATCAAGAAGACAAGTTATCAGTGGTTTTGAAAGTTATGAGGGTAAAAAGAGAATTCTAAAATCAAATTCTGAAAGGTTGTTGCTAAACCAAGAAAGATGCTGGGCTTCTTGGCCTCCCGAGGAGAATTCAATCTGGGGCCAGAGGCTTGATTGCTCAGAACTTTTGTGTAATAAAGTTTTATTAAAGTATAAAAGAGAAAGAGAAAGCTTCTGACATAGACATCAGAAGGGGGCAGAAAGAGTGCAGCCCTGCTGGTCTTTAGCCAAATGTTACATAGCTACTGCTGCTGCTGCTGCTAAGTCACTTCAGTCGTGTCCGACTCTGTGTGACCCCATAGACGGAACCGGGCTCCCCCTTCCCTGGGATTTTCCAGGCAAGAACACTGGAGTGGGTTGCCATTTCATAGCTACTAGCAAGCTGTTAATTATAGAAAGAAGATGTCTCAAAACTCAGAGTGGCACAAGGCCCCTCACCCACAACATGAATTTTGAGATAACATTGGCACTAGGTGAGTCATCCTGGGCAATAAAATCACTGACATGAATCCTGAAAAAAAGGCAGGTTTCCAAGTAAATATATAGAGTTTCCTTAATACAGATTAGGAGAACAATGTATAAGTAAAACATACTGGTTTGTCAAGTCAGTTCTGAATCTTAGGTGGAACTGACGTGAAGACAGAGTCTAGGGTAAATTCATAGTTCATTACCATAGCTTAAGACAAACATTTCCATAAGAAAAACCGCATTGGTTAGCTCAAGGTTTGAGAAAAGTTTTAAGTTCAGGTGGAGCCAGGTGTCATCATGGCAACACAGAATTTTAAGAGAAACCTGTTTTTAAATTTGTATAGAGAAGGGGGAAAAAATCTTAACACCTGTTTGTTTCCTCCTGCTGCTTAAGAGAGAGATAAAAAAATGTCTGACACTTGCAGCCTATTTCCTCCGTTTGGAGACCCCTGGCCTTCCCGCCTGTTAACCTCTCATACCCCCTTTTTCTTTTAGGAGAATTATGTAGCCTAGGGAAAGGGGCTCTAAAGGACAGAAATGGTATGGACCTAACAGAAGCAGAAGATATTAAGAAGAGGTGGCAAGCATACACAGAAGAACTGTACAAAAAAGATCTTTACGACCAAGATAGTCACGATAATGTGATCACTGACCTAGAGCCAGACATCTTGGAATGTGAAGTCAAGTGGGCCTTAGAAAGCATCACTACGGACAAAGCTAGTGGAGGTGATGGAATTCCAGTTGAGCTATTTCAAATCTTGAAAGATGATGCTGTGAAAGTGCTGCACTCAATATGCCAGCAAATTTGGAAAACTCAGCAGTGGCCACAGGACTGGAAGAGGTCAGTCTTCATTCCAATCCCAAAGAAAGGCAATGCCAAGGAATGCTCAAACTACCACACAATTGCACTCATCTCACACGCTAGTAAAGTCATGCTCAAAATTCTCCAAGCCAGGCTTCAGCAATATGTGAACCATGAACTCCCAGCTGTTCAAGCAGGTTTTAGAAAAGGCAGAGGCACAAGAGATCAAATTGCCAACATCCGCTGGATCATGGAGAAAGCAAGAGAGTTCCAGAAAACATCTATTTCTGCTTCATTGACTATGCCAAAGCCTTTGACTGTGTGGATCACAATAAACTGTGGAAAATTCTGAAAGGGATGGGCATACCAGACCACCTGACCTGCCTCTTGAGAAACCTGTATGCAGGTCAGGAAGCAACAGTCAGAACTGGACATGGAACAACAGACTGGTTCCAAATAGGAAAAGGAGTACGTCAAGGCTGTATATTGTCGCCTTGCTTATTTAACTTATATGCAGAGTACATCATGAGGAACGCTGGGCTGGAAGAAGCACAAGCTGGAATCAAGATTGCCGGGAGAAATATCAATAACCTCAGATATGCAGAAGACACTACCCTTAAGGCAGAAAATGAAGAGGAACTCAAAAGCCTCTTGATGAAAGTGAAAGAGGAGAGTGAAAAGGTTGGCTTGAAGCTCAACATTCAGAAAACAAAGATCATGGCATCTGGTCCCATCACTTCATGGGAAATAGATGGAAAAACGGTGGAAACAGTGTCAGACTTTATTTTTTTGGGCTCCAAAATCACTGCAGATGCTGATTGCAGCCATGAAATTAAAAGACGCTTACTCCTTGGAAGGAAAGTTATGACCAACCTTGATAGTATATTAAAAAGCAGAGACATTACTTTGCCAACCAAGGTCCGTCTAGTCAAGGCTATGGTTTTTCCCGTGGTCATGTATGGATGTGAGAGTTGGACTGTGAAGAAAGCTGATCGCCGAAGAATTGATGCTTTTGAACTGTGGTGTTGGAGAAGACTCTTGAGCGTCACTTGTACTGCAAGGAGATCCAACCAGTCCATTCTAAAGGAGATCAATCCTGGGTGTTCATTGGAAGTACTGATGCTAAAGCTGAAACTGCAATACTTTGGCCACCTCATGCGTCGGGTTGACTCACTAGAAAAGACTCTGATGCTGGGAAAGGTTGGGGGTGGGAGGAGAAGGGGACGACCGAGAATGAGATGGCTGGATGGCATCACCGACTCGATGGACATGAGTTTGAGTGAACTCCGGGAGTTGGAGTCCTGGCGTGCTGTGATTCATGGGGTCGCGGAGAGTCGGACACGACTGAGTGACCGAAATGAACTGAACTGAACTGAACTGAGGGAAAGGGGAATCGTTCTTATTCTGTAACAGCTTCTGAGCTGATAAGGGGCTTTGTCCCGAAAATTGGTGACACAACATAGTATCCTAATCCTTATATTGAGGGTCTCTGATCCAGGGGGCCCCAAGTAGTAGTTGGAGGAAGCTGCCACAGTCACAGGAGTTTGAGCAACCATTTGTAACTTAAAATCCCTCATGCAAGTAGAAACAAACCCAGCTACACAGTTACGGATGTAGGGAGCAAACAGCAAAAACAGAACAATATCCTAAGTTGAAAGTCACATTATATCCATAGTTAAGGTACACTGATGTTAGGTATCATCAGATTAATAAGCCTCACGTATACTGCAAGGAGATCCAACCAGTCCATTCTAAAGGAGATCAATCCTGGGTGTTCATTGGAGGGACTGATGCTAAAGCTGAAACTGCAATACTTTGGCCACCTCATGCGGCGAGTTGACTCACTGGAAAAGACTCTGATGCTGGGAAAGGTTGGGGGCAGGAGGAGAAGGGGACGACGGAGAATGAGATGGCTGGATGGCATCACCGACTCTGTGGACATGAGTTTGAGTGTACTCCGGGAGTTGGTGATGGACAGGGAGGCCTGGTGTGCTGTGATTCATGGTGTCGCGGAGAGTCGGACACGACTGAGCGACTGAAATGAACTGAACTGAACTGAATGATTGTTGTTATTGAAGGTAGTCATAGATGTGGACAGAGTCCTTTCCCTGAAGTGGAGATGTCTACCACAGGAAGCCTTCCACTGATGAAAAGGTGAGCGCTCTGCAGACCCAACAGGCAGACCCAGCAGTTAGACTGATTGTGGAATGCAGCATAGGAGTGAGCCCAGGACAGGAAGGCACTGTCTTGAAGATCAAAAGGCAGACTCAGTATTTCTGGAGTCAGCAGAAGTGGGCACACAGATTATCAGGCCCATCTGAAAAGTACAAAGTCAGAGCATAGAAATAAAGACATAAAATGACATCACTTAGTTTTGGTCAGGGTGCCACCTCTTAACCCAACTGTGATGCACCCATGAATCAATTCCTGAGGGGCTCAAGGGATGAGCCCCTAGATCACAATATTTTTATCAGGACCTCAGTTCCTGGCTCAAATAGAGGCGTGCTTGACTCAGAGGCTGGGTCAGGAGTTACCTCCCAGAGTTCTGTTAATGCCTGTTGAAAAGGCTAGAACTGAGTTACATTGGTTCATTCCAAGGCTTCAGGGTCTGTGCTAAGAAAGCCTTCCATAAATACATTCAAAGGGGGACAGTTCGAGCCCTCATTAAAGCTATGGGTAGAACCTTAATCCACTTGTCCTGCATCTCTTTATTTTTGCAGATGTCTTTTGATAATGCCATTAGCTTTTTCAACCTTTCCTGAGGATTGGGGTCTCCAGGAACAGTATAAGTGATATGCTATTCCTAGAGGTTTTGATACCCCCTGAGTTATAGCAGCTTTAAAGGCGGAGCCGTTGTCATTCTGAAGGCTCTGTGGCAGCCCAAATTTGGGAATAAGTTCATGGATTAAAATTCTGATAACCTCCTTAGCCTCTTCACTACGACAGGAAAAAGCCTCAATCCATTCAGTGAAAATATCCACCCAAACTCGTAAGCAAGAATATCCATTTGCTTTTGGCATATGAGTAAAATCAATTTCCCAGTCCTCTCCAGGATATTTTCCACTTCGTTGTAACCCAGATTTTGCTAGCTTTTCGGTCTTTAGGCTATTTTTCTGACAAACCTCACATCTTTTGATAATGTTCTTTAAAGTTTTCATTACATTTTTGCCTTCAAACAAATGAGAAGCCATCTGGTAAGTACTCTCAACACCTAAATGAAAACTCTGGTGTAAACCCTTAAGAATTTTCCATTGAGCTTTTTCAGGAATTATTAGTCATCCATCCTTGGACTGTAACCACCCTTTATCAGTAATCTTTGCTCCTCTTTTCTCATATCTTTCTAATTCTTCCTCCGTATATTGTGGTTTTTCCTGTTCCACAGGACCTATCCAGATCAAAGGTGTCTGCAGTGAAGGGGTTTTGAAAAGTGCAGCTTTTCTGGCTTGACAGTCAGTCAACTGATTATCTTTGGCTACTTTACTCCCGTCCCTGCTGTGCCCTTTGCAATGCATAACAGCTACTTCTTTAGGACAATATATAGCAGTTAAAAGTCTCTAGATCTCTCTGAAATGCTTAATAGGTCCTCTTGTGGCCATTTTAAACTTTCTTTCTTTCCATATTGTAGCATGAGCATGTAAAGTCAAATAAGCATACTTAGAATCAGTGTAGGTATTTACTCGCTGCCCTTTGCTTAACTCCAGAGCTCAGGTCAGAGCCACAAGCTCCTCTAGCTGAGCACTTGTTCCCTGGGGGAGAGATTGTGCTTCTAAAACCTGTTCAGCCGTCACCACAGTATAACCTGATTTATGCTTCCCATCCCAAACAAAAGAACTGCCATCTGTAAATATTTCCATGTCAGTATTGTCTAATGGAGTATCCATCAGATCTTCCCAAGCTGCATAGTCTAAAGTCAGAAGTGGGGAACAATCGTTATCAGGTGTTTCATTTTCTTTTTCAGGAAGGAAAGTGGCAGGATTTAAGTTCCCACAAACTTTAAGCTTAGTTCTTTGTCCTTCTAGCAACAATGACTGATATTTAAGAAGCCAACTGTCTGTCATCCAAATGTTAACCTTAGAGTTTAAGAATATACTCCTGTAGGCTGCTGGTGAGGCCTTTGGGGTTGTGTCAAAATTCCCAAGGCCATACCCTTTCTTTCAGTGACAAATTAAATTCTGACCCTGTGGGCAAGCTCAAAGTGGGAGCTTGCAGCAGAGCAGTCTGAAGACCCATAAAAGCCTTTTGATTATCTGGAGACCAAACCAGTTTGTTGATTTAGGCCTGTTGAGTTTCAGTTATAAGTTTATATAAAGGCTGGGCAAGTTCACTATAACCCGGAATCCAAATGTGACAGTAGCCTGTGATTCCTAAAAATCCTCTCAATTGTCTTAAAGTCATAGGTAGGGGATGATTTAGTATATGTTTAATTCTAGAAAGCATACTGAAAAATATTTGGCTCCTTCCGGAATTTTAGACAATAGAGTATAAGGATTAGGCACCACGGGGTGTAAAAACTACAGCCTCATGTATTATTCATAAATTGAACTAGTCTCCATTTATCATTTGATTTCTTTATACCCAAAATAGGAGTGTTGCATGGACTGAACAGGAAATTAATAGCCCCTGCTCCTTTAAATTCTCAATGATGGGTTTTAACCCTTCCTTAACCTCGAGTTTCAGTGGATACTGCTTTTTATGTGGAAGTAAGTGCTGGTCTTTGAGTCTGACAACTACAGGAAAGCAGTTTGTGCTCGACCCAGATTTTCCATCAGCCCACACTCTAGGATTTACATTTTGTTCAATTAAAGGGAGTGAAAGGGAGGGCTTCGTATTCATGAAAACAGAGGCATGAACCTTGCTCAGTATGCTGCTGCTAAGTCACTTCAGTCGTGTCTGACTCTGTGTGACCCCATAGACGGAAGCCCACCAGGCTCCCCCGTCCCTGGGATTCTCCAGGCAAGAACACTGGAGTGGGTTGCCATTTCCTTCTCCAATGTGTGAAAGTGAAAAGTGAAAGTGAAGTCACTCAGTCATGTCCGACCCTCAGCGACCCCACGGACTGCAGCCTACCAGGCTTCTCCATCCATGGGATTTTCTAGGCAATAGTACTGGAGTGGCTTGCCATTGCTCCCTCCCCAAAATGGGTGATGGAGACTCTGGCACAATCAGAAACTCCTGTGAAAACAGCAGAGTCCCAGTTTCAGCTTAAAGAACAACTGAAATAATACCATTTGGTTCGTCCAGACATTATGGAAGCAGATCAGGAAGAAAGTGGGCCAGGAGCTTCAGTAAGCACAAAGTTGCTCCAGTGTCTAAAAGGAAATCAACAGATTGGCCTCCCACAGTTGGGTTCCTCAGGTGTGATTAGAATGGGAGCTTGTGTGGGGACCCCCGGGCACCTTCAGTCCTGATTGTCTTGAGAGTCTGACACCTGAAGCCTACGCCTTGCCTCTGGGGGCAGTCTTTCCTACAGTGTGATCCTTTGCAGACCAGACATGGAGCTGAGGGCGGCTTAGATGCCTGAGGGCAATCCCACTTGTGGTGCCCCTCCTTTCCACAGTAATAGCAAGCCCATCCCCTTTCACCTGGGTCCCTCTGGACACTTTTTTCAGGCTGTTTAAGAACGGTTCTGACAGCCATTACAAGGGCTTCCACCTGTTCCTTTGTCTTTCTCTGTCTTTCTTTTCTTCATAGTCCCTACCAAAAGCCTCTTGATGAAAGTGAAAGAGGAGAGTGAAAAGGTTGGTTTGAAGCTCAACATTCAGAAAACAAAGATCATGGCATCTGGTCCCATCACTTCATGGGAAATAGATGGAAAAACAGTGGAAACAGTGTCAGACTTTGTTTTTTGGGGCTCCAAAATCACTGCAGATGCTGATTGCAGCCATGAAATTAAAAGACGCTTGCTCCTTGGAAGGAAAGTTATGACCAACCTTGATAGTATATTAAAAAGCAGAGACATTACTTTGCCAATCAAAGTCCGTCTAGTCAAGGCAATGGTTTTTCCCGTGGTCATGTATGGTTGTGAGAGTTGGACTGTGAAGAAGGCTGATCGCCGAAGAATCGATGCTTTTGAACTGTGGTGTTGGAGAAGACTCTTGAGAGTCCCTTATACTGCAAGGAGATCCAACCAGTCCATTCTAAAGGAGATCAATCCTGGATGTTCATTGGAGGGACTGATGCTAAAGCTGAAACTGCAATACTTTGGCCACCTCATGCGACGAGTTGACTCACTGGAAAAGACTCTGATGCTGGGAAAGGTTGGGGGCGGGAGGAGAAGGGGACGACGGAGAATGAGATGGCTGGATGGCATCACCGACTCTGTGGACATGAGTTTGAGTGTACTCCGGGAGTTGGTGATGGACAGGGAGGCCTGGCGTGCTGTGATTCATGGGGTCGCGGAGAGTCGGACACGACTGAGCGACTGAACTGAACTGAACCGTAATAGACTGTCTGAGCCAGTTGCAACAGATTATCTAAAGACTGATTTGGTCCATACACCTGTTTTAATAGCTTACAGCAGATATCTGAAGCTGACTGAGTGAGAAATCTATCTTTTAAGATCACTCTTCTCTCTTCACTTTTGGGATCAATCTCAGGGAATCTACAAAGAGCTTCTCTCAGTCTATCTAGGAATTTACCAGGAGCTTCCTTTTCTTCCTGTTCTGTGTTTGCCAATTTGGCATAGTTTGAAGTCTTAGCACATGCTTGCCTGAGTCCTTCAAGAACACATCTAACAAAATGGCTCTGATCCCATTTTCCTTTAGCCATGTTATAGTCCCAATCTGGTACTATAGTTGGTACCGCGTGATCCCCAGTGGGGAGGGCAGCTATCTCATCATCCCTCTTCCCTCTCATCCTTCCTGATTCATTACCAAGCCATTCATCTCCATAGGCAACAGCTTTCCCCAAAACTCAAGTTTTTGAGTTGGGGGTTGCTATTTGTCCCAAGATATACATCGCATCCTTCCAAGTAAGGTCATAAAGCAGAGTAACACCCTTAAAAGCTCTAATATATTTTTTCTGGGTCCTCTAAATAGTCTCCCAGATCCTCCTTGATTCTTTGTATTTTCTGATAAGAAAAGGGCTTATTAACTCTCATACACTGATTATTTCTCCTGGTGGGTGCTTCATGAAGAGGCAACAGCTTGTGTGGCTCTTCCTCAGCCTCTCTGGCTGCTCTGCACATATGATCCCAGGGATATATTGGAGAAACCTGCTTTTCTTTATCTCTTTGTCTCCTGTCCTCCATCTCATCCTGTATTTCACCCTTAGTTTTTGCTGTCTGAGCTTCTCTTACTTCGACTGTCTGAGTTTCTATTGAAATCAGAGTAGTCTGAGGTCCTACTGAGACAGGGGTTGTTTGGACCTCTACTTGGGCAGTCTGAATTTCAGTTTGGGTTTTTACTGAGACCAAGGCAACCCTTCCTGGGGAGCAGTTCTCTGACTTTCAGTTTGCTGGTACGGGGGCAAAGTAGGAGAACATGTGGGAGCTGAAGGTTTCATACCCAAATCTATAGCCTTAGGACATAAATCTGGCATATCTTGCAGAGAGAAAAAGGGCAACATGTATACTATTTCTACCCATTTCCCTTGTTTTCTACAGAACCGGTCTAATTGTAAAACAGTATTATAATTAAAAGACCTCCAACCGGCCACCGTTCACCGTCCTCCAATGAATACCGTGGACATGCATTATCACATAGGAAGATCAGGCTTGTCTTCTTTAAGCTCCGGGGAGCAAATCTATCCCAGTTTTTCAGGATACAGTTCAAAGGAGTGAGGCTGGAATTGAGAAAAAAGCTTGACCAAGAAAGGAGAGTTCAGTCCACACACTTTGCCCATTTCTGGTTGCTCCCCTCACAGGGAGGTTGGGTGTACTTGGCATTGGCAGGTCCGTATAAACCCCCAACAAGACTCCCCTTTTTGAGGCTGTCTTCAGTAATTACAAGGCATCTCATTCAAAACAGCAGAGCAGGGCTCCTCACTTGCTTAGCCCAGGGCATGTCATTCATTCACACAAGCACACCATAGAGTTAGTAAAGTACAGCAGAAATGGTGTTTGCTAGGAGAACAAAGAACTAGTAGAGCTCCAAGCATCCTTACCTTGTCCTGAAGAATCCCAGATGACCCCCCAAGATGAAAGGTCATTGCTAAACCACGAAGATGCTGGGATTCTTGGCCTCCGGAGGAGAATAATTCAATCTGGAGCCAGAAATGAGTTTTGATCGCTCAGAGCTTTTGTGTAATAATTTTTTCTTTAAAGCGTAAAAGAGATAGAGACATCAGAAAGGGGCTGAAAGAGTGCCTCCCTGCTAGTCTTTAGCCGAATGTTACATAGCTACTGCTGCTGCTAAGTCATTTCAAGCTGTTAATTATAGAAAGGAGATGTCTCAAAACTCAAAACAGAGTGGCACCAGGCCCCTCACCCACAACATACATTTTGAGATAACATTGGCACCAGGTGAGTTATCCCAGGCCATAAAGTGGTTGACATGAATCTTGAAGAAAGGCAAATTTCCAAGTAAATATAGAGTTTCATTAGCATAGATTAGGAGAACAATGTATGAGTAAAGCATATTGGTTTGTCGAGTCAGTTCTGAATCTTAGGTGGAACCGACTTGAAGATAGTCTAGGGCTAATACATAGTTCATTACCATAGCTTAAGACAAACATTTCCATAAGAAAAAAACATTGATTGGCTCAAGGTTTGAGAAAAGCTTTAAGTTCATGTGGAGCCAGGTGTTATCATGGAAATACAGAATTTTAAGGGAAACCTCTCTTTTTAAATTTTTATCAGTTCAGTTCAGTTCAGTCGCTCAGTCATGTCCGACTCTCCACGACCCCATGAATCACAGCACTCTGGGCCTCCCTGTCCATCACCAACTCCCGGAGTACACTCAAACTCATGTCCACAGAGTCGGTGAAAAGCTTTTTAACATTTGTTTGTTTCCTCCTGCTGCTTAAGAGAGAGATAAAAAAAATGTCTGACACTTGCAGCCTATTTCCTCCCTTTGGAAACCTCTGGCCTTCCTGCCTGTTACCCTCTCAATTCTGTATCAAAGTCTCAAAATATTGCCTCCTCTGTACCCTTTCCAAGGAAGACATTGGAAAAGGTATCCTAGGGAAATTAGGCCATAAAAGAAAATCAAATCTAGAATGATTTCCTAGATGATAATTTTTCATTCAACTGAAATCCCAAGTTGTTGGTGAAGGGCAGTTCCAACATGACAACAGAACCACAGACCTAGAGAGCCACCCATCCAAATTGGAGTAGGTCAGATAGCTCAAAGACAGAGATGAACATTGATAGAATAATGTGTTGAACATCTTCAGAGGAAACTTACATATCTAGGGTAGCATTTAGAGGTGACATAATACTAAGTACAGGGAAAACTACATACAAATCAGACAAATATTGATTCAAAATGTACAGCAAAATTAGGCCATTTTATCTTCGTACATTGTTGTAGTCACGCGTTTCAGAAAACAAACTCACTCGGAAGGACATGCAGATCCGTTCAGTTCAGTCGCTCAGTCGTGTCCGACTCTTTGCGACCCCATGAACCACAGCATGCCAGGCCTCCCTGTCCATCACCAACTCCCGGAGTCCACCCAAACCCATGTCCATCGAGTCGGTGATTCCATCCAACCATCTCATCCTCTATCATCCCCTTCTCTTCCTGCCCTCAATCCTTCCAGCATCAGGGTCTTTTCAAATGGGTTAGCTCTTCGCAGCAGGTGGCCAAAGTATTGGAGTTTCAGCTTCAACATCAGTCCTTCCAATGAACACCCAGGACTGATCTCCCTTAGGATGGACTGGTTGGATCTCCTTGCAGTCCAAAGGACTCTCAAGCGTCTTCTCCAACACCACAGTTCAAAAGCATCAATTCTTCGGCGCTCATCTTTCTTTATAGTCCAACTCTCACATCTATACATGACTGCTGGAAAAACCATAGCCTTGACGAGACAGACCTTTGTTGGCAAAGTAATGTCTCTGCTTTTTAACATGTTGTCTAGGTTGGTCATAACTTTCCTTCCAAGGCATAAGCGTCTTTTAATTTCATGGCTGCAATCACCATCTGCAGTGATTTTGGAGCCCAGAAAAATAAACTCAGCCACTGTTTCCACTGTTTCCCCATCTATTTGCCATGAAGTGATGAAACCAGATGACATGATCTTAGTTTCTGAATGTTGAGCTTTAAGCCAACCTTTTCACTCTCCTCTTTCAATTTCATCAAGAGGCTCTTTAGTTCCTCTTCACTTTCTGCCATAAGGGTGGTGTCATCTGCATATCTGAGGTTATTGATATTCCTCCCAGCAATCTTGATTCCAGCTTGTGCTTCTTCCAGCCCAGCGTTCCTCATGATGTACTCTTCATATAAATTAAATAAGCAGGGTGACAATACACAGCCTTGACATACTCCTTTTCCTATTTGGAACCAGTCTGTTGTTCCATGTCCAGTTCTGACTGTTGCTTCCTGACCTGCATACAGGTTTCTCAAGAGGCATGTCAGGTGGTCTGGTATAACCATCTCTTTCAGAATTTTCCACAGTTTATTGTGATCCACACAGTCAAAGGCTTTGGTATAGTCAATAAAGCAGAAATAGATGTTTTTCTGGAATGCTCTTGCTTTTTTGATGATCCAGCAGATGTTGGCAATTTGATCTCTGTTTCCTCTGCCTTTTCTAAAACCAGCTTGAGCATCTGGAAGTTCACAATGCAGATAGTGAAGTGTAGTTTATTACACCGGCAGGCCGAAGGCAGAGTCTCCTCTTAGCCAAGGATCCCAACCGACTTTAGTGAAAACCTTTTATACCTTAAGTGTACTGCTCAAGCCCACATCCCCAAATTCCTTAAACCTAGCCTGGAAAATGTTTAAGGGAAATACAATCAGGTTACAGCCATGATTCATAATCAGAAGGGTCAGTTGATTATACATTGTAGCCTAAACACATTGGTGCCATAAAGATTACAAAGGTGATTTACTACATAGGGGATTATTACATTCTTTTTGGCGATGGAAAATCTTGGTATGGAATCTGGTGTTTATCAGTCCAGGAGGCCAGTTTAGCCATAGGTATATTATCCCCGTGGCTACTAGGCACATAGTCCAAAGCTCATGAAAGTTCTTGATGGAGTTTTCTTCCTTTTCAAGATGGAGTCAGCTCGGCCTGTTCCTTTCCTCCCTTAACATGACTGTATTTACATGGTCAAAATAATGTAAGCATAATGTAAATACTGACAAAATGGGAAGATGAGGTATGGCATGGGAGGATGTGTGTACATGTGCATTGGTTTGTGCTAAGGCCAGGAGCAAGGGATTGGAAGATAAGGTGATTAAAGAGAGCAAAATTTTCATGAGTAGGATATCAAAAAATAATACCTAAATTCAAACTCTTTGAAATGCAAATTAAATGTGTTAATTTTGAGATACATAGATAAATACACAGAGTCTATGTGTATCACTGGAAGATGTTGACTCCAGGGAATAGGAAATGAAGGACAGCAGTTTTTGTAACAGGTCTCATAGAAGGCTGACTTTTTAAGCACATGTGTCAGAGGTATGGGCTCACTCCAATTCATCCTTTAGAACTGACCTGTTCCTAATTTTATTTGGAAAGACTTAATTTGCTCTTCCAGATGCCATTTTATTTACTGTATTAGACATCTTTACTTACCCTATTATAATACCTATCGTCTACTATCATTATTGCTCTTGTCTTCATAACCCCAATGTAAGTTTTCATACCCTTAAAGTGTGTGTGTGTTTACAAGATTTTTTTACTTCATTGCCTAGCACAATTCCAAGTACATAGTTTAGCTCAGTTCAGTAGCTCAGTCGTGACCGACTCTTTGCGACCCCATGAATCACAGCAAGCCAGGCCTCCCTGTCCATCACCAACTCCCAGAGTTCACTCAAACTCATGTTCATCAGGTCGGTGATGCCATCCAGCCATCTCATTCACTGTCGTCCCCTTCTCCTCCCGCCCCCAATCCTTCCCAGCATCAGAGTCTTTTCCAGTGAGTCAACTCGTCGCATGAGGTGGCCAAAGTATTGGAGTTTCAGCTTTGGAATCAGTCCTTCCAATGAACACCCAAGATTGATCTCCTTTAGAATGGACTGGTAGGATCTCCTAGGAGTCCAAGGGACTCTCAAGAGTCTTCTCCAGCACCACAGTTCAAAAGCATCAATTCTTCGGCGATCAGCTTTCTTCACAGTCCAACTCTCACATCCATACATGACCACCAGAAAAACCATAGACTTGACTAGACGGACCTTTGCTGGCAAAGTAATGTCTCTGCTTTTTAATATACTATCTAGATTGGTCATAACTTTCCTTCCAGGGAGTAAGCGTCTTTTAATTTCATGGTTGCAATCAGCATCCGCAGTGATTTTGGAGCCCCCAAAAAACAAAGTCTGACACTGTTTCCACCGTTTCCCCAACTATTTCCCATGAAGTGATGGGACCAGATGCCATGATCTTTGTTTTCTGAATGTTGAGCTTCAAGCCAACCTTTTCACTCTCCTCTTTCACTTTCATCAAGAGGCTTTTGAGTTCCTCTTCACTTTCTGCCATAAGGGTGGTGTCATCTGCATATCTGAGGTTATTGATATTTCTCCCAGCAATCTTGATTCCAGCCTGTGCTTCTTCCAGCCCAGCGTTCCTCATGATGTACTCTGCATATAAGTTAAATAAGCAAGGTGACAATATACAGCCTTGACGTACTCCTTTTCCTATTTGGCATCAGTCTGTTGTTCCATGTCCAGTTCTGACTGTTGCTTCCTGACCTGCACACAGGTTTCTCAAGAGGCAGGTCAGGTGGTCTGGTATTCCCATCTCTTTCAGAATTTTCCACAGTTTATTGTGATCCACACAGTCAAAGGCTTTGACATAGTCGATGAAGCAGAAATAGAATAGATGTTTTTCTGGAACTCTCTTGCTTTCTCCATGATCCAGGGAAGGTCTAGTCTTTATTTTTTTCCAGTCCGTGGTTCTGGAATTCCATTAATAAAAAGACATGGTTTTTAAATATGCACAGTGGACTAGAATATAATAAATGAGAAATAACATTAATTTTATTGAACATTCAACCTTGTTTAGTCTAGGTAAAAATACAGTCACTGATATGAGACTGGAACATATCTAAACCACAGAAAAATAGATCAGTCAATTCAGTGATGTGATATTAAACTATGAGAAGAAATTTGGGGGGAAGTAAAGAGAGAAGGGCAAAAGACAGCATTCCAATTATTCAAATAATCCCCAGAAAGTCATTAAATAAGAAAGCATTCATCTATTCCTTTTCGGAACATCAAGTAATATGTTAATTCAGTTAAGTTCCTCAGTCCTGTCCCACTCTTTGCAACCCCATGGACTGCAGCACACCAGGCCCCCCTGTCCATTGCCAACTCCCAGAGTTTATTCAAACTCATGTCCATTGAGCTGGTGATGCCATGCAACCATTTCATCCTCTGCCTTCCCCTTCTCCTTCTGCCTTTAATCTTTCCCAGAATTGGGTCTTTTCCAACGAGTCAGTTCTTTGCTTCAGCTGGCCAAAGTACTGAAGCTTCAGCTTTGGCATCAGTCCTTCCAATAAACATTCAGGACTGATTTCCTTTAGGATGGACTAGTTGTATCTTCTTGTAGTCCAAGAGACTCTGAACAGTCTTCTCCAGCACCACAGTTTAAAAGCATCAGTTCTTTTTAGTCCAGCTCTCACATCCATACATGACTACTGGAAAAACCATAGCTTTGACTAGACAGACCTTTGTTGGCAAGGTAATGTCTTTTTAATAAGCTGTCTAGGCTGGTCATAACTTTCCTTCCAAGGAGTAAGCGTCTTTTAATTTCATGGCTGCAATCAGCATCTGCAGTGATTTTGGAGCCAAAAAAATAAAGTCTGATGCTATTTCCACTGTTTGCCCATCTATTTGCCATGAAGTGGTGGGACCAGATGTCATGATCTTATTTTTCTGAATGATGAGCTTTAAGCCAACTTTTTCACTCTCCTCTTTCACTTTCATCAAGAGGCCTTTTAGTTCCTCTTCACTTTCTGCCATAAGGGTGGTGTCGTCTGCATATCTGAGTTATTGATATTTCTCCCAGCAATCTTGATTCCAGCTTGTGCTTCTTCCAGCCCAGGCTTTCTCATCATGTACTCTGCATATAAATTAAATAAGCAGGGTGACAATACACAGCCTTGATGTACTCCTTTTCCTATTTGGAACCACTCTGTTGTTCCATGTCCAGTTCTAACTGTGGCTTCCTGACCTGCTCACAGGTTTCTCAACTCTGGGTGTCTCATTTAGCTTGCTGATTGAGGATCAAGTTCAAATCAAAGTTGTCATTTGCCAGCCATCTCAGGACTCATTTGATTTGTATCAGTTTATGTTGTGTCCTTGGGCTATGTCATTCTTTCAAAAGTTGTGCCCTGCCCATTTCCCTCCTGTTACAATCTGTCTTTGGTCTTCTTTTTGTTAATCTGGAAAGAACTGAACCAGAACTTCCTGGTGGGGGAAGGTAGTATGTATCACTGATGGTGTGATCACTCACCTAGAGCCAGACATCCTGGAATGTGAAGTCAAGCGGGCCTTAGAAAGCATCACTATGAACAAAGCTAGTGGAGGTGAATGAATTCCAGTTGAGCTATTTCAAATCCTGAAAGATGATGCTGTGAAATCTGACACCTCCTTCATTAAGTGATCAAAGTGAATATCATCAGTAATGGGACAAATTAATATTAAGGACCACTTCATGAGATATCATAAGAAAACAACATCACTTCTGTGATATTACTATCAAAGATAGGAAATTTGAATCTAATCTGATCATCATCTTCAAATCCTAGAAGATGCTGTTGCGAAGGTGCTGCACCCAATACGCCAGCAAATTTGGAAAACTCAGCAGTGGCCACAGGACTGGAAAAGGTCAGTTTTCATTCCAATCCCAAAGAAAGGCAATGCCAAAGAATGCTCAAACTACCACACAATTGCACTCATCTCACATGCTAGCAAAGTAATGCTCAAAATGCTCCAAGCCAGGATTCAACAATATATGAACCATGAACTTCCAGACATTCAAGCTGGATTTAGAAAAGGCAGAGGAACCAGAGATCAAATTGCCAACATATGCTGGATAATTGAAAAAGCAAGAGAGTTCTAGAAAAACATCTACTTCTGCTTTATCAACTATGCCAAAGCCTTTGACTGTGTGGATCACAATAAACTGTGGAAAATTCTGAAAGAGACAGGGATACCAGACCCCTTCACCTACCTCCTGAGAAACCTGTATGCAGATCAAGAAGCAACAGTCAGAATTGGACATGGAACAACAGAGTGGTTCCAGATAGGAAAAGGAGTATGTCAAGGCTGTATGTTGTCACCCTGCTTATTTAACTTATATGCAGAGTACATGATGAGAAAGGCTGGGCTGGAAGAAGCACAAGCTGGACTCAAGATTGCCGGGAGAAGTATCAATGACCTCTGATATGCAGATGACACCACCCCTATGGCAGAAAGTGAAGAGGAACTCAAAAGCCTCTTGATGAAAGTGAAAGAGGAGAGTCAAAAAGTTGGCTTAAAGCTCAACATTCAGAAAACTAAGATCATGGCACCTGGCCCTATCACTTCATGGCAAATAGAGGGAGAAACAGTGGAAACAGTGTCAGACTTTATTTTTTTGGCTCCAAAATCCCTGCAGATGGTGAATGCAGCCATGAAATTAAAAGACACTTATGTCTTGGAAGGAAAGTTGTGACCAACCTAGACAGCATATTTAAAAGCAGAGACATTACTTTGCCAACAAAGGTCCATCTAGTCAAAGTGAAAGTGAAATCGCTCAGTCTTGTCTGACTCTTTGCGACCCCATGGACTCTAGCTTACCAGGCTCTTGGGTCTGTGGGATTCTCCAGGCAAGAGTACTGGGGTGGGTTGCCATTTCCTTCTCCAGGAGATCTTCCTAACCCAGGGATCGAACCCAGGTCTCCCGCATTGCAGACAGACACTTTACCATCTGAGCTACCAGGGAAGCCAGGGAAGCATCTAGTCAAGGCTATGGTTTTTCCAGTAGTCGTGTATGAATGTGAGAGTTGGATGGTGAATAAACCTGAGCGCCTTAGAATTGATGCTTTTGAACTGTGGTGTTGGAGAAGATGCTTGAGAGTGCCTTGGACTGCAAGGAGATCCAACCAGTCCATCCTAAAGGAGACCAGTCCTGGGTGTTCATTGGAAGGACTGAAGTTGAAGCTGAAACTCCAATATTTTGGCCACCTCATGCGAAGAGCTGACTCATTGGAAAAGACCCTGATGCTGGAGGGATTGGGGGCAGGGGGACAAGGGGATGACAGAGGATAAGATGGTTGGATGGCATCACCGACTTGATGGACATGGGTTTGGGTAGACTCCGAGAGTTGGTGATGGACAAGGAGGCCTGGCGTGCTGTGATTCATGTGTTCGCAAAGAGTCAGACATGACTGAGCGACTGAACTGAACTGATGTATCACTGAAGAACAGGTTTAAATGTCAACTTTTAAATGCAAGTCAAAACCACAATGAGATATCTCCTCACAATAATCAGAACGGCTATCATCAAAAAATTCACAAACAATAAATGCTGGAGAGGGTGTGGAGAGAAAGGAACACTCCTGTACTGTTGATGGGAATGTAAACTGGTACAGCCACTATGGAGAACATTATGCAGGTTCCTTGAAAAACTGAAAATAGAGCTACCATATGACCCTGAAATCCCACTCCTGGGCATATACCCAGAGAAAAACATGACCTGAAAGTATGCATCCACCCCAATGTTCATTGTAGCACTGTTTACAATAGCCAAGACATAGAAGCAACCTAAATGTCCATCGCGGAGAAGGCAATGGCAAGCCACTCCAGTACTATTGCCTAGAAAATCCCATGGATGGAGGAGCCTGGTAGGCTGCAGTCCGTGGGGGCGCTAAGGGTCGGACACGACTGAGCGACTTCACTTTCACTTTTCACTTTCACACATTGGAGAAGGAAATGGAAACGCACTCCAGTGTTCTTGCCTGGAGAATCCCAGGGACGGGGAGCCTGGTGGGCTTCCGTCTATGGGGTCACACAGAGTCAGACACGACTGAAGTGACTTAGCAGCAGCAGCAGCAAATGTCCATCGACAGTTCAGTTCAGTCGCTCAGTCATTTCTGACTCTTTGCGACCCCATGAATCACAGCACGCGAGGCCTCCCTGTCCATCACAAACTCCTGGAGTTTACTCAAACTCGTGTCCATTGAGTCGGTGATGTCATCCAACCATCTCATCCTCCGTCGTCCCCTTCTCCTCCTGCTTTCAATCATTCCCAGCATCAGGGTCTTTTCCAGTGAGTCAGTTCTTCGCATCACGTGGCCAAAGTATTGGAGTTTCAGCTTTAGCATCAGTCCTTCCAATGAATATTCAGGACTGATTTCCTTTAGGATGGACTGGTTTGATCTCCTTGCAGTCCAAGTGACTCTCACACGTCTTCTTCAACACCTCAGTTCAAAAGCATCAATTCTTCAGCGCTCAGCTTTCTTCACCGTCCAACTCTCACATCCATACATGAGTACTGGAAAAACTAAAACTTTGACTAGACGACTTTAATCCACTCTTCCATCTGCGGATAGATATGGCATATATATATAAACAATGGAATATTACTCAGGCATTAAAAGAATGAAATAATGCCATTTTCAGCAACATGGATAGACCTAAAGAGTGTCATGTTGGTGAAGTAAGTCAAACAGAGAAGAAGAATTATCATATGGCATCCCTCATTTGTGGGATCTAAAAAATGATACAAATGAACTTATTTACAAAACAGAAACAGACTACCAGACTTAAAGAACTAACTTATGATTGAGGGGGAAGCAACGGGGGAAAGGGTTAGTTAGGGAGTTGGGGGCAGACATGTACCAGCTGCTATATTTAAAATAGATAACCAACAAGGACCTACTGTATAGCATACAGAACTCTGCTCAATGTTATGCGGCATCCTGAATGGGAGCAGAGTTTAAGGGAGAATGGATACTTTATGTATGGCCGAGTCCCTTCACTCTTCACCTGAAACTATCACAACATTGTTAATTTGCTATACCCCAATACAAAATACTATAAAAAAAAAATCACCTCTTTTATGAGAGAATAATGGCAGAATATGAGAGAATAATAATAAAGAATAATAAACTCTTTAAGTAAGTTTTGTTTAAGAGATTCCTCTGATGCTGATAAGAGTTCTGGAGTTGCCTCTGGTGATTAAGAGTCATCCTGCCCTTCCTAGCAGAAAAAAAGAAGGCAGTTTTTTTTTTCGTATCTTCTTCCTCTCAATTGTCTGCAGCTCAAAACAATCCTTAGTCAAAATGGTATATTTTGGGGTATCATATTCTGAAGACCTTCAGCCCCTAATAAGCCCTCAGTTCAATTGCAGGGAAAGATAATATGCCATCTCTTGTGGCAGTATTTGAATGATAGATGACTGATAAAATATATTTCATTATACTTGGATCTAGTTACCTTTTAAATACCATGGAACTTAATAGAAATTTTAAGTTACTCAATCTCAAAGTCTATTAGGGAACTCTCCTGGCTTTTTTTTTTTTTTCCACTTTGATGTATATCTCAGATTTACCTTTTAACAGTGAATAGAGAAGAGGCTATAAAAATTAGAATGTCAAAAGAAATGAAAATCTTAGAAAAGATTTAAATGGGGTTAAAGATGTTTAACATAGTTGAAAATATAACTATCACTTGAAACTGAAAAATTTGAGGCATCACTCAGAAAGTCACAAAATATTTACTCCAAGACTTCTGTTTTCAATGGCATTATTACAATGTTTACAAAATAAATAAAATTTGAAAGTCTAAAACCCAGTGATACTATAGGTGACTTATTGGCTGCTCCTAAATGTTCCATCGGAGAAGGCAATGGCAAGCCACTCCAGCACTTTTGCCTGGAAAATCCCATGGATGGAAGAGCCTGGTAGGCTGCAGTCCGTGGGGTTGCTAAGGGTCGGACACGACTGAGCGACTTCACTTTCAATTTTCACTTTCACACATTGGAGAAGGAAATGGCAACCCACTCCAGTGTTCTTGCCTGGAGAATCCCAGGGATGGGGGAGCCTGGTGAGCTTCCGTCTATGGGGTCACACAGAGTCGGACACGACTGAAGTGACTTAGCAGCAGCAGCAGCAAATGTTCCTTATGTGGGACTTACTTAAATACTTATTTAGGAATAAAACTTTATTTTTGGCCACACTGAGAAGCTTGCAGGATCTAACTTCTCTGACCAGGGATTAAACATGGATCATGGCAGTGAAAGCACCAAGTCCTAACCACTGGGCAACCAAGGAACTCCCTAAATGGAAATTTTTAAGGCAAGCCTTTCATATTTTTCTAGACAGTTATCTTCATCCTGAATGATTTCTCTCTTGATTTGGATTTTATTTTATAAAGTTTAAGCTCCAGCTGCATTTTATATTGTACCTTCACAGATATATTATTTCTAATATTTTAATATTTTAATTAGTCACAATTTTCAAGATTGAACAGGGAGCAAAATAAGTATACTTTGAGACTTAGAAACTGACCTTTGATCTTATTGCCATAGGATGTTTGCTGCTAACTCCCTTGAGGCAACACATATTTACTGTTTATGATTGTTTTGGGAACCATACTCATCTATTTAGACATGAAAAGTGGTTTTCACTACACTTTAATACAATATTGATTTTCTTTTTCTTTTTTAATTTATTTTGTAATTCGAGGAAAATTGGTTTACAATGTTGTGTTGGTTTCTCCCTTACCACAACACAAGTCAGCCCTAATTATACATATATCCCTTCCCCATCGAGCCTCCCTCTCCTCCCCCAACCCCACCCCTTGAGACCATCACAGAACACCAAGCTGGGTTCCCTGTGTTACATAGCAACTTCTCACCAGCTATCAGTTTTATGTATGGTGATACAAATCTGTCGATGCTATTTTCTCCATCTGCCCCACTCTCTCCTTCCCTCACTCTGTCCACATGTCTGTTCTCTACATCTGCATCTCCATTCCTTCCCTGAAAATAGGTTCATCAATACCATTTTTCTATATTCCATATATATAGATAGATAGATATGTCTGTGTGTGTGTCTGTGTTAATACACTATTCTTGTTTTTCTCTTTTTGACTTACTTCACTCTGTATAACAAGCTTTAGGTTCAATATGAATTTTCTTAATGTCACATCATAACATGAGTAACACCACCACACTTCATTTACTGATCTTCCTAAATTTTATATCACTTCATTTTATGGAGTAATGCAATTCAGCTGCTTTGTATTTCTTAGCAATATGCCTGTTGTTGTTGTTTTAAATGTAGCATCAAATTCCACACAAACTCTGGCAGTTTATATTTTTTAAGTAATACAAAATGAAAGAAAATACATGTTGGAACTGTTTTTCCTGAGATATGTCTCTAGCAAGTTTGTTTTGATTATCTTTTCCTCCTAAACTTGCTTTACCTCATTTCCAATGTGGGATTTATAGAGAAGCTATGGAAAATTTGTTTCACACTTATTTTTAAACACTTTTTAATTTTACTTTGTTTTTACCCATTCTTTCAATGTCCTTTATTTAGAAGATTGTTCATTTTGATGATGGATTGTCTCATTTTCTTCCTTAAATACTTGATAGACTTTACCAGCAAAGTAACCTGGACCTGAAGTTTCCTTTGTGGAAAAGATTTTGAAAACAAATTCAATTTTTTAAATGGAAACAAGGGTATTCAGGTTTTCTTTGTGATCTTGTACTAGTTTTGGTAAATTGTGTTTTTCAAAGACTTCATTTCATTTAAGTTGTCAAATTTATTGGCATATAGGTGTTCACAAAATTACCTTTTTAATGTCTATAGTACCTGTAATGATATCCATCCCTCTTTTGTTTCAGTTATTAAGCAATCCTTGAGTCAAGGACCATTCTTTAATATTCTTTTCATGTAGGAAAATAAGACCCAGTAATGAAGTGTATCACATGCTGGCTCAAGCGTCATGATATACTGTTAACTCTGGTTTGCAATGTATTCTGCTTTCCTATGTGTATGTTTACCTGGAATATCTTACAAAGTTTTATTTAACAAAGGCTCAAAACTATCACTGGGATGAAAAAATACCAATAATGAAAATCCAGATCGTATATGTCTTGGATATCCTTGGCTGGAATAATTTATTATTAAAAATGCTAGTAGATAGTTCAGGCCTAGAACTGAAAGTTACAGATCCTGGCTGCTACAGATTGCAGTATTTTAAAGATACTTTTTTTTTTTGGTAAAGTAGTCATTTGGTGATGAGCTGCTTGGTGTTGGTTCATAGTCATCATGATTCCAGTACCGTCATGATGGTAGAGGGCTGCCATCAATTTCTTCTCTCCCTATACAAGCATGCCATACTCCCATCAAGAGACAGAGGAAAGAGCCCATTCCTTTTCTTCTTTGATTTCTAGCCTTGATGACTTGCTTGATGAATAAAATGTGATAGAAGTGATGTTCTGGAATGTTAAAAGGTAGATTATAAAAAGTCCTGCTTCTGTCTGGGCCTCTTGCAACACTCATTATTGGGGAAACGATTTACCGTGTAAGAAGGCAGATTTCTCTGAGCTTATTATGCCTAGAAGCTATGTGAAGATGCTCCAGTCAGTAATCTGAGCCTCCGTTGTAGCCATACCTACCAAGGCACCAGACATGAAGTGAAACAATCTTGAACCCTCTAGACCAGCCTATCCACCAGCTGAATTCACTACTAAGTGACTTAAGTCAGTGACATTGGAACAGAAGTTAAGACATACCTGAATACCTGACCAATGAAATTGTGAAGTACATAAAATGTTTGTTGTTTTAAACCACTAAGTTTGGGATTGTGACACAGAAGAAGATAACCAGAAAAATGACTTGTGTAAATAGAGGCAAGCATCTCTATTATCTGGCCTCGTAAAAATGACTGTAATATTTCAGACTAGGTGAGAAAGAATCTGGAAAAATGCCACCAGCAAATCTGCCATATTAAGTAGTATGTCCTAAGAAAGTTTGTTCCTCTCCACAGTGCAAGAATGAAACTATAACTTCTAAAAATTATAAAAGTTCTTGCCAACACAGCTATTTGAGTTTAAGGCGATTGACACTTTCTGGTCTTCAGTTAATTCTGACTTATTTTTACGTTCAAGGTGCTATAATGAACAGGTTAGATTATTCAGTATTATCTTGAAGAGAAAATAAAAACATCTTCATGTATAAGGAAATGTTTGAGTAGCAACACAAGGGTTGAGCTGGTAAACGTACTAAGCTAGCTCAGATTTTAGAACGCTTTGTAACATATCTTGTGATTGAATGAATCTGTGATAGGGCATTTGCTTCTGAAAGAATCTCTCTTGCTGTTGTTTAGTTGCTAAGATGTGTCCAGCTGTTTGCAATCCCATGGACTAGAGCACCCCAGCCTTCTCTGTTCTTCATTGTCTCCTGGAATTTGCTCAGATTCATATCCATTAAGTGGGTGATGCTATCTAACTATCTTTTCCTCTGCTGCCCTCTTCTGCTTTTGCCTTCAATCTTTCCCAGCATCAGTGTCTTCCAATGAGTCAGCTCTTCCCATCAGGTGGCCAAAGAATTGGAGCTTCAGCCTCAGCATCAATCCTTTCAATGAATCTTCACGGTTAATTTCCTTTAGGATTGACTGGTTTGGTCTCCTTTCTGTCAAAGGGACTCTCGAGAGTCTTCTCCAGCACCACAATTCAAAAGCATCAATTCTTTAGCACTAAGCCTTCTTTATGGTTCAACTGTCACATCCATACATGACTACTGAAAAACCATAGCTTTGACTATGTGGCCGTATGTTGACAAAGTGATGTCTTTGCTTTTTGATATGCTATCTAGGTTGGTAGTAACTTTTCTTATAAGGAGCAAACATCTTTTAATTTCATGACTGCAGTCATCATCCACAGTGATCTTGGAGCCCAAGAAAAGAAAATCTGTCCTGTTTCCACTTTTTCCCCTTCTATTTGCCATGAAGTGATGGGACCAGACACCATGATCATAGTTTTTTGAATGCTGAGTTTCAAGCCAACTTTTTCATTCTCCTCTTTCACCCTCATCAAGAGGCTTTTAATTCCTCTTCACTTTCTGCCTTTAGGGTGGTATCATCTGCATATCTGAGGTTGTTGATATTTCTCCCAGTAACCTTGATTCCCGATTGTGATTAATCATTTCACATGATGAACTCTGAATATTAAGTTAAATAAACAGGGTGACAGTATCCAGCCTTTTCATACTCCTTTCCCAATTTTGAACCAGTCTGTTGTTTCATGTGAGGTTCTAACCTTTGCTTCTTAACCTGAATACAGGTTTCTCAGGAGACAGTTAAGATGGTCTGGTATTCCTATATCTTAAAGAATTTTCCAAAGTTTGTTGTGATCCATGCAGTCAAAAACTTTCATGTAGTCAATGAAGCAGAAGAACGTGTTTTTCTGGAATTCCCTTGCTTTATCTATAATCCAACGAATGTTGGCAATGTGATCTCTGGTTCCTCTGCCTTTCTAAATCCAGCTTGTACATCTAGAAGTTCTTGGTTCAGAGAGTGCTGAAGCCTAGCTTGAAGGATTTTGAGCATAACCTTACTTTAGCATGCAAAATGAGCCCAATTGTTAGGTAGTTTGAACATTCTTTGGCACTGCCCTTTGGGATTGGAGTGAATGACCTTTTCCAGTTTAAAAGGCTTTATGTTGGATACATGTGGAGCCCTCTGCAACTTAAAAGTTACTCTGAGCTTTGCAAGCTGCTTTAGCCAAGAGGATCTCATAATCAATGCAACAAAGATGAACATACAAATAAAAATGAGTGCTATATTTAATCAAATATCTAGTGTTTTGAAAATAACATCCTGGTTCATAAATTACTTTTAGTAAAAGCCTAATACCTACTTTGGCTTGTTGAGAACTTAATTGAAAACTGTATGTAAAGTAACTGAATATGTTTATTGTGAGATTTTAATCTTCCATTTTATTCTTTAATGAAGAATAATTGTATAGCAACAGAAAACACAGTCAATATCTTAAGTCATTGATTCCTTTCTTGCTCAAGCAAGATCATTCTCATTAAACAAAAATAGTGTAGAGAAATAGTTGCCATTAAAGGATCATCTCCTTGGGGCATATTAAAAATCACTCTGAGCCTTATATGGATGCCATACTTCTAAAAAGTGAGCTCTTTTCATTTAACTTTACAGTTCAGTTCAGTTCAGATCAGTCTCTCAGTCGTGTCTGACTCTTTGCAACCCCATGAATCACAGCACGCCAGGCCTCCCTGTCCATCACCAACTCCCGGAGTTCACTCAAACTCATGTCCATCGAGTCGGTGATGCCATCCAGCCATCTCATTCTCTGTCGTCCCCTTCTCCTCCAGCCCCCAATCCTTCCCAGCATCAGAGTCTTTTCCAGTGAGTCAACTCGTTACATGAGGTAGCCAAAGTATTGGAGTTTCAGCTTTAGCATCAGTCCTTCCAATGAACACCCAGGATTGATCTCCTCCAGAATGGACTGGTTGGATCTCCTTGTAGTCCAAGGGACTCTCAAGAGTCTTCTCCAACACCACAGTTCAAAAGCATCAATTCTTCGGCCATCAGCTTTCTTCACAGTAAACTCTCACATCCGTACATGACCACGGGAAAAACCATAGCCTTGACTAGACGGACCTTGGTTGGCAAAGTAATGTCTCTGCTTTGTAATATGCTATCTAGGTTGATCATAACTTTCCTTCCAAGGAGTAAGCGTCTTTTAATTTCATGGCTGCAATCAGCATCCACAGTGATTTTGGAGCCCCAAAAAATAAAGTCTGACACTGTTTCCACTGTTTTCCTATCTATTTCCCATGAAGTGATCAAAATTGTTCAGATTAATGAAGAAAATAAAACGGTGCTTATATGCCCAGTGAACGGAAAGTGAGTTGCATGAGTTAAACTTCCAGCCTTCTTATTAGCTCAGAAGGTCAATTTTTAACATCTTTTCTATGGTTTTAACAAAAGTCATTGGCTACAGAGCAGACTTTTTAAAGAAAATGGCTTATTAACAAATTATATCTATCCCAAAGCTCAAAATCTATATAAATTCATAAATCAGTTAATAATAATGACCATTTTAAAAAGTGTTGATTTCTCTGGATACACAAAGTCCAGAGTCAATAGTAGAGTGGTTTGTATTTAGCAACCATTGTTGGAAAAATGGTAGAAAAGCTATTTTATCCCTTGAGGTTACCAAGACATAAAAAGATTTTATCCATTGAACCAACCAAATTGTTTTGTGACATAATTACATTGTAATTCAATAAAAACTTTAAAAGCTATTATTTTTAGTTATTTAGGTATATATCAAAAAGCGTATTGTGGATTATTTGTATTCATTGCAAAACTCTTGCTTAGACCTGTGCTCTGGAGAATTCAGTAATTCATCCATTCCTTTATTAACAGTTACTCGATGAACATGTATTGCTGAAAACTATTCTGTATTCTGGGCTTGCAGCAGTAAGCAAACCAGAAAATTCCTCCCCTTTTAAGGCTTACATTCAATCTGAAGAGAGAAGAACAAACTAGTGGTTATCAGTGGGGAGCTGGGGAGAGGGAACGGAGTGGGAGGTACAAACTATTGGATGTAAGACAAGCTCAAGGATGTATTGAACAAAACAGTGAATATAGCCAATATTTTGTAATAACTGCAAATAGAAAGAAAAGTTTAAAATTATGTAAAAATTTAAAAACATTTATAAGTAAAATACCTTTTTAATTTAAAAAACTTTCAAAAACCATGGAAATATCTGGAGAGAGAATATTACAGGCAGGAACAGCAAGTCTAAAATCCTGAGGCTGGAACTTGATGGGTAAATTCAAGGAATAGCAGAAGATCAGTGAGATTGACCTTGAGAAGAATGGTTGGAAATGACGTTGGAGAGATGGCCGATACCTTTGGATTTTATTCTGTGATGAGACACCTTTAAAAATTTTTAACAGAGAGATAAAGAATTCCTTTCAGTACAGTTTTGTTGCTCAGTTGTGTCCGACTCTTTTCGACCCCATGGACTGCAGCACGCCAGACCTCTCTGTCCATCATCAACTCCCAGGGTTTACTCAAACTCATGTCTATTGAGTCAGTGATCTCATCCAACCATCTCATCCTCTGTCGTCCCCTTCTCCTCCTGCCTTCAATTTTTCCCAGCATCAGGGTATTTTCAAATGAGTCAGTTCTTCACATCAGGTGTCCAAAGTATTGGAGTTTCAGCTTCAACATCAGTCCTTCCAATGAACACTCAGGACTCATCTCTTTAGGATGGACTGATTGGATCTCCTTGTGGGCCAAGGGACTCTCAAGAGCCTTCTCCAACACCACAGTTCAAAAGCATTAATTCTTCATTGCTCAGCTTTCTTTATAGTCCAACTCATATCTATACACGACTACTGGAAAAATCATAGCTTTGACTAGATGGACCTTTGTTGGGAAAATAATGTCTCTGCTCTTTAATATGCTGTCTATGCTGGTCATAACTGTCCTGCCAAGGAGCGAGCATCTTTTAATTTCATTGCAGTCACCATCTTCAGTGATTTTAAAAGACTCAAAATAAAGTCTGCTGCTATTTCCGCTGTTTCCCCATCTATTTCCCATGAAGTATTGGAACCAGATGCCATTATCTTAGTTTTCTGAATGTTGAGTTTTAAGCCAGCTTTTTCACTCTCCTCTTTCACTTTCATCAAGAGGCTCTTTAGTTCTTCTTCGCTTTCTGCCATAACGGTGGTGCATCTGCCTATCTGAGGCTATTGGTATCTCTCCCGGCAATCTTGATTCCAGCTTGTGCTTCATTCAGCCCAGCATTTCTCATGATGTACTCTGCATAGAAGTTAAACAAGCAGATTGAATACAGCCTTGACGTACTCCTTTTTCTATTTGGAACCAGTCTGTTTTTCCATGTCCAATTCTAACTGTTGATTCCTGACCTGCAGGTAGGTTTCTCAAGAGGCAGGTCAGCTGGTCTGGTATTCCCATCTCTTTCAGAATTTTCCACAGTTTATTGTGATCCACACAGTCAAAGGCTTTGGCATAGTCAATAAGGCAGAAATAGATGCTTTTCTGGAACTCTCTTGCTTTGTTGATGATACAGAGGATGTTGGCAATTTGATCTCTGGTTCCTCTGCCTTTTCTAAAACCAACTTGAACATCTGGAAGTTCACAGTTCACGTACTGTTGCAGTCTGGCGTGGAGATGCTCAAAATTACTTTGCTAGTTTGTGAAATGAGTGCAATTGTGTAGTTTGAGTGTTCTTTGGCAAAAAATAAAAATAAAAAAGATTCCTTTACCTACTCCTTAAATGGCAATAGTGGCAAGTAAGAAAATCCTGAGAAAAATTAAGAGCAGTTAGAAGGCTATGCCTTGGATTAGGATATGTGCTGGATATTTTCTGTTTGCATCTCCAGATGCCTTTCAATTCTCATGGGTGTTTTGTGCCCAGAAGACTGGTTTGATTCAGTCAGTAGAAGACACTGGCAGAAACTGGAGAGCAGGAGGAGAGTGAGTAGGGTTCTTATTCTCCAGATTCACTCCCTCAAAGTCACAGGAGTTGGGCTGTTCTTCTACCATAACTCTTCCCGGGCAGCCCTCTCCAAATATCTGCTCTCTCCAGGTTCTATAACATCTCCCATCAGTAGCCCCTTTAGACTATAGTGATAGGGTTCTCCACTGCTGCTAATCCCAAGATTTTATACTAACCCTTGTGGATTTTCCTAAATTCTACTCATATCTTTAAACAGTCTTTTCAATATATATTCCTCAAATTACCTGATTTTAAGGAGCCACGTATACCTTGCTAGGCCTTCAATGGCACAGGATAATAGGATTTTGAACTGGGGTGTTGGAGAAGACTCTTGAGAGTCCCTTTGACAGCAAGGGTATCAAAGCAGTCAATCCTAAAGATTCATTGGAAGAACTGATGCTGAAAATGAAACTACAATACTTTGGCCACCTGATGAGAAGAACTGACTCATTAGAAAAGACCCTGAAGCTGGGAAAGACTGAAGGCAGGAGGAAAAGGGGACGAAAGAGGATGAGATGGTTCGATGTGTTAGGTAGTTCAGTCAGTCAGTCAGTTCAGTCGCTCAGTCGTGTCCGACTCTTTGCGACCCCATGACTCACAGCACGCCAGGCCTCCCTGTCTATCACCAACTCCCGGAGTTCACTCAAACTCACCTCCATCGAGTCAGTGATGCCATCCAGCCATCTCATTCTCTGTCGTCCCCTTCTCCTCCTGGGCCCAATCCCTCCCAGCATCAGAGTCTTTTCCAGTAGTCAACTCTTCGCACGAGGTGGCCAAAGTATTGGAGCTTCAGCTTTAGCATCAGTCCTTCCAATGAACACCCAGGATTGATCTCCTTTAGGATGGACTGGTTGGATCTCCGTGCATTCCAAGGAGCTCTTGAGAGTCTTCTCTAACACCACAGTTCAAAAGCACCAATTCTTCGGCCATCAGCTTTCTTCACAGTCCAACTCTCACATCCATACATGACCATGGGAAAAACCATAGCCTTGACTAGACGGACCTTGGTTGGCAAAGTAATGTCTCTGCTTTTCAATATGCTATCTAGGTTGATCATAACTTTCCTTCCAAGGAGTAAGCGTCTTTTAATTTCATGGCTGCAATCAGCATCTGCAGTGATTTTGGAGCCCAAAAAAACAAAGTCTGACACTGTTTCCACTGTTTCCCCATCTATTTCCCATGAAATGATGGGACCAGATGCCATGATCTTCGTTTTCTGAATGTTGAGCTTCAAGCCAACAAGCCATAAGGGTGGTGTCATCTGCATATCTGAGGTTATTGATATTTCTCCTGGCAATCTTGATTCCAGCTTGTGCTTCTTCCAGCCCAGCGTTCCTCATGATGTACTCTGCATATAAGTTAAATAAGCAGGGTGACAATATACATCATTGACGTACTCCTTTTCCTATTTGGAACCAGTCTGTTGTTCCATGTACAGTTCTAACTGTTGCTTCCTGACCTGCATACAGGTTTCTCAAGAGGCAGGTCAGGTGGTCTGGTATTCCCATCTCTTTCAGAATTTTCCACAGTTTATTGTGATCCACACAGTCAAAGACTTTGGCATAGTCAATGAAGCAGAAATAGATGGTTTTCTGGAACTCTCTTGCTTTCTCCATGATCCAGCGGATGTTGGCAATTTGATCTCTGGTGCCTCTGCCTTTTCTAAAACCTGCTTGAACATCTGGAAGTTCACGGTTCACATATTGCTGAAGCCTGGCTTGGAGAATTTTGAGCATGATTTTACTAGCGTGTGAGATGAGTGCAATTGTGTGGTAGTTTGAGCATTCTTTGGCATTGCCTTTCTTTGGGATTGGAATGAAGACTGACCTTTTCCAGTCCTGTGGCCACTGCTGAGTTTTCCAAATTTGCTGGCATATTGAGTGCAGCACTTTCACAGCATCATCTTTCAGGATTTGAAATAGCTCAACTGGAATTCCATCACCTCTGCTAGCTTTGTTCGTAGTGATGCTTTCTAAGGCCCACTTGACTTCACATTCCAAGATGTCTGGCTCTAGGTCAGTGATCACATTATCGTGACTATCTTGGTCGTGAAGATCTTTTTTGTACAGTTCTTCTGTGTATTCTTGCCACCTCTTCTTAATATCTTCTACTTCTGTTAGGTCCATACCATTTCTGTCCTTTATCGAGCCCATCTTTGTATGAAATGTTCCCTTGGTATCTCTAATTTTCTTGAAGAGATCTCTTGTCCTTCCTATTCTGTTGTTTTCCTCTATTTCTTTGCATTGATCACTGAGGAAGGCTTTCTTATCTCTCCTTGCTATTCTTTGGAACTCTGCATTCAGATGCTTATATCTTTCCTTTTCTCCTTTGCTTTTGTCTTCTCTTCTTTTCACAGCTATTTGTAAGGCCTCCTCAGATAGCCATTTTGCTTTTTCTCATTTCTTTTCCATGGGGATGGTCTTGGTCCTTGTCTCCTGTACAATGTCATGAACCTCCGTCCATAGTTCATTAGGCATTCTATCTATCAGATCTAGTCCCTTAAATCTATTTCTGACTTCCGCTGTATAATCATAAAGGATTTGATTTAGGTCATATCTGAATGGTCTAGTGGTTTTCCCTACTTTCTTCATTGAAGTCTGAATTTGGCAATAAGGAATTCATGATCTGAGCCACAGTCAACTCCTGGTCTTGTTTTTGCTAACTGTATAGAGCTTCTCCATCTTTGGCTGCAAAGAATAGGTAAGGTAGTTACAATAGGAAAAAGGAGTCCAAAATGGTGGTGGCTAAAAGACAAAGAAGGGAAAAGCCAGTGAAAATAGAACAAAGGAAGGTCTAAGGACAGGAGTGAGGACATCAGGTAAAACAAACAGCCCTCCTGGCTAGCCCAATTTTATACGGCAGGCTCAAGGGGGAGGAGACAATGTATAAAAAGAGGAAGCCTAGAAGGATTGAAGTCTCTCTTCTCTTGTCTTTTGGGTTATCCCGCCCTCTCTCCTCGAAAGTGTACTATCCTGTTTTTCCTAATAAAACTGAGCTTAATAGGGATTCCTCCCTTGCTTCAAATTTTTGCTTTGATGAAACAGAACCAAGAAAATTACACATTTCCCCAAACGACGGCATCACCAACTCTATGGACATCAGTTTGAGCAAGCTCTGGGAGTTGGTGATGGACAGGGAAGCCTGGCATGCTGCAGTCCATGGGGTCACAGAGTCTGACACAACTGAGCAACTGAACTGAACTGAACTGAATAGTGAGGATGATAAGAAGTAGTTGGATTCAGGATGTATTTTCACAGGAGCCACTGAAAGACTAGATGTTTACCTACAGCATGAGATATGGAGAAAGGATCCAACTTTTTTTTCCCCTACTTAGTAATAGGGAGGTCTTCTTCTAAGTTAAAACGTATACTTCTATTTGTTTTCAGTTACCTCATAGAATTCCTGCGTTGACAGGCACATTTTTTTAAGAACCAACATATAATAGAATTACTATACCAAGAAAGGTATACCTTTAAAACTAATTTTATTATTTCCAAATTGCACTCCAAAAAGCAGTACTAATAAAGCCTTCTAACAATGTTGACTTTCACCTTCGTCATCAAGAGACTTTTATCAAACTTCAAAAAAACTTATGATAAAAACTTTCATTATCTTAATTGCTTTTCAGTTCAGTTCAGTTCAGTCGCTCAGTCGTGTCCGACTCTTTGTGACTCCATGAATCACAGCAACTCCCGGAGTTCACTCAAACTCATGTCCATCGAGTCGGTGATGCCATCCAGCCATCTCATTCTCTGTTGTCCCATCTCCTCCCTCCCCCAATCCCTCCCAGCATCAACATTCAGAAAACTAAGATCATGGCATCTGGTTCCATCACTTCATGGGAAATAGATGGGCAAACAGTGGAAACAGAGACAGACTTTACTTTTTTGGGCTCCAAAATCACTGTGGATGCTGATTGCAGCCATAAAATTAAAAGGTGCTTACTCCTTGGAAGGAAAGTTATGCCCAACCTAGATAGTATATTAAAAAGCAGAGACATTACTTTGCCAACCAAGGTCCGTCTAGTCAAGGCTGTGGTTTTTCCAGTGGTCATGTATGGATGTGAGAGTTGGACTGTGAAGAAAGCTGATCGCCGAAGAATTGATGCTTTTGAACTGTGGTGCTGGAGAAGACTCTTGAGAGTCCCTTGGACTGCAAGGAGATCCAACCAGTCCATTCTAAAGGAGATCAATCCTGGGTGTTCATTGGAAGGACTGGTGCTAAAGCTGAAACTCCAATACTTTGGCCACCTCATGTGAAGAGTTAACTAACTGGAAAAGACTCTGATGCTGGGAAGGATTGGGGGTGGGAGGAGAAGGGGACGATAGAGAATGAGATGGCTGGATGGCATCACCGACTCAATGAAGGTGAGTTTGAGTGAACTCCGGGAGTTGGTGATGGACAGGGAGGCCTGGTGTGCTGTGATTCATGGGGTCGCAAAGAGTCGGTCACGACTGAGTGACTGAACTGAATGACTTATAGGAGACAAAATTCTTACTTGTGGGAAATTCACACTGAAATATTAGGAAGATGGGGCATCAGGTCAGCAGCTTATCCTGAAATGGTTCAGAAAAAGAAGCTATTTGCGTTCTATTTATAACTTTTGGGACTGCTTGAGATTATTAAAACAACACAAAATAAGTTTTCACATCAGTAATCGTCATGAGCACTTCTCTTTCCTTGGCACCCAATGGACACCACACATTCAACCTTGGGCCAGAGAGGATAAAATTATTTTGCTTTCTCTTTCCTAGTTATTTTATTTTTGGTTGATATAGGTTTCAGCCATTACAAATCACATAGCACAGAATTTGGAAAAATACTTCATCACACTATTTACAAGTCTGAAGAATAAAAGTTTCCCTGAGCTAATCAAAGGCTGTCATTGTAACGGAAGATCAGTAAGATACTTTTCCTCATATGCCCCAGCCTTTTCAGGATTTAAGATGTAGGGAATTTTCCTGAAATCCTGTGTTAAAGACATTCAAATACTTTGCAAATTGCAGTGATTAAAAAATAAAAATAGGTCACCTAAATCTCAATCTTCTATAAAACAACTGTGTATTCTACAAATAATTTGCAAGAATCAACATAATCTGAGTTCAAAAATTAGTAGCAGCTACTGTATGGTTGTGAGAGCTGGACCGTAAAGAAGGCAGAACACCAAAGAATTGATGCCTTTGAACTGTGATGCCGGAGAAGAGTCCTGAAAGTCCCTTGGACAGCAAGGAGATCAAACCAGTCAATCTTAAAGGAGATCAACTCTCATTATTCACTGGAAGGACTGATGCTGAATCTGAAGCTCCAGTATTTTGGTTATCTGATAGAAACAGACAACTCATTGGAAAAGTCCCTGACTCTGGGAAAGATTGAGGGAGAAGAGGGCATCAGAGGATGACAGGGCTGGACAGCATCACCGATGCAATGGGCATGAACTTGGGCAAACTCTGGGAGATAGTGAGGGACCTGGAGGCCTGGTGTGCTGAAGTCCATGGTTGGCAGAGTCGGACACGACTGGGCGACTCAACAAAAACAACTGTTATTGAAATAAAGACTGAAAATCTCTATGACCTAGGCCAAAATATTTGCTTTCAGTATTATTTTTGCTCTTATAGCTAAAGAGTTATATTTTAATAATATTTTTTCAGTAGATTTCCCACAGGAAGTTACTCTGAAATATCCCTTTTAATAAAAATAAAAAAAACCCTGAGAATCTAGCACAGTTTCAAAAGCCATATAAAACTGTTATTGTTTCATTTTCTCTTTTTTCTCAACCCTTTTTAAAAATAAATTAACCCTTTTTAAAAATAAATTAAGCTTCAAACTCAAGTGACAGAGCTTTGAAAAGCAGATACAAGTTGTTACTTTTGGCTGCCATCTAGTGTTAAAATAAAGAACATGTTTGTCTTTTACTTTTGAAAAATTTTGTATTGATAGTACTTTCAAAATGACAGAAGTTAAAAGCTAATACTATAATTTAAATATTTTTAAAATAAAAGCTAAATATATTTAAGGTATATAACATGCAATTTGATATACATATACATAGTGAAATGATAACTATAATCAAGCTAGTATTAATAGCATAGTTATCATGTTTTGTGTGTGACAAGTACACCTGAAATTTATACGCAGCGTATTTCCACTGTTTAATACAGTATTAAGTATAGCCATCATACCTGTACCTTGGATCTCTAAACTTATTCACACTCACATAACTGCAAATATGTACCCTCTGACCAACATTTCTATTTTCCCCACCATCCTAGTCCCTGTAAATGTACACACATATAAATATATATATGTATATATGATACATCTTTATCCATTCATATGTTGATGGACACTTAGGTTGTTTTATATCTTGGCTGTCACTGAATAATGCTGCAATGAGCATGGGAGTACAAATACTGCTTTAAGATCTTGTTTTCAGTTTCTTTAGATATTAAAAATCAGTAATTAGATTGCTGCATCCAATAGTTCCATTTTTATTTTTGAGGAAACTGACGGCTGAAGAGACTTAGCAGCAGCAGCAGCAGCATTCTATTTTTCATAGTGGATATGTCAATTTACATTCCCTTCTACAATGCACAAGAGTTCTTTTTTTCTTGACATCCTTTTTTTATGAAAGCCATTCTAACAATATGAGGCAATATTAAATTATGGTTTTGCTTGCATTTCCCTGATAATTAGTGATGCTGAGAATTTTTCATATACCTATTAGTCATTTGTATGTCTCCTTTGGAAAAATGTCTATTCACTTCTTCTGTGCATTTTTTAATTGAATTGTTTGAGTTTTTGCTATTGAGCTGTGTGAGTACTTTGTAGATTTTGGATATTAACCCCTTATTAGATATATATAAATATATGCAAATATTTTCTTCGTCCTGAGAGTTTTCATCTTATTGCTGATTTATTTCTCAGTACAGAAACTTCCTGGTTTCGATGAAGTCCCACTTGTTTATTTTTGCTTTTATTTCCATTGCCTTTGGTGACAAATCCAAAAAAATCTTTGCCAAGACCTCTGTCAAGCATCTTGCTCCTTACGTTTTCTCCTAGAAGTTTTACAGTTTCAGATCTTGAATCTGTCTTTAATTCATTTTGAGTTTATTTTTGCATATGGTACATATAGGCGTCCCATTTCATTCTTTTGCCCGTGGTTTTTTCAGTTTTCCGAATACATTTATTGAGGAGACTATTCTTTCTCCATTGTATATTCTTGGCACCTTGTCATAAAGTAATAGACTGTATATGCACTGGCTTATTTGGGGACTCTTTATTCTCTTCCATTGATCTATGAGTCTGTTTTTACGACCTTATTACAAACGGCATACTTTTTGATTGCTATTTCTTTTACAATGTGTCTCATGTTGAAGCCTCCATCAGGTACAGTTTGACATTGGGGACCAACTCCTATCTCTGGAAGTTCCATTCGACATGTATATCCCTTCGGGAAATAGAACTTGCTCATTTTTCTGAGTTATATTTTGGTAAATGCCTGGCATTCTGGTTCTATCACAGAAATGGAACAACGGTCAGCCATGCCCAAGACCAAAATCCTTCTCAGGTTCCCTGGCCAAGGCCCAGTTTCTGGTATCTGTAGGTGCTCTTTGGCCTTCTGAGATTTTGCAGCTTTATTCAAGTGAATCCATCACTGCCATGCCCCTTTACCAAAGGGTTTTTGATGCTAACTGTTTTCAAAGTGCTTTAGTCAGCTACAATTCCAAGCAGGGGGCTGCCCGCATAGCTCAGCTGGAAAAGTATCAGCCTGCAGTGCAGGAGATCCCAGTTTGATTCCGGGCTCAGGAAGATACACTGGAGAAGGAATAGGAAACCCACTCCAGTATTCTTGAGCTTCCTTAGTGGCTCAGCTAGTGAAGAATCCACCCCAATGCAGGAGACCTGGGTTTAGTCCCTGGGTTGGGAAGATTCCCTGGAGAAGGAAAAGGCTACCCACTCCAGTATTCTGGCCTGGAGAATTCCATGGACTATATAGCCCGTAGGGTCGCAAAGAGTTGGAAACGACTGAGTGACTTTCACTTTCACTTTTCATTCCAAGCAGAGTTTCTTTATTCCCGTCAGTCCCAGTAGGTATGAGAGTCCTTAGTCTATGCCTTATTTCATTAGAGGTTAAGTGGGCAAAATCTACCAGATCTAAGAAATGGCAGTTTCACAAACGTTCGCCTCAATGACCTCACACTCAAGAGCTGCTGACTGAAGAGGTTTTACCTGCTGCCCTCCTTCAGAAGAACTGCCATATTAATCTTGGACTACAGCTTTAATAGTTGACTCACTGGAAAAGACTCTGATGCTGGGAAAGGTTGGGGGCGGAAAGAGAAGGGGACGACCGAGAATGAGATGGCTGGATGGCATCACTGACTCTGTGGACATGAGTTTGAGTGAACTCCGGGAGTTGGTGATGGACAGGAGGCCTGGCGTGCTGTGATTCATGGGGTCGTGGAGAGTCAGACATGACTGAGCGACTGAACTGAACACCTTTAATGGAAGTCCCACTAAGACAGATTTGGGAAAGATTTTGGGATTTTCAGCACTTTTTGAATCAATCCACACAAAATTCACTTCATTTTAAAAAAATGACCATTATCCATGGGTTCAAAATCTGGTACATACTGATCATGAGCCAATCTGGAAGTTACACAGTTCAGGGAAATGCCTTTGTCTTTTCAAAAAGGAAAAAGTACAGATATATTCTTTTTGTATTTTCCTGGAAGTTGTATTTACTTTTTAAATCACTACAGTAATGAAAAAAATAATTTAGAATTGAATCACTCTGAACTTCCCTGGTGGTCCAGTGGTTAAGACTGTTTCTACTGAAGGGGGCATGGATTTGATCCTTGGTCCCCCTGGTTCTCTCAGTCGAGTCTGACTCTTTACAACCCCATGGACTGTTATCTGCCAGGTTCCTCTGTCCATGGGGTTTTCCGAGCAAGAATATGGGAGTGGGTTGCCATTTCCTTCTCCAGGGGGTCTTCCTGACCCAGGGATCAAACCTAGGTCTCCTGCATTGCAGGCAAGCTCTTTACAGTCTGAGCCATCAGGAAAGGTCTTCCCCTGGTTGGGGAAGTTCCACATGCCACATGGTGTGGCAAGAAAAAACACAATTGAATAACACTGAGGTTAAGTATTTCCAAAATACAGGAGTATTTTTCCAGTTCATAATGTCATAATTGGCAATGCTCCCTTTTAAACTAACCCTATTTGTGATAGTTCAGTGGTTCTCAATTCTTGCAGACCCAATGTCTTAATTTTTATTGAAAATATTCGGCAATACTTTTACCATTCTAAAATAAAATTCACCGATAATACAACCCATAGTACAATCCATAACCCATATTATATATATAATGTTCTAACTGTAACATAAATGAGCAATGAAAGAGAAAGTTATTTGTAATAAAAGATATGTATTTCAGTGTGTAAATGCTCAGACATGATCTCAAAGGAGACAAATGAGGCAGTCTGATGTTGGCACCTGTATTTAATATCTACCTGAATACAACTACAAATATTGTTTATAGCTGTATGTGTTGTATATTAATGCCATAGATGGTATTGCCATTGACAATGTGATTTTCCAAAGGTATGAACAACTCTTGGTAAAGTTCTGAGGAAAACAGAATAAAATCTTTCCTCAATATCCATGGTAGCTACGCTTCTGGAAATTTTGAAAAATTAACATAATACCAAGAAAATACTATGTGTTTATGAAAAGTGAATAAAACCTAAGTAACTGCTCTGATTATTATGATCATGTGTTCTATTTCACAAATGTCTTGAAGAACATTCTAATACAGAGTAAGACCTGATAATTTTCTTTTTAATATTTCTTACTTTGACTGTATTGGGTCTTAGTTGTGGCATGTGGAATCTAACTTGGGTCCCCTGCATTGGGAGCATGGCATCTTAGCCACTGGACCATCAGGGAAGTCTTCACAGACTTGATAATTTTTTTTTAAATTTATTTATTTCAATTGGGGGCTAGACTTGATAATTTTTAATTGTGTGCAAGGCTAGCCTCTAACCCCAGTCATCAAATGCCAGTAGTACTCTTTTATAATTGTGATATCCAAAAGTAACCTGAGAGGCCAATGTCATTCCTACTCCTGCATGAGATTCACTTTCAAAGCAATTAGAGACAAAGAACCAACAAATTGAAATCTTTGTTTATTTTGTAAATATTAATGAATAAGATATTTTATACATTGCATTTCTATATTTGGGATAGCATTTCTTATAGGTCCATAAAACAGGCTCTTTATTATATGATAATACAGAGAAAAGCATAATTGCCTGACCTCAAAATATTTAAAGACTGAAAATGACTATAATATTAATACAATCTACAAGCTAACAAGACATTATAATAGTAAGACATGGATATACAAGGAGAGGAACAATGTAATTCTCATAAATAATGTTTTAATTTTTTTAATAATTATAACTTAAAAAGAAAAAAGATGGATAAGAGAAAATTTAAAACAGGAAAAAAATTTGAATAAGTCACATATGCAGTATGTTGTCACTTTTCTTCCTCAAAATTAATTTCTATGACTCAGCAATTTGAGTAATCATAAAACTCACAAGGATATCTCTTATTCTTTTGATGAATTTGTGGATGCATAGGGTATAACAAATAAGGAAAAATCTTTAAATCCTAAACATTTACCTTGCTGGGGGAAGAAAAAAATTACCTTAATTCACTCATTTCTTTTCTTTCTACTGAGAATTGCTTCAGATTTTGAAGGATCAAATAGGAAACAGGATCAGTTCTTTGCTAAGTTTCCAGATTGTGAAACTTTGAGGGAAATAGTAGAAATGTGAGCATGAGGGAAAAAAATCCACAGTCCTATGTTTCAATTTAGCAGTCTCATCTCATAGTCTAGCTTAATGGTTTTTCTATATATTTCTCAGAAGTTCTTTTTTCAGAATATTGTTTTCATTTATTTAAAGACACATAACTGATGCTAAAGCTGAAACTCCAATACTTTGGCCACCTCATGCGATGAGTTGACTCACTGGAAAAGACTCTGATGCTGGGAAAGATTGGGGGTGGGAGGAGAAGGGGACAACAGAGAATGAGATGGCTGGATGGCATCACCGACTCGATGGACATGAGTCTGAATGAACTCCGGGAGTTGGTGATGGACAGGGAGGCCTAGCGTGCTGTGATTCATGGGGTCGCAAAGAGTTGGTCACGACTGAGAGACTGAACTGAACTGAACTGAACTGAGGGAGGAAAGGAACTCTAAAATTTCAGTATAACTTTCTGTCTCCTAGGAAAACCTAACTTGTGGCCCTAGACAACTTGAAATCCTTCAAAAAACAGAAAGGGGGGAAATTTAATCACTTCTCTTGAGAACTAATTTTTATGCCTAGCAGCATATTGGTCAGGGTTATTCTCTAAGTTACAGTTTCACCATTATTTAGATGTATTCAGTAAGCTTTTAAATGATTTTTGGAGATATTGAGGAAAGTGATCTCATCCTTACAACTTATCTTTCAAAAGACAAATCTAGGTAACTTGTTTAGTCACAAAGAGTTCTGTTTCTCTTGATGTCTAGATTGGTGACTTCCCATCAAAGTTTTGATAATCTAAAAAAAGGTTTTTTTTGTTTTTTTGTTTATACTATTCTCCCCCCTCATCTGTTTTTGTGTGTGAGAGTGTGAGTTGAATGGTCATCTCATCTGGTTAGCCAACTGAAGTTTGTGTCTTTGATGTAGAATCATGACTAGGATTAATTTACCTAAGTTTAAGTGGAATGAAAAGAACTAGAGGGCTGAGTCCAGTCCAAAACCTAAGGAAAGGCCATGTTTCAAACTGAGGAAATGAAAATAAGGTAGTAAAACTTGAAAACCATTGGACCCATAGTACCTGGATGGGCCAAGTAGACATTTTATATTGGAAAATAATGCAGTATTGCAACTCCAGATAGATTGAACATCACGAGTCTTTGTATATGTATCATTCAGAGATGATAAGAATTAAACAAAAGCTGAAATGAATGCTCTGACATTTTACAGTCCTCTTGTTTGGTTGCACCAAGACATGGTTTTGATCAAGTAAGGAAATAGGCATTCCTGTTTTTACTGTCAATATTAAGGAGGGAATGTTGAATACTGTAGTCTGTGGCTAATGGCACAGAAGACAATTCCATAGGTCAATTATCTTTTGCTTAAACCAGTGGCTTCCCCCAAGAACAAAAAGCAGCAGATCAAAGCAGCTAATCGCGGTTACACTCAAGAAGATTTCATTATAAAATGCAACATTGTACTTACAGTCTCTTGAGTGTGCCACAGTGTACAAGTAATAAATTCGAAAGCACTGGTAGGGAAGGAAGCAAATAAGAATGACTCCTATAAAAAACAGATTTTTCAACTGCGCCCAGAACTCTTGATGGGATAGTAAGAAGTGCCCAAGCTTCCGTGCCGTCAACACAATGATGATGGTTTGGAGGACCAAGAGAATCACTGCGATGATTATGACAATAGCGACTACCATGTAATTGATGGCTTGCACATATTCATGAGTAAGCTCTTTGTGGAATATGAAACAGTGGTGGCTGTCGTAGCCCTCACGAATTCCATACTGAGAAACAACCAGGGGTACCACAATGATAATCACCAGGAGCCACAGGGCGGTGCTGGCAGCCACAGCATGTAGTTTTCTATAGAATTCCACTTTGTCCTTGTACTTGAAGAAAATGAGGTACCTGATGACTAGAATCACCATATAGAACAGGAATGTGAGGTACATGTGGATGTGCAGCATGGCACTCACAAACCTGCAGAAAGACAACCCAAATGTCCAAGTGTGCTTGATGAGGTAGGTCAAACGAAAAGGCACTGTGAGCAGAAAAACACTGTGGACCACCACCAGATTAATGACTGCTGTGGTGGTCACAGACCGGGTGTTCATTTTCACAAGCAGGAACAAAATGGAGATGATGCCCATCAGCCCTCCAATCAGCACTACAAAGTAGAGCCTGGTTAAATGGGGTGTCAATATAGGGTCATCGCAGGAGGAAGTATTGTAGGCAGCCATGCTTCAGAAGTCACCTGGAAGAGATAAAGCACCAGTATAACTAACAAGCTTCCAGAATTTTGTTCATATTTTGTTTCCATTAAACTGGTAGTGTGACTTTGTCATTTTTCTGTTTACGTGATGTAAACCTTATATACCTTAAGAATGAGAACTATTGCCATATGCATTTCTGGGTACTCTACACTGAAAACACAGTAAGTCATTGATTCTTGACCTTTAATAGTTTAAAGACCACTTTGAGAGGCCCCCAGAGATATGTGTATATCTACACAGTCAAAACTATTTGCATAAAGCTTGATTTCAGACCATTTGAAGTTGATACATAGATACTAGTATTGCAGTAACCACTGCGGGGGGTTGGGGGCCGGGGATATCCTAAGATGGACAGAAAGGAAAGCGGATGCATTAAGTACACAAATGTTTTCTTCTTTTAAGTATCATTCTAATTCTCTGATTCTTTCCAATTCATCAGCAAATGATCCAAGAATATTTATACTTTATTTCTTTAAGATATGATTTGTTTGGCAAAAAAGAAAAGAAAGACTAAATCAAGGCAGCAGCAAGAAATAGGATTTATCTGAATTTTTCATCACAGTTACATTATCGTCTAATAGTGAGAGCTTGACTAAGTTCTTATCATGGGCCCCCCTGAGACCATAGCATGTCTCCCAATTTTCCCATCACCCACCCTTAAATTCATAAAAGAACCACTATCAGTTTTCCTCTGGACTTCTGAAAGATCCTTTCCCTATATGGTCTTTGTCCCTTCTAATTATTGTGTGTGTGCCAGTCACTCAGTCATGTCCACCTCTTCGCAACCCCATGGACTGTTAACCCGCCAGGCTCTTCTGTCCATGGCATTTTCCAGACAAGAATACTGGTTGCCATTTCCTCCTCCAGGGGATCTTCCCAACCCAGGGACTGAACCCCCGTTTCTCGCGTCTCTTGCTTTGGGAGGTGGATTCTTGATCACTGTGCCACCTGGGAAGTGATTTAATTATTATCTACATTCTAAATTGCTATTTACTAAATAAAAGACATATTAATTTTTAATTACACTAATCCAGTCACTTCATTTTCTTATTTAAATTCCTTCAGTGGCCTCCCATTTCTTTTAAGGTAAAAATCAAAATTATTAACGTGTCTAGAATGTTCTGGGTTATAGCAAAATCCAATCCCTTGAGACCAGATTCAAGAAATAATCTAGAGGTTAAATTGACAGGATTTGACATTAATTGTATATGGAGAAATGAAGGGAAAGGAAGTATCTCAATCACTCCTAGATTTCTTGCTTGAACAACTGTGTGATAAGAGGTCTGTTTACTAATATCAGGGACAACAAGGATCTAAGTTAAGGAAGAACAGTAATTGAATTATGCGGTTAATACCTGACCTTTGTAACACATTCACAATTATTCTATTCATTCTTGAATGTCTCTTCATACAATCAAACTTACAAAAAAATAAAAATGAACCAAATTTTGATATAATACTGATGAATCAAAAAATCCTCATACTAAATCATGTGTTCTCAATTGGGCAATATTGCCTCCAAAGGGAAAAATGTTTGTTCTGGGGGTGTGAAAAACCTTATTTTTAGTGTATAAAATGCAGGTATACGTGTAGTATATAAGCACACAAACAATATATCTGTGGTATTAAAATTTCTTAAGAGGGGGAGAGATAATCAGGGAAATAGGTATAGAAAGGCTCTTTAGAGGGGCAGTGATAAAGTGGAGAATACCACACTAAATAAAAGCTGCCAGCCACAAAAGACTACATGCTGAATGATTTCTTTTTCTAGAAAATCAAAACCAATGTGTCAGAAGGATCAGTGTAGCTCAGGGCCCAGTTTGCCGGTGAAGGGACTGACTTCAGAGGAGCCTGGGGGAAATTACGGGATGATGGGATGTTTTATATTGTGTTGTAGTTATTTGTCAAAGCTCAATGATCTGTACACTTAATATTGGTGAATTTTCTTGCATATAACTTATAGCTCAGTAGGACTAAATAAAAAATAGTAATAACCTGGCCCCAGAGAGCCTCTGCTTTCCTGGGTATGGAAAAGGATTTCCATGTAACTGACATTAAAACTTGCCTCCTGTTATACTGGCTCTGTGTGATGTGTAATCTCTGAACTCACTTTTTATTTTTCTCTGTAGAAAAGTAGTTCCATCAGGTAAATGTGAAATTATATTTTGCTCGTATCTGAATCAAGGAGGACTGTGCCATCATAAGTTCTGTTTTTCATTTTTTTCCGGTTATTTACCTAGAAGGTTCAGCTTCTAAAAGAAGAAATTATGATCAGTTGCACATCATCCCTCTCAAGTCCTCCTTTCTCACCAACTGCCATAATCTCTCTCTTTCAGATAAAAGAAGTTTATGTTACATCTCTTGTATATATCAGGTACTACATGAGATGCTTAGCTGAGCGTGGGCTCATTTAACCCTCAAAGAAGTCCTGTGCTTTGTGTATTAATATGTATCACCATACTGATTTTCAGATGAAGAAACTAAGCCTTAGTCCAGATATCATTTGCTAAGTTATTGAGAGTTACACACACACACTCTGAAATACACAAACTCCTGCATTGTGGAGAAGCAAGTTGTGCAGCTTCTGACGTAAGAAGGAAGGGAGGCCATGAAGATATTTGGTTCTACTCACATAGCTGTATGCCAATATATCTTAAAAGCTGCTCTTCCTTCTTTCTGGATTTCTTATGTTCCTATTCCTTTTACTTGATTTACAGCAGATCCCATACATTAGCTCATTCAACATCCATTCCGACTCTTTCTGGTCTGTCAGAAAATTTGTGTACGGTTTTCTGCAGTTATAGTGCTTGTAAGTGAGCTAGTTTCTACTAGTTTGTTGCACTACTGCAAAACTTGGAGGCAAAAGTGAAGGATGTCAGTGTATGGAGAGATTAGGTTATTTGGCAAGACAGTAGTAGAAATGTCTGGTTTCTCTGGGACAGTAGTGGCACAGGAATCTGTACTATATATCATGGACTTCAGAAAGCAATAGAGTCAATGATGTTTCTGCTATTAATTTCATAGTGGAATTAGATTTTTTTCTCGATCTATGTGGATCATGCCTTTGTAGTAGCCAAGCCTGGTTCCCAGATATTCCATGATATTTTGTAACTTGTTACCTTCTAATAAACACCTTCTGCTTAGACCAGCTGAAGTGGGTTCTATTGTCTGCAAGTAACAACCATGATATGCCTTGTTAATTCCTATTCTAAGGACCAACTGAGTCATCATTTCTCCCGAAAAGCCTTACTAACCTCCATTCTCAATTCAGGCTGTGTGTAATCCCCCCTTGTCCCGTGGAACACACCAACCACGCTTATCTCTACTATGTCACTCACATTTCTGCCTTCTCAACAAGACTGAGGAGGGAAGAACTGGGTTTTCATTTGTATTCATATAATCTAATGAAGTTATTTAAATTAATGTAAACATCATTATTGAAAACTAACATACTTATAAGGGCTTCCCTGGTGGCTCAGAGGTTAACGCGTCTGCCTCCAATGCGGGAGACCCGGGTTCGATCCCTGGGTCGGGAAGATCCCCTGGAGAAGGAAATGGTAACCCACTCCAGTATTCTTGCCTGGAGAATCCCATGGATGGAGAAGCCTGGTAGGCTACAGTCCCGGGGTCGCAAAGAGTCGGACACGACTGAGTGACTGAACAGAACATACTTATAGTACAGTGCTCAGATATAGGTATACAGTTCAGTGAATTTTAACCATACCCTCACCAAAGACAATCACTATCCTGACAGCTAAAACCATATAATAGGTTTGTCTACTTTGAATTTTATATAAATTCAGTGTCCTTTTTTGTGTGTATCTAGTTCAGTGCACTCAGCATTATGCTTTAAGATTCATTCATGTGTATAGTTTTATTTAAGACATTGTATCATTGCATGAATATTTCACAATTTACCCATTCTATTGTTTATGGACAATAGCATTATTTCCACTTATAGAGCTATTATAAATAACACTATAAACCATAAGCAATGAAAAGACAACCCAGAGAATGGCAGAAAATATTTGCAAACAATGTGACCAAGAAGGGATTAATCTCCAAAATATACAAATAGCTCATGCAGCTCAATATTAAAAAAACAAACAACCCAAACAAAAAATACGCAGGAGATCTAAACAGACATTTCTCCAAAGAAAGTATATAGATGGCCAAAAAGCACATGAGGGTGTGGAGAAAAGGGAACCATCCTACACCCTTAGTGAGAATGTAAGTTGGTACAGCCACTAGGGAGAACACTATGGGGGTTCCTTAAAAAAATAAAAATAAAGCTACCATATGATCCAGAAATCCCACTCCTGGGCATGCATCCAGAGAAAACCATACTTCTAAAAGATACATGCACCTCAATGTTCATTGCAGCATTATTTACAATAGCCAAGATATGAAAGTAACCCAAATGCCCATCAACAAATGAATGGATGAATAAGATGTGGTACATATACATACAATGGAATATTATTAGCCATAAAAGGAATGAATTAATGCCATTTGCAGCAACATGGATGGACCTAGACATTATCATATCAACTGAAGTAGTTCAAAGACAAATATATGATCTCACTTATATGTGGAATCTAAAAAATGATACAAATGAACTTATTTACAAAACAGAAATAAACTCACAGACTTAGAAAAGAAACTTACAGTTGCCAAAGGGGAAAGATGAGTGTGGGGGATAAATTAGGAGTCTGTGGTTAACATATACACAGTACTATATATAAATAGATAATCAACAAGGATCTACTGTATAGCACAGGGAACTCTACTTAATACTCTGTAATAACCTATATGGGAAAAGAATCTGAAAAAGAATAGATATATATGTTATGTGCTAAGTCGCTTTAGTTGTGTCCGACTCTTTGCAACCCCATGGACTGTATGTAACCCGCCAGACTTCTCTGTCCATGGAATTTCCAGGAAAGAATACTGGAGTGGGTTGCCATTTCCTCCTTCAGGGTATCTTCCTGACCCAGGGATCAAACCAGCACCTCTTAAGTCTTCTGCATTGGCAGGAGGGTTCTTTACCACTAGCGCCACCTGGAAAGCCAGATATAAGTACAGGTGTAACTAAATAACTTTCCTGTACCCCTGAAACTACCACAACATTGTAAATCAACTATACTCCAGTATAAAATATAAATAAATAATGCTACTTTGAACATTCTTATAAATTTCTTTTGTGAAAATAAGTATTCATTTCATCTTTTGTGAAAATAAATAAATTCCCAAATTCTGTTGGGAATTTACCTAAGTGTGTAACTGATGATTGTAGGGTGTGTATTTGTTCTGTTTCAGTGAAACCCACAAACAGTTTCTGATATAAATTCTCACTAACAGTACAAAAAAATTTCAGTGCTCCACAGTCTCCAGAATATTCAGAATTTTCTGTCCTTTTAATTTTTGCCTTTGTAGATAGATGTCATTGTATTTCATGCGGTTTTGATCTGCATTTACTTACTGAATAATAAAGATGAGCACATTCATATGTATCTGTTGGACACTTAGATATTCTGTTTTGTGAAGTGCCTTTTGAAGTCTTTCACCGTATTTCTATTTAAGTCGTCTGCTTCTTTCTTATTGATTGGTAGTAGTCTTTATGTAGCCTAGATATCACTCCTTTATTAGTGATATGTATTGTAAATATCTTCTTCCACTTTCCTTTTAACTTCTTAATAGGTATCTTGTGATGAACAGAATATCTACTTTTTGGTATTTCCAGTTTGTTAAATTGGTAATTTAACAGAGTCAGCACCTTCATGTCCTGGTAAGGAGCCTGGCTACTCAAAAGTAATAAGGATAGTATACTATCTTAACCTAGTATACTAGTATTTTCTTCTTCTTCTTTTTAACATATACAGTTTATCTAGAACAGATTTTTTAATATAATGTAAGGTAGGAGCCATGATTATTTTTTCCTATATGGATAAGCAATTGACTCAGAATCATTAATTGGAAATATCATTCCCACCCTCACTAAACTGTGTCATAAATCAGGTGACCACATATGAGTCAATTTAGCCCTTTTTTAAGTCTCTGATAATTTCTGCTGGTTTATTAATCTACACATGTGCCAGAACCACACTGTTTAAATCACTCTTGTGGTATAGTAAATTTTCATATCAGGTAGTCTAATTTTTTTAACTTTCTTTTCCTTAAGATCCCCTGAGCTATACTTGATATTCTACATTTCCATACAAGTTCTAAAATCTGGTTAATAAAACTTATGGTGTTTTTAATGAATCTACATTAAAATTATAGAAACTGATGGCTTTAAACAGATAGTAATAGCTTTTCAACACTGAGTCTTCTAATCACCAAACAAAATATATCCCTCCATGTTTTTATATCTTCTTTAATTTGTCTCAATGATGTCTTGTGATTTTCTATATAGAAGTATTTTATATGTTTTTTAAAAAATATTGATTGAAATAATCATATGATATTTCTCCCTTTTCTGTTTAGTGTGGTGGATTAGTGATTGATTTGTACATGTTCCATACTTGTGAAGCTGGAATAAAACCCATTTTGAAGCAAGGTTCAATTCCTGGGTTGGGAAGATACCCTGGAGAAGGGTATGGCGACCCACTCCCGTATTCTTGTCCAGGGAATCCCATAGAGGAACCTGGTGATCTACAAAGCATAGCATCACAAAGAGTCAGACACAACTGACCAACTAACACACACTTTGATGTTACATATAAACTTCATTAATATATCAGCTTATTTGATGTGTTAGTATTTTGTATAGAATTTTGCTTCACTTGTGAAAGAGATTGATCTATAATTCTCTCCTCAATGCCCGTATCAGGTATAAAAAGGTTTTGCTGGTCTCAAAAATGAGCTTAGAAATGTTCTCTCATTTACCATTTTCTAAAAGACTTTGTGTATAATTGAGGTTATTTCTTTCAGTATTCTATGTATTCAACTGAGATTAAATTTATTTTTATTATCTAAATCTTTCATATATACACTGTTTTATGGGGGTTTTCTGTCTCGATTCTAGCAACAATTGAGAGTGGTTTGTTAAAATTTTATATACTTATTATAGATTATGCAGTATTCTTTTCATTCTGTCAACTTTTATTTCATATGTTTCTACACTATGTTATTAGACCATAAAAGTTTAAAATAGTGATTGTATATATTAATCATAAAATGTCTCCTTTATTTCCAAAATTATTCTTCCTTAATATCTACTTTTTATAATATGCCAAGCCTTTTTTTTTGTTAAGTATTTATTTGTACTTTATATCTTTTTTCTATCCTTTTATTTGTAAACCTTTATGGTTCTAACATTTAAAATGTGTCTTTGTAAATATCATATAGTTGGGTCTTGTTTCTTAAATTCAGTCTAACAGCTCTTCTTATTTCAACTGTTTATTTACATTTGATGGAACTTCTGATTGAAGTTGTGTCTAATATATCATCTTAATTTTATTTTCTGTTTGACTCAACCATCCATGTAATGTCTCTTTCCCTCTTTCTCTGCCTTCCTTTGGATTATTCAAGTATGTTTTATTTCATCCCTTCCTCCTCTATTAACTTCTTAGTTATATATTTTTCTATTTTTTGGTAGTGATAACCCTAGAGATATAACATGCATCCTTTTACCTATTATGGGCTTCCTTGGTGGTTCAGCAGTAAAGAATCTGCCTGCCAATTCAGGAGAAACAGGTTTGATCCCCAGATCAGGAAGATCCCCTGGAGAAGGAAATGGCAACCCACTCCAGTATTCTTGCCTGGAGAATCCCATGGACAGAGGAACCTGGTGAGTACATGGGGTTGAAAAAAGTTGATCACAACTTAGCAACCAAACAACAACAACCCTGATATAAATTATTACTCTAGCCACTTCCCTCCTATTGATACAAATTCAGAACATTTTAATTCCATTTACTCTCTGCTGCTGCTGTCTCTACTTTCATTTTATTTCTATATATTTTAATTCTGCATGCATTTTAAACTCCACAATATATTATTATTGTATTGTGCAGTTAATAATCAATAGACATTTATATTTACTCACTTAATTTTCTTTCCATTGCTCTTTTCAAAAAAAAAGATTTTATTGAAGTATGATCGACATACAAAAAGCTATATACATTCATGTATACAATTCAATGACTTTAAAGATATGCATACACCACAGTCATCATCCATGCCATAAGTTGGTCCATCACCTTCAAAAATTTCCATATGACCCAGCAATCTCACACTGGGCTTATATCCTGAGGAAACCAGGACTAAAAAAGACTCATGTACCCCAGAGTTCCTTGCAGCACTATTTAAAACAGCTAGGAGATGGAAGAAACCTAGACGTCGATTGGCAGATGAATGGATAAGGAAGTTGTGGTACATATTATTCAGCTATAAAAAGGAACACATTTGAGTCTGTTCTAAGGTGGATGAGGTGGATGAACTTAGAGCCTATTATACAGAGTAAAGTAAGACTCCTAGTGATCCCATGGACTGCAGCCTACCAGGCTCCTCCGTCCATGGCATTTTCTAGGCAAGAGTACTGGAGTGGGTTGCCATTTCCTTCTCCAAAGTCAGAAATAGAAAGACAAATATCATATATTAACACATGTATATGGAATCTAGAAAGATAGGATTGATGATCCTACTTCCAGGGCAGCAAAGAGGACAAAGATATTTTGAATGCAGTGAGGGTATTAGACGGTGGGATGATTTGGGAGAATAGCATTGAAATATAACATTACCATATGTAAAATGGATAGCCAGTGTGGATTCCATGTATGACCCAGGGAACCCAAAGCCAGTGCTCTGTGACAACCCAGAGGGGTTGGATGAGGAGGGGAGTGGGAATAGGGTTCAAGAGGGAGGGGACATATGTATGCCTAATGCTGATTCATGTTGATGTATGGCAAAAACCATCACAATATTGTAAACTAATTATCCTCCAATTTAAAAAATTCATCCTGCCTTCTTTACTTATTATTATGCATGAAAACTTAACATAAGCTCTATCCCCTTAGCAAATTTTTAAGACTACAATACAGTATTGCTAGCTATAACCTCTATGCTTTACAGATTTCTAGGATTTATTCATCTTGTATAACTAAAATGTTGTACCCTTTGACTAACACTTCCCTGTTTTCCCTTCCCCGCAATCCCTGCCTTTTCATTTTGTTGATGGCTTCCCTTGCTGTGCAGACACTTTTTAGTGTAACATAATCCCGCTTGTTTATTTTTGCTTTTGTTGTCTGCGCTTTTGATGTCACATCCAAGAATTCTTTTCCAAGGCCAAGAGGCTTTTACCATATGTTTTCTTCTAGGAGTTTTGTGGTTTCAGGTCTTACAATTCAGTCTTTAATCCATTTTGAGTTAACTTTTGTGTGTAGTCTAAGATGAGGCTTCAATTTCATTCTTTTGAATCCGGTTTTCCAAGATGATTTATTAAAGAGAGCTACCCTTTCCCCATCGTGTATTGTTGTCAAAGATCAGTTGATGTACATGCATGGGTTTATTTCCAGGCTCTCTATTCTGTTCTGTCTATGTGTCTGCTTATTTGCCAGTAGTATACTATTTGCATTACATTGTAATATGTTTTGTATTACAGCTTTGTATGGTAGCTTTGTCATACATTTTGAAATCAGAAAATGTGTTGCCTCCAGCTTTGTTCTTCTTGCTCAAAATGACTTTGGCTACTCAGAGTCTTTTGTTGTTTCATATGGTTTTAGGACTTTTTTCTTTTTCTGTAAAAAAATGCCACCGAGATTTTGATAGAGATTATATTAAGTCTGCAAATCACTTAACACTAGTATGGATTACTATAAGTAGTAATTTTAATAATATTACGTCTTTTAATCCATGAATGCGGAATATTTCTGCTTGTTTCTGTCTGCTTTAATTTCTTTCATCACTATTGTATAATTTTCAGTGTACAAGTTTTTTACCCCCTTGGTTAAGTTTATTCCTATTTTATTTCATTTTTTCCTGCTATTGTTAATGGGATTGTTTCCTTAATTTCTGTTTCAAATATTTTATTATTAGCTTATTGAAATTCAACTGACTTTTTATATGTTGGTTTTGTGTAGTGTAACATTAATGAATTCATTAATTAGTTCTAACAGGGTTTTCTGTAGAATCTTTACAGTTTTCTACATATAAGGTAACATTATCTGCAAACAGACAATTTTTCTTCTTTCCAATTTAGATGCTTTTTGTTTCTTTTCCTTGATCTTTTTATTTCTTTTAACTGCTTTTTAAATTTATCCTTAATTTCAGTACTATGCTGAATAGAAACAGCAAAAATGGGCATCTTTGCCTTGTTCTAGATCTTACAGGAAAATATTTCAGCTTTTCACCATTGAGTCTGATTTTAGCTCTGGATTTTTCATATGTGGCATTTATTGTGTTGAGATAAGTTCCCTCTACACATAATTTTTTGATAGTTTTTGTCATGAAAGTGTGTTGAATTTTATCAAATGCTTTTTCTGCATCTCTTGAGATGATCGTGTGATTTCTGTCCCTCATGAGGTGTATCACGTAGACTGGTGTTTTGTATACTGAGCCGCTCTTGCATAGAGGGATAAATTTCGCTTGGCCGTGATGTATGATTCTTTCAATGTACTGTTGAATTTGGTTTGTTAATGCTTTGTTAAGAATTTTTGCATTCGCGCTCATCAGGTATTGTGCAAGACTCCCAGATGGTCTGCCTTAGATGCAACGGCTGCACTCTGCCCGATCTCTCAGCTAAGCTGTGCCATGCACTCTCCCAGTCTGCCTGCAGGGGACACTCTCTCACTCACATCGCTGCCAAGGAACCCAGCTCCACTCCGGTAACAATGCGAAGAGAGGTTTAAAGCCTCTTTCTTCCTCGAGCATGTTCTTTTTTAAGACTCTCTTCCTCTTTGCCCCCTTCTCCATGGTACTTTCTCTTCTTTGTTCTCTTGAAGACTGCTCCATTGCACAGGATTGTCCTCCACCACCATGATGGCTCATTGATTTTGAAAGCCAAACAGAACTAGAATGGAGTCTAGAGAAAGATGACAATGAAGCAGTAAAGACTTTTGAGAGTCACAGGTAGTAAGGGAGATCAAATATGTATCTGGGCCCAGTTTCTTCCTGGAAGAAAAAAAAGAAAAATAAAAACAATGTGTCCAAGAAGTATTCCTGTGCATGTGGGATATGACTCCAGTGATTAATAGACATTTTAAATTAGTTAGCATAAAAATTTCTTTCTCCTGTCCTTCTTCCTTTCTAAGAATTAAGAGAAACACTCAAGTTTCCCACATACATGACTTGCTTGTAGCCATGACTGTGTATGTCCAATACCACACTGTCAGTCACTTCCATAGCAGTGCAGGGACAGGGTCATGCCACATGTTCACAATGTCCCGATGCTTGAGAAGAAGTGGGCACATGGATGAATAGCACTATTTTTTGGGCTCCAGAATCACTGCAGATGCTGATTGCAGCCATGAAATTAAAAGACGCTTACTCCTTGGAAGGAAAGTTATGACCAACCTTGACAGCATATTAAAAAGCAGAGACATTACTTTGCCAACCAAGGTCCGTCTAGTCAAGGCAATGGTTTTTCCCGTGGTCATGTACGGATGTGAGAGTTGGACTGTGAAGAAAGCTGATCGCCGAAGAATTGATGCTTTTGAACTGTGGTGTTGGAGAAGACTCTTGAGAGTCCCTTGTACCACAAAGAGATCCAACCAGTCCATTCTAAGGGAGATCGATCCTGGGTGTTCATTGGAAGGACTGATGCTAAAGCTGAAACTGCAATACTTTGGCCACCTCATGCGACGAGTTGACTCACTGGAAAAGACTCTGATGCTGGGAAATGTTGGGGGCGGGAGGAGAAGGGGACGACCGAGAATGAGATGGCTGGATGATATCACCAACTCTGTGGACATGAGTTTGAGTGAACTCCGGGAGTTGGTGATGGACAGGGAGGCCTGGCGTGCTGTGATTCATGGGGTTGCGGAGAGTCGGACACGACTGAGCGACTGAACTGAACTGAACTGAACTGATGAATATTACATTAGGGAATTATATTCTGCAAATGAAAGTTGAAATATTGAAATCTTCAGACAAGTTCTCACTTGCATTATGAGCAATGTCATGTTTTTCTTATGTCAAATTTCTTTCTACAGCTTACTTCAATAACAACATCAGTTTAAACAAAGTAAACAGATTTGTTTGAACCTGGACAATTAAATCTTTCCTGATCTATTACTTTATGTGTTAGAGTTGGATACCCACAAAGAGTGGGGTTATCTCAAGTTTTTGCACAAAATTGGAATTTCAAAGCTTAAAAGTCTTAGAAAGAAACGCCTTCATTTCAAAAACTTTGAGCACACACAAAAATAGTAAATGCCATTCAGAAATGTTTCCAGTGCTTCACTGCAGAACAATAGTTTTCTAGTAGGAACAGTCCCTACATGGGGAAAATCGAGAGGATGTCTGAGAGAAGCAGTGAAATCTGTGACAGATGAGCCTGGAAGGCAGTACCTGGGGACCTGGAACAACAGAGCCGGCTCACACAGTCACAATGCTCACTCAAGAGCAAGCTCAGCCAAGGGCTTCAATGTGTGTTATATACAGAACTCGCCAAGCAAGGTTCGCTAAACCCCTACGGATAGTGCATCGTCTCTCATTAACTGAGAAGCTGTTTCTTTCCCTGAATGTCAAGTTTAGATGCTGTGTGTTTGGATTTGTAAGTATTCAGGCTCAGGTCTGGAAATCTGCCCTGTGCTTTGGGACAAAGACATTTTGAAGAAGATGCACTTGAAACATAGAAGACAGCCAGATCAAATGTTTGAGACACACTAGTTATTATTTAAGAGCTCTAACTCAAATTAATTAATTAATTTTAAAAAAGACTCCACCTCACCCCCAATTTTTGCAGAAAAATATAATGTGAGCCCCAGCCCAATAACTTACCGCATGGTAACCAGTGGCTAAGTGGTAAAGAGTCTTCCTGCAGTGCAGGAACTATAGGAGACATGGGTTCAATCCCAGGTTAGGAAGGCTCCCTGGAGGAGGACATGGCAACCCACTCTGGTATTCTTGCCTAGAGAATCCCCATGGACAGAAGAGCCTGGTGGGCTACAGCCTGTGGGGTTGCAGAGTCGGACACAACTGAAGCGACTTATTAGGCACACAGACATGCACCAGTGGCAAGTATACCTGTAATGATTGAAAGAGGTTATGAAAGATAAAGGGAGAATTTGAGAAAATGGGGGACAGAAGGACAGAGAAGCAACAGGAAAAATGAAAAGAATAAGGAGAAGAAGGCAAAGGGAGAGAAGAAGAGGAAGAAGGTAGGCCCTTAGAATCCCAGCCAACCGTGCCATCATCACTTACAGGCCTTGAGCTGACTAGTATGGCAGAGAGTCTTTATACCTGGAAATAATACAAATATAATGATTTACCCAGTTGATTGTCTAATATAATATGAACTGGTTACAAAAGAGTGCAGTTGACCTTTGTAAGACCTGAAAGAAAGTAAGGGATATAGTTTATGCTTCCATGGAGATGATCCATTTGTAAATCCAAGGAGCCAGGAAACTTTTTAGAGCAATACCTATAGCACTTATTTGCTGCTGTTATTCAGATATGTCACCCATATGTCTTCACTGTATTTCCCCTTGCCCAGACAGTCTACCCTGTTCATTCTCTCCTGAACATTCCTGAGGTCCAAACTCAGATTCTTTTTCCTTCAGGCCCCCACCCTCCAATCCCTTATACATTCTCAGCTGCTTTATTGCTTCACCTAAGCATCTCATTCTTTTTTTGTTGGTTTGTTTCTTCCTTAATTCCCATTTTAAGTCTTTATTTTAGGCATTTGTATATCTGTTTTTAATGCTGAATTTCTTTCAGAACTAATAAGATATTTTTTATAGTAGGCTTGAGTTTTTAACTGAAAGGGGAGATAAGGGTGGAAAAACCACCTTGACCTTATTAAGCATAGCTTTGGAAGGACCAAATTTAGATCTAATTCTGTAGCTGATGTCAGGATCTTAGAATAAATATGGCCCAGAGCAGTCTCCTAAGAGAGCAGGACTGCCTCCCTGGCCCTCCGGGAACCTCCTTATCTTGGACAGTGAGCTCTTCTTTATCTCTGTGATTGACCCCTGAAGTACAGCTCAACCTCAAACTCCAATCTCTGCCTTCTCCCATTCTCCCCCATTTTGGGGGAATTCCCTGGTGGCCAAGTGGTCAATGCCCTTGGATGGAAAACTACCTCAATATTAGCAGTAAGACAAGAAGTGGCTTCTGTGGCTGTTTGATAAGGAATCCATGATAGAACTAACATCAGAGGCAAGTCTATGAAATGAGAATCCTAAAAAAAAAAAAAAAGCTGTAGAGTCCTACAAAATGGCATTAGGCAATCTATATCTTCATGAGTGCATAGATTACGGGTCTCGGGACCACCCCTCCTTTCAAGAAGAGCATCTAGAATCTACTTTGGGATTTCTTACTTCATTTAATAAACAAATCACATCATTTAAAGTATCTTTCATATGGTAGGCAGTTAATATTCTACATTTAATAAAACATATCCCATCCCTCCCTGCATTTAAATCTCCTTTTGTCTGGGACAGGAGAAAGTGGTACATAAATTACTTGTCAATACAATACCTACAGGTACACTGAAAATGCCACAAGAGTCCAGAAAGGGGGAGTAATATATTTAACAAATAGTGGAAAGTGGAGGCATCAAAATGTCATAGCAATGGATATTGCTGGGGCCCATATAGGTACCAGGTGCTGGATCCTGAAGGAGGCACTGAAGTTCCAGACGCGGAGAGGAAGAAGTAGAGCACTCTGGGTGAAGACAAGAGTCTTAGAGAAGGCATGGATGCATGTTCAGGAAAATACCAATAATCTGATATGCCAGGAACATTAGTAAATGAGTAGAAAAATAAGTGAATATCTATAGATGAGGCCTACCATATAAACATGTCCCCACTCAGGATTTCCTATTGTATCCTGAAAATTAGATTCAAAATTTTAAATATCAACATTTTAATATTTCAATTGCAAAAGCTTACTTTTGGCAACAGAATGAAGGAAGGACTGGAGGAAGGCATGACAAAAATTGATACTATAGTAGGCTATTAAGCTGATTAAGTTTAAATGCTACATGGACTGGTACAAGTTGATTCCACCTAGGAAGATTAACCCCCAAACTAAACAAAACTTGAAAACTCTAGGAGTGGATAGGACATTGTATACTTCAGGCGTCAGTTAGCAAGTAATGACATCTATATGTCAAATCAACAATAAAAAGATAGGAATAATCACTAATGTTTAAAGAAAACAAATGCCACATTAAAAAAAAATCAAACTTTCCGGCAAATGAACTAACAGACTAGCTAGTTGGCTAAAAGGACAAAGGATGAAAAGTAACTTTAAATGTAATCAATACCCTCAGTAAGAAGAAAATGATGTGAAAGAAATTCTATTACAGTTATTGAATAAAAGATGTAGCAGAAACACAATTGGTGAGCTTATAAAAATGTTCAGAAAGATTCTCACAGATGGAACAAAAAGTAGCCAAGAGAGAATACTGAAAGGGAATGCTGCAAAGCACTTAGAATAAATCTAAAATTCCAGCATCATTTGGAGAGAGCAGAATGGAATGGGATGCTCAAATAATTGAAGACCATCTCCTACAATAAAAAAGGTGACCTCTTTATGTTAAAGGCTCTTACCCAGTACTGAGCAGAATTAATAAAAGAGACTCACGTTTAGAGACATCAGGATGGAATTTCAAACCACAAAGAATAGCACACTTGTGTATCCACTTGGATGTCTAATAAACATCTCAAATTTAGTATATCCAAAGCAGAACTCCTATACCTCTCTTCCCCACCTCCCAGACATACAGATAAACTTGTTACTTTCAAAGTCCTTCCAGTCTTAGGTGATCGTAACTCCACTCTCTACTGCCTTAGTGAAAAACCTTAAAGTCATACTAGATTCCTCTTTTTCTCCCCAAACCGGTCTCCAGTCCTATCCTCTTTTCTTCAAAATAATTAACATAGGATCCGTGGATCAGATTTTTTTAATAAAGGCCATTCCTGGGACAATTGACAAAATCTGAACAGAATGTATAGATTAAGTAACAGAATTACCTCAGGGTTGCTTTCCTGACTTTGGTCACTATATGTGGTTATATAACAGAATGTACTATTCTTAGGAAGTATATACTGCATGTCCCAGAGATAAAAGCATCAGATCTTCAACTTACTTCCAAAAGGGGCAAAATATTGTAATATATATATGTAAAAAGTGAAAAGCAAATGTGATAAATGTTGCAACTGGGAAATTGGGTTAAGGATATATTGAAGTCCTCTGTACCATTTGTGTAAGGTTTTTAGAAACACAAAACTTTTCTATGTTGAAAAATACAAAAAAAATATGTCTAAATTGTGTCTTCTCTTCACCACTTACATTGCTAAAACAACTGTAATTCAAACCACATCATGTTCCACTAGGAATATTATAAAAAATTCATGAATTCTCCCTTCTTTTACTTTTGCCTCCCCTGTAGTCTATTCCCCAGGCTTCCAAGGTGGCTCAGTGGTAAAGAACCTGCCTGCCAATGCAGAAGATATGGATTCAGCCCCTGAGTCAGGGAGATCCCCTGGAGAAGGCAGTGACAACCCACTCCAGTATTCTTGCGTGGAAAATACCATGAACAGAGGAACCTAGCAGGCTACAGTCCCTGGAGTCACAAAAAAAGTCGAACACTATTTAATAACTAAACAACAACAACAAATAGTCAATTCCTGCTGAGCAACTGAGGTAATCTTTCAAAATATAATTCAGAAGGGGTTGTTCGTCTCATCAAACCCTCTGATGGCTTCTCATTTTTCTCAGAGTCAAGTCAAAATTTGGACAATGCCGAATATGCCTTACAGGGGCATATTAACCCTCTTCCCCCATCCTCTCTTTCTTTGATGTTATCTCCTGTAACTTCCCCTCCTGTTGGTGAATTCCAAGTAGACATAATGGGCTGTCTGCTTTCCCTCAAGCTTCCCTGATATGTTCCCACCTCAGGGTCTTTGCACGTGAAGTTTCCTCTTTAGGAGGGTTCTCTCCTCAGAGATCTGCACAACTTTCACCTTCACCCTCATCACACCTCTGACCAAAGCCACTTCATTGATTCCTTCCCTTTCTCTTTAAAAGGCCAACCCTTGGCCACTTCTACCCAGCACACCTCGTCCTCTTTTTATTCTTTTCTTCTCCACAGCCTTTATCGCTGACATGCCGTATGTTTTTGCTATTTGTTTCTTTGTCTTCTTGCTCCCTCCACTATGATTCAAACTCTTGAAGGACAAGAAATTCTGTTTGGCTCACTTTTTTACCTCCAGCACTGGAAATAGTGCTTTGCATATAATACCTTCTTAATAAATATCAATAATTGTTGAAGGAATGAAACGAAACATACTAAAAATTCTCATAGAGGGGAAAAACACCCAGATGCATCTTAAAAGGTTTTAAGACAAATCAACATCAGACTTTTGACATATTGAATGCTGAAGAAAACATTTGAATGGCTTTGAAAGACAATTTTGAGTTAGAAGTCTGCTTTCAACCAAACTGCCATTTGAGATGGAGAGAAAAGGAAGAATGTATTCTAATACATATACACTCAGAAAGTTTACTTCTCTTAGATTTTCCTTGAATGAGTAATGTATATTCTAAAAATGAAGAAAGATATGTGGGATACCAAAAATAAAGTAGTGGGGGAGTGACGCCAGCATCACAGTGATGTGAAATGCTCTCTTTGTTTCTCCCCTCCAAACAACAACCAGTAAAACGTTCACAACGCAACAAAGGTGTCTCTGCCCAACGCACCAGGGTACTGGGGCATTCCACATTATCTGTACATCTAAAAATGGGTGGACTAGAACAAACAGAGGAGGTAGAACCAGAAACACAGTGGAGATGGTGCCTGCAATCCCAGCTCACCAGCCACAGCCGCTGAGCCCAGAGCCCAGAGAACCCAGGAGCAGAAGAGGAGGAGATGCAGACAACAATAGCCTCCCAGCCACCATGCAACTACAGCCACAGAAAAATGGGCAGCAGTGAGTGGCAGGGCCCATGGTTTGTCCCTTGTCACAGAGACACCCATGACGCCTTCTGCCCTCTGCCTGCAGCAGCAGAGCCTATGAACCTGACATGGCAGAGGTGCCTGCAGCACCCAGCTCCCTGTCACCTTCCCCTTCCCCTGTGGTTCAGAAGCCCACAACTCAAAAGATCCTGAGCTTGGTGGAAGAGCCCACTATCTGGTGCCCCAGCCAGTGATGCCAGTGACACCAGCAGCTGCAAGCCACCACTGACCCATCCTGGAGGGAGGCACAGCGGTGATAATGAGGGCCCCGAGCCATTCCTTAGACAGAGGCCCTGAAAGGTGAAAAGTGCCAACTCTCAAATTTAAACCAGAGGCAGCTCAGGTAAAAGAAACCAAAATCATGGTATGGCGCCACCTACTGGAAAGCAAAAGAAAGGCCTCTAATTTCTAGATGCTCCAGCTGAATTCTTCAGTTCAGTTCAGTTCAGTCGCTCAGTCGTGTCCGACTCTTTGCGACCCCATGAATCACAGCACACCAGCCCTCCCGAGACAAGTAAAAAAAACAAACCAAAAGGAACTTTACCTAAAGAAAGATGTTGAATAGTTCAGACGCACCAGCAAAGGAAGAAGTCATCAAGCAGCGTGAAGAACCAAAATAACATGGTACTAGAAAAAGAAAATGGCAATTCTCCAGAAACCAGACTTTAAGTCACAGAAAATTGTGATCTAACTAATAGATCACATTAAAACAAAAAAACTATTATGAAGAAACTCAGTGAGCTACAAGAAAAGTCAGAAATGCAGTGCAATGAGCTTAGGAATAAAACTAATAATCAGAGGGAAAAGTTTACCAAAGAGATTGAAACTCTAAAAGTTAGCCAAACAGAAATTCTGGAGCTAAAGACCTCAATAAATAAGATGACGAATACATTAGAAAGCATTAGAAATAGAGTGCACCGTACAGAAAGGGAATTAGTGAGCTCAAAAATAGAAATCTAGAAATGATACAGATAAAAGAGAAAAGAAAATTGAGAGTCCCCCCAAATGAAGAAATTCTCCAAGAATATTCCAACTCTTTTAGGAGGGGCAACATTAGGGTAATGGGTATACATCCTAGAAGGAGAAGAGAGGGAGAAGAGAGTGATTATTTAAAGAAATAATAGCTGAGAACTTCCCAAACCTGGGGAAGGGCCTGTATATACAAGACTGTGATGCTAAAAGAATATCTAGTTAGTTTAACACAAAAAGACCTTCTCCAAGACACAATATATTAAAACTATCAAAAGTCGATAACAAAAAAAATAAAAGAATTTTAAAGGCAGCCAGTAAAAACTAAAAGGGTTGTAATCTAAAAAGAAACCCCCTTTAGGCAATCAACAAATTTCTCAGCAGAAACTCTGCTGGCCAGGTGGGACTGGGATAACATTCTCAAAATGCTGAAAAATAAAAATTGTCATCCAAGAATACTCTATTCAGCAAAATTGTCATTCAGATACAAAGGAGAAATAAAGACTTTCACAGATGAACAAAAGCTGAGGGAGTTCATCAACACCTGACCTGCTTTATGGGACTTCCCTATTGGCTCAGACGGTAAAGAATCTGCTTGCAATGTGGGAGACCTGGGTTCCATTACTGGGTAGGAAAATCCCCTGGGGGAGGAAATGGCAACCCACTCCAGTATTCTCGCATGGAGAATTCCATGGACAGAGGAGCCTGGTGGGTGACAGTCCATGTGTTTGCCAAGAGTTGAACACTACTGAGTGACCAGCTTTATAAAAAATATTGATAGGAACTTTTCTATCACAAACAAAAAGGCAAAAATACATAGACATTTGAGTTAGGTGGTAAATAGAATTAGAAAATTGCAACTCTATATCAGCATATGTTTTTGAGTACTTTATTCAAGCATGAAGTTTAAAGGGAAGAAAAGCAGGAAAGAATAACGATAGCTACTTCAATTTGGTTTAAAAAATGCATAAAAAGTGATAATTTGAGACAGCAAAAAGAAAAAAGAAGGATGGATCTCACAGATAAATGAAGATAAGATACTATCAGCAGAAATGGACTGTTTTATCTACGAGACATTTTGTACAAACGTCATGACAACCATACAACATGAGTCTAGTGCAGAGACATGAAACAGGAAGAGAGGAAACTGAGAAAACACTATTAAGAAGTCATCAAACCAAAGTGACAGACAGAAACTTAAGGAAAAAGAAACAATGGAGATATAGAGCAACCGTAAAACGAAGATAAAATGGCAGTACTAAGTCCTCATCTGTCAATAATCACACTAAATATGAATGGGTTGAATTCAGCAATCAAGACACAGAGTGACTGGGTGGATTTAAAAATAAGACAGAATTATATGCTTCCCCTAGCTCTAACAACAAGCATAGGCTCAAAAGGAAGGGAGATCAAAGTCACTCTCAGCTTTTACAATGGCTTTCATCAAAAAAGCAAGAAATAACAATGTTGTCGAGGATGTGGGTAAAAGGCAGCCCTTGTACACTATTGGTTGTTCAGTCACTAAGTCGTGCCCAACTCTTTGTGATCCCATGGACTGCAGCACACCAGACTTCCCTGTCCTTCACAATATCTCAGAGGTTGTTCAAACTCACGTTCATTGAGTCAGTGATGCCACGCAACCATCTCATCCTCTGTTACCCACTTCTCTTCCTGCCTTCAATCTGTCCCAGGATCAGGGTCTTTTCTAATGAGTCGGTTCTTTGCATCAGGTGGCCAAAGTATTGGAGCTTCAGCTAAAGCATCAGTCACACAATTGGTGAGAATATAAATTAGTACAACTACTATGGAAAATATGGAGATTCCTCAAAAACTTAAGAATAGAACTACCATATGATCTAACTATCCCACTTCTGGGTATTTATCCAAAGAATATGAAAACACTTACTTGAAAAAATTATATGCACCTATGTGTTCATCATAGCATTGTTTGCAATAGTCAAGATATGGAAACAACCTAAGAGCCCATTAACAAATCAGTGAATGAAGATGTGTGTGTGTGTGTGTGTGTGTGTGTGTGTGTTTGAATACCACACAGCCATAAAAAAGATGAAACTTTGCCATTTGGGACAACATGAATGGATCTTGAAAGTATTATGCTTAGTGAAATAAGTCAGACCCAGAAAGACAAATACATAATTTCACTCATATGTAGAATATAAAAAACAAGCATAGCAAATGAACAAACCAAACAAACCAAAATAAACATGTAGATACAGAGAGCAGAATAGTGGTTACCAGTGGGGAAAGGGTGAAGGAGAGGGTGAATTGGATAAAGGGGATCAGCTCTATGGTAACAAATGGAAGCTAAACTTTTGGTGGTGGTCATGGCGGTAGAAATATAATAAAGTAAAAACAATGTTGTACACCTAACATTTGTATAACGTCATACAGCAATGTTACCATAGTAACCCAAAATATAAGTGTGTGTGTGTTCATTCACTCAGTCATGTCTGACACATTTGCAAGCCCAGAGACTGTAGCCTATTGGGCTTCTCTGCCCGGGGAATTTTCCAGGTAAGAATACTGGAGTAGGGTGCCATTTCCTACTCCAGACAGTCTTCCTGATGCAGGGATTGAACTCACGTCTCTTACATTTCCTGCATTGGCAGGCAGGAATTAATAGAGAGGACTGGTGGTGCTAAGTGGCTGCCTTAAGGTCGGGAGCAGAGTCGTGAAGTTACCCACAGTGGTTGCTGTGTTCGTAACTAAGAACTCGATGACCTGGCCAGGCTCATGATAAAAGGCCTCATCCCCCAGACCTTATTCATTCCTCTCTGCTTCCCACTCCATCTCTGAATCACTAACTTCTGCTGCTGCCCACTGAACGGAAGGGACTGTGGGCGACTCAGCTTCCTGATCATTCAGTATGAGAAAGTGACGCCAGTCATTTCTTCAGAGTACTCATCATTGGTATCTCACTTTTTCCTTGTCACCCTCCACACCCACATTTGCACCCTTCTGGAAAGAAAGGATCCACGAAAGCTGTATGAGTTACCACTGTGTCTTTAGATCCAGAGGAACACCTCTACCAAGGAAAAGAAGACAAAAATCACAAAATCTTAACACTGGGGAGAAACCTAGAGGCTGTTGTGTACTGCAGCACAACCAGGACCTTCCTTACCTAATGCAGAATCACTAACTGAATCTCAGTTCCCCTATTGCAGTTCAGAACTATTCCCATGACACAACATCATTGTAACAGGACCCCAGAGGCCCAGGGAGCTGAAAGCAGATTCTTTGTGGCAGAGCCATGCTTTAAGCCCATCCCCATATACCCGTCTTCAAGGATACCTGTTAGGAGTCACAGTGAATATTCAGCTCCAGCTAGAAGAGAGGGAGAAAAGGGCATTGGTGGAAAAATGGCTTCCCTGCCTTTGAGATACCTTTGAAAGTGAAGGTGTTAGTAGCTCAGGGTGTCTGATTCTTTGTGACTCCATGGATTGTAGCCCACCAGGCTCCTCTGTCCAGGGAATTCTCCAGTCAAGAATACTAGAGTTGCCATTCTCTTTTCCAGGGGATCTTCCTGATCCAGGGATTGAATCCAGGTCTCCTGCATTGCAGGCAGATTCTTTATTGAACCACATTCAGCTTTAGAACAAATTACGCTTTGTTCTTTCTATTAGAACCAAATAGGAACATTCATTTTAATCATGAAAATCAAGCAGCATTTTATCCAAAGTATTTTGAGAAAAGACTGTAATGACAGCTCCATATTAAGAACTAACTACCTCAGGGTAGCTAAAAAAAACTTGCTGAAATATCAGAAAAAAGGTGGAAAACAACAAAACAGATAAGTCAACTCTAAAGAAAGCCATTCGGAAGAATTATATGCCTAAGTAACATATTAAACAGTCACCCCACCCCTGTTTTTTCCCTCAAATTCCCTCTTTCACTGTCATTTTCCTTTACTTATCCTATTTCTGAAGTTTGAAAGGAATTTCCTGAGTCTCCAACTAAAACTGAATAAAAGAAAAGCCTGCTTAGGCAATTTTAAGTAAAGTTATAAATCTGCAGCTGCTCGAATGAAAAAATTGTTTCAAACAACAACAGCATTCTGGGTTGAGCTATTATTTTTGCAATCACTTGAGGAGTTAAGCCTTGCTCCTGACTTGTTAACTTCCCGTGACCCATAAGGGAAGTGAAAGCTGAGATGGGATCCCCATGAGACTGAAAATCAGAGTCTTTGTGTTTGTACAATTAAGAGCCACACTGCCTGCAAGTCACCTCAGCATGCTATTCTACAACCTGCTCTCCACAAAATAAGAAGCACTTTGTGAGTTATTTCCATTCCCAGGGGGAGCTTTTCTCATATCTATAGTTACTAAAATGTGCTATGAATTCTGACCCTCACATATGTCCCTCACCTTCCGGAAATCTTTGCTTAAAAGAGAGACTAATACTTTCTTGCCCAATAATTGTTCTCAGAAAACGTTAAATCTATGGGAGAGTGTTCCTGGAACTGCTCTATGCCCATTGCAGTAATGATCTTCTTCTTGCCTCACTATGGAATCCGGTCGACTTTATCCACTCCACTCACAAAGAGAAACAACCTGTCAGGCAAGGAAGGATGACTTCCAATGACTTTGTAGTCAGCCATGTTAGCAATTTCCTCACCCATGAGCTCCCATTGAGCCCAGGGAAGAACTGAAACAGAGAAGGATAGGATATCACTAAAGAGGCTGTTTTTCACATTTTCATTTCACATGATTCATGCTGTTTCATCAAGAGTATCACAAGTAGGCTTTCTTCTTTTTTGCGCTGCTCTGACCATGTTGTGCTTAACTATCTACTTGTTCATCTTCCCCATTATCTTTTTTCCTTCATAATAACTACCAGGGTTTTATTTCCTTTTCTTTTCTTGGTATGTCTGTCTTGTTTTATTACAAAAAGAGGCAACTAAACTAAAAAAAAAAAAAGAATTTTTCCACTCTCTTGAGTATTTTAGTATATTTTCTGCTAGGCTCTTTCTATGCATCTCTGTTAGTAAGATAGTATAATTACATTGTACCTCAATTTTCAACATGTATTTTTCACTAGTGATATATTGAAGGACTTAGCCTTTAAGCTTCTGTACCTTTAAATGACTGCATAACATCCCATCACGTGGTCATCTTCAATGTTATCTAACCAAATTTTCAGCAGTGGGACATTTCCAATTTACTGTTGCTATAAATACTTCTAGGATGAACATTTTGTGAATTAAGTATTTTACATATTTTGGATTATTTCCCTGGTATCCAAGAAAAAAGTGGTTGTATGACATGAAAATATTTATGGATTTATATTTATAGTGTCAAATTGTTTTACACTGACTTTTTTTGACATAATATTCATTTAAAGTAAAAAGTTTATTCCTGCTTTCTAATTTAAGCTGTTTCTATTAAGCAGTTTTTTAAAAAAATATTTTATCTAAATGATTCCAATCAGCCAGCGATCTTTATTTCTTGTTCTTGTTGGCAGAATTCTGCAATGGACTAAGTGAGGAGCTTTGGATAAAATGCTATCCCCAAGTAACTCATTGCTGCTTGAAACCATACCCTTAGCCCTCAGTGAGCTAAGCCAACAGGGAAAGAAGTATTCCAGAAGTTCTACAGGTATTCTCCTGTTCAAATCCTGTCTTGGCGTCTCATCTAAATAGAGCTTTGGAAAAATCATTGACCTCTGTCTTGGAGCTCAATGTAATCTGTCAACAAATCAAGATGCCATGCCAACAGAACACCTGGGAGACTGGGAGTGGGAAATGACTTAAGAGAATGTTGAGCCTCTTTATTAAGAGAAAGAGAGCTTTTCATTTGAGAACTCATCAACAACTATAGATGGAAGGCACCATACCTCCAAGGTGAATGTGAAATATCTTAGAGCAGTAAGGCTTTCTGCAAGTCAAAACTATTGAGGAATTTGCCAGACAAATCTGCTGAGGCTCCCCCTCCTCTCCGTTTCAGCCCCAGGTGTCTCTGGGTCTATGCTTCCTCATCAACAGTGAGAGTGTTGATCCTAGCACAGTTTGTCACAACATAGCTGCCACGTCCTCAGGTCTTCCTCAGTTCCTGGAACTATGATGGAAAAGTCATCTACATCACTTATCATGCTCCCAAGAGGTCTAGGATCTGGGTACTCTTATCTGATGATGAGGGCTTCCCTGGTGTGGCTCAGCAGGAAAGACTGCCTGATTCCAAGGGCTGCTTCTGCTTCCCCTCATCGTTGCCTTATTCCTAATGGAATCTCTGGAAGAATTCAAGTTTGTGCTATGCACTTATTCCCATACCTCTTTCCTTCAAAGTTTTTCTGCTGTCCCGCCCAACAGGGCCTGAAGTAATTTCTTACAGGAATCCCAGAGTAGGAGGAGGTACCACTTACTTCCTCCGTTTCCCACCTAATTCTCAGCTCCCCCAACTCCTTTATTTTTGGTTTGCTACCCAGCTGCCTCTGGACAGCATATTCTAACCACAGCCAAGGTGAATTCTAAGATTAGACAATTTAGTCCCATGTTACAAAAGTGATTCGTGACTATCGGATACACGTGGCAAAGAGTAAGCTTCAATATTTTCGAAGAGAGGAACTAAGTTGCTAAGAGAGTTCTGGTCTTTTATACAGGAAGAGGAGGACCATCTTGTTCATTATGAAACACAGGGTGAAATCCCTGTTAGAATTAAAATGGGGGGGTGGAAGAAACAACTAACCATAGTGTCAGACGAAACAAGGGGTGCCAGATATTTAAACATGGATTGGAAAACTTCTTGACAGATTGTTGTACAGAAAACTCATCACTGAATCTGATAAGATAAGATGACCAATTCTGAGAGTCTATAACAAAGACCTGGCTTTTTCAATCCTATCTTAACTCCATCTCTTTAACTCACCAGGCTTCTGCTTTAGGCTCAGACAACAGAACTACCTTGTGAGGGGCCAACTACCAAACAGCCAAAGGCATTTCTCTCTAGGTTCTGGCTCACCCTTCACCTTCTTTCTTACTTTTTTAGCTGTGCTGGCTTTTCACTGCTGCAAGGGCTTTTTCTCTAGTTGTGGTGCACGGGTTTCTCATGGTGATGACATTTCTTTTTGTGAAGTGTGGGTTCTAGGATGTGTGGACTTCAGTAGTTGCAGCTCCCAGCTCTAGAGCACAGGCTCGGTAGTTGAGGCACACAGGCTTAGTTACTCCAAGGCATGTGGGATCCTCCTGGATCAGGGATTGAACCCGTGTCTCTTGAATTGGCAGTTGGATTCTTTACCACCGAACCACCAGGGAAGCTCACCCTTCAGCTTCTTAAAGCTACCAAATACCGGGATCAGCAGCTTCTCTGGATTCTGGTTGAAGAATTATTCTTAAGACAGAATGCCCAAAAAGGACTTAGACCTTCAAGTTCTGTGAATGACCAACAGGGGAAAGCATTCACCAGAGATCCAAAATCTGTGTCATTGACTTGTCCTCAATATTTTTTCCCTGGATGATGATGCTTCATCTCAGATAACATGCTGGTATTGTGGATTATCTTTTATATTCTTATATATATATAGCTTGGAGAAGGAAATGGCAACCCACTCCAGTGTTCTTGCCTGGAGAATCCCAGGGACGGGGGAGCCTGGTGGGCTCCCGTCTATGGGGTCACACAGAGTCGGACACAACTGAAGTGACTCAGAAGCAGCATATATATAGCTAAAACTATGTACAATAAAAATAGAAATGCCTTTCCCATATTTTCTGAATAAGATGGTGTAGTGAGGTAGAATGATGGCCAGCACCCAGAAGGATATGTTCAATTAGTATCTCAGAAACCTATGAATGTGACCTTATTTGGAGAAAGAATCCTTGTAGATGTAATGAAATTAGGGATCTCAAGATGAGGTTGAGATCATCCTGGATTATCCACATGGGCCCTAAATCCAATGACAAGTGTCCTTAAAAAAGATACACAGAAGAGAGACACACAGAAAGAGGATGAGAAGCTCATGTAAAGACAGAGACAGAGGTTGGACTTATGCAACCACAAGTAAAGGAATTCCCGGAGCCTCTAAGATGCTAGAAGAAGCAAGGAAAGATTTTCCCATAGAGCCTTCAAGGAAAGTGCAGCCCTGTGGGCCTTTGATTTTATTTATTTTATCTTATTTGTATTTTGGGCCTTTGATTTTAGACTTCTAGCTCCAGACCTGTGTTAGAATACATTTTGTTGTTTTAAGTCACAAAGATTGTGGTGATCTGTTATGTTACCACCAGGAAATAGGATATTATTTTGGTACATTATTTGGTACAGGAGAAGTCTGAATTGTAGCAGAACCTCTGAGTCTATAATGTTAGAACCACCCAGATCTGAGTGAACATTTTCAAGTGCAAATTGACTATGTTCCATACCACTGCCTTCGCAGATTACAGAAGAAAGTTAGGAACATCTAATGAAACTCCTTGTTTACAAATAGTAGACTTTGCATGTCTTTGTATTATACCCCCACCCCAAAACACACACAAAAACATGCATACTACTTAACAGAGAAGTTTAAAATAAAAGAGTATGATGAAACTAAGCTCTGCTTAAGATACTATATCTTCAAATTCCATGCTGTTGGTGGGTATCCAAGACTTCAAAAAATGCCCTAAGGTTCTATGAGTCAGTGATAGCTTCATATTCTCTATCACCCTTGGGATGTCAGAAGAGTCAAGGTTTGTGCAGATGAGGTACTGGTTGGCAAATGTCCTGGTTCCTTTGTCTACTGGTGGCTCTTTCAAGAAGTTCCCTGAATGGTTGTCACTCTGCTCATCTCAAATCAGGTTCACCAGTAGAATAGACTTTCTAACTCACAATTTCTCTGAAGCTTCTATTTTATCCAGAATCATCACTCACTTGCTTCATAGCACATAATGCAGTGCCTAACTTCTAATTATTTGCTAATTTCTATACTGATTGATCTTTTTCCCCACTAGACAAGGATCTCCATGAGGGCAGTGACCATAACTGTTTAGTCCATTACTAGTATGATGGTAGGTCTATAATAAATGTTAAATATTTTGTTGAGTATTTGTTGAATTTAAGACTCCTGATCTCCCTTACTAGGTACAAAATTTTTAATGGTGGAAACTTCCAATATAATTGATATATTTTATCCCTGAGAGAAGAAGAAATACATTGCAAAGCTTTGAGACCAAGGGACCCATTTCCTAGTATATTTATTGTCTTTGAGTAATTATATTTAAGATGCGTATGTTTTCCCAAGAGATGTATAAAGATTATATAGTAATGAAGGAGGGAAAATAAAGTAAAAGGAGACACAGGCCTGGCCTTGAGTACCTTATACCCTAGTGCAAGAGACAGATATGCGTAGCAGAAATACATGCAGATGGAATGAAATAGTGCCTCGAGGGCACAGTGGTGGGGGGAGAACAAGCCACACTAGGAAAAGGAGGAACCCAGGAAGGCTTCACAGAAGAGGTTGCTTTTAAAATGGAACTTAAGGAAGGGGCGGGATTTAGAGGCACGACTCATAGAAGCTTACATCATCCAGTGTCAGGCTGAAGCTCAAGAAGGTATCTTAAATATTTAACAATTGCTCGAGCAATTGAGCTGAAATATGCTCCTGGACTAATTGCTGCTCTGGCATATGAAACAGCCAATTTCTATCAGAAAGCTGTTTGGAGCCTGCATACTCTGCTAAATGGAGAAAATATCTTCACTTGAAAATGTGTTTCTACACAGCTTATGCTTATTGTTATCATGGTCAGACTTTGTTGGCTAGTGATAAATGTGGTGAAGCAATCAGGTCGCTCCAAGAAGCAGAAAAATTTTATGCAAAGGCAGAAGCATTATGCAAAGAATATGGAGAAACCAAAGGACCTGGACCAACAGTCAAACCTTCGGGACACTTGTTCTTTAGGAAACTTGGAAATCTTGTGAAGAACACTCTAGAAAAATGTCAGCGAGAAAATGGATTTATTTACTTTCAAAAAGTTCCAACAGAAGCCCCACAACTGGAACTCAAAGCAAATTATGGTCTCGTAGAACCTGTACCTTTCGAATTTCCTCCTCCAAGTGAGCACTGGACACCAGAAACGTTGGCTGCTTTTGATCTCACCAAAAGACCCAAGGATGACAGTGCTAAACCCAAACCAGAAGAAGTGGTGAAACCTGTGAAAGAACCGGATATCAAACCTCAAAAGGACACTGGGTGCTACATCTCCTAAACTACATTGATCCAGTGTGCACTTTGAATTTCTCTACCAGTAGATAAGATAAACCATGGAACTTCATGTATCTTGCAATGATTTCTCTAAAGCCTATAGATTAATTTAGTACGTTCAGAAGGAATCTTCCTTCAGTTTATTCTTGATTTCTAACACAGTAGAGATGTTTTCTGCTTTGTTTCCAAACTCCTTTTGAATCAGGACAACCTGTGGACAGTTTTTATTGCACCTCTAAAGGGCATATTTGGGGATTGGGTTTTTTCTCCAAACATCTGGGTAGTAGTCAGTTTCAGGTTAAACACTATAGGCCAGAATCATGTGGTTTCAGGTGTGTTTTTCTATCTTCACAAAGAAAAATTTATTTTCCTTCCTCTTAATTGATACCAGAAGAATGACAGGAATCAGTTTTTAATAGATAGTTTTTTCCCCTCTCCATTATGTCACCTGGTAGCACAGACTTGTTATATTCCATGTCAGTTATCTTTTCTGGTGGGGGAAAAAATTACTTTCAGTTAAGGATCAAAAAATCTTCATACCAAATCACTTACACATGTTGGAGTCTATAACTTACTCATTAGTGTTTATAGGTGTATTAAGACCATCCAAAAACTTAACTCCTCTGCTGGTAGCCTTGCACTTCTTTTTAGCCTCAATAAACAAACCTCTAATATTTTTTAAAGTAAAAAGCAAAATAAAATAAAATGGAACTTAAGGATGGAAAGGATTTTGCAGGCAGAAAGAGAGCAGATGAAAGGAGACTGGAAATTTCAAGGGATGGAACTGCCAGAACCACAAAGAACAGACACCACACTTTGAAGGGTTTGTTAAGGAACATACCACAGTCCTCTCCATTACGCCCTGAATGTGTCAACCAGCAAACACCCAACCTCCATAGATTGTGATTTTCTAGTCCTGGCTGTTTAGAGATGTCCTCAGTGCATTTTACTTTTGGAGAGAAGGGTGGTGACAGTAAGAGATATGCTTGTAATTCTCTTTTATTAGTTTGTTTTAGACCATATGCTTTAGACTAGAAGAAAGATGCGTAGCTTTTTCCTTTCATAGATCTGAAAGCAGCTACTCATTCTTCTCACAAGCCTCAGTCCACATTTTCCGAGCCTACATTCCCTGCTGACAGTTATTATGTGTTTTAAAAATGATGTAAATTTTAATCTTAGTCAGAGAAACCCACAATTAGGAAGATCTGTCTGTAATCAGAAACATCCATGGTTTGCACGTGACCTTGCCCCATTTTGATAATATCCATCACAGAAAGTTGAGGTTCTCTGGCTAAGGCACTTTCCACATATCTTCCTGGACACCTTATATAAAGCTGGACCCTAATAAATGCTCACAATAGGCTTGGCCTCCTGGGAGGCACCTTATGCATCTCTAGACTGTAAGGGAAAACCTTTCCTTTAATGCTCAGATACAAAGAGTTTGAGCTGAAAACCTTGTTGAAAGTTCAGCAACGTTATGTCCTCTTTTATAACAAATGAGATCCAAGTAAATGAAGTTGAAACTTCATTTGGAAATAGAAATTCTTTAGAAGGGAATTATGTAAACTGAAAGAAAAATTTGCTCTTCAGTACACGGATTCCTGAGCAACAGAACAAACTCACCTGAGAATACAGAAGTTCCCATTTTCAGCCAGCAAGAAATGGTACTTCTCATCTCATGCTATATATATATTTTTACCACCCATATTGAGGAAACAGACCCAAATAAAACAGTGAAATAGAGTACTTTTTGTTCTTTAAGGTGCTACATTTTCTACCAAAGCCCTGAATATTATTTCCTCTAATCTCCGTCCATCCTATTCCCTAATAAAGCTTATTTTTTCCCCTGTGTCCCAGTTTCTCTTGGCAATATATTAAACATGGCCCAAAAAAAAAGTTCTAACTACTCCTTTTGCTCTAAGTAATTTTTCACTTCCTTTAAGAATTTTCCACAATCCTCCCCGAGGAATTTTTCCCACTCTAATAGTTAGTTGTACCACTTTTGTTTCACATCATCTCAAGGTTTGATTATAGCTATTAATTTAACTCCTCCCTCTCGATAATAAAATATAGATCTCCTAGGGCAGGAACTGTGTCTAAGTCTTTTCAGTTTCCCCCACGGTTCTTAACAAGACTGCTGTCTCCATGGCTCATCGAAAGGATAAACGGTTTGCGGACAGCGGTGTCTGCCTGCCTCCTCAGATCTCACTTCTGCCTTCCTCAAAGCCCGACATTTCCTTTCCAGGGTCGACGTCAGTCTCAAGATGTTCACTTCATGCCTCAACTTCATGGTGGGACTCTAAACTCGGGTTAAGGTGAACTGAGTGGTTCATTTCATTTCTCATCTTATACCTAATTAAAATAAATTGATTCAGTATGAACACATGACTCAGATGGTCCACTCAGAAAGAATCTCAAGATTCCTTCGGGGAAAAGGCAAATCTTCTTGGATGTTTTTTTTTTTTACTGTACCATGCAGTTTGCAGGATCTTAGTTCCCTGACCAGGGATCAAACCCATGCCCCTTGCAGTGGAAGCGTGGACTGCTAACCATTGGACTGACAGGGAATTCTCCAAACTCTGTTGTATTTTTACAAAGTAGAGTGAGTATATTTGAGACTTAGAAGTGCTACAGTCATTTTACTACCATAACAGGAATCAACATATTTTAGGTTCTTGATGCTGATTAAGTGGTAGCTTGGCAGTAAACATTTATCTGTCTATAAGTTTTAATAGAAAAAAAAAAAGCCAGGAGATCCCCTAATCAAATTTTGTACCACTAAAATCTGATAATTAAAGAAGTTAAAGTTTTATCCAGTTTGCCTTCATAAAACTGCTACTACACTATTTCCTCATCTATAGCATGGGACCAATAATGAGATAAAGTATGTAAAGCACTCAGCATGTGCCTTGACCCTGAGTGGTCACCCTATAAATCTCATTAGTTTCCCTTTCTTTTCTGTCTAGAGGTCTTTTTCCAAAACAACAAACAAACAAAAAACAATAAAACCCTGAAATATATCAATAACTCAAAATTCTTATAATAGCATGTTCTGAAGAACTCAGAATAAAAATAAATAACACTTTGGAATGAAACTTCATCCTCCAACTTTCATGAGGCGACAACTAACCCAAACCAGTACTCTGGTATTTTGGGGACTCCTAGTGCTTGAGACACAGATTAATGGGAAACCATTGTAAATAACCTAATGACTTATATCCTATTTCTACACAACAAACCGTGGTGTAACAGTATTTGCTACACAAAGGGCAGGTTAAGACACAAAGAAAAACAAACTCTCAATTTATTGAATTAGATCTTCGCAGTAAAAAGTACTCACTGGTAAATAAGGATAATGTAAAGGAAGAAACTTCAGTTTGATTTACTCAAGGATATTTGGATAAATTCAAGTTTGCTTCTTTTTGAATTATTGTTTAACTTGAATCTCCTAAAAAGTTGTAAAACCAGCAATTTGTTACCAGAAGTTCCAAAACTCCTATTACAAACCTAACACTCTAGAATCTAGTAGCCTGTAAAGTGAAAGAAAGTGGAAGTCGCTCAGTCGTGTCCGACTCTTTGCAAACTCATGGACTATACAGTTCATGGAATTCTCCAGGCCAGAATACTGGAGTGGGTAGCCATTCCCTTCTCCAGAGGATCTTCCCAACCCAGGGATCAAACCCAGGTCTCCCGCATTGCAGGTGGATTCTTTACCAGCTGAGTTATCAGGGAAGCCAGCAGCCTGTAAGCCTACACAGTAATCATCTTCTACCAACTCACCTTTTATTTTGTCATAATGTGAGAAAAACTCTCTTTGTTTCTATTCCTGAATTCTTTTAGAGCCTTAAAAGAAAATATAGTCCTTAATAGTCAAGTTAACTTGTTAGTTCCATTAGCAAAACTGTAAACTATCACTCTTTTCATTATCACAATTAAATGTAATAAATTACAAGATATAGGAGAAAAATAGCCTGGGTCCTAGCGCTGCTACTTATTGGCTACGTACATCTCTTCACTTTAAAATACCCCTTCAGTTTTATAGAAAATAATAATACATGCCCTGCCAAAACCATAGGCTCTCAAGAGAGTTAAAAAGGATCCTACCAATATTTGCCACCAAAATTCCTGCCATAAAACCTATCCCTCACTGTATCACAGAGGATAATCTAGAAACTCAGGTCCAGGAGGGAAGAAGAGGATGAAACAAAAGATATGCAGAAAATAGCAGAAAAGTCGTTAGCTTTGTGGCCAAAAATGACTGCATGTTAAATCTGATACTATAAAATTATAAATTTGAACTTAAGCAATTTATTTAATCTCTCTGGGTTCAGTTCCTCTGTGAAATGGAAATTACACTAACAACATTGCAGAATTGTTAAATGAAACAACAAAGAGATGTAAAGGGTCCAGTTTAGAGACTTGCATTAAGAACTTCTTAATAAATGGTAGCTGAAATGACACAGAATAGTCAGGTAGAGAAATAAGGTTTCAATCACATAAATATGTAATTAATGGGTATTTTGCACAGTGAACTAAAGGTTCTTTAGCAACAAAGCAGCATATATTGAAGATGACATATATTTAAAGTGACAGAACAATTGCACATATAGAGTCTGGGAACTTTCATTAAGTAACAAGGTTCAACAAAGACACATTTAACATTGGAACCACTTAAAACCCAGGAGAACACTAGGCAGCAAAAAAGGAAGAGAAATCTAAACCAGACCTGTGAGATATGCCTTGGAGACCCTGGCTAAAGTGTGTGTGTGTGTGTGATTTTTTTAACAGTTTATCCATAAGAAAGCATTATAAATTAGCATCAAAATCTAATGGTATTTTATCTGAATTTTCTTATATGTAATGTTGTTTGACTTGATTGTTATCATACTGTATATGTTTGTGACAGGGCATTTTTGCCCAGTTCTTCACCCTTTCCTATATGCACACCCTCTGAAGTGTGACTTTGCAATCCTTCCCACCATAGAAGCAGCTCCCGTGACTTTGCATTTGGCCAAATGACTTGCTTTGGCCCAAAGACTAAGGAGGAAAGGATGGAGTGAGAGTTTCTCACTTAGACCTTAAGAGTTGGTATTTCTGCCCATCCCTATGGCTCTGCCATTACCCTGAGAAGAGCATGCTGGGCTAATTATCTGGTCCCAGGAGGAGAATGAGAGACACAGAAGGTGGAGCTAAACCAGCCAACAGAGTCCAGCCTCAGGCAGCAGACACAGATGCTGGAGCAAGACCAAGTGAGATTTGGAAAGCCAACCAGCTGGGCCTAGACCAAATGGCTGACCCTTAGCCACTACACAGTTCCAAGAGGATAAACACTTGCTCATAATGTTTCTGAGTCTTGAGATGACTTATCACACGACATTTTGCTGGCAGTATCTAGCTGAATACAATGTCTTTAATAAGTGTCTTGTTTTAAAAAATAATGTCCCCATCTGCTCACACATTGCCACCAGAAAGGCAACTATTCTTTGCTATCTTTCAGGTATCAAGTTTATGGGTTTTTTTTTTAATAGTTTTGATTCATAACTGGATACATTATCCAGAGATGCAGAGAAAGTTTGTGTGAAAAAAATGTGAGTGGTATCTGGCTATTTGATGATATTAAAGAATTATTTGGGGCAAAATGACAGTATTATGGTTATGTTTTTGTTTTTTCTTTTTAACAGAGTCCTTATATTTTACAGATACATACCAAAATATTTATGGATAAGATGATTTTTACTTTGGGGATTTTCTGGGGTTTTCTTCAAAATGATCCAGATTCAGGGGAGGTGGAATAAACCAAACCAGAGCAGCTGTGAGTTGCATCACCATAGATGAGCAAAGCTAGGCAATGAGTATATGGGATTCACTGTGCGGTATGATTTAAATTTTCCATAATGACAGTTTTAATTAGTAATCTGAAAAGAAAAAGATAAAGACAGAAAACATTTTCTTTAAAAAAGACAAATGATGGTGAAAGATAGATGTATTCTCCCATTTTCTCTGATGAGGAGTGAATACAATAAAATCCAAGGCCTTCAAAGGAAACATTGCCAGCGGGGATCCCTCCAGATCACGAAGTACTCTCAGCTTCTCTCGAAGAGTGCATCCTCACTTTGTCCTTTGAAGAGAGAGCTTTGTGAATACAATCTTTGCTATGAAAAAAATGCAGAGGGAAAGCTTAGTGCAAGCCTGCTGAGCACACAACAGGCATTCAAAGACTGTTCACCCGATAAAAAACACTCCCGGTGGAGGGAGGAGAGGCCAGCTCAGACACACTGGAGTCCCTGCCACTGTGCTCCCCTGATCTTGCACTCAATATCCACTCACATGCCCAGTGGGGGTGACGTGATTGTCTGAACTTCACCAGGAAGTTCAGGGAACACCTAGTTCAAGACTGCCCTTCACAGATACTTTTATCTGTGTTTTTAATGAGTTGTATTGACAAGGTATTTGAAAATCATTGTCATCAGTGAAAACCAACACAGCAATAAGATCTTCATCCAGTGAAGTGAAATATTGTGACACTCTCAGTGCTGGCCAAGATAAGGTAACACTGCTCATCAGAGTTGAGATGGAGACCACATTTCTAGAAATCCATTTGGCAATGTATGGAAAGTTCATGAATAGCAGTCATGCTCTTTGAGGCCGTAAACCCTCTGCTAGGGATTACTAAGAGCAATACCAGCAATGTGCGCAAAATGTACACACTAGATGCAAAGAGACTTGATAACAATAAGTTAATTCTGTTACATACCTCTGACCTACTGTGTCACTAAAATAATGCTTATAAAGAAATATTAAATGAAATAGAAAAATTCCTGTGATAAATGACTGTTTATACACTATGTTCTCTACTGTATTATCTGAATTTATTGAAAGTGATTTTATCAAATATTTGAGCAGCTGCTTTGGGAAAGTGGATCATGAATACTTCTTATTTCCCTTTCTACAGACTTTTTCAGTGTTTGCCAAATTTTCTTCAATAATAAGAATATAAGTTTCATTATTACAAAAGTATTTTAAAACCATTAGTTCTTCTAGTAATTCCTCCATCATGTAAAATTTCTCTGTACTTCTTTTTTTCCTTTCTCGTTTCAATTTTCTTTAAAAAAATTTTTTTTCATGTATTTAGGTATGGTTGATTTTCAATGAGTTAATTTCTGCTATATAGAAAAGTGATTCATTTTATGTATACATGTATATATATATATATATATATATATACACACACACACACATATACATGCATTCTTTTTCATATTCTTTTCCATTATGGATGATCACAAGGTATTGACTATAGTTCCCTGTGCTATATAGTAGGACCTTCTAGTTTTCCCTGTATTTCTTAGCTGCCTAATAATAGTGACTTTGGTGACAGACACAAACAACAAACAACAGCCTTAGATATACTCAGAATAGCACCTATTGCTTCTACGTCTGTATATAGCTTTCCTTGGCTTAGTTAAAAACACAATAACAGCTCTATCTCAAGGTCATTTTGAAGATAAAAACGATACAATGTATAATACAGTCTTTATAAGCCTTTAAGTTCTGTTTCCTTTGTATCCATAATATAAAATGTTGAGAAAATGTGGATAAGATACCACACCTGAGCATACAGTGTAATCCATGAAAACTGCCATTATTATATCACTTTTTTGAATGAGTACTTTAAGCAAGGCATTTGGACTTTGACATTTTGTTTCTATGCAAACCCTCTTGTATAATGAAGCCAAAGGTTATACAAAGAAAGGATCCTGTCTATCCGGAGTCAGTCCCCGCACCTGTCCTCCTGTTGTCCATCACCGATTTCCTGAAGTCATCTGCCTTTTCCCAAGAGGGACTCATGCATCTCCTGCAACACTGAGTTCTGCTCAGACACGACATCATTTACTCATTTTTCCAAGTCTTAGGAGGGCACTTTTAGCTTTCACTACTCCCTGGGGATGACACTCTCCTTTGTCACCACCCTGTTAAAACTCCCATTAAGCTGTGGAGGAAGAAATGTGTCTCTTAGAACAAAAATAAATTTAAGAAGAACAGCAATTCTGTGTATAATTGGAACACAGACTGCATTTGGCTGGCTTTTTTGCCAAGTAATTTGTTAGGAGACAACTGGACAAAAATTGCCAACGGAATGAAAGACTACATCAGAGCTCAATTCCATGACTAAATTAGCACTTTACCTAGGTTCAGCCATTTTTCCTCATCATGCTTCAATACGGTCACGTATAAAATTGCATTCTTAAATCTACTGGGCTTCTGTGATGGTTTAAATGAGCTAACTTCTAGATCCAAAACATCTCAGAGGTCTCATATTATCTAAGAGGTCATACACTTTCCAGTATGCATGTTTTCAACTTAAGAATTTTCTTTCATATCCAGGAAGACACTTTCAGCTTCATAAAATTCACAATTTTTTTTGAGACAGTCTGTGATGTTATTAGATAAAAATAATAACTGTAAAGTTCTTTATTATATTGAACAGAAGTCTACCTTCCTCTAATAATCCCACCATAGTCATAGTTCTATTTTGGGGATCTTTACAACGTAAATGTTTTTCCTATTTTCTTTGAGGTGTCACTTTTACTTTGTTTAAGAACAAAAAGGGGAGAAGAAGGAGAACAGTAATTTTCATAAGATACAGAAGGGAAATTAGCACTGAAAAAAGTATTTTTCCTTTTAAAATTATATTTTTCATCAACTGAATATTCCTGTCATCTGCCTTTTCTCTCAACTTCTGTATGCTGTCATCTTTTCTTATTCAGGCAAGTAACTAAGGTTTCCAGCATAATGTGGGATTACAAGCTTTGACACTGAAGTCTTTGCTCTATTATTCACTAGCTCGGCCATCTTGGGCAGCTTAATTAATATCCCCATACCTCATTTTCCTTATCTGTCAGTTGGAGGATTATAATATTACATATTTCACAAAGCTATTGCTCTAAATATTTTACTTGCATGTGAATAGTCTACATAAAACACATCATAAGATTTGGAATAGACACTGCATTCCATAAATGTTCATTGATAGAAGTGATGAAGGTGGTATGGTTTCCAGTACCTCCTCATATGGCCAGATGATTTGGACATTCTAGTTTGCCAGTGTCTTTCTTAAATTATAGCGGTAGAACTGGAAGCATAAATATAATCAGGAAAACTCAGAACATACTGGGATGCTCACCACTTGATCAGGATGTTCAGTTCAGTTCAGTCGCTCAGTCGTGTCCGACTCTTTGTGACCCCATGGACTGAGGCATGCCAGGCCTTCCTGTCCATCACCAACTCCCAGAGTTTACTCAAACTCATGTCCATCCAGTTTGTGATGCCATCCAGCCATCTCATCCTCTGTCGTCCCCTTCTCCTCCTGCGTTCAATCTTTCCAGCATAAGGGTTTTTTCACGAGTCAGTTCTTCACATGAGGTGGCCAAAGTATTGGACTTTCAGCTTCAACATCAGTCCTTCCAATGAATATTCAGGATTGATTTCCTTTAGGATGGACTGGTTGAAACTCCTTGCTGTCCAAGGGACTCTCAAGAGTCTTCTCCAGCACCACAGTTCAAAAGCATCAATTCTTCATTGCTCAACTTTCTTTATAGTCCAACTCTCACATCCATACATGACGACTGGAAAAACCATAGCTTTGACTAGATGGACTTTTGTTGGCAAAGTAATGTCTCTGCTTTTTAATATTCTTTCTAAGTTGGTCATAAATTTTCTTCCAAGGAGGAAGCATCTTTTAGGATGTTGCTGCTGCTGCTAAGTCACTTCAGTCGTGTCCGACTCTGTGCGACCCCATAGACGGAAGCCCACCAGGCTCCCCTGTCCCTGGGATTCTCCAGGCAAGAACACTGGAGTGGGTTGCCATTTCCTTCTCCAATGTGTGAAAGTGAAAAGTGAAAGTGAAGTTGCTCAGTCGTGTCCGACCCCTAGCGACCCCATGGACTGCAGCCCACCAGGCTCCTCCATCCATGGGATTTTCCAGGCAAGAGTACTGGAGTTAGCCACTTGAAATTGAGCAAGTTATTAAATCTGTTTAAAACCTACAGATTCTTCTTGTATAAAATGGGAATAATAAGATTATTCACTTTGCAAAGCTTTTGTGAACATTTTAGTAATAGTGACATACAAGGTACTAAGTAGGTACAAATCATGGTTCTAAGCACATCTTGACACACAGTGTATATTCAATATTGTTATGACAGGAGATGGTCTAGGAGGTACTAGCCGTATAACTCTAGCGTGATATTTTTCCCATAGGCACAGAATCTGAGCTGACCCCACCTCTGATAAACCTCATACAGATCTGAACACGTCTCTGGCTGGCTCCACTATCAGACACTTTAAAAGGAAGGAGGCAAAGGGAAGAAGAGAAGAAGGTTGAGGAAGTGTAGAAAAGAAAGAGGAAGAGGTCATAACAGTGACAGAGAACTAGGGAACACACCAAGCGGGTGGTTACTCTCAGAAAGAGGGAACAGGAGAAGAACCACCAAGAGAAGGGCTTTTAAAATTTTTTCTTAACCCATGCCAGCCCGGGTTTCGCTGATAGCTCGGTTGGTAAAGAATTTGCCTGCAATGCAGGAGACCCTGGTTCGATTCCTGAGTCAGGAAGATCCGTTGAGAAGGGATAGGCTACCCTCTCCAGTATTCTTGGGCTTCCCTTGTGGCTCAGCTGGTAAAGAATCCGCCTGCAATGTGGGAGACCTGGCTTCGATCCCTGAGTTGGGAAAATACCCTGGAGAAGGGAAAGGCTATCCACTCCAGTATTCTGACCTGGAGAATTCCATAGACTGTACAGTCCATGAGGTTGCAAAGAGTTGGACATGACTGAGTGATATGACCTATAAGATTTATGTAAAAAAAAAAAAAGAAAGAAAGAAAATAGCCTTACAGTATTCACACTGTAACTTGCTTATTAAGAGGCAATGGCATGAAGAACAAACATGCGTTTTCCTTTTACTAATAGTTGCATTTTCATGGACTCCATCTTTAAACCTCTCTTATTGAATACCAGATTCAGCTGTCTCTGCAAAGTATAGCTTTTGATTCATGCGACTAAGATTCTTCTTATAGATTCTTTTCATGATTCATTTGTGAATTCTTTAGCACTGTTGGAAAAGTTAAAGGCACTGTAGGGTGATAAAAGATATTTCTTCTTCCTCTTAGTACTTACAGAAATCTGGAGGATTGAGAAAATTTCTCTCCACTGGGAGAGTTTAACTTCAAACTGCCTTCATGGATCTTTTACAAGCATTTTGATACTCAAAGTTACTGACAGGCCAGAGTCCCTTTGAGTTCTGAATTTTGGAGGTTCACCCATCCCAAGCCAGTGATTCTCAATCTGTTGACAGAGTTGCACCATTTCCCCCCTTCTCTGCATCCCCTGGGGTCTCTGACAAAAGGGTTTAGTGTTAGATGCCAACAGTAGTAAGTATCCCCATGGCAATCTGAAGGTGAAATTGGAGAGACACCATGACTCTTCCTGTGTCAACAGCATCCAGCCTGAGGACTTAAACAAGAGCAGATAAACTCTGGGAATGAAGTGTCTGTCTTCCTCTGAATAACCCTCCTTGGAGCATGCATAGCTGTAGTTTACAGTGGTGCTTTTTTGAGATTCCTGTACCTCCTGATTTCCAGAAAAAAATCAGCAACTGCTTCTAATCTTTATTCTTACAGCCCTTCCAATGGTGTAGCAGCCTCTCATCCTCTACATTAAGTTCCTCCCTGTTGGGAACATCTAGAGTGTTGTTGTTATTTCCATGATACCCTGTTTTAATGCATCAGTGCTGGCTGCATGGTAGAATTGCCTGGAAGTTTTTGGAAAACACTAAATGCATGGCTCTCACTTCTGAGAAAGGGCTTAGGTATCCATATTTTTTCAATGCTCTCAGATATTTCCAATGGGCATCCAAGAATGAAAACCACTGTCTCAAACTCAAATTGAATTCCCAACCTCAGGGTTTTGCTTCTATCAGACTTTCATTTTTTTGGTCATTTTAAATCAGGTTTAACAAGTCAGTAAGTTCACTTTATCCCCTCCTTCAGTGTTTTCCCAACAAACTGGCCTAGGGTATCTGGCTAAAAACCACATGGCAGACACAAATGCCAATGCAAATACAAATATATAAACAAACAAAATATGTAACATAAGTGATTTTTAAATATTGATCATGCAGTTTGCAAAATAACTGAAAATGTATTTTGAAAATGAAACACGTATCAATAGAAGCAGAATCTCAAAAGACATATTCGATGAAGAAAATAAAAATTGGTGAGCTCTAAAATCACTGCAGATGCTGATTGCAGCCATGAAATTAAAAGACGCTTACTCCTTGGAAGGAAAGTTATGACCAACCTTGATAGTATATTAAAAAGCAGAGACATTACTTTGCCAACAAAGGTCCGTCTAGTCAAGGCTATGGTTTTTCCCGTGGTCATGTATGGATGTGAGAGTTGGACTGTGAAGAAAGCTGATCGCCGAAGAATTGATGCTTTTGAACTGTGGTGTTGGAGAAGACTCTTGAGAGTCCCTTGGACTGCAAGGAGATCCAACCAGTCCATTCTAAAGGAGATCAGTCCTGGGTGTTCATTGGAAGGACTGATGCTAAAGCTGAAACTGCAATACTTTGGCCACCTCATGTGACGAGTTGACTCACTGGAAAAGACTCTGATGCTGGGAAGGATTGGGGATGGGAGGAGAAGGGGACGACAGAGAATGAGATGGCTGGATGGCATCACTAACTCTGTGGACATGAGTTTGAGTGAACTCCGGGAGTTGGTGATGGACAGGGAGGCCTGGCGTGCTGTGATTCATGGGGTCGCAAAGAGTCGGACACGACTGAGCGACTGAACTGAACTGAACTGAACTGAAAATAGATATGAAAAAAATTTCTCAGAATGCAGCTCAGAAAGAAAAATAATAAGAGCAAGCCCACTGTATACTTTTCTTAGCACAAAAGAAAAGTGACATGGAGGTTAAATTTGTTCCAGAAGAAACGATAGAGAGCAAAGTAAAGGCAATTTTCTCAGAGATAATGGCTGAGAATTTTCCAGATTTGATGAAAAACATTGACCGTCAGGTTCAGTAAGGTCAAAAAATCTTAAGCACGGTGAATAAGAAACCCATACCTCGATACAGCCTAGCGAAACTGCAGAATACTAAAGAAAAAGAGATGCTTGCTGATCTTTAAGGCAGCCAGTTAGAAAGGATGGACCACCTAAAAAGAAAAGGATTTACAGAGATAGGAGGGTTTTTAAAAGCAGCCGTGGAGGCAAGAATATGATACGATATTACCTTGAACAGTGAGTGAAAGTAACCATCAACCTACAAAGTGTACACAGCAAAAGTGTCTTTCAAGAATGTGGACAAGAAAAAGACCTTTTGTACAAATGAAAATTGACAGAGAGTAACACCAATGTATTCTTTCTAAAAGAACATGTATAGGATATATTTAAGAAAGAAACAAAGTTATACAAGAAGGAAAGTCTAAGTTACAAAGGAAAAGAATGTTAATCAAAGAAACTAAATATATGACAAGTCTAATCAGATTCTGTATACAATAATAATAATAAAGATATCTATTGGATAAAAATACAAGACAATACTAAAATATTGGGTAATAATATCATGGAAGTTTTACATATAAAAATACAAGCTGAGAGGGGGTTCTCTGTCAATGTGTTCTAAGATCTGTGTATTACTTAGGATGAAAGTAAGACATTATTTAATTTCCAGGATTTTTAAACTACATGGAAGTTCATAATTCTTTAACAGCACTAGAATAATAAAAATAGAATGCTTATCTTCCAAACTAGTAATGGGGGAGAATGAAGTGAAGAAAAAGCAAATTCAGTCAGTCCAAAAGAAAAGAACATAGGAGAGAAGGTAAGAAAGGAGGAAGAAAGGAAGGGGGAGAAAATGAAACCTACAAAGTGTACAAATAGATAGCAAAAAATTTAAAGGTAGAACTAGATGCACATTTCATTAATAATTCATTTAAGTGGACCAAAGTTCACAGTCAAAAAAGATTCTCAGATTTATGTTTAAGAATCCATTCCAATCCATCATTAAGAAACATCTTAAATAAAAGGGCCTGGAAAACTTAAAAGAAAAAAAAAATGCTATACCTGGCAAACTCTAAAGAAATAAAAAGTAAGAAAGGAAGGGATGGAAGAAAGAAGTTAATCTATCCAATTTCATTATAAAATAGGCCATAAGTCGTGTAAAATAAATGCTGTATGAAATAGGTACAGTCTATTAGGGAGTAGCACCTCATTCTTTTCAGAAAGATTAGGGGAAGAAGAGAAAGAAGTTCAAGGAAGAAAAGGAAATAAACATTTGGCCAATGCTTGTTGAGCAACTGCTTATTCCTGGCCCAAACCCATCTGGTTTATTTTGCACTCTCTCCTAGCAATCCTTAAGATAACTCTCCACAATGTGAATTATTACTTCCAGGCTAAGTATTAATAGGTTGCCTAAGGGCTCTTATGTGGCTGAACAGGAAATTGAATCAAATTCTGTCAAATCAGAAAACTGTGTGAAAACTGTACCTTAAGGATTTGTGTGTAGAGTTGACAGATAAACTACAGAGTACTCAGATTTAAAATCAAGATAAGTAACAGATAATTATTTTTGTGTATGTATCCCATGCAATATATGGGACATGCTGCTGAGTCACTTCAGTCGTGTCCGACTCTATGTGACCCCATAGACGGAAGCCCACCAGGCTCCGCCGTCCCTGGGATTCTCCAGGCAAGAACACTGGAGTGGGTTGCCATTTCCTTCTCCAATATGGGACATACCTATACTAAAAAAAAAACTTATTGACATTTATCTGAAATTCAGATTTAACAGGGAGTCCTGAATTTTATTTTCTAAATTTTGCAACTCTAGGTGGGGTAACTAAAAGAGCGTTGAGATGACAGGGCTTATCAGGGAAAATATTAATACATTCTCTTTCTGCCATACTCCATTTTGAGCGCTTAGAGGACGTATTTTTAACTTACCTAATCAGAAGCGAATTGTGAGATTTATTGTCCCTAATTTTCAAATGGAAATTTGGAAGTATATATACTATAAGACCGTCCCAGCACAATGATATAGTTTCATGCATCATTGGGGTCCATATTTGCTTCAGTCTGTTTATTTGTACTTTAAATGGAGGGTACAAATCCTCGTTGAACTGGAAGGATGAAGCACACAGGCTAGGTTATTCACAGATTTCCTGGGGCAGATGCATTTTAAATTAATCTTTATGGGAGGAGAAGAACATAGGTTGCACTCCGCTATAAAAAACAATATTGCCTATTAGGCACTATCATAGAAATATGTAGGATCTGGGTAAACAATATAAATGAATGTATAAACTATATGACTGTTTCAATTTACCTGAAAAATATCATTGTGTGATATGCAATTTTAAGTATGAAATTATAAAAATATATGTGTTAGTTACCCACACACACCTGCATTTTTCTGCACACTTGAAGAATGGGAGATTCTAATAAAAACTCTCTTTTTACCAGAGCAGTGGCATCACATATGCTTGGGGAAATTGCGTAGAACATCTCCTGTGATGTGCCTCACCCCATCTTTCCACCCAAAAATGAAGACAGTCTGATATGCTGATGGTAGGTGATCACTTTTTTTAACTCAGACACTATGTTACGCCTTGCCAAAAGAGGAATCTATAAAAAGGGAACTGGAGGTTGAGTGGACATGCAGTCTTCTTCAGATGCTATGATGTTGCTGAATGTCAGTTTCCATGTTCACCCTAACCCAAATTTTCAGAGTTAAACGTGCATCTGTTCACGTGTGGTCTATGGCTCTTTCCTGTGACAATGGCATCTGAGTAGTCATGATAGGGGCAAAATTAGCCTACAAAACTCAAAATATTTGCTATCTTTTTACAACAACAAAAAATGTTGCCACTCTCTGATTATAGATCAAAGGATCTTTTCTGTTTGAAGTAAAGTTGAAGGTGATCAGTTTAGAGTGATGGGCAGGAATTTATTCATGAAATCCAGTGGTGTCCAAACCACAGTTCAACAAAGCAGCAACACATCAGACTAGAAGTTTCTGTAGTTAGAATTCAACTAGCTCTGGCTTCATATCCCACCTTATGTAGATAATATAGATGTGAGACTGTTGGGAGGATTAAAGCTAAGCCCGATGCTGAAAGTGCTCACCAAATGTTCACTCTCTTCACTTAAATAAATATTTAAGTAAATATCAACTTCCCCCCTACATTCTGTTCCATGTCAGAAGAAAGTACCTGAGTACAGTCGCTCTGATAAAATGAGACAAAACAAGGTCCCTGTGTAATTTTGTCTAAACACAGGCAAACACAAGGTCATGGGACTAGCCATAAAATGCCAAATATCCCCTTTCCTGGTTAAAAATTAATGGCTTCCTTTTCCTCGCTGAGCATAATATTGTTTCTGCTTTCTGACAGCATCCAGTATAGAGTGAACCCCACACCTCCTTAGACCCTCCCCTCCCTGCAGTGAATCATAAACTCAAGTTGTCCAACTACAGGTGTCCTATGGTCTTTGGCTGAAAGTCGTTGACAGATGGGACAGTGAGATGGGAATAATGTCAGGTTGTTTTATTTGTATTTTAAAAGCTATAAACTGTACAGTGGTAGTTATAGGGAAGAAAAGTAATAATTATTGAATAATACTATGTCAGGCATTTTAAGTGTTCTTCTTTTTTTTTTTTTCATAATTCTCATTTGAGTTAGATATTGTGATCTACCTTTTACTGACACAGAAGCTGAGGACTGTTGAAGCTGATTAGGTCTGTTCACTGTGTGTATGCTCAGTTGTGTCTGACTCTTTGCAACCCCCTGGATCATAGCCCACCAGGTTCCTCTGTCCATGGGATTTCCCAGGCAAGAATACTGGAATGGGTTGCCATTTCCTTCTCCAGGGGATCTTCCCAACCCAGGGATTGAACTACATTAGCAGGCAGATTCCTTACCACTGAGTCACCTGGGTCTGGGGCACGCCAGATGTGTGTGTCACTTAGAAGTGTATAATGGCAGAGAGAATCACTGTCTTTTCTAAAGAAAGCCAATGTAGTGAGGAATAAAGCCTCTGTCTTCCCCTGTATTAGCCTCTCTTGTATGTATTACACCATGCTGGGCATGGGGCCAGGATGCATAGATTGTCTTTCTGAACATCTTAGAACCTTCTCTATTCTTTTTTCCCTTAGATTTAACCCCTTGGAGCAGCTGTTAGTTATGTCTCTGCTATTAGCACTTAAAATACAAGATTAGGAATATGACATAAGAAAGAATCAACCGCCTAACCATAAGCCTTCATAGTCACCCAGGGAGATCAGTCAAACGAATGATGTCCAGGGTCTCATAATGACTTATGACCTTTGCATTTTTTCACATGGATAAATTGTGTCTTTCCAGCTATATTGTTGCTTCCTGGAAAGCAGAGAACATAAACAAATCTTTGAATATTTCTGTTTGTCTTTCTCTCCACAGTAGTATAAAGAGTGAAGTAGACATAATAATTCCTATATTTTTGTTACATTTTTTCCTGAAAACTCAAGAGAAACTAAAGAATTTTACATCAAATTTTCTTCTTGGGAAAAGATCTGAAACAGACCTAGTCAACAATATTCCTCTGGGTAGAGATGTTTATAGGGTATTGTATTGTATTGTTTGGTCACTAAGTAGTGTCCGACTCTTTTGCAATCCCATGGACTATAGTCCGCCAGGCTCCTCTGTCCATGGGATTCTCCAGGCAAGAATACTGGAATGGATAGACATTTCCCTCTCCAGGGAATCTTCCCAACCCATGGATCAAATCCACATCTCTGCATCTGCTGCATTGGCAGGTGAATTCTTTACCTCTGAGCCCCCTGGGAAGCTCGTTTATCGGGTAGATTATGTTTAAAGGAGCATGGACAGAAAGAGATGGAGAGAGGGGGAGAAAGGAAGGAGGTAATTGATGAATGTGGCAGTTTTTTCTTAATTCTTGAATTTACGTTCAAATCCCAACTAAAGTTTATCTAAATTAAGTCCTTGCATAGAATAATCTGAATTAGATATGGTAATGACTTTGCAAAGAGATTACAGTGTAGGGAAAGATAAGACCTGCACTAAAATAATCTTATGCAGTCCATGATGAATTAATCATGAGTACCACTGTACCTGCTGTGAAATAATAGGAAATAAACTCATTACTCTGCCCTGGTTCACAGAGTTCCTAAAACCACTGCCATTTGGTGGCATTAAAGGCATGGATCCCAATATACCAAAGAAAGTAATGTTCCATGTGCATTTTGGGGAAAATGAGATGTCCTAATTGTTGATGCTGAGGAAACAAACAGGAGAATAGTGGGATATAACTCATGAAAAGTATAGAGCCAAGCCACCTTCCCTGCCTCCTAAGAAAACTGTATGCAGATCAAGAAGCAACAGTTAGAACTGGACATGGAGCAACGGACCGGTTCCAACTTGGGAAAGGAGTACATCAAGACTGTATATTGCCACCCTATTTATTTAACTTATATGCAGTGTACATCACTGCATATAAGTGACCTGTCGGGCTCGACGAAGCACAAGCCAGAATCAAGATTACCAGAAGAAATATCAATCAATAACCTCAGATATGCAGATGACACCATCCTTATGGCAGAAAGTGAAGAGGAACTAAAAAGCCTCTTGATTAAAGTGAAAGAGAAAAGTGAAAAAGCTGGCTTAAAACTAAACATTCAAAAAACAAAGATCATGGCATCTGGTCCCACCACTTCATGGCAAATAGATGGGGAAACAATGGAAACAGTGACAGACTTTATTTTCTTGGGCTCCAAAATCACTACTGATGGTGACTGCAGCCATGAAATAAAAAGACGCTTGCTCCTTGGAAGAAAAGCTATGACCAACCTAGACAGCATATTAAAAAGCAGAAACATCACTTTGCCAACAAGGGTCTGTTTAGTCAAAGCTTTGGTTTTTCCATTAGTCATGTATCAATGTGAGAGTTGGACCAAAAAGGAAGCTGAGTGCCAAAGAATTGATTCGTTTGAACTATGGAGTTGGAGAAGACTCTTGAGAGTCCCTTGGACAATAAGATCAAACCAGTTTATCCTAAAAGAATTCAGTTCTGAATATTCACTGAAAGGTCAGATGCTGAAGCTGAAGCTCCAATAATTTGGCCACCTGATGCTAAGAACTGACTCATTGGAAAAGACCTTGATGCTGAGAAAGATTGAAGGCAGGAGGAGAAGGGGACGACAGAGGATGAGATGGTTGGATGGCATCACCAACTGGACGGACATGAGTTTGAACAAGCTCTGGGAGTTAGTGATGGACAGGGAGGCCTGGCATGCTGCAGTCCATGGGGTTGCAAAGAGTCGGACACGACTGAGTGAACTAAACTGAACTGAACTGGGGATTAATGCAGGAAGGAAGAGACTTGAATTTGTGGATGTAAGGATAAGGAAGAGAGAAGACCTGTGCCTGGGAGGCCCCGGCAGCATGGCCTCCTACAAGGACTAATGAGAATGGCCTAATGCTCCCTAGGTTGGGAATTGTTCATTTCTGTCTAAAACATTGTAATTTCTTAAGCTATTATCAAGCCTTCAACTGCTCATGGGCCAGCAAACTATAGCCCATGGGCCAGCCATGTATGTAAAGTTTTTATCTGATCACGGCAATGCTTATTTATTTATGTATCTTCTCTGGCTGTTTTTATACTACAACTGGAGAATAAAGTCGTTATAACAGAGATTGTACGGCCCACCACACCTAAAATACTGATTATCTGGTCCAAGCAAGAGTTTGTCCCAACAAAGGGTATCATGGATTCAAGTCAGTTGTGTGTGAGAGGGAATCAGAAGGGCCTTGTCTACCTGTTGGAATAAAGCAGACCAGACAAGTGGGAAGATGACCCACAGACAAACCTGAGGGCAGTAAGAGTGAGGGACACCCTCTGTCTCAGATTTGTAGAATATGTAAAACAAGTCTCAGAAATCCTCAAGAGGAGATTGAGCTTCCTATCATCGTTTAAGTGAGACCTTGGACCAAGAACAGAAATGAGTTATATATTTGAGATTCCATGCATGAAGGTTTTGGTTTTTGGACTCTGTCTGGGATTAATCTTAACCCCTAAGCAGATCCAGGGATATGACTCCAGCACAACATCTACGTAGTTGAACAAATAATTGTTTTTCCATTGCTAAATCATATCCGACTCTTTGCAACCCCATGGGCTGGGCATGCCAGGCTTCCTTGTCCTTCACTATCTCCTGGGGTTTGCTCAAACTCATGTCCATTGAGTCAGTGATGCTGTCTAACTATGGTACCCTTTAATACACAGATACTGCATGGGTGCACTATGGAAACACACCACTAAGTAAACTGCAAGTTGCTGTTTCTGAGGTGCAGGGATAGTGTAGGGAGGGGAGGAGGTGTGATGGACACTTTGAATAAGGATGTTTCAGGCATAGTACCAGATTATACAAAGCTGTGTAGGTTTTTCAGTAAGCATTTCTTACATTGTCTTCAATCTTAGAATTTAAATTTCCCTAAAGAAATGAACGAACTGTAAACCAGCTATTGTAGACTGAATTGCTCTTTCAGAAAATGAAATTATTCCTAGAGAGAAAAGAGAGTTATGTTTGGATCTCAAGCCATTTCCCACTCAAGGTAGCTGTGGGGACGCCCCAGCCAACAGAGCTCAGATTTTGGTGTCACCAGTTAACCAGGCACTGAAGGTCAGACTGAACTTCTGTGTCAGGGAGCAGTGTGCTATCCTAAATTCTGTTAGGTCTGATTTTTGAATTGTCCAGGAAAACCTTCTGTTTTTGTGTAATGCTCCAGCCAGTACAATCTCCCGCCTGATGCCAAGAGTGCCACTATTCATTAACAAAACTTCATTCTCCAGTCCCCCGATCCCAGAGGCTAGGTTACTGGGAAAACCTGTAATGTGTGAATTAAATTCAACCAACTTCACTCTTTTTAAAAAACGACATAATCTCCAGGAACTGCAATCTTTAGTTGACCAAGTATTTTGAAATCCCAGTTACATCCCAATTTGAAAGAAAAGGCAATCTTTAGATTTAGCAACTACTTACTGTTTTGAGCATTTGGGGCTCTCAGCCTTCAGTATCTATGCTACATAATCTCAGTGATGATGTCTTTAACTTTCCATTCAATCATTCATTTATATGCTCATTCCAGAGATGTTGAATACTCAGTATGTCACAGACACCATTCCAGAATGTGTGTTCAGTTGCTCAGTTGGTTCCGACTCCTGTCAAGTGACTCCATGGACTGTAGCCCACCAGGCTTCTCTGTTCATGGGACTTCCCAGGTAAGAATACTGGAGTATGTTACCATTTACTACTACTGGGTATCTTCTTCACCCTGGGATCGAGTCTACATCTCTTGTGCTTCCTACATCGGCAGGTGGATTCTTTACCACTGTGCCACCTGGGAAGTTCCATTCCAGATTAAAAAAAAAAAATCATCCTAAAATAACGATTTCCTGCTCTTAAGGAAATCTGTGGAAGTTTTTTTCCATTAAAAAAGCACATACTTACAAACACTCCGATTTTTGTATACAGTATTAGGGGATTGGTGAATTACCTTAAGTATCATTCATGAACTCCTTTGGGGTCACATGAATGAGTCTATATCTTCCATTTTATAACTGTTAAAAATCATTCCCAAAATTCAGAACTGGAAAATTATGGCCTTGAGGCCATATCTGGTACATTTTTTCTTCTTTTATAGCCTGAGGTAAGAATGGCTTTTACATTTTCAAATAGTTACATTTTAAACAGTTATGTAAGAGTCTGTACATTATCTTCAATTTTACCTGTTGACTTGCAGAACCTAAATTATTCACTTTCTAGTCCCTATAGAGATGGAGAAGGAAATGGCAACCCACTCCAGTGTTCTTGCCTGGAGAATCCCAGGGACGGGGGAACCTGGTGGGCTTCCGTCTATGGGGTCACACAGAGTCGGACACGACTGAAGTGACTTAGCAGCAGCAGTCCCTATAGAAAAAAATTTGCCAATCCTTGCCCTAGAATGGTTAGAAAATATCTTTCAAATCACTCAGCCAGTTACTAGAAAATAAAGGACTAGGATTCATACCACTTCATTTCTCATCCATTGGTCTCTCATTACTCCTGTTGATCAATTAAAATATTGACTGATTGAATTAAACCCAATAAAAAGAAAATAAGAAATTGCATATTTGCAGTACTTAATAAACAATTTCTTAGATAAATAATTGGACATTTTGCAGGAAGTTGAAATCCAGAGAACTTAGTGACCTACCCAAAATCCTTACAAATTTGTTAAAGAAGCAAGACTAAGCTCTCAAACTCAGGTTGTGTGTTACTTTGTTTTTTTTTTTTACTTTGAGTATTTTTTATTCCACATGTTTGAAACATAATAATTTTTTGTAAACAGAAATAATGGTATGGAAAGAATTTACTTAAAGCAAAATACTTGAACAGATGCTATTGTTAACTTCTAATTAAGTGATTTTTAAAGTTATTTTCAGATTCTCCTGTAATGTAGTACTATTAACATGAAATACAAAGAATTATGATAACTATTATCACAAAATCACATGTGCTATTTTGAATATATTCTTTCAGAAATTTCAAAGCACCTAATTACTACTGATTTCTTCTATCAGTTAGGGTTGCCAGAATGGTTTCAAAGTATGTATGACAATATTACTAATGATAGAGTTTAAAGATTTTCATAATAGAAATACTAGAACTGTTTCAAAGATAAACATTTGAATAGTATGTGAAAACAATACCAGATTCCTTAAAGATTTCTTATATGATGTTTTTAGCCAGAATTGTTTTTTTTTTCTGACACATTCTGAGAACATTTTTGTTCTTATTTAAGCCCTAATAAAAATTGGGTGTCACCCTCAACATCATGTGTACTACACAGAAAGAACAGATCAATTCTTCTAAAACGAGCAGTTGTAGTCAGCGTAAATAAACATTTTTTTTTTTTTTACAGTAAGACTGTGCGGAGATTCTGAATTCGAACAGCATTGGCAAGTCCAGCATGCTCTCTTTATGTGTAACTTCCATATACATGCCCCCCAGCTCAAATCTTTTGCACTTACCTGAATAAGACAGATTTCTCAGGGAAATGTGCAGAGTTGGGCCACCTGACAGACTTCCAAATAGAATTCTTTTCTAATAGCAAGGCTGCCTGGACATTTCCCTGGTCTGCGAGCACTCACACAGCCTAGACAGTTCACCAAACAAAAGGAAGCTAGTGTTTTAAGTTCTGCAAAGAATCACCAGCAACCACAAAACCTCAAGATCATTTCAGACACATTAGTATTGAAAAACCAAGCTCTTAAAGATGAACTCCAAGTTGCAAAATTACAGAAAGGCCAACTGTCAAATATTTTTTAAGGTCTTAGGACTACTGTGAGAATCCATTTAAAAACGTATTCAAACTGAATTTTGTAAAGAATGGGAAGTGGGGGAAGACAGTGATATTATCAAAACTGAAAAGAGGAGATGAACTCCGTGCTGTGGGATTACTACTCTCATAATGTATTTCAGTGATTAGCTCTGTCATTGTATACAATATGACACTAACTTCAGCTCATTTAATTAGAGTTAAGAAAAAGGATATTAGAATGATAGTCTATTTAAGTGCCAGAAGAGGGAAATGTGTCTGTTCATAGCTTCATTTTTTAGACCCTTAACATTATCCTCATAAGAAACCACACATACAATCATAAAGCTCTATTGCAAATATTGAAAGTTTGAGTTCCTCAAACTGCTCTAACTTGCCTGTCATTTTATGCCACACTATGTGTGTGTGCATTCTAAGTTGTCTTCGACTCTTTGCGATGTCATGGACTGTAGCCTGCCAGGTTTCTCTATGAAATTATCCAGGCAAGAATACTGGAGTGGGTTGCTATTTCCTTCTCCAGGGGATCTTCCCGAACCAGGTATCAAACCTGTAAATAATATTTTATAAATACTGTATCTTGTAAGTCATATAATAATATATAGATATCTGTGAATTTAAAATGCTAATTTATTAAATATCAATATTTTAAACTCCACTCCAATTTTTGTTGGACTGTGAAGAAAGCTGATCGCCGAGGAATTGATGCTTTTGAACTGTGGTGTTGGAGAAGACTCTTGAGAGTCCCTTGTACTGCAAGGAGATCCAACCAGTCCATTCTAAGGGAGATCGATCCTGGGTGTTCATTGGAGGGACTGATGCTGAAGCTGAAACTGCAATACTTTGGCCACCTCATGCGACGAGTTGACTCACTGGAAAAGACTCTGATGCTGGGAAAGGTTGGGGGCGGGAGAAGAAGGGGACGACCGAGAATGAGATGGCTGGATGGCATCACCGACTCTGTGGACATGAGTTTGAGTGAGCTCCGGGAGTTGGTGATGGACAGGGAGGCCTGGCGTTCTGTGATTCATGGGGTCGCAGAGAGTCGGACATGACTGAGCGACTGAACTGAACTGAACTGAATTTGACATTTATTTTAAAAAATTATGGGAGCATCAAACTTGTACTATCCCTGAGTTCTCTCTATTTTAAAGGCCCTAATTAGAATTATGAGTTTGGTTATTTCATATAATTTCTGGTGTCCTTTGCAATGTTGAACACTAATATTCTAGGCAAACATTTTTCAGTTCTTCTTATTGTTCACATTTCTCATTTCAAACATAATGTTACAGATACACCTGAGTTTGTTTTTTCGATTGCAGGGGAAATATTTTACATCTGAAAATTCTTCAGCTTTAGCAGGTGTGCGCCATTTGTGTCACAGGAATAAAAATGCTATATGCTTCAAAATAACTCATGCTGGAGAAATTTCAATTTTCAGTAACGGTAGAGAAAACTGTTTTAAATAAACTCACCCTCTGAGAACAAGCTAAAAAAATAGAATATAAGTTTGTTGGTTTAAGTGCTTCAGAAAGCTGGCCAGACAGTGAGAACCTGAAGAAACCAAATCCCCAGGAGAAGAGAAGTACAAAAGGTGAACCCAATTTTTGACTCTCTTTTTTACTCAAGGCGCTCCTGTTTGTAACTGGCTACTCAGAAGCAGAAAAATCAAGCAGGAAGGGGTAGCTAGGAAGCTCAGAAGTGAAGGATACTTGGATTAGGGAGCAAAATTAGAGCCTAGAAATTACCAAGGAGGTGGTGTCTTTATAGTCACCCTAAGGTTTCAGGTGGAACCTCTGCAGGGCTATATCTCAGGACAAGGCATTAACTAGAAATATTGTGTCATCACAAGATTGAAGTCCAATCTAAATCAACTAAATTAGTTGTTTTAATTAGTTGTTTATATACCTGGTGGCTCAGAGGTTAAAGCGTCTGCCTCCAATGCGGCAGACCCGGGTTCGATCCCTCGGTCGGGAAGATACCCTGGAGAAGGAAACGGAAACCCACTCCAGTATTCTTGCCTGGAGAATCCCATGGACGGAAAAGCCTGGTAGGCTACAGTCCACGGGGTCGCATAGAGTCGGACACGACTGAGCGACAGAACGGAAATTTGTTGTTATTGTTTAGTCGCTAAATTGTGTCAGACTCTTTTGTGACCCCATGGACTATAGCCCATCAGACTCCTCTATCCATGGGATTTCCCAGGCAAGAATACTGGAGTAGGTTGCCATTTCCTTCTCCCAAGGTACTAAATCAGTAGGTGCAGTAATTAGATAATCATTGAACAGATTAGGGGATTTAGCACCACTATAAGCCTACATCTGCATCCAGATCAACAAGTTTTCTCTCAAATTTTTTATGCACAACGTCCAAATTTCAATAAATATTAATAGGCACGTCAGAAGATAAGATTAAATAACCAAAATCATGAAAATAAATAGAAAATAGAAACAGGTGCACAAGGAGATAAAGGATTGAGGGACTTTAAAATAACTGTGATTAATAGAAGAAATTAGGTAAAATATAGAGGATTTTATATTTTATACTGGAATCTATCTCTTAAAATCAAATGGAAATTTTGAAATTAAAAGATAAGATAGCTTAAATTTAATACCCAACTGGTAGGGACTAAGAGAAAATTAGACCCAGAAGATGAGAATTAGTTCAATAGAAAACATCAGGTTGAAGAACAGAGAAGCAGAAAAAAGATACAGGAAAAGGTCTTTTTTAAATGTAAAAGACAAACAGAAATGTTCTAATATGCCCATAATTGGTGTCCTAAGAAAAAGAGGAAAGAATTGGGCAGAAACAATGCTTAAAGAGGTAATAAATTTAAATATTAAATAATTTAAAAAAGACATAGACTCCAGAAGCATTATGTACTTCAAGCAGGGCAGAAATGAAGAAAATTTACACCTAGTTGTATCTAGAAAAATTGCTAACAACCAAAACCAAAATCAAACAAGCTTAAAATCAGTTTGAAGGGAAAAATTATTTTTAAAAGAGCAACAATAAAAGTAAAAATAAACTTCCCTACAGTGAAACCCAAAAGAAAGAACACCTTCAAAACTATGAAAGAAAATAACTACCAATTTAAAACTTCTTATTTGATGAATACATTAATTATCTTGAAGGCAATATATAACATTTCCAGACAATTCAAAATTGAGATAATTTAAAACCTGCAGACATTTATAACCTGCCAAGGAAATTATCAGGAGTTGTTGTTCAGGAAGAGCAAAAGTGTATCCAAGATGGAAGTCAGTACTGCATGTAGAAAGGAAGAGGCAAAACAAGGAGTAAATATGGGTAAATCTAAATAAATTTTGAAGATATATGGTAACAATAATTATAATGCTTTGCGAGTTTCAAAATACAGAGAAAACAAAATATGTGCTCAAGTTGCTCAGTCGGGTCTGACTCTTCGCAACCCTGTGGACTGTAGCCCGCCAGGCTCCTCTGTCCATGGAATTTCCCAGGCAAGAATACTGGAGTGGGTTGCCATCTCCTACCCAGGGGATCTTCCCGACCCAAGATCTTCCTGACCCAGGGATCAAACCCACATCTCTTGCATGGGCAGGAGAATTCTTTATCACTGAGCCACCTGGGAAGTCTGAGAACCAAAATACATGACAATATTAGAATAAAACATGAGAAGAAGGTAAATTCAATGAAAGTGTCCTAAGACCTCTGCATCTTCTTGGTGGTGGTAAAAGCACTAATTTATTTCAAATTTTAATCAGTCTAGAATACTCATTGTAATCCCTGGGGTAGTCACTAAAAGAATAACAATAGAACATATAATTAACAAGATAAAATAGAAGAAAACAAATTATAAAAATATTAATCCAAAAAAGTGCTCAAAGCAAAGGAAAAGACATCTAGAATGGGTTGACAAGTATGAAACGAAGGATAAGAGGATAACTTTAAAATCCTTAATATAATATGTAAATAAGTGAGCAGTCAAAAACAAAAAGTTTTAGATCAGATGAAAAAAACACATCCAACTCAATGTTGAATAAGAGAGACACACCTAAAATGCAGCAACACAAAAAATCTAAAATAAAAGATGAAATATATGTAAAATGAAAAAGTATTTTAAAGAAATTCAGTATAGTTATATATTTATGAGAGAAGTTAGATGATTAGGTAAGAGACATTATTGGCAATAAACAATAGGAATTTCATTATAACAAATGGCACAATCTTCCTAAAATATTATAATTCTAAATTTATTGCACTTAATAGTGCAGTTTCTAAATATATAATGACACAACTAAAGGAAATATGACACAACTAAAAGGAAACTGGACAAACCCATTATCATAGGGAGATTTTAACAGCTATCTCTTAGTAATTGATAGACCAAGAAGACAGAAATTCCATGTGAATATAATAGATTTTTAACAATGCCATCAATAAATTTGATCTAATTTACATACTCTTTACCCAGCAAAAGCAAAATTCACATCAAATATCAATTAGCTAAGTGATAGGTATAAGACAAATCTCAACAAAGATCTAAAAACTAAAATTATGCAGAGTACATTTTCTGACAATAGTATAATTAGGTTAGAAATCAATAAAAAAGAAGGTAATATTAAAATCTCATGTTTGAAAATTACTTGATATAAGTACTTTTAAATAATTCAAAGCTAAAAAAATGAATACAAATGAAATTCAGCAAATTTTTCTTTGAATGGTAATTAAAACTAAACTTGTCAAATATTTCAGAACACAATTAACACCATACTTAAATGCTTATAGTAGGAGTGAAGCTGAAAATGAATTCTCTAAGCATACAGCTCCATGAGTTAAAAAAATAAATCTATGGAGAGCAAATAGAAACAAATAATAAAAATAAAAACAAAAGTCACTAAAATATAAAAAAACATGCACTAGAGGAAATCAACCTAAAAGTTGATTTTTTTAAAAAAAGTTGGTTTTAAAGTTTGATAAATCCCTGAAAAACAGGTCAAGAAGAAAGTAAAGAGGGCATAAAACACCAATATCAAGAATGATTTTTTTCAAAGGAGAGATTTAAGTATAGATCTCACAGTTAAGAAAATGAAGAGACTATCATAACAGTTTCAAGGTAATAATTTCAATAAAATAATTAAAAGGTTTAAAATGTCATAATTTTCCAAAACTGCCAAAATGCCACAAGAAGAAAGATAAAATACGAACAGTTTAATATGTAGTAAAGAAATTGAATCTGTAACTAAAATTCTTTGAAAAAAAATTTTCCAAGTCTGGTAGTTTTACTAGTGAATTCCTCCAAACATTTAGAAATGAAATCCATCTTACATATACTATTCCAGTGACAGAAAAAGAGGAAAAACTTCCCAAGTCATATTTTGAGGTCATCATTACTTTGGTAGCAAATATTGGTAAGAACATTATACTAAAGGACACAGGGGAAAATACTCTCTTATTTATATAGATCAAAACTCTCAAAATACTAGCAAAAAAATCCAGTGATATATAAAAATGATAATACATCATGGCCAGTGGACAATTATTCCAGGACAGCAAAATGGTATAACATGTGAAAATCTATGAAGGCAATTTACCAAATAAACAGACTAAAGAATCATAATCATCTTAAATAGAGGCAGAAAGATCATTCAGTAAAATCCAACATCTATGATTTTAAAAAAGAAAACCTACGAACTAAAAATAGAAAGATGTTTATAGCATCTTATAGCAAACATCATGCTTTAATAGGAAATATTGAAAATGTTTCTCTCCCTTTCTTTTTTTTTTTTTTGAAATATGTGTGGTCAGTTCTTCATCCCCACTGAAATAAATATCAGAACAATTAGCTCCAAATCCATATTTAAAACTCATTCCCTTGTGGCTCAGCTGGTAAAGAATCTGCCTGCAGTGTGGGAGACCTGCGTTCGATTCCTGGGTTGGGAAGATCCCCTGGAGAAGGGAAAAGCTACCCACTCCAGTATTCTGGCCTGGAGAATTCCATGGACTATACAGTCCATGGGGTCACAAAGAGTCAGACAAGACTGAGCGACTTTCATCTCTTCTCCAAGAAAAAATTTGCATGTAGCATTTGTTAGCTTCCAGCTCTTATCTATTACATCAGTATGCAAAGTAAACTCTAGTTGAGCTCTGCTGCAGATTTTCAGAAATCATCTTAATTACATAAAAAGAATGATTTCCAATATTGGCATCCCCTATAAAAATGAGGCTGTTGATAAAATGTCAAGTATTTAAAGAGCAGGGGAGGGATCTATGAAGCAGAGAATTTCAGTGTTTGAAGATATGCACTGATACTAGAAACATCTTCCAAGTAATCATCCAGACTCTACTTGTTCATTGACAGCTCTGACATTTAAAGTTATTCATTACTCACAAGCTGAAATGTCTCACTATCCCATCTACCCACACGTTCAGTTCCCCTTATACCGCAGAGAAAAAGCTTAATCCCTTTTCTATATGACAGTGCTGTAAATACTGATGACATTAGACTAGTCCAGTCTGTCTTCTCAATGCCTGGAGCTGTGATCTGTTAAAACAATACTCGTCTGAGGTGGCTTTGAGTTTCTCTACCCTCCTGGCCACTCTTCCTTTAATACCCTTCACTTTATTTAACTTCTTTTTGTCAGGGTTTATCCAGATGACACCCAGTGCTTTAAGTGTGCTCTATCCTGTGAAACAACATCTCTTTTCTACGGGGTGCTTTCTTTAAGAACTGCCTACAAACATATCGTCTAACCATCTTGTGGTTTGAGACCCAAGAAAGATCCTTGCATTGATCTTTACTAAACTTTATTTTGTTTCAGGCTTTTCCACACCTTTTCTTTTGGATCCTAAATCTGACCACTGCATCATCTTTCAAGATGTCCAACAGAACAGAACTGAAGTTGAAGACCTTCATCAGCCACCTGAAAACTTCCAGCTGGGCACCAGTCCATTCATGTGTGTCCTTCAGTTAGAGCTTTTCTCCAAATATCATACAGCCTGTGTTTCCAGAATGCCTATGTGGCCAGCAGCGAGCTTGCTAAATGCTTGCATGAAAACCACATAAACTTTGTGTAATGAATATTTTTATCTTCATTCTGATATCTTATCCAAAACATTCCTCACTCAACTTAACTTTCTAGCCACATGAATTAGCCTGTGGAGTCTGTACTCACAGAAGAAAACAAGGATTTGGAGGTTCATCTGCGTTCAAGTTCCTCCCTTTCACCTAGTAAGCTGAGTGCCCTCAGAAAAAAACACGTACAGACTCTCTGAGCCTCATCTTGCTAAATAAGAAAATGGGCTAATTGCCTAGACCCCTGCATAGAATTTTGTTTTATAATGTGCATGAACTTTGTCTAAACCAGTATTTTCCCTGTAAGGTATTCCATGAATTTCAAACTCTACATAGAGACCATCAAACATCCCCATCAGTGCAAAGGCTCAAGATTTTCACAGGTTAATGCATTCAGACACTGTACTTACACATACAAAAGTTATCACCTGTGAAGAAATGCTGTTGTGTGGGAAGATAATGATGGACAACAACCATAGTGAGGATGATGATGATCATGCCCTTCATAATGAAACTGACGGCCCACCCTGAGGTCCACGCTGTAATACTTCTGTTATTGACATACCAATAACACTCACTTGGCTTCTCATAGCATGAGTTCTATTTGTCTGCATGTCAGGATATTATAAGGCATTTCAGGACAGTTGCTAGGGTGACCAATGAATTTTATGAGGAAATATAAATGTACCTCAAATCTGTACTTCCTCTCAGAAAGAGATTGGATTCAAGGCTTATGTAATTCATAGGAAACAAGCTTCATGGTGCCATTTTTAAAACAGAACTTGTTTTTCTAGAAGCAGAGCATCAGCCCTTGCACTGTAGGAGACCACACTCCTATAAATAGATAAGAAATCTAAGGGTGTTTTGACTTAGGCAGGAAGTCTTAGAACACTGGTGAATAATTTTAGTTTTCGGTGTGTTTATTCATCAATACATTTCAAACACACACACACCCCATAGACAGATCTAGTAACTGGATCACCAAAATCCTTTATTCTAGGCTAAACCAGGCCAGCACCTAATCTAAGATTCGTGTATTCCCACCCTGTTAAAAAGACAGTCTTGGGCTTTTTACTCTTGATCTTAACCTTAACTTCTTGCCTCACCATCCATTTCTGCATATACCTAGCTCCTATTTGGCTTTGTCTTCTGTTCTTATCCCTTGTAGTTGAAGGTAGATTTGGCTTTTTTCAGTTCCAGGAAACCTTCCCACTTGATCAAGCACTAACCTGGAGCTTATCATCAATGATGGTTACCTTGGTTACCTAATAATCCTCAGGGGAGAGTTTCAGAGAGTTTCCTTGAAAATGGCCAGCTCTTGCCAGAGGAGTTTAAGAAACAGTTGCAACAGATCTTTCCTTTGCTGCTGCAGCTTAGTTGCTTCACTTGTGTCCTACTCTGTGTGACCCTATGGACTGCCACCTGCCGGATTCCTCTGTCCATTGGATTCTCTAGGCAAGAGTACTAGAGTGAGTTGCCAGGCCCTCTTCCAGGGGATCTTCCCAACCCAGGGACTGAACCCAGGTCTCCTGCACTGCAGGCTGATTCTTTACCACTGAGCCACCAGGGAAGTCTTAGACCTTTCCTTTCAGTTCAGTTCAGTCACTCAGTCGTGACCGACTCTTTGCAACCCCATGAATCACAGCATGCCAGGCCTCCCTGTCCATCACCAACTCCTGGAGTTCACTCAAACTCATGTCCATCGAGTCGGTGATGCCATCCAGCCATCTCATTCTCTGTCGTCCCCTTCTCCTCCTGCCCCCAATCCTTCCCAGCATCAGACTCTTTTCCAGTGAGTCAACTCGTCGCATGAGGTGGCCAAAGTATTGGAGTTTCAGCTTTAGCATCAGTCCTTCCAATGAACAGCCAGGATTGATCTCCTTTAGGATGGACTGGTTGGATCTCCTTGCAGTCCAAGGGACTCTCAAGAGTCTTCTCCAACACCACAGTTCAAAAGCATCGATTCTTTGGCGATCAGCTTTCTTCACAGTCCAACTCTCACATCCATTCATGACCACAGGAAAAACCATAGCCTTGACTAGACGGACCTTGGTTGGCAAAGTAATGTCTCTGCTTTTTAATAGACTATCTAGGTTGGTCATAACTTTCCTTCCAAGGAGTAAGCGTCTTTTAATTTCATGGCTGCAATCAGCATCTGCAGTGATTTTGGAGCCCAAAAATATAAAGTCTGACACTGTTTCCACTGTTTCCCCATCTATTTCCCAAGAAGTGATGGGACCAGATGCCATGATCTTTGTTTTCTGAATGTTGAGCTTCAAGCCAACCTTTTCACTCTCCTCTTTCACTTTCATCAAGAGGCCTTTGAGTTCCTCTTCACTTTCTGCCATAAGGGTGGTGTCCTCTGCATATCTGAGGTTATTGATATTTCTCCTGGCAATCTTGATTCCAGCTTGTGCTTCTTCCAGCCCAGTGTTCCTCATGATGTACTCTGCATATAAGTTAAATAAGCAGGGTGACAATATACACCTTGACGTACTCCTTTTCCTATTTGGAACCATTCTGTTGTTCCATGTCCAATTCTAACTGTTGCTTCCTGAACTTAAGAAGATTTTTTTTTTTTTTAAAGAATGAAACTTTGGTTTCAAAGGTCCCCATACGGACCTTTCCTTTAGCAGCCCCCAAAGTTTCATTCTTTTTTTTTTTAAAGAAAATCTTTCCAAGTTTTCTGTTTACTTACCATGTTTGTTTCAATTTTCCATTTTGGTAGGTGTATCTCCAGAGCACATTTTTTTCTTGAAGGATAAATTTATTAATTTATTCAACAAATACTTGCGTGGTACCAGGCTACTTAACAGCAGAGTTCCAGAAGCTTCCTGTTAGGTTTGATTCTGCCTTTGCTGGGGAACCTGTCATCTGCTTGTGCAGCATCCCACATTGGATAAAATATAAGGTTAAGACGGAGCCTTTAACCACTCTGACTCAATCTTATACTGGAAGTTGTTTCCAAATCCTTGAGGAAACACATGTCTTGTCTGTTTCAGCAGTTTCTTAGATCTGACACTAAGGCACAATCAATGAAGCAAACAATAAATGGATTTCCTGAAAACTTTTCTGGATTAAATGACACTATCCATAAACTATTTGAAAAAAACCCACAAAATAAAAACATTTTACAAAACATTATATGTAATATTTTGGTAAATAGGAAGGATTTCTGATTGCTTAGTTCCTTTGGCTTTATCGAATCTTTCTGTAAAGGCATGCCTGTGCTGTGTTAAAAATTATTTTCATACTTGGGTATTGGTTAAGGTTTATTTTATTGTTAACGGCTCTGCTCTGTTGAGGGACCCACAACACAGGGCCAACTCCCCTGGGGAAGCGCATGACCAGTCTCAAACTGTGGCAACTTCCTGCAGGTCTCAGCCACAGTGGGCACTCTCCACACACCCTAACTGTGTCTGCCACATCCCTTCCTCTCCCCAGCCCAACTGTGCAAGTGAGCCTTAGTAAGAGGCTACTTGTGCCCCTTCCTGTCTGGGCAGGGAATAGACACCTGAAGGCCACCGACTACCAGAGGCATAGAAGATAGAAATCAAAGACAACACAAACAGAGGGATATAACATGTTTTCGGATTGGAAGAATTAGTATTGTGAAAATGACTGTGCTACCCAAAGCAATTTAAAGATTCAGTGCAATCCCTAACAAACTACCAATGGTATTTTCACAGAACTAGAACAAAAAATTTCACAATTTGTGTAGAAACACAAAAGACCCCAAAGAAAAGAAAAATGAGAAAGAAAAATGGAGCTGGAGTAATCAACCTTCCTGACTTTAAACTATTAACATTCTTATCACTTATAACTGAGAAGTAAGAAAAATATTAAAATATATTTTTTCCTTAAAAATCCAAGTCATATAAAACTATACTTTGTATAATATATTTAAAACTATAGAAACTGAGGAGGAGGGAAAGTAGGTTGAAGTAAAAAAAAAAAAAAGGTACAAATGTACAAAAATGGTACAAAAAGAAACCCAAATGTTATTTTTTAAATGTTTTTGGATTGAAAAGGCATTATGTGTTTAAAACAGAACATTTCTTTTAACTACAGAAAAACATAAAGGGAAAGGAAATTCACTCACATTTCCATGACCATAAATAATAATTATTCAGTTTGGTATTTTCTCTCCAGTTTTTACTACATACGCTATAGACACACACTTTTGATCACAGTGTACGTGTTTAATTGGTTAAGTGAGGAGAAAGATGTAAGACTTCCTTTAATTTTATTTTTATCAATGAAACTTCTAAATTATTAAACAATTAAAAGACAGTTTACAGAATGGGAGAAAATACTTCCAAAACTTGTGAGTGACAGTGGGTTAATCTCAAGAAAAATACAAACAGTTCATGCAGCTCAATGTAAAAAAAAGAAAAAAAATATTCTCAGCAACACAAATTACAAGAGAAGTACAAATCAACCGTCTAGCCATCAGAAAACTTTCTTTTGCTTTCCAGAAGATGGTGCTGTAATGCAAGGTTTTGGTTTCTCTTACCTGGACTGAGACTTCACACTACACTTTCACTTTCCACCTCCTCCAAACTCCTGTTCCAGGGATTGCTGATTTCTCCTGTCAGACCGGCTGCATCTCCACAACTTCTCTGTCTCCCGTGAGTGCCAAGGTCTGCACTATCCAGGTTACCTTGCTCCTTGTGGTGGCAAGTGGGGATCAGCAGACTGTGTGTCCCCGGGATCTCTCCCTCTGAAGTTCTAGCCACTCACTTCCCACAGGTGGGTGGATCTCACAGATATCTTGGTGTTACTGTGCAGAGGCACTTCTGTTGGGTTATGGATGTCTGGTTAATTGTGAACCAAAAGAGAAAAAGGGAAGGACTCCTGCCACCACTATGTTGACATCACTCTCATCAAAAACTTTGCTTTAAAGAGGAGTGACACTAGGATAACTATAAAAAATCACATTTCTTTTCTAGTCATTAAATACTTCACCTTTTGAAAACATAAATCTAAATGATATACCTTCAGTCCTGGTCAGGCTTTATCCGGATGTGATGATGCCAAAAGGATGGTTGGGCACCAGCTCCAGCGAGACGTGTGAAAAAGAATGTTCCTCAAGGACACAGATCTTCAATGGTACAGGCTGGTCTGCAACCAGCTAATGCTGCATCACAACTATGTAGATACACAGAGAATTAAACCTCCTGAGGCTGTGGCGCCAACAGACTGAGACGCCTGTGAGGACACCCCATAACATGGCCAGTGTCATGATAGTGACCCCGGTAGGTTTAGGTTCTCCGCCGCACAGACTCACAACAAAGGTGAATTTAGCTTGAGTTGAGCTTTGTCTATACTGATGCACTCATTATCTTTCGGGGCCTTTGTTACTCACCACCCTGTGTCCTATTGTGAATGAGCATCTTCAGGAAGCATGTATCATGGTTCGGGATGCTTTAGTCTGGGGTCAACCAGCTTTTTCTGAAGATGGCCAAATAGTACATGTTTTAGACTATGCAGAGCATATACACTCTGCTAAAACTACCCAAATATGCACTTCAAAGTGAAAAGCTGTCATGGAAAACACACATGACTGTGGTCTAATAAAACTGAGTTTATAAAAACAGGCAGCATACCAAGTTTGGCCTGTGGGCCATAGGTAGTGGCCTTCTGCTATTAACAGAAACAGCTGTAGTTATATGATGTTTCTTTTTTATGTAATTTTTTAAAAAATTTTAATCATTTTAAAATTTATTTTTATTTTTTGGCCACATGCAGCATGAAGGATCTTAGTTCCCCATCAGGAACTGAACCTATGTCCCCAGTATTGGAAGCATGGAGTCTTAACCACTGGACCGACAGAAAGTCTTGAAATAATTACAGTTAGATGCAGGGTTCTCAGGCAAAGAAGCACTGAAGCAGTTTTGGAGAGTATAATATAAAATTAAGTACCTCAGATATTTCACTAAAGTACCACCTTTCTTACTTCTTGCCCAGGGAAATTGTGGGAGAGTAGGTGTAGATCTTCTGAGTTTATTTGGTTCATATTTTTCTTCCTCTGCATTATCTTTGAGCATTTCAAATAGGTAAAACCTCTAGTTTAATAATTTTACTAGAATAAATGTCTCGTCTAAATATTGGTCACAACACTTTTCAAGTTTTTCTTTCAACTTAAAGGCTCCCAGTGTTTTCTCTTGGCAAAACTCTATTAACAACACAAGAGAAAACTCTACACATGGACATCACCAGATGGTCAACACTGAAATCAGATTGATTGCATTCTTTGCAGCCAAAGATGGAGAAGCTCTATACAGTCAGCAAAAACAAGACCAGGAGCTGACTGTGGCTCAGATCATGAACTCCTTATTGCCAAATTCAGACTGAAATTGAAGAAAGGGGAGAAAACCACTAGACCATTCAGGTATGACCTAAATCAAATCCCTTACGAATATAAAGTGGAAGTGAGAAATAGATTTAAGGGACTAGATTTGATAGATAGAGTGCCTGATGAACTATGGACAGAGGTTCGTGACATTGTACAGGAAACAGGGATCAAGACCATCCCCATGGAAAAGAAATGCAAAAAAGCAAAACGAGTGTCTGAGGAGGCCTTACAAATAGCTGTGAAAAGAAGAGAATCAAAAAACAAAGGAAAAAAGGAAAGATATACCCATTTGAATGCAGAGTTCCAAAGAATAACAAGGAGAGATAAGAAAGCCTTCCTCAGAGATCAATGCAAAGAAATAGAGGAAAATAATAGAATGGGAAAGACTAGAGAGCTCTTCAGGAGAATTAGAGATACTAAGGGAAGAGTTCAGAGTTCATCAGGCACTCTATCTATCAGATCTAGACCCTTAAATCTATTTTTTACTTCCACTGTATAATCATAAGGGATTTGATTTAGGTCATATCTGAATGGTCTAGTGGTTTTCCCTACTTTCTTCAATTTCAGTCTGAATTTGGCAATAAAGAGTTCATGATCTGAGCCACAGTCAGCTCCTGGTCTTGTTTTCGCTAACTGTATACAGCTTCTCCATCTTTGGCTGCAAAGAATATAATCAATCTGATTTCGGTGTTGACCATCTGGTGATGTCCATGTGTAGAGTCTTCTCTTGTGTTGTTGGAAGAGGGAGTTTGCTATGACCAGTGTGTTCTCTTGGCAAAACTCTATTAGCCTTTGCCCTGCCTCATTTCGTGCTCCAAGGCCAAATTTGCCTGTTACTCCAGGTGTTTCTTGACTTCCTACTTTTGCATTCCAGTCCCCTATAATGAAAAGGACATCTTTTTTGGGTGTTAGTTCTAAAAGGTCTTGTAGGTCTTCACAGAACTGTTCAACTTCGGCTTCTTCAGCATTACTGGTTGGGGCATAGACTTGGATTACTGTAATATTGAATGATTTGCCTTGGAAACCAACAGAAATCATTCTGTCGTTTTTAAGATTGCATCCAAGTACTGCATTTCGCACTCTTTTGTTGACCATGATGGCTACTCCATTTCTTCTAAGGGATTCCTGCCCACAGTAGTAGATGTAATGGTCATCTGAGTTAAATTCTAAAGGAGATCAATCCTGGATATTCATTGGAGGGACTGATGCTAAAGCTGAAACTGCAATACTTTGGCCACCTCATGCGACGAGTTGACTCACTGGAAAAGACTCTGATGTTGGGAAGGGTTATGGGCGGGAGGAGAAGGGGACGACGGAGAATGGGATGGCTGGATGGCATCACCGACTCTGTGGACGTGAGTTTGAGTGTACTCCGGGAGTTGGTGATGGACAGGGAGGCCTGGCATGCTGTGATTCATGAGGTCACAGAAAGTCGGACATGACTGAGCGACTGAACTGAACTGAACTGAGTTAAATTCACCCATTCCAGTCCATTTTAGTTCACTGATTCCTAGAATGTCGACGTTCACTCTTGCCATCTCCTGTTTGACCACTTCCAATTTGCCTTGATTCATGGACCTAACATTCTGAAAGAGATGGGAATACCAGACCACCTGACCTGCCTCTTGAGAAACCTGTATGCAGGTCAGGAAGCAACAGTCAGAACTGGACATGGAACAACAGAATGGTTCCAAATAGGAAAAGGAGTACGTCAAGGCTGTATATTGTCACCCTGCTTATTTAACTTATATGCAGAGTAATTCATGAGGAACGCTGGGCTGGAAGTAGCACAAGCTGGAATCAAGATTGCCGGGAGAAATATCAATAACCTCAGATATGCAGAGGACACCACCCTTATGGCAGAAAGTGAAGAGGAACTTAAAGGCCTCTTGATGAAAGTGAAAGAGGAGAGTGAAAAGGTTGGCTTGAAGCTCAACATTCAGAAAATGAAGATCATGGCATCTGGTCCCATCACTTCTTGGGAAATAGATGGGGAAACAGTGGAAACAGTGTCAGACTTTATATTTTTGGGCTCCAAAATCACTGCAGATGCTGATTGCAGCCATGAAATGAAAAGACGCTTACTCCTTGGAAGGAAAGTTATAACCAGCCTAGATAGCATATTAAAAAGCAGACATTACTTTGCCAACCAAGGTCCGTCTAGTCAAGGCTATGGTTTTTCCCGTGGTCATGTATGGATGTGAGAGTTGGACTGTGAAGAAAGCTGATCGCCGAAGAATCGATGCTTTTGAACTGTGGTGTTGGAGAAGACTCTTGAGAGTCCCTTGGACTGCAAGGAGATCCAACCAATCCATTCTAGAGGAGATCAATCCTGGCTGTTCATTGGAAGGACTGATGCTAAAGCTGAAACTCCAATACTTTGGCCACCTCATGCGACGAGTTGACTCACTGGAAAAGACTCTGATGCTGGGAAGGTTTGGGGGTGGGAGGAGAAGGGGATGACAGAGAATGAGATGGCTGGATGGCATCACCGACTCGATGGACATGAGTTTGAGTGAACTCCAGGAGTTGGTGATGGACAGGGAGGCCTGGCGTGCTGTGGTTCATGGGGTCGTAAAGAGTCGGACACGACTGAGAGACTGAACTGAACTGAACTGAACTGAAGGGAAGAGTTCATGCAAAGATGGGCTCAATAAAGGGCAGAAATGGTATGGACCTAACAGAAGCAGAAGATATTAAGAGGTGGCAAGAATACACAGAAGAACTGTACAAAAAAGATCTTCATGATCCAGATAACCACGATAGTGTGATCACTCACCTAGAGCCAGACATCCTGGAATATGAGGTTAAGAGGGCCTTAAGAAGCATAACTATGAACAAAGCAAGTGGAGGTGATGAAATTCCAGCTGAACTATTTTAAATCCTAAAAGATGATGCTGTGAAAGTGCTGCACTCAATAAGCCAGCAAATTTGGAAAACTCAGCAGTGGCCAGAGGACTGGAAAAGGTCAGTTTTCATTCCTATCCCAAAGAGAGGCAATGTCAAAGAATGCTCAAACTACCACAAAATTGCACTCATCTCACACGCTAGTAAAGTAATGCTCAAAATTCTCCAAGCCAGGCTTCAGCAGTACGTGAAGCGTGAACTTCCAGATGTTCAAGCTGGTTTTACAAAAGGCAGAGGAGCCAGAGATCAAATTGCCAACATCTGATGAATCATCAACAATCAAGAGAATTCCATAGAAACATCTATTTCTGCTTTATTGACTGTGCTAAAGCCTTTGACTGTGTGGATCAAAATAAATTGTGGAAAATTCTTAAAGATAGGAATACCAAACCACCTGGCCTGTCTCCTGAGAAATCTGTATGCAGGTCAGGAGGCAACAGTTAGGACTGGATGTGGAAGAATAGACTGGTTCCAAATTGGTAAAGGAATACATCAAGGCTGTATATTGTCACCCTGCTTATTTAACTTATATGCAGAGTACATCATGAGAAATGCTGGGCTGGAGGAAGCACAAGCTGGAATCAAGATTGCTGGGAGAAATATCAATAACAACAGATATGCAGATGACACCACCCTTATAGCAGAAAGTGAAGAGGAACTAAAGAGCCTCTTGATGAAAGTGAAAGAGGAGAGTGAAAAAGTTGGCTTAAAGCTCAACATTCAGAAAGCAAAGATCATGGCATCCAGTCCCATCACATTCAGTTCAGTTCAGTAACTCAGTCGTGTCCGACTCTCCGCAACCCCATGAATCACAGTACGCCAGGCCTCCCTGTCCATCACCAACTCCCAGAGTTCACTCAAACTCATGTCCACAGAGTCGGTGATGCCATCCAGCCATCTCATTCTCTGTCGTCCCCTTCTCCTCCTGCCCGCAATCCCTCCCAGCATCAGAGTCTTTTCCAGTGATTCAACTCGTCGCATGAGGTGGCCAAAGTATTGCTTCATGGCAGATAGATGGGGAAGCAGTGGAAACAATGGCAGACTTTATTTTTTGAGCACCAAAATCACTGCAGATGGTAACTGCAGCCATGAAATTAAAAGACACTCACTCCTTGGTAGAAAAGCTATGACCAACTTAGACAGCATATTAAAAAGCAGAGACATTACTTTGCCAACAAAGGTCTGTCTAGTCAAGGCTATGGTTTTTCCAGTAGACATGTATGAATGTGAGAGTTGGACTATAAAGAATGCTGAGTGCAGAAGAATTGATACTTTTGAACTGTGGTGTTGGAGAAGACTCTTGAGAGTCCCTTAAGGAAATCAGTCCTGAATATTCATTGGAAGGACTGATGTTGAAGCTGAAACTCCAATACTTTGGCCACCTGATGCGAAGAGCTGACTCATTTGAAAAGACCTTTATGCTGGGAAAGATTGAAGGCTGGAGGAGAAGGCGACAACAGAGGATGAGATGGTTGGATGGTATTACCGACTCAATGGACATGAGTCTGATAAACTCCAGGAGTTGGTGATGGACAGGGAGGCCTGGCGTGCTGCAGTTATGGGATTGCAAATAGTTGGTCATGACTGAGCAACTGAACTGAACTGAAAGGCTCCCATCTGTTTGGTTGGTACATAGTGGGCTTCATCACTGTTCTCTAGCCACCATGATGCATAAAATCTCCCAGGCCTCTCAGGAGATTTATTAGTCTGATTGATGGCAAATTGTAGCCAGTTATAATCTTGAAAGGACACTTTGTTTTGAAATAATTTTTAAGTTGTTAACTCACCCTTTTTAAATTTTAGTTCAGTTCAGTTCAGTTCAGTCGCTCAGTCGTGTCCGCCTCTTTATGACCCCATGAATCACAGGACGCCAGGCCTCCCTGTCCATCACCAACTCCCAGAGTTCTCAAACTCACGTCCATAGAGTCGGTGATGCCATCCAGCCATCTCATTCTCTGTCGTTCCTGTCTCCTCCTGCCCCCAACCCCTCCCAGCATCAGAGTCTTTTCCAGTGAGTCAACTCGTCACATGAGGTGGCCAAAGTATTGGAGTTTCAGCTTCAGCATCAGTCCTTCCAATGAACACCCAGGACTGATCTCCTCTAGAATGGACTGGTTGGATCTCCTTCCAGTCCAAGGGACTCTCAAGAGTCTTCTCCAGCACCAGGGTCTTGCTTAATCAATCTGAACTGAAATCAATCAATACCTACCTTAACTGAGTCATCACAAACAAAATTGTCTCATTATTTATAGGCTTTTAGAAACTCACACATTTGGAGGTTTTGAAGTTTATTCCCTGATCAACTCCCCATTCCTTTTATTAAAATGTTACAAAATAAAACTGAACCCCATCTTGACTGTTCATGCTTCCTCCCCACCTGCCAAATAGTAAATGTCTTTTAAAAGTATCTATTATAATTTAGGAGAAGGAAATGGCAACCCACTCTAGTATTCTTGCCTGGAAAATCCCATGGACAGAGGAGCCTGGTGGGTTACAGTTCATGGGGTTGCAAAGAGTACACACCTGAATGACTGAGCACAGCATATGTTAATTTAAGAGAACTTTGTCATTAAAAACAAACAAAAACCCCACCTTTATTCACATAAGCAATCTAAGGGGAAAGCATGCATTAATCCCATCAGAAAAGGTACTTTCAAATAAGTTCTATCTTGGGTCATAGGTTCAGATAAGTCTCTAACTTGGCTGGTTTTCGCAGGTGGCTCATTGGGAACACACTCAGAGGCAGCTCCATTTTAACGATCTCACAGCATGCTCCCATAGCATTTACAGAAGCATCAGGCTGGGGTGTGAAACTGTGTCAAAGTCCTGTATGAGGGTTTGTTTGTTTTTTTTTTTTTTACCATATAAATAGTTCAGAGTTGCTGTCATAAAATTAACAGTTTCTCTAATAAAACAACATCTGCATTTTACATCCACTGTGGGTTATGGGCCCCCGCAGAGCAGAGAGTTGGAGATTGCCCTTTTCTCCTCAGTAGGTACCAGACACTGGAAAGCTGAGATCCAGATTCTTATTCAGCCATCCACCAGAAGACATTTAGAAATAACTCTCCCTACAAGGTCTTTCTAATAAACTGCCTGGCTGATCTTAGAAAAGAATTGTGAGCAATGGATGGTGGTGGCTGACTCACTTTCACATTCACATTGGGAAACACCTTCAGGCTCTCATTCTCTAGGTCAGCCATGAAGCCTTAACACAGAGAAGGAAATAGTATGAAACAAAACGACTTCTGGAATACAAAGCCCACCCAATTAATACTAAAACCCACCTGGACCCCTTTTTGGCTTTTAGCTTCTGAAACACAGATCAAACACCAGCTTTGATGATAGTGGCCATGAATCAGAGAATTATCTTTATGTGTAGCGTCAGAACCAACCCCTGCAACCTATTTTACACTATTAGTCTTCTTGAAATGTTGAAGATTTAGAACTCTTTGCTCCTACTTTGAGTTGAGGGTTTAGACTTAAAACCCTGTTGGTCACAGGTCTATTTTCCTTCCCCCAAAGAGTTCTCATTCCCTTGTTGTGATTAGACACCCTGATCATGGACTCATGGTGTTTGTCGAGAGAAGGGATGGAGGAAGAGGTTGGGTAGAGTGGGCAGGAGGCCAAGTGAGCAGAGTAGGACTCTCTTATCCTCCTGTCAACCAAATGCTTGTCTGGCAATCTCTGAGTCAAGACTTTCTTGGTAGAAAATCCTGCCTTGGCTTTCATCTAGGAGTAAAGCCTGGTGTTGATTGCTCCTTTTCCATTTTTAATTCCCAGGTATCACCCAAGGGTAGAGCCTTATCTCCACCTCTGCTCTGCCTCTTGGTCCAACCCAGTCACCCCAGAGAACTCACTGGTAGGCTGTGTAAGTAAAGAAGCAGCAAGCCCCAACTAGCCCAGCTATTTTGAAGACCTTCAGTGAATTAGGCCAGTGGTTGATTTGGTTGCATTTGTTGACCATGACTTTAAAAGTTATCTGGATTTCTTTGGAGAGGAAAGAATCTCATCTATTTTGTTCCAACCTGTATTTTGGGTTGTATTCTTTTAGCTCTGATTCATAACTGCAATACCTCAAGACTTCTGCTCTACTTATAGCATATTTTCATTTTTTTTCTGCTGCTGTTGGAAATTTTTCTTTTGAAGTACATGTTTCAGATCCGTCAATGAAATTTTGGACAGAAGAAAAAAGAGATGCAAGTGCTACATCCTTCGACTTACAGCAGTAGTTTGAAGAGCTTATTTAACCTTGTTAACAAAATGCAAATTTTGATAAAGATGTAAGGTTTAGATTTATCACGAACTCTCTGTCTTTGTTCTGTCTTTGTGTGTGTGTCTGTGTGTGAATGTGGACTTCCCAGGTGGCAAGAGAGGTAAAGAACCTGCCTGCCAATGCAGGTTATGTAGGAGACATGGGTTTGATCCCTGATTGGGAAAGATCCTCTGAGGAGGACATGGCAATCCAGTCCAGTATTCTTGCCTGGAGAGTCCCATGGACAGAGGAGCCTGCTGGGCTACAGTCCCTAGAGTTGCAAAGAGTTGGACACAACTGAAGCAACTTCTCACGTGTGCTCACATGTGTATAGACATATTTTTCCAAACCTTAATATGATCTTTTAAATTATTATGATCAATTTTATACATGAAAGATTTAACTGAGACTTAAGAACAATGAACTTGATCTAATTTCCAACAACAGATATCTTTGTACTACACTTGACCTAGTACATCTTCTTATCTATTTTTTTCTGTTTTTAGGTGTTCTGCCCCATCTAGAATTTACTGTATAATTGTATTATTGATCTCTGTCACTAGTACTCAGTGAAACTGTTAGGCACTCAGTCATGTCCAACTCTTTGCATCCCCACAGACTGTAGTCGTGTAGTCCTCTGTCCATGGGAAATTCTCCAGGTGAGTTTGAGTGAACTCCAAATGTTGGTGATGAACAGGGAGCCCTGGCGTGCTGTGATTCATGGGTGTCGCAAAGAGTCAGACACGACTGAGGGACTGAACTGGACTGAACTTAACTGAACTGAACTGAAGAATACTGGAGTGGATTGCTATTCGCTTCTCCAGGGGATCTTCCTAACCCAGAGATGGATCCCCGGTCTCCTGCATGGCTGGCAGACTCTAATGTCTGAGCCACCAGGGAAGCCCAGTACCTAGTAGTGGCTGAAACATAGCATAGGTGCTCGGTGCATGTTTGCTGAAATCAACTGAAGTGAAAGAATCAGGACTCTAATCCAGGTGTGTCTAACTTCAGAGTAGACAGTTTTCACCACACTCTACGATCAAAGATGACAACTGCTCTAATTTTTTAGAGTTAAGACGCCGCTCTCTCCCACTGCAATGGAAGGAAGCTGCATATTCTTGCAATCCCTTGGCTCTAGCCTGAGGCATTTCTCCAAGTGATCATTTGCATATTCTGTAACTCGTTCTGGACAGGAGTGTCCAGACAAGAGTTTTGGAGACTAGAAACCCAGAAGAGACAAGCAATGTGCCTCCATTTTGTTTTTTCTAGTTTCTTCCCATCGTCCACAAACTTAACATAACATACAAGTTGGAAAATTAACCAGATACAAAAATAGAATGTAATGTCAGGAGCAGCAGCTTTGGAGACAAACAGGAGCAACCTATTTAAGCTGAGGCTGCACCATGCTGGAATTCAACAGTGTCTGATGATAATTAGAAAATAGCATGTAAACAGTATCAGTTCACAAAGATCCATTCACGCTAGTGGTTTTGCTTTGGTTTAAGAGGAGAAAGGATGCTATCATGCAGGTTTATATGAATACATAAGGGTTTAAAAGGAATGATGGAAACAGTTTCAAGCATCTTCCCAAGACTGAATCCATGGGCCCATTCTAAATTTGTAGAGGTGAAACCATCTCTTTTTACAGGAAACACTTTCAGACTGGGCCATGGGTAGGGTTGCTTGGCTTCTCAGACCCTAGATAAAATGCAACACAGAGTGAGTACCATGAGCACGATCCTCATTTCTGCTCAGAACCCATTAACTATCGTGACTCTAGACCTGTGAGCTAGTGCATTGATGATGGGGACCACAGAATAGGGACTGAACACCCATGGAGACCAGGAGGTCCACCAGGAAGTGGTGTAAGCCACTGGATACATCTGCAGAAAAACGGCAGTACCTGAAATGCACTTCTAATTATTGTGAGACAAATAACAGACTTTGTGGGGGTCCTTCAAAACTTTTGTGGGGAGACTGTAGGAAGCTGACTTCACCCAGGACCAGGGTTATACTCCAAAACAAGGTAATAAGCCAAAATAATTTGAGAATTAATAGTAACATGGCCTTACTTTTAACCACAGCTCTTGGATCTATGAAGATTTTGGTTTTATTTCTTTTTTAATTTTTTTTTTTACCATGTCCTTAATTCCTAACATCATGTATGTTTTAGCACACAATCACTTTAGCTCATTTGATAAAATAGCCTCTGAAACTTAACCACCTGGTCAGGACTCCCAATTTTTCCATTTGCTAGTTGTATTACCTTCCTGTATTTATTCCTTGTTCTTCCTGTGCTCAGTATTCATGTCTGCAAAATAGTACCTCCTTCAAAGTATCATTGCATTAAATCAAATTATGGATTCAAACATAGCACAGGACTCAGTCTCCTATAAGCAAGAGTTTCTGTTCATGTTAGTTCATGTGTTGTTATTGTCATTAGTAATATCATCATTATTATTGAATTCATCTTCATTTAGGGCGTTAGTCCTACTCATCCCATTATAGTTTTCATTTTCTAAACATGTTTTTTTTTTTTTAATCAGTGACTTCAAAGATTTTCTGAATAGCCATCCATATGCAAAGACTTGATTCTCACTGCAAATTTTCCCTTTTCCTTTCATCAAGTAGTGGTGTTTATTGATGTATTCATTATTCACTAAACTGCTTATCCAACCATTATTTCATATGTCTTGGACTGCAAGGAGATCCAACCAGTCCATTCTAAAGGAGATCAATCCTGGGTGTTCATTGGAAGGACTGATGCTAAAGCTGAAACTCCAATACTTTGGCCACCTCATGCGACGAGTTGACTCACTGGAAAAGACTCTCATGCTGGGAAGGATTGGGGGCAGGAGGAGAAGGGGACGACAGAGAATGATGAGATGGCTAGATGGCATCACCAACTCGATGGACATGAGTTTGAGTGAACTCCGGGAGTTGGTGATGGACAGGGAGGCCTGGCGTGCTGTGATTCATGGGGTTGCAAAGAGTTGGACACGACTGAGCGACTGAACTGAACTGAACTGTTAGGTGGAATTCTCAGAACTACGTGTATGGTATAGAAACTGTATATAGCAGTAAGCTGCCCTCAGGGAGCTTATATTATCATTTAGGAGATAGACAATAAGATAAACAAATATGTAATTAATGTCAAGTCTGCGTAAGGGCTACGAAGAAAAATATAGTAGGGCAAATGAAGAGTGACAGGTAATGTAAATTTAAATAGAGATATCTGTCAAGGCCTCTCTTTTTTTGTCACAGAGCAAGGGGATGTTCAAGCTCAAGGGCATTAATAAAAGCAAAAGAGTTCTTGGAGGTGAGCAATTAAGAGAAGTCTCCTTGATAGCAACAAGAAAAATCATAGAACAACCAGAAGTATAGCAGAGAGAACCTGAGAAGCTAGCTAAGAAGAGCTCTCCTGAAGCCTCAAAGTTGTGTCTGCAAAGGGGCCCAACTGTAATTGAATCAGACTATGGAGCAGCTTATGACCCAGAGTGTTGTCAAAAACAATAGAAAAACCATCTGGCAAATAGTGGAGGCTAATACCTAAGTATGATAACCAGCCTGAAGCGTAACAGGGGGTTCAGGGAAAGAAACAGTCAGAGAACCAGCTAAAATCATAAACATTTCTGAGGAAGGAGATCAGTGAAACTGTGCACATATGCAAAGCTGCACCCTTTGGGGAGTGACATCTGAGCATGCACACTGCCTGGGAAACAGACTTCACTGAACTAGTCCATCCACGTCACTAAATTAGTGATCAAAAAAATACGCGAGCAAACGATAAGAATACTAAAGAAGATGGAGGAGGAGACAAACTGGTATTCATGTTTGCAATGATATATTATTGAAAATGTCTGATTTTCAAGAACAAAGAAAGGATGAGACATAAAAATAAACAAGAAATTGTTGCCCATAAACAGAGAAAAGGAGTGGACAACAAAATTTACCTTTGAAGGCTTGAAGGTAGCCATTATAAATATCAGAGCTAAAAGAAGCATGTTACAGAAGTTAAAAAAAAAAAGATGATGACAATGTCTCACCAAATAAAGAATGTCAATAGGTATAACAAATAGCCAAATGGAAATTGTGGAGTTGAAAAGCACAATAACTTAAATTAAAATTCACTGAATTGGTCCAACTGATTTGAGCTGTCAGAAGAAAAAATAGACTGATAGAGATTATGTAATCTGAAGAATGGAAGGAAAAAAGACAAAAACTATAGTCAGATCTTTGTAACTGCTGGTTCCACATCCTGTGATGCAACAGCCACATTTCAGATTTCAAGTTTGGTTGGATCTACATATACAAAATCCCAAGTATGGAGGACTGACTCTGTTATACTACTCAATATAAGAGATTTGAGCATGACTGGAGTTTGGTAACTGTGGGTGTTCTGGATCCAATCCCCTGCAGCTATCATGGTACTCTCAATATACTTAGAAAAAACATTTGATGATATTCAACATGTTTTCTTAAAAAAAAATAACTACAAATAGAAAGGATTTCTTCTTTCTGATATACAGCATCTACAAAACTCTCATAGCTAATATGACACTTAATGGTGATGCTGAAGTCTTTCCCTCTAAACATGAAAGTCACTCAGTCATGTCCAACTCTTTATGACCCCATGGACTAATCAGTCCATGGAATTCTCCAGGCCAGAATACTGGAGTGGGTTGCCTTTCCCTTCTCCAGGGGATCTTCCCAACCCAGGGATCGAACCCAGGTCTCCCAGGTTGCAGGAGGATTCTTTACCAGCTGAGCCACAAGGAAAGCCTAAGAATACTGGAGTGGGTAGCCTTTCCCTTCTCCAGGGGATCTTCCTGAGCCCAGGCTCCCCTGTCCATGGGATTCTCTAGGCAAGAGTACTGGAGTGGGTTGCCATTTCCCTCTAAGGTCAGTAACAAAACATGGCTGACCATCTCTCAACATTGTACTGAGCAACTAGATAAGGAAGAGAAGTAAAAGACATCCAGATTGCAAAGAAAGAAGTAAAACTAACTCTAGTTTCAAATGGCATTATCCTTTTATCCACTAATTAATGAGTTAAGATCAACCTATACAAATCAATTGTATTTCAATACAGCAATGAACAATATAAGAATGAAATTTAAAAATGCAATTTCACTTAATAGCATCAAAAAGAGTAAAATATTTAGGTGTAGGATTAACAAAAGAATTGCAATACTTGCACTGCTAAAACTATAAACCATCACTGAAAGAAATTAGAAAAAAACCTAAATAAATGGAAATATATTCATGTTCAAGGATCAGAGACCTAGTATTATTAAGATGATAATACTCCCCAAACTGATCTATGGATTCAGTATCATCTTTACCAAAATCCCAGATGGCTTGTTTGCAGAAAAGTCATCACGGAACAGTGTGATACAGAACAGATGGAGAAGGCAAAAGTGAAGAGGGGAAACCCAGCTTACAGGGAATGCCACTCAGCTAAGTGAAAGACTGATAGTCTGGATCAAGTTAATGGTGGTGGGGACAGAGAAATGTGACTAGATTCAAGACACATTTATGGGTAAAATCTGAAAATATATGAAAGTAAACATAGGGATAAATAAAATGTCTGTAAATGTATATGATCTTGGAGTAATTTCCTCTAATGAGGCCTTCAAAGAATAGCTGCCAAATAAACCTAAATAACTAATGAGAATCTGCTCATTGACTAAGATGTGAAGCTATTCTTCAGTAAGTGCTCTGCATAAAAAGCAACATCTTTCTGATTGTTCTTGGCAGTTTCTCAGAAATTCTCATTTAATTATTTTATTGTGGAGCAGGAAATCTTGCTGTATCTTCTAAAACTTTTAAAAAATGCTATATCTTTTAAAATCTCCTTCCCTAACTCAAAAGTCTCTGGCAGAGGATTAGGGGGTAGGAAACAGCACAGGTGCTCAGGATTTCTAATAAAAAATAGAAAGCCATTAATTGATGGTTTTAAAGCTATTACATTGTTTTCAAACTGTTACATTATTAAATGAAGGTCTGAACTGTTTTTTCTAATTTCCATTTATTCAGACATAATTGACATATAAAATTTTAATATAATTAAAATATTTGATAAATGTATACATCATGAAAGGATTTTCCTCGTCTAGTTAATTAACACATCCATATCCATCACTTCACTTATTCATCTTTTCTTTTCTTCTTGGGACAGGGGAGGTGAGAACATTTAAGTTCTACTCTCTTAATAAATTTCAATTATACACTACAGGGTTATCAGATATAGTCTGAACTTAAAAGCAACTTTTTTTTGTTTTTCTCATCTTTAAGATAGTACAACAGATAGCAAGCAAGAGATAAACTGGATGAGTTGTGATTTTCTTGTAAATATGAGTTCATTCTCAGTTTGCTAAATCAAAGGGATTAAACCTACTGATGTCTATTTAATCATTAAACTAAGCAATGGAGTATTTCACTTTTAGCCTTATAGTCTATATTGAAGGTATAATCTTTAGCTCCATCAGAAAAATTCATCCTTTTAATTTAAGACTTTCATTCTAATTACTAATTTCTTTACACAGTATGCTTAACCACATTTCTGTACATGAGATTGTATCATCTGAAACTCATTTTATCAAATATTTTAGCATCTAATTTTCTGTGTGCTTTCAGAATTAGATAGCCTAGAGGGAAAATACTTTGCTGAGCCAATGATAAAAATACCGTTAAAAAATTCTATACTAGCAGATGCAGTTGATGTGAATTTTTAGAATTTTTAATTAGCTATGGTTACCCTAGGATTTGAAGCTCCCTGGTGGCTCAGACAGTAAAAATCTACCTGCAATGTGGGAGACCCAGGTTCAATCCCTGGGTTGGGAAGATCCCCTGGAGAAGGGAATGGCAACCCACTATAGTTTTGTTGCCTAGAGAATTCCATAGACAGAGGAGGCTGACGAGCTATAGTCCATGGGGTCGCAGAGTTGGAGAAAACTGAGCGACTAACGTACACACACACACCCCCTAGGATTTTATATTCATTGAAGTCAAAGCCCATGTCTTAGTTACCTTGTTATTAGTAAGTAGTGCATTGCTCTGTTTTGTTAGGTGCACATAGTTCTGCTAAATAGGTGCTGAATTCAATACTAATAGCAAAACTAATGTATTTTTAAATTTAGCATTAATGCTATAGCAGTATTAAAATGTAAGAGTTTTCACTGTGATAAACTCTGTCAAGTATTTGTAGAAATTTCAGAATCTGAAAATCAGATAGCTTCAGGACAGATAAACTTTTTTGTTCTAATAAGAGTTTAATTTATTTTAGCCTAATTTAATTCTAAGGAGAAGGAAATAGCAACCCACTCCTGTGTTCTTGGCTGGAGAATCCCCGGGACGGGGGAGCCTGGTGGGCTCTCACAGAGTTGGACACGACTGAAGTGACTTAGCAGCAGCAGCAATTTAATTCTAAATAAGTAAAAATCAGAGAGAGAGAGCGGATTAATAAAGTTAAGAGAAAAAAAGAGCAGGCACTTGCAGGAAATCCTCTGTGGAAATGTTTTTAAATCAAGTACATTATATATAATAGCAATATATACCCATTTACACAGTTTCCAGATATAACCAAGCAAGTATGACAGGCCATTATACTGGCTGTGATGAGATTCCACCTATTCAGATAATCATCCTTTTGCTTAAATCACACTACATATCTTTCCTTGACAAGTGAATTAGGTTATAGGGGAAAGAGAATAGTAACTGTTATATGTGCTGAGCATGGAGATTGGTCCCAGCATTATAAATTGATTTCAGACATTTAGGGCACCAGGATTTCCAATGCTTTTTCTCACTGATATTATCTGTAATTAGTAAGAGCAAAATATTGAACTCCAAAGATACTGGGCCAAATTACTACCACGAATGTCAAATAAAACAACCATATTTATAGTTGAAAACTGAGATAGTGGTGAAAAGAAGCAGATATGATACATCATAATAATTACCCACAAATACTGCAACTATTACTGTTTGTGCACTCCACGGCACTATGCAGGCACAGAGCTCTTAATTTTACAAGCGGGTAGTATTTCGAGGAAAAGAGGAGGTGTTTTTGTTACATATTCTCATCTTAATATTATTCTTTGGAAAATGGTTAAATTTGGGATGCAGCTCTATGAATTCAATGAGTCAATATTTCCAAAGTGAGTCGGTCTCAGAGAACCAGGTTTTGCAGAATATGATAAGCTACACTGTAGATATAGACACATAATGGATGGGTGCATGAATATTTAGAAAGAAGCCACTATTTCTTGAGTACTTTCTATGCCTCAGACACTGCACTAAGTACTTTGCATAGTAACTGCTCAGAATAGAATTATTTTCCCACTTAAAAAGTGTTCAAGCAGCAAGTTTTATTATTGTACCAAGGTTAAATGGGGGCTTCTTTGGTGGCTCAGCAGAAAACAATCCAACTGCAATGAAGGAGACTCAAGGGATGCAGGTTCCATCCCTGGCTTAGGAAGATCCCCTGGAGGAGGGCATGGCAATCCACTCCAGTATTCTGGTCTGGAGAATCCCATGGACAGAGGAACCTGGAAGGCTGCAGTCAATAGGGTTACAAAGCGTCAGCTACAACTAAAGCGACTGAACACACACCCACATAAATGTGAGCAGACTAAGAATCCAACCCAGGCTTGCCTGTTTGCAAACCACGTAGTTTATAAAAATCATTACATCATGCTCTATCTTACAATATTAACAATTATATAGGAAATGTTTACTGGGTGCCAGTGTGTTTACTCTTTGATTACTTGGTAAGTGTTTCAAATACATGAGCTCATCTCAGCTAAGGATTGTTTTACATACGTGGTTCAGAGAAGCCAATATTAAATTGACTAATGACTACCAAACCCTTGGAATGCTTTGTGGAGTATGCAAATTTAATCACTTGGAAAATATGTCTTCTAAGAGTTTTAATATTCCATGCTTAAGAAAGATGAAACAATATCTTTTGTTTTTAGCTTTTACATGAGGCAGCTGCATCATAAAGAATTCAGTGATTTGCAGAATCTCCTTAGCCAGTCAGCGGTAAAGTCAAAATTATAGATTGTTCCTGGGCCTGAATCACGCTGTTCCTCTGGGCCGCTCCTCACCTGAGGAGGCTGCAATCAGCCTTTGTTATTCCACTGCCCATGAAGCTCCCATGCCTTTCACATTGCTTTTCGCCTCTTGGTGGTCTCCAAGGAGACCAGGAGCATCCAGGAGGATGCTGCCTGGAGAAATAGTGCCTCACTTCTAATATACAATAAGACCTTGATGGGTCTGTCGGCAGCAAGAATTGTTTCCATGTGAGGCCTGTGTGTGTGTGTTTTGTTTTTAATAAAAGACACTTTGGGGGGGATAATATGCTGGCTTGACTTGAGCTTAAAAAAATAAGCTTTTCACCTTGTAATCTAAACAACTCACCAAAGATATGAAAACCTAATAAAAAATTGATGATAAAAGACTCATAAACAGAACCTGTCCTGCATATACATGGGAGGACCCAAGGGAAAAAAGCTTTGCAAAGCAAGATCTACAAAAACACGCAGCCACTTCTGCACACAGGAGAAGTGCCTGCATTGTGAGAACACAAAAACCTGCTTCCTGACTGGCCTTGGCAGAGGAGGACGTTCATTCTTATTACCATGACACTGGGTAACGTGGGCTATTAGCTCATACAGGGGGCAAGGCAAGGGCCAAGCCCTGTACCAAGCCAAATGGACAGTATGGACAAGGATGACAAAACAGCTGAGAAAGCTTATGCAATCCTTGTGCCTAGGAAGTTTAGTAAAAAATTACACATATTTAACCTGGTAACCTGAATTACCTACCTTTCCTGATTGGCAAAATATTGATAAAAATAATAACAACTACAATGAGCTGTTGGGAGAATTTAAAAAAACTATATATGTGGTGTGTATTATACATATAAATACATTACAAATACTATATACATATAAAGTACTTAACAGCGTGCCTTCATTCATTCAAATACACAGTAAACCTTGGATTCCTAGATTCTTTTGGTTCAGCCCTCTTTCCTTATCTCAACCTGATTTTTGGCCCAATGCCTGGGGTAACTCTGAAATCCATTTTCTATTTTGATTTGGATCTAAGATATATTTTGATGCCTTAAAGAAAGTGTCACCTTCTCTCTTCTTCTGGAAGAACAATGACTTAGATTTTTCTGTTGAATCTTAGTAACCTGCTTCTCAAAACTATAAACAGTTGGAAACAGGGTTTCAGGGCAAACAGAGATGAGTGAAAAAGCGTTCCACAGAATGCGTGCTGCTCTCTTAAAACTCCATCTTTTTCTCCTGCCAGCCACTCTGTTCAGCAGCCCACAACATTCCCTCATCTCAGTGAGAATTTAACAGCCAAGCTGAGTTGGTTAACTTTGTGTTATGGTATGCATGTATTTCCCAGGTTAGAGTTACCTATAATATTCAATTATAGGTAATGCCTGACGTGGCACCTCCAGGTGCTTGCCCCCGTTCTCTGCCACAATGCCTTTACAGATGCTGTGGTCTCCATCTCAACTTCTTTAATACACACTCTGCCACATTGCCTGTCACCTCCTAGGGACTCTTCCCTCACCCACTCTCTGCACGTCTCACCCCTCAGTTAAGTCCTGTACAGCCTTCAGATCTCAGTCAACTGCTTAGGAGAGGTGGGTCCCCTTGCTATACACTCTAAAAACAGAAAGTGTACCTTTTCTTTAACTTGTCACAAGTTACAATTATATATGTTTATATGTGTGTGTGTATGTATTTGATAAACGTCTGCCTTCTCCTCAACACCATAAGTTACAGAACAATAAAGGCTTGTTTTCTTCTCCTTTATGTCACCTCACTGACTACAATGCCAGGCACATGGTAGGCAGGCAGGCATTCGTTGAATGAATAAAGTATTGGTGTGCTGCATGTGCTAAGATGCTTTAGTCGTGTCTGACTTTGCGACCCTATGGACTGTAGCCTACCAGGTTCCTCCATCCATGGGATTCTCCAGGCAAGAATACTGGAGTGGGTTTCCATTCCCTTTTCCAGGGGATCTTCCCAACCCAAGAGCTGAACCCAAATCTCCAGCATCTCCTGCATTGCAGGCAGGCTCTTTACCCACTGAGCCACCCGGGAAGTCAAAAGTATTGCTAATGACCCACTAAAAAGAATCATTCTCATAAATATCCATAAGCATCAACCCCCCCATAGGGTGACGCTAAAACGTCCCCATAACAGGGGAGGTCACTGGAACAGTGAGGAGAACAGCCAGGGTCTTAGGGAAAATCAAGGATGCTTTTCAGATACCTTATGGTCAATCCTTAGGTTAAACCTATGTTACATACGGAAGAGGGACTGGCAACCCACTCCAGTATTCTTGCTTGGAAATCCCATGGATGGAGGAGCCTGGCAGGCTGCAGTCAATGGGGTCGCAAAGAGTCGGACACGACTGAGCGACTAACAACACAACACATGTTACATACTGCATTGTCTAGTGGCAGCATGCATACACCACCCAGGATAATATGGGTTGTTCTCTCTGCTCTATGACTATGTAGCCTGCCCTTCTGAACAACAGCAGGCACAAAGAAGGGGAAGGGCATCAATGCCCATAGCTCTCAGGTGATATGCCAGGCATTTTACCTATGCCATTTCCTTGAAGGGAAGGATGTAATTCTGTTTATTCTCTGTTCTGTAGGTCAGTCTAAGACGTATAGCAAACATTGTGTTCTATATATTAACTTTGTTAAAGAAACTGCATGCATGAAAAGAAGGGTCCTATGACATGCAGGCAGCCATAGACAAGCAAAATTAATAGTGACTTATGAGGACATGTTTTATATATATGTGATTTAGAAGAGATAACTGTAGCTGGAATAAAATGCTGATTTTTTTTTAATTTGCTTAGTGCTACAGTAGAAATAATTGAAGTAGAAGGCAAAAAAGAATGTGTGTTAATTAATCACTGAGATAAGTTCTTAGCTAACTGAACAAATAACCAGATTTGAATAGGTAAAAATAAGGAGACGCTTGTTATGTGGTACTTGCCTCTAGAGATATTGCCTAAGAAATCTGTTTGGCTTCAGCATAGACAAGACCTGTAAATTTTGTTTGTTTGTTCCAAACAATGGAAAATTTCAAATAAACACAAAAGTAGAAAGACTAATACAATAAATTTATGCACTCATGGCTCAAACTTCCAATTGTTTTAAATACATGAAAAATCTTCCATTTATACCCCCACCCATTTCTCCCATAACATTAGATTATTTTGAAGCAAATCACTGTTATTACATTATTTTATCCACGAATGTGACAGCCTTAATGATAATTACTCTCCTTTTTAACATAATCACAATACAATTGTTGTACTTAAAAATTATAATTCCTTAGTATCTTAATACATAATCCAGTCTCACAATATATCACATAAATGTCTTTACTGTCTATTAGTTGGTTGGCTAGTTGGTTGGTTGTTTCTGTGTTGTTATTGTTTGTTTGTTTTTACAGTTGGCTCATTAGAAGCAAAGTCCAGAGTCCATATCTTGCATTGGTTGATATATCTCTTATGTGAATGTGTGTGTGCTAAGTCATTTCAGTTGTGTCTGACTCTGCGACCATATGGACTGTAGCCTGCAGGCTCCTCTGTCCATGGGGATTCTCCAGGCAAGAATACTGGAGTGGGTTGCCATGCCCTCCTCCAGGGGATCTTCCTAACCCAGGGATTGGACCCGTGTCTCCTTTGCAGGCAGATTCTTGACCACTGAGCCACTGGGGAAGCCCTGATACATCCCTTACATCTCTTTAAATCAATAGTTCCCCTCTCCTTTGTAATTTTATTTGTATTTTAATTTTATTTATCTTTTGAAGAAGTGGATTATTTGTTCTGTACAGTCTCTCATTTACTGGATTTCACTGATAGGTCACTAGGGTGCTGTTTAACATGCTTTTCTGTCTCTAGTGTTTCCTGTACAGTTGTAGGCTTGATAGGTTTGTTTTAAATGTTTGGCCAGAATATGTCATAGCTGGTGTTTTGTACGTACTTTTACAGCACTTGAGGAGTCACAGAGTATCTGATTGTCTCTTTTTTGTTATGTTAAAATTAATCAGTAGATACAAGAGTTGCCCACCTGAGCAGTCAACAATAAAGATTTTATTACCTTTTCACCAAACGATTTTAATAGTCTTTGACAGTCTTTGCCTAGGTTCAGTTTTCATTCAGTTCAGTTTAGTCGCTCAGTTATGTCTGACTCTTTGCGAACCCATGAACCGCAGCACACCAGGCCTCCCTGTCCATCACCAACTCCCGGAGAACACCCAAACCCATGTCCATTGAGTCGGTGATCCCATCCAACCATCTTATCCTCTGTCGTCCCTTTCTCCTCCTGCTCTCAATCTTTCCAGCATCAGGGTCTTTTCAAATGAGTCAGCTCTTTGCATCAGGTGGCCAAGTGTTGGAGTTTCAGCTTCAGCATCAGTCCTTCCAATGAACACCCAGGACTGATCTCCTTTAGGATGGATTGGTTGGATCTCCTTGCAGTCCAAGAGACTCTCAACAGTCTTCTCCAACACCACAGTTCAAAAGCATCAATTCTTTGGCACTCACCTTTCTTTATATTCTAACACTCACATCCATACATGACCATGGGAAAAACCACAGCCTTGACTAGACGGACCTTTGATGACAAAATAATGTCTCTGCTTTTTAATATGCTGTCTAGGTTGGTCATAGCTTTCCTTCCAAGGTCATAACTTTCCTTTCTTTTAATTTCATGGCTGCAATCACCATCTGCAGTGATTTTGGAGCCCCCAAAATAAAGTCAGCCACTGTTTCCCCATCTATTTGCATGAAGTAATGGGACTGGATGCCATGATCTTTGTTTTCTGAATGTTGAGCTTCAAGCCAACTTTTTCACTCTCCTCTTTCACTTTCATCAAGAGGCTCCTTAGTTCTTCTTCACTTTCTGCCATAAGGGTGGTGTCATCTGCATATCTGAGGTTATTGATATTTCTCCCGGCAATCTTGATTTTAGCTTGTGCTTCATCCAGCCCAGCGTTTCTCATGATGTACTCTGCATAGAAGTTAAATAAGCAGGGTGACAGTATACAGCCTTGATGTACTCTTTTTCCTATTTGGAACCAGTCTGTTCTTCCACATCCAGTTCTAACTGTTGCTTCCTGACCTGCATACAGGTTTCTCAAGAGGCAGGTCAGGTGGTCTGGTATTCCCATTTCTTTCAGAATTTTCCACAGTTTATTGTGATCCACACAGTCAAAGACTTTGGCATAGTCAATAAAGCAGAAATAGATGTTTTCATGGAAATCTCTTGCTTTTTCAATGATCCAGCGGATGTTGGCAACTGGATCTCTGGCTCCTCTGCCTTTTCTAAAACCAGCTTGAACATCTGGAAGTTCACGGTTCACGTATTGCTGAAGCCTGGCTTGGAGAATTAAGCATGACTTTACTAGCGTGTGAGATGAGTCCAATTGTGTGGTAGTTTGAGCATTCTTTGGGATTGGGATGAAAACTGACCTTTTCCAAACCTGTGGCCACTGCTGAGTTTTCCAAATTTGTTGGCATATTGGGTGTAGCACTTTCACAGCATCATCTTTCAGGATTTGAAATAGCTCAATTGGAATTCCATCACCTCCACTAGCTTTGTTCATAGTGATGCTTCCTAAGGCCCACTTGACTTCACATTCCAAGATGTCTGGCTCTAGGTGAGTGATCACACCATCATGATTATCTGAGTCATGAAGATCTTTTTTGTACAATTCTTCTGTGTATTCTTGCCACCTCTTCTGAATATGTTCGGCTTCTGTTAGGTCCATACAATTCCTGTCCTTTATTGTGCCCATCTTTGCATGAAAATTCCGTTTGTATTTCTAATTTTCCTAAAGAACTCTCTAGTCTTTCCCATTCCATTGTTTTCCTCTATTTCTTTGCATTGATCTCTGAGGAAGGCTTTCTTATCTCTCCTTGCTATGCTTTGGAACTCTGCATTCAAATAGGTATATCCTTCCTTTTCTCCTTTGTTTTTCGCTTCTCTTCTTTTCACAGCTATTTGTAAGGCCTCCTCAGACAGCCATTTTGCTTTTTTGCATTTCTTTTTCTTAAGGATGGTCTTGATTCATGTCTCTTGCACAATGTCACGAACCTCCATCCACAGTTCATCAGGCACTCTGTCTATCAGATCGAGTCCCTTAAATCTATTTCTCACTTCCACTGTATAGTCATAAGGGATTTCATTTAGGTCATACCTGAATGGTCTAGTGGTTTTCTCCCCTTTCTTCAATTTAAGTCTGAATTTGGCAATAAGGAGTTCGTGACCTGAGCCACAGTCAGCTCCCAGTCTTGTTTTTGCTGACTGTATAGAGCTTCTCCATCTTTGACTGCAAAGAATATAATCAATCTGATTTTGGTGTCGACCATCTGGTGATGTCCATGTGTAGACATTCTCTTGTGTTGTTGGAAGAGGGTGTTGGCTACGACCAGTTTTTATTCAGTTCAGTCGCTCAGTCGTGTCCGACTCTCTGCGATCCCATGAATCACAGCATGCCAGGCCTCCCTGTCTATCACCAACTCCCGGAGTTCACTCAAACTCATGTCCATAGAGTTAGTGATGCCATCCAGCCATCTCATTCTCTGTCGTCCCCTTCTCCTCCTGCCCCCAACCTTTCCCAGCATCAGAGTCTTTTCCAGTGAGTCAACTCGTCGCATGAGGTGGCCAAAGTATTGCAGTTTCAGCTTTAGCATCAGTCCCTCCAATGAACACCCAGGGGGTTGTTAAATGTTGGTATTCTAATTTTGTCATTTTTTCTGCATCTATCTTTTAAAACTCTTTTATAAAGAATATTTTCTATCAATGAAGTTGAATATATGTGTACATTTAGTCTTTATTAGGGTTTGTATATCAATTACAGGATAAATGCTTTTTCTTTGTTAGGTACTTAGAATGAATTGATTCCTGATCAATTCAGTGATCACAAGTTTGTTTGTTTTCCTTCAAAGTATTATGAACTCATGGGTTTGAGGATGTTCTATGTGCTTCAGTTCATTGTATTATTATCCCTATTGATGGGTCAATTATTCCATTTTTGAAAGAAAATGGAAGCCAATTCTAGTTGCCTCCTGAGTCCTTTTGATATGGCTCCAGTGATTTTCAATTATCTCCTTACTTTCAAGATTGAAGTTTCAGGCACTTTTGTACATTTGCTGCCACAGACCTGGTATCAGCCATCTCTCCAAAGAGCTCTTGTTCCTTTTATAGAAATGAGTATTTAGGGACTACAGTCTGGATGTTTGGGATGATCTTTGCTCCAAGTTAATAATTTTTTCTAATCTTTTTCAGTGCATAAACTTAGAAAATATGTATTTTTAAAAAGAAAACTCATCAAGTTTTTATAAAGCTTGTATTATCTCCAATTCAAATTTTGGCCTATGGGTTTTTACACAATTTCTTTGATTTTAAATATTGACTCTTAACCACATTAACAAAATTACTTATTTACTTTACATATATATTTATATATTTACATATATGTGCATTATCAAATTACTATGTTTTACAACCACTTGAAATAATTTTACTCTTATTGACAAAACCACCAACTCAATACAGAATTAGTTTCATTTGTGTCATTTTGCCTTTTAGACTTTGACTTAGTTTTGTTCATAATAATGTAAAGAATATACATGATTCCAAATAAAATCCACTAAATAAAATACAACTCCGGGAGTTGGTGATGGACAGGGAGGCCTGGCATGCTGTGATTCATGGGGTCGCAAAGAGTCGGACATGACTGATCGACTGAACTGAACCGAACTGAACTGAAAGAAGTCTAACTTCTGTCTTTATCCCTTCCAATCGATTTTTCTTGCTCCCCCTAGAGACAGCTATTCTTAGATGTATCCTTCCATTGGTTTTTAAATATAAACACATGTAGATATATATTTGTATCCTCTTCTTTCTTAGGTAAAATGTAGCATAGTTTGTAAGCTTGACTCCAGATTGCTTGTTTTCATTACATGAAAAATTCTGGAGATCCCTTTTTAGTGATACACAGAGAGCTTTTGCATATTTTTTATGTTGCATGGTCCTCCGGTGTCCTGATCTACTAGGGCTTATGCCTCTGCTAATTTGGCTGATTCTAAGCTTTTGCTATTAGAGACAGTGCTGCAATAAATAGTCTAGATTATATATTTTTCTCATTTTTTTTACTAGTATATTTTCTGCTGGTGGTTTAGTTGCTCAGTTGTCTCCAGTTCTTGTGACCCCATGGACTGCAGCCTGCCTGGCTCCTCTGTCCATGGCATTTCCCAGGCAGGAACACAGGAGTGGGTACCGTTTCCTCCTTTAGGGGATCTTGGGTCTCTTACACTGAAAGTGGTGTCCTACATTGCAGGCTGATTCTTTACTGGCATTTTCTGGATAGATTATTAAAAATGGGATGGCTGAGTTAAAGGGTAAATGCATATGTAATTTTTTCTAAATATCACCAACAGTGAATGAGAGTTTTTGTTTTCTCTCAGCCTGCTGACAATGCATGCTGTCAGACTCTTGGATTTTTACCAGTCTGCTATGTAAGAAATGATACCTCAGTGAAATTTAAATTACATATCTCATATTCTGAATAAGACTGATCATCTTTTCTCACACTTCAGGACCACTTGCATTACTTTAATTCTTTTCTAAATATTTGAGGGTATTTTCCCCTTCTATTCTAGAAGTCCTCTATACATGAGGTGATAAAAGTTGAACTATTTTTCCAAGTCAGTCATTTGTCTTTTTACTTTCTTTATCATGTAAAAGTTCCTAGTCCATAAAGGACTTCATCCATGTTTTCTTCTAGTGTTTAAATAACTTTTCACATTTAACTTCCTAATAAATTTGAATTTATGTTAGTACACAGTAGAAGAACAGATAGATTGGTCTTTTTCCAAATAGGTATCTAGTTTTGCCAATATCATTGATTAAAAGTCCGTCTTGTTCTTTCTCTTTGTTCATCTTCCTGTTTTTTTCCTTTCCCTCCATTTTCAAAATGATACACTATCAGAACCCTTTAGTGGGGTGTCTCCTTGTGAGTACAGAGTGGCAGAGTCTGAGTTGAATGAGAAGACTCAGAAGTGAAAGTTCCAATATATAATTATACGCTGAAACTGAAAATTTCATTGATATTGATGACCTTTTAGGAAAAACAAGAAACCAAATTAAAACAAGAAAGAGAAGAAAAAAAACCCAAAACTGACCAATAATCATGGAAGAAAAAGATAAAGCTGTCAAAACATAGAAGCAGCTGCCCCCAGGGAATCATTTCTCAGGCAAGTTTGTTCAGATCTTAAAAAAAATATGTCCTTGCTGTTTAGATTCCTTTTGAGCTTAAAAATCTTCCTTATTAATGTTAAAAAGCTAACATAATCTTGACTACTAACTCTAATAGAAATAACATAGAGAGAGTAAAACCAAAGCATATTGCATCCCCGGAATCTTAAAATTATTCATGTTAATTCACAAGCCCTGAATAAAAATAGAAAATCTAACAGTACTAAGGGCTAAGGACTTCCCAGGTGGTGCTAGTGCTAAAGAGCCTACCTGCCAATGCAGGAGACATAAGAGACGCCGGTTTCATCCTTGGGTCGGGAGGATCCCCTGGAGGAGGGTACGGCAACCCACTCCAGTATTCTTGCCTGGAGAACCCCATGGACAGAGGAGCCTACTGGGCTACAGTCCACGGGGTTGCAAAGAGTCAGACATGACAGAAGCGACTGAGCATGTACACAATACATTTCAGAAATTCGGTTATCAATATTATAATTTCAATTAAATTTATTAATTACTGAGCATTTCTCAACGTCTGGTGGAATCTAAGGCGACTGGATAAGAAAAAGGGGAAGAGCTGATTTGAAAAACATCAAAGAAACTTCCTGGTTGCGAGTCTTCTCGGTGCCTTTCATTTGTTCATATGCAGGAAGGAGCAATTGTCTTCAGTCTTTCTAAATGTAGCTGATTGTAAAATCTTCTTTAATGTTAGAAGTAAAGTCTTTATAACTCAGTCTGAGAAATACTCAACACTGTCAATAGAGGAGAGAGGGAAGGCAGGTCATCATTCTGATAGATGGTACAACAAGGAATGATGAAATTCAAAGTTCACTTTTCTGAACAACTTTGGAAAACCAGAAACCGGAGTGTACCTCAAAACTAAGAGGCAACATAAAATTTCACAATGATGGATTAGAGGCATTTTTGCTAAAGTCAGAAGACAAAAAAAAAAGAATACGCTTATGTAAGAATGCTTATATATTCCCACTGGGGTACTGATGTAAGAAAAGAAATAACAGGCACAAATACAGGAGGGAAAAATATGGTGTTAGTTTATAATGACTGGTTATCAGGAAAAGAACTCAAAGGAGCCAACCAGTAAATGTTGAAATCATAAGAATGTTCAATAAGGTAATCACCAAAGAAAAGATCAAAAGTATATGAACAACAACAAAAAGCTATTAGGAAATGGAAAATTTTTCTAATATTCAATAACCACAAAAAATAGGAAAGAAATAAAAGAAATATCATGGACCTGAACAAAATATTTCAGCTCCAGTGAAGGACATAAATGAAGGTTCGGAAAGCTGGAGAGAAAACATGAATCTAACACAACGAATATCAAGCTATCTAAAGAAATGCAGTATAAGAAAAGCAAGTGGGCTGATGGGGCCAAGCCAGCAGCACCAGGATGTTTCCTTATAGAACTCACCCGACCCAACCAGAACTGCTGGTTACAGGGCAACTAGTTTATCACCCTGAAGTAGCATGATGTGATGGTCAAACCAAGAGAAGGTTGTGTGAAGGCCTCTGAGGACTGGGACAAGTGTCTGTTAAGAGCTCCTTTGAGGAAAAAGCAGATTAGCATTGTGGTGGGTATCAAAGAAGCTTCAAATGGTGTATTCAAACCTAGTGAGAGCAAACATGGATCAGCTGAAAAAGAGAGACTCAGAAAGACTAAGAAAAGCAGAGAAACTCAATGGGAGGCACAGAATTTCCTGCTTTCACTTTACTTTTGACCACACAGCCAGATTTCTGGTTCTCCCACAGTAACTGTTTTCATGTGAGATCAGGGTCATTTTGGAGGTAAGAAGAGTTGTAACATTCACAGGGCAGTTGTGATAAGGAGCCAGGTTATTTTGGATCTGTCTAATTGGCCTGGGTTGTATGGTTGTATGGGCATTCATGGTGGCTTAGCAGTAAAGAATCCACCTGCAATGCAGGAGACGTGGGTTTAATCCCTGAGTTGGGAAGAACCCCTGGAGGAGGGCATGGCTACTCACTCCAATATTCTTGCCTGGAGAATCCCATGGAAAGTGGAGCCTGGCAGGCTGCAGTCCATAGGATTGCAAAGAGTCAGACACAAGCGACTGAGCACACGTACGTACACTTTCAGAATAACACAGGGCATGCAGATCAATGACACGCATTAGAAGGCCTTAACACACCCTCTATTATATATAAAAATATATTAATTATAATACAAAAGTGATTTATCAGTGAGCATAAATTTGGTTGAATGAAACAGAAATCCAATTATGGGGACTTCACCAAAGAGGAATTTGGGTTTCTCACACTGAAGATGTCTAGAGCTAGAATGGAGAAGTTCACCTGGGATCAGACTTCTCTGACCTCCTGCCCCACCATCCTCAGCAACCACATTTGCCCCCAAAGTAGGAAGATGGCTGACCCATTGACTGACAGGATCCACCTCACATTCCAGGAACAAGAAGGGGAAGAGGTGAAACAACACCTTCCAGTGAGACCACCACTTGAGAAAATGTGTCCTGGGAACCTCGGTTGTTCTACTCTCTGACTCACATGGTCAGCTGCGAGGAAACATGGACCCATTGTTCCCAACAGTTGGCTTCCATCCAGAAAAGAATGAGAATTGGTTATAAATATTAATGACAGCAGAGAAGGCAATGGCACCCCACTCCAGTACTCTTGCCTGGAAAATCCCATGGACGGAGGAGCCTGGTGGGCTGCAGTCCTTGGGGTCGCTACAAGTCAGACACGACTGAGCGACTTCACTTTCACTTTTCACTTTCACACATTGGAAAAGGAAATGGCAACCCACTCCAGTGTTCTTGCCTGGAGACTCCCAGGGACGGCGGAGCCTGGTGGGCTGCCGTCTATGGGGTCACACAGAGTCAAACACGACTGAAGTGACTTAGCAGCAGCAGCAGTAATGACAGTGTCAGCCATGAATGGTATTTTAAATGAAGGATGAAATGCTGGATTGGTCAACACATATGGTGATGGTAGCTAAGCAGGGTGGAAAGTGGCGGGGGAAGAAAACTAAAATTTTCCGTTACACACTACATAAATATAAATTCCACATGGATAAAAAATGTAATTGCCAGGATAAATCATGGGTAGTACTCAGGCAATGGCAAGCCACTCCAGTACTATTGCCTAGAAAATCCCATGGATGGAGGAGCCTGGTAGGCTGCAGTCTGTGGGGTCGCTAAGGGTCGGATACGACTGAGCGACTTCACTTTCACTTTCCACTTTCATGCATTGGAGAAGGAAATGGCAACCCACTCCAGTGTTCTTGCCTGGAGAATCCCAGGGATGGGGGCGCCTGGTGGGCTTCCGTCTCTGGGGTCACAGAGAGTCGGACATGACTGAAGTGACTTAGCAGTAGCAGTAGCAGCAGTACTCAGGCAATCATGCCTTACTAAGCCCAATACCATGAGCCTAAAGGAGCATAAAGAAAAGATTGATGAATTCAGTTATTGAAATGTTGAAAACTTTTTTGCTATAGCTTCCAGGCAACAAAATATCCATGAACATAATTCGACACAAGACTATTTACTAACACAAACATTTTCAGCGTGTACTACAAAGAGTAAATCTCCTTAATATAAGATTTAATAAGAGAATAATTAATACAATACATGGCAAAGTTTCATTAACACAGTTTGGAAGAGAAGAGAAAACTAACCAACTGATACTTGAAAATATGCTTAACTTCATTATTAAGCAAAGGAATGCAATTTGACAAAAATGAGTTACCATGTCTTATCTATAAAACTGTCAACTATTAAAAAACCTGATGACATCAGTGGCTGGGGTGCAGATATATATGCACCTTTTCAGTGTGCAAATAAAATATATATTAAATGAACTGTTGAATGTAGTTGTGTGAAGAAATTTTTTATTCATTTAAATTTGCTTCAGTTATCTGTAATTTCCTTTTACAACTAATATACAACATTAATAACAAGATCAAAAACAATAAAATGTATTGTCTCAACCATAAGTAATGTTACACCAGAATATCATTGATGGTTATCTCATAATCAGAGGACTGTGAAGGCATTTCATTTATGTTTTCACTTATAAACTTTTCTGTTTTTTCCTTTAATGAAGAGGTATAACTTCTGCAAAGAAACAATACTAGTTTGTTTGTTTGCTTTTTTAAACAACTCTTGAGGGCTCTCTATTGCCCTCATAATTGAGTCCAAATTTCATTAGAAGGAACATATTTCTTCATCGTGCTTTGTTGCTTCAGTTGTGTCCAACTCTCTGTGACCCCAAAGACCATAGCCCACCAAGCTTTTCTGTCTGTGGGATTCTCCAGGCAAGAATACTGGAGTGGGGTGCCATGCCCTCCTCCAGAGGATCTTCCTGATGCTGGGAATGAAGCCGCGTCTCCTTCATTACAGGCAGATACTTTACCACTGAGTCACTGAGGAAGCCCATTTCTTCATCATCTGATCTTTATTTAACATGAGAGGTCTCCCTTACTATCTCCTCTACCACAGTCCAGGGCTGGACAGAATGACTTTCAGTTCTCTGAAAAGAGCAAAGCTCACTCTCACTCGCTGGGCATTTGCTCCTGTCACATGCACCTTCTTGACTTCTCACAACTTTTTCTACTAGAACACTCACACCCTCTCGCCTTCACACTCAGCTTGGTGGGTCAGGTGACCTGTACATACCTGGATCATTGCATTACTCACACACTATTTGCTTGTTTTTCTCACATATTTGATTCTAAATTCCTATTGGGAAACACCTAACCAGTGACCAACAATTATTGTTGTCAAAAGAGATAAAGAATGAGGAAGAAAATGAATGGAACTAGCCTCCATGTATCATATCTTACTGTGGACACCTCATGTACTTCATCTCATTGAATACCAACTGAGGTTTATGAAATAAGCATTCAGTTCAGTTCAGTTGCTTAGTCGTATCTGACTCTGCAACCCCATGGACTGCAGCATGCCAACCTTCCCTATTTATCACCAACTCCTGGAGCTTGCTCTAATTCATGTCTATAGAGCCGGTGATGCCATCCAACTATCTCATCTTCTGTTGTCTCCCTCTCCTCCCCCGCTTCAAACTTTCCCAGCATTAGCGTCTTTTCCAATGAGTTAGTTTTTCACATCAGGTGGCCAAAGTATTGGAGTTTCAGCTTCAGCATCAGTCCTTCCAATGAATATTCAAGACTGATTTCCATTAGGATTGACTGGTTTGATCTCCTTGGTGTCCAAGGGACTCTCAAGAGTCTTCTCCAACACCACAGTTCAAAAGCATTAATTCTTTGGCATTCAACTTTCTTTATAGACCAACTCTCACATCCATACATGACTACTGTAAAAACCATAGCTTTGACGAGACAGACCTTTGTTGGCAAAGTAATGTCTCTGCTTTTTAATATGCTGTCTAGGTTGGTCATAGCTTTTCTTCCAATGAACAAGTGTCTTTTAATTTCACAGCTGCAGTCACCATCTGTAGTGATTTTGGAGCCCCCCAAAATAAAGTCTCTCACTGTTTCCACTGTTTCCCCGTCTATTTGCCATGAAGTGATGGGACCAGATGCCATGATCTTTGTTTTTTGAATGTGGAGTTTTAAGTCAACTTTTTCACTCTCCTTTTTCACTGTCATCAAGAGGCTCTTTACTTCTTCTTCACTTTCTACCAAAAGAGTGGTGTAATCTGCATATCTGAGGTTATTGATATTTCTCCCAGCAATCTTGATTCCAGCTTGTGTTTCCTCCAGCCCAGCATTTCACATGATGTACTCTGCATATAAGTTAAACAAGCAGGGTGACAATAAACAGACTTGACATACTCCTTTCCCGATTTGGAACCAGTCTGTTGTTCCATTTGTCCAGTTCTAACTGTTGCTTCTTGACCTGCACACAGATTTCTCAGGAGGCAGGTCAGGTGGTCTGGTATTCCCATCTCTTGAAGAAGTTTCCACAGTCTGTTGTGATCCACACAGTCAAAAGCTTTGGCATAGCTGATAAAGCAGAAGTAGATGTTTTTCTGGAACTCTCTTGCTTTTTTGATGATCCAATGGATGTTATCAATTTGATCTCTGGTTCCTCTGTATTTTCTAAATCCAGCTTGAACATCTGAAAGTTCATGGTTCATGTACTGTTGAAGACTGACTTGGAGAATTTTGAGCATTACTTTGCTAGCATGTGAGATGAGTGCAATTGTGTGGTAGCTTGAACATTCTTTGGCATTGCCTTTCTTTGGGATTGGAATGAAAATTTCCTCCACCATAGTTTGCTCTCAGTTCAAACAACAGGGAGGGAACACTGCCCCACCCATCAACAGAAAATTGGATTAAAGATTTACTGAGCATGGCCCCATCCATCTGAACAAAACCCAGTTTCCCTCACAGTCAGTCTCTCCAATCAGCAAGCTTCCATACGCCTCTTATCCTTATCCTTCAGAGGGCAGACAGAATGGAAACCACAATCACAGAAACCTAATCAAACTGATCACATGGGCCAAAGCCTTGTCTAACTCAGTGAAACTATGAGCCATGCCATGTAGGGCAACCCAAGACAGACGGGTCATGGTGGAGAGTTATGACAAAACGTGGTCTCCTGGAGAAGGGAATGGCAAACCACTTATGTATTCTTGACTGAGAACTCCATGAACATATGAAAAGGCAAAAGGATATGACACTAAAAGATGAACTCCCCAGGTCGGTAGGTGTCCAATATGCTACTGGAGAAGATGAAGAAATAACTCCAGAAAGAATGCAGAGACAGAGCCACAGTGAAAACAACACCCAGTTGTGGATGTGACAGGTGCAGGAAGTAAAGTCCGATGCTGTAAAGAACAATATTGTGTAGGAACCTGGAATGTTAGGTCCATGATTGAAGGTAAATTGGAAGCGGTCAAACAGGAGATGGCAAGAGTGATCATCGACATTTTAGCAATCAGTGAACTAAAGTGGACTGGAATGGGCGAATTTAACTCAGATTACCATTATATCTACTACTGTGGGCAAGAATCCCTTAGAAGAAATGGCGTGGCCATCATAGTCAACAAAAGAGTCTGAAATGCAATTCTTGGGTGCAATCTCAAAAATGACAGAATGATCTCTGTTCACTGCTCCCCTTTTCCAGCTAAAAGGACCAAGAATTTAGGAATTTGGATCACCCTCGATAGCACCTGTCATGTAGTAAGTGCTAAAAATTACAGAATAAAAGAACATTCATACTCTCAGCCATTTCTGTAAAGTCAAAGCTAAGTGAAAAAATGAGCAAATTATCTGGATTATTAAAATAAAAAGCACCTTGCTCTGAGGATGAGGTTGAGAGTAGAAGCCTTAATAGAAACAGGTTGTTTGTTTTTCTTTTTGTTTTGAATTATTTTAGATGGCTACAGGTAGAGTGCCTGGACTCATCTGCATTGAAACCCCTTGAGAATTTTGATAGGTTGAGCCAAAACAGAATAATGAAATGAACCCTTCTAGGCAGGAAGGCAGAGACAGACATAAAAGATGATTTCTCTCTGTTATCTGGCCTTTATGGAAAGAGCCATGATGAGCTTCGAGAAAATGCATTATTGATGTGATATAATAAGGTGAGCTTGCTTTCTTCTTTTCAAATAATGACTTATTTTATATTAAGCATAGTATGAAACATTGCCACTAACATTGTTTTTCAGCACAAGTGAATTGTATTTGATCTCATACCCTGCCTTTTCTATCTATTTCAATAACTCATACTTTGTCAATGAAGTTTTATTCATGTTATTATTCCATTTCTAGTTCAGCATGTATTCAGTGGATTCAAGAAACTTTTCATGCATGAATCATACCCTTTGTTCCTATGTTTAGATTCCTTTGGTTTCTGAGTGATTCTTGGTCAATTCGTGCTTTTACCTTCTCATTTCATTTATTTCATTTCCTTCTACAAAAAAAAAAAAACACTTTAACTGTGCTACCATTGAGAAAACAGATGTTTGTTCATAATTAAATATTTTGTTTTTTAAAAGGGCAACCTCTGCTTAATGTCTTGAAAAATATTAAAACTCATAGTTCCGTTCTTTTATTGTACATACATATCTCAACTGCATGCAAGACTGTTATTGAAGCACCACGAAAAACAAACTCAAAATCCAAATAAAAGGATTTATTTAAAATATCAATTTAGAGGAGAAAGATTAATTAGATCACGATACAAAATTTACAGATCCAAATTATTCAAACATTATTGTTCTTCTCTAGCTACATTTGATAATGATACATTTGTTGTCTACTTAGCATTCAGCTGACAGGAACTCATAAATATGTAGTGAGTAAATATCCATTTTCCCTCTTCTGACGATGGAAAGTCTTTTGTGTGCCAAGCACTGTGCTAGACAGAATCTGTCTTCTTCTTTGAGCTCATGGTCTCATAGGAAAATGTAACCACACTGATGAGTGTACAATGACAAACCAAAGTGAGTGCCCTGCCAACGAGAAGCAGGTCGCAGGAGCTTCTCTGGGCTGAGACAGTCAAGTGACACACCTTCCATACCTCTGAACTGTGGTCTCTGGCAAGTTGGTGAAATTCCTGTCCTCCTTGTGCTCACACTGAAACATTTTCCCTGCCAAATGCTTGAGGCAAAAAGCTTGATAGACCTGACCTGGCCTGAATGTGAAACTTCACTTAGAACGTCTTCTGCTTCTGCTGTTGACACCACAGCACATCTTATTTTCAGTTTTGAAATGAGAAATTTCATCCAGGTGGCTGCCCACCTATCAAGGCTGCATTTAGAATATGTGGTTTAAAGAGTATCTGCAGCAAAGAAGGGCCTGGAATAAACCCCTGGATTAAAGCCACTGCAAGGCCAGGCAATGTGGTAGCATTAGGCAACATGACTGGTGTTACCAGGACACCTCTGTGTTACTTCACCATTGCTCACAAATAAACTCCCTTTGCACCCCCATGTACATACACACCCCCATGTACATATGTGACATATACATGTCACATCAAATGTATATACTTAATTAGAAATAGTAGGAAAAGAAAGGTAAAACAAAGTGCCAGTGCAGGAGATATGAGAGACTCGGGTTCAATCCCTGGGTCAGGAAGATCCCTGGAGGAGGAAATGGCAACCCATTCCAGTATTCTTGCCTGGAGAATCCCATGGACAGAGGAGCCTAGCAGGCTACTGTCCATGGGGTGACAAAGAGTTGGACAGGACTGAGCGACTAAATGACAACATAGAAAAGATGAGTAAAGCAATCGTTGTTGTCAGTAATTCTTGACTTTATGTATGGCATAAGAAGGTCAGAGTGCTATTCTCTCAACATTTCAGGATGTTTAAACTTTTCATTTACAAAAGGTTGAAATATCTTTCAAAAATAGTAAAAAGCAAGAAGAAATGCATCAAGGCACTTGCCCAATGGATAGGAAATCTCTGCCTCCCACATTTCTCTCGGGCATTAACTTGCTCTGACTTCCTGCACTGCCAGATCCTCTCATCCTTCTCTCTTCAGGTTTGCTGATGCTCCCTTCTCTGCACCCAATCTGGGCCAAACAAGGAATATGACCCTTTCCTCCTTGATTCCCACAAAGTCCCCTGCATAAGGTGTGCGTGTGTGCATGCTCAGTCATTCTTTGCTTGTCTGACTCTTTGCAACCCAAAGGACTGTAGCCTGCCAGATTCCAGTGTCCACGGAACTTTCCAGGCAAGAATACTGGAGTGGGTTGCCATTTCCTACTCCATGGGCTCTTCCTGACCAGGGGATTGAACCCATGTCTCCTGCATCTCCTGCATTGGCAGATCAGATTCTTTACCCCTGCACCACCCGGGATGCCTTGGACCAAAGATCCTGGGGCAATGGTTGGAGGAGGGGCTTACATTACAGAGTATCAAAGGACATGAATGAAAATGGAATTTTTTCAATCAAACTTACAAACACTGTTTTCCTTTATGGTTTTAAAATGTCATGCACTTTAACATCCTACTCTTGAAGTAATATTTTCAATAAAGTAAGACAACTGAAGGATGGCCATTGCTGTTTCTAGAAGTCCCCTGGCCAGTCCCCCAACCAGGAGGGCCAGGTTAAGGGGTTTTGCTGCTTTTCTCCTCTCCCTGAAGCCCAGCCTCATGTCACATGCTCAGCTGATTCCTTTTCCTCCCACACCCCTTCCTCTTTCTGTCCTCACAAACTCTGAATTCAACTCAGTTTCTCATGCAAAACCATTCAGTTCTCTATATTCTGTCCCTTGCTTCCAAACCCTGTGTCTCTGGGTGGTAGGAGGGAGCATTGCACTCAATAGAACCACAGATCTATTAATTCATTTGCTTAAGCAAAAAAATCATTTGCCCCCCAAGAGCAATTATGCTATCAGAGGGCAAAAACTGAGATGCAGTGTTTGTTTAAATAGCAATTAGAAAAAGTGTTGCTACCCTGAACTGTGGCTTCACCAAAGAACCCTATTTAAAATGTGGCAAACGCTCAGTAACAATTTGTATGTGAACCTTTTGTCTGTGAAGCCTGTGCGGCAGAAAGGCAGTCCTATTTAAAATGAGCTATAAGAATGCTCCTGTCATTGTGTCTTCCTGGGTCACTAGCCTGGGACCAGACAATTGAGAATGTAAAGCCTTCTGCCCCCACCCCCTTTTCCCAGCCCGGTGATATGCCCAACTATCATTGGTATTCTTGACTCAGCCCTCCCACTGGCAGCTCTATTCAGACTCTTCAATTCTATTCAGACTCCTTTGACCTGAATCTCAGCTCCTTTTGGGGGTCTTACTCTGTTCCTCCTCTGCCAGGATCCTGGACCTGCTCTGAATCTATCCTCGTCCTGGAAAAATCTGCTTTCTGTGCACTGTCCCCACTCTGTCTAATCCACTTGGCTTCATATGAGCTGGATTCAGTGAGCTCTGCTTTCATATCATTTTTGCCAATCACAATTTCCATCCATTAGCCTTATGAAAGCCTTGAGGGACATCATCCCTTCCCTGTCATTTCTTTCTCCAATATCCCAGCTCCCACAAGATGTTTCTTCCCAGAGGCCTAGACCAGTCCTCCACTTTGAGTGAAGTGCACTCTCTGCCTTGCTTCTGGAATCTTTGAACCATCTGAAAGAACCATGGAAACATTTCTAGTCTCAGTTCAGTCTCACGCTCAGTCGTGTCCGACTCTCCGCGACCCCATGAATCATAGCACGCCAGGCCTCCCTGTCCATCACCAACTCCCGGAGTTCACTCAAACTCATGTCCATCGAGTCGGTGATGCCATCCAGCCATCTCATTCTCTAGCGTCCCCTTCTCCTCCCACCCCCAAACCTTCCCAGCATCAGACTTTTTTCCAGTGAGTCAACTCGTCGCATGAGGTGGCCAAAGTATTGCAGTTTCAGCTTTAGCGTCAGTCCTTCCAATGAACACCCAGGATTGATCCCCTCTAGAATGGACTGGTTGAATCTCCTTGCGGTACAAGGGACTCTCAAGAGTCTTCTCCAACACCACAGTTCAAAAGCATCAATTCTTCAGCGATCAGCTTTCTTCACAGTCCAACTCTCACATCCATACATGACCACGGGAAAAACCATAGCCTTGACTAGATGGACCTTGGTTGGCAAAGTAATGTCTCTGCTTTTTAATATGCTATCTAGGCTGGTCATAACTTTCCTTCCAAGGAGGTTCACTGTGTTAGGTAGTTATAATAGGAAAAAGGAGTCCAGAATGGCGGTGGCTAAAAGACAAGGAAGGGAAAAGCCTGCAAAAATAGAGCAAAGGAAGGTCCGAGGACCAGAGTGAGGACCTCCGTTAGAACAAACAGCACTCCTGGCTAACCCAGTTTACACAGGGCAGGCCCAGGGGGAGGAAAAAACATAAAAAGAGGAGCCAAAGGGCTGGGGAAGAGGGGGAAGGAAGGGTCTGTCTTCCATGCACACCTGCGTGGTCTCTCTCTCTTTCTCTCTCTCTCTCCTCTTGGCGTCTTTTGGGTTGGCATGCCCTCACGCCTTTAGGATGTATTTTCCTTTATTTTCTAAATAAAACTGAGCTGTAACACCGTCTGAGAGCTGTGATGCACCAAGGGCTTTAACGTCCAACACTTCAAATTTTTGTTGTGACGAGACAGAACCAAGGAAATTATACACTCCCCCGACAACTGTAATTGTAATTGCCTACAAGAGGCAAGTGGAACTTGTTCCTTTCCTAAATATCTGCAGTAATAGATTAATAATAGCCTCAGCCTGCGAATCCTGTTTCCCACAGTTGGGAAACTATCTGATTGACTCAGGAGTCTCCTTTGATGACCATGCCTGCAGGTGGTACTGTGCCGAGATCATCAGCCTTATCTGAGGACCCGCACCCTGGCCCTTGTACAGTAACACCTGTACTCCGTCTCTGGGACTAGTTGGGGGCAGGGAGGGGTTTAACATCTTCATCCCGGAAAATTGGAGTCCTTTCCATGGAACGTGTGTGTTGAGCGTAGCAGAGACAGCCCTTTCCACTCTGGAGGTAAGACTGGGAAAATGTGAGTCCAGAGCCCTCTGCTGCCTCTGGGCCCACTGCCTGTCCAAACCCACCTGCAGGAGGAGAGAAGGACCTTGTTACAAATAAGAGAAGAAGAGGTGAGTGACACCAAGAGGCCCAAGTTCCCAGTCTCAAAAGACTTCAAAAGAAAATATCACATTACACTTGAAAATATGCGGGTTACTTTCAAATATCTTTTGATGTTGATTTCTAACATAATTATGATTTCATAGTGATAAGAGAACAGACGCTGTATGATTTCGATACCTTTACACCATGCCGTTTTTGCACCTTTTTTAGTGTCCCTGGATATATTCTAATGTCTCCTAGTTTACAGCCTATGGGAACTGAAATAGAATTTGTATCCTACTGTTGTATGAAAATTGTATACATCTTAATTATGTTGAATTGGTTCATAGTGCTTTTCAGGTCCGCTATAATCTTCTACTTCTCTGTATATTCGTTCTATTAATTTTTGAGAATACGATATTGAAACTCCAACTCAAAATCTTACTTACTTAAAAATAATGGTAATATATAGTGGAACTATATGTAAATTTGCTCTGCATTTTCCAAGTCTCCTGTAATTGTGTTAGCATACTTTCATAATTTAAAAAAATAAAAATAAAAAAATGTCCTCAGAAGAGCCCTAGGTACAGCCCTCCTAAGGTTCTGCTTTTATGTTGTGGTTTTTTACTGATGTTGCTTTTGACTTTCTGAACTACCCTGATCCCTCAACTAAATCTTTTTATACTTAGATGAATCTATTTGGCTTTCTAATACCTGGAACTCAAGCATCCAAACTACCAAATGGCCCATAATTTATTTATCTTAGTAATGGATATAATTGCTGTGTGAGGCCTTGATGAAACGTACACCAGTAGGATGGCTTCTCCCCTTGCAATACTAACCTTCCAGGACAAGACATGGCTGGATAGCACTCACTTTCTCTGAGTTCCCGGATTCACCACCCTGGGTGCCAATGACCCTTTCTGAGGACACTTTAGCATGCTCTCCCCATAGGAGCAGCAACAGCCCTTTTTCCATTTTATATTCCTATTATCTAGTGCAATCATAAAGACCATCCAAATATTTGTTATGGGAATAAGTGAAATGCAGCAATACTAAAAACAATACGGTTTTTATGGTTTCAAAGCCCTTCCATATAAATTATCTCAAATACCAAGCATATCCATGGGACCTCTATAGTAGAAAGTTGATGTTTATCAGCATCACAGCCAAATAAAAATATCCTAGAAGACCTTCAGCTTCCTTCCCTTTTCTTATCTAATCTTAATCTGATTTTCTAAGGAGACTTTCTTACTGGGAAAAGAATGAGCTCATGATTAGGAACAGGAGAGGAAAAGTAATAAAAGTATCTGGTTGATTTGGTTGCATTTCCTGAAAATAAAATTAATTGGTTTCCATTGAATATGAATCTCAGAACCTCAGGTACCTAACAACCTGAAACTCTGGTGGTGACCCAGGAGCCAAAGTTTAGGATCTGCAAAGCGGAGACTGAAACACCTCATTCATTCTTTCATTCAGCAAGTTCTATTGCATGCCAGTTACATACCAAACATTATGGTAATTGTGGTGACCCTCTCCACTCTTGGGATTTTACAGCTTAGTATGTGGTTCTCAGGTGGTTCTTACCTGCCAGTTCAGGAGATAAAAGTTCAGTCCCTGGGTTAGGAAGATCCCTTGGAGGAGGAAATGGCAACCCATTCCAGTGTTCTTGCCTGGAGAATCCCGTGGACAGAGGAGCCTGGTGGGCTACAGTCCATGAGATGGCAGAGTCAGATGCGTCTGAGCTCTATATAGTGTAAACGTAACAGTGTTCTCAAACTGACGTGTACCCTGGAATCACCAGGAGAGCTGATACCTGAATCCTACTCCAAGAGCTTGTGATCTCCTTAGCCTGTGATCTGTATATCTGCAGTTTCAAAATGTCCCCAGGTGTCCCAGAAAATGTGCCACCACGACTGAGAGCCACTAGTCTAGAGAGAGAGAATGGTGAATAAGCAGGGAATTACTAGAAAGGGTTTAAATCCCTGATGCAGGGGAACCACGTGTGACCCTCTCCACCCCAGCTTGGGAGATCCTGAGAGACTTCCTTGAGGAGGCAGCTGAGCCCAAAGGGGCCCTAAGGACTGGCCCAGGTGATGATGTTAAGAAACTGAGAGAAGAAGAGTATTATGACCAAAGAGAATAGTAAATGTCATAAGAAAGTACCCTAAAGGGAGAGAGAGAGAGAGAGAGAGAGGGAGCCTGGTGTGTTAAAGAACAGAAAATAGTCTCCCAGCAAAAGGAGAGATAGGCAGTGATAAAAATTGAGCTTGAAGAGGTGAGCAAAGGTCAAAAGACAAAAGTGGAAGTTTTGGGATGTCAGAAGGCAACGGGTGCGGTAGGAGAATGAAAGGATACTCTGTGTTAGAGATAGAGTCATTACTCATCAGAATAACCGCAATGGCCACACTTGTAAATGAGACCAGCCTGGAGGTAGCATGGTTAATGCAGATTTGTAATTGTGTTAATGATTTATCCTTTCTTTAAAAATCTTGTCCTCGTTATTGTCTGTGATAAATTTATAGGCTTCTTTTTCTCCCCAGGAGATCAAAGCAGCTGCATCATCTCATTAACCTTCACCCCCGGAGAAGATGGCAAGGTAAATGATATTATATTAGGGAAATTTTTAAACACTTAAAGTTTAAAAGACTTGCCAAGAACTCAGTGTGATAAGCAGAGAAAATGCCAAATTCTAAGGCTGATTTTTCTTCTGATTCTTAGGCTCTGATTTATCTGTGAGATGACATTGTGGGGAGAGAGGAACAGGTCAGCTTGGAGCATGTCTGCAGAGCAGGGTGGCATGGAGCTTCAAGCTAACCTGCACTTAGAAAAAAATCAGAGGGGAACAAAATTGCTTTTTGCTCAGCGAAGCTCTTGCAATTTCAGTTCCAGGGGAAATAGTTAATTCATGAACTGAGTTGTGAGAGGAATGAATGCACTGGCTCCCAAAGGAAAAGGGATCTGGCCAATTCACCAACTGCTAATACAAATTTTAGACTATTTTACATTTACCCTCACGGGGGGGAAAGCTAGAAACTGCTTATCTAAAGCTAAAACACTGTGGACTGGATTTGTTGGGTAGATTTTTGCTAACTCATCCACCACACGATGAGGTTGGCCCCTTTTATTCGGTTTTGAATCAGTCAGCTGTGTTTCCCAACAAACCGCCAGCTCCAGTAGGCTTACATCTGATTTTCTGCTGCCTTTGCCTGAGGTTCCCTCTTGCCCGATCACCTGAAAAAGATGGTTCAAATTCACCTTTTCAATTCCAGCTCTGAGCCAAGCCCATTGCCTGAGTTCAGACAAAGTCAGAGTATGGATTAGACCAGTGCTTCCCAAACTGTAGTGGACATCCTTCCAAATCACCTGGGGATCCTGTGAAAGTGTGGACCCCACATTCTGCATTTCTAATGAGCTCCCAAATTGTGTCAATGCTGCGGACCACGAGCCACACCTTTTTTTCTACCTGTTCTCAAGCTCTGAGATTTTTCCTCTCAAAAGCATCTTCCCATCAGCCTGCTTCAGTTTTTGTTAGTAGAGTATCTGAGCCTTAAACGCCTTGTGCCCTTTCAGAGTCTTCTTTTTAAAACTCTTTCCCTGGAGGGTTAATATTTGATGCTCTGTCTTAGCTAAGAGGGTCAGGGATTAGATTTCAATTGGTTGAAATCCAAATCAAAGTGGAATGAGTCAGAACTGTGGATATTAAAAGCACAAAGGCAACAAGGAACAAAGAAAGGGACTCACTGATGATACATCCGTCTCCAATTAAAGGGAAACTTACAAACAAACAAAATCAAGCCACTCTTCCTGCCTTCAGTGGAGCTTCAAACCAGAGGATGTTACCTGGAACACACTGGAGAGTCATAACCTTGGAGGTAAATCCCACTCTGCCCTAGGATTGGGACTTGGGAAAAACTATGTAACTTTCTGCATTAGTTTCCTGATCTATAGACTGGAAATGACAATACTTACTCCATCCACCGCAACTTGTGTAAGGGCTAAATGAGATATTTAATCTTAGCTATTGCCAAGCACCTACTATGGTAGCCCTAATAGTCACTCAAAATATAATAAAAATGTAACGAACAGTGCCAGTGAAATTAGCAACATTCAGATTATCAGAAGAGCTCAAGAAGGTGTTCAGGAAATCAACAAACTCCAGTTTGGGATGTATAAAGGGAATACACTTCATCGTATCATTTGTCCTCTCATATCTGTGCCACATCTCAGCTCTCAACCTGCAATGAAGTCTTCCCCGACTCCTCCTTTCAATGACTGGCCACATTTCATTTAGTCCTAGATTCTTCTTCTAGAAAAATGCCGTATACAAGAAGGAAAACAGCCCCTAGATTCCTCTTGGTATACCTTACTTAATTAGAAGAAAACACTGGAAATCCACTACTTCATTTGCATTTACTAACTGATGTTGGGCAAATAACAAACTTTCCCTCTTTTAGTTTCCCGCTCTGTCGAGTGGGTGGAAGAACAGCTTTCCTAGATATTTATTGTACACCTAATATGCAGCATTGTACATGGCCCTCAGTCATTGAAAACTGCAGTCCCTTCTACCTCAAACCCCCCATCAATGTTCCTTAATCCCATGTGTCAAATGAACAAGTCCCTAAGAAGCAAAGAAACCAAGTTAAATATTGATTCTAACCTCACAGCTTCATTGCTTTTCTCTTAACCCTCGCCCAAACTGCTGCTGCCAATTAATGTAGCAGTCCAAAGAACTATAGGAGAAACTGAGTTGAATGTGATGTTTTAGGGCTGTTCTTTTCTAACAATAGATCTAAAAATGGCCAATTTGAATTTCTAAGGAGGTCAGCATCTCAGCCACTCAACCTCAAGATGAGAATTGCTCTAGGAAATGGAGTTGTCAGGGACAACACTGCAGGGGACAGTGGGGGACTGTCCTCTTCCCCACCTAGAACTCAGATGGGCCCAAGCCAAGAATCAAAAGCAAAATTGGCAATATATGCTTTGTTTCCTGACAAATGATGTTCAATTTAGGCCGTGATGATTTTTCTAATATACCATTTAATATAAATTTTGTTTTATATGAGTTAGCAGATGGGGCCTGAAAGCTGCAGAGCAGAATGGATGTGCAAAATGCTATAAATCACATTGGTAGAGTGACAGGTTCCATGTGTCTGCGTGGAGTAGGGAGCCATTAAAAAAATAAAAAGAAAATCAGGTCAACACCTAGGTGTTATGAAGATGAAAAAAAATCGTAACTGGAGAAACTAGGGATTTTTAATCTGATCTTTTTTTTAAGATGGGAAATGAAGTATTGAAGTACCCCTTGCATAGAGTACCACTTTTGTCAGTTCTTACCTCCTCCCTGGGTCTCAGTTTCCTTATCCAGAAAATGAGGCTTGTTTCAGGTCAGAGATGGCAAAGAAGTTTCCCTTTGGGTGCTAACTCTAACCCTTGGCGGTGGCTGAGGACTGGTCTGGGAAATCTGAGGCGCCAGCTGGAATGGTGTCACGGTGTGCTCAGTCCTTCAGTCATAACCAACTCTTTGCGACCCCATTCTCCAGGCAAGACACTGGAATGGGGTGCCATGCCCGCCTCCAGGGGATCTTCCTGACCCAGGAATCCAACTGGTATCTCTTACTTCTTCATTGGCAGGTGGCTTCTTTACCACTAGCACCACCTGGTGTCATAATAAATAGGTGATTATTAATAAAGCAGAGACATTACTGATAAAGGTCCGTCTAGTCAAGGCTATGGTTTTTCCAGTAGTCATATATGGATGTGAGAGTTGGACTATAAAGAAAGCTGAGTGCCGAAGAACTGATGCTTTTGAACTGCGGTGTTGGAGAAGGCTCTTGAGAATCCCTTGGACTGCAAGGAGATCCAACCAGTCCGTCCTAAAGGAAATCAATCCCGAATATTCATTGGAAGGACTGATGCTGAAGCTGAAACTCCAATACTTTGGCCACCTGATGCAAAGAACTGACTCGTTTGAAAAGACCCTGATGCTGGTAAAGATTGAAGGCAGGAGGAGAAGAGGAGAGAGGTTGAGATGGTTGGATGGCATCACCGACCTGATGGACCTGAGTTTGAGCAAGCTCCGGGAGTTGGTGATGGACAGGGAAGCCTGGTGTGCTGCAGTCCATGGAGTCACAAACAGTCGGACACGACTGAGAGACTGATCTGAACTAACCAGGGTAGAGCCGGTTATAGTTGTGCTAAACATTTGAACTCAAATGGTCTCTGATTGTTGTTGTTCAGTTGCTCAGTTGTATCTGACCCTTTGCAACCCCATGAACTGCAGCACGCCAGGCTTTCCTGTCCTTCACTGTCTTTTAGAGTTTGCACAAACTCATATCCATTGAGTTGATGATGCCATCCAACCATCTCATCCTCTGTAGCCCTCTTCTCCTCCTGCCTTCACTCTTTCCCTACACCAGGGTCTTTTCCAACGAGTCAGTTCTTCAAATCAGGTGGCCAAAGTGTTGGAGCTTCAACTTCAGCATCAGTCCTTCCGATGAATATTCAGGGTTGATTTCCTTTAGGATTGACTGGTTTGATCTCCTTGTAGTCCAAGGGACTCTCAAGAGTCTTCTCGAACACCACATTTCGAAACCATCAGTTCTTCAGTGGTCAACCTTCTTTATGGTCTCTGAAGACCCTTCCATTCTTAATAGTTACTGATCCTAATGTGCCCACCATGGGATGAAGTAAAGAGGCAGAGGAGGAGCTGTAGACTATATTGGGAGAGAATACAGTCCCCTACAGGTCACCCAGGAACATAGTTTTGGCTAAAAGACGTTCTGAAGTTTGGCCACAAAATGCCACCCACAAATTCAAGCCCAGGCAATATATGTAACACAGAAATTTTTTTAAAAATGTATTTTTAAACAACAAAGATATCAGTCCTCATAGTTCTCTCTTTTGGCATCTATGATGCATTGAATTATGGGTCCCAAATTGTCCATTTCTTCAAGCTCAGAACCTGCAAATGTTCAGTTCAGTTCAGTTCAGTTCAGTCGCTCAGTCGTGTCCGACTCTCTGCGACCCCATGAATCACAGCACGCCAGGCCTCCCTATCCATCACCAACTCCCTGAGTTCACTCAAACTCATGTCCACAGAGTCGGTGATACCATCCAGCCATCTCATTCTCGGTCGTCCCCTTCTCCTCCCGCCCCCAACCTTTCCCAGCAAATGTTACCTTGTTTCAAAAAAGGGTCTTTGCAAAAATACTTAAAAATATTGAGATGAGATCATTCTGGATTACTCGGGTCCTAAATCCAGTGATGGGTGTCCTCATAAGAGACGGGAGAGTCGATACATGAAGAGGAGAAGGGACTGTGTCCACAGGGGTAGAGGTTGGAGAGCTGCAGGCCAAAGAGGCCAAGGAAGGCTTACAGCCACCAGCAGCTAGCAGAGGCAGGGGAGGACCCTCGCCTGGCCCCCAGAAAATCAACATGAGAAAGTAAACATCTGTTGTAAGCCACCGAGTTTCAGATCACTTTTACAAAGCCTCAGGCAACTAATACAGTACAAGTATTTATAGAGCGGCTCTGACTGGCCAGAGGAAGAATCAGTTCACGGCTCTCCACAGAGGACATTGGCCCAGGTCCTTACCATTCCTTTCTGCCAGCCCACCCTTCAGATTGTCTCCCTGACACAGAGTTGTTTCTGCAGCTCAAGCCAGGAGACCCCGCCTGGTTTCCTCTGGGCCACCACTCACCTGCATCATCTTGACCTTCAGATGGCCTCTTGTAGGCCACCTTTCAGGCCCACCTTGACCTCAGTCAAGTTCTATAGTCTAACTTCACTACCAGCCTAATCATTCGTCTTAGTTCTAGCTGCGCAGAATGCTCCTGGCGGTATTGGAGCACATATTCTTAAGCTAGACTCCCTCCCCTTTATCACCCAAATGACAGCTTAATACTGCCCAAGCCAGTGTTGCCGAAACTTCGGCCAGCATTTGGCAGCTGAGGAATGGAGCAAAAGAGGAACTCAAATGCAAGCAACATCGCTAAAATAGTGTTTGATAAGGAAATGTTCCTCTCTAATTTGTATTAAATAATGGGAAAAGGGACCATTTCTGAAATTTCATCATGATGACCTGAGAGCTTCAGCCTACAGGAAACAGCAAGTCACAGTAAGAACAAGAGGACCAAACCATGAATTTCATTTGATGCAATTGCCATTGCCTTACCTTTTTTTGTCCCCAAAACTTACATGCTCTGCTTCTAGTTTTCATCTCATTCCACAGGCACTTACTAGACCTCTCTAGGAAATACAGAGCCAGCTGTCCTGTGAGCTTTGCCCTCCAACCCCGTCACAGCTTGTGGTAAGGGACTAGTATGGCTCATGTCTCTCTTTTTATGATGACACCTGTGATGACAAAAACCCAGGCCACAGATTCTATTTCCTATATGTTACTATAATATCTTACATTATTATAGTCCGTTACTTACCATCTGTGTGACATAGAACATTTATTTAATGTCTGGGAAACTCTGGCTTCTTGTCTATGGGGAAGGAATAATAAGAGTTTCCTTGCATGATGACAATGAGAATCAACATACCTAGTCCAGGGCCAGGCACAGGACTGGCAAAGTTCTCAGGAAATATTCATTACCATGATTCCCACTACTATTATTGTGATTGCTGTCGTGGCTACCCTCCTCCAAAGATACATAATCCTCTGTCCCACGGCATGTCTGCTTGCCTCCATATTTGCTCCTATAATGGCTGAGGGAAAGATGAAGACCATGGAAGAAATGGAAGCAAAAACTTGGGGCCCGCTAGATTAGAAAGGGTCTGAGCTGTTCCTGGATCAGGAGATACACCTGTATAGCAGCCTCTTTGATAACTCCCTTTTGTATTCTGAGCACAGAGTCCTCATTAGGCACTTCTGCTTCAGAAATAACAGCAGCCTGACACTTGATTTTATCTCCAAAATCACCAACCTGCATAAGAAATATGCATCATCCCAAGAAACCATCTTGCTTTGGGAATAATTAGACACGTGACTCCAGAACTGCCCGGTGTGGACAGCCCGGGCTGTCTTTATTCCTCCCTTCTACCTCGGTGGACAATGCCACTCACCGTTGGCCAAGCACAGACAGAAGGGTTTTTGTTTGCATCCCTGCCAACCTGCTGTTTGTCCACTAACAACTCCAGCCTCATCCCACTTGGGGTACCAGCTCTGTGCCACACTTCAGGCTGTGATACAGACCACTGCACCCCCTTCACTGCCTCAGCCTCAACTCCTCCCTTCAACCTGCCCACCTCTGCCCTCTCCGCTCCATCTAGCCATGCTCCTCTGTACCTGTACACACCTGGCTCTTGACCAAAGTGCAGGTCATTGATACTGCCTCTGACCTTCTTAGGCAAACTTCAGGTTCCTGATTGTTTCCACCAATGTACTCCAGCTCTATTATAAGTGTGAGTCAGATGTAGGAGGTATGCATGGTCATCCGGGCAGTGCTCCAAATTCCCCTGCCGTGTCCTCACCCCAATTAAGAGCCTCCCTTTCCCGGTAAAGTCAATCAGCCTCCAAGAAGTGTATCTGATGAACTAGTCACACTGACACATAAATGACTGGTAAGAAAGAAAAGGCTTCCCCTTCGACTGTAACCTAACAGGTAGGAATTCCTCAGGGTCCTCCTGAGGAACCTTTGTTCAGTTCAGTTCAGTCACTCAGTTATGTCCGACTCTTTGTGACCCCATGGAATGCAGCATGCCTGGCTTCCCTGTCCTTCACCATCTCCCGGAACTTGCTCAAACTCATGTCCATTGAATTGATGATGCCATCCAACCATCTCATCCTCTGTTAGCCCCTTCTCCTCCTGCCTTCAGTCTTTCCCAGTATCAGGGTCTTTTCTAATGGGTCAGTTCTTTGCATCAGGTGGCCAAAGTATTAGCGTTCCAGCTTCAGCATCAGTCCTTCCAATGAATATTCAGGACTCATTTCCCTTAGGATTGACTGGTTGGATCTCCTTGCAGTTCAAAGGACTCTCAAGAGTCTTCTCCAATACCACAGTTCAAGAACATCAATTCTTCTGCACTCAGCTTTCTTTATAATCCAGGATCCTTTGTACCTTCTGCAAAAATGAGTTCTTTAAACAAGGGTCAATCAGTGTTTTGGGGCTTCCCAGGTGGCACTAGTGGTAAAGAATCCTCCTCCCAATGCAGGAGACTCAGGAGATGTGGGTTGATCCCTGGGTCGGGAAGATCCCCTGGAGGAGGAAATGGCAACCCACTCCAGTATTCTTGCTTGGAGAATCCCATGGACAGAGGAGCCTGGTGGGCTACAATTCCGGGGTCACAAAGAGTCAGACATGAGTGAGCAGTACAGCTGTCAGCGCATCAGTTTGCTAGGGCTGCCATAACAACATGTCACAAACTGAGTGGCTTAAGCCACAGAAATTTATTACCTCACTGTTCTGGAGGCCAGAAGTCTGAAATCAAGATGTCAGCAGGCTTGCTGCCCTTGGAGGGCTGTGAGGGACAGCCTGCCCCGTTCCTCTCCCCCTGCTTGTGTACCCTCAGGCACTCCTTGGCTTGTAGATGTCATTCAACCTGTGTCTTCATATCACCTTCCTTCTGTACATGTCTGTCTGTGCATCCAGGTTTCCCCATTTATAAGGACAGCAGTCATACTGGGTTAGGGGCTGTCCTAAAGACCTCATCTTACTTTGACCATCTGCAAAGACCCCATTTCCACAGAAGGTCACCTTCACAGGTCCTGGAGGATAGGACACCAACATTTTGCAGGGTACACAGCTTACCCCATAACACTTAGGTACAATGTATCCTTATTTGTGTCAAGAATGCATTCCTAAAAACCTCATATGATATGAAACTTTCATAATTAATTTTTCTAAAGGAAAAACAATAGTTGAGGGCAAAATGGACGGACTATTATCTCAAAATATATTTATCACTTAGTTTGTTAATATTTCCTCTTTTTATTCTTCTCAGGGTCTTCTCCAGTATTTTTCTTTGGAGACTCACTAAATTTACTGCCTGGCCTATCTCAGTGATCGTTTGGTTCATGTAGTAGCATTTTATGTACCTTTCACTGCAAAGTTACTGATTTCCAGCACTTGCACAAGCAATATGACAGTGACATCTTCGATGATACTGTTATGTGATACAGAGAGTTTTAAATGTTTAAGTAGCAATGAATAATAAAATAATAGTGCAAAATGGATCAAAACCCCTTGTAGAAATTCTTGAGCATGCAGGGTATTTCCATTAAGCAGCTAAAGTGACATTGTCGCCTAGCAAGAATGTGAACACAGGATGCAATTCATACAGGCCCCCTGCTTTGAAATTGCGTGAATTTGTTTTTAATTTGAGGAATTTATAGCTTTTTTTTCATACTTGAGTAACCAATTGAGACTTTGTTATTACTTCCAGGCCACACTATTTCAAATTCACATATTTGCATTAAGTACCACCGGACTGGGTAAGAAGCATCTTTATTTCAGCAGGAAGAATCATAGAGAAAACTGCCCAGAGGAAACAAGGCAGATGGAAGCCTTGTGTCTAGTCACAGAAGCTAGCTTCATAGATCAGGAAGAAGTGGGTTTATACATGTCTCATAGTTTTTAAGTTATTTATTCCCCCGTCCCTTCTGCCTAGGTCTGAAGTCTACTAAGAAAAGAAATATCACCTTTATTATATGTTCTTTTGTCCTCCCTGTCTCCAGCCACCAAAATACGCTGGTCATTTCTTGGTATAAAGGCTAAGCTCCTATAGCAAAATGACTTAAAAGCACAAGGCACTTAGCACTCAGCAGTATGGAGCTGGAGATAACCTTGTATCAGGAGTCCTAAGACTCAGTTTCTAAGACTTGGCTCTGCCATCAACAGCTTGTCCTTCTTAGGACAATTTGTCTAACTTCGCTGGGTTTCCATGTCGGAGTAAATGGGTTTTTACATTTTTGTTAAAGTGATGGAATGACAAGGGCAACACAGGACATGCACGACTCTCCTCTCTTAGAGAGAAATATGTATGGCTCACAAGAAAAGGGTTTCAAACCAGGAGCCCTCTCTTCTTCCCACTAAACCCATGGGTCTCCTGAGCCCCCAGGTGTTGCTGAAGTCTCTTGAGCCATAGCTCACCCCTCAGGCTACTCCTGCTCACTTTACTAACTTTCTCATTACGAATGACTTCACCCACCCCAACCCACCCCCTTGCTTTAGTCGACACCTTCACCCAGCTCTCGTGGAGAAGAAAGGGTTGTTTTGGCAATGTTGTGCTGATCCTGACCTTAACTGCCCAGCAGGTCCTGGACAAGCCCACCCTCGGGCTTTTGAACAGAAGGGCCTCAGGTAGACAGACACAGTGTACATTTTTCTGACCAAAATGCATGATTTGTTTTACAAGAGATTTTTGAATTTTCAAATAATCTGAAACATATATGACAATAAAATCATATTTAGTTAAGCCTCTAATTAATTGCCTTGAACAAAGAACAAAATTACATTAAATTCATCTACCCAAGGAAATCAGAGTGGAACCCATGGCCCACTTACTTCCTTCTTATTAGTGATGAGCAGGAATCCTCTTTCCAACAGCAACCAACTATTGCTAATCCCACGTCCAGTCCCATTTCTTCTTCCCCAAATCCTTTCCTCCCAACATAAAGGAATTATGTAGAGAATTATTAATTTTCAGCCTTATGGAAAAATAAATGAAAGAAAAAACGCATCTTTTCCCAGTCTTTGGGAATTCCGATGTAAAAAATCCATTCATTTTGTAGAACAAAGGCTTGTTATTTTCACCCCATCTTCAGGAATGGTGATTCCTAGAAAGGTCTGGAATTTTAACTTTTGTTTCATGCTTGACATCTGGATGGGTTTGTTTATGTGTGATTGTTTCTCATCTGGGGAAAGTGGGAGTGGAGACAGAAAGGCATTAAATACTCAACTCTTGCCTACCCACCAGCACTGGCAGCAATTGGTGTCAATAAAGATAATGAAAAATGAGTTGGGATTCCAACATCTGTGAACCAGGTCTCCCCTGGAGCTGGTGTGGAAGTTGGACACAGGTAGACAGCGCCTGGTCTCTTCAAGGCGCTGAGGTAAAAAGGCTTCATAGGCATCAGTATCATTGCATGTATTTTCTTCTGGAAAGAATGTTCAGAAAAAGGTTGATGAAGATGTCAGAATACACAGCTATTTTAGAGCCATTTGGCAATTTTTTCTATAGTTGTCCAAAAAGGTCCTTAGGATTGCCAACAGCCAATGTTGCCCGCCAGCTTGTTTGCAGGAGAACCCAATTATCACACACAAAAGCCCTCTGGTCTCAGATCAGTTTACTTGTCTGCCAGCTTTCAGAAAGGAGAAACAGCTGTTCCTTATGCTCTGACTTCAGTGGGCCTCCAACCAACCCCTCCAGCAGCAGAGACCTGATCTCAGCCCAGTGGGTGCCTTTGACCAAAGTCCTGCATCCCCTCTGACATCTGGTCCACCCTGCCCCATCACACCCCGCTCAGTTCCCAGCCTCTTGGGCCCAGTTAGTGCTTAGAAGAACCAGGTCTTCTCTAAGTTGTTTTCTTTTTTAAAAAACAGAGAATGATATATATTTTTTTTTCTGGTTTTGAAAATAACCAACCCCTGCAGTGTTAACTCTCAAGGTGAACTTGGCAGAGGGAGGCATAGATGTGGACTCTGTGACCTGCCAGCTTGAGTGACAGGCTGTTTACAGTATTAGGAGACTCTGAGAATAGAGACTTAGAGAATTGAAGGCCTCTGAAGATTTCTTGGGTTCTGTTTTTGAATGCTTAAAAATAGAGTGGTTCTTTAAAGGGCATCATTTAGGAATCATCTATCTTCTATTTCCTAATCTGTGTATTTAAACTTCTATGTCATTTATCAGTACAGTAGAGGCACTAATGATTAATAATTATGAGTGAGGAGCTGAAAAAGTTCAGAATGTGTAGTCATTTACAGAGGCAGCACAGCAAGCACAGTGGTCAAGGCACAGATTCTGGAGCCAGCCTGCATTTTAGCCCTGACTGGGTGACCTTGGACTGCTGACAACCTCTCTGAGCCTGTTTTCCCATTGCTAAAAAGCACATGAGAAAAAATACTTCATATGATTTTTGTGAGGACGAGAACAGTGGTGAATATGTGAGAGCTAATGGTATTTATAATTTTTCTGAAGCACAAATTTGAATCATATGTGTCATGGGATTTGACATACAATAGCTTATCCCTTGACCTGAGAGACAGGCTATTGCAGATCAGTGAAGAATGAATATATTAATAATGATGCTGGGACCATTGATGACCCCCATGGGAAGGAAATGAAAATAGAGCCCTCCTTCCCTACATTCGTATAAAAAAATCAATCTAGAAAAAAATAAAGGGCTTAAACATGAAAAGTAAATTTTTAAATTTTTTAGGAAAAAAGCATATGAGAAGATCATTATGGTCTTAGAGTAGACTTTTAAAGAAACTATTTTTTGAAAGCTATTGTGAAACTATTTTTTGGAAGCTATTGTTTTCAACTACATAAAATTAAGCACTTCTGCTCATTAAGATATCATAAAATATTGAAAAGATAGGCACAATCTGGGAAAAGAGATTTGTAACACATTTAACTGACAAAAGATCTGTGTGCAGAATAAAAGAATGTCCATAAATCAGTAAGAAAAAAGCAAACTAACAAAAAAAATGAGCAAAAGATCTGAACAGGTATTTTACAGAAGAGAAGACGGGAAAGTTAATGAACATATGAAAGTATACTCAATGTGTGAGAAGACAAGACAATGCAAGTTAAAATCACAATAAAATGCTATTTCATACCTACCAAGTTGATAGAATACGAAGCATGCCTAGACAACAATGATCTGGGACCCAGATGCGCTGCTAGAGGGCTGTGACTGGGTATTACCATTGTGTAACACAACTAGGTATTGCCAAGAAGAACTGAAAACCCACAACCTTACAACCTAAGTCCACTCCTTAGAGCGGATCCCCAAATTTGCTGCATGTCACAATCACCTGGCATGCTTTTAGAAATCCTGTGCCCAGGCGGCATCCATACTATCTAAATAAGAATCTCTAGGGGTGAGACCAAGGTATCAGTATATTAAAGCATCCAGATGATTCTCACATGCAGTCAAGCTCTCCAGCCAGTGGAACCCCCTGCTTGTGACCTCTGACTGCTCCTCAGAGGATGCTGAAGTGGTGGAGGCCTAGATGTGACAAGACACTTGGCAGGATATGAGCATGGTGAGCAAAACCCCACACAAGCTTCCCTCCCATAGGCATTTCCTCCAGGAGAGGGGTTCTCTCCACTCTGGATGTCTAACTCTTAGGTCACAAAGTAAGTAAAGTCCTCCAGTAGCCTTACTTGCCCAAGGCACAGACATGACCTCTTTTTACATAGTCGAGTAATTTGTCTCAACCTGTACAAACTAAGGATGGGCCTTTCTGTGTTGTGGGGCAGGACTCCCAGGAGGAGACAAGTATAAGATTGTAGCTGATGTTCTCTTTTATGACATCCATATAGCTGTAGGGGAACTGCTCTAACTAGACAGACCTCCACAGCAAATAAGTGTTTCCTCATTATTTTACAATCATCCTAAGTTGCTTCAGTCATGTCCGACTCTTTGCAAACCTATGGAATGCAGCCCCTCTGTCAGTGGAATTCTCCAGGCAAGAATACTGCAGTGAGTGGTCATGTCCTTCTCTAGGGGATCTTCCAGACCCAGGGAGTAAAACTGCATCTCTTATGTCTCCTCCATTGGCAGGAGATTTCTTTACCTCTAGCACCACCTGGGAAACCCCAATTTTGCAATAACTGATATAAAAAATTGCAATTGAATTTGAAATCCAGTTGCATTATCAGCATTTTCAATTTTTTTAGGAAGAACCCCCTTTTTTAATGTGAACAATTTTTTTAAGTCTTTATTGAATTTGTAACAGTATTGCTTCATTCTGCTGTGTTTGTTTGTTTGGTTTGGCTGTGAGGCATGTGGGATCTTAGCTCCCCAACCAGGGATCAAACCTGCACGCCCTGCATTAGAAGGCAAAGTCTTAGCCACTGGACTGCCAGGGAAGTCCCATTATCAAGGGATTGTTCAACCTAACATTTGTCAATGAAAGAAAAAAAAGCCATTTGATTCTTCAAGTATCCTTCTTGAATTGTTATTATGTGTTTTAAAATTTTATTCCCAACCTTGAGAGTAATGGCTTTTGTCCATGATGACTATCAAAATTTAAAGAGATCATCATTTAAAATCTTGATCACAATTGCATGTAACTATTTCATGCAGAAAACTTGATTTATTTTTAGAAAAATATGTTTAAGGAGGAAATCTCAAGTTTCTCTTTAAAAAATGTGAAAAGAATATATGCGGAAGTGTTACACTTTTTCCTAAAATGATTATGTAACATTTAAAAAATTAATTTTTAACGTAATTATGAAACATAAAAATAGTTCTTTTTTCACCAATACCTGTGAAGGTGCCCCCAAACCCCCTCCAGCTCACCCCAATGTGCTAAACAAATACCATCTATTTCAGTGTATGCCATGAAGGTTCGAGAGGCATAGCCTTAAAGAGAAACTTTCACATGAAAAATACACAAGAATGTACTTTATAGCAGGATTCTTTATAACAGTAAACAAACAGAAAACCACCCAAAAGCTCGCTGACCACAGAATGGATGAAGAGTGGTGGGCGCAGTCAATGGACTAGGGTGCAGTAAGGAGAATCAGTGAACTACAGCAGCACGTCACCATGAAGGAAACTGACACCTTTATACTAAGCAAGGGGAAAAACAAGTCACAGGAGAAAATGTACAAAGTTCAAAACTAGGCAAAACCAAACAATAAACTTGGGAGAATGGGAAATTAGTGATGTTTTTAAAGGGAAAGTAGAGTCATTCACTCATTCAAGTCCACTCAAACCTTGGCTTTTGCTGTTTTTTTTTTTGCCTGGAGTACTTTCCCCCAGAGAGAGGTTTGGTTTTTCCAAAATAAGACACTAACTTTTCTATGCGGTTTTCCCAGATCAGCTGATGGAAAACTGTACAAGAGACCATCCAGCAGACACACACACACGCACACACACATTCAGACAAATATACTCCCGTCCAGGATGGCATCACCGACTCTGTGGACATGAGTTTGAGTGAACTTCGGGAGTTGGTGATGGACAGGGAGGCCTGGCGTGCTGTGATTCATGGGGTCGCAAAGAGTCGGACACGACTGAGCGACTGAACTGAACTGAACTGAACTGGATACAACACAAGGACCCACATCACGGGCACAATCTATACTCACCTTACTTGACTTTTCTTCACAGAATTCAACACCTGGTATATAGATTTTTTTTTTTTTTACTTAATCTGTCCCTCTCATCCAAAATAGAAGAAACTTAATTTTGTTCACTGCTATCTCTCCAGCACCTAGAATGGTGATTGGCACATACTAGGAATTCTATAAAAATGGGGATTTATTTAGCAGTTACTTTATTCAGACTACCAAATTCTAGTGCAGGTACAAGATTTAAAGTCACCAACTTGGGTATGTAAAAATGAAAATATTTTGCAATAATTGTGTTTTATTTTATTCTCAAACTCAAATTTTCACTGGTTGAAAGAATCTAAAATTTTATATTTCAAGGTAGGTCTTTCTCTTCTGGGTTTTTCCTCAGACTTTTCTTTGGGTAAACAGTCAATATAATATTTTACCCCACTCACTGGCCCTCTCCCTGGAGATGAGCTTAGTTTCTGGGGCATGGAGGTTTGCATTGCAGTGTGAGGGGTCCGTATGGGCCCATGGTGTGCTGATATCTATGACAGTGTTCTCGTCCTGTTGGATCTTTGTTCATAGGCATATCTGACCCCACTGCCACCAAACTGCTGAAATACTAGTCAAAGCTTTCCTGTCTGCCTTGAGCATCCTCCTGGACCAGTGAGTCACATGCCACTGAATATTCCTGAGGAAGCAAAACAGGCTATTCCATCATACTGAGTACTTCCCCATTCTCTAAAAACTAAACAAACTTTTTCTCTCCAAATCTTGGCTCTAGCTCTATTACCAGAAGTTTTCAAAATAGTTCACTCTATTCAGAAACTTGACTGATCTGAAGCCACCAACTCCCAGAACCATAGATGGCTCATTGGGTGAGCGATCTGGGAACAACCAGCAAATTGAAGAAAGGGGGGAACATCTGTTGTTTTCCTGAAATTTTATCTCACCGCTCAGAACCCATGGCACCACAAGACCTTAACAAATGGCTTTACAAGTTTAAATAACGCTTTATTGACCTAATCCTTTGGGAAATCTACAGAGGTAATTTTTTTTCTTTCCAACAGATGTTCACTACCTGAAACTCTCACTTTTTGTATTTAATGTAGAAATTTTGATGGAAATATTTTTAACAGATATTTCACACCTTCCAAATTTATTTAGTGTATAATCCAGAAGATAATGACCTATTTTCAAAATAAGTTTAGCCCCTCAACAATATCAATTATTATCCCACTCAGTATTATCCTACTCAGAGCTCAGTAGCTCTGGGAGCTGTCATTGGTGAGACAAATGGGCAAAATGGCTTGGTTTTCAATACAGTTTGGCTCATCTGCTCTTCTTTCTTCCATCAGCTGCTCTCAAGGTCACTAGCCTGTCCATTGGAAGTGGTACTCAGCATCTATTCTGTCTATAACAGGTAGACCTTGTTTCTCCAGGTGTGGTCCTTGGACCAGCAGCGTCAGCATCACCTAGGAGCTTTTAGAAATGTCAAATCATGGGCCCCATCCCAGGCCCACTGAACCAGAGTCTGCATTTTATCAAGATCCCAAAGTGACTGATGGGCACATAGTTGGTGAAACACTGCTTCAGATTTAGCCCTGCCCTCACTCCCAAAGCACATCAATTCTCAGGCTGAGGTCTAAGCTGCCCCTCCCTCCCATACCCACACAATCACCATTTAGATGCCCTGTGGATTGGTCATAAGCATTGGGTCAACATTACTACATGCAGAACAATTTCCAGTATAAGATGAGCTAGGGCAATTCTCCCCAGCCCAGAGTTTGGACTGATGTTGAGGGAACGACTCAGGGATGCAGCTAATAGGAAAAAGAATATAGTGCATGAAGCAGCCTGAGACATTTTTATGTACAGAAACCTCGTCAACTCTATTGCAATGGCAAATCATTGCAATCATGTTGCAAACACACACACACTTCCTCCAGCACATCCCCCACATTGTACTTCTGTGACTTATTTTTATCCATAAACATCCTTTGGTATCTATTATGAATTGAAAGTAAAGAGGAAATAAAAAACCTCTATGAAAGTGAAAGAGGAGAGTGAAAAAGTTAGCTTAAAGCTCAACATTCAGAAAACGAAGATCATGGCATCTGGTCCCATCACTTCATGGGAAATAGATGGGGAAACAGTAGAAACAGTGTCAGACTTTATTTTTTTGGGCTCCAAAATCACTGCAAATGCTGATTGCAGCTATGAAATTAAAAGACGCTTATTCCTTAGAAGGAAAGTTATGACCAACCTAGATAGCATATTAAAAAGCAGGCAGACACATTACTTTGCCAACAAAGGTCTGTCTAGTCAAGGCTATGGTTTTTCCAGCAGTCATGTATGGATGTGAGAGCTGGACTGTGAAGAAAGCTGATCGCCGAAGAATTGATGCTTTTGAACTGTGGTGCTGGAGAAGACTCTTGAGAGTCCCTTGGACTGCAAGGAGATCCAACCAGTTCATTCTAAAGGAGATCAGTCCTGGTTGTTCATTGGAAGGACTGATGCTGAGGCTGAAACTCCAATACTTTGGCCACCTCATGTGAAGAATTGACTCATTGGAAAAGACCCTGATGCTGGGAGGGATTGGGGGCAGGAGGAGAAGGGGACGAAAGAGAATGAGATGGCTGGATGGCATCACCGACTCGATGGACGTGAGTTTGCGTGAACTCCGGGAGTTGGTGATGGACAGGGAGGCCTGGCGTGCTGTGATTCATGGGGTCGCAAAGAGTTCGACACGACTGAGCAACTGAACTGAACTTAACTCTCTCAGAGTGAAGGTGAGAATTACATAAATTAATACACAAAAAGTGCTTAGAACAATATCTGATACATAGTAAGTATTCAGCAAATCATTATTGGTTTTGATATTATTTCTAAGCCTAATAGAAGGCCTCAAGCCACTTTTACTTCCTCCTTAAGGCATTTTTTTTTCACCTGTGAGAACTTGAATCAATCAATATATTTACCATCTCTGAGTCTCGAGTTTCCTTATCAGTAAAAAGAGGATAAGCATAGCACTTATCTCACAGTGGAGTAAGAGTGGAGTGAGAAGATTTGTAAAGAAACGCACAGCAGAGTACCTGGCCAATGCAGCCTCCAAGCAAATCTTCGCTTCTTTCTCGCCTTCGCAGTGAAATCAAATAGTCGATACAACTAAACAAGATGTGTTGTTTTACATGCAGTTCACATTAAAGATGTTAGTCCCAGGAAACTTCTATTCACCCAGCTTGAATTTACCAGGGAAAGGCTGAATAGGAAACAGTGAAAAGATGGGAAGAAGGTCTCACCACAACCCAGTCCAACAGCACCTTGATCTTGGATACACAGCCCCCAGAACTTCAAGACAATAGATTTCTGTTGTTTAAGCCACCCAGTCTGTAGTCATTTGTGATGACAGCCTTCAGTTCAGTTCAGTTCAGTCGCTCAGTCGTGTCCGACTCTCTGCGACCCCATGAATCACAGCATGCCAGGCCTCCCTGTCCATCACCAACTCCCAGAGTTCACTCAAACTCATATCCACAGAGTCGGTGATACCATCCAGCCATCTCATTCTCGGCCATCCCCTTCTTCTCCCGCCCCCAACCTTTCCCAGCATCAGAGTCTTTTCCAGTGAGTCAACTCGTCACATGAGGTGGCCAAAGTATTGCAGTTTGAGCTTTAGCATCAGTCCTTCCAATGAACACCCAGGATCGATCTCCCTTAGAATGGACTGATTGGATCTCCTTGCAGTCCAAGGGACTCTCAAGAGTCTTCTCCAACACCACAATTCAAAAGCATCAATTCTGACAGCCTTAGCCGACTAATATAAACCATAGAGGCCCAGACAGGTCCACTCAACAACTGAGAGAAATTGCAGTGCAGTAAAACTCCCCATAAGCTTCTTCAGAGTAAGACATTTCTGGGACACCTTCTGCCCCAAAGATTATTCCTCACTCACTGACCTCTGTGTTTCAAGGAGAAGCTCCCTTCCTGCTGATTTTAAGCATCCCATAGTATGACAATCATCGACAGGAAAGGTATCGTCTAATCCCAACCGCACAAAGACTCCCTAGGGGCCAAGGAACACGGCCAGACAATTTTACTCCCCGGGCATCTCTGCTCCTATGCAAAGGGGGGATTATGACGAAAAGCTTTACCCACATAGCAAAATTTCCATAAGGTAACTGCTAATGACAGTTGGCACTCCATGCAGAGCACCTGCCACCACCTGACAACAGCTCAAAGCTCGGCATTTTGGCAGCACTTCTTTGTCTAACACAAATGATCTTATTTTCACAAGCAACTGGAGCTGCCAAAAGGCCCCGTGAACAAACACAGCTTGGCAGATGCCATGATGGGACAGAGAGTATGAGGTCCTGGGATGGGAACTGGCAGGTTTACACAGCTCTCCAGGTCCCAGCAGGCAGAGCCCAGGCGACAGACACACACTGACTTGAATGTTAATGTCAAAGAATGGGACATAGGAGACACAGAGGTGAAATTGGCATGAAAGTGCTTTAAGGTGAAATGAAACACTTCTCACCATTTTAACCACTGAGGAGATTTTCAGATTATTCAAAGGCAAGTGTATATATGTTGGTTGCTCTGTTGTGTATGACTGTTTGCAACTCCAAGGACTGTAGCCCACCAGGGACTTCTCCAGACAAGATTACTGGAGTGGATAGCCATTCCCTTTTCCGGGAAATCTTCTCGACCCAGGGATGAAAACCATATCTCCTGCATTGCAGGCAGATTCTTCACCATCTGAACCACAAGGTAACAGGCAAAGACAGCCTGCAAAAAGATTGTTGTTCAGTCGCTCAGTCAAGTCCAACTTTTTGTGACTCCATGAACTGCAGCATGCCAGACTTCCCTGTCCTTCACTATCTTCCTGAGTTTGCTCAAACTCATGTCCATTAAATCAGTGATGACATCCAACCGTCTCATCTCTGTCTCGCCTTCTCTTGCAAACAAGGCACATGCACATCACACATAAAATATGTTTTTAACTGGAAAATCAATCTAGGGCTGTCTTAAATGCTTTATATAGTAGAAATATTTATATTTATATATAAGGAAGAAAAATGGTTAATTGGATTCTTTTGTTTGAAGAACCATTCAAATGTATTTTCACAATAATTGGCAGCTTCTTGCCCAGGTACTCTTGAATCTACTGGAATCCCTTAGGAATGTGGGAATCACCCCTCCTCCAGTGACAGCCTCTCTCCATCCTCCAAACAGCCCCCATGCCCCCTGGAGAGCTTTATCAAATGCACAGCTCTTCACAGCCTCCCAATGATGGTTGCTCCTTTTTCGCCTTTCAGGTAAGCACTGCAGTCATCAGCATGGCCCATGAGTCAGTCCCTTCATGCTGGCCTCTGCCTACCCCTCTGCCATCATCTCCTGCCCTCAGATATCATCGCATACGATCAAGATCCCAAACTACTCACTCTCATGCTTTCTTCATCTCCACAACTTTATCAGTATGCTTTCCTTTTCTACTCTACTGAGTTATGACCCACTCTTCAACACAGGGGTCAAATTCAACATTCTTTTCAAAGCTTCCCTTATTCTTCTGGGCAGTATTACTTGCCCTCTGCTCTACATCCCCAGAATACTCCAGGTGTCCCTTTGACGTGAGGTTTAGTATCCCCAACTGTTAGAATGTCTTGATACAGGTTGACATGGTGGGCCCGGGTGGTAGGTACCCTTCTTTTGAGATCCTGTAGGGCAAAGCATATTATGTTTGCCTAGAAAAAAAAAATAATAAGTTTCCTGTTGAAGTGTGTGGAAACAGAAAAACAGATGAAAACCACAAGGTAATTCATAAAACATCTTGAAACATATGGAAAAGGTAATGCTCCCTGAAAATACAGAAAAGCATATATCTAAAAATGGCTTTCAACAACAAAAGTGAGAAGAAGGGAGGAAGGGAAGAAGGAAGAAAAGAAGAGGAAAGAAAATTATAGAGGACATTAGCTTGGTGTCTTCAAAAAGACCCCAAGGGCTTGACCTCTAGGAAACAGGATCAGGGAACCATAAGGACTGAAGAGGCTGAGATGGAAGAAGAGATGCAAAGGGAACTTGCAGAACTGGCAAAAACATAAAAATACAAGAGGGCAAGAAATACAAAATGAAAATGGAAACCAAGAATGAATTGAAGTGAAAGGCAAGGATGTGGGGAAAGGGAACCCTTGTGCACTGCTGTTGGGAAAGTAGATTGGATCAGCAACTATGAAAAATAGTATGAAAGGTCTTCAAAAATTTAAAAATGCAACTACTGGATGATCTCACAATCCCACTCCTGGGTATTTATCCAAAGAAAATCAAAGCACTAATTCAAAAAGGTATCTGGACTCCCATGTTCTCTGTAGCACTCTTTATAAGAGCCAAGATCTGGAAACAATCTAAGCATCCATCAATGGACACATGGATAAAGATAAAGCCATAGAAAGGAATGAAATCTTAAGAAATCTTGCACTTGAGACAATATGGATGGAACTTGAGGGCATAGTACTAAGTGAAATAAGGAACACAGAGAAAGACAAATGTATGATCTTCCTTATAAGTTAAATCGTTAAAAAAAAAAAAATCTCATAGATACAGAGAACAGATTGATGGTTCCCAGAAGTAGAGGGTAGGTGAAATGGGTGAATGAGGTCAAAAAGTATAAGCTTCCAGGTATAAAATAAAGTCCTGGAGAATGTAATATATAGCATGGTAAGTATAGTTAATAATACTGTATTGTATATTTGAAAGTTGCTAAAAGAGTAGATCTTAAAAGTTTCAATCATAGGAAAAAATTTTGTAATTATGTATAAGGATGAGGAAAGTTAACCAGACTTATTGTGATCATGTATCCTATAGACCTATCACATCATTACATCATGACATGAAATCAAAATAGTACTACATGGCAATTAAGCCACAATAAAATTTTTAAAAATAAAGGTAAGCTACATTTTTATGACAAACATCAAAAAAATTCAAAAGAAGGAAAGTTATCCCCAAATTATCATAACATCATAATTCGTATTTTTTTCCAGAAACTTTCCATGCAGATATGTAAAAAATGACACAGCTTCAATGCATTCATACACATATCCAACATCAATTCTGTGAGTCCCTGTTGAGGTTCTGTTAGAGTGAATAAATCCAGCTACCATAAGACATAAACCCAGAAATCTGCATGTTAAAATGATAAAGGGTATTGCTTTCTCAGATCACAGACCACTGCTGACAGCAAAGAGGTTCTGGTTTGAACTCCAGGGCTCCTCCCAGCTTATGATGCCAGAAGCTCAGGGCAACATTTGTGATGTGTCTCCAAGGTCACTATGGGGAGGGAAAGGGGCAGCGTGAGCCTTTGAAGGGACAGGTTACCTACAAGAGGCGTGCATCCCCTCTGCTCACAGTCCTTTGAGTCCACTGACTGAAAGGGATGAGGATCGAAGACGCAGCTTTGTGCCCAGCCAGACACACAGAAGCTCACCAGCAGTCTTTGGGTTGTGCAGTGGTTTTAAATATGCCTACAAATTCTCTGACACTCCTCCCTTCAAAAGGTAAAACGTAATTCCCCTACCCCTGAGTATGGGCTCAAGTTCTAACACATACAAATGATGCTGTGTGACTTCTAAGATTGGGTCATAAAAGGCACTGTAGCTTCCTCCTTGCTTACTCTGTCTTCTCTCTAGAGTCACTTACTCTGAGCAAGTGCCAGCTGCCACATCAAAAAGACACTCAGTCAGTCCTATAGAGAGGTTAAGGTGATACAGAATTCGACTCCAGCCCATAGACAGCAATACATTGTGCCAGACTTCCTCCTAACAGGCCCAAGAGGGTGCCATCTTGGAATTCACATTCAAGCCCCAGTGTAGACTTCAGATGATCGTGGCCCCGGCCCAGCTTATGAGTGCAGTCTCACAAGAGGGCTATATCAGAAGCCCCCAACAAAGCTACTTGGATTAGACCTCAAAAAACATTTATGTGAGACAATAAATGTTTATTGTTTTAAGTCATTAAGTTTTGAGTAGTTTATTATCTCAGTTCAGTTCAGTTCAGTTCAGTCACTCAGTCATGTCCGACTCTCCGCCACCCCATGAACCACAGCACGCCAGGCCTCCCTGTCCATCACCAACTCCTGGAGTTCACTCAAACTCATGTCCATCGAGTCAGTGATGCCATCCAGCCATCTCATTCTCTGTCGTCCCCGTCTCCTCCTGCCCCCAATCCCTTCCAGAATCAGACTCTTTTCCAGTGAGTCAACTCGTCACATGAGGTGGCCAAAGTATTGCAGTTTCAGCTTTAGCATCAGTCCTTCCAATGAACACCCAGGATTGATCTCCTCTAGAATGGACTGATTGGATCTCCCTGCAGTCCAAGGGGCAAGCAGTAGATAATGCAGCAAGGATCCACACACATAGCATAATAAGACTAGGCAAAGTATCTCTTCATCACTAAGTGGGACTTTGGGACTAGACCCAACATGGAACCTTTAATGGCGACTCAGTGACTGTTCTTGCTTACATTTGACAGCTATGAGATGCAGGGCAAAGCTGAGAGATACTTCTTCTGTGCATTTCCTTTGGATCCAAACTCATAGTCTAGCCCTCTAATTATTGCCAGTTGAATGGCCAGGTTAGGCCATTCCAAGGAAAACTGTGCCAAGTAAAAACAAGGAAGAAGGAGGTGGAGTATGAATCTGGCGAACAGGCCCATGGGGGTAGGAGGAGGCCAAGAGCTTGTAAGAGGACACAGAGCCTCACTCTTTTCAGATAGTCTCCGGAGGAAGGAGAATAAATCTGCAGAAAGGAAAAGGGAAAACTTTCCATTCTGAGCTGCAATCAAAACTTCTTTCCTTGTGTCTCAAAAATCTCCACCTCTAAGTGCTTGGAGTCACTAAATATCCTTGGACTCAGATCCATTCACATAAGATTCCTCTGATCTGGGATGCAGTGGGGTTAATGCAAAGAAGCTTCATGCTTTCCCTGGAGGCTAGATGGCATCCTCTTCCTGCCTCCTAGGGCTATTGTTCACTGCTTTTTAATAATAAAGGCTGGGGTCTGATTAATTCTATGATAGAATAACACTTTCTAACAAGAGCCTATCTTCTCAAGTTCATTTTCACTTAATAACATCATACTTCACTCTACTAATAGATAGAGTCACTCAGACAAATAATCAACTGAGTATTTTCAAACTGAGACCTTGCTAAATTGGCTTTGATGGTCAGGGTATTTACTACATTAATTGTTTATATACAGCAGCAAACATTAATTGCAGGAGTTTGTTAATGTCTAAAGTTCTTAATTTTTTTCTAAATTAAAAATGCCCCCTTTTATAATTATTCTCACTGATTATTTTCACCTCAACAGACAGTTCATATTATGCTTTAGGTAAATATTTAAAAAATTGATGAATATGTGTAGCTTAAATGAAATATTTCACCAGTAATCCCTATTTGACTATTGTCCAGCAATCAACTTCATTCCTGTTTAAAAGACTAACTTGTACGTTAGACCCTCTTTTACATGTACGTATGGATGGATAGATAGGAAGATAGGTGGATAGATAGGTAGGTGGACAGACAGACATATAGGGAGAGATCAATCTGGGTATACAGAAATGGAAGGCAAGGTTGAACCTCAGAGGAGACACAAATCATTACCACTTGGCAGAAAGCACAGCGCACTGGAATCCGAGTCCTGGTTCTGTGCTCTGCTCTGACATTTACAACTCTTTTACCCAAAGCAAGTAACTGCACCCATTCTCAGGTCCATCTCCTGGTCTGTGGTAGGGTACTCTACTGCTTGTGGTCCTGCCTGGGATGTGGAATCACTTGAGTAGGTGGCAGTGCTCTCAAATGTCAATCCAGAGTGTAAGAGATGATCAAGATGGAGAGAAAACCCCTCGTGTGGCCGCCACCTCTAATTCCTACACCTCAATTTCCAAAATTACTTATGCTGCTCTGATGGGCACAGAGGTGGCTTCATATAAGGATGTGGTTCCTATGAGGCTCCCAGACCGCCACCAAGGACTATGGCCAACTACCTAGAGGAGAAGCCAGTGAACATTTGCATCAGCTTATTTTACATCATATTTCAAACACTTTGTTCTTGCCTACCCCAAACCCAACTTTCAGAATGGACCTGTTAGGGGAGTGTAATCTCCTTGGTTCTGTTTCGTCAAAACAAAGATTGAAGCAACGGAATTAAAGCCCTCAGTGCGTCACAGCTCTTGGACAGTCTGTGTTATAGTTCTTGGACAGATCAGTTTTATTTAGAAAATAAAGGAAAATACATCCTCGAGGTGTGAGGGCATGTTGACCCAAAAGATGCGAAGAGAAGAGAGAGAGAATGAGAGCTCCCGCGGGAGACCAATAGACCCGCAGCCCTTTGGCTCCTCTTTTTATATGTTTCTCCCCCCTGAGCCTGCCCTATGTAAATTGGGCTAGCCAGGAGTGCTGTTTGTTCTACCTGAGGTCCTCACTCCAGTCCTCAGACCTTCCTTTGTTCTATTTTTGTGGGCTTTCCCCTTCCTTGTCTTTTAGCCACCGCCATTCTGGACTCTTTTTCCTATTCTAACTACACTCCAGGAGTTGGTGATGGACAGGGAGGCCTGGCGTGCTGTGATTCATGGGGTCGCAAATAGTCGGACATGACTGAGCGACTGAACTGAACTGAACTGAACAGATCCAAGTTCCTGCTAAAATACAAATTTGCATAAAAGTGACTTTAATATTTCTGAGCACACAATAGCTGAGACCCACACTGTAATTAGCTTCCCCAGTGGCACTAGTGGTAAAGAATCTGCCTGCTAATGCAGGAGACATAGAGACGTGGATTCGATCCCTGAGATGGGAAAATGCCCTGGAGAAGGGCATGGCAACACACTCCAGTATTCTTGCCTGGAGAATCCATGGACAGAGGAGCCTGGAGGGCTACAGTCCACAGGGTTGCACAGAGTTGGACACAACTGAAGCGACTTAGTACGCACGGCATGCAAACTGTGGTTAGATGTCCCGCTCTGCTTGTCCCTAAAGTAAAACCACCCCAAGAACAAAACTATTTGCCTGTCTCTTTCCTCCTTGCTCCTGGAGGGTTGGTGTTACCTTTGGAGACTTTTTCCTGCCTTTAAGACTAAGAGTTTTAAACATGGTATCCCAAGACCTAACTCAAAGCCGCATTGAGTGGCTCCTCCTCACTTTACAAAGCCCACCTTGAGCTTCAGAGAGTAACGCACAGTTATATGCCCCTTGGGATGCCCCCACTCCCACCACCCCCAACACAGGATTGTGCAAAAGGGCACATTTCTTGCCGTCTTTCCCCATCGTATCCTCTGTTAACCTGTGACACTGTGTTTTGGTCAGAGCGTCGATGGATGACTCACACACACTGAGAGAGCATTTCCCTTCACAGATCGCTTTCAGCGAGGGTGGTACCTTACCTTAGCGGATGTGTCAACTGCTTTTTCAAACTCGAGAATCATAGGATCCTTTGCAGCCTAGAGTAGAGCTCAAGAAAAATTAGCCAAGAAACCATTACTGTGATAATAAACTGCAAATGTGCCCTGGGCGGATGGAGGTGAAGGCAGATGTGTAATGCTAATAAGATGATTCACAGGCACTTCTGGATCTTCTGAGGATGCTCAGGACCCAGAAATACTTGTATCATCATTGCAGCTATTTATGTCAACAAAACGTATTTTGTTTTGGCCAAGAAACAACAGCAAAACTGCTCAGAGATAATCTCCAACATCTTTTAATCCAGTCTGAATTTTAGGGAAGCTGGAAAAGAATTTTAGGGAAATGTGGGTTTTTTTGTTTGTTTGTTTGTTTTATTCACCTCTGAGCAACCAAATGAACACAGTCATCACTTTAAGTCCTTTTCCACAAGCCCACAAAGTGCTGTTCTCTCTGTCAGAAAAACCTAAGCATCCATGACCACTCATCCACTTTGGAGCTTCGCTCTTGTGCCTCCCTCAATGGCCACCAGAAAATATATTTATTGGGAGCCCTCTCAAAACCAGATGGCTCATAATGGATTTGGGGAACCTGGCTTCAGCCTGTTGTCACTGTGATTTTCTTGACTTTTTAACAGCATTGCCACCACTCCACCACAGATAATGAGTTAAGAGAAACCAGATCTCTTATTCTCACATAAAGTGATGAATCCAAATAGATCTGACAGTCCTAGATGGATGTGCATGTCATATTTTAGAGTCTGGATAGGAGTGGGGCTTTGGTTATTTTCTTATGCTGAGGAAAAGCAAGCTCTCAACTGCTGGCCTCCAGCCCAGATTCACGGTCAAAGACCTGGGCTTTGGACCTTGAGCTTTCTCCGCCTCTGCTTCTCCCTTCCAAACTGCATGATGAGGACACTGCTGATGTCCGTGGAAGATGCTTTGATGTATAACCTAGGTCTCCCTTCAGAAATTAAGGGCTTGTTTTCCTGGTTATTCAGTGGGCAGTTGACCAATAGCACTCAGCTCTGAGCCCTCTCCAGGAACTGCCCATGGAAAACCCTCATCCAATGATTGGTTCACAGGGGATATAAATACCCTTCTCCTTTGCTCCTACTCAGAACAACTCTAAAGAGCCATCCTTGTTTCAAAGCTCCCCAAGGGGTCAGTGGCACCTCCCTTGAAACTGCATCGTAGCCAGATAAACGTCTCTCTCAGCCCATGCCTCCTTCCTTCTGTCCCCTGCAGATGTTGATCCCAAGAGCTCTTCCTATACTGCATCTTGCATACTAATCTCCGTCTCAGAGTCAGCTTCCCGGAATCCAAACTGTGGCAAGTCCCCTGGGCCCTCAGCCTACCTCCACTTTGGCTCAGAGCTGAGGCTGACAATCCGGAGGCTGACAGCTTCCAACCTGGAGCACCCGCACCTCTCTGTCTTGCCCGGGGCTTTCTGAGCAATACAGGATGCATACAAGCGGGGCATGTAGGGGATCAACTCCCCCAGGAGGACCCGGGATAAATGCCCACCTCCCCATGCCTGGCTGACACAGTCCTGAGACATATTTCACAGTTTCTTGAGAGGCCCTGGTGGACCAAGTCTCTGCTGTGCCCACAGCCGCCTCACCCATGGCTTTCTCTTCTGTCTCACTGCTTCATACCTGCTTCTGCTTCCTGGGATCACCTCCCAGTAAGCCACCAACACCAAAACACTTGCTTCCCTGGTGGCTCAGATGCTAAAGAACCTGCCTGCTGTGCAGAAGACTCAAGTTTGGTCCCTGGTTTGGGAAGATCCTCTGGAGAAGGGGATGGCTACCCACTCCAGTTGCCTTGCCTGGAGAATTCCATGGACAGAGGAGGCTGTCGGGCTATAGTCCATGGGGTCACAAAGAGTTGGACATGACTGAGCGACTAATACACACATATACACTGAGGTACTTGCCTCAGAATCCACCTCTGGGTGATCTGAAATAAACAGAGATGTTCTTATTTTTTTTCCCTCTCTAAGCTAGAAACTCACCATCCTGGGGGAAAAACCAAAAGTGCACTTACTGGAAGGGGCCATGAGTCACGAGGAGTGTGTCAGGATGATAACTATGGAAGATTCTGAAGCTACAAGTTGAATCTCTGCCACGATGTCTGGCTAATGTCAAAGTATTTCATGATAACATTTATTAACAGAAGGTAAACTTAAATGTCCACCTTGCTCCATCCTCCTGTATGGGAGCTCTCCAAGTGCTCCAGAGGCTGAATGACAACAATGGCTGTCACTTACCAAGCCCTGTGCTGGTTTAGGAGGGAGCATGGGGCAGGAGCTCACTCATCCTTTGAGGTCGATAAAACCATTGACTCAGATTTAGAAACTGAGACAGAGGGATGAGTGATTTCCATGGTCTCATCCTTAATAGCTAAGAGTCAAGATTCAAACCCAGAGCAGATCAAAGTGCAGATTCCAAATCAGGGGGCAAGAGGTCACTGGAATATGTGTGTGCCCAGGCAGGTGAATGCTGGGCAGCCTGGAGTCAGTGATGTGAAGAAGAGAAAGGAAATAGCCTCCACGTCATGTTGCAGGGATATGTACGAGAGCAGGTAGAAAAAGGGCTAAGAGCACCCAAAGGCTCTAGAAATGTGTTGATAAGGGTAGAGAAGGAGAGAAGAGACAAAATAACCACTCCATCTTCCAGGTCAGCAGGCAGCCCTTGAGAAATGAGCTTGGTGCCAGTCCAAGCAGGCTGAATATGATCTGTCCTGAGGAGGGATTCACGCTTCAATACTGTGCCCCCAGATGTCACCTTTCAACTAATATTTATTGAGCGCCCTTGAACTGGAGACGTGGAAATACACTGAAAAGGCAAGTGCCCTGCCCCCAGACAGAAAGTCTACTGGTCAGGGGAAACTGACAAGAAATAAATAAACTGATGTATTATAGATGTCTGAGAGTAATAAGAGCTCTGAGAAAATTCAAGAGGGGGTGTGCTAACAGTTGATGACGGCAGGTGCAATCCTAGATGAGGCAGCAGAGAGGTTTCTGGGGAAGGTCCCATTCAAGGAGACAGATATATGAGAGGCAAAGTATCTGGGGGAGGGAGGAGCTGGTAGCAATGCCCTGTGCAGAGCTGGGGAGCATCCAGTGTTGGGCTGCAGAGAAGCAAGAGAGATAGCAGCGAGAGAACAGGTGAATCAATTTCAAATTGAAATTGATGCCAATAACATCCAGGCCTGGGAGCATCTAAGGCTCTCCCCCAAGTCCTGGACCTAACATTCTCCATGTCCTGCTGCTCCTGCCCCTTTGTCCTCCTTTGCTGTGTTGGTTTCACCTGGTGACAAACAAAAATTAACCTACGACAGCTTTTTTTTTATCAGAAACTAACCACAACAAGCAGTTTATGGCAGTTACATGAACAGAGATCTGGAGTACATGAGAGAAAGCTAGCTTCATCCAGCCCACTCCATCTGCCACCCCCCTCGTCCCTCCCTGCCTCATGTTCTTTGCTCCTACTTCCACCAAGACAGAGCTTCTTCCCCTCCACATACTTCCTTCCTCCAACCCTAGAACTATTTCTACTCCAAGTGGAAATCTTACTGCATTTCTTCATCGAGGTCGATCTCTTCTAAGAGGAACTTTTCAACAGCACTAAAAGAATAAAATGTTCCCCATCTCATTAGTTCTCCCCCATCCCACCCCACCTGGGCAGGTGTGTGGTAACAGGGCTGGAAGTCAGAGACTTGGCCTCAGGATGGAAGGAGCATCAGCTTCCGACCATGGGCTTGCACGGAGAGCTGCGTGGTGTGTGCATCTTTCATCTAGAGAAAAATTAGGTCAGCTATAAATGGAGAGGACATGAGCACCGTGAAGGCTACGGATCTCTGCTGGGTTTCCTAGGGGACGATCTACATTATGGAGCTGTGGAGGTGTCCTTGGAACACAGGACTCGAGTCAGGCTTTTAACAGAGCACTCATCTTGTTTTCCAATAAATACACACACACACACTTTCAAACTCAGCCTGGGAAAGGTGTGTGTTTAGTAGGGTGTTTTATTTTTCTTTTGTAATAGTCTAGATTAGGTTGTAAGATAGAAGATGGATTTCAGAAAATAGATAGGCCCTAAATAAACACAAGTAGTCTCCTGTCTATGATGTCTTTGCAACACAACTCTTTCTTCCTGGTTCTCCAACCCCTCATCCTTCCACCCTGGAAGTGCAGATATAATTATAGTTACTGCCACTGATTATGTTCCTAATATATACTCAGGCATTATCTTTAATCCTTCTAAGACAAGACAGTTAGCACTACTTCCATTTTACAGATGCAGAAACTGAGGCTCAGGAAGGTGGCTCCGGGCCACTTGCCTTAAACGGAGAAGTGTCTGAGTCCTTCTGCACTGATTTTCCACTACCTGCAAAAGAGAAAGGTTTTTTTCTTGATTCCCAGAGAGGAATCAATGGCTCTGTTCTCTGGGAGTGGCTTTTGCAAGATCAACTCTGGGACAAGCCCTTGATTTGTTTGTTCCTTGACAAAGTTTACCGGTTCACCAATTAAACACTTGCCATAGGAGGTTCACTACCTAGAAAGAGCAGCAAGTGAAGGGTGAATGAGAGGATGAAAGTGAAAGGGAACGTCAGTCGCGTCCAACGCTTTGCAACCCCATGGACTATACGGTCCGTGGAATTCTCCAGGCCAGAATACTGGAGTGGGTAGACTTTTGTTCTCCAGGGGATCTTCCCAACCCAGGGATTGAACCCAGTTCTCCCTCATTGCAGGAGGATTCTTTACCAGCTGAGCCACAAGGGAAGCCCAAGAATACTGGAGTGGATAGCTTATCCCTTCTGCAGCAGATCGTCCCAACCCAGGAATCGAGCAGGGGTCTCCTGCATTGCAGGTGGATTCTTTACCAACTGAGCTTTGAGGGAAGCCCCAAATGGGAGGATGGGGGTGTCCAAAAGCGAAGAGACTGGGTCATTGCTTCCCAGATGTTGAAGTCTAATGAAATTTTAAATTTGACTACTTGGTGAATTTATCAAGCTGTCGGAAGAATCCAGGAAAGATGCAGGTCTCAGCCTTCACCCTCTCCTTACTCCTCTCTTTCCCATTCCCCCAGGGCTTACACTGTGGCTGGTTGAATAGCTCTCCTGCATTGACAAGCAGATTCTTTGCCACTAGTGACACCTGGGAAGCCTGACTGAATATTATTCTGTCCCATTATCATCCTCATTTTGCTGTTGGGAGAAGCCATTACGACAGGTGTATGCCAGTACTTTGTAAACTCTGCCAAGTCACTAGAAAAGCACCATCCATGAGTGTGATATAAAGTTTGATCGAGGCCATCCACGTGCTGGTTTCAGTGTCCTTGGTTATAACCACTATCCTCCCCAGCATCAGCAACAAGAAATATTCATCCATCTTTTCAGTTATGCCAACCTCTATGGTTAGCACCAATGTAATTCTGTCTGATCTTGAAAACAACCTTGTAAGGCAGATATTATCATCTCTATTTTACAAAAGAGAATGTTGGGAATTTAGTCCCTAAATAATCCGCTTAGGGTGAATTAGGTATATGGCCTTCTGGAACTGGGTATTTGGAATGTTTTATCAAGTTACTTTCTTGGTTAAACTGCATCCTTCAAGGAGTTAGAAGAAAAAGAGTAAGGCTGAGTGCTTTTAGGGAAGACAAGCAGAAAACGGGCCCCTTAACTAAGTGCACAAATCCTGAGATCTTTTAGGACAGAAATGTCCTAAAAGCATCTCATGTCCCCTCATCACCATGGGCGTGAACAGTTCTGAGACAAGCTGCTCTGAGAGGGTCGTGTACAACCAAGTCAGCCTTTGCAGGGAACAGAACAAGCTGTGACTTAGGAATATATTAGCTTCAGGCTGGGGATGACTTGTCAACCCCGCTGTGTCAGACTCCGCTTGGCCCCTCCCTGGGGCCTCATGTGCTTCTAGCTTCTCCCTGTTGTCTACTCCCACTTCCTTCTGTGTCCTCCACATATCTCATTACCAATCACCCCCAAATTGGAACACTTTGTTTAGAAAAGGCATAAACAGTGACCGTCCCGTTTAATCACAGAGGCTGGTAGTGTTCTAAAATAATTTGCATGTACCTGGTCGTCAGATCTTCACAGGTACCTGTGAAGCACCATTAGCCCCCATTTTACAGACGAGTGAGCTGAAGCATGCAGAAGAGAAAGGACTTTCTTAAGCTCATTCTGACTTTGCAAGGCCGAGCTGGAGTGGGGACCCAAGTAGTCCCAGCTGCCACTTCAGAGACTATTTCAGTTGTTTTAAAAGGTCATTTTAATCTGGAAAGTCCCAAGCACCCAGGATGATGATAACTGAAAATGTGGTAATAAGTGAATACATCTCCAGGAAGTTAAGCCATTGTTCAGCTTAGAATTGGATTATAAAGGAAAAGAGTGGCAGGGCCTCACCCATAACAAGCACGGTTTTAAGAAGAAAGACAAAAGTAAGAATAAGGGATGGAGCCAAAAGGCAAAGCCCCAGGCTGGAAGCCCAGACACCTTTCAGCTGTCCAGAAAGAGCCCTATGTACAAAATGAGCATGTGGTGCCAGGAACCGAGGTAGGACTTTAGAGTATCACCTCCTTGGATGTACCCAGCACCCCTGAGAGGGAAGTTGTTTGCCAGAGGTCTTTTAGCCAGTGAGAGGGTGAGATGGGGTCTGAATACCTTTCTGGAAGGGTAGAGACAGAACTGGAACTCAGAAGACTTGCTATGCCTTTCAGAAGGTTGAGACAAAGAGTCAGTTGCAGCTGGCTAGGGGCTATACTGATGAAGCCAAGGGTCATGCTGATGGAGCTAAAGATACAGTCACTGTTCTCAAGGTTGACAGCTTCATCAACAAAGTAGAAATTAGTGGGGAAATCGCTTGGCCAGTTTTGTACTGACCAGGGCAAACTGATGTCCATCCCAGGAAGAGCACTCCAGGAGGCAATCCTACCAAGATCAAATAAAGACACTTCTTGGCTTATATTAGAGGTAGTTCACTATTAGATACTAACTATAATGTACTCTCTGGTCTTTGTAAACCAGAGTGGGAAGATAAATGTTATACCAACAAACCTAATTTAAATCAAAATGTTCTCTGTAACTTGTCTTTGATTACTATAATCCAGTTTATTGTCATATAAAAGGAAGAGAGTTGATCATATTCTGAAAAATATTGCCTTAAATATTTTAACTAAAGTCCTCTCTAATGGTCTATTCAAGCACTAACCATTTAATAAGAAACAACGATTCAGTTGTAAATGTCATCACTGGGCATAACATTGTTCAATAAACACCAAAATAAACTCTTGTAGGAGCAGCAAAAGACACTTCTGAATCTTGTTGCTATGCAGGAGTGTAGCACTGACAGTCCTATCTGGGAAGACACCACAGAATAAGGGCCCACCAGAAACAGGGTCTGGAGAAGGCAATGGCACCCCACTCCAGTACGCTTGCCTGGAGAATCCCATGGATGGAGGAGTCTGGTAGGTTGCAGTCCATGGGGTCACTAAGAGTTGGACACGACTGAGTGACTTCACTTTCACTTTTCACTTTCATGCATTGGAGAAGGAAATGGCAACCCACTCCAGTGTTCTTGCCTGGAGAATCCCAGGGACCGGGGAGCCTGGTGGGCTGCCGTCTAAGGGGTCGCACAGAGTCGGACACGACTGAAGCGACTTAGCAGCAGCAGCAGCAGCAGAAACGGGGTCTGGGACGTACTCTGTCCTCTTCCCACCAAAATCTGATAGAAATGGAATTTCCCTCGACACCAGCACCAACAATGACATGGATAGCCTATTTGTTTTTTTTTTAAACAGCTAGTGCATTTACAAGGCAAGTTCCAGAGGACATTTTTATTTTAAATTTGCAGCATTTCCGGTGCTCCAATGGGACGGCAGCAAGGTGGGCTGTTCATCAATCTAAAGTTAGTTTTCTCTTTGTTGCTTGCTTGTTGGCTATACCTGCGTTTAATAAAAGGGAGCCTCCTGTAGATCCAGTTTGTCTCAACTAATTCTTGGGCTGATTCTACAGATCTCCAATTTAGAAACCTCTCAGGCACCTTCAAAGAATCTTTCTAAAATGGAGTAGACCCACATGATAATGACTGTCAAGATCTTGGAGCCTTGAATGAGTCCAAGCTTAACGCCAGCAGCCACCCTTCTGTTACAGCGTTTGAGACAAAAAGTGAGATGAGAGATATTTGAGGCTCAGGTCTTGGGGTCAAACATATTAAATGAACTGATAGTTTACTACATGCACGAGAGAACATAAGGACAGGACACGTTCTTTACCCCTGGGGAATTTCTTAATGTTGTAAAAGATGAGGAAGTGCCCTGCAGGATCCTGGTTGATAAAAATATCAGTGCAGTGAAACTTTGGAATCTGAAAATCCTAGACTCAGACCAAGCTCTGCCACCTGTTAGCTGTGTCCTTGGGCACTTTAGTTGCCACAGGGTTGTAAGCGTGAAGGACCTGCCAGGAGCTGTGACACTGCTCTTCTATTTGTCACTTGTTTATGTTGACTTCCTGTCTCCTTCACAAGCTTGTCAAATGCATACTAATTATATACTCTGCTTCATCTCCCCTCATTGTTACCTACATATGCTTTTACTTTTTCATTATAAGTAATAAAAATTAACACATGATTGCAAATGGACAAATACTATATGGAGGTACTTGGAATAGTCGAATTCATAGAGACAGAATGTAGAAGAGTGGTCATCATGGGTTCCAGGTGTATGTGGGGTGGGGGGTGGCGGTGGGGAGTTGTGTTTAATGGATACAGAATTTCAGTTTTGCAAGATGCAAAAAGTTCTGATGACGGATGGTGGTGATGGTGTCACAACAGTGGGAATGTACTTAGTGCCACTGAACTGTATACTGTTAAAATGGTAAACTTTATGTGATGTATACTAGAGTTGGACTATAAAGAAAGCTGAGCAGTGAAGAATTGATGCTTTTGAACTGTGGTGTTGGAGAAGACTCTTGAGAGTCCCTTGGACTGCAAGGAGATCCAACCAGTCCATCCTAAAGGAGATCAACCCTGAATATTCATTGGAAGGGCTGATGTTGAAGCTGAAACTCCAATACTTTGGCCACCTGATGTGAAGAGCTGACTCATTTGAAAAGACAGTGATTCTGGGAAAGATTGAGGGCAGGAGGAGAAGCGGACGTCAGGGGATGAGATGGTTGGATGGCATTACTGACTCAATAGACATGAGTTTGAATAAACTCTGGGAGTTGGTGATGGACAGGGAGGCCTGGCATGCCTCAGTCCATGGGGTCGCGGAGAGTCAGACACGACTGAGCTACTGAACTGAACTGATGCATAATTTAAAAAATAGAAACAAAATAAATAAACATCTGACTTACCCTTAAGAAATTTACCTACAAGATCCATCAGAATAGATTATTTGTCACATCCAGACCCACCTCAATACTATCTTTTGGAAAGATTTGAGATGGGAAAATACCTTTTTTTTTAATCCCCCTGGACAAAGAGGATATACACAGTGCCCAGCAGAGGGCAGAAGAGAGTCAAGGAGGCATATGGCCTTCAATTTTGGCTGTGTGTTCCTTTCCTAATTTGCTGCCTTAATGAAATGGTATTGTCTTTGAAAGAGAAAGCCTTTGTAAGACAACCACATTAGAGGACAGAGGATAAACAACTCTTCCACTGAGTTAATCACATCATTTAAATGATCACGTGGAAATAACTGCTCTGTGCTGGTTTTTCTGGTGGTACCAAGTTCCAACTTATCTTGCAAAGTTCTCCATGAATAATTGTATTGGTGTTCCCACGAAAGGACAGTAAGAACTACACTAAGTCTCAGTGGAAGCCCTATGGAAGTATTATTGTAAAATTAATGAGATTCAGGTATTTAGGTGTTTTCCTTCTTGGCAGCTGTGAGCTACACTGTCATAACTAAATGCCATAAAAGTGCTGCTATTTACATTCACTTTAACGGAAGAAATACCTTTTCTTTCCCTGGATTTTCTACATATTTTCAATTATCCTTGATGCGCAGTAATTACTTTGGGGAGATTGCTGTTTGGCTTAAAAGGATATTGCCGTTTTATTATTTTAAAACACCAAGGGAATCATTTTAAAGGCAGAGAGCAGCATTTTTATGACAAGCGTTTTCTCTCTTCTCTCTTAAAGGAAGTCAAATGCGTTGCTCTCGCATTTAAGGTTGCGGATTGTTTTTTGACTTCTGGTCTCCAGCAGCCTGGGAGGCTCAGGGCTGGCACTGGGATTCTCCAGGAAGGTTTTGTGTAATAACAGTGAGCCTTAGCTCTCTGCCTTCTCCCTGGGAGGCTGCACGGAATCCTCCCCCAGTTAAAACTGGGGGCAGCAGCATTATCTGCCCAGGCAATTCTAGTTCTTCCCTTTATTTGGATAACCTGGATGCAGATAGCTTTCTCTCTCCTGCATTGAATATGATTCAAGTTCCCCAAATCTGTTATTATTTCACCTGCCTTGCAATGGGAATTGGAGGCACGCTGATAAATGATTTGAAAGATGGTCTAATTTCTGTAAATACCTCTGTTGGCTGTTAACTTACAATTTTATAATATCTAAAGCAGTTTGAAATTCCTCTGTGCATATCCTGAGTGAGCCGACAGTCACATGTCCCCTGCATCAATTCTGCTCCCTCCCCCCAAATAGAAAAGAAAACAATTTTTCTCTTTCTCCGGCAGTGGAAGAATACTGCTCTCAAAGACCCACGTGTGTGAACCACGAGCCTTTTTCTATAGAAAACAAATGATGGGGGAACCCATCACTAAACACGTTAGGATAGGCTTAATTAATTTAATTTCTGTCTCCAGAATGTTCCCTCTTCCTTTTTCAGAGTCAAGGTGAGGGGAGAGTGAGAGGGCATAAGGGTGGAAATCTAGGAGACCAAAAAAGAACTAGACCACTGAGTAGCCCTCAGTCCTCTCAGAGGCTGCAAACCCTCTTGAGCTGAGCTACCTTGTGTTGTGTGTTATGTGGCAACGTAAAGATGAGTCGCTGTCCTCTCTAAGTTCAGTTGCCTTTCTATATATGGCAATCACTTGGTTTACCAGAAGGTTCAGGAAAACCCACTTTCATCTGGAGTTCACCACATGTAGGAGCTCTGGAAGAGTTATTTTCAAAACCCCAAATCCCGAATTTCCATGAGGAGAATCTAAACAAATTGTTCAGACTAAATAAACATCATTGTGGGGAAGGGAGGGCTCCCATATGGAAATCACGGTGACACATGGCGTTGGCAGGAGCCGCATGCTACAATAAATTAAAACGTAAACAGCTTTCCTTGATAGAATATCCCATATGGAAAATGGAATGTGGCTGTAGAGTGGAGACCACTTCAAGCACCGTGTCTCTGCACTGAGTGGTGGAGCTGAGGAAGGCAGTGCAGAGAGCTTGTGTTCATCCAGTCCGTAGAGGAGCGTGAACTTGTCTGTTGAACTCCATTGTGGAAGGTGAATGCCCCACTCCCCAGGGCACACTCCGCTTCAGCTGAGGCTCACCGCAGGTCTGTTTCCTTGGGTCACACCTAAATTTATCACAGGAGAGACTCTAGCTTCTGACAAGGTCTGTGGGAAAGGATCTGAATCCATACTCCCTGTGCCCTATGTGACAGGCACTAAAAAGTTTTCATTAAAAAATTTAAAGTACAGAAAATAGTTTAACAAGCACTGTTTCCAGATTAACAAATACCAATATTGTATTCTGCTTGGTTCAGATCTTCGTACATTTGTATAAAAGATGCAGAATATTCCAGCTAAAACAGAAGTCCCCTTTGCTCCCTTCCTGAGTCCTTTCTTCTCCCTCTTTCCTTCCCTGAAAAGGTGCCAACCTGAATTTTCTGAGTATCATCCACTTGTGGATATGTTACCATATTACTTGATTTAGTCCTTCCAGTAGCTCTTTGAAAAGGATATTATCCTCATGTTTTAGATGAGAAAACTGAGACCCAAGGAGATCAGAATTTACTTAGAGCCACATATCAAGTAGGTAAAAGAGGCTTTTTACTGCATCCTACCCATGGGATCGCAAAGAGTCGGACACGACTGAGCGACTGAACTGAACTGAACTGAACCCCCAGAAGAGATGGTCCTCTTTCTCATGGCACCCGAGGACCACAAGATTTCTTCCTGGCTGAATCACTTCACCTCCCTGGATCTTGATTCATGAGCTTCACTTTATGACTCCTTGATGGATCCATTTCAAAGTTTTGGTTTTTTGATTTGTAAAGTCCAAACACAAACCCAATTGGGAAGCAGTGAAATGTGAGAATTACACTATCTTATTACATGCATGTGGCCATCCTATTTATCATGAAATAGAAACTCACTGGAAAAGACTATGATGCTGGGAGGGATTAGGGGCAGGAGGAGAAGGGGACGACAGAGAATGAGATGGCTGGATGGCATCACTGACTCGATGGACATAAGTTTGAGTGAACTCCGGGAGTTGGTGATAGACAGGGAGGCCTGGCGTGCTGTGCAACTTATCCCACTTATTGGCACCAGGTAGTGCTCAGTGTACTCTTGCCTAGAAAATCCCACGGATGGAGGAGCCTGGTGGGTGCAGTCTGTGGGGTCACTAAGGGTCGGACACAACTGAGCGACTTCACTTTCACTTTTCACTTTCACACACTGGAGAAGGAAATGGCAACCCACTCCAGTGTTCATGCCTGGAGAATCCCAGGGATGGGGGAGCCTGGTGGACTTCCGTCTATGGGGTCACACAGAGTCAGACACGACTGAAGTGACTTAGCAGCAGCAGCAGCAGCAGCAGCAGTGCTCAATGAATTCTATCTAGAGGAATGATTCAGTTCAGTTCAGTTCAGTTCAGTCGCTCAGTCATGTCCGACTCTTTGCGACCCCATGAATCACAGGAATGGTTACATATATCTAAAAAGGTACAGATATATTGAAACTTCTACAAAAATGTCAGACCTGGACTGAAATATATAAAAAGATACAATCTAATTTAGGCTATGTGTTTTTTACTATGGTAAAAAAAAAATAAGCGATCTGATTTGGTGTAGTAGTGTCAGAGAGAAACATTTTCTTCTACCCTCTTAGTACTGGCGTGTGCAAATTAAACATAAATTTATAGTTTAACAGAAGAAAATGGCTTATTTGTATGCACACAAAAATACACCAAAAAAGTAGCTCTCTAAATAGCTAAAAATAGGAGTTTATATACCAAGTTATGGTAGGGGATGAGGGGAGGGAGAGAAGAATCTTCTATGGGAGGAACAAATGGTTTTCTAGGGGAACAAATGGGCTTTCCTGGTGACTCAGTGGTAAAGAATCCACCTACAATGCAGGCGACGCAACAGGAGCTGTGGGTTCGATCCCTGGACTGGGAAAGTTTCCTGGAGAAGGAAATGGCAACCCACTCAAGTATTCCTGCCTGGAAAATTCCATAGACAGAGGAGCTGGTGGCTACTAATCTTTGCACTTATAGCTTATTTATTTTTTTAAAAATAGCTTATTTATATGCACATGAACATACACCAAGAAAAGTGGCTCTCTAAATAGCTTACAATGGGAGTTTATATCCCTAACTTAGTGGTGGGGGCTGAGAGGTGGGAGAGAAAAATCTTCAGTGGGAAGAACAAATGGTTTTCTAGGGGAACAAATGGGAGATAAGGAAATGTGTGATAATATCTGTTTATGCAAGTGGGAGTGGTCATCTCAGATTTTTCCTTCATGGCCATAAAGCTTCTGGATAGGGAATTCTTAGCAGTCTCACTCCCAGAAGTTTCTGCTTTCTGTGCCAAAGGAAGGTTTCTTTTTGCATTTGTTAGATCTAGAATGTCTTTACTTTAAAATAATCTTTATATTAATTTTAGGGATCTGAATTGTTCTCCACATTGGCATTTAAACACTTCCCAACCCCCATATATTAAATAAACATGCTGTAACATAGTGTTCTTGCCTGGAGAATCCCAGGGACAGGGGAGCCTGGTGGGCTTCTGTCTATGGGGTCACACAGAGTCGGACACGACTGAAGCGACTTAGCAGCAGCAGCAGCAGCAATAATGTTGTTAGGCAGATTTTATAAAGTTTAAAAATAAAGCGATGTCTTCTAAGCTGTTACTGTGTCAACTAAAACAAAGGAAGCCTTACCAATCTAGGAGAAAAAAGTTCTAACAGAGTCTAGATTCAATGGGGAAAATACCCCCAAAGACCTTTGTCACAGGAACAGTATTCACATCCTGTGTTCCACTTCCCAAGAGTCTGGGACCTTCTAGTCTTCAGTTTTTTCACCTATAAAATAAGGATGATAATGATGTCTAATTTGTAGATTTCTTTGAATAAAATCTATGCAGTTTGAAAAGTCATTTGGTTTATAAAGGCTCATATATGTTAGACTAGCATTTTAAAACAGTATGATCATATAAATAAGGTGACATTTTATTCTTTTAAATCAAGAGAATTGGATGATTAAACTTGAAAACTTAAAAAAATATGTATACATATATATGTATATATATAAATATATTCACCTCCAGGGAATGCCAAGCTGACATTCACCCTTAGGCACTCTGGTGGCTATAACTTATGTCAATACTGCCGTTTTGGAGACAAACCTGTTTTTAAAAACTGGAGTTAAGAGCCAAAGATATTACCAAAACAATAGCCACTTAAGGACGTCCTTGAGTATGATGACCTTGCAGAATGTGATTGTTATTACAGAACGTTGTGTGCTTGATACTTTGGCCTTTTTATTTTCTTGGCTTAAACCAGAAATGCCAACCTCTCCATCTATTCTAGAATCTCTGACAAGTTTATGGACAGAAAATGTCTGATGATAGGTTTTTGGTCAGGTGATCTTCAGTTAGACCTGAAACTTACCTGCTATTTTAAGCAAAATTTTATAAGATCGTCACCTAGCAAAACACACACCCCAACACACACACACACACATATACACTACCTTTCATAAAAAGTCTTCCCCAACCTCACAACTTTATCTGGAAAAAAGTCAAGCAATCGTGAATGTAGCTATTAACACTAACTTCAAAATTGCTGTAACAAGGTTCAAGTGGATATAAACATTAGGATAAAGCATCCTGTGTATAGTGATGTTTTTAATAATATGCTTCTAAAAATTAAGCTTTTCATGTGAAAATTGTCAAATAAGTAGCTGTACTAATTTCTAAAGCAATAAATAGCTCAGGGATTTCATTATTTTCTACAGATTTTCAAATGAATTGATTAAAAATCACATCTGACTAGCAGTCTCTGAGAAACTCTCTAATTTTCCACTAAAATACATACAAAATTGCTTTTTTTTTTAATGACAGTCATAATACAATTTTTTCTAAGAAAGTACTACTCTGTTCAAACTCCTCCCATACCATAGTCTGGCCTTTCCCTACTTACAATTTCATCTTCCCCTTTTCCTTCTTTTTTTTTGTTTTTCCCACCTTTTTGCAAGTTTTTTTTTTTTTTAATTTACCTCTTTCTGAAACACTCTAGGTTCGAACATCTTCTTTCCCTTTAGCAAATAGCACATAAATATGATTTCCAATACGCCTAAACAAGCCATGCCAAAAACAAAGAAATTTTATCCTGTGTCTTCATAGTGGGGAACGTTTCAGGTGGTGATAATTTCCAAGATCCTATAAGGGTTTGACAGGCCACAAAGGAACACGGCTCAGGTATTGGCTGGATAGCTTAGGTTTACTTTTCCCCCTTTCCTTCTTTATAAAATAAACTTCCCACCTATTATACCATGTGCTATTCTATGCCTCAGGCTCACATGCCCCACCAACTCCAGTTCTTTGAATAACTAACTCTGTTTATTCTTCAGAACTCAGCACAAGCATTATCTCCTCCAAGACTCATTGTCCATTAAGTGAAATAAAAACCCATTCACGTGGGGTCCTAGAGCATTCTGTAGCAGTAGCTCAAAGACCTCTTCCCGTTGCATTGAAACTCTCTCTTCCAGGTCTGTTTCTTTTCTGTTAACCTAAAACAATAAAAGGGCCAGTTGTTTTTCCAGCACAACAGGGTTTTTACTTGGGAGCAGCAAAGAATTGCAATTCTGGACATGCAATTATGATGAAGCACATGCAAGTCAGGTAAAGCAAGGGAGAGAAGCTGTTATAAACACAAAGTCCAAAGTACAGCAGTTTTTCCTTGGCTGAGCTGTTGTCAGGCAAGAAGAAAATCTTTTTTCTTCCCGCTGGCCTTGTAATGTCACTTTCTGCCGGAGATGCAAGGTATGTCTCTTCCTACTGGGGTCTGTGCTGGCACAAATGGTATATGGATGATAGCTCCCCTTCTTGCCTCCCAGCTCCATTTTCATGAAGTTTCCCTTTTAATTTTCACAGCTCCCCCTCAACTGAGGTCTTCAGAACAGAACTGAGGTGCTGGTGTAGTAATTCCCAACTCAAGAGTTTACCATGAAATGATTATTTCCATTTTATAATGGATAGTTTAAGATGTCTTTAAAAACATTATTCTCAAATTAACAGTAAACTACGTAATAAATTATAGAGCACAGAGGACAATGGCTCAGTTGTTTCAAAATCACTTTTAATATATATATGCACATCATATGTGTGTGTACACAAATACTCCTGAGTTAAAATGAACCCAAAATACTAATAATTGTCAAAGCAAATTCCTAGAAATGTTTGCTTCATGAGCTACTCAGTGAAAAAGGGAAAGTTGAAATTAAATATTCTGAGATGTCCTACACCAAGAATCCTGCAGGCACCTTTGAACACAGTAGCTCCAGTTACACTTCTGAGCAGACTCAGTAGACTTACCTGCTCTGTGGACACACGTTTTGAGAAACGTTGCATGACTTATTCTAACCAGCCCTTTACATGGCAGACAGGTCAGACCTAGATGTCCCAGCATACATGGAAGATTTTTGTTGGAGTGGATTGTGCTCCTACCACAACACAAGAAGCAGTGGACACATTCCACGTGGTTCTCTGTTGGAGGACTACCTAGCTTATCTTTTCCAGCCCTAAGAATTCTGCTCTTCTTTCACAGGCAGTCCTTCAAATTCAGTGAATAATGTTATCTCCTTTGTGGGGGCAGGTGTAAAAGGACTGTTAACTATTTTGAAAAGCACCCATCTGTAACAATAGTCATGCTTATGGTGGCACTTGATTGAGATGATTTGGGAGAGGATGATGTCTCACAAAGAGGAGGAAAGAAAGGGCAGAGAAACCCCCCTTTCTTTATAATATCATATTTATGACTAATATCATGTGTTCATATTTACATCATATTTGTGCATAGTATCATATTTAAAACATATTTTCCATTTAGCTTTTCTAAAACTAAGGCACAGTTTGGGGAGTAGGTACCAAAATGCAGTGCTAATTTAAAACTTGGGGTGGAATAAGGACAATTTAGCTTTTACTTTATTCATGAAATCTTAGCACAGGAAATGCTACACTATCATTTGTTTGTGGCTTCATCTTCAGCACAAAATTAGTTTTCTGCCTGGTGTCATTTGTCAAGTCATCTTTTAAAGTAGTAGTTTCCCTACATCCCTTATAAAGGCAGTCCATCTTTAAAACCACTGCATGCTGACGTCACCCAACAAATTGTCACTACGGAGAAGGAATAACATGAAAGCTGAGAGTTATAACGCTGACCAAATGCGGAGCAGACAACCTTTTTGACCAACATCTTATCATAAATACAGATTCAACTGTTAACTTTGGTAATTGTTGAGAAAGTTAACACTCTGCTATAAGTCCCATGACATATGCATCACATCGGACACAAAATCTTACATGTGTTGAACATGCTAATTATACAGAGTCGCCTAATGTACCATAAAATATACATGTATCATCTACAAAATGGTAAATTGCCAGTCTAAATATTTAAGAAATTTTACCCTAAACAGAATGTTTATTCAAGTAATAATAAATAATTTATAATATTTGATTAAATGGAGGTTTGCTAAATGCTTAGGATATAAAGATAATGTAAGGAAATTATAGGGAATCCAAATCATTTTGGAATGTCAGACAGAAAAGTCCAGTTTTCAAATCTCTACCTAAAGTAGTATTCAAATCATTTTGCACTTTCAGAAGAACCTGTAATTATCACTCTTCATGCTAGGTGGTGGACTCAAGACCAAAAAAAGCTATTAAATGGATGAATACATTTGATTTAGCAAGGTCAAAAGAAATGGAGAAGATCGTTTTAAACTTGGCAAGAGGTAATTATTTTATATAGAATTCCAATGTATTTGATAAAGAAAACAGGCTGAGTCAGAGAAGTATGGTTTAAATAGCTTTGGGGATATCTCTAAATAGGGATTCTCTATGAGTAAGCCACCTACCATCAGGAGAACCAGTTAAAACACACATTCCTAGGCCACACTGCCACGTTGCAGAATTATCACATCAGACTGGTGAGGATAAAGTAGAGACCTGAACCTGTTTTTCTAACATATGGTTTTTATGCAAAATTCTAAGAACTAGATTTACATTGCTCTGAATCTGTCTGGTAGTAAGAAATCCCAGTTGGTTGAAACGTTCTTGATATTCAGAAACTTTGTTTTCAGCCTCCTATAGCTTTTATCTTGAAAATCAGCAGTTGTAGGTTTCACTTTAAAGTCTCCAGATGAATTTTTGCTAAGTTACTATTACCCCAAGAAAATTCAGAGTGGCAGGTTCAACACTGTATGTAACAGAATATTTGGAAAGCAGTTTGAGCTTTGTAGAATGGGAAAAATGTGTTTTATAGACTGCAATGAAAATGAATCTCTTCTCGGAGGAATGGGTGGTATTTATATTAGGTATTCAAAAGTCGAACCACATTGATCTGCCTTTTGAAGTAATTACATTGATCTCTGGAGTTAGAGAAATGTATTGCTTATTCCCTGCGGATATTTTCAAAACCTCTTTTTAAAAACCAAAGCAGTTTTTTTTACTTCTAGTTCAAGTCACAAAGAAAAGCGTCTTCTTGAATTGCAGCGAATTATTCTAAGGAATGTGTATGTATGTGTGGTCATGCTCGTGTGTGTGTGTGTGTGTGTGTGTGTGTGTGTGTGTTTCTGTGCTCTCTAGAACTTCCTGAAATGAGTGTTCTGGGTTTTTTGTTTTTGCTTTTTTAATAATTTTATTTAGTTAGTTTTGGCTGTGCTAGGACATTGCTGCTACGAAGGCTTTTCTCTAGTTGCAGCAAGTAGGGTCTACTGTCTAGTTGTGGTGTGCGGGCTTCTCACTGCAGTGGCATCTCTTGTGGAACATGGGCCCTAGGGCACTCAGGTTTCAGTAGTTGCCACACATGGGCTCAATAGTTGTGGCACCTGGGTTTAGTTGCTCCGCGGCATGTGGGATCTTCACAACCCAGGGATCGAACCCATGTCTCCTGCGTTGGCAGGCGGATTCTTATCACTGATCCACCAGGGAAGCTCTTGAGTTTTATTTTAAATGAGAATTTGTTGGTAGCATCAAAAGCTCATTCCTTTAAAGTCACTTGTCGTAAAGTATTTTTGAATGGATAATGTACTCAGATAACCACTCCCACTTTGACTGAGTATACAGAATAAAATTTAACCACTGCGTAAGACTTAGCACAGTCTGTGTGAAGGTATATTCTGTAGAGTTTGCAAGTAGTCCACCAAGGGCTATTTGGCCCTATAGTAGGTTAACACAGGCATCTTTGCTCTTCGAATTCTTGTACCTAAATGGTAAGGTTTTCGTATTTTTCATCTTACTTTCAAGTGTTATTTCATGTCCCTATCAATACACCGATGCAGTAGGGAGGACTCTTTCTACTGCTAATCTTCAGAAGTTTGGGAAGGCTGGTAACCACATTTAGTTTGTTAGGAATGTGTACAGAGTAAGGAGTGTAGGAGCGCAGTGGAGTTCAGGAATGCTGAATCAGTGAAGTAGGAGCTGCTTTGAAATATCTGCTCTGCCAGTGCTTTCTCATTATTTCTTCATTCTTGATTGCTTTTCCCACGGGGGAGACTGTAGGTAGCTGAACTATTGTTTCAAGTAAATCTTCTGAATCTACTTTTACTTGTGGTTATAATCATAACATTTCTAGAAAAGCTTTGTGGCCCCCTAAAATATATAAATGCTTTTAATTATTTTATTTTTCATCTACTAGTAGCAAAGCATATTTTCTTTCTTAAAAAATCTAAATGTGCTTCTGAGTGCTCATTTATGAGAGAGCATGCTTGCATTGCTTTCTATGTGTATGTGTTTACACATGCATATGTAAATGCATATATGTGAGTGTGTCTTTCCTATGGGGCAGGAAGGAAAAGGAGCCATTTTTCCACTTTGGGAAGTGACTTCACACTAATCTGCTTTATTTTGAGTTACTTTCTTTGCTTAATTGTCTTCATCAAGGTCACTACGTGGTAGAAGCACCACAAAAGCAGGAATAAGAGTAGTTTACAAAGGAGCAATATACCAGGACTGGAATTGTTTGTCTGCTCTCTCAGGGGCAGGGATGGAGGAGTTGATGAACAAAAGCAGCCGTTTCCAAGAAAGAACAATGGCATTCTCTGTGACCTGGAGCACAGCTGGTAACACAGGATCCTCAAACATTAACTCCTTCCTGAAGACCCATACTAAAACTTCCTCCAGTCACATCTACAATCTACAGCATCTCAGACAAATAGAAAACCTTGTTTTTTCTTTTTGATTTTAAAAAACATTTCTTCTAATTGAAAGAAGATTATGTTTTTTTAACATTAAAGAACAACTCCAGTAAATTTATAAATGTCAAAATACATGAGGTTTGTTTGTGGAGATTTGCGTCTGGAATTACTAAATACCCATGTGACCATGAGCTGCAGGAGGGTGAAGACTAGATTTGCTTTGCTCCACACAGTTTGTCCAGCATGACCCAGTGCCTGGCACACAGTAGGCCTGTGATAAACATTGTTAATCAACTGACTGACAGTAGTTGAAAACAGAAACTCATCTGTGGGTTGAGATTAACTTGAAACATTAATGGGATCAGTCGGATCAAAACATAAATGTGATTTTTTGTGTGTCTTACTGATTTATTTCCTCTGTTTCCCCTCACATAGCTTTGAAAACCTACTTTAAATTTCATGAGGAGCACTGACGTGTTCCACTGTGCCATCTCAAATCTCCTCTGAATTCAGGTTTCATCTTAAGTGCAGAAAAAGTGATGCAGGCTCACAGTAGAAAAGTATATTTTTGAAAATAACCATAATCTCACTGCCTAGAAATAAGAACCACTAAAATGTTTGCTGTTTCCTTCATATTTTTCTGTATTTATATCTTTAATTTATGTCTATATTCACATAATTGGATACTATAATATAATTTCATATTTGCTTTTAATGTAAATTATATTTTCTTAAGCATATGCAATATCATTCAGTTCAATCGCTCAGTCATGTCCAAATCTTTGTGACCCCATGGACTACAGTATTCCAGGCTTCCCTGTCCATCATCATCCCAGAGCTTACTCAAACTCATGTCCATTGAGTCGGTGATGACATCCAACTATCTCATCTTCTGTCATCCGCTTTTCCTCCCAACTTTGATCTTTACCAGCATTAGGGTTTTTTCAAATGAGTCAGTTCTTCCCATCAGGTGGCCAAACTTCAGCATCAGTCCTTACAATGAATATTCAGGACTGATCTCCTTTAGGATGGACTGGTTGGATCTCCTCACAGTCCTAGGGACTCTCAAGAGTCTTATCCAACACCACAGTTCAAAAGCATCAGTTCTTCACACTCAGCTTTCTTTACAGTCCAACTCTCACATCCATACATGACTACTGGAAAAACCATAGCTTTAACAAGTCAGACCTTTGTTGGCAAAATAATGTCTCTGTGTTTTAATATGTTGTCTAGGCTGATCATCTGTAGTGATTTTTGAGGTCAAGAAAATAAAGTCTTTCCTTGTTTCCATTATTTCCCCATCAATTTACCATGAAGTGATGGGACCAGATGCCATGATCTTAGGTTTCTGAATATTGAGTTTTAAGCCACCTTTTTCACTCTCCTCTTTTACTTTCATCAAGAGGCTCTTTAGTTCTTCTTCGCTTTCTGCCATAAGGGTAGTGTCATCTGCATATCTGAGGTTATTGATATTTCTCCCAGCAATCTTGATTCCAGCTTGTGCTTCATCTAGTCCAGCTTTTCTCATGATGTACTCTGCATATAAGTTAAATGAACAGGTGACAATATACAGCCTTGATGTACTCCTTTCCCAGTTTGGAACCAGTCTGTTGTTCCATGTCCAGTTCTAATTGTTGCTTCTTGACCTGCATACAGATTTCTCAGGAGGCAGGTCAGGTGGTCTGGTATTCCCGTCTCGTGAAGAATTTTCCACTTTTTTTGTGATCCACACAGTCAAAGGGTTTGGTGTAGTCAAAAGAGCCAAAGCATATGTTTCTCTGGAACTCTTTTGCTTTTTTGATGATCCAGTGGATGTTGGCAATTTGATCTCTGATTCCTCTGCCTTTTCTAAATCTAACTTGAACATCTGGAAGTTCATGGTTCACAGTTCGCCTGACTTGTTGAATTTTGAGCATTACTTTGCTAGCGTGTGTGCAATTGTGTGGCAGTTTGAGCCTTCTTTGGCATTGCCTTTCTTTGGAACTGTAATGAAAATTGACCTTTTCCAGTCCTGTGGCCACTGTTGAGTTTTCCAATTTGTTGGCATATTGAGTGCAGCGCTTTCATAGCGTCATCTTTTAGGATTTGAAATAGCTCAACTGGAATTCTATCACCTCCACTAGCTTTGTTCCTAGTGATGCTTCCTAAGGCCCACTAGACTTCACATTCCAGGATGTCTGGCTCTAGGTGAGTGATCACACCATCGTGGTTATCTGGATCATGAAGATCTTTTTTGTACAGTTCTTCTGTGAATTCTTGCCACCTCTTCTTAATATCTTCTACTTCTGTTAGGTCCATGCCATTTCTGTCCTTTATTGTGCTCCTCTTTGCATGAAATGTTGCCTTGGTATCTCTGATTTTCTTGAAGAGATCTCTAGTCTTTCCCATTCTATTATTTTCCTCTATTTCTTTGCATTGATCACTGAGGAAGGCTTTCTTAGCTCTCCTTGCTAGTCTTTGGAACTCAGCATTTAAATGGGTATATCTTTCCTTTTCTCCTTTGCCTTTCACTTCTCTGCTTTTCTCAGCTATTTGTAAGGCCTCCTCAGACAACCGTTTTGCCTTTTTGCATTTCTTTTTCTTGGGGATGGTTTTCATCACTGCCTCTCATACGATGTCATGAACCTCCATCCATAGTTCATCAGGCACTCTCTTTATCAGATCTAGTCCTTTAAATCTATTTCACACTTCCAGTGCATAATTGTAAGGGATTTGATTTAGGTCATACCTGAATGGTCTAGTGGTTTTCCCTACTTTCTTCAATTTAAGTCTGAATTTGGCAATAAGGAGTTCACGATCTAAGCCACAGTCAACTCCCGGTCTTGTCTTTGCTGACTGCATAGAGCTTCTCCATCTTTGGTTGCAAAGAATATAATCAATCTGATTTCATTATTGACCATCTGGTGATGTTCATGGGTAGAGTCTTCACTTGTGTTGTTGGAAGAGGGTGTTTGCTGTGACTAGTACATTCTCTTGGCAAAACTCTGTTAGCCTTTGCCCTGCTTCATTTTGTACTCTAAGGTCGAATTTGCCTATTTCTCCAGGTAGCTCTTGACTTCCGACTTTTGCATTCCAGTCCCCTGTTATGGAAAGGACATCTTTTTGAGTGTTAGTTCTAGAAGGTCTTGTAGGTCTTCATAGAACCATTCAACTTCAGCTTCTTCAGCGTTTCTGGTCGGGGCATAGACTTGGATTACTGTGATATTGAATGGTTTGCCTTAGAAACAAACAGAGATCATTCTGTTGTTTTTGAGATTGCATCCAAGTACTGCGTTTCGGACTCTTTTGTTGACTATGATGGCTACTCCATTTCTTCTAAAGGATTCTTTCCCACAGTAGTAGATATAATGGTCATGTGAGTTAAATTCACCCATTTCAGTCCATTTTAGTTTGCTGATTCCTAAAATGTTGACATTCACTCTAGCCATCCCCTGTTTGACCACTTCCAATTTGCCTTGATTCATGGACCTAACATTCCAGGTTCCTATGCAATACTCTTCTTTACAGCATCGCACTTTGCTTCCATCACCAGTCACATCCACAAGTGGGTATTGTTTTTTGCTTTGGCTCCATCTCTTCATTCTTTCTGGAGTTATTTCTCCACTGATATCCCGTAGCATATTGGGCACTCACCTGACCTGGGGAGTTTATCTTTCAGTGTCCTATCTTTTTTCCTTTTCATGCTGTTTATGGGTTTTTCAAGGCAAGAATACTGAAGTGCTTTTCCAGTCCCTTCTCCAGTGGACCACATTTTGTCAGAACTCTCCACCATGACCCATCCATCTTGGGTGGCCCTACATGGCATGGCTCATAGTTTCATTGAGTTAGACAATGAAATGTGGACCACAGCCATATCATCAAAACCTCTGAAAAAAACATAATCTTGATAGCCATGTTGTAGGCCACCATAGAGAGATGTTCCATAATCAGGTTAATTTTTCTTTCTTTTTAATGTTGGGCATTTAGATCACTTGGAATATTTTTATCTTTATGATCATCTTTACACATAACGTTTGTGAACATCAGATTGCTTTCTTGGAACACTTTCCTAAAAACATACTTGATTATTTTTAAGGCTTTTGATCTAAGTACTGCCACACTGCCTTCTGGTTTTATTACAGTTAGTAGAGTAAATGGTGGAGTAGGAAATAGCAACCCACTCCAGTGTTCTTGCCTGGAGAATCCCAGGGACGGGGGAGCCTGGTGGGCCTCCGTCTATGGGGTCGCACAGAGTCGGACACAACTGAAGAGACTTGGCAGCAGCAGCAGCAGCAGAATAAATGGATCTAGAATAAATAGGTGGCCTTGACCTGCAATGGCTTGGAGTGGGACTTGGGTTGGTCTCAGAGATGGGGCTGGGTCACAGCACTGAAAGCACTAGATTCTAGCCTCTTTACCAGTGGTCAGTGACAAGGGCTTTGGCCCTTTGGTTTTTGCAAAAGAGAGCTTCCACAAAGACGGAAAGTAGTGAAGCAAGTAAAATTTTTGTGTGTGTTGTTTTTTTTTTTAAAGAGGGTAAAGAGTACAGCGTGTGTGGATAGGCACACAAGCAGACTCAGACAGAGAATCCCTGAGTTGCACCTGAGTGGCAGTTTAATTCACTTATATGGGGCATTTCTTCTGGTTTTCCTTTGGTCAGTCATTTTGATTTGCCTGGTTCACTGTCCCTGTTTGGTAGATCTCAGCATCCTTCCATGTGTGTACACGGATCTCTTAGCCAAGATGGATCTTAATGCAAAGGTGTCTGTGTAGAGCATCTCTAGACATTGCTCCCCACTTTTGCCTGCAAGGAGCCTTTCTGTGCCTGTGTGGTTGGGGAGGTCTCCTGACTTCGGGGAATGAGAGATGTGTGGTCTGGGCAGAGCCCAGCCTCCTCCCTTAATTGTTATTCTCATCTTGGAGTTTCCAGTCAATAGAGAATGAATTTCCAATTGCTTTACCCTACGGGGGCCTGTCTGACTCTTGCCTCAAAACTTCTAACAGCAGTGAATGAGACTCTAATAGTAACTGATAGCAGCTAACCGTTTTTTAAAGTTTTTTTATGTGCCAGATACCATACTAAATGCTTTATGTGTGTGCTGTCTCATTTAACTTTACCCATAGCAATATGAAATAGGTATTATTTTATACCCATTTAAAGATGATAAACTGAGGCACAAAGATGTTACAAGCTTCCCCAGACTCATACAACTGGATTTTTGGCTCCAGGTGATCAGTTGCCAGAGCCCTGGCCCTTACTATACTGAAGGAATCTTTGGCAGCATTGAAAGGTACCCCTTAAATCTGGTATTTTAATTCTTTGCTAACTATATAGAAGAAAAAACAGTATCTCATTGTAGTTCCTAAGTTTCATTATGTTAATATCAGCAACTTTATGTGCTTTCCTGATATAGCGATTTAGCCAGTTGTATTTCTTCCATCCAGTGTGAATTGTGTTTCCATCATTTGCTACTTAGTGACTCTACTTTTTTTTTAAATATAAGCTTACTAAGTATTAAAAATATTCTTATTTGTATTTGTTGTGGTTAAAATTTTTTCCTGTTTGGTGTTTAATTGTATTTATATTTGGGATATCTGAAAGTTTTTCATTTTCAAGCAGTAAAATATATTGTAAGTTCTCTTTGTGATTCCTCCCATCTCTTTTATACTCAGAAAATAATCCATTTACAGATATCGGATTGATATTCATTTAGATTTTCTTTAAAAAACTGTATCTTTTCCTTGAAAAAGAAAATCTTCCTGATAGACTTGGTTTCTTCTTTTTCTCCATTTGTTAGAATCAAAGTGGAAACAAGTATTCTCTAACATTTCTGGTACTCTGAAAACACAATTCATAGAAATTTCAAGGCAGCAATTTTGTCTGCCTGTCCTCACACCCCATGGCTGGCCCAAGAATGGGAAAGCAATGCAAGCATAGATACACATTGCTGATGACGACCTGATACAAAGGATTGAGTTTTGGTTCTAGGCATTCTGTTTTGGTGTCACCAATGTAAGTTCCCCCTTCCTAGCACTAGAATTCACTTGGGCTGGTTCTCAGTATGAGACACCGAAAGATTAGTTACTGGTGACAGGTTACTTTTAAAATTTAAGCCCTAACAGGATGTACTTTTAATCAGAGGTATCTGCCTTCTGAGCTTGACAGCCGCAGAGTAGTCTTTGTTTACAAAGCATCTCATTAAACGGCCAGAAAGCCTCCTAATGCTACAATTAGGCTTCTTTCATTTTGCCAACACTATTTGCTGATAATTCTTCACATAAAAGCTTTGATATAAACCATTTTTTCTTCATTCTACTAATTTGTGTCAACATATTTGGGAGTATAATATTTGGTTTATAAAGAACATATTTATGGAAAACAGTGCAAAGCTTCTCCATCCACTCTAAAATCTAAGCCTAAAATTATTTACATGCAATTTTCAGTGACTTATGATTTATTAATTATTTATCAACTAAAGTAGGGCTGATCTTGAAAAGGGTACATTTACTATTGGTTGCTAATCTGCCAGGAAAAGAAAACCTACAATTATAAGCAAGACACAGGCAACCATGGTAACAGATGGATCTACTTTTCACAACAAATAAAAACTGTTCAAAAACAGCTAATGTTTCTTGATGTTTGACTAGTTGTCACAAACAACTCCACTGGCCTCTGTTACATTTTTTAAGAAGGTAACTATGAATCTTGATCCATTAACTTTAGGTTACTTATATGGACCTGGATTTTAATGGCTATAGATTTTAAAATTCTGCAAATGATTTTGATCTGATTTTAGGCTACTTTATAATGTAAGTAATTTATCAATAAACAGCCAATAATATGTAAGTTTTACAGTGATTTATGATGCATTATGGGATAGTGAGCAATTACTATTTTAAAATAATAACTGTAATGGGAATCAAAATGATTTTCCAAATATAATGAATAGCCACTCTCATCCAGCCTCAAGAAGGGACTGGAAGATATTTCACAAATTATCTGGATCAGCTTTGGAAATAAGTCCAAGAAACTGAATAGAATAAAATCCCTTTCCTAGAATACCCTAATCAGAAGTAATTATTCATAGCAACAGCTAAAATTTACTGAGCACTGACTAGATGCCTGAAAGTTTCCAGTCAATTGACACTGATCTCTCAGGTGCCATGTAGTCCTTATTTTATGTATAAGAAAAATAAGGCTTAGAGAGTCAAGTAACCTGTCCAAAGTTAACTTATGGTAAGTGGCAAGCCTGGGACTTACCCTGACCTATGTGAGTTCAGGATCCAAGCTCTTAACTCCTATGTAATAAATAAATGTCAACTAAATTTTGCCAAACCATCCCAGCTACATGACTATTAATTAGGCTGACTCCTCCATTCTTCCTAAGTTTCATTCTGCCTACATAGTGTTCAAGATGTCTGGGGAATTGGGATTCCACAAAAAGATGTAAGGAGTGACCCAATTAGCCAAAACCACTTGTCTTTAAAGATAACTAAGATTGTTTGTAAATCTCTTATTTTGGGGGTAAAGGAGCCTCCCCTCCTGCCAAGCATAGCGCACCACCTTTGGCATAAAAGTTTTTCTGTGTGGGAATAGAGTTCAAGGTGACCTGTGATAGCTTTTAATGGGATCCTTCTTTTTCATGACACATGGAGCATCCCTGTGTGACTAATTTATAGCCATTTTTTAACAAATAGTGGACCAGAACTCCAAATACTAAGTGTATCTCAGGTTTTTTGATACCCATTCTCTCTTGCCATAAAAATCTACCAGCTTCCTATCATGTTAATGTAATATTAATGTAATGTAATGTTAATGTAATATTAATATAATATATAAGATGGTGTCATTGGGTAAAGCTGAGTGATGAGAACACAGGACCTCTCTGTACTGGCTTTGCAACTTCTCATGACTCTGTAATTATTTCAAAGTAAAAAGTTTTATTTATTTATTTATGTCTCGTGGGATCTTAGTTCCCCGACCAGGGTTTGAACCCCCAGCATTGGCAGTTTGGAGTCTTAAGCACTGTATCACCAGGAAGTACCCCAAAAGTTTTAAACTATTGCCAAATTTCCATTTTGCTTGGGAAATGAACTTCTGACTTCTGCAGCTGGTACTTTCATCCAGTCAAGTTTCCTCTTCAGGATTTGGCCAGCGATTTGAAGAATCACTGATGTGTATTGTTGTTCAGTCACTCAGTCGTGTCCAGCTCTTTGTGACCCCATGAACTGCAGCACACCATGCTTCCCTGTCCTTCACTATCTCCCAGAGTTTGCTCAAGCTCATGTCCGTATAGTCAGTGATTCCATCCAACCATTTCATCCTCTGTCGCTTCCTCCTCCGTCTGTGTAGACACAATTTGTCAGCATACTAGGAACAGTAGAGCATGTCCATAAACCTGCATCTGAGGGTCAACCACTTACCCTTCTCCAGGAAACTAGATGAGGGCCAGGCTGCCTCTCAAAGACTCATTAGAAATGAAAGTCAGCCTGCTGTGGAACTACCCCAACTACCGCTAATCCCCCTGAACAGGAAGCACTCACTAGGTGACAGGCTGAGCCCAAAATTCCTTCCTGCGGGGGAGGAAGTAGTCACGCTCTTGCCTGACCGCTGCCTCTGCATATTTATCGATATGTATCAACTTCAAATCCTGACAAGGACAGATCACAGGACTGTGGGTTCTGGGAACAGAGTGTGCTGTAGAGAGAAAAGCAAAGCAATCCTGAGTGGAAGATCAAGGCCAGTCCTGAGCCGAGCCCCAGGAGGGCGCAGGTCCCTAGTCATCAGGAGGATGGTGCACACTCCCTCAGGAAATTTACTGTCTGTAAAATGCCTTGAGCAATTAGGGACAGTTCTCAAAATAAGATAATGATGTAAAGAACTGAGGAGAAAGAAATGGCAACCCACTCAAGTATTCTTGCCTGGGGAATCCTGTGGACAGAGGAGCCTGATGGGCTGCTGTCTATGGGGTTGTGCAGAGTCGGACACGACTGAAGCGATTTAGCATGCATGCACGCATTAGAGAAGGAAATGGCAACCCACTCCAGTATTCTTGCCTGGAGAATCCCAGGGACAGGGGAGCCTGATGGGCTGCCATCTATGGGGTCGCACAGAGTAGGACATGACTGAAGCGACTTAGCAGCGGCAGTAAAGAACTGAAGGAAGCTCGAGGCAAACACTGAATGATTTGTTCCGGAGGCACCTGTCTGAAATGCAATCTTTTTCTTAAGAAGGAGAAGAGGTAAACACTCAACAGCTTCATCTAGTTAATGAGTCTGATCCTGGAAGTTCCTGGCACCACTTTGATGCATCCTCCCCAGAAATGCTGTGCCAAATAAAGGGGGTTTGTCCCCAATTTGTAGTAGAGGAATCTGTTGAAGGTGGTGTTTGGGGAAAAAAGGCTGCAACTTTGAAAAGATAGTTGCATGCTGCAAACGGCATATATTCAGAGATGGCAGAAGACCTGCTAACAGAATCTGGGAAGACGAATGACGGGGCAGGGAATACAAGGAGCTCTCGTACGAGCCATTTCACAGGCTGCCCTGAAACTGCCCATTTGTCTTCTACCATCAACCTACCAAAGCCCTGTTGGCCTGTCTGGAAATAGATTGCTAAATAAGCCTAAGCTTTTTTAGTTTGTAGAATTGGTGAACCAAAGGGGCAGCAGATTTATTTCGTGCCTCTAAAGATCATTTATAACATGGCTAAGTGGCCCAGGGTAGAACACAATAAAGGTGATTCATGCAGGAAACCCATTCTGTTGAGGCAGAAACGAAAATCCATATTAAATCAGTCTATTCTGTGCACGGGGGCAGTTGGATCAAGGCAAGCTCAGTGGTTTCTCAGGCACATTGAAGGCTGAGCACAATTGTTCTGGGTAACGTGGGGATATGAGATGCCTTTAAAATGAGAATAGATCCTCTAGTTCTGGGAGCAGGGGCACCCCTGACCAGGATGAGCTGCCCAGTGGCCCTGCCAAGCAAGTGGGTGTCTGGGACTATATTCTCAGATGGCAGCCAGCCTGGGGATCTATTCAATTACCACAAGTCCCTTGCCAGGAGGTTTTCATCAGCTCCACAATTTATTAAGACAACTGGACTCAGTACTGGAATCCACCTTTGTAAACTGCCCTTCATGGGGCATCTGACTGAGGCAGGGACGTTCGATGGCTCTTGGCATTTGAACTAAACTGTAAAACTGACCAACTGAAAAAGTTGCTGATCCTCACCTTCACCTTCCCTTCTGCCCCTGAAGGTCTAAACTATTGAAGGATGATGTGAGTGAAAGAGCATGTCACAGAGCACATGACATGAGCATGTCACATGGGCCCACTGTTTTCCATATGACCTGTTTTTTGTAACGTTAAATTCCTCCTAGCTTTTTCTCCTTTCTACAGCTGGCACCGCATTTCTTCCCCTTTTTCTTCTGATATCTATCCTGGGCTTTGGCAATGATCAAGTGAAATGCTTTCTGAGCCCAAATTCTCACTTTTCAGTGGGAAGTTGACTAGGCTCTATCATAAGGCCTCCCACTATATTATAAGTTAACCATGTGTAGAATATTTTTAGCACATCTAATTTGGGATTTTCCTTCTCCATTGTCTCTTTCCCTTGCATTAGCTTTTATTCATACAGCAATGTTGCAACTTCAAATATAATTATTCGATCATAGTGAACGATCTCTAACGCAAGCTGTTTAACAGCAAGGAAATCTGAAATGGAGACAGTCCATAACTACATACAGATCAGGGTGGCACGGCCATAAATCGTTGGTCCTCATTTGTTGTCTTTATTGAAAGCTGACAGTGGCCATTGTGATACATTCTAAAGGTTGGTCTAAGAGCAAGTCCAGAGCTGTGATAAAGGTAAGAATTCCATCCACAGTGAATTTAGCAAAAACAAAAACCTCATCAAAGCAAAGCCTTTTCTCTAAAAAAAAAAAAAGAAAGAAAATCTATTAACTTGTTACACTTTTACAAAAGTGCTGATGCTCTTAGAGGTAATGGTAAGCTATCCTGTCTATTGACAAAACACTTGAAAACTGGTTTTAGATGGGAATCACTGGCTTTCCTCAAAAATAATTCATGTCTATTCTAAGGCCTGGAAGGGATGCACTGCAAACATCAGCAATAAAGAAGGTTTATTTTATGGGAAAAGCAATCTGGTAGATTGTAGACAGAATACTAAATTTGTGTGGTCATGCAAATCTCATAAGCATGAACTAAAGCACAGTGAGTGCATAAATTAACCAGAGCTCCTATTGGATTTTTTTTCTACAAAAATAGTTTCTTATCTCAAAACAGTATTTTAATTTGTTTCCCTTTCAAAGACTAAGGGTATACTCCCGCTACTCCTGCTAACAAGCAGCTGCTCATCAAACTATATGGAGAGAATTAATTTAATGAAGAGTTTCTATTTAGGAAGAAGCAGTAGGGGGAAAGGCAAATAGTTGGAGCTTCTACCAGGCTGACGGGGTTTTACATGCTGGAGAAGCAGCTGGAAATTTGGATGACAGTTTTGAAAGATGGATGATAAGGAGAAGGTCACTGAAATTGAAATGGTGGATGGGAAAGTAGAGCAGACCAGGATAATATGGCAAAACTGAATCATCTCATGTGTGTTCAAGCCTTTAAGGAACTCTTTTCTTTTTGCTTCAAACAGTTTGCTATCCTCCCTGGTGACAAAATGTCCCATGAATGGCATAGATTATTGGCCTTTTTTCTTCCACTCAAATCAGTTCTAAGAGCAATGTTCAAAGTTTGGTTTATATGATAAAGGATGTTCCCCTAAGACCCTCGTCAGATTGTGAATGTGTGTCTTTTGCATGATTTTTTTTTAAGTGAATGTTTGTTCCCAAGCTACCTTATAAACAATGTGTGTGTTTACAAAACAAACGCACACTATAGCTTGGAAAATTCCTTTGGCACAGACTGGAGTCATCAGCCACAAGTGCTACTGACTTAAAAGCTGAACCAAATACAACTTGACAGCAAGGCAAAATATTTTATAGGCAAAGTGACATTTTATAATAATGGAATAATAAATGCAGAAGGGAAAATGAAGCAAGGCAAAAATATCATCTCAGATCCATTGATGCTAAAGAGGGGAGAATCTCAATTAGACTTTTCCTGCTTTTATTGAACTAATAATTATGGCTATGACTGAACCACTCTTAAACTTGGAGAACTCCAGTGTTTCTAATCATGGTATCACATTTCTCCAATCATTTGTCTATATGAGAATCTGATGATACAGTGTGGAAGCCTTGGTAGCATGCTGAAGTGGATGGAAGAAAGTGATGGGAAAATCACAGGACCACTTAATCAAGCACTTCAATTTGGAACCAGATGAAGCAATGTTTAAATCATCCTGATGAAAACAATCCAACCCAAAGCACATCTACTACTTGACATAAATCAGATTACAAATGTAATTAATAAAGACCAAGGTAAGTTTACTTGCCTATCTCCGTCTTCCACCACACTATGAAACTCAGCTAACAGAAGTGATTTGGGTCAGTTTAGGAAAATCAACAGGGTCTATTCCATAGCACAAAAGTTGTAAAGAGGATTTTTTTAAAAAACCTGATGTTTAACTCTGGAAAAAGAGAAACAGTAAAGGCTGGTCTTAACACAGAGGTTTAGATTTAGGGTGAAAAGAAAGCCTGGATAATAAGGAGAGGAAAGTTGGGGTGTGTATTCACCCAACTCCAGAGACATGCATCTGCTTTCTTTAAGTCCTAGTCAAATGTACTTTGGGGCAGATGGCAACTCGACTTATTATGATGACCATGTCAAAATCTATATAAATATCGAATTACTATTATGCACATCTGAAACTAATATGATGCTGTATGTCAACTGTATTTCAATTTTTAAAAAATGTACTTTGGGTTCACAATGGACTCCAAGCTGGAAAAAGTCCTTAAGTCCTCATTTTCATCACTCAGAAACAGATATTTCCACAAAAAATTCATCATGGGGTAACACAGAAGAAATAAACCAAGGCAACCAGGAACTCGCAATCAACAAATTAGTCAATAAAATAATGCTTTAGCGGAGGCATTAATTATTCATTCATTTGATAGACGTTTATTGATGCCTGCCTTATCCATGGTTCTATGAGGTGCTGGAGAACAATTGGAAATGACCCAAGCATTTTATCTCTGGGTAGTTGGTTTCATTAGGTATGGAGTGGGGTTTTGAAACAGGTTGCTGTTTTTTTTTTTTTAGCTACTAAGATAATTCTGAGGATCCACAGATTGAGAACTCATGACCCGAAACAGTGATTCTCAATATCCGTGTTGCCTGGTAGGTCAGAGACAGAACAGTAGGGAGGAATTAGAACTGATGCAGAGACCACTGATCATAACTCCAGTCTCTGTACTTGCAGGACAGCAGTTACAGGCTGCCCTGGTGGGAAGACTGAGGACTTTTGATCCAAGCACCATGTGGCTGCTTAGAAGCAGCATGACCAGGAATCAAGTTATTAAACTCCTCGAATGGGGACTTACAACCACTTTCCCAGGTGGCGCTAGTGGTAAAGAACCTGCCTGGTAATGCAGGAGATGTTAAGAGATAGGGGCTCAATCCCCGGGTAAAGAAGATCCCCTGGAGGAGGGCGTGGCAACCCACCCCAGTATTCTTGCCTGGAGAATCCTCGTGGACAGAGGAGCCTGGCAGGGTACAGTCCATGGGGTCACAAAGAGTTGGACACGGCTGAAGTGACTTAGCATAGTACCAAGTGAGATCATAACAAGGCTCTGCTTAGTGCCTGGTCCATTGTAAGGCTGAGTTTCTGTCCTTTTATTGAGTATGGCACACCCTCTCTTTTTTTCCCTTCTACTTTTAAAAAATTGTTTTCATTCTTCACAATCTAATCCCAGCCTACATTCTCTTTGAAAGCTTCTTGACACCCCACCACCTCCACTTCCAAGGCTCATTGACCTCCCTCCTCTGTACTCCCTCAGCCCTCATATTCAGGGTCACAGAATCTTATGCTCAATTGTCCTCCACTTACTTCATGAGTATTGCTTCAGTTTTCCTGCCTGGGTAGTCCCTGACCATTTGGCCAATGTTTCCTTCCACAGAGATATAAAAGACTTACTTGCTGGCTGATCAAAAGTACCTGTTGGGCTGTTGCTATAAGAGACATCTAAAGAAGGAAGGAACACCCTCATTTTTCTGTCAACATAATGCAGTGGGGACCTGCCAGCATTGCCACCGCCTCTGGTAGGCATTAGTATTCTGAAATAATCATCAGAATTCCAGTCTCCTTCCACCCCCACTCACTTATTTTGTTGGAAAAATGCAAAACCTGCATTTTTCCATGAACCAGATTTTACTCTATGCGCAGAGTGAATGCAGCGTCTGTGTTTAGCATCCCAATGTGATAATTATACATTATGCTTACTCCATGGCTAAATCCTACATAGGTCTATACTAAAACACAAAGGAACCACTAAATACGCTAGTGTGTTATCTTCCCCTTCCTTTCCCTTGTGATTTTTTTTTCTTATCATCCAGATTGCCCCCATGCTGAACTGTGCCTGTGAAAATAATGGAGAAACCTCAGATGTGTATATAACTTGAAAGGTGAGTGACAGAAGAGGGGAATTACAGGGACATCTGTGCCAGCAAAAACATGAACATATTGGGAAGAGGGAGCAGTGTTTGTGCGTGTGTGTGTGTGTGTGTGTGTGTGAGAGAGAGAGAGAGAGAGAGAGAGAGAGAGACAGTATGCCTATACAGAAAGCAGATTTTTTTTTTTTAATGAAAAACAAAAGCTGGGTTATGTAAGCAGCACAATTTGAAATGGCTTGTATAGCAAGAATGGAAACAAGTTATGAATATTCATAAGTAAAATGGAAGAAGTGTTCATTTGCAAGGAGGAAGTTAAGATGACATTCTAAATATCGTTTGGCCAAAGTTTTAACCAGGAAGTTTTAGATGTGTACATCACATAATACAAATACAAATTCAAAACCAACCAACCCCATTGCCTAAATTTCCCCCTTCAACACACTAATAACCAGTTTATGAATATTTCCACATATTATTGAGCCAATTTTCCTTAAATTTGATTTTTGTATCTCTGAAGACCTAAAAGTGAAAGAAGAAAGAAATAACAAAAACAAAAACCTTATACAAAAATTAACTTTAAATGGACCACAGGATTAAATGTAAGAGCCAAAACTATAAAACTCATACAAGAAAGCAGAAGAGTAAATCTGTAAATTTGTGGCCTTGGGTTGGAAAAAGGATCCTTATATATGACCCCAAAGCATAAGCAAGATAAGAAGAAAAGATAGATAAACTGGACTTCTTTGAAATTAAAAACTTAGGTACTTTCAAAAGATACTATCAAGAAAGTGAAAAGACAACCTACAGAATAGGAGGAAATACTTGCAAATCATACATCTGATAAGGGCCTTGAATCTCAAATAGATAAAGAACCCTTCAGTTCAGTCATTCAGTCATGTTCGACTCTTTGTGACCCCATGGACTGCAGCACTCCACCCTTCCCTGTCCGTCATCAACTCCCGGAGCTTACTCAAACTCATGTCCATTGAGTTGGTGATGCCATCCAACCATCTCATCCAAACAACAGGGAGGGAACACAGTCTTGCCCATCAACAGAAAATTGAATTAAAGATTCACTGAGCATGGCCCCACCCATCAGAACAAAACCCAGTCTCCCCTCCAGTCAGTCTCCCCCATCAGGAAGCTTCCATAAGCCTTTTATCCTTATCCTTCAGAGGGCAGAATGAAAGAACCTTTATGATTCAGTAATAACAAGTAACCCAATTAAAAATGGGCAAAACATCTGAGACATTTCTCCAAGGAAGATATACAAATGGTCAGTACGCACACGAAAAGATGCCTGACATCACTAGTTATTCAGTTCAGTTCAGTTCAGTCGCTCAGTCGTACCCCATTCTTTGCGACCCCATGAACCGCAGCACTCCAGGCCTCCCTGTCCATCACTAACTCCCAGAGTTCACCCAAACCCGTGTCCATTGAGTCGGTGATGCCATCCAACCATCTCATCCTCTGTCGTCCCCTTCTCCTCCTGCCCTCAATCTTTTCCAGCATCAGGGTCTTTTCGAATGAGTCAGCTCTTCGCATCAGGTGGCCAAAGTATTGGAGTTTCAGCTTCAACATCAGTCCTTCCAATGAACACCCAAGACTGATCTCCTTTAGGATGGACTGGTTGGATCTCCTCGCAGTCCAAGGGACTCTCAACAGTCTTCTCCAGCACCACAGCTCAAAAGCATCAATTCTTTGGCACTCAGCTTTCTTCACAGTCCAACTCTCACATCCATACATGACCTCGGGAAAAACCATAACCTTGACTAGACAGACCTTGGTTGACAAAGTAATGTCTCTGCTTTTCAATATGCTGTCTAGGTTGGTCATAACTTTCTTTCCATGAGTAAGCGTCTTAATTTCATGGCTGCAATCACCATCTGCAGTGATTTTGGAGCCCAGAAAAATAAAGTCCAACACTGTTTCCACTGTTTCCCCATCTATTTGCCATGAAGTGATGGGACCAGATGCCATGATCTTAGTTTTCTGAATGTTGAGCTATAAATCAACTTTTTCACTCTCCTCTTTCACTTTCATCAAGAGACCTTTGAGTTCCTCTTCACTTTCTGCCATAAGGGTGGTGTCATCTGCATATCTGAGGTTATTGATATTTCTCCTGGCAATCTTGATTCCAGCTTGTGCTTCCTCAAGCCCAGCATTGCTCATGATGTATTCTGCATATACCAGTTATTAGGGAAATGCACATCAAAACCAAAACAAGGGGCTTCCCTGGTGGTCCAGTGTTTAAGAATCCACCCTTCAATGCAGTGGACACCCATTCAGTCCCTGGTCTGGGAATATTCCACGTGCTGCTGGGCAACTAAGCCCGTGTGCCACAACTACTGAGCCCACGCACCCTGGAGACTGTGCTCTGCGACAAGATCAACCTGTGAACTGCAGCTACTTTCTACTTGAGGAGAGAGTAGTCCCCATTCTCCACAACTAGAGAAAGCTCCCGTACAGCAATAAAGACCCAGCGCAGCCAAAAAAAAAAAGTCCCACAATGAGATACCACTTCACACACACGAGAATAGCAATACAGGCATATGCTGGAGATTTTGCGGGTTTGGTTCCAAATCACTGAGATAAAGTGATTATCTCAATAAAGGGAGTCACAATTTTTTAAAATTTCCCAGTACATATAAAAGTTATGTTTATACTACACTATAGTCTATTAAGTGTTAATAGCATTATATCTTTTAAAAAGTACATATTTTAATTTAAAAACGCTTCACTGCTGACCATTATCTGTAACTCAGAGTTGCCCAAGCCTTCAATTTTTTTGTGAAAATGCACTATCCATGAAGCACAATGAAAGGAGATATGCCAGTAACCCAAAAGTTAGATAATAATAAGTGTTGGTGAGGATGTGGAGAAAATGTGACCCTCATACACTGCTGCTGGGAATGTAAAATGTTACAGCTTTTTTGGAAAACAGTTTTTAGCAGTTTGCCAGACAGATAAACATAGAATTAACATTTGATTCAGTAATTCCACTCCAGAAATGTACTCAAGAGAAATGAAAACACATGCCCACACAAAAATTTATACACAAATAAATAACAGCATTATTAATAATAGCCAAAATGTAGAAATAACCCAAATATCCATCAGCTAATGAATGGGTAAACAAAACATGGTTATCCATACAATGGGATATTATTAAGCCATAAAAAGGAATTAAGTACTGATTTCATGGTATATCATGGATGAACCTTGAAAACATTGTGGTAAGTAAAAGAAGCTACTCAAAAAAGACCACATATCATATGATTCCATTTATATGAAGTGTCCACGTAGGGAAATTTCTAGAGACAGTTGATTAGTGGTTGTTTAGATCTATGGAGAAAATAGGGGTAATAACTAAAAAGATAAGGGATTTCCTTCTGAAGTGATGAAAAATGTTCTAAAATTGACTATTATAATGGTTGCACAACTCTGTGTATATACTAAAAGCCATCAAATTTCATACTTTAAATGGGTAATGTATGTGAATTATTATTTCAAAAAGACTGCAAAAGAAAAAAGAAGCAATCAGCATGATCTTGAACTCCATTAGAAATCTCAAACTATTTATCAAACAAATCTCTATCAGTGAAATTGTTGGTGAATTAAAAGTTCAGGACAAAAGGAAAAGAAAATGCTCAAATGAAACCTCATCCTAATGTCTAATCCATTCCCTAAGGCTCATGCACCATGGTGTGAATTTTAATGATGGGGTCTTACATAAGTGAGATTTTTTTTTTTTCCTCAAGCAGAACTTTGATCCTCCATATATTTGCTTCAAAAATTAGAAGCCTCAAAGTGAAGTGGGTGTCAAACAGCAGACTACTAGATGGCATTTGTCACAGTATTTCACCTCCAGAGCCTCAACCTGATAGTATTTTTCTTTTTGTCTTCATGAAACTAAGAATACAGGTTGGGTAATCTCCCAGATTTTGATTAGCAGTGAATCTTGAGGATGAATTCAAATAACTGAAATCGCAACCCTTGAATCAGGAAGGGTAAGGACAAAGATTAAAATATAGTTCAACCTATTCATGGGATCTAGATAACGAGCCCAAAATGTATCTTCAGACCAGTATTTATGGAGGCTGCTGTGGGGAGAGAGCCAGGGAAGATATGCTTCAGGTCCTCCACCAGAGAATCTCTGCTTCTACCAGCTGTTCTAAATATAGAGTTTCTGCTTCGAGAAGAAATTTATCAGAGTTTCTCCTAAAGCAAGTGTTGAAAACTAGGGATCTAGACCATATTAATTCACAGAGGAATCCTCACAAGATTTTTGGCATAAAAAAGATCACATTCAGGTCCTGACATCATTCACAGAGGAGGCCTTATCAGCTCACACAAGACCTGCTTCCAATAAAGGACCTTCAGCCCCAAATATTTCTGGGAGGGTTCTGAAAGACATTTTACATACTCTCAAGAACAGGTCACCATTTATTCATTCAAAAAAGCATCAGCTCTGTGCCTGGCATAATACAAATCTCTGCGATGCTTCAGGTGTGGAGTTTCTGCACTGCCCTCATCCTTGACTTAGCTCTTGGCTAACACTTCCACTGTGAGAGAGAGATCATCTTTCCAGTCACTTTTGACCAGCAACTGATTTTTTAAAATACCATTAATACCTTACTAGAGGAAACATGATTCTCCCTAATCCTTCCAACATAACAAGAAGATTTTCTGGCTATTAAAAAAATCTTTACTGTCTTAGATAAGAGATAAAGCTAGATATTTCATCATGTAGCTTTATTTTTTAATTTATTTCTAATTAGAAGATAACTTATTTCTAATTAGAAGAAGAAAAAGAGATGGGAATACCAGACCACCTGACCTGCCTCCTGAGAAATCTGTATGTAGGTCAAGAAGCAACAGTTAGAACTGGACATAGAACAACAGACTGGTTCCAAATTAAGACTGTATATTGTCACCCTGCTTATTTAACTTATATGCAGAGTACATCATGAGAAATGTTGGGCTGGATGAAGCACAAGCTGGAATCAAGTTTGCTGGGAGAAATATCAATAACCTGAGATATGCAGATGACACCACCCTTATGGCAGAAAGCGAAGAAGAGCTAAAGGGCCTCTTGATGAAAGTGAAAGAGGAGCATGAAAAAGCTGGCTTAAAACTTAACATTCAGAAAACTGAAATCATGGTATCTGGTCCCATCACTTCATGGCAAATAGATGGGGAAGCAATGGAAACAGTGAGAGACTTTATTTTGGGGAGCTCTGGCTTCCCTGGTGGCTCAGAGGTTAAAGCATCTGCCTGCAGTGCAGGAGACCTGGGTTCGACCCCTGGGTTGGGAAGATCCCCTGGAGAAGGAAATGGAAACCCACTCCAGTATTCTTGGCTGGAGAATCCCACGGATGGAGGATCCTGGTGGACTACAGTCCACGGGGTTGCAAAGAGTCGGGCACGACTGAGCGACTGAATTAAGAAGATAATTTCTTTACAATGTTGTGTTGGTTTCTGCTGTACAAAAACATGAAAGTGAAGTTGCTCAGTTGTGTCCGACTCTTTGGGACCCCATGAAGCCTACCAGACTTCTCCGTCCATGGAATTTTCCAGGCAAGAGTACCGGAGTGGGTTACTATTTCCTTCTCCAGGGGTTCTTCCTGATCCAGGGATCGAACCCCACTTTCCCTCATTGCAGGCAGACACTTTACACTCTGAGCCACCAGGGAAGCCCAACATGAATCAGCTATAAATATACATATATATTTCCCTCCTCGAGCTTCCTTCCCACCCCCACTCCCACCCCACGCCTCCAGGTCATCACGGAGCACCGAACTGATCTCCCTGTGTTATGTAACAGCTTCCCACTAGATATATACTTTACACACGGTAGTGTATCTATGTCAATGCTATTCTCTCAATTCATCCCTCCCTCTCCTTATCCCATGGTGTCCACAAGTCTGTTCTCTATGTTTGCATCTCTCATGTAGCTTTAGACTATGGGGTTTCTGAGATTAATGGACTATCACCTGTTTGCAGAAAAAACAAAAACAGGCTTTTGAAAATCTACTCCCCAAATCCCCCATTGCTGGTTTCAAGTGGCATTTGAACTAATAGTTTCTTATTTGGCCTCACCCAGTTTTCCACTGAAATGCCCATGGGGACTCAGAGAAGAATGACCCCTCAGACAGACAGCCTACCTACTACCAGACTATGTATGGCAGCTGCACTAATTCATTAGTGGAGTTTAGTATTCATGGGACTGAAACTAGATTTGGCAGAATCTATCCAACATTTGGGAATTTAAAAAAACCCATCCCTTCCACCCTGACCCAGGGATCTGAGTCTGTTCCAGCCATAACTTGGACAAGTGTTCTTCTACCTTACCCCATCTGGGAAGCCAAAGTGTTGGCGTATACCAATCTTTTCAGATCAATTTAGGTAGAAAGGGTTGGATTTATAGATTTTTATCTCTATATTTTTGGCAACATTTCTTCTTTGCACTGTTAGCCAACACTGTGGTGAAATGATCTTAAATTTAAATGATGATAGAAGGAATTTTATTTTGTTCACTGATGCATACCTATTACTAAGAACAGTGCCCAGCCATAGAGTAAACACTCAATTAATATTCCTTGTTTAAATGTTTGTATGTAACCAATTTTAAAAATTCAAGAGGGTCTCAATCAGTTTCTAATCACATTTGCATTTAGTTTTTGAAGAGAACTTAGGCATGGAATTCTTTAATAATTGATGAAGAATTTTATCGTGAAATTCACCAAGAGCTTAGAGTAACAAAAGCAGGAGCTTGATGAAAGAATAGTCCATTTAACAGCAAAGGAATTAAAATAAAAAGGAACTTTGTTTATTAGTGACCTTCAAGGAATCAGCCCCACGTCCTCTCCCTGCCAAGCCGAAGCCAATGCTAACAAGCCTGCTTATTGCCGGAGCTGAGCTGGGTTCCCTGTCAGCACCGCTGACACTGCAAGGAAGGAAGAAATAATTACTTCTTAAAGCCATGCATTAATTTAAGCACTTGGGAAAATTCAATTTGTAAAAAAAAAAAAAAAGAATTAAACGGGAACAAAGGAAATACTGTGTTTAATGTCAGAATAGAAAGGTTAGAGACTGAAAAGCGGTGAACAGAATCAAGTGTGGGGAAACACAGTGAGCTGAAACCAACAGGGAGACCAGCCCTGCATGGCAGTGTGCTTGGCACACACCTCTCCACCTGCAAATGTGGGCATCGCCCTCTGCACACTTACACCCCCACCTGCTTCCTGCTCTCCAGACAAGGGGAGAATACTCACTAACCTCCTGATGATGACTCTAGAACCTACTTAGTTTAGGAAAAGGCATCAAAATCATGAGTACTGATGGGAGATTTCTGTCCACGTGGAGTTCAAAGTAGTTCTGGGGTCTTCTTTTTCTCTTTTCTCCCTGTCCTAGCTCCTGTGACCAGAGAAGGCAATGGCACCCCACTCCAGTACTCTTGCCTGGAAAATCCCATGGACGGAGGAGCCTGGTAGGCTGCAATCCATGGGATTGCTAGGAGTCGGACACGGCTGAGCGACTTCACTTTCACTTTTCACTTTCATGCATTGGAGAAGGAAATGGCAACCCACTCCAGTGTTCTTGCCTGGAGAATCCCAAGGATGGGGGAGCCTGGTGGGCTGCTGTCTATGGGGTCGCACAGAGTCGAACACGACTGAAGTGACTTAGCAGCAGCAGCAGCAGCAGCAGCTCCTATGACTCCAATGTCTAACTTATTCTTTTGCTTCATCAGCTTTGAGGGATAAACATGAAGGAGGAGGCTAAACTAGTTTTGATTCTGGCATTCAAAGGTGCTTTAAAACATAGGTTTGGGGAATTCCCTGGTGGTACAGTGGTTAGAACTCTGCACTCTCACTGATGAGGGTCTGGGTTCAATCCCTGGTTGAGGAACTAAGATCCAGCAAGCTGTACCATGTTGCCAAAAAAAAAGACTTTATTATCCTTTATGAGTATGGGGAGGCCTCCAGGTCAGACACAACTGCCACTGAAAAGGTTGTTTATTATATTTACAGATGCCAAGAAGTGGGAAAACACTACAGCATGGAGGGGAGGGCTCTTTACGGAAGCATTGGGTTGGTCAGGAGGCAGAGGAAGAGGGGAAAATTGTGAGCAAGAGTCCTTATTGTGACTTCTGCAGGAAGGAATGGGTCTGGCACAACAAGCAAACTTAAAATTGGCTAATTTGGATCATTTCAATGGGCTCCGGGGCATAGAGTCTTTCCCTAGTTGTTCAGTACCTGAACCTGTGGTGCTTGGGGCAAGTAGATGATGGCCCAGAATGTAAACGCTGGATAAAGGCTGTGATTGAGGTTAAGTGCTCCGGATAGATTAGTTTGCATTTGAAAGGTGTGCTCACTGGTCAGTTGTTCACTGTCTCTAGGAACTGGCTAGCCCTGGTAAGGTTAGTCCTTCCAAGGTCAGCAAGGCTAGATGTCAAAGCATCAAAATACACAGAATAATAGACATACTTCATACAAAAGGCACTTACATAGATTCAGTTTACTAGACTATTAAAACGTTTCACTTGATTTCCATCATAGCACAGAACTTCAGTTTTTGGAAGGTCAGGCTCCCTAAAAATCCAAAATCAAAAAGAGCTCCTCAGTGAACATGAATAAACTGCTTCTACTGCCTGGGGACCGTTCTCATCCTTACCCTGGGGATTTGCCCTCTGAATACTAAGCAAATGCTTCAGAAGAAGGATGCTTTATATTTCGTTATTAACCTTTAGCTTGTCACAATATGAAGGAAAAGGATGGTTAAGGAACTGTTGATGAAAAATGGAGATTTTCTCGCTATTGCAAGGTGAAACTCTGACCTGTACATCAATAGTAGAAGCTCTTATCAGTCAATAGAAGTTCAGAGCCTTGGAGAAATGGGTCTGCAGGAAATTACTTTCATGGAGGAGAAAAAAAGACATCAGATTATTGGCCCTAAGAGGCTCTTAAATTCCAAAAATAAAATACAGATGAAGATATCAAAAAAAGAGGAAACATTCAGCCACATCAAAAACCAAGATTTCCCACAAATATATTATTGGAGTTTGTAAAGAATTCTCTCCAGCACTAAAGCTGATGGAATTGAATTGAAAGCTATAATCAGTGACTCATTCAATGAATGTCAATTGGCCAAACTGTAAGAAGAGCTTGCTTTTTTCTTACAGTGCTTATATCCTGGGTGGTGGAACCCAAGAGGCAGTATATAGATATATCTTCCTCTGGAATGGATATGTTGGGAGAGTATGTAATTGCCTCGGTTCTGTCTCACCACAACAAAGACTTGAAATGGCCAACCAGTGTTGCAGCTTGGTTACAGCTCAGAGTTTTATTCGGTAAACAATGGACCGTACACCCTCGAGGTGTGAGGGTGGGCCAACCCCAAAAGAGAGGCCTCAACCTGTCTTGGCTCCCTCTTTTTATACATTTTGTCTCCTCCCTCCTGAGCCTGCCCTATGTAAATTAGAGCTAGCCAGGAAGGAGGTGTGTTTGTTTCACCTGAGGTTCTCACTCAGGTCCGTGGATTTTTCCTTTGTTGCCTTTTTGTAGGCTTTTCCCTTTCTTGTCTTTTAGCCACTGCCATTTTGGACTCCTTTTTCCTATTCTAACCTAACAGATACACAAGCAAAGCAAGAACAGTAGCAAAATATGCCCACGGAATGAAAGTATTAGCAATGAATAAAAAATGTCAGACATGATGCTAAAAACTCCAGAGGAAAAACAAGTCTCTGAAATGGCTTTATTTCAGAAACCAAAAGAAATTGTTTAAAAACTGTCAACCTCAACAGAATGAAAGAAGATATAACTTTCATGGAAAAGAAGCAGATTAAAAAAATAGGAGAGTCTGAGATGAAAAGCGAGCTGGGTGAGATAAGAAAGGCATTCAAGAAAACTAAAAATATAATAATAGCAGAGCCCCAAACCACCGCAATTAGTTGAGAAAAAACCAAAACGGTCAGAAAATCAAATCAGTGTAAAGAAGACAAGATTAAGAAATTCTTCAGGAAAACAGACGAAGAGAATAAAGGAAAAAATGACAAGAAAGAGGATAAGTGTCTATGACAGAGAACAGAGATTCAGCCAAGCAATTCTGTGGTGGACCTGTGGAAGGAGACACAAAGATGGAACAAGAGCATGAGTCAGACATAAATATGTAACACTTTCCCAGGCCAGAAATACTGGAGAATTTGACTCAGTAGGCTTCATCACATTCTTAGACAATTTAGGTACATCCTGACAAATACTTGATATGTAAGAACTACAAGAAAGAATATATATATATATATGTAAGCCTATAAGCCAAAAAGTGGATTATGTGCAAAGGATAAAAGTTAGGTTGGCCTCTGTGACACTAATCCATGACTAGATAGTACAGTGTGAAAAAGTCAGCTGATAACAACAGGAACCACTTAGTACAAATAACTATTGAGAATTTAGTTACAATACCAGAGAGACAAGTCTAAAATTTTTTTTGAAAAACAAGATATACAAAAGAGCCACTTAATTCTCAAAATAATTTAGTTCTTAAAACTTAAAATTATGTTACAAAATTCAAGAATTAGGGTGATTATGGTAGAAAAAAAGGATTTTAAATTCTACATTTCATATGAGGACTCAGTTCCATTCTTAATTTGATATAAAAAGATTACAGCTATTAATGTCATTTTTAAAATGTAAGGACAAGAGGTGTGTGTGTGTGTGTGTGTGTGTGTGTGTGTGTGTGTGTGTGTGTGCATTTGTTTGCGCGCTCAGTTGTGTCTGACTCTTTGAAGCCCCATGGACTATAGTCCGCCAGGATCCCCTGTTCATGGAATTTTCCAGGCAAAAATACTGGAGTGGATTGCCATGTCCTCCTCCAGGGGAGCTTTCCGACCCAGGGATCAAACCAGCACCTCTTGAGTCTCCTGCACTGGCAGGCAGATTCTTTAACTACTGCGCCACCTAGGAAGGCCTCAAAACAACTGATAACAACATGAAATGCTCAATATATAACCTTCAAGTCAGAAAAGACAAATGCAAACATGTTATGATGTGTGCTTAAGTTTAGTTTTTAAAATGTCCATTAAAATGTATGTGTAATAGGCATGTATTTATTTTCATTTAAATTTTTAGTGTTTTCTAAAATGAATATATATATTCTTTAAATATAAAATGTTTTATTCTTAAAAAAAGAAATGTCTCTCATACATAAATGCAAAGGAATTCATTGGCATTTTCTAGCTAGTTTCCATGACCAGTGTTTGTTTTTTCTGTATAATTCACCATCGGAACTGTCCTCATGTGCAGACTAAATTAAACATCTTATGAGAAATTGAGCTTAGCATAAACTTCCAGTAAGATTTTTGGAAAAATTAATCTGTATTGCGTTAGACAACTAGTTAGAACATTTATTGAGGTTGTATAGAATGTTCTTGTCTTGAAATCCTAGATTGGCAATTATTCACATACTTTGGCCTTTTATTAGACTGTGGTCTCCTGGAAGCCAAGAATATTTCTTTTTCTATTCCCACTACCTATCCCAGGTGAAATGAAATTATTCTGCCACATGGTTGTTGCCATCACCATGTTCATTCCCATTATTGGACAAAAGGCATCGAACTCTCTCAGCTTTCTTTAGTTGCATCTTGAGCTATTTCAAACTATTCCTCACTCCATTTTTTTTTAAGTTTATTCACACCTGCAAAACCAAGGTGGTCTTTGATACTCTATGTGCTTTTAGTTACCAGTAGCTTAAATGAGCCGTAGTTGTAAAATTGCATTTTCTTTGCTTACATATAAAGCTTTTTCCATCTGATTTTATTTAGGTCCTGATTTTTCTTCCCCCAAGTTCTAAAGAGCTGCATTAATTTTACTTTCTTCAGAAAGCTTATTTGAGCCAATAATCTAAACATGACCTGCATTTTCACAGCTCCAGGCCTTTGCTCATGCTATTCACTTGGCCCACACCTCTTTTCCCCCAATATATTTATGCTCATCTGAATTCTGATATAACCTCTTCCATGAAGTTTCTTCAGCCATGAGTTTCCATTACACATTGTGTGGTCATTATATTAGTGCTTCTCAAGCAGGGCAGGGCCTCTGTCTCCTTCATACCAACTCCATTCCTAGAACACGATCATATATAAGCATTTGATAAATTCAGTATACTGAGAGTTGACTCTATACCAAGTCCTCTATCAGACTCCCAGGATATGCCATTGAACAGGTAATGGACAGTGACATGGTACTACCCTCAAGTAGCTCCCAAACTTGTTTAATAAGATAAGAGCCAAATAGAGTGTGACCAGGGCTTCCCTGGTGGCTCAGTGAAAAAGAACCCATTTGCCAATGCAGGAGATGTGGTTTGATCCCTGGGTCGGAGAGATCCCCTGGAGAAGAAAATGGCAACCCACTCCAGTATCCTTGCCTGGGAAATCCCAGAGACAGAGAAGCCTGGGGGGCTACAGTCCTTGGGGTTGCAAGGAGTTGGACACAACTTAGTGACTAAACAACAGCAAGAAAGGCTGTCACCAAACACAATGAATACACGCAGTGTGGCAGGGTCTGTTCTGATTGGTGATTAAGGCAGGACTGCCTGAGGGGAAACTAAGGCTAAGGTCTGACATATAAGGAGCTTGCATTTGGAGAATCAGGTGAATGCCTTCCAAGCAGAGAGAAGAATACATACAAAGGCCCTGAGGAAGGCACAGCCTTGCTCTGCTCAAGGAAGAGTTAAAGGTCAGTGTGTCTGGAGCAGAGGGTGAGAATCACCCGCAGACTAGAAGAGATAAATGAACTGAGGTCAGATAGGCAGACCCTGATAGGGGTAATGGGGGGGATTTCGTTTTACTTAATTCCATTGGCCATGAGTTCCCACTCAAGGGTTTTAAATTGAGAAGTGCCATTGCCTCATTTCTATTTTTAAGAGATCATTGTGGAAGTGGAATGTTATGAGACATATTTTGGGTGGACAGTCGTGTTACTTATCAAAATTGGGAAGAGGGTGGGGCATGGAATGTGTTTGTGTATGTTGGGGGTGGGGTTTAGGCACTGTATGTTTGCAAGTGGAACAGTCAGGAAGGTAGGCAGATTTATGAACTCACACTTCACGAGAAATGTCTGGCTCAGAGATTTAATTTGGGAGGTAATCACAACTAATGGTATTTCAGGCTATGGGACAGGAACAGATTATTTTGGAAGGAATGGAACAGGACCCAGGTCAAGTCCTGAGGCAACCAATCATTTAGAGGTCAGATGAAAGAGGGAAAAAGAGCAAAGGAGTCCAAGAAAGGGAAGCCAGTAATGTGGGGTGGGGGGGAGTGTGACTTGAAGGGAAACAAAAGGGAAGTATTTCAGAAGGAGGAAACAGCTCGCTGTGTGGATTGCTGCTGGCAGGGCAAGTCAAGAAGGATAGGAGACGTCCTTCTGCACTGATAAATCCCAGGTGGTTGGCCGCTTTGTCAAAAGCAGTTTTGATAGGGTGGTGGGAACAGAAGTCAGGTTGGCGTGGATTGTAGAGGGAGGAGAGATGCTGAAGGAGCTGGCATTCAAAAGAAATGTTGCTGTGAAGGGGAACAGAGAGATCACCTTCTGACCATCTCCAAAACACATGTGGGACAAAACGTTTTTGAACACACAATAATGCTTCTTTTTTAGTGTGCGTCTTTGTGTGCATGTGTGCTCAGTCACGGAGAAGGCAATGGCACCCACTCCAGTACACTTGCCTGGAAAATCCCATGAGCAGAGGAGCCTGGTGGGCTGCAGTCCATGGGGTCACTAAGAGTCGGGCACGACTGAGCAACTTCACTTTCACTTTCACACATTGGAGAAGGAAATGGCAACCCACTCCAGTGTTCTTGCCTGGAGAATCCCAGGGACGGGGGAGCCTGGTGGGCTGCGGTCTATGGGGTCGCACAGAGTTGGACACGACTGAAGCGACTTAGCAGCAGCAGCAGCAGTGCTCAGTCATATCTGACTCTTTGAGACCTGTGGACTGTAGCCTACAAGGCTCCTCTGTCCATGGAACTTTTCAGGCAAAAATACTGGAGTGGGTTGCCATTTCCTACTGCAGGGGATCTTCCTGACCCAGGGATCAAACCTCTGTCTCTTGTTTTCTCCTGCATTAGCAGCTGGACTCTTTTTCAGTATGCTCAAAAATACAGAAAGAATCAACTGACCAAAGAAAATAGACGGTGTGGTTGGGAGACGTCTTCCTTTAATCACAGTATTGAAGCTGAATGCCCCTAAAACTGAGTTTCCCTGCTGAGTTTATGATTAACTTTTCTATCCAAAATTTTATTCCCTTTCTTATTTCCTCTGACCTCAATATTGTGCTAACTGGATGCTAAACATCCAGAGTCAGATGACTAATATTGCTGTTGTCAATAACACTGCTAATGTATGGGGACTCAGGTTGCTTCTCCTAGACAAAATGAATTAACAGATCCCCCAGTCATGGACTACCACACCAGAGACTCCAAAACTATATATGACCTGACCAAAACTACAACTAGGAAACGGCACAAGACTGATTAACCCCAATCTTTTTGTTCTTCCCCTCTAAAAAGCAACTAACTCAAAGACCAAGCTGGAGTGGATCTGAGTCTCCTCTCGGGCTCCCTGACTTTGCTGCAAACACCTGCTGTCAGAGTTTGGTTTTCTGGGCCGTGGGCACACGAGCCCTTGCTCAGTCACAGAATGTTTTCATTAGTTTCTGTACTATCCTATATAACTCAATAATAGCTGACATCTTAAAGGAAATTATAATTTCCCTGGTGGTTCAGCTGGTAAAGAACCTGCCTGCCAATGCAGGAGACACAAGAGGTGTGGGTTCGATCCCTGGATCAGGAAGATCCTCTGGAAAAGGAAATGGCAACCTGCTCCAGTATACTTACCTGGAAAACTTCACGGACAGAGGAACCTGGTGGGCTAGGTTCACAAAGTGTCAGGTAAGACTGAGTGTACACACATGCAAAATTAAAATATATTACTTTATTTAATACTCCTAACAACACTGTGGTTTCAAATGCTATCCCATTCTAGAGATGAAGAATCCAAGAGAGTGAAGCAATTACATCAGACTACAGAGCTAGTGAGTGGTGGAGGCAAAATGAAGACCCAACAAAGATCCAGAGTCTGCATTCCCAACATTTGCAAAACAAGAGATGGAGAAACAAAGAAGGTATTAATGACTTAGGATAAAACTAGAATCTTAGCCATTCTCATTTAAAGAAAAATGGTCTTTCTCTATTCACTAATAATTTTGATAACAAGATTCATGTGATTGTTGAATAATCCCTAGCAGTAATTTAGATAATTCCACTGGTAGCTGAGAATAAATGAATGGAGGCCTTAGGTATGAGTCCTTCTCTTTTTTTAATGCAAGAAGGAAAGGGATTTAGGAAACATCATAATCTTCCTACTAAATTTAGATACTTAAGACTTAAATATTCTAAATAAGGTCTCTAACCATATGCCCCAGATAGTCATAAGAGAACTGTCTGAGTAAAAGTAGTAGTACATGCTTTATTTACTGGATTTATGGAAATGTGTTTATAGCAGTAGCTCTTAGGCATGTTGACAAAGAAAGTAGGCACCCCCAACATTTGACAAACTAGAACCCTTCCATTCCATCAATCATTAAGGCAATATCCAGGTAGAAAAGTTGAGTTTCATGCATTACCTAAAGATACCACCAAATGCATAAACATAAAGAAATGACTCATGGGATGTGTGAGCATACACAGGATGGATGACCCCTTAAAACAGAACCCATCTGGATCTTCAAATCAATACTTACTCTACGTATTCAGAGAGCAAAATGACGCAGTGTGACTCTGAGATGTTGAAGGCAGACAGTCATTCAATCATCCTTGCATTTAGTCATCTCACAAATGATTTTGAGTTTTTCTAAGCACTCCGCATTGCAAAAGAAGAGGTGCAAACTCTTGAGGAATTTATGATCTTCATGGAGAGAAGAGTTCTTTACCTTATTTGCCAAGTGCCAAAGGAGTGACGTTAACATTAAAGAATACAAGCACAGTTGTGTTTTTTTTTGAAATTTTTAAAGGAAACATGTGTCCAGTGTTTAAATTACAAACAAAAGAAGTAAAACAAACACTCATGATTCACTCTCAGAGAGCATTGATATTTTTGGATATGCATTTATGTAGTTGAAATACAGTGCACAAATGTCTATCTCTTTTTCATTTTTTCAAAATGATATGTTTTCTTTCTACCACATGAAATAATTTCCAACATCATTAAAAATTCTTCATATAAACATGTCATTTTAATGAGCATTTATACTCCATTGTATGGATAAACTAACTTATTTAAGCATTGCCCTGCTGTTGACCATTTGAGTTTCATGCAACTTTTGATTGTTGTAGCTATAAGATAAACTGGGATAAACATGTTCATGCCAACTGTGTTTGTCTCTATCTCTTTTCATTTTCTTAAGTATACATCACCAGGAGTAAGTGAAACTTCAGGGTCAGTGAGTCTCCAGAAAGATTGAAGCAATTTCTACCTATTCAAGGAATATATAGGTGTGTCTATCTCACTAAACTTTGGACGACTATAATGAAAATCTTTAAAAAAACACATTTGTTTGACGAAGAAAACAATTATTCCAAGTTATTTGAATTCTTAGAGATTTTATTTAAATTCCATTAATGTTCCATTAGCCACCTGCATTTTCCCTTTTATAAATTATGTTAATATCCTTGCTCATTTGCTCTCTGGAGTTTCAGTGTTTTAATGTGTTTGGGTTCATTGTACATGAAGATTCATAATCCTTTATAACACCTATAACACATATTTCCAAATATCTGCCTCGCTAATAGTTTGCCTTTCAATGGTGTCTCTGCTCTCTGTCCACAAAATGGGACAGAAACAGAATGGAGACCTAGTAGTAGAGAGGAAGATGGATTGCAGGCAAAGACCTTTTCAGTCAGCTCCTGGACTGTTGCAAAAGCCGCCTCTGAGGTCTCCTGGGTTTAACTTACATGACTTTACGTTTCCCTGTGTCTAAATTAAAATGTTTAAACTTAAAACTAAAATATGGAGTGAAGTAGAGTCAACATTTCTTTCTCAGAGGAAGGAATAAAATAGGCCAAGATGAGCGAAGAGATCAATAGATTGAAAGTGTTTATGCGACTGATATTAAGGGAACAAAAGCCTGTCTTTTCCAGTATGTGCTTGTTTGGTGAACTATTTGACTAAATCCTGGTAATTATATAGAAAAGTAGGAGAGAGAAAACTGTAAGAGGCTGACAGGCTGATAGCAGAAGGCATTAGTGTTAGAGTTTAGAATTATTTGTGGATAATAGGTAATCTGAAAGTTTTAGACTTGAATAAAGTAGCTTATTGGGGACATTAGCCTTAGAATGTGCAATATGGACTGGAAAGAGACTAGAAGCAGAAAACTCAGTTATGAGTTTATTGCTTTGGTACAGCATTTCCGGAGGGCAATTTGGTGATAATGCAGCAACAAATATAACATACCCATCTTTTGACCCTATAATTTCACTCCTAGGAATTTATTAAAGAAATAATAGATATATGTTTGGAGTTGTATGTTCAAAGATGTTCATTGAATTGCCATATGTAATAGAGAAAATGTGAAGACTAAACATCTAACAATTCATAAAATGAAATACTGTGAAGTGACTAAGTATCATGATGTACATCTGTATTTATAAACCTTGAAATAACTTCATAATATTCTTAAATACCCTACACTTAGAGTGCCTCCTCCTTCACTTTAATCCATCTATCATCTTATCCTGCTGTTACTTGTAAGACTGTTGTCATACTGGTGGTTTCTAAAGCAAATCTTTTGGATTTCTACTAGAGCAGAGTGATCCTGGCTCTGGACTGGGACATTTGCTTTCAATTCTCATCTGTCACTTTATAGTTGTATGAATTTGGCAAGTCACGTAATCTCTTTGAGTCTCTGTTTCATCTTTGAAATGGGGACAATAAAATGTGTTGTTTCCTTTAGTTGTGGAATTGAACACAGACAAAAGCCCTTTCATTGCTTAATCCTTGTTTTTCAGGATTAGAAATTTCAGACAAACAATATCAATAGCAAAAATAAGTTATTTTTTACTTTACTTAGAAGTAATATATCCACAACCCACTGCCTAGAATGCTAAAATGTTTTCCCTTTATAATTAGTCTCTTTGGAATAAACCACAGATCATTTCCCTCAAATATCGTAAAACTTTCCTATTTTCATAAGTGCACATGCAAATTGAAGATGTAACCTCAATTATGAGTACTCAAGATAACATAATTATGTTATTTACATAACCTGCTTTGAACTTATCTTAAAATCCATAGTGGATTTTCCAGAAAAGAGAGCCTACCTTCTTTAGGTTCATCTAAAACATTTTGCTCATGGAATCAAAATGCTATTTAAGTTTTTTGCCTTTGGGCAAATATATAAAGAAGGAATCCTGCTTGCCCTTTACCTTCCTGGTTCGTGCCCTCAATATTAGATTCACTAGGGAAATAAATTCACATACTTAGAAGTGAGTAATTGCTGTATTTTATAGTAAATGTTATTGTATTAATATAAAACCTAATATTGTTCCTCCAACTTTTATCGAAGTATTTAGCAAAATTAAAAAAAAAATTATATAAGAACCACATCAAGTCCAAATCCTTAAAATTGGCAATTAATGGTAAAATTACTACACTGTCCTTAAAGTATTCAATATCTTTTCACATTTAATCCTTCCTTTTTCTCTTGAAATGAAAAGAAGAGACAAGGTCACTTTCGGGGGCAAACAATATAGAATGTTGACAAAAAATTGAAAAAATTAGGACTTTGATCTTAAAATAAAATTGATGTCATGGAAAGAAAATGGAAGTGTTAGCTCCTCAGTTGCATCCAGCTCTTTGTGACCCCATGGACTGTAGCCCACCAGGCTCCTCTGTTCATGAATTCTCCAGGCAAGAATACTGGAATGGGTTGCCATTTCCTTCTCCAGGGGATCTTCCTGATCCAGGGAATGAACCTGAGTCTCCTGCATTGCAGGCAGATTCTTTACCATCTGAACCACCAGGGGAACCATGGAGGATTGTTTTTTTTTTTGGAGAAAAGTTGATTAACAATGGTGTGTTAGTTTCAGGTATTCAGCAGAGTGATTCAGTTATACATAAAGATGTATCTATTCTCTTTCAAATTCTTTTCCCATTTAGGTTATTAGAGAATACTGAGCAGAGTTCCCTGTGCTATACAGTAGGTCCTTCTTGGCTATTTATTTTCAATATAGTAGTGTGTGCATGTCAATCCCAAACCCCCAATCTATCCCTCTCCTGCACCCTTTCCCCCACTAATCATAAATTTGTTTTCTAACACTGTGAGTCTGTTTTGTAAATAAGTTCATTTGTATCACTTTTTTAGATTCTACATATAAGCAAAACCATATATTTGTCTTTCTCTGTCTGACTTACTATGGAGCTTTTTAAGAAAGTAACCTTCAATCAAAATCTGGGACCTCAATCTAAAACCAAAAATCAATGTACATAGAATTATAGATGAGCTAAATTTCTCCAGGTATGTATGTCTTTGAAAGGAACAAGGTAGTAGATGATCTCAGGTATGCTGACCCTGAATCGGGTGTGGTGACCCAGGAGGGGAAGATGGAAAATGTGATCCCAATTCTTGGAGAAGGTGTGAGTAAGGAAAGAAGTGGAAGAGCGAAATGGCTCAGAGGGCCTGATTCACGAGTCATGTGAATCACAAAGCAGGAACAGATCTTCAGGAAAATTCTGACTGGTCTCTGGAGGGGGCAAGTGAGTTCTACAGACTGAAAGGAGAACTTTTAAAACAATCAACTTGAATGAGATGTAATTCACACACCTTTGAAAAGATTCACCTCTTTGAAATTTTTCGTTTTCATCTTGAGATAACTGTATATTCACATGCAGTTATAAGAAATAATACAGAAAGATTCCATGAACTATTTACCTAAGCTGGTAGCCAAGTGAAGTCATAGCAAAGTGTCATAATATTATTTTATAAAATATGGTGTGTATTTTATATATATAGTATCCAGTGTACATATATAAGAAAATGTATTAAAAAATGTATATAGTATACTATCACAAAAAGATATTGACATTGATATAGTGGAATAGAAGAGCATTTCCATCACAAGGATCCCTCATGCAGCGCTTATAAACACACACCTCTTTCACCCCCCACTTTCCCACCCGCCACCACTAGTCCCTGGTGGGGGGCTAATCTCTTCTCCATTTCTATAGGTTTGTTATTTTAGAAACAATATTTACATGAAATCATACAGTGTGTGACCTTTTATGGTAGGACTTTTTTTTTGGTTAGCATGATTCCCTGGAAATGCGTCCAAGTTGTTTTATCAGTATTTCATTCTTTTTTATTGCTGAGTATTATTCCATGGTATGGATGACCACAGTTTGCTTAGCCAGTTCCCTAATGAAGGACAGAATGTACTAATTTTAAGTTGTTGATGAGTTTTGACAAATTGAAATACCCACAGAATCATTGCTGGAATCAATAAATAGGACAATTACCCAGGAGAAAAGAAAATATACATTCATACATAAACTTCATGAATACTTGTAGCAGTTTAATTCATAATAGCTAAAAACCCTGGTGGCTCAGATGATAAAGAGTCTGCCTGCAGTGTGGGAGACCTGGGTTCGATCCCAGTGTAGGGAAGATCCCCTAGAGAAGGAAATGACAACTTACTCCAGTACTCTTGCCTGGAGAATCCCACGGATAGAGGAGCCTTGCAGGCTACAGTCCATGGGGTCGCAGAGGCAGAGACGACTGAGCAACTTTACTTTCTTTCAAAAGCTAGAAAAAATCCAAATGACCAACCACAGATGAATAAAAATTAATAAATAATGATGTATCTGTACAATGCAATACTACTCAGTAGTAAAAAGAAATGAACTACTGATATAAATGTCACACATAGTGAAACAAGACATAAAAGAGCATATGCTCTACGATTTCTTTTATATGGATTTCTAGGACAGGTAAAACGAATCCAAGTGTCAGAGAGCAGATAGTGACTGCTGAGGGCTGGGTGAATGAGGGCAGAGACTGACAGCAAAGGGGCGTGAGAAAGCTTTTCGTGGGTAGAGAACGTTTTAAACCCTCAACCTGGAGAGAATCTATTGCTCAGAATAAAAGACTTCCCTTTCACAGAAGTCAAGAAACTGTTGGAAAAAAAAAAAAAACTTGTTTGTGGAGACTAGGAAAACAGTAAGGTAGGAATAGAGGCCTAAAGAATCAAGGTATGGATGAATAATGAACCTCAAAGGTGAAAACAGAGGAAATTTGGGGGAAAACCTTAAGAAGGCTTCAAATTGCAGAAAGCCGGTTGTAGCATTTTAACACCAGGATGTGAGCTTCCTCTATTTATTGTCAAGTTTGTAATATGCAAACTCCCCCTCCTTAGCTTGTGGTCTTTACACAGGTGTGTGAGCTGTTTTTCTTTGGGTCCTGTAGGAGAATTTAGCCCAGGACACACAGAAGTATTGGGACAGCAAGTGTGATCTTTGAAAGGAGTAATTCTCTGATTCCATTAATGGGTTATGACATGAAATTACTTCTAACAGCAGAAAGCAAACAACAATTTCTTTACTTTTCTTGGATCGGGTCTCTCTCATGATGAAATACATTGTGATATTTTCCACCAATATCCTTCTGGAAGCCCTCTCTATTCCTCTGAAAAACTTAGAGTGCTGATGTAGTAAATGGCATGTGCTGTGCTGTGCTTAGTCACTCAATCATGTCCAACTCTTTGCGACTGCATAGACCACCAGGCTCCTCTGTCCATAGGGATTCTCCAGGCAAGAATACTGGAATAGGTTGCCATGCCCTCCTCCAGGGGATCTTCCCAACCCAGGATCGAACCCAGGTCTTCTGAATTGCAGGCAGATTCTTTACCATTTGAGTTACCAGGGAAGCCCAAGAATACTGGAGTTGGTAGCCTATCCTTTCTCCAGGGGATCTTCCCAACCCAGGAATAGAACTGGGGTCTCCTACATTGCAGGCAGATTCTTTACCAGCTTAGCTACCAGGAAAGCCCAGTAAATGGCATACTTAGACGAAAATAAGTCCTTTTTATCACATTATATGTGCCAAATCCCTTCCACCCTTGAAGGAGACAGTACTTACCTGGGTTGTAGGGAGAGAAACTGGAGCAAAAATGATGGAACACTGGAAGTGCGAATTGAGTCTGAAAGAGAACAAAAGAAAAGAGGTTCAAATCTAGGTGAGAGTAGGGATAAACATCCATTCCAGGGAGACTGGAGGTGAAAGAGAGGTGAGCTACAGTTACTGGAATTCAGAGCTCGGGAAACAAGGTAAAAGAAACAGGGAGCAAGCTGGAATTACATTGGAATTGGAGAGAATTATCTGCAGATGCTACAACTACTGGGTAAAAGATGGTTCTGGAATAGGATATTTGCACAGTGTAAAGTGTCCTCTCATAGATTTCTTATTAATTGTAAAGGGAGAAAAGTACTTTTTCACTGGCTCAAACTAGTTGGTGGTGACAACCTTCCCAAGAGTGACACAGACTAGCAATGCATATGTGACTGTGACGCAGTGCCAACCACCCATGCCACCCAGGAAATGTTCATGCCAAAAATGTTTAATTTGAAGGTCATCACACCTAACTCCTCCAGAAGCACAAAGAATAGAGGGATAGATAAAATGACGCCAGAGGCAACAGGCAAATCCAGAGTGTTTGCTATTCTCTAAGAGGATTTGCCTGGGCTCCAAACATTATTAATAATACTAATTAGTAATAGTAGTAGATAGAAGGGAGCATTTCACCTCTCAATATAATACTGTAGCTTCTAGATAGAGTTAATCGACAGTTATAACTCAGATGACTAAAGAAGACACTCCTGATAAATCTTTACATCCAGTGCTTAATAAGAAAAAAATCAGAGGTTAAGACCAGGGTCTCACAGAAACAGAATCATAGACTTACAGAACAAACTTATGGTTGCTGGGGTGTGGTGAGGCGAAGTATGGGGGCAAGGGATAGTTAGGGAGTTTGGAATTGACCTGTACATACCGCGATATTTAAAATGGATAGCCAACAAGGACCTACTATACAGTACATGGAACTCTGCTCAATGTTATGTGGCAGCCTGGATGGGAGAGGAGTTTGGAGGAGAATGGATACAAGTGTATTTATGACTGAGTCCCTTCGCTATTCACATGAACTATCACAGCATTGTTAATTGGCTATATCCCAATACATAAGGAATAAAACAAATGCATAAGCTTTAGAAGAAGAAGCACATAGCAGTGAAGGCCTGTCAGTGACCAATCTGAGAAGGTAGAAGGTATTAGTCAACTCAACGTAAGAGTTAATGTAATAAGAAATTGAAATAGAGGCAAGAGGCAGAAAGCTTATTTTAAAATATGCTGTCTGATTTTTAAAATGTGTACATCTCTGAATTTCTTTCACTGAAGATAATAAAGTACTCTTGGATCTCCAAAAAAAATAAAGTAGTAGTCCTAAGATCGGAGAAGGCAATGGCAAGCCACTCCAGTACTATTGCCTAGAAAATCCCATGGATGGAGGAGCCTGGTAGGCTGCAGTCTGTGGGGTCGCTAAGGGTCGGACACGACTGAGCGACTTCACTTTCACTTTTCACTTTCACGCATTGGAGAAGGAAATGGCAACCCACTCCAGTGTTCTTGCCTGGAGAATCCCAGGGACTGGGGAGCCTGGTGGGCTTCCGTCTATGGGGTCACACAGAGTCGGACACGACTGAAGTGACTTAGCAGTAGCAGTAGTCCTAAGATATGAATTTTTTGGAGATTTACAAATGTTAAAATTCATATCAATTACAAAATGAAATAGCCCTGAAAAACTGAACTTTTTAACAACTGCTTTTTTTAAAATGATTTATGTTGTTAATCAACTATAGTACAATACAAAATAAAAAGTTTTTAAAATAATATTTTTTTAAAAAAGACCAGGATCTCACTATGGAGCATTTGTAGAATATAAGTACACATTTAACTAAACAATTAAATAAGTATAGTTTTTATTCAACATGAGTTGAGTCATTTTTAATTTGTCCTTTTGTTGTCCTTACAGAGTCTCACATAAAATAAATGGCTGTTCAGATATTTTTGTAGCTTTTTACTAGTACTTGGTAGATCCCAGTTCATTTCAGTGTGCAGGGAGGGCACCTTAAAGGAGAATCCTGTTCATTCAGTGGAATCAGCCCAGGTTTTCTGCACCAGCTGGCCAACACAAGTAAGTCTAAATCCTTGATTGGTTTTGATAAAATAACCCAGGACAGATCCCTTCAAGAGATATAATTCTGTTCCACACATTTTATTTTGAAAAATCTCAAGTATACAGAATATTTAAAAAACTATTTTAATAAATATATCTTTGTACCTTCCTTGTAGGTTCAGAATTGTTAACATTTTACCCAACTTCATTTACACATTTATATCAAAACATTCTCCTCCATAAGCCCAATATTATTTTTATACCCAAGAAAGTAAAAAAAAAAAAAAATTATCTACCATCCAGTGACTCAGATCCTAAAAGATGATGCTGTGAAAGTGCTGCACTCAATATGCCAGCAGATTTGGAAAACTCAGCAATGGCCACAGGACTGGAAAAGGTCAGTTTTCATTCCAATCCCAAAGAAAGGTAATGACAAAGAATGCTCAAACTACTGCACAATTGCCCTCATTTCACATGCTAGCAAAATAATGCTCAAAATTCTCCAAGCCAGGCTTCAACAATATGTGAACCGTGAACTTCCAGATGTTCAAGCTGGTTTTAGAAAAGGCAGAGGAACCAGAGATCAAATTGCCAACATCTGCTGGATCATCAAAAAAGCAAGAGAGTTCCAGAAAAACATCTATTTCTGCTTTATTGACTATGCGAAAGCCTTTAACTATGTGGATCACAATAAACTGTGGAAAATTCTGAAAGAGATGGGAATACCAGACCACCTGACGTGCCTCTTGAGAAATCTGTATGCAGGTCACGAAGCAACAGTTAGAACCGGACATGGAACAACAGACTGGTTCCAAATCGGGAAAGGAGTACATCAAGGCTGTATACTGTCACCCTGCTTATTTAACTTATATGCACAGTACACCATGAGAAATGCTGGGTTGGAAGAAGCACAAGCTGGAATCAAGATTGCTGGGAGAAATATCAATAACCTCAGCTATGCAGATGACACCACCCTTATGGCAGAAAGTGAAGAAGAACTAAAGAGTCTCTTGAAAGTGAAAGAAGAGAGTGAAAAGGTTGGTTTAAAACTCAACATTCAGAAAACTAAGGTCATGGCCTCTGGTCCCATCACTTCATGGCAAATAGATGGGGAAACAGTGGAAACAAAGATAGACTAATTTTTTGGGCTCCAAAATTACTGCAGATGCTGATTGCAGCCATGAAATTAAAAGACTCTTACTGCTCGGAAGGAAAGTTATGACCAACCTAGATAGCATATTAAAAAGCAGAGACATTACTTTGCCAAACAAGGTCTGTCTAGTCAAGGCTATGGTTTTTCCAGTAGTCATGTGTGGATGTGAGAGTTGGACTAGAAAGAAAGCTGAGCGCAGAAGAATTGATGCTTTTGAACTGTGGTGCTGGAGAAGACTCTTGAGAGTCCCTTGGACTGCAAGGAGATCCAACCAGTCCATCCTAAAGGAGATCAGTCCTGGGTGTTCATTGGAAGGACTGATGCTGAAGCTGAAACTCTAATACTTTGGCCACCTGATGGGAAGAGCTGACTCATTGGAAAAGACCCTGATGCTGGAAAAGATTGAGGGCAGGAAGAGAAGGGGACGACAGAGGATGAGATGGCTGGGTGGCATCACCAACTCAATGGACATGAGTTTGGGTAAACTCCAGGGGTTGGTGATGGACAGGGAGGCCTGGCATGCTGCAGTCCATGGGGTCACAGTCAGACATGACTGAGTGACTGAATTGAACTGAACTGATTCAGTGACTCAATTTCCAAGTTGTCCCAATAATATACTTAATAGCTTTCCTCAGTGAATCAGGATCTAATCAAAAGTTCAGTTCAGTTCAGTCGCTCAGTCGTGTCCGACTCTCTGCGACCCCATGAATCACAGCACGCCAGGCCTCCCTGTCCATCACCAACTCCCGGAGTACACTCAAACTCATGTCCACAGAGTCGGTGATGCCATCCAGCCATCTCATTCTCTGTCGTCCCCTTCTCCTCCCGCCCCCAACCTTTCCCAGCATCAGAGTCTTACTTATTGTATTATTTATATGGATTGTTGTTGTTCAGTCACTAAGTTGAGTCTGACTCTTTGCAGCTCCATGGACTGCAGCATGCCAGGCTCCCCTGTCCTTCACTATCTCCCAGAGTTTCCTCAAACTCATTCCATTGACTCAGTAATGCCATCCAATCATCTCATCCTCTGTCACTCCTTTCTCCTCGTGCCTTTAATCTTTCCCTGCATCAGGGTCTTTTCTAATGAGTCAGTTCTTTGCATCAGTAGGCCAAAATATTGGAGTTTCAGCTTCAGCATCAGTCCTTCCAATGAAGTTTCAGGGTTGATTTCCTTAAGGATAGACTGGTTTGATCTCCTGGTAGTCCAAGGGACTTTCAAGAGTCTTCTCAAGTCTTTATTGGTGATTGACCTCTTTATCTCTTATAGTTGTGAATGATCTCTTTATTTTTTCCTTACTGTTTTTTTCTGCTTTCTTTTCAAAATTGTCATGACACTGACATTTTGCAGAGTCCAGGTAAGCTCTCCTGTGCATGAGGAGTTGGAAAGCTTGACTGTATTGGGGCCCAAGAGCATGGGGAATTGAGCACCAGGGCTTTGGAAACCACAGCAAGCAAGATCTCCATGTGGGCTCAGAGTGAGCTTCAAGACCAGCAGCCCTGTCTGCTCTCAACACAAAGGCTCCAACATGAAGATGCCACAGGCCAAAAAACTCTTTGGGGTCACCCATAAACATTTTCATCCACTCATATGATCATGGAGCGGGTGATGGATGTGTACGATCAACTGAGACTGGATCTCTAGCCAATTTGGTAAGTGGATGCTAAGTTGGAGTATAGTGATTTAGAAAATTAAGGGAGGTCTGGATTGAAGAACGTAGCACGAGCACTTGGGTTTTCTCACCTTTGTCCAAAATTCCCATTGAAATAACAGTAAATGTATATACAAAAGGTGATCAATAGGAAACCACAGGGAGGACAGAAAGGGGACCAGGAGCCAGGGCGTTGGTGAAATTAGGTAGTATGGCAAGTAGACTGGATCTATATGATGATCTATCAGAGCGCAGGGAGCTAATACTGCGAAGAGACCCAGGGAAAGGGATACAAAGACACAGACACGGATCTGTCCAGCAGACTCCACATTGGCTTAGAGGCTGCAGGCACTGGAGCAAGAATGGACTGCGGAGGCATAGTCAAGGAATTTAATCAGGCAATAATCGAGGACTGGGTACGGAATAGCTGGGTGGCTGGGGCTTATCTCTATTTAGAGGATGACCAACAGCAATACTTTCTGCACGCATGCTAAGTTGCTTCAGTAGTGTCCAACTCTTTGCGATCCTAGGGACTGCAGCCTGTCAAGTTCCTCTGTCCACGGGATTCTTCAAGCAAGAATACTGGAGTGACCTCCGCCAGGAGATCTCCCCAACCCAGGGTTCGAACCTGTGTCTCTGATGTCTCCTGCATTGGCAGGTGGGTTCTTTATCACTCGCACCACCCTGGAAGTTGCTGTCTGAAGAAGCTAAAAGATTTGCCTGAAAATACTATTCATGTTCACAGATATAAATATTAGGGAATATAAACCGATAATCTGTGATCACTAGACTATCAGAGAAAATCGTCAGTCCCAGAGACAAGAACCAACATGAACAAACAACAAATAAGCCTCAAATTAACAGATGATTCTGCAAACAGAGAATTTAAAAACGAAACGAATCAGTTTTTAATTAAAATCCCAGAAGAGAGTTAAAAAGATATATCCTGAAAAAGGAATTGGCTGCTGTGAAAAAAGGAACAATCAGAAATACCAAAAGGCATGATGAAGTGAAGTGAAAGTTGCTCAATTGTGTTCCGCTCTTTGTGACCCCATGGACTATACAGTCTATGGAGTTCTCCAGGCAAGAATATCAGTTGGTAGCCTTTCCCTTCTCCAGGGGATCTTCCCAACCCAGGGATCGAACCCAGGTCTCCCTCATTGCAGGGCGATTCTCTACCAGCTGAGTCACAAGGGAAGCCCAAAATGCATGATGGTTAATGCTAAAAGCATTCACTAAAAGGGTCAGAGGATAAAGTCAGAAATCTTCTAGAAAAGCACAGAGTAAAAAAGGAAGAAAGGTAGGTGATAAGGAGATGTGATGTAGAAGATCCAACAAGGATCTAGATAGAACTTCCAGAAAAGAGAATACAAAAAAATGAAAATGAAGAAAATACAGAAAGAAATTTCCTGAGGTTGAAGAGAGACAAGCCTTTCTTTTGAAAGATTTATGTAGTACCACGAGAGAATGGTGATAAATACCCACACCCTTTTGCATCCTGACAACAGTTCAGAATGTCAAGAATAAAGACAAGATTCTAAATGCTTCTAGAAATGAAAACACACATACACATGGGCACATACACAGACACATTAAGTAAACCACAAAAGAGAAAGATCATTTTGACCTCTCACTTTTTATCAGCTGGCAGACGGGAAGCCATGCTTTTTTAGCGTTTTGATGGCTACCAATCTTCCAATCAAATGTACCTTCAAATATTCTTATTCTGACTTAGTTCACTCTGTATGATTGACTCTCAGTCCATCTGTATCCCTACAAATGATCCAACTTCGTTCCCTTCTATGGCTGAGTAATAACTTCGCTGGTGGCTCAGCGATAAAGAATCCATCTGCCAAGCAGGAGTGGTAGGAGACTTGGGTTCGATCTCTGAGTCAGGAAGATCCTCTGGAGTAGGAATTAGAAATCCACTCCAGTATTCTTGCCTGGAAAATTCTGTTGTCAGAGGAGCCTTGCAGACTACAAACTATAGCCTACAGGGGTTGCAAAAGCCTGAGCATACACAAAATATTCCATTGTATTTATGTACCACACGTTTTTTTACCCATTAATCTGTGCAATTTAGAAAAATGGTATAGATGAACCTATTTGCAGGGCAGGAATAGAGATGCAGGTGCAGAGAACAGACATGGGGACATGGAGGGGGGGAGAATGAAGAGGTGGGATAAACTGGGAAATTGGGATTGACATATATTCACTACCGTGTGTAAGATAGCTATCTAGTAGGGCCCTGCGGTATAGCACGGGGAGCTTAGCTTGGTGCTCTATGACCTAGACAGATGAGACAGGGGTTGAGGGGCTAGAAGGGAAGATCAAGAAGAGGCGGGACATGTGTATACATACAGCTGATTCACTTTGTCACGCAGCAGAAACTAATACAATATTATAAAGAATTATCTATCAATAAATAAAAATTTTAGTTTTTTTCAGATGCATTCTTTTTTTATTTTTAAGTTTATTTATTTTAACTGGAGGCTAATTACTTTACAATATTGTATTGGTTTTGCCATACATTGACATGAATCCACCCCAGGTGTACATATGTTTCCCATCTTGAACCCCCCTCCCACCTCCCTCCCCATCCCATCCCTCTGGGTCATCCCAGTGCATCCTGTATCAGGCATCGAACCTGGACTGGCGATTTGATTCACATATGATAATATACATATTTCAATGCCATTCCCCCAAATCAGCCCTCCCTCACCCTCTCCCACAGAGTCGAAAAGACTGTTCTATACATCTGTGTCTCTTTTGCTGTCTCCTATACAGGGTTATCATTACCATCTTTCTAAATTCCATATATATGCGTTCCGTTCCGTCGCTCAGTCGTGTCCGACTCTTTGCGACCCGGTGGACTGTAGCCTACCAGGCTTCTCCGTCCATGGGATTCTCCAGGCAAGAATACTGGAGTGGGTTACCGTTTCCTTCTCCAGGGGATCTTCCCGACCCAGGGATCGAACCCGGGTCTCCCGCATTGGAGGCAGACGCTTTAACCTCTGAGCCACCGTTAGTATACTGTATTGGTGTTTTTCTTTCTGGCTTACTTCACTCTGTATAACAGGCTTCAGTTTCATCATAAAAACATTAAAAAGAATATTGTCATACATGAAGATTCTCAGAAATGTTTATCTTTCATTCATACTTACTAAAAAATCAATTTTCTTATATAATTCAGTGAAAAAAATCTTACAAAGCAGAAGTCAAGGTATTCAAGAAACATGGGACATAACTAAAGGGTAATGAAAATCCTGGGAATACAGTGAGGGAATAAGTGATGTTGGGATGGAAAATCTGAAGGCTTTGTGGAGAATGTCTTCAAGAGTAAAGTGGATTCCATGTGCAAGGGTATGGAAGACTTTAATATGTTTTGGCAATTTCAAGACTCCAAGGAGGGAAAACCACAAAGTCGTGATGCCTCCATGAAGTAAATGAAAATACACCCAAACTGTGGGTATCTGACAGAATCCAGAAGAGAGAATCTGTTCAGTCTTTTATTCCTGACACATTACTCTTCAGGAGTGACTGGCTTAATGACATAAGATTATATTCCTTGTCTTTAGCTACAGTCATACTATTTGGTTCTGCCATGCATAATAATATATAAGTTCAATGCTTGGTTGCACCGAGGCAGTAAGGCAAAAGCAAATCCTTGTCCATGGGCTTCTCCAGCTGGGATGAATGGCCATCTGTTCCACGTGCCCTCAGCTTCCTTCGTATCATTTCTGCTTCTCCACTGCTTCCTAGCCTCTCAGTTTTGGTGATGTAGGCTCCAAATAGGGAGCTACTGCAATAACTTCCTATCTGTTCTTACCTGTGCCTTTTGGTGTCCCCTTTAATCCATTCTCTATTTGATAGGATGAACCATCAATATAAAAAACCAGTCTCTTGCTTAAAATACTTCACTTGGAAAACAAATCAAAAAACCCTCAAACAAAAAACTTTTCAGTGCCTTCCCATTAACCTTAATAATGGCAAAGGTTTCCAAATTTTAGATTTTGCCCTCTGCTCTTTGATTCAATTTTGATATTCTCACACTTTAACCAAATTGACTTTTTTAAAGGTCAATTTAAAAAGCACTATAACATCTATAGGCCTTTGTACAAACTGCTCTTCTTGATCTAGAACCCCTCCCAGCTCACATACCCCTCACATACCCAGCTCACATACCTCTCCCCATCCTAGCTAACACCTACTCACTCACCCTTTGGGTTTCAGCTCTAGCAGAGTTTCCCCAGGAGGGTTTACAGATGATGGTAGCATCCCTGCCCTCTATGGTACTGCAGCCTTCGTTACTTTATCCTTCCACTATAGTCTCTCTTTTTAGCTAGGTTGAAAGTGACAGGAGGGGGACCCCCATGATTCTCATGCCCACCACTGTAGCCTCCCTTCTTCTCACAGTGGCTGTCATTTAAGGCATTCAGCATGCATTGAATTAATGGATGATAGGAAGAAGGCTCTGCACACACCTCCCTGTCACTCTGTTTGTCCCAGGGCTGACCCCAGTGGCTCTGGACTGCAGGTGCCTGCCTGCTCCACAGACCTTGTTATCTCTGGTACAACAGCTTCCTGGAGCTGAGGTCACTCTCTCTACCCCCAGAGCTGTTTCAAGACTGGAGTCAAGCCAACATAAGCCTGATTCTAAGACAGGAAAAGAGAACACATTCTTTAAGTTATAGATCAAGGAAGTTGAGGCTGATTTGAGGGAGAATTCTGAAGCAAATTATGAAATGTATTATTAAATGCATAGGACCCATTTGCAGTCCAATAAGTTTTTAAAAAATGAATTAGAAATGAATATTTGTAAATGCTTAGGAAGGAAAGAGTTGATCAACATGAGTCATCATTGATTAAAAATATAACAGGCCATTTTTGCACTTAGGGTTTTCATGGTGACATTTGAGTACTCATCCCTCTTACCTTGGAGTTCTGTAAGCACAACAGAGAATAAAGAGGTGGGAAACACAGGACAGAATTATTAAATCTGGGTATTTCACCCAAATAGCTCTCTATCCTTCAACAGTACAAAGCTGTCCTGTAAGCATAGTTGTGGGAGGCAGTTTAGACTTGAGGCTTCAGTGAATTTTGTTCTTTAGCTAGCCCTCTCTTCCATGCTTCCTTTTCTCCTAGCCATCTTGAGACTGAGGTGGGTGGTCCTGCAGAGGAGATCTTGAGTCCACTTTCCTACCCGCAGGCTGGCCCATTTTCAGAGAGTCTAGACCTGCCCTGGTTCTTGCAGGTACGAGTGATGGGCTGTACTTGGATTCTGATCCTTATTATCAACTGGCCCCTCTCTCTACCACAGCATGACCTGATGATTGAACGATCTGGGCTCTGACCAGGAGCTAAAATAAAATCAGAGTCATTCATACTAGCTCTTTCCCTACCCTATGGATAGAAATGGATAGGTGGGAAATGGGAGATGTTGTTGTTTATTTGCTGATTAGAGGGCTGTTCTAGATAATAATAGCTAAGCTAACAATTAGTGAATGCTTGAACATGCCAAGCCTTGCTTTAAGAGCTTTACTGTGTTAACTCATTTAAGCCTTATTCAACCCTCCCAGGTAGGTATAGTTTTAGTCCATGAGTTAAGTCACTTGCATAGGGTAATGCAGTTAGTAAATGTCAATGCTAGAATTTATGTCCAAAAATCAAGTCCAGAGATAGAGCCCTTCCTCATGATACCACCACAATACCCTCTCTGCACAGAGTGCCTGCTGCAGACCACCAGGTAGCCCAGGGTGAAGGTGGATTTCTCTAAGGCATTTGACACACCTAAGATATTTTTATGAATACAATAGAAAAATAAGGCTTGGCAATTGCACAGTTAAGAGGGTTATTAGTAGTAACTGAATGAACCAGATAACCCAAAGAATGCTGATCCCCACAATGGCAGAGGGAGTTTGTTAATAGGGTGTCACCCAGAACCTTAGCATTCTATCTGACCTGCAGACATGGAGAGACACTGGATACCTGAATCAAATCCAAAGAGACCTAGAGATGGTGCACCCGAGACTTTGGTTTCTAAGACTAATCTCGTAAGCACGGACATTGCCTAATGGTAACACAGCAAAGCGTTTTCAGTCTTCCCGTTGCACTGGATGAATCTGAAAAACAACTGCCAGGAGCTTAGGCTATATCAGTTCAGTCGCTCAGCCGTGTCCGACTCTGTGACCCCATGGACTGCAGCACGCCAGGTATCCCTGTCCATCTCCAACTTCCGGAGTTTACTCAAACTCATTTCCATTGAGTTGGTGATGCCATCCAACCATCTCATCCTCTGTCGTCCCCTTCTCCTCCTGCCTTCAATTTTTCCCAGCATCAGGGTCTTTTCCAATGAGTCAGTTCTTCGAATCAGGTGGCCAAAGTATTGGAGTTTCAGCTTCAGCATCAGTCCTTCCAATGAAGATTCAGTATTGATTTCTTTTAGGATGGACTGGTTGGATCTCCTTGCAGTCCAAGGGACTCTCAGGAGTCTTCTCCAACACCACAGTTCAAAAATTGCTTTTAATGGCTAGTTAGTTCATTTATATGACAATTAACTTTTTAAAAAGACAGAGACAGGTGTCCTTTACAAAAAGGTGAAAGAGATTTGAAGCCCTATCACCTGAAAGGGAGTTAGATGAGAATGTTTAATCCTCAGAAGAGAAAGTGTAGGTATAATTCTAGGGTTATCTTCAAAGATCTGAAAGTTTATCTCCCTAGGAAGGATGTGACTTACTCCGTGTTAACTGCAGAGGGCAGAGCTGGGACCAAAGGTTACAAGGAGGTGGAGTTGTCTAATTGCTGTGAAAATTTCCCTGTCTACCTTTGGAACAATTATGACAGCTAACATTTACTGAATGTTCATGATGTCTGCACTAAAGGTCTTTATGTGCCTGAGCTAGAAAGTTGTGAATCAAATTCATACTTATTATTATAAGCATCTCACCATCATTAGTAAAAGCTCCATTTACTGACTGCTTATTAAATTACCTCATTTGATAGCTGCCCTGTTGACTGTTATTACTGTATCATTACTATTTTACAGATGGGGAAATAAAGAAGTGAAATTACTTTCCTGGAATCATCCTGCTTTAAGTTATTGGTTTATAATGATCTGCATCCAAGTATTCATGCTCCTGATACTAACTCCTGGGGTTATGCATATAATAAGGGGTCAGATCAGAGTGGTTCAGTAGAAATATAATGTGAGCCACTAATGAGAACCATGTGTATAATCTTATTTCTTCTAGTAGTTTCATTTAAAATGTAAAAAGAAACAAGTAAGATTATTTAAAATTAGTATGTATAGTATACATTTATGTCTTAACCCAATAATTAACCCAACTGAATCATCACATCTAAACTATCACCATTTGTTGGAATGATGTAATCAACATTAAAATTATTAACCAGCTATTTTATCTTCTATTTTCACACGAAGTCTAGTGTCTATTTTACACTTACAGAACATCTTAGCACTAGCCATGTTTCAAGCATTCAATAGCTGCTTGGAGCTTTTGGCTGCTAATGGACAGTCAGTTATTATTCAGTCGCTAAGATGTGTTCGACTGTTTTTGACCCCATGAACTGTAACACACCAGGCTTCCCCGTCCTTCACCCTCTCCCAGAGTTTGCTCACATTCATATTTATTGAGTGGGTGATGTTATCTAACCATCTCATCCTCTGCCACCCCTGTCTCCTCTTGCCTTCAATCTTTCCCAGCATCAGGGTCTTTTCTAAGGAGCTGGCTCTTCGCATCAGGTGGCCAAAGTATTGGAGTTTCAGCTTCAGCATCAGTCTTTCCAATAAATAATTAGGGTCAATTTTATTTAGCATTGATTGGTTTGACCTCCTTGCAGTCCAAGGGACTCTCAAGAGTCTTCTCTAGTACCACAATTTGAAAGAATCAATTCTTTGGCAGTCAGCCTTCTTTATGGTCCAACTCTCATATCTGGACATGACTATTGTGAACAGGTTTGACTACGTGGACCTTTGTCAGCAAAGAGATGTCTTTGCTTTCTAATACAGTCTAGGTTTATCATAGCTTTCCTTCCAAGGAGCAAGCATCTTTGAATTTCATGGCTGCAGTCAGTGCAGGGTTAAAATTTAAATCTCCTTTGGGGCCTAGGTGATGGGGTGGGTGGGACTGAAACCTAAAAAGCATCTTTGCTTACATTCTAATGCCTCCCTGTCCCAATTTATCTCCTTTGCCAATTTGCAGGGAATGCATAGCAATTGTCTTTTCCTTCTCTGGTAGAGCCAGCATAGATACTTCAGAATTTGGAGAGGACAGGTGTTTCTCCTGCAACCTTCCAACAACTGTCATTTCCCTCCTGGCAGTTACTCAGTTAACGTGCTTAATTTCTGCTTTGAAAAGACTAAAGTAGGTTGTATGAATCAAATAATGTACCTTACAGACCAAATTGGGGCTAGAACTTCTTGCTTTATGCAAAATTAGGGAGTCCCTGGCTTAATTGATGAGAAATAAATCCCGTGGTCCGTAAGCTCACAGGTTGACTGTGAGGAGGAGGAAACGTTCTGTCGCTAATTTTGTCGCGCTGTCCGAGTGCAGGCAGAACGTCAAAACAAACACATCAGCCTCTTCAAGTAGCTTTAAAACGGCCCACCGAAGTTTCCCCTCAAAATCCCAAACCAACTGCCAAAATTGAAAGCTTGTAAAAAAAAATGCCACGCACTCCCGTCCTCCCGGAGGTGGCGCTATGAGGGTGACGGAGTTAATTAGTGCCTGCAAAACGCCGCTTGTGAGCTCATCCGAGAAGTCATGCTCTGCACACATATTATTTATAGCAGAACTGAGGCGTGCACGGTGCTTGACATTTCTTTCTCTTTAAGTAGGGGGACTTCAAAAAGTCGTGGGCACCCCCATCCCCCCCGAGGCTAAGTGCGGTGGGCAGGCAGCAGGGCGCCGGCGGGAAGCGAACGCGCCAACCTCGCGGGTCCCGGCGCAGGTGCCGGGGGCGCCGGCGGCCGCTCCGCAGCGTCTGCTCTGTAGGAGAGTTCGCGGCTAATCTCGGGATGCCTTGCAGATGCAAAATGTGTCTCTGGCCAGCAGGAGGAAGGAAGAGGAAGTGAGAGCAGCGGCAGCCGGCGGCGCTGCAGCCGGCCGACCCGGAGTGTAAGTGCGTGTGCTCGGGCGAGCGAGAGCGGGCGAGGATGGGCACGGGATAGATAGAGGCAGAGCCACTCACACCGCCGGGGCTCCCGAGCTGGGCGACAGAGCCTCCGGCTCCCCCTCCACGGTCGCCAGAGCTCTGATCGCGGGGAACCCTCGCCGCCGCCGTCCTGCGACCCCGGGCAGGTTCGTAAAGTTTCCTGGGCTGGCGCGGCGCCCTGACTCGCTGACCTCAGCGCGGCCCGGGAGGGACCTGGGGCTGGGGCGAGGCGGAGGCGCCCTGCTCCGGGGGGCTCTGGGCGCCGCGGAGACTTTTGTTTCCTTTCTGGGGGCGCCGCGGCGCAGGCGGGGGTGGCCGCGGGCTCGGCGGGGTGGAGGCTGCGGGCGCGCCGGGGCACTCCGCAGTTGGGGAAGTCAGGGCAGAGGGGGAGGCGGCGGGGGGACTGGGAGCCGAGGGAGGGGCGCCGAGGAGCGGGCGCAGGGCTCGTGACTAGGGAACCGGCCGAGACGTTTCGGCTAGGGCCGGCTGCAGGGGGTCGACCTGGGGTTGCGCTGCTGGCGCCGGTGGACTGGGGACTAGGGACAGGGAGAGCGGGATTGGGGGCTTGGGCACCACAGAGGGTGCGCGGGAGAAAGGACTGGCAGCGAGGACTCCCTGCTTTTCTCAGGCGCTCGAAGATGGGAGGGAATCCCCCGGCGAGCGCGCTCCTGGCAGGGGGCGGTGATGGGCTAGAGGGGTGCAGGGCCCGGAGGGACGCGAAGGGGCGGCAGGGACAGCTGGGAGCCCCGGACAACTGTTAGTAAATACCCGCCTCCCGGGGACACTCAGAAGTCCCGGTTGGGACCCGGAAAGGAGGTGGGGGGATTCGATGGGTGATCCTGGCATCAGACGGGGCGCGCACCGGGCTCGCCTTCAGGGAAGGGAGGTAGCCGAGCCCTGGGAGCCCAGGAATCCAAAGCAGAGCGGGGCGGCTAAGATCGCAAGAGTAGCTTTGAGGAAGAGGAAATACAGAACTCAGCCGGCCGTGGGGTGCGCGCGTGTGTTTGGGGTTGGGAAGTCCGTGTGGTGCTGCGGGCGCGCGCGAGGGCGGCAAGCGTGTGTGTGTGTGTGTGTGTGAGAGAGAGAGAGAGACTGAGAGACCGAGGGGGCTCTGGAGCCGTGGAGTCCCCGCCGCCGAGTGACCCTCTGCAGCCTAGGTGCTGTTTGAAATTGACTGGTCCGAACAAGGGTTGTTGACGGTGGGACCTTCGTTGACCTAAAGCCAAGCGCTTGGCTCCGGTAGTGACCCGGCTCTGCGAGTCTCTGGACAGCTCCGGAGCCTCGCAGGGCGTACTCTGTGATGCCCAGTGCCCCACAGTTGGGCTTGCTAGCATCACTGGCCTTAAGTGATGCGAACTTAGATTGTTATATTTAAGATTTCAGAGAATCTGTGACAGAGGCCGCGGTGCTCCCCACCATAGGGCTGCCAGTGACTTGGGGGTGAATTTTCGAGTTGTTCTTTTTTTTTTGGTTTATAAAATAAAAGTAATTAATGACCAGCATTTATATATCTACTCTTTGAGGATAACTTTGGGAACTAGAGGGGCCTAAGACCACTCAGGTTCACTTTCAGTCCAAAAGGTGTCACTGGCCATTACCATCAGCCTGCTCTGATCATGGTTTTCCACTGTATCTCAGCTCCATACCTACTGCCCAAGGTTGTTTCAAAGTTTATTGTTTCCCACTTTGTGAGTTTGAAGGTCAGATCCCCTGTCAAGTGGTGGACATTTTTTTTTTTTTTCTTGTAGCTGACGTTCTGCACCTTCTCTTTACTGTGGTAGGCTTCCTATCTCTTAAGGGCTGTGATTAAATGTGCATATATATTGCTTTCTTACTATGGTTTATGACTTGGTTTTGTTTGTTTTTAATTAGATGGACTGGGTGTCCTCTCAGAAAATCTGAGGGAATGACCTTGAGTGTTCGGACTCTGCAGGAGGGAAGGGAACTGTGAAGAAGCTGGGTAGGTGTCAGGGAGGGGCAGGCTGGGAGACTGGCCCACACCTGAGATGGTGGAATTCGGGAGCAGACACGTCTACCCCTTCTTCTGTCTCATCTCTCTGCCCTTCTCGGCTGCAGCAACTCTGATTGCCTCACATTCTTCTTTTTCACCAAGTTTTCTCTCCAGGGTCTTTGCACATATTATTCCTTTTTCACAAGGAACTTTCCCCCATGTTTCCAGATGGCTCACTCCAGTGCTTCCTTCAGGTCAGTTGTTAGTTTATAGGAGGGCTTCCCTGACTACCGTAAAATAGCAACCAGCCACTCCCTGGTCCTTTTAAGTCTCTCAGTTTTCCCTCTTAACATTTATTACCCTCTGGCATTATATATTCGTTTGTTTGTCTGCTTATTGTCTATCTTGACCATTAGAATGGAAGTTCCAAAAGGGCAGAAACCTTGTCTTATTTATGGGGCCAGAACCTAGGCTGATTCCTACCTAGTAGGTGTTGAATAAATACTTGTTGACTGACTAAGATGGGCCTTCGTGGGAGAGGCTCACCAGGGAAATATGCCAAGAAAATACTACAGCGTCAGGGACAAGTAGAAAAGGCTTTTGCCATTTCTCCTCTGTCGTCTCCCCATGCTCAGCCGCACCTCTTGCAGATCCCTTTCTGCCTTGAGTAAACTCCTCCCTTTAGAATTTCAGCCTGAAGAAAGGAGCTGAGAAATGATTCCTTGGGAGAGTGAACAACCAGTACAGATTATTAATAACACATAACCACTTTAGATCTGGTATCTGTTTCATCACTCTCCTTGGAGAATGTCTTTTTAAAGTGTGTGTTACTTTAGCCCAAGGAAGACTCCCCTGGGAAGAAGGGTATTACTGTGAATAGAGTGAAGTCAGAGACAGCCACCGTATGCCACTCCACTCCCCCAGCAGACGGCAGTGAAGGAGAGGAGGGGAGGGAATAAAGGAGGAAGGGGAGGAAGATGGAGCGGAGCTGGGTAGCAGATGCTGGGGAGAAGAGAGATGAGAAAAGCCCAAGAGAAGAAACGTGAAGGAGAGGAAATGGGACGAGGGGCTTCTACAGTGCTGTTAACAAACCATGCATATTTATTCAATTGAGATAAGATAATATTTGAGTGTTTTAAAGTAATAAATAACCCCCCTTTGGGTGTTGGGTGTGAATGGGTGGGGATAAAGGTGGAGAAAGGGAATGCTTTGAAGCCCTTGCAGAGAGGATGTGGCTGGGGGTGTGCCAAGGGGCTCCAAACACACACTTTGCTGACATTATCATCTTTCTTAACACTGTAGGTTTATAGGTAATCATTCTTATGGAGGACATGTCCTGTCTGGATCTAAGACAATGGGTACCCTTAAGGTTTGTAACTGAAGCCTGCAACTACTTTTTAATGCCTGAAACCATCCAAGTGGATCATTTGATTTTTAAGACATCACAAAGCCTCTCTACATCACAAAGCCTCAAGTGTTTCCTGCTAATTACTCAACTCCATTTCTGCTTCTTCTAGTTAACTAGTGTTTTTAAAGCTTAGGGTTGCAACAAGGAATGGATCATAACATCAATTTCTTAGGTCCAGACCAGCAGTTGAAAACATGAAGTAGAAGAGAGTACAATGGAAAATCTAGTGTTTTACAAAACAGACACCAAATATAAACGCCAAATGTATCACTTAATATGAGTCATGTTGAAAAAAGTCTGTTTTAATAATTTTGGGGGTGCTAGGCATATGCATTTTAAACCATTTGCCAAGGATAGTGATGAAAGTGTTCATGGGGTCGTACTTTACGAAACGCTTAGCACCCTCCCTCATTACAAAATGCTATTAGTTTAATCTCAAGATTAAGTGCTATTAGTTTAAACAGCAAGAGATGCTGTTTCCCAATGTTGAATCAGATGCAATAAAAGCATCAGCCATTGACTCAGCCTTTAAAATACTACTGTTCATAGAACTCAATGGTCTATTAGGCCCCAAGAATGCCATTTTGACAAAGCTGGAGATCCAAGTGTGTGGTTTTCACTTTAGTGATATGGAAGGACAGTCTATTGATTATATGTAATAACTTTTTAACTTAGCATAAAATTAGTGAAAATACTCTTTTCTGGCTAAGTTTTAATTTAGAGCTTATGAGGTCTTTAAGCTTTTGAGGTCTTTGGAACTTACTCCACTGAACTTTTTCTTTCATATTCTACACCTCGCAGTTCTCAAATGCATGATTTTAATTACTTTCAGAGGATTGCAAAAAGAAGTAATCTTGTCTGGTGGCTGCCACACTGCTGTGATACACAGTTAGATTAAGCTTCTTAGATGACCGGGGCTTGGAACTGGCCAACCAAAAAAAGAAAAAGGCTGAGAACTTCAGTACCTTTCAAAACATCAGGATTTTGAAGACCAGTTAGCCAGGGAACAGAGTGTGGCTCCCATGAAATGTGTGTGGCCTGTGAAAGCCTTTGAATATGCCTAGTGCAGCACTTTTAGATATAGCAAAGCCAGCCTGAAAGCACAGTGTACACACTGGTTGCAGTTTTTGGATCCCTGTATAATTTAGGTTGTCTGAGTGTCAACAGTTGGAACTTACGTTTAATAGCCAGAACTGAAGACCTCAGATCACTCTTATGATCCATGATTAATTTAACTTGTGACTTAGCACTATGATTTCTGAACTTTTTTAAGATAAGTGCAGGTCAGTTTGAGGAGAATTTTGTCACCAGCCTAAGGTGGGGTGAACAGCCAAGTATCTGGTAGGAATCTGTGTGGGAGAGGGAATGCTAGATCATCAAACAGTATTAACCACAGCAACAACCTGGCCTACTACTGAGTAGAGACATTAGTCACATGTATAAATAGAAGGAGATGATGCGTCTCAGTCAGTGTTCTAGGCCCCCACAAACACTGATTTCCAGAATCTGAGCAAGATTATTATTGGAGCCTTAATTTTAGGAGTTGAGGCTACAGTTTTGACTATTTTAGTTCTAACAGTTAATGCAGGGAACATAACTTTCCTCAGTAGAAAACACTGGCAAGCGTACTACTTGTTGGGCTCCCGGACTGCTGTGGGTTATACATGCTGGATAAGGAGCAGAGGTTGGAGGGCGTCAGGAGTGAGTAAACTCTGACTGAGCATTGCCCCAGTGGCCTTGGAGTCACAGGATTCATGCAACATCTTCCGCCTTGTGCCGGCAGCTGACATGCTTCCTCCAGGAATGCTGTTTTGGAGATGGTGGGGAAGAACTGGTATAGTGTTCTTATCCATTTTATAGAAGTGGCCTGGAGAAATGAGATGTCACTGTTGTGCTTGGAGAGTTGATCTGAGCCGACATCTGCCTTTTCTGACTCTTTATGCTGCTGTTTCTTTCATATGCCCCTGACTCTTATGTTGACTGCTTATTCTTCTTGTTGGTTCTCTTGGACTAGCCCAGTCTGAGGCCAGGACCCCCATGTCAAGCTATGCTGCAGCCCATCCAGGGTACCCTTCACTCCTATATGCTAGTAGGAATGCCCTGGGTTCTGATGGATGTACCCCAGTTGCCATGGCACCTAGGGATGCATCTGTCATCACCAAGGCCAAGTTTTTCAGTGCCTTACTTTGTATATCCCATTTCAGAGCTGATCTTTTTAGTCCTGGGAGTCAGTGATCCTTCTCTCAGGGAGAGCATGCCCATCATCTAAGGTCATGATATTGAAGCATATAAGCCAGAACGCAATTCATTAATCAAAAATGAGACTGAGGTTTGTCAACGAGAATACACACATGTTCTTTAACCAATAGTTTTTTCTCTTTGTGGATGAGTGATGATGAAATCAAAAGCATGGAACTACTTGATGGTGGTGGTGATGGGGACCAATTTGGAGGAAGAAATACATTTAAAGTATCTTCCAGCTAGTCATACCTTTTTTTGCTACTTCTCCTGCTCCATGTATTAATATCGACCAAGGGAACCAGAGACTGGAGTCTTTAGCCAGGATGGTTTCTCCCTTGGGTGATGCTGAGACTGCAAATTCTCTTTTTCTTCCTGTAGGCTATTGCCAATTCTATGTTGATCCTTTATGTCAGGCAGTCTCAACCTCGCACTGTTGACCCTTGAGGCTGGATAATCCTTTGTTGTGTCCTGTGACTCTTAGGATGTTTACTAGCTTCTCTGGCCTCTACCACCAGATACCAGGAGCAGCACACCGGTGTGATAACCAAATATGTCTCCAGACATTATCAGTTGCCAGTATCCTTTCCATAGTAAGAACCGCTGTTTGGTTTTCTTGCATGAATTAGTCCAACTTTGGGCTATCCAATAGGCTAGACTTTAGACAGCAGTTATAAGTGCCCCAGTTTTCTTTTCACTGGTGATTCTTTTGCCCTAAGGTAGCTTTTTCACACATGGGTGGTCTCACCCTTTATGTTCATTTATTTCCTCTAGTTCTGCAAATTTCCTCTCTAGCTTCCTCCCCTAAAACTGCAATTGTCTTCCTAACCCAAATTGCTTTCAAGTCAGTTTCATGTGTGTTTATTCCTGGCACCCCCTGGTTGAAAAAAACTGTAGCTAGTGATTTTATGTCTCCGTTTCCTCACAAGGTCTTGAATTCTGGCCCATGGTTACCGTGTTAGCTATATCCTCCACATAATGGGAATAAAATCAATGAAACAGGAAGGTGGTCGCAGAACTCATCTGGGCTTGTTCATAGGTCTCTGTCACGAGATTAAAGAACTGTGTGGGCATGAGTTTAAGAGAGTTTTGAAATGCCTCCTCTGCTGGTAAAATACGCCTTGGCTAGTTGGGTAGTGATAGATACTAATGGTCCATTAGGGTGACCAGGACATTGCTTTAAGATGCTGCTAGATGTGGAGTCCTTTTCCACTCCATCCGTTAGATCACTGTCCTAATCTTGCCACATTTGTTCTCTTATGTAATTATCTGTCAACCTTTTATTTACCTTCACTGTTGTGCTGCTAGAGCAGGGCAGCATCTAGTGGCTTAGGCGATGTAGAGATATTGCCAGCTCATGTACTAGCTGTATCTCCCTGAGGCAGCCGCCTTCTTATAAGTCACAGCCCTATAGCCAACCTCCACCCTTCCTTCCGCCCTTTGTGCTTTTTTTTTTTAGTTTGAGATTGCATTTAGAAAGCCAGTGTTTTGTGCTTTGGGGTTCTGTGGCTGAGCAGTCCTGGATGAGCTATATTTTCCAGGCTGCTACACACAATTACCCTTAATTTCGAAGCGTAATGCATTTCAAAATAATTTTCCCCCCTGTTTTCAGGCTCTTTTATCCAAATGCAGAGCCACAGCTGGCTTTGCCCTTGGCCCCCAGAAGGCATGTGGCTTGGGAGGTGGAGCCAGTGGAGGAACTTTGGTTAGATTGCGTATTTTTGGCTGAGTGAAGAGAGAATTCCAATAACACTCAGTAAGACTAGTTTTGCCTTGACTCTTGCCCACCCTCACCACTGCCCCACCCCATCATTTTCAGAGCATTTTTATAGTGGACCATGTGCTCTCATAATTCCAACCATGCACCATTCAGTAGGAAGTGGCCAAGTATTCAGACATTTAGATTTGGGGGATAGGACTGATCCTTTCATACACTAAATAGTAAATGTTTGTTGTGTATGTATGTGTGTGTGTCTTTGTCACATACACACACACACACACACACACACACACATCCATGTAGCTCTCCTAATATTGAAAGGTCTTTATGAACAAAGAAACTCTTCTATCACCTGCTAAATCCTGTTTTCTCTGGTGCTTATCATTTTTATTTTTATAGCAAGTCAGTATAAATCACATTAAATCAAAACTTTTATCAAGGAATGTATATGTTTCCATCATCCTTAAACTTAATTTACTGCCAAGTAGTGATTCAACTTGTTAGAACTACTTTCTCAATTACTGCCCGTTCTTTGAGGATTTGGAGAAACATTTACCTGGATTAAGATAAGAGAAGCATAATAAAAGTTTATTTATTTATTGTAGTATATATTTTTAAATGGGCTTCCCTGGTTGCTCAGTGGTAAAGAATCTTCCTGCCAATGCAAGAGATGTGGTTCGATCCCTGGGTGGGGAGGATTCCCTGGAGAAGGAAATGGCAAACTCACTCCAGTATTCTTGCTTGGGAAATCCCATGGACAGAGGAGCCTGGCAGGCTGTTATAGTCCATGGGGTCGCAAAAGAGTCATACACGACTTAGTGACTAAAAGAACAGTGAGAATGTTTTAAATGTGTGCCTCATACTTAAATATGCATATGAGTATTTTTAAGTTGAAATATGATTGGGCTTATAGCACGCTTCATAATACTTCATTCATTCAATAGCCATTTTGATAGCATTTTATGTCATGCAATCAAGACTCTTGCTGGTCCTTATAAGACCCACTTCAGATGAGCAGTTTGGTGAGGGGAGTGGTCACGGAAACAAATTCATTAATAGATAGTCATAATAGAGTGTGACAAATGTATGTTTAGAGTGTGTGTAGATCACAGAGGAAGGAGTTCACAGTGAAATGACTTTGAGAATGTTCTGGAAAGCTGAATGTTGAAAGAACTGGTTAAGTCTGGGGAATACAGCAATCAGGGTAATGGGGAGAAAGTTTGAGAGAGGCCTTGTGTCAACTCTTCTGGGAGCTGGGCATTTGGATTGAGTGGAAAGGAATGCTAAAGGATTTTAGGCAAGAAAAAGACACAATTGGAATTCAATAAGGAACATAAGTCCCAAGGCTGCATGGAAGATAGATTAGATGGTACAGCAGGAGGGAAGTGCCAAGGAAGAAAGATGGAAGCTGTAAGCCACTTCCTTCTAGGCCAACTCGAGGAAACACAGTCTTGGTCAAATGAGTAAATAAAATTTCTTGTGTAAATGCAATTCCATTTTCAAGTCTGAGGAGTGGGCCAATCCTCTTCCTTTAAAGAGACAACTTTCAGAGGGCCAACCCTTCCCCCTCTCCAAGCTGGATTCAAGCCAGAAGGAAAAGATATTGGCTTTGATGAAAATAAAAGATTTGGTGACTGAATGGATTTGAGAAAGAGGGAAAAGTCTTTGAGGTTTAAATCTAAATAAGTATGTGTTGGTTGAGGGTTCTTTTCTCAGCCTCAGATTTTATACCTTTCAAATGGGCATAAGTCCCTACCTCTTAGAGTTGCTGAGGTAGAACTAAACATCAGTGATGACTGTAAAGTAAGATACCCCAAAAGTACTGGGTTGGGTTGGATTTGCTATGATTGTTGATGTTATCAGTGCTGATGCAGTAGTTTTGATTCAAGTTTTTTATTCAAATATTTTGCTGAAATCATTTAAAGACATACATTTATTATTTTATCTTCTTTAAGTAGCTTGGGGAATTCCTCCTAAAATCTTGACTTGACTGTTAGGTTGATTTACATATCTTTTCTTCAGGAATGCAGGAGAAATAGACTGTAGGTTAGGGAAAATTACCATTGATTGTGAATTAAAAGAACTGACATAATGAATAATGTTAGCAACATGGGGCCCTCAAATAAAACCTCTTGTAAATGGATCTCTATCCTCCATTCATTGACAACTAACTTGGAATTTTACTGTTTTATTATTATTTTACTTTGGGTAGAGAGAATTGAGGTTGCTAATTGGGGGTCTTTCCCTTTCCTTGAATTCAGCCTTCCTGAGATTATTTGTTCTTATCCGGTGTGGATGGGAGCCCCGTGAGGAACCCCCGTTTGTGGAGCAATAGTGGAGAAGTATTTGGCAGGAATTTCATTCAGTTGAACTGGGTTTTATATGATTATGCTGCATGTTAAGAACTTAGCTCAATGGTTCCAATAATGCTTTGTAACTGTCCCTTTCTAAGTCATTTGGAACTTCCCATGAGTAGGGGATGGTTGAAATGTTTACTGGCAGGTGAGTGATAAGAAAGTGTTCATTTTTCTTCTTTAATTTGAGCCTGTAAATCAGATTAGAAAATATTTTGGATATAAACAATAGGAAAATAAAACTAGGATGTCTATAATCCTGAGTGTACAGCCGTAGTATAGCTCTGTCATCCCAGTGTGATTAATTGTACCAAGTTTCTCTTTCAAAAGTGCCCCAGATTGGACAGTTCATTTTATGGCCACCTAAGTAGAAGCCACCTGTTTCCATTTCTACTCATTTTCCCTGGCCATTGCCAGTTTATTTGGATGCCTTTTCTACTTCCTGCTCCTTCAGGATGGCAACAACTAGCTGAAAGGTTCACATCTCATTAAGCAGTAGCTCATGTACCCACCACTTGGTACTGACTTTTATGAAGTGGGTTGGGAAAAAAAAAAACATAAAACCTCAACGTAGACACTAAACTGCCATGAAGTATGGGTGTAGGAGAGAAATGTGCCAAGTGAAAACTACTTCTCCAAGTCTGTGTTCTGAAAAGTATAGTCCCTGCACCCCTGTTACTATAGTCATGAAAAGTCTCTTATCTAATCACTATAATCAAATCTTGTCTGGTACCTGACAAATTATACACTCTCTTTAGTGTACAACAAAATCCCCAGTCACTTTCTCTTCTCCCAGGTAGGGTGATAAGTATGGATTTTTCATTGCTAGATTGTCAGTTGTGTGGTAAGGCCTCTTTACTATCTATCAGGATTTGTGTGTAGCTTTAAATAGGGTCCAATGTTAAATGAACATTAAAGACTCATACAAAGATTTATATAGTGAAATATAAATTTACAATAAGTCACTGGAGAATTATATTCATAGCAAAAAGTATAGATCAGATTAACAGTGATTCAAACATATTCATTCACCTTGGGCCCATTTTATAGATGATACATGTCAGAGAGACTGGCTGCAGATCAATGCAAGGCCCAGAGAAACAGTGTAACAGCAGTTTCAATGTTGAATTTCACTTTTCTTTCAAAATCCAGGATTTTTGTATCACATCAAATGCTATAGTGCTCTCTTGCTGCCATGTCTCTGTTGATTTGTCTAATTCATTTTTGCCTCACTTGAACCCATTACATTGGAATATTATGTCTACTTGGTGAAGGATGGGGAACAATGCTGTGAGAACTTTGCTTCAGGAACATGTGAAAGAATACAGTCAGGGCCACAGGCCCTTCACTACCTGAGCCAGGGCCAACTGCTGGCAAGATGGCAGAGAGGAGAGGGCGGTAATGGTGGATTCATTTATATCCTCGTGAAGCCTCATTGTACTGTAGTAGAAATTGTGTTGTGATTATTGCCAGCTTATTTAGGGCCATTTGAAATCATTCAAATATGCTGGTAACAATTCTAGCATTTGAAAATGCCTTGAAACAGTCTGAGAATCGGCACCTGGAGCTAAGAATGGTAAGACTCATGAAGGTGTACAAAAATATAGGAAGTAAGTCATTGTGAAAACCCCAGGTCTGTTTTTATTTCAGCATATATTTTTTAGACAATGAACAGGCTTTAGGGTAATTTTTTTTACAGCCAAATCAAAGCAAGACCCAGAGAAATGGCATGATAGCATTTAATGTTGAACTCCACTTTTCTTTCAAATTCCAGGAATTGCATTAGGAAGAGTTGGGCTCATCCTTTTGAAATGGTAAATGCAAAGGAAGGTATCTTGTAACATAGGCGGGGAAAGGGAAACCACCAGAGGACTTGAGACTTCCTGGTGCTGGAGAGACCCCGGAACCTTTAACCTGTAGAAGCGAGATCAGAGTATGTTTAAATTCTTGGTCTCTACTGTGGAATCTGCATCAGCTGCCAGTGTTTGCTTCTGAAATACTCTTTAATTCCTTTGTTCATCCACAAATATTTATTGAGCACCAGCTGTGTACCATGGGTATGGTAGATGACACATAAACAATGGTGGGTCTCCTTCCTAGGGAAAAAAAATAGCCCTGTAGCTGATGTCATGGACTTCTTAGACCTCAGTGGAGGAAGCGTACATTAATCAAAGAATCACACAAAAAATGTGACATTCAAACTGTGCCAAGGGCTATGGAGGAAAAGGTCTGATACTGGGAGGGCCTGCAGCAGGGGGATTAATGCAGCCAGAGCTGGGAAGGGAAAGAACAGATTTTACTGGGTAAAGAAGAGTCCCTGCCTATAGCTAGTGTGTGTGAAGGTCATTTGAAGGGCGCACTTGGATGTTGAAGGAACTGAAGCTAGAACACAGGGCAGGGAACTCTTCAGGCCTGAATTAGACTGGAAAAGAGGGCTCACTGGGACCATGGGTCTTGGCCTTTCTCAAAAGAGCAATGAGCAATCACCTAAGTGTTTTACCCAGGGGAGTGATGTGATCACATTTATGTTTCGCAAAGATCTTTCTGACTTCACTGTGTTAACTTTTACATCATTTAAAACTGGTCACAATGTGACCTCACTATTACTACTTTTAGAATCTTCACAATTTCTAAAAGAATCAATTGAGCCACTAGTGTCTCCTTCAGATTTTAAAGAGCAATTTAACTGAGTGATTTAGCATGAATATCTCAACCACTTAAGAAGGATAAAGTCCCTAGTTCTGTGGTTCACAGACTTCAAAATGCCTAAGAATCACCGGGGGCCCAGAAACGGCATTTTAACAAGTCCCTCAGGTTGATTCTGATGCAAGTGGCCCTCTCTCCACTTGAAGAACCCTCATCCTAGAAAGAGCTAAGGAGTGAAAAAAGAATTATAAACCTCAAGGTAGAACATTATCAGGCAGCCAGTCGAGGACAGAGCCTCTTTATTGCCTGGATTTTGGTGTGGGCCTGTTCTCCCCATACTGGTGGGATTTTCTTACAGGGCACATGAAATGGATTCTAAATCCTTTGGGTTTCTTCTCATTTATTTCCTAATCCTTTCACATGCAGCTGTTTTCTCAGTTCTATGGCTTACTACTTCTGTGTCTCTGATGTTTTACTTTTCATTTTGTTGCCATTTAATAAGAATCTTCTTGTGTGCCTGCTGGGTCACTTCAGCTGTGTGGGACTCTTTGTGACCCTCTGGACCATAGCCCACCAGGCTCCTCTGTCCATGGGATTTTCCAGACAAGAATATGGGATTGGGTTGCCTGTGCCCTCCTCCAGAGGATCTTCCCCACCCAGGGATTGAACCTGCTTCTCTTACATCTCCTGCATTGGCAGGCATGTTCTTTACCACTTGCACCACCTGGGAAGCCCAAGAATCTTCTTAGATAAGGCCCAAATGAAGCTATGAGGTGGGGAGGTGGTGGGAAGCCTGCCCTGATGAGGAGGTGGTGAGAAGCCCTTCCATGGGTTTTGCTCAGTTTGCCATCTGGAGCAGGAGACTGGCACATTGTGCAGGGGAGAGACCAGTCAGCCCACAGTTGCCACAGTGTGAATTTTTTCCAGGGACGTAAAGGACCAGGTGTGATTCATGGTGTTGCAAAGAGTCGGACACGACTGAGCAACTGAACTGAACTGAACTGAACTGAGAGTTGGACTGTGAAGAAAGCTGATCACCGAAGAATTGATGCTTTTGAACTGTGGTGCTGAAGAAGACTCTTTGAGAGTCCCTTGGACTGCAAGAGAGATCCAACCAGTCCATTCTAAAGGAGATCGGTCCTGGGGGTTCATTGGAAGGACTGATGCTGAGGCTGAAACTCCAATACTTTGGCCACCTCATGCGAAGAGTTGACTCATTGGAAAAGACCCTGATGCTGGGAGGGATTGGGGGCAGGAGGAGAAGGGGACGACAGAGAATGAGATGGCTGGATGGCATCACCGACTTGATGCACATGAGTTTGGGTGAACTCTGGGAGTTGGTGATGGACAGGGAGGCCTGGCGTGCTGCGATTCATGGGGTCTCAAAGAGGTGGACACGACTGAACGACTGAACTGAACTTAACTGAAAGGGCCAGGGATACCAGGGGGGCTACTTTTGGGGAGGGCGTCTCCTTTCGCTCCCCTGTTCTGGTGCCGTCTTAAAATTCTGCTTGGAAATCAATCACAGCGGTTCCCCAGGGGAGTATAAGAGCCCAGAATTCCTCCTCAGGTGAAATCAGGTAGAAATAAATATTAAGGGCAAATTTACAGCAGAAAAGAAGTGATGGAAAAGGCATCAGGTGGTGAGAAGAGAGAGTGAAGTACCCTGAAGCCACATCTCCCCCTGGTCAACATGACCCAGCTCAGTAGTCACCTCCTCTGGGAGGCCTCCGTGATTTCCTGGTATGCCCTCCTGGGACACACTAGTGCTTCTCTGTGCTGTCTCTTTACACTCCACTTCCGGGCTTTGTTCCTGAGTCAACTGGAGATCCAGGGCAGATACTCCCAGTGCTGAGCCCGTAGCAGGTACTCAGTCAACATTTGCAGGAAGAAGCGCTGTGACGCATGCACGTGAGCCCAGCGTCCTTTTGGAAGAGCCTTTTAAAATGGCTTCTTTATCGCTGAGTCAGGGCCCCAGCGAAACGTGGTTCGGGGATGCCTGGCACGTAACTTTCATCGCTCTCAGTTTTGCTGAAGACTGGTCCTGCCTGAGGTCACTGTGATGGAGGCACGGGCCAGACAGATGTCAGATGTGGGAGGCGAGCGGCTGCTGGCTTTGCAGTGCCCTAATCCTGTGGTGGCAGTGGTTACTGCTTTTCTGTCATTCCACTGGACCCAGACGTGTGTAATGAATGTTCCAGAGGAGGACACCAACATTGTCAGCGCGTTACTGCCTGCAGAAGTATTTATACTTCTTGTGTCGGCTTGTAATTCTCTCCTCGTCACCAGAAAGTCTATGGGGTGGAGATATCAGGAGAACATAAGCTGGAAGAATGTAGAAAACGTTTCTTGGCTTCCACCCTGAAACTTCTACCCCTCCGTGTCTCCATCCACGGCTCAGACCGTGTTGAATCTGGACAATCTGTTTCTCTCTTCCTTCCTCCCGGTGCCTGTGGGCGACCAGGCATTCATGACACATGCTGGGGGCTGGGATCCTCACCACATCTGTGGTTACCTACATTTCATTTATTACACTCTGAGAGTATCATGGCCTTGATAATTTATGTTTCTCAGCTAAAATCGCACATTATTTTTCTAGCAGCTATCAAGGGTTTTAGCTAGCAATTGAAACTTGATAGGTGTCGTGGCTCTTCATTGCTGGAACGATTTATCCTGATGTTCAAGTGCTGAGCTGAGCCCATTTCTTTTAAGCCAGATAGCACACACACAGTAAACCCCAAACTTAAGTGTTCTGAGTTCACTCTGGAGGTGGAGTGAGTTTGGGCCTGTGGAGCCACATTCTCAGACCTTCCCCAGCCCTTTTCAACTTCAATTAAATAACCAAACAACTCCTTGCTTCCCCAGTGTGGGGATCATGCCAATTGCTGAGTATGTCTGTTTGGATTATGAATTCTGGGGCCAAGGAAATAACCAAAATTTGGAGTTGGGGACCTGCTGCAAGATGGATCTGAGCTGAAACTCCACTGATCACCTGAATTCCATAAGCACCTTCTCTCACTGGTGGGCCACTGGGGACATTTTGGGTCTCTTGGAATTAGTGTCACTTCAGAGTCAGTGACCAATAATCCCCCAAAAGTTTGATTATTTCCCTTTCCCCATTGCACAGTCTCCCTGAAGAGGCTGTCAGTCCCTCTGGGGGAAGGCTAGGAGAAAGATTAACAGTATATGTTTTTAGCAATGTACCAGGGCCCTTCCTCAAGGGGACCCAGCCTCATCTTTATTTAAGGGATTTTTGGGTCTACAAACTGGTTCAAGTTGGGGAATTGATGGAAGGGCCTTGAATCTGTTTTTAATGGTTCAGGTTGGACTTGCATTCACTTGACCTAGAGCTTTTCTGTTTCTGTGGCTCCAGTAAGGATTTAGTAGGCTGCCTATTTCACCTTTAGAAATATCGTAATTGACTCGCCAATACCATGTGCATACTGTCGATTCAGTTGTGTCTGACTCTTTGTGACTCTATGGGATATAGCCTGCCAGGCTCCTCTGTCCATGGCAAGAATACTGGAGTGGGTTGCCATGTCCTCCTCCAGGAGATCTTCCTGACCCAGGGATTAAACCCCACATCTCTTATGTTTCCTGTATTGTAGGTGAATTCTTTATCCACTGAACCACACCCCATAGGTCTGTGCAAAGCTGACTATTCTGACTGCTTCTTTGATTCTGCTGTCTATACGGGAATCACGCAACACTAGAAGGCCCCTAAATAGAGCCCTTGACTGGCTTCAGGCCTGACGCCCTCGCTCTCTTAGACACTTTGCTGAGCTGCCTTGGGGGAGTGACAGAGGCAGGATTGCCACGGCTACACAGATGGAGTCTGAAATTACTCATCCCCTACTTGCTGTGGGCAAATTCATTAAGCTCTCATAGCTTCCATATCCTCTTGTATAAATGGAAATGGTGTCCATATAATGTCATGAGAAAATGAAACGTGTCGCCAAGGAACAGAGTTCCTTGGCTCCAGCCAGCATGCAATAGATGTGAAAGGATACATACTTTTTGAGCCTCTCTTCAAAAATTGTGTGTTCAAGGCCAATGATTGGTTAGAAGGATGGAATTAGGAGTCATAAGATGCACCATTCCTGTATGTTTCTGCACCCTTCTGGTTGGCTGACTCTGAAACATGTGCTTGATTTTAACTTTTGTAGGGAGAAAAGGCCATTTCATTAGAATTGGTTATGTCCACAAAAGCATTTCGGGAAGTTTGTTCTTTGCATTAAGAATAGTGTTCTTAACATTAAGAATGCTCTTTGCATTAAGACTTAAAGTTCATTGTGTTTTCCACTACCAGCTTTGATTCATGGGTCTTTTTTAAGAAGAGCCTTTAGAGAAAATAAGGTCCCTAGGACAGGAGACCTTCTCAGTACTTGCCCAATGCTGTGGGGAGTCCTGTTTGTAGACCCCATTTGTTAACTTCATTCACTGACTCATTCTCTTTTTAAAAAGTATTTATTTTTATTTATTTATCAGTGGCTGCACTGGGTTTTTGTTGCTGCATTTGTTTTCTAGTTGTGGTGCATGGGCTTCTCATTGTGGTGATTTTTCTTGTGGAGCCCAGGCGGTAGGTGTGCATGTACACTGTAGGTGTATAATGATTGTGGCCTGTGGGCTTAGTAGTTGCAGCACACGGGCTCTAGAGAACAGGCTCAGGAGTTGTGGTGCACTGGCTTAGTTGTCTGTGAGACTTGTGGGATGTTCTTGGACCAGGGATTGAACCCATGTCCCCAGCATTGGCAGGTGGGTTCTTTACCACTGAGCCACCAGGGCAGCCCCACTGAATCATTCTTTAAACACTCAATGCCGGGGAAGTGGTGATACACAGAATGTGACTTACCTCCCACTATGGGGGAAGAGGCAGTGATGGACACACCAGTAACTCAGTGTGGCAGGCACCAACCACTGTTGCTATTGGTCAATGTCCTGGTTCAAGGAAAATGTTGTGCCTCATGAGGTCTGTGGGCTCTGGTGGTCCAGGCATGGAATTCAGGTTCAAGAGGCCAGAGTCTTGGTCCTGAGGCTGTAGCTCACTATTATCTGTGCCCTCCTTGATGGCCCCAGGTTTCTTAGCTCTGTAATATGGAGGAAGGGGGCTGGATGTAATTGATGGATCCCAATCAGAGATCCATGAACCAGTCAGCTGCTTTAGAATCATCTCAGCAGTTACAAAAACGTGGAATCTGGGTCCTCAACACAAGAAATTTGGATTCTGGGTGAGTTCTGAAATCTGTACTTTAAACAAAGAGTTCCTGCCCTAGTTAACTATGATGTGAAGCCCGCTTGCTGCTGCCGCTAAGTCACTTCAGTCGTGTCCGACTCTGTGCGACCCCATAGACAGCAGCCCACCAGGCTCCCCCATCCCTGGGATTCTCCAGGCAAGAACACTGGAGTGGGTTGCCATTTCCTTCTCCAATGCGTGAAAGCGAAAAGTGAAAGTGAAGCCCCCTTAGGGAATCCCTAGATGACTCCTGGTGCCTCTTCTTTGCTATGGCTCCATTCCTCATCCTTTACAACCTTTGCCCTCTGAAATGTCTCCTTCAGAAAGTCTTCTGACCTCTGACTGATTGGCCCACCATAGAGAATTAATTCATGCCTTGTGCAAAAAAAGAATGATAAAACTCATCAATTTGCACTTATTTACTTTTCTGTCTCCCTACTGGCCTGGAGGCTCCTGAATATAATGAAGGTTCCATATTTATCTTTGCATCCTCTGTGCCTTGCCCATGGCCTGTCAGGTAGAATGTGCCCAAAGGAGCATTTTTCAAGACAGCAAGATAAGAGGGTAGTGAAACTGAAGACTAGCCCTTCTCTCGGTCTGTTAGTACTTCTGGAAAAGATTTAAGAGATGTTTCAAATAAATCACTCCAACATATTTGCCATTGCCCATTGAGCTGATGCCTCCCTTTCAAATATCTGACTGTTATAGAGGTATAACTGGATTCCATCCTGTAGCCTTGAGACCCCCCCAGGATGGATGTGGGATCACCGAGAGAAGTGAGACAGGGGAACGACAAGTTGGAAATTAACTAATGGTTTAAATTCAGGTGTTTTGCAAATACAAACCCTTCCAGTATATGACTTGACATTCCCTCCGTGTGCCTCCTCCCTTCCCCAATTGAAAAAGACAGCCTGCAGTATGTGTGCCCAAACTCTCCTCTGGATGGAATAGAGTCACACTGAGAAAAGGAAAGTTGATTTCCTGGTTGCCCTCCTACTCACAGAGTTCTGGGTGGCGCCATCCCACACTATTTGCATCACTGAGCTACACATGCTGCCAAGACTGCATCTTAAATTTAAACACATTCGAAGGCGGATAAAGAAAGCCCCAGGAAAAAAGGTGACACTTGGCCATAGAGGTACGTAAGCACTGTACGTTGTATGCTTTACTTCTGCTTTGGTGTTAAGGACAGAACATGAATTAAAAAGTCAAAAGCTCATCTTCTGAGCAGCAATTAATTTGTGTATTGCTGTACTTTCATCTGTTGAATCTTTGAAAACATATAAGACTGAAAAATCTTTCCTAGGGATCTCTCCTATGTGCCTTCTCCCTGGATTGTTTTGATTTTTAGGCTACATGTTGACTTAAAAACAACCAGTGTTAAAGAAAGAAATGTCACCGTAAGGTTCTGGTTCCTGATCGTCATCCCTGTGACACAGATGTGACAGGACTCTAAGCACATACTCTGTTGTTCACTGGTTCTGTCCCATCCGCGTTCGGAGTCGAATGTTCCATTTAATCAAGGCAGTTAAGAAGCAACGTAACTGGATTCATTAGCCTGAGTTCTGAACGCTCCTCTGAAGAGTTATTTTTGTATTCATACAATTTTAATATTTGGGGACAGGCTGTACCACTTTCCAGGTGCCAAAAGTGATCACTCAGTTTTTTTTTTTTTTATTAAGTACTATTTTAGCTTCAAAATATTTTATTTTTTTATGGACTGCTGTGTGCCTTTGACCCAGTTCTCTTTCCTGGGATGTGTGTCCTGAGAGGATGAAGTTTATGATATTATTAATACTTGGAAGTTTGATTCCTTTCAAGTGGAATCACTGTCCCTATCCTCCTCTGAAACATACGCACGCGCGTGCACAAACACACACACACACACTCACACACACACACACACACACTCACACCATCCCCTTCCCAAACACGCATCCTTTATGTTGCTAAAATGCCTTTGGAGAATATATGGGGAAAACTGATTTTTCTCTTCCTTTTTGCATGGGAGAAGCCTTGGCCTTGTGAGACAGAGCTGGAGTAACCAAGGTCTCTGAATTGGCAGACCTGGGCACTGTTGTCTTTACTGTCCTTTTTAAGCAGGACTTTTGTGTTCCTGGCAGATGTGCCATGAAGGAGGACCATGGCCTTGCAAGAATGAGAGCGTGCCATTCACAGAAAAAGGGAAGCTGTCAGCAGCTGTCTCCTCTAACTATAATTTGCCACAGCCTGGAAATGAATAGGTGACAGCTATTAAAAGAGCTTTAGAATGATTGCAGTTAAAAGTAAAGATATTACAGCAAAGATATTATAGACTACCACTTAGACTTGTTTCTACTCATGAAAGGGCTGAATTTAGAGTCCATTAAATGTTGCAAAATAGTATCCTTGGTCTTTCTCTTAAGGACCCGTCTACACTACTGTTTATTTCTTTCTCCATCTCCTAGTGGCTTTGCTTTTGCTGACATTTGAAGGAGGGTGACATTACATTGGAGTGAGCTGTGACACATTTTCAACAATGGTTGCTGCCAACCTGGGGTGAGGTGACTGGGGTTATTTCATCTGAATGTTAAGAGCTGTTCATCATGTGCTTTTCCTGAGGGTGGGATGGGTGGGTGGGAAAGGTGCTCCCGGTTCCTGGCTGGGCATTGTTCTGCCTGCTATGTGCTTTTTGCGAGTTTCAGTTTTGGAATTTGAGAATGTCTTAGCCCAAACATATCTTAAAAGCATCTCTCCACCTCTCAGCTAATGAAGCACATCCTAGAGATATCTTTTCTTCTATTATGAATTGAACTAGAGAATAGTTGTCCATTTTGGCAAACCATTTTGTTCCAAATAAGTACACACGTTAATTTGCTTGACAGAAAAAGAGAACATATATCTGAACTTGGGAGGGAATTCTAAATGCCATTTTTGCTTTAAAAAGTCACAGGCAACTCTGTGCCCCTTGCCATCTTGGATTTCCAGCTGTTAAATGATTTGAATCTAGTTTCTTAAAAGGACCCCTTTGCTGGTTGGAACCGTGATACTTGAGAGGGTCAGGATAGCTTTTGCAAAATTCTGTTTGTAGTTTTTCAGCAGAGATGATACGGTATCTTCTATTGAAATGATCTTAGAGATCCTACGTTACTGTTTTCCAGTTACTTGGTGGAAAGATGTTGAAGATGAATTAGGTATTAATACTTGCTTTTAAAAAGGTCTTTAAATAATTGTTCATTTTAGTGCATATTGGAAAAAGTATAAAAGCACATCAAACCTATGACTTCACAGACTTTCTTGCATAGAGTGAGACTAACATGAAATAAGGGCTTTGAAGAGCTAGAGTTTGGGAAATGCTCATGTAATCCAAAACCTGCCTTTTGCCACTGATGAGGCTATATACAAACCAACTCACCAAAGGCTGCTTAGTGGTGACATTGAGACAGGAATCCCAACAGTGCGTTACACTAGTGAATAATATTAATAATAACAAGGACAGATAACCTTTATCTCTCTTAATTCTCACTACAGTCCTTTTAGTAACTTCTATTAATATTCTTATTTTATAGGTAAGAAACTCGACATTGAGAGAGGGTGAATAGCTTGCCCAAGGTCATAGAGCCAGAAGGAGGCAGAACTGAATGGAAAGATGGACTGTACATTAACTGATCTTGGGTCACTGAGAATAATTAATATCAAAGATGACCTTGAAGAAGGTCCTTTTATTAGGAGATTTGAAGGCCTGTGGAGCAGATATTTGTTGAGAGCCTAAAAGCGTGAATTGTTAGGCACTGGGCATCCAGAGACTTGGCTGGAGACACTTGTGACTTAAGGGTTTTATAGCTTTGTTGGAGTGGGTGGCTCTCATAAAGTTTTCTTGAGGATATTCTTTTTATGTATGAGCATGTTAAATGCTCAGAAACCTGCAGTCAGAAATCTGTTTTCTTCTGTAACATGACAGTTTTCAAAATCAATTAACCACAGTTTCCCTTTTTCATAGGAAACACCTATCACATTTTGCAGAACCAATTTTCTGTGGAGCACCCATTTGGCACCTCACCTAATCCTTGTAACTCATTTTAAACATGAGAAATCTGAGGTCCATGATGATTTGACCAAAGTCAAAACTAGTTGTTGGCAGAGTTTGTATCATTTGTTAATTTATTCAGTAGGTGTACATCCAATGTATATAACTGCTATTGCTATTATTTGGGCTATGTACTGCTCTTTGGGATGCTAAAAATAAACTGCTCCAGTTTATTTGAAGTAAGTCTGTTGGTCATCCTTGCTAAGAAGTCCAGTTCTGAAACCATTGACCTTAGACAGTCATTAGAAGACAGATTATTTATGAAAGAAGTCACATTGGAAAATCATCTCTATAGGTTTCTCAGCATTGCTAAATTGTTTCATTGGCTAGAATTTCATATCACATCTGTTTTTTGATTCCTGGGCTTTGGGCCATGTGCTACAGTGCCAGATTCTCTAAGACTCTACCCAAATTGCTAATATCGATGGATTCCTAAGGAAGATATAGTTTGTTCAGTTATAATAGAGATGGGACACAGAATCGTATCAGATGGCTAGTCCTTCATGGCTTCAGTTTGGAAAAACTACCTGTGGGTACTGGTAGTGTGTCCATCTGGTGATTTTCTGAACTATATAGCACACTGTGGCCTTGTAAACCTCTGCTCATGGATACTGAAAAGGACTCATGGAAGGATGCAAAGCTTCTGTGAATTATACATTTCAAATACACAAAAATGGCTGATGTTGGTACAGTACAAAGGGTCGATGAGTCTGCTGGGCTAATGGTTCTGAGCTGCCCAGATGGAAGACAAAGAAGGTCAACAAGGCCAATGTCTTTTCCACTGGAAAAGGGATTTGTAACTAAGGAAGACTGTTTTGCTATGAAGGAAATGATGATCTAATGCTGGTATGCTCGTGGATCTTTTACAGTTTACTTTCTTATCCTGGGAAGGGGGGAAGTATCATGCTAGACCTTGCTCTGCATTCCGCAGGGGACTCTGCTTCTAACGGGCCCTCATGCATGAGGTTCAGGAGGGAACACTTTACCTCAGGCAGATCATTTAATTTTGGAGAAGGGTATCCTCAGTTTTATATAGGGATATTTTAGTGGTTAGAAATGCCATCTCTCTGACAGAGGGCACTTACAGCTTAAAAGAAGAGAAAAGGAAATAAATCTGACACTGTCTGTCAAACTCATTTCTACGTTTCTCATGAGAATCTGGGTTTCCCCAAGAGGGTATTTCCCTGAGAAGGAATTGTTTATTTCATCCTTTGTGGCTTTATGGATCAAGCAAAATCAGATATTTAATTCTAGGTAAAAGAGGTAAAAAAAAGAAACAAAAACTTAAAAAGACTAAGAATTGGGATAGATGTTTGAGAAGTTATATGAAATGAAAAGCTGCAAGTTTTATTTAGTCTCAGAAATGAAAGCAAAGCTGTAAGAGGTTAAGTATAGAGACACAGGCTTAATTGTATCTATAGGAGTTTACTGTGGGCTGTGAGAGGAGTGCCTGACTATATAGGAAAATGACTAGAAGGGAAACAGTGGACATGTTTCTCTTCCATAGTTTTAGGAAATAAGCTGTAATATGGAATACATTGGTAAAGGGCAAAATAATACTTGGAGCTTGAAAGAGCCTGACCTGAACCCCACCTTCTCCATTTACTAGATATGGAAATTTAAGCAAGTTATGCTATATTTTTGAATCTCAATTTCTTCAGCTATAAGATTTAGATAATAATACAGAATTCTGGAGGATGCTATGTAGTGCTTAACAGGCCTGGCATAGGGAATAGCCAGTAAATAATAGCTTTTATTAGGAACTATAAACAGGAAAGTATCTAAGTGATGCCCACCACACCTGGAAGGGAGCTCTGAAATGCCCTGCTGAGGTGCTGTGGACCCTGTGACTTAACTGAGTATGGCACCATGCTTGTCTGATTTTGTTTATTTCCAAAGAAATCTTATAGTGCATCATTACTGAAACACATTTTGGAGTTCTTACAATCAGTTAACTAATTCTAAAACCCTTTTCCTAAATAGGAAGGCAGGTGTTGCCTGCTTCATCTGTCTATTTGCACACCTGTTTAAGCAGTTAAAAATCCACCAAAACATTTAAAATTATGAAAGCCAATTGCTTCATGACTAAACAAAATTCCCTGAAAGTGTATATTCCTGCCAACAGCTGAATCCTCTGAAAGAGGCAGGAAAACCACATGAGCTTCTTTCTCCTAATACTGTTGATGTGTTGGGACTTGTACCACGTCCCATAGGCCAAAAGGAAGCACAGATTTGGAGGGGAGAAATCTGATGAATTAAGCCAATAACATTCAGCCTCTTGGCCAGAGAGATGTAAATTCTTTTTCTAAACTCACAGAAATAAGACTTTCAGGGCTGAAAAAGACTGATAAATAATGCAAATTCCTCTTTTTATTGAATTTATTTCTCTGGATGCCATGTATATAATTGGTAATCAATAAATTTTATTTGCTTGCTCTGTAAAGTTGTTTGAGGTTGGGAAAGAGATGAATCTGTAGTGTTGAAACAGAAGAAAGCTAATTTTCTTATGCCGGGACTGACTCTAATCTTATTAGCCAGATGGTCTAACCATCAGAGCTAACCAGTCAGACTATGCCACAAATATCTCAGTTGCACAAAGTATGAGCTTCAATCTTTAAAGGTCAACTTGTGTATGGGGACAGAGGCACCTCTTGTCTGTGTTTTGGGAGCATAGGTTGGCTCCCTGGCCCTACACAGGTCAGAAAAACCACTGACCATCCTTTGTGGCTTCAGCTCCTTGAGTTCAAATCCCAGTGCATTTGTAACCCCCAAGAGCAAGGGCTAATTTTGGCCATTGAAAGTGGTTAACTCTTCTGGCACATCCTCTTCTGCTGCTGTTTATGAGGCATAGCTCTTTTCTCTTTGCCTGCAGAGACAGCATTCAGAAAAAATCCATTGCACCTTCCTATTTTGATAAAACCTTTATTTTTCCATCCTTTCCCTTTGCAGCTTCATCCATGTGCTGCATAGTCAACCCTGAAGAAGCTGGGGTTGAACTGAGATGATAATTTCAGAATGACCTGAAGTTTAGAAGTTGTGATTATAGTAGAGAGTTTCTAGCCTTTTTTGCTCAGCTTTGAAATCTGGAGGACTGTCCTCCCAGGGAAAGATTTTTGACTTCTGGGGAAACAGCACTGTGACCCAGAGGACTGCGATATTTATCTTGATAAGGTGCTTGAAGAAGTTGCTGGATATAGAAGTGGGTAGATTTCTGAAGGCTACAAGCCATCTTGAACCCTCTTGGCTGATATTCGCAAAATAAACATGCACTAAGAAATCAGAAAATATGTTGTGGGCAAGGTAGAAAGAGTCAAGTTGGCTAAAATAAGGAAATAGGGGAAAATTGCTGTTTAGAGAGAACTTGGCATATATTTGGTATTTGTGTCTGTTTTTCTCTTGAAATGGGCTGATGTGTTGGCAAGAAGCTTCTGGCTGTTGTCGGAGATATGAACATCTGTGCTCTTTTGCAGAAAACTCAGGATTCCAAAGTGTTTGGTGGAAAATGTGTAACTGCCACTCACTCTGTCTCCTCGTTATGAGTTGAGCCTTTGCTGCACGGAGTGTGTTTTTAAAAGGAAGACGTGGCTTATAGCTCTGGGCTTTGCTTTTGCAATACCACGTGGCAGAGGAGTTCCTAGCAGTGAAATCTAAGGCTGTCAGATACAAGCATGCATACTTGGGGCAAATCTGCTTTACTTGCTTGCTTAGAAATAAGAGGGAAAAGTGCCAAGTTAGCAAGATAATTGTGACACAGGCATGCAAAGAGAGCCATCAAAGGTGTGGCAAATTCTTTGAAGTCTTTTGCTTTGTTCCCTTAGTTAACCCTAAATGCCATTATAATGACCCCCAACTATCAGTGGCACGACAATAAGAATGTAATTTTTGATCATCCTTAAGTCCATTGTGCAGAGTACATCGTGAGGAACGCTGGGCTGGAAGAAGCACAAGCTGGAATCAAAATTGCCGGGAGAAATATCAATAACCTCAGATATGCAGATGACACCACCCCTATGGCAGAAAGTGAAGAAGAACTAAAAAGCCTCTTGATGAAAGTTAAAGAGGAGAATGAAAAGGTTGGCTTGAAGCTCAACATTCAGAAAACAAAGATCATGGCATCTGGTCCCATCACTTCATGGGAAATAGATGGGGAAACAGTGGAAACAGTGTCAGACTTTATTTTTTGGGGCTCCAAAATCACTGCAGATGCTGACTGCAGCCAGGAAATTAAAAGATGCTTACTCCTTGGAAGGAAACTTATGACCAACCTAGATAGTCTATTAAAAAGCAGAGACATTACTTTGCCAACAAATGTCCGTCTAGTCAAGGCTATGGTTTTTCCAGTGGTCATGTATGGATGTGAGAATTGGACTGTGAAGAAAGCTGATCGCCGAAGAATTGATGCTTTTGAACTGTGGTGTTGGAGAAGACTCTTGAGAGTTCCTTGGACTGCAAGGAGATCCAACCAGTCCCTTCTAAAGGAGATCAATCTTGGGTGTTCATTGGAAGGACTGTTGCTAAAGCTGAAACTGCGATACTTTGGCCACCTCATGCGACGAGTTGACTCACTGGAAAAGACTCTGATGCTGGGAGGGATTGGGGGTGGGAGGAGAAGGGGATGACAGAGAATGAGATGGCTGGATGGCATCACCGACTCGATAGACATGAGTTTGAGTTAACTCCGGGAGTTGGTGATGGACAGGGAGGTCTGGCGTGCTGTGATTCATGGGGTCGCAAAGAGTCAGACACGACTGAGCGACTGAACTGAACTGAACTAAATTCCAATGAGGTCAGCCTAGGCATCAATATCTACCAAACACACTCCCCATCTTCTGGCTTCCTTTAGCCAAGACTCAGCCACAGATGTGGCCAAATGCAGAGGAGGCTGGGAAATACATTTTTACTGTATGCCTGTGGAAAATGCAATTGATGTGATTGAACATATAGCATCATCTCTACCACAACTCTTAATGTTCTTCCTAGACAGTTGTGGATTCAAATTTTGTGAGTCCTGGAATTTATGCAAGTTTGGGGATCATGTTGGAAACTTACACAAAACTGGGTGCACAAGTGAACATTTATTTATTTATTAATAGAAAGAGGATGGGAAGGACTCAATAGAAAGAGGATGAGAGGCCCTGCTTTAGCTTCTGTTACTCTCTTAGATGTCTGCGTATAAAATGTGTTTTTCCCCAACTTGCTTGGGGGCTCCAAGGAGCCGTTAGTGCTGGTGATGGGGTGGCTGGCCAGCTATCTCATGCTGCCCTGCAGGGTGAGAATTGCTCCAGTCTTTCTGGGGAGCCTCTCAGCTATTTGTACGGAGAGCCTGTGACTTGTCTCCTGCTATAACTCAGTGGTCTTTGCCTTTGTGTGTCTGCAAGGGGCTGAGGGTATGGGTCTAGAGAGAGATCTAGGCTGTTTGAATCCCAGCCACCGTTTGCTCCACATTCTTTAGCTTTTCCAAACTAAAATGTCTGCCTCCCTTCACCACAAATTTATTAATTGACAAAGCAGAGCACATAACTCAGCGCTGGTATCCAGATTTGTTGGGCTAAGGCACTGAAAGCACTGAGCCCAGTACCTAGAACTTAATAAAAGCTTAATCCATATTGTCTTTTTAAAATTATTATCACACTCAGCAAAGATTTATGTTTGGAGATGTTCAATCTGCATTGTCATATGTGTAAAAATGAAAGCTTTCTAATTGTCCAGTGACAGGTAAATGCTTGAATTATGTCTCCATACAAAGAATGATTCCAGTAATTAGAAATGATCATAAAATTTTTTTGTGCAAGTAAATGCATATATAAGTGAAAATAGAATGATATGAAACAGTATGATCTGAATTCTATAAATAAAGAGCAAATTAAAAAGTGCTGAAATTAGGAAAACCTTAGTATTGGTCATCTCTGGATGATAGACAAAGGACCAAACTTTATCCTCAGCTATAGTTTCTGCACCTGGCAAATTGTATATACTTCTTTAAATAACGATATTGCTGATCCTGCCTTATAAATGACAGTATTGCAGTCTTCAATTTGCCTAAAATTTTATTGTTTCCAAAGTGCGATCACATCACACGTAATTTCCACAACTCTTTACAGAACAACAAAGGAAAAAACATGTTTTTAGTGGAAAAAAGATCAAACAAAAACCCACCCAACCACAAAAAACTTTGAATGGGGTGAAATTTCCAGATAGCATCATCACAGAAATCTCCATCCCTGCCTCATGTCCCTTTAATTACTTTTGCTGTTTGCCAAGCACTGTAAAAAAGGAACAAAGACTACTGTCTTCTCAATTAATATAGTTTTCTGTTTAAAATTTCAATCACAAATATTTTAACAGTATCAGTTTGAATTATTTTTTAAAAAATTAATTTCAATTTTTGTCTTTCATCAAGAGGCTCTTTAGTTCTTCTTCACTTTCTGCCATAACAGTGGGGTCATCTGCGTATCTGAGGTTATTGATATTTCTCCTGGCAATCTTGATTCCAGCTTGTGCTTCATCCAGTCCAGCTTGTCCCATGATGTACTCTGCATATAAGTTAAATAAGCAGGGTAACAATATACAGCCTTGACATACTTCTTTCCCGATTTGGAACCAGTCTGTTGTTCCATGTCCAGTTCTAACTTGCTTCTTGACCTGCATACAGATTTCTCAGGAGGCAGGTAAGGTGATCTGGTATTCCCATCTCTTTATGAATTTTCCAGAGTTTGTTGTGGTCCACACAGTCACAAGGTTTTGTCATAGTCAATAAAGCAGAAGTAGATGTTTTTCTGGAACTCTCTTGCTTTTTCGATGATCCAGCAGATGTTGGCAGTTTGATCTCTGGTTCCTCTGCCTTTTCTAAATCCAGCTTGAACATCTGGAACTTAATGGCTCACGTACTGTTGAAGCCTGGCTTGGAGAATTTTGAGCATTACTTTACTAGTTTGTGAGATAAGTGCAATTATGCAGTAGTTTGAGCATTCTTTGGCATTGCCTTTCTTTGGGATTGGAATGAAAACTGACCTTTTCCAGTTCTGTGGCCACTGCTGAGTTTTCCAAATTTGCTGGCATATTGAGTGCAGCACTTTCACAGCATCATCTTTTAGGATTTGAAATAGCTCAGCTGGAATTCTGTCACCTCCACTAGCTTTGTTCCTAGTGATGCTTCCTAAGACCCACTTAAATTCGCATTCTAGGATGTCTGGCTCTAGGTGAGTGATCACACCATTGTGATTATTTGGGTCGTGAAGATCTTTCTTGTATAGTTCTTCTTAATAACTTCTGTTTCTGTTAGGTCCATACCATTTCTGTCCTTTATTGTGCCCATCTTTGCATGAAATGTTTCCTTGGTACCTCTAATTTTCTTGAAGAGATCTCTAGTCTTTCCCATTCTATTATTTTCCTCTATTTCTTTGCATTGATAACCAAGGAAGGCTTTCTTATCTCTCCTTGCATTCAATTGGGTTTATCTTTCCTTTTCTCCTTTGCCTTTTGCTTCTCTTCTATTCATAGCTCTTGATGAAAGTGAAAAAGGAGAGTGAAAAAGTTAGTTTAAAACTCAGCATTCAGAAAACTAAGATCATGGCATCTGGTCCCATCACTTTATGGCAAATAGATGGGGAAACAATGGAAACAGTGACAGCATTTATTTTGGGGGGCTCCAAAATCACTGCAAATGGTGACTGCAGCCTTGAAATTAAAAGATGCTTGCTCCTTGGAAGAAACTTATGACCAATGTAGACAGCATATTAAAAAAGAGATATTACTTTGCCAACAAAACTCTGTCTAGTCAAATCTATAGTTTTTTCAGTAGTCATGTATAGATGTGAAAGTTGGATGTAAAGAAAGCTGAGTGCCGAAGAATTGATGCTTTTGAACTGTGGTGTTGGAGAAGACTCTTGAGAGTCCCTTGGACTGCAAGGAGATCCAACCAGTCCATCCTAAAGGAAATCAGTCCTGAATATTCATTGGAAGGACTGGTGCTGAAGCTGAAGCTCTAATACTTTGGCCTCCTGATTCGAAGAACTGACTGATTTGAAAAGATCCTGATGCTGGAAAGATTGAAGGCAGGAGGAGAAGGAGACGACAGACGATGAGATGGTTGGATGGCATCACCGACTCAATGGATAGAAGTTTGAGTGAACTCTGGGAGTTGGTGATGGACAGGGAGGCCTGGCGAGCTGCAGTCCATGGGGTTACAGAGAGTCGGACACAACTGAGCGACTGAAATGAACTGAACCGAACCGAATTTTTGTTTGCACTGGGTCTTTGTTGGTGTGTGCGGTCTTTCTCTAGTTGCAGCAAGCAGGGGTTACTCTTCGCTGTGTGGCTGAGCTTCTAATTGTGGTGTCTTGTCTTGTTGCAGAACATGAGCTCTAGGGCATGCAGGCTTCAGTAGTTGTGGCACAGGGGCATTGCTGTTTCATGGCATGTGCGAATCTTCCTGGACCAGGGATCAAACCCGTGTCCCCTGCATTGCAAGGCAAATTCTTAATCGGTGGACCACCAGGGAAGCCCGGATTATTTCTTCATGGAAGGTTTTAGAGTAGAGCTTGAACCTTAGCCTCATTCTCCCCCAAAACACTTTCTGCATTTCTAGGAGGTGACAAGTTCACTTTGGATCCGAGCCTGCCTGCTTTCTGCTCCATGTTCCCCACCGCTCCCTCCCTTGCAGGCCAGCCTTTGAAGCTGGTGGGTGGACTGCTGAAGGGGTCTCTAGGACCAGGGATCAACACGTCCTGATCAGGTCACCCTGGCTACTCTTCTTTCCTGGCTGACTGGTGTTCTGTACCTGGCTTCTGCTTTGTTTCAAGTGCCCGAATCCTTGCTGGGAGAACCCACTGAGAGCTGGGCCCTGGACTCTTACCAGTCTTGCCTCCCTGCCTCTCTGGCCTTCCAACTGCAGAAGCTGAAGTTTGCCCCCTGTCGCAGTCTGGTGACTGACACCTTCTTATAAGTCTGCATGAAAACTTCCCTGATTCCGACCACCTGCCTGTACCTGGGAATCCTGTGTATTCTTTGACTCTCCCTCTCCATACCTGGCTTTGCCTTATGTTTCTTGTCCCCAGTCTGACCTGTAGCAGCTGATGCAGCTACTTGAGCTGACTCTAAGGCATCCTTGGCCTTGATATTCAGCAGGTACAGAGTTCCACTGGGGCAGTGAACTCCCAGCGACCTCAGCTGCCTCTGTCCTTGCTCTCAGCCTTGCTCACCCCTGGGGTCTGGGCAGATCCACTTCCAGGTTCCGGAATCTCCCATGGGAGAGATTCCAATCTTACCTCATTGCAGTGATCTGGGCCAGGTCACCAGATACTGTGCTTTGAAAAGGCAACCTGTTTTTAAATTGTTAACCCATTACAGGACAGCAGAACTGCAGGCTGGGCTGGAAGTTGGGGAGTGGGGTAGGATACTCTTATTTCAATTTTGAGTAAAAATACTATTCAAGATTGTTCAAAAGATGTTGCACTTGCTACCTATAACCGTCTCAAATCTGGGAAAGTATTGTGGAATGGCAGTTTTTGTGTCTCTTCTTTAACAGACAGGTCAGGTTAAGTGGAAGTGTGGGTGGGGAAAGAGCAGTCAGTGAGAGTCCAGACTTCTGGGTTCAATTCCTAGGCCTGGCCCTAACAAATTGCAACTGGGTGACTTAAAACAGCAGACATTTGTTCTCTCACAGTTCTGGATGCTAAGAGCACAAAATCAAGATGTCAGGGAGTCTTGCTCCCCAGTCTTAGGGGAGGCTGCTTCCTTGGCTTTTCCAGCTTCAAGTAGCTCCAGGCATTTCTTGGCTTGTGCGGTGTGACTCCAGTCTCTACCTCCATCTCCCTGTGGCTGTCTTCTTTTTGTGTGTGTGTGTCTTGGCATGACATTTTCTTCTTCTTGAAAGGATGCCAGTCATATTGGATTAGAGTTCACCCTAAGGATTGCATCTTAACTTTGATTATATCTGCAAAGACCCTGTTTCCAAGTCAGGTCACATTCGTGAATATGGAGGTTTAGGAATATAGCTTTAGGGGAGACACAATTCAACCCATAACTACCTTCTATGACCCAGTCCTGGGTGCCCACTTCAGGGGTGTGGCCATTAGCCAGACTGCTTTGGGTCTCAGTTTTGGTGGCTGTAAAGTGAAGATAATAATAGCCTTTCTTAGAGGATTGCTGTGAGAATTAAATGAGAGAAGGCTAGTTGGATAGTATCTGGCTTATAGAAAGTGCTCAGTAGGGGTGAGCTTTTATGGCCAGTCATTTCCAGTCTAGGATTTCACAAGCTAGTTCATGGAGAAATTGAGGAAGTGAATGAGTCCCACACCGGGTAACACTGTGGGAAATCAGAAGTTAACTCTTCTGATGCTCTGGCCCACAGGACTCATCTGCAGACAAATTTTGATTCCAGGGCTATTGTCACCTCTACTTCTGCTCAAGTATTTGCTTGATGGAAATCTCCTCTGCTGCTCTTTAAAGGGAATGCAAAATAACCTTGTTGGGCAAGTTCAAGAAACTTTAGGCTATTAGCTGGACTGAGCAAATGTGTCTAGCCTTTCAGGGTGGTCCTATAAGACACCTGGCTCGTGTACCACTCATCTCTGGGGTGCAGTTCATATGGTGGTCTGTGTGAATGCTGCAGCACGCCTGGGCCCTGTGCAAGGTGGCCTCGGGTCATTCCTGGGATAACATGAGGTTTACAAGTAACATAGTCCTGGGGTGAAACTTGAACCACATTCTGCTGACTTAATTATTCAATAGAAATGGCATTCCCAAGATTCTAAACCACCGTCCCTACCTTTGGAGAACACATATGTCTATTATATTATTCAGCAGGGTACAACCTAAGAGTTGACTGCAAGTCAAATTGCTATTTTTCTCCCTGATTCATCTTTGTGAGGTTGGTGTAGTCAGTCTTATAGTTGGCAGCACATCGGATTTAGGAAATAGATTCTACACGTTGAAGGCCTAAATAAAGCTTAGCTTTAGATTGAAGTCCAATAAAGGAATTATCTATAGTTAGTTCACTTATTTCTGGTACAAGTCAGTTGCAAGTCTGAAAATACAGGCTTGAATTTGCATGCTCCTTTAGTGGTGCTGATCAGCTGAAATGCTGGTTATTAGAAAGGTGGTAGTTTCATTATGGAACATACTTTGAACTTAATTTCATGTGGGTCTATTGCTGTTCTGGGAATTTTGTTCTAAGATTTGTTGAAGATGTGCTGTAGCTACTTGGTTTATGAGTTGTTGAGGTGCTATTTATTTTTAATATACTCCCTTCTTTTTTCTTCTCAAAGTGAATAATTAAGGATTAACATTCAACTTTAAGTGAGATCCTTTTCCTTCATATTGAGAGTTATTATTACTCTAATTCATGTTTCTCTTTCCTTGAAGTTCTGCTGTATCTTTGGGAAGATAAACCTTTTTGCATATTAATTACTTTCCTTTTCAATATTAATTGTTGAAACTTCAGCAGTGAACATTGTTGCACACTTATTTTATGCCAGGCACTGTGCTGCTTTAGATTATTATTATTTAATTTTTATGTCTTTGCTAGATTTTTGAGTAATGTCTGTTAGAATTCACATTTTGTAGTGGGGATCTGAGACCTGGAGAAGCAAACTTGCCGAGGCTACACTTTTGTAAGTAATGAAGTCAGGGTTTGAACATAGGTATTCTGGCTTAGGATCCCTTGCTCCTTCACCAGATACCCTTGATACTGCAGATACAAGCAAATCTTTGCAGTTGAGGAGAGAGCTACAGATGCAATCTAGGACTTTTTGGTGAATCAGAAGACCTCAGCATTTCTGTGTAATATGCATTTCTGGCCAGTGGTTTAATTCACTTTGTTAATTTGTTTTGCTCAAGTTGATATCATGCTAATTTGTACAGTCAGTAACTGGAAGCATGGGAAGTGCCCCAATAGGGCTCTGGGTTGCAAGATACATTAGCATGGAATTAAGAAATTCACAGGCTTCATACATAGATATCCTTGAGATTGACTCAGTTGTTATCAAGATGAAAACTGTGGCCCAAAGTATATGTTTCAGAACATAGGATGTTGCTTGGTTTTATGTAATAAACAATAGCAAAGTTAAATCAACTTAGGTAACTGGTTTAACAAGTTAAGTTGCTTTTTATTTTATTTCAGAAAATTTTCTAGGCCTTCTTTATTATATGTATGCTATGTATATTTCAGTCTCCAAGAAGGTTAAAAAAAGGAGTATTAAGTGTTTTTGGAATGTCCCTGACAATTATCTGACTATTTGTTCTGGCAGATAAGATTTTGTCATAATTCACCCATGATGTGTTTTTTAAGATTTTTCCAGTCTAGCAGTTAGGATGACTTTGATTTTGAGTAATAGAAAACCCTGTGCCAAGTGGCTTAAACAGTAAAAGTTTATGTAAATGAAAAGGTTAGAGGTATAGGAAGATGTAGAATTAATTAATAGCTTGATTCAGCCACTCCCTAGGTCATTTAGGGTTTGGCTTCTTTTTGTTTTTCTCTCTCTGCCAGAGTTGAACTTTGGAGCTGGGCATTTTCTCTCTCTGCCAGAGTTGAACTTTGGAGCTGGGCAAGGGACAAATTCCTCTAGTTAATGAGCAAAGTGATCACCTAAGAATGGCAGGAAAAACATTTGATTTTTTAGAAGAGTGAATGGGAGCATGGTTGTTGGAGAGGCAGCCAACAAATGTTCACCATGGCCAGTGACTTGGGTACCTCTAATTTAAATTAATAATATATTAATCTCCTTTCTTCTTCACCTTGTATGTATCAATATAGTATATAATAATGCTGAAGGATGTTTCACTGAATGACAGGATGGGGTTTTAGGCAGCAAGAAAAAGAGAACTAAGGGTTGTAAGTTTGCGTGTCACATGGACACTCGCTTTTGGCGCTGGGGATTTCTTTGAGAAGTGAGAAATGCCTTCAGATGACATAATTCATTTGGTGGTTGCTCTTTTTTGTCATGTTGTACCAACTGGTATTTTCTTCCTTTTAGTAAAGGGACCAAGTGGCTGCTCTGTGCAAGTCACTCTGTTGAATCTAAGTTGATTGAGAGACTTTCCTTAGAAGTATAGCCTTCTTGGTCTTTCAGCTTGGTCAGAGAAATGAGACAGGTACACAAATAGCTAATACTGAGGATCAAATGTGGAGGGAGGCACAGGAAAATGTCTAAGGGGCTAAGAGGAGGCTAAGGTTACTGGGGAGATGAGTCCTTTGTGGGTGGGGGAAGGGGGAAAACTGGGGACTTTAGACAAGGGAAGAGCTGGGAAAAGGATGATCTAGTTTGACTAGAGTCTAAATGCTATGAAGCAGTTAAAAAGAAAAGATTCTTATACAGTTATTTATTACTGTATAACAAAGTAGCCCAAAACTTAGTGGCTAAACCAACAGTCTTTATTCTCTTCTGTGGTTTCTGTGGTCAGGAATCCAGGAGCATCGTGAGGGGTTCTGGTTGAGGATCTGGCCTGAGGTCATGGACACATGTTAACGGGGTCTGCAAGTTATCTGAAGCCCCGATGGGAGCTGGAAGATTTGCTTCACGGTGGCTCATTCACATGCCTGGTCGGTTGGCGCTTGTGTTCTTGACGTGACAGCTGACTTCTCCCAGGGTGAACTTTTGAGATAGAGAGAGTCAAGTGGCCGCTATATCTTTTTTATGATCTAGACTTGGAAATCACAAACACTCTGTGTTTTAGAAAAGGCCATTCTAAGGGGAGGAGAACTAGGAGTCTTTTTTTTTTTTAAAGAGAAGAGTGTCAAAGAATGTGCACACATAATATTAAAACCACCGCTGTTATTGAAAAAAGCCAGGAACAGAAACAATAGTTGCCTCACAGTGGTTTTCCTTGTTTTCTTTGCCACAGCATTTACTCATCTTAGTTGGCCAGGCTAGACTGTTTTGATTGGTTTGTTGTTGTTCAGTTGCTCAGTCATGTCTGTGTTTGCGACCCTTTGGACTGCAGCGTGCCAGGCTTCCCTGTCCTTCACTGTCTTCCAGAGTTTACTTAGATCCACGTCCATTGAGTTGGGGATGCTATCTAATTATCTCCTCCTCTGCCACCCCCTTCTCCTTTTGCCTTCAATCTTTCCCAGCATCAGGGTCTTTTCTGGCTCTTCGCATCAGGTGACCAAAGTATTGGAGCTTCAGCTTCAGCATCAGTCCTTCCAATGAGTATTCAGGGTTGATTTCCTTTAGGATTGACTGGTTTGATCTCCTTGCTGTCCAAGAGACTTTCAAGAGCCTTCTCCAGCACAACAGTTTGAAAGCATCAATTCTTCCACGTTCAACTTTTTTTATGGTTCAACTCTCACATCCGTACATGACTACTGGAACAAATAGCATTTTGATTGGTAAACTATGGTATCAGTGATATCAAAATTATAGTTTCATCTACTCAACTAGTTATTTAAGACAAAAATTGGTAATTTATTCAAAAGTTATCTTGTAGCAGAAACTTACTATATAAGAGAGACAAAACAGAAGTGACTCAGGCTGGGGTGGTGAAGGAAGGGTGCAACCTCCAGTCAGCACCCAGGAGGACCCTATAAATGCTTTGAACCCAGAGAATAGTTCTCACTTTGAAAGCCACCAAATTTCTTTCTGATTTTCTTTGAGGATTCAGTTTGTTTTTTTGAAGAACTCTTCCTTATTCAGGGATTTAGAATTGCTTTGTCAAATGTACTCTAATGGTAAGAATTATTTTCTGTCATTTAAATAACGTAGTTGAATCATGACACCGAGTGATGGTTAGTATTATTTCATTCAAAATGTTTGCTTTGTGGGTGGTGGTGGGAGATAGTTGAGAGTGAGGAGGGAACTTTAATTTGAACAGAATTTTCCCCTCTGTGGAGCACATATATTAGTTAAATACACACACACACTTGGGATTGAAACGTAAAGTGACAGCAATGAAAATTGGGAGGCACCATTCTCATGTCAGTATCAAAACTAGAAGCCATCCATGACCATGTGACCTTGAACCATCACAGTATGACTGCCGGAGTGGGAGGCAAACTTCTGAGAAGTGGAGAATATGTGTTTGGTGTGAGTGTTTTTGATAATTACCAGAAGTAACAGGGGAAATTTTTATGAACCTGATAAGGAAAAATATACTCATTACTCATGTGAATATTAGTTTTCTCAATACAACAATATACTTACTAAAATCTTCACACTCCCCCCCCCAAAAAAAATATTTCTGTAGACTGCAGGAAAAGAGATTCATTAATACAATAAAGAAATTGGAAAAGCAGAGTGCATGACCTTTCTCTAATTTAGCACATTAAAGGGCAATAACTAGCAAAATTAAATTTTATTTAAAGAATTTTGAGGATGAAAAGCATGAAGATATTAATTTTTCTCCGCCATCACTTTCCACTTTTATTGCTGCTACAATCCACTTTACCTACTTGTTCCTGGAAAAGAAAGAGTATAAAGCTTGTTGCTGTGATTTCTTTTGAAAATAAAGAAATGTTGTAGCAGATATAGAAAGCCTAGAAGAAACCAAAGGCTGGGTGGTAAATAAAAGATGGGAGACTTTATCTATTTATTTTTACAAAGATGTGTGTGTGTGAAAAGAGATGGTTACTTTTTGAATTCATCCACTGAATTCATCCATGGAATTCTCCAGGCTAGAATACAGGAGTGGGTAACTTTTCCCTTCTCCAGGGGACCTTCCCACCCCAGGGATCGAACCCAGGTCTCCTGCATTGCAGGCAGATTCTTTACCAGCTGAGCCACAAGGGAAGCCCAAGAATACTGGAGTGGGTAGCCTATCCCTTCTCCAGGGGATCTTTCCGACCCAGGAATCGAACCGGGGTCTCCTGTACTGCAGGCGGATTCTTTACCAACTGACCTATCATGGAAGCCGAAGGGTTGATTCTTTTGAACTGTGTTGTTGGAGAAGACTCTTGAGAGTCCCTTGAACTGCAAGGAGATCCAACCAGTCCATCCTAAAGGAAATCAGTCCTGGGTGTTCATTGGAAGGACTGATGTTGAAGCTGAAATTCCAATACTTTGGCCACATGATGTGAAGAGCTGACTCATTTGAAAAGACCCTGATGCTGGGAAAGATTGAGGGCAGGAGGAGAAGGGGACAACAGAGGATTAGATGGTTGGGTGGCATCACCGACTCAATGGATGTGAGTTTGGGTAAACTCCGGGAGTTGGTGATGGACAGGGAGTCCTGGCTTGCAAAGAGTGGGACATGACTGAGCAACTGAACTGAACTGAACTGACAATCAGTATTCATACCAGTGGGATTTCCCATTTAGAGTATTGCTAGGGTAGAAATTACTTGCTGTATCTCCACAATTGATTCTTAAAGTCATTTTCTATGAACTAGTTAAATGCCACACTAGTTTTTGTTTCTACTTCCTATTCCAGCTGTTCTAGATTTTATGTGAAAGTATTACTCGTGGGAGTGGAAGCCTGAGCTCTTAGTAGAGTGACTGGCATGGAGCAGCATCAGGAAGCAAATTTCCTTCCTCCTCTTCTCCTCATGTGTTTCTGCACTGACCTCAACATCTAGGTTGGAAGGGTGTCAAAAAGCATTTATAAGATGCTTTATAAATAGTATCTTTTCTTCATGCAGCTGAAAAAATTTTCAACTAATGTCTTCTTCCCTTTACAGGTCTATCATGCAACCCACTGTTTCTTTTTTCTCCACCAAAATATGATTCTGGTTGCCTTCATTTAGGACTCGGCCAGTGGGCCCAATAAATGGGATCTCATTTCTCTTGTTTGAATGACAGTTTCTCTTGTTGGAAATGAGGACAGTTATTATAAACCTGGATTATTGTTCATTCTGCTTTCACCTCTGAATGCCATTCATTCATTTGTTCAGGATAGCATTTAATGAAGGCACACTCTGTAGGGCTGTGTGTGTGTTGGGGTGGAGCATGAGGCACAGAGGTTATTGTGATCTAAGCATCCAGCCCTCTGTCTTTCTGCCTTTTAGTATTTTACAGTCTGGTGGAGGGTTGGAGAGATAGATAAGTAAACAGGTAGGCCATTTCAAACAAGTACTTATGAAACTCCTAATGTATGCAGGGAAGTGAATCAAATATCATACAGATGTCAGGTTTTACTGAACTTCATTTCTTTCAAGGAATTGATTGTTTAGCACAGAAAAGAAGGCATCTAACTTAGAAAATATTTAGAGAGGTAACTCTGGGTCAGTAGTTGGAAAGTTATAGTTTGTTTATAGTTATAGTTTCCAACTACTGTAGTTGGAAAGTTCATTTGTTTTCATGTTAATTTGCGAAGAGTCGAACTCAACTGGGCCACACAACTAAGCACACATATGAACTAAGCCCTTATATGCAAAGAAAGTAAAGATCTTTGGAAGGGAAGTAATTAGAGTGAGAATTGTGGAGTAACTGGGAAGCAGAACAGTTAAGAGTAATTAAGGGCTCAGACTCTAGGAGTCATGGGTATCTGGGTTGGATTTTGGAGTCATTACTTAATAGCTTTGTGATTTTTTGTGGGAGGAGTTAATTTCCACTCCAAACCTCTGTTACTCTATCTACAAAATGGAGATGATACTGATAATACTTATTGTTCAGTTCAGTTGCTCAGGAGTGTCCAACTCTTTGTGACCCGATGGACTACAGCACGCCAGGACTCGCTGTCCATCACCAACTCCCGGAGTTTGCTCAAACTCATGTCCACTGAGTCAGTGATGCCATCCAACCATCTCATTCTGTGTCGTCCCCTTCTCCTCCCACCTTCAGTCTTTCCCAGCATCAGGGTCTTTTCAAATCAGTCAGTTCTTCACATCAGGTGGCCGAAGTATCGGAGTTTCAGCTTCAGCATCAGTCCTTTCAATGAATAATCAGGACTGATTTCCTTTAGGATGAACTGGTTGGATCTCCTTTCAGTCCAAGGATCTGTAAAGAGTCTTCTCCAACACCACAGTTCAAAAGCATCAGTTATTTGGCGCTCAGCTTTCTTTATAGCCCCAGCTTTCACATCAATACATGACTACTGGAAAAAACACACTTTTGACTATATGGACCTTTGTTGGCAAAGTAATGTCTCTGCTTTTTAATATGCTGTCTAAGTTGGTCATAACTTTTCTTCCAAGGAGCGTCTTTTAATTTCATGGCTGCAATCACTATCTGCAGTGATTTTGGAGACCCCCAAAATAAAGACAGTCACTGTTTCCACTGTTTTCCCATCTATTTGCCATGAAGTGATGACACCAGATTCCATGATCTTAACTTTCTGACTGTTGAATTTTAAGTCAACTTTTTCATTCTCCTCTTTCACTTTCATCAAGAGGCTCCTTCGTTCTTCTTTGCTTTCTGCCATAAGGATGGTGTTATCTGCATATCTGAGATTATTGATATTTCTCCCAGCCATCTTATTTCCAGCTTGTGCTTCATCCAGCCCAGCATTTTGCATGATGTACTCTGCATATAAGTTAAATAAACAGGTGATAATATACAGCCTTGATGTACTCCTTTCCCAATTTGGAATCAGTCTGTTGTTCCATGTCCAGTTCTAACTGTTGCTTCTTGACCTGCATACAGGTTTCTCAGAGGCAGGTCTGGTATTCCCATCTCTTTATGAATTTTCCGCAGTCTGTTGTGATCCACACAGTCAAAGGCTTTGGTATAGTCAATAAAACAGAAAGGGATGTTTGTATGGAACTCTCTTGCTTTTCCAGTGATCCAATGGATATTGGCAATTTGATCTCTGATTCCTCTGCCTTTTCTAAATCCCGCTTGAACATCTGGAAGTTCACGGTTCATGTATTGTTGAAGCCTGGCTTGGAGAATTTTGAGTATTACTTTGCTGGCATGTGCAGCTGCTGCTGCTAAGTCGCTTCAGTTGTCTCTGACTCTGTGCGACCCCATAGATGGCAGCCCACTAGGCTTCTCTGTCCCTGGGATTCTCCAGGCAAGAATACTGGAGTGGGTTGCCATTTCCTTCTCCAATGCGTGAAAGTGAAAAGTGAAAGTGAAGTCACTCAGTTGTGCCTGGCTCTTAGTGACCCCATGGACTTCAGCCTACCAGGCTCCTCCGTCCATGGGATTTTCCAGGCAAGAGTACTGGAGTGGGGTGCCATTGCCTTCTCCTGCTAGCATGTGAGATGAGTGCAGTTGTGCGGTACTTTGAGCATTCTTTGGTATTGCCTTTCTTTGGGATTGGAATGAAAACTGACCTTTTCCAGTCCTGTGGCCACTGCTGAGTTTTCCAAATTTACTGGCATGTTGAGTGTAGCACTTTGACAGCATTATCTTTTAGGATTTGAAATAGCTCAACTGGAATTCTATCACCTCCACTAGCTTTGTTCATAGTGATGCTTCCTAAGGCCAACTTGATTTCGCATTCCAGGATGTCTGGCTCTAGGTGAGTGATCACACCATTGTGATTATCTGGGTCATGAAGATCTTTTTTTTGTATAGTTCTTCTGTGATTTCTTGCCATCTCTTTTTAATATCTTCTGCTTCTGTTAAGTCCATACCATTTCTGTCCTTTGTTGTGCTCGTCTTTGCATGAAATGTTCCCTTGGTATCTTTAATTTTCTTGAAGAGAACTTGAGTTTTCCCCATTCTACTGTTTTTGTCTATTTCTTTGCATTGATCACCGAGGAAGGCTTTCTTATCTCTCCTTGCTATTCTTTGGAACTCTACATTCAAATGGGTATATTTTTCCTTTTCTCCTTTGCTTTTTACTTCTCTTCTTTTCACAGCTATTTGTAAGGCCTCCTCAGACAACCATTTTGCCTTTTTGCACTTCTTTTTCTTGGGGATGGTCTTGATCTCTGCCTCCTGTACAATGTCATGAACTTCCGTCCATAGTTCTTCAGGCACTCTGTCTATCAGATCTAATCCCTTGAATCTATTTCTCACTTTTATTGTATAATCGTAAGGGATTTGACTTAGGTCGTACCTGAATGGTCTAGTGATTTTTCCTACTTTCTTCAATTTAAGTCTGAATTTGGCAATAAGGAGTTCATGATCTGAGCCACACTCAGCCCTTGGTCTTGTCTTTGCTGACTGTATAGAGCTTCTCCATCTTTGGCTGCAAAGAATATAATCAATCTGATTTCGGTATTGACCATCTGGTGATGTCCATGTGTAGAGTCTTCTCTTGTGTTGTTGGAAGAGGGTGTTTGCTGTGATCAGTGCTTTCTCTTAGCAAAAGTCTATTAGCCTTTGCCCTGCTTCATTGTATTCCAAGGCCAAATTTGCCAGTTGCTCCAGGTGTTTCTTGACTTCCTCCTTTTGCATTCCAGTCCCCTATAAGGAAAAGGGCATGTTTTTTGAGTGTTAGTTCTAGAAGGTCTTATCCGTTCCATTCCGTCGCTCAGTCGTGTCCGACTCTTTGCGACCCTGTGGACTGTAGCCTACCAGGCTTCTCCGTTCATGGGATTCTCCAGGCAAGAATACTGGAGTGGGTTACCGTTTCCTTCTCCAGGGGATCTTCCCGACCCAGGGATTGAACCCAGGTCTCCCGCATTGGAGGCAGACGCTTTAACCTCTGAGCCAGAAGGTCTTGTAGGTCTTCATAAAACTGTTAAACTTCAGCTTCTTCAGCATTATTGGTTGGTGCATAGAGTTGGGTTACTGTGATATTGAATGGTTTGCCTTGGAAACGAACGGAGATTATTCCGTCGTTTTTGAGATTGTATCCAAGTGTTGCATTTCGGACTCTTTTGTTGACTGTGATGGCTACTCCATTTCTTCTAAGGGATTCTTTCCCACAGTAGTAGATATAATGGTCATGTGAGTTAAATTCACCCATTCCAGTCCATTTTAGTTCTCTGATTCCTAAAATGTCGACATTCACTCTTGCCATCTCCTGTTTGACCACTTCCAATTTGCCTTGATTCATGGACCTAACTTCTAAGGTTCCTATGCAATATTGTTCTTTACATCATCGAACTTTACTTCCATCACGAGTCCCATCCACAACTGGGTGTTGTTTTCGCTTTGGCTCTGTCTCTTCATTCTTTCTGGAGTTATTTCTCCACTGATCTCCAGTAGCATACTGGGCACCTACCGACTTGGGGAGTTCATCTTTCAGTGTCCTGTCTTTTTGCCTTTTCCTACTGTTCATGGGGATCTCACGGCAAGAATAGTGAAGTGGTTCGCCATTCCCTTCTCCATGGACCATTGTGGGAGATTGTATATTCTAAAGATGTTCAGTCTGATCCCTCATGTTTGTTTTTTACAGTATCACTTGGACAGTCTTTGCATCTAGTGATGTATCACTTTGGCAGTCCTTACCTCTAGTGATAGATTTTACATACTTTCTCTTTGATCTGGAGTAGAATATTGTGACCCCCTTGACCAACAAAATATAGCAGAAGTGATGCTATCTGTCTTGCAAGGCTAGATCACAAAAGTGCTGTGCCTCTCCATTTTGCTCTGTGGTGTTTTTTCTTGGAAGCCAGCCACCCTGCTGAAAGAAAGTTGGAGTAATTGAGCTCCGTGACCCACAAGCCTAGTTGAGCTCCAAGCTGACTGCTAGCTCAGCTCTCCAGCATATGTGCAAACCATCTTGAAAACTGGATCCTTCAGTGAGCCCCGTGCAAGCTGCCCTGGCTGCCTTCACATGGAGTCTAGAGCAGCCATGCCAGCCCAATCCTGCCAAATTATAGTTTCATGAGGGAAGTAAATGACTGTTGTTGTTTGAAGGCCTAAGTTTTAGGATGTTTTGTTACACAGCAATAAGTAACCAGGACATTTGCCATATAAGGTTGCCAAGAGGATTTGATGAAATGATGCATATAAACAGGCACAAAACTAATGCTTCACTAAGATTTTTTCATTATTTTTGGTAGTTGAGAAGATATTTAGCAGACATAAGCATTAATTCAAAGTGAGGTCACAACCTAAATTTCCCCCTCCAGCCACCATGAACTTCTGGTATCCAATAGTTTTTAGGAAACTTTTTTGGTTTGCTTTTTTGTCATTTGCCAAATCTGTCATGTGTCTGCTTCCTGGAGTCCTTTTGTCCAGTGTTTATGATGCTGACTCTGTGCTGGACTCTATCCTCTGTTGAGTCAGAGTTTTCACTGAGGTTTTCAGTATCATAACCAGACCTGTAATCAATGTTCAGACTTCTAGAATGTTCTGTGAAAGTCCCGCTTCTGATGTTTTAAAAGCTTTTTTATTGTGGTTAAAAAAACAAAATGTAAAATTTATCATCTTAATCATTTTCAAGTGTTCAGTTCAGTGCTATGCTGTGTGTACCAAGTCACCTCAGTTGTGTCTGACTCTTTGTGACCCTATGAACTGAAGCCTGGCAGGCTTCTCTGTCCATGGGATTCTCCAGGCAAGAATATCGGAGTCTGGGTTGCCATGCCCTCCTCCGGGGGATCTTCCTGACCCAGGGTTAGAACCTGTGTCTCTTACATCTCTTGCACTGGCAAGCAGGTTCTTTACCACTAGCGCCATCTGGGTGTAGTTCAGTGCTGTTCACTATATGAACATTGTTGTGCAAGAGATTGCTTATATATCTGAACTAAATCTCTATACCTACTTAACAACAACTCCCATTCCCTGTTCTCCATCCTCCCAACCCGTGGCAACTACCATTCTACTTTCTTCTTTCTATTTCTAAGAGTTTGACTCCCTCATGTAAGTAGAATTATGCAGTGTTCGTCCTTTTGTGACTGGTTTATTTCACTTGCCATCATGTCCATAAGATTCATTCATGTTATAGCATGTGAGAGGATTTCTTTCTTTTCAAAGGCTGAGTAATATTCCATTGTACATACAGACCATGTTTGCACAGTGCACTGCAAGGTTTGGAATGGGTAATGAAAAAAGCTACAGCTTAATGAATTTGAGTAAAGTGAGAACACTGGGAACTTGGGACAGGCTTGACTTCAATATTCGTGTGCTTTGCTGCAGATCCTGAAATGTACTCATTACACAGCAGTACCCTTGCACAGCAGAAAATGTACCCCTACACAGCAGAAAAATAGGCTTTCATTATTATTTGCATCATTAATGGATATGTATATTATTATAATGTCACTAAATGTTTATTAGCAAGTTCCTTTAAGTAGTGACCTACTTTAGTTCATTTAAAACATGATTCAATTTACTGAAACGTAATTTACAAATAATTTTTCAAATGAAGTACCCATGGGTATCTGCTAGCCAGCAAATGATAGCACCGTGAGGCAGTGGAAGAGTCACGCGAGAGACAACACGCGGTGCAGGGAGGAAGGCGTCCTTGTGAATGTGCGCCTGTTTCAGGGCTGATGCATGGTGTTTGACTATATTGTTGGAACGCATGAAAGATATTGATTGTGGGTGTTGGGAACATTTTAACCTCTCATTTCAAAAGACAACAAAATGTATTTCAGAACCCACTGGTGATTTGTAAATTTTATTTTAAAGAAAAGAAAGCATGGCATTTTGTGTCTTGAAGCTTACTGCCTTCCAACTCTAGCCAGTGGCCACTGAAGAGGTTTATATATCCTGAGAAAGTGACATTTGTCCTGGGAAATTATTAGTTAAATAATTAATATGTAAAAACCATTGTATTTCATAGTTTTTGAGCAAGGATTCTCAACCTCAGTGGTACTGACATTTTAGGCCAGATAATTTTTTGTTGTTGGAGGGATGTTCTTTGGATTGTAGGAAATTATCAGAATATTTGGCCAATATTCTCTTTAGTAGCACCCTCTGCCCTCATTTTGTCAAAGAAAAATATCTCCAGACATTGTCAATTGACCCTAGGGGAGGAGGAACCACTACTGTTGGACAACCACTGATTTTATATAATATGTCTGTATATATATATGTATATACACACATATATATAAACAAATGCATATATCCTTGAAGGATACATTAGTATTATTTTTGCCTAATTTGCCTAAATGGTATAGTATGTATGCATTGCTCTTCATCTTTTGTTCATTTGTTAATATTTTTGAGATACAGCCATGTATATAACTATAGTTTATTTATATTTAATTGGTGTATATTGGGTCATCTTTAGACCATGCATGCTGCTAAGTTACTTCAGTCGTGTCTGAAGCCCACCGGGCTCCTCTGTCCATGGGATTCTCCAGGCAAGAACACTGGAGTGGGTTGCCGTTTCCTTCTCCAGAGGATCTTCCCAATCCAGGGATCAAATCTGCATCTATTACAAGATTTCCCTGGTGGCTCAGACAGTAAAGTGTCTGCCTACAATGCGGGAGACTCGGGTTCAATCCCTGGGTCGGGAAGATCCCCTGGAGAAGGAAATGGCAACCCACGGCAACCCACTCCTGTGTTCTTCCCCATGGATGGAGAAGCCTGGTAGGCTATAGTCCATGGGGTCGTTGCAAAGGGTCAGACACGACTGAGCGACTTTACTTTCACTTTCATTGGCAGGCAGGTCCTTTACCATTAGCACCAGCTGGGAAGCTCCCTTTAGACTGTATCACATTTTATTTATCTATTGATGAGCATGTAAGTTGTTTCTAATTTTGCCATAGAAAACTATTCCTCAGTGATTATTTTCATCCATGTCACCCTGAGCATGTATGTGGTCATCCTAGATACTGAATAAAAGGCCTGCAGAATTTGTTCAACTTTACTATAAATGACCAAATTGCTTTCCAAACAAGTTATATTAATTTATACTCCAGTTGGCAGTATGTGCAATCCTATTTACACCACATTCTGACACTTGATACTGTAGAATTCTTTAACCTTTGCTATCTTATTGCTGTTTTAATTTACATTTTCCTGATTACTAGCGAGTCATCAAGTTTTAAACCTGGAAGGACCTTTGGAGTTTTCTAGTCAATACTTATATTTTAAAGATGGAAAAACGAGACTAAGAATATTTTCTTCTTTCTTACCTTTATTTTTCTTCACTTAAGAATATTTTTCTGCCTCATTGTTTTATGTCCTTCATTGTTTTGTCATTTTGAATTCAGGAGCAAATCAAATGGAAATCTTTCACATTTGCAGTGAAGGCAGGAAATGTACAGATAAAAAAAAATGAAAGATTTTGACAGTATAGATTTCTTCCTTGCAATATTTTCTTTTTACCAGCCACTGCAAGAAGATGGCTGTTTACTGAACTTGTTATGTTAGACATAGGACCTAAACCAAGGAGGGTACACAGGTGTTTGCAAGAATGATGGAGTGAACCCTGAGACGTAATGAGCAAAAGACAAGATCCTAGCAGCATCTAGTCCTTTGTTTTTCTCGTCTCCTCTGCATCTTAAGTTTAATTTCCTAATTCTGTCTGTAGCCTCAGGAGACCTGGGGATTACTGAGAAGGGAAGGAAGTGTCGATATTTTCCTTATTTGGGTGTGCTTCCTGGTGGATTTTAACCCATGCTTCCAAGGTCTGCCCCTCTTGAGGTGAGATTCCTAGAGGCCAGCTGTTGAGACCAGACAGTTGACCCTCGGGGGCAGAGCAGCGTGGGCACTGCCCCCTGAGGGACATGTGGTTTTCTCCATAAGGCCTCCAGACTGGAAGAGGTCATGCCTGTCTCTGTTATAACTGTCCTGACTCTAATAAGCCTGTCTTCCCAAAAATCTCATCCCCACTAATGAACCCAGCATCCCGAGTCCCAGTAAGCATGCCAGACATGATTTCAGTGCCCCACGCACAGGCGAGTTTAATTGCTATATGATTGCCTCAGATATGAAATGAAGAAACTTATTACTTTCAAGGCTAGCATTGTGTTTCTGTGCAATTCATTTCATCACAGGTATTTGTGTCAGTCAAAACAACATGGAAATATATTTGTTTTATTTTGTGATTTGGGAGAATAACTGCAGATAAGCCGGCTTTCCCCAGAGTTAAACTCTGTGAGCTTATTTTTATGCTAAATGATGCACATAATGCATGTTAATATTTTGTCAAGCTGAAAAATAGTTCTTGCTGAAAGAGATTCTGTTTAGAGGCTTTTTTTTTTTACAGCTACTGCATGCAGGATGCTGCGTGTTCATTTCTTCTGAGATCTGGGTTTTCAGTAGGCATCTGCTGATAACCTACTGTGGGCAGCATATTGTCATGCGGCTGGAGCTAGAAAGAGAACTAAGAGGAATGCCCTGCCTTTGGAACCCTTTGTCAAGTGAAGACAAATATTTGCTAACAGTTGTTGAGAAAGGAGACAATTTTCAGGTTTTCCCAAAGGAGGAACATTCTGGAAAAATGTGTGAGTATGACAAAGATTGGGGGTGAGGATAGTACTGAGGCTTGGCTTAAGCTGAAAGGGGAAGGCTCTCCAGGCATAGGGAACTGAATGTCCTCAGGCTGGGAACTGTGAGAAAACCTGATCTTTAGGGAAGAATTGTTAGTTAGTATTCATTCTTGTTGTTGTTTGGTCTCAGTTCAATTCAGTTCAGTCGCTCAGTCCTGTCTGTCTCTTTGTGACCCCATGAATCACAGCACGCCAGGCCTCCCTGTGCATCACCAACTCCCGGAGTTCACTCAAACTCATGTCCATCGAGTCGGTGATGCCATCCAGCCATCTCATCCTCTGTCGTCCCCTTCTCCTCCTGCCCCCAATCCCTCCCAGCATCAGAGTCTTTTCCAGTGAGTCAACTGTTCACATGAGGTGGCCAAAGTGTTGGAGTTTCAGTTTTAGCCTCAGTCCTTCCAATGAACACCCAGGACTGATCTCCTTTAGAATGGACTGGTTGGATCTCCTTGCAGTCCTAGGGACTCTCAAGAGTCTTCTCCAACACCACAGTTCAAAAGCATCAATTCTTCGGCGATCAGCTTTCTTCACAGTCCAATTCTCACATCCATACATGACCACTGGAAAAACCATACCTTGACTACAAGGACCTTTGTTGGCAAAGAAATATCTCTGCTTTTTAATATGCTATCTAGGTTGGTCATAACTTTCTTTCCAAGGAGTAAGCGTCTTTTAATTTCATGGCTGCAATCAGCATCTGCAGTGATTTTGGAGCCCAGAAAAATAAAATCTGACACTGTTTTCACTGTTTCCCCATCTATTTGCATGAAGTGATGGGACTGGATGCCATGATCTTCGTTTTCTGAATGTTGAACTTTAAGCCAACTTTTTCATTCTCTTCTTTCACTTTCATCAAGAGGCTTTTGAGTTCCTCTTCACTTTCTGCCATAAGGATGGTGTCATCTGAATATCTGAGGTTCTTGATATTTCTCCCGGCAATCTTGATTCCAGTTTGTGCTTCTTCCAGCCCAGCGTTTCTCATGATGTACTCTGCATATAAGTTAAAAAAGCAGGGTGACAATATACAGCCTTGACGTACTCTTTTTCCTATTTGGAATCAGTCTGTTGTTCCATGTCCAGTTCTAACTGTTGCTTCCTGACCTGCATACAGGTTTCTAAAGAGTCAGGTCAGGTGGTCTGGTATCCCCATTTCTTTCAGAATTTTCCACAGTTTATTGTGATCCACACAGTCAAAAGCTTTGGCATAGTCAATGAAGCAGAAATAGATGTTTTTCTGGATCTCTCTTGCTTTTTCGATGATCAAGCAGATGTTGACAATTTGATCTCTTGTTCCTCTGCCTTTTCTAAAACAAGCTTGAACATATGGAAGTTCATAGTTCATGTATTGTTGAAGCCTGGCTTGGAGAATTTTGAGCATTACTTTACTAGCGTGTGAGATGAGTGCAATTGTGTGGTAGTTTGAGCATTCTTTGGCATTGCCTTTCTTTGAGATTGGAATGAAAACTGACCTTTTCCAGTCCTGTGGCCACTGCTGAACTTTCCAAATTTGTGGACATATTGAATGCAGCACTTTCACAGCATCAACTTTCAGTATTTGAAATAGCTCAACTAGAGTCCTATCACCTCCACTAGCTTTGTTCATAGTGATGTTTCCTAAGGCCCACTTGACTTCACATTCCAGGATGTCTGGCTCTAGGTGAGTGTGAGTGATCATACCATCGTGATTATCTAGGTCGTGAAGATATTTTTTGTACAGTTCTTCTGTGTATTCTTGCCACCTCGTCTTAATATCTTCTGCTTCTGTTAGGTCCATACCATTTCTGTCCTTTATTGAGCCCATCTTTGCATGAAATGTTCCCTTGGCATCTCTAATTTTCTTGAAGAGGTCTCTTGTTTTTCCTATTCTGTTGTTTTCCTCTATTTCTTTGCATTGATCACTGAGGAAGGCTTTCTTATCTCTCCTTGCTATTCTTTGGAACTCTGCATTCAGATGCTTATATCTTTCCTTTTCTCCTTTGCTTTTCCCTTCTCTTCTTTTCACAGCTATTTGTAAGGCCTCCCCAGACAGCCATTTTGCTTTTTTGCATTTCTTTTCCATGGGGATGGTCTTGATCCCTGTCTCCTATACAATGTCACAAACCTCCGTCCAGAGTTCATCAGGCACTCTGTCTATCAGATCTAGTCCCTTAAATCTATTTCTCACTTCCACTGTATAGTCATAAGGGATTTGATTTAGGTCATATCTGAATGGCCGAGTGGTTTTCCCTACTTTCTTCAATTTAAGTCTGAATTTGGCAATAAGGAGTTCATGATCTGAGCCACACTCAGCTCCCGGTCTTGTTTTTGCTGATTGTATAGAGCTTCTCCATCTTTGGCTGCAAAGAATGTAATCAATCTGATTTCAGTGTTGACCATCTGGTGATGTCCATGTGTAGAGTCTTCTCTTGTGTTGTTGGAAGAGGGGTTTTGCTATGAACAGTGTGTTTTCTTGGCAAAACTCTGTTAACCTTTGCCCTGCTTCATTCCATGTTCCAAGGCCAAATTTGCCTGTTACTCCAGGTGTTTCTTGACTTCCTACTTTCCAGTCTAGTCCCTTAGGGTGTTAGTTCTAAAAGGTCTTGTAGGTCTTCACAGAACTGTTCAACTTTAGCTTCTTCAGCATTACTGGTTGGGGCATAGGCTTGGATTACCGTGATATTGAATGGTTTGCCTTGGAAACGAACAGAGATCATTCTGTCATTTTTGAGATTGCATCCAAGTACTACATTTCGGACTCTTTTGTTGATCATGATGGCTACTCCATTTCTTCTAAGGGATTCCTGCCCACAGTAGTAGATATAATGGTCATCTGAGTTAAATTCACCCATTCCAGTCCATCTTAGTTTGCTGATTCCTAGAACATCGATGTTTACTCTTGCCATCTGCTGTTTGACCACTTCCAATTTGCCTTGATTCATGGACCTAACATTCCAGGTTCCTATGCAATATTGCTCTTTACAGCATTGGACCTTGCGTCTATCACCAATCACATCCATACCTGGGTATTGTTTTTGCTTTGGCTCCATCCCTTCATTCTTTCTGGAGTTATTGATCTCCACTGATCTCCAGTAGTATATTGGGCACCTACCGACCTGGGGAGTTCCTCTTTCAGCATCCTATCATTTTGCCTTTTCATATTGTTCATGGTTGTTTGGTCTAGATGTATTTAAAACACTCATTCCCTACTTGTGGGAATGATTCATTTGGATAAAATCCCATTATCACCCCCAAGTTATGTTGTGTTACACAAACATTTCAGCCCCCAGCTGGTGGCTCCATTACCAAAGCTTCATTGATCTGGCCACAGTGACTGCTCCCCAGGGAATGTTTGCTCAGCAAATGCCTCCTTCTGGGGCTAATTTCATAGTGTCCACACTTTTAGGGAGGATGCCTGATCATGTGCCAATTTACATTTTATTCAGAAAAGATGAAAAAGGGGGGGAAAAGGGAATAAATCTGAGCCAATTAATAGCTGATTTTTAAAAAAATAGATATTTTTTCATCAAAACATACAATTATCTAGCCACAGCCTCAGTCTCTTTAGTACTGAACTTTTAAGCCAGCCTTTCAGATGCCATAGAAAACTATGGGAAAAAAAAAATTTAGGAAACTTTTGGGACTGGAGTGTAAGACCTCCTTCTATTCATGCTGAATTCAGGATCCTTACTTACCTTTCCACAGAGAAGCTAGATCTCAACACTGATTGGAATTCAAGGTGCTGCAGTTGGGGAGTGGTTTGAACTGTAGTGTTGGAGAAGACTCTTGAGAGTCCCTTGTACTGCAAGGAGATCCAACCAGTCCATTCCAAAGGAGATCAATCCTGGGTGTTCATTGGAAGGACTGATGCTAAAGCTGAAACTGCAATACTTTGGCCACCTCATGCGATGAGTTGACTCACTGGAAAAGACTCTGATGCTGGGAAGGGTTGGGGGCGGGAGGAGAAGGGGACGACAGAGAATGAGATGGCTGGATGGCATCACCGACTCTGTGGACATGAGTTTGAGTGAACTCCGGGAGTTGGTGATGGACAGGGAGGCCTGGCGTGCTGTGATTCATGGGGTCGCGGAGAGTCAGACACGACTGAGCAACTGAACTGAACTGAACTGGACAGTGTTTTGGGTATGAGAGGACCCTAATGTAAACAACCTGAAGGGCCCCAGGTAATTCATCTATTATTTACTAGGATGTTACTCCCATTAATGTGGAGACACATTTGAAGGATGCCTCCTTCTCCACGGATATCATTATCAAAAGTAAAAATAAGCTGAGGACCCTAGGGATGCCCTGGACAGCTGACAGAGCAGATCGGCAGTAAAGTGCACTGCTTGGAGTGAAGTGAAGATGAAGGGGAGGAGCCACCCAGGGTCAAGTTCAGAGATGGGTCTTGGTGGACGGGAGAGAGGTATTTTGTGGACCAGTGAGGATGGAAGATGCTCATTCAAATCTTCCCACACACTCCATAAATTGGATGAGTTTCTGTACTGATTTGAGAAAAAAACCCAAAAACCAAGAAACATAATTTTGGGGATTGTTCCCCTCTCCTAGTTCCCTTTCCTTTTCCTTTTTTTTAAATTAATGCATGCATGCATTTTTATTAATAGACTTTGTTTTTTAGATTTAACAGAAAAAATGAGCAGATAGTACCAAGAGTTCCAATATACTTCTCTTTTCTGCATACAGTTTTCCCTGCAAGCAACATCTTACATCTTTTAAAATTAATGAACCAATATTGATACATTAATATCCATTAACATCTGCAGTTTATATTAAGGTTCTCTCTTTGTGTTGTATTTTCTCTGGGTTTTGACAACTGCATATGTCATGTAGCCAGCATTATAATAGCATACAAAATAGTTTCACTGCCCTGAAAATCTCCTCTGCTCTCTGTGTTCATCACTCTGCTCTCCTGTCCCTTCTGCCTGCATCCCCATCCTCCAGACCCCTGAAAGCTGCACACCTTCTGATCTTTTTACTGTTCCTGTAGTTTTACCTTTTCCAGAATGTTATGTCATTGAAATGAAACTGTCTATAGCCTTTTCACACTGACTCCTTTCACTTAGAAATAGGCATTTAAGATTCATCCACATTATGTTTTGCTTTGATAGCTCCAGCACAGTTGCTGGATTCTATGGTATAGGCTAAGAGTTTGGCTTTGTAAGAGATGCCAAACTGTCTTCCAAGTTGACTGTACCTTCTCTCATTGCTTTGAACTTTCCACATGACTTTAGTCTGGGAGCAGAGCTTAGAGATAATTTGTGGGAAAATGTAGGTGCTGCTTAATGTGTAGTACTGCTGCTGCGACTGCTGCTAAGTCACTTCAGTCGTGTCCGACTCTGTGTGACCCCATAGACAGAAGCCCACCAGGCTCCCCCATCCCTGGGATTCTCCAGGCAAGAACACTGGAGTGGGTTGCCATTTCCTTCTCCAATGTGTGAAAGTGAAAAGTGAAAGTGAAGTCACTCAGTCGTGTCCGACCCTTAGTGACCCCATGGACTGCAGCCTACCAGGCTCCTCCATCCATGGGATTTTCTAGGCAAGAGTACTGGAGTGGCTTGCCATTGCCTTCTCCGAATGTGTAGTACACTGATTCTGAAGTATCTAGAGAAGTGTTTTATATTAGGTAGAATACGGTAGGTGAAGACCTGACCAACAGTCTCTTACTGTAAGGACATTTATGACTTACTTAACCAGAAGTTAGGACCAGGTGGCTTCAGATTCATCAAGTAGCTGAGGGAAATCATCAGGGACCCAAGATCTTTTCTGCTCAACCATACTGAATATGTTGGCCTTTTGTGTTTTTTTCATGCTTCATAGTCTCAAGATGGCTGCTGTAGCACCAGGCACTGTGACCTCACAGCCCTAGCAGAAAGAAAGAGGAAGGGGAAACAGCAGCAGTTCTCCTCTCCCTTTGTCTCTTGTATTAGAAAAGTGACCTTTAGCAGATTTCCTCTGATGTCTTTTTTGGGGGCTCACATGGGTCATTTAGTCACTGTAGCTGCACAGAGGCCAGGAAGTGGCTTTTCTGAGCTCCTTCAGTGTTTGACCAGCCCTCACTCATTCATCGAGGGGACTATTGTAGGAGCTACTTGTCCCTTTTTTGGCCTTAGCATCCTCATTAATCTGTGATATGATATGTGATATCAATTACTTTCAAACTATGTTTCCATGAGCCCAGACTGTCTGAAGATGAGCTTAGAGGTCCCTGTAGAGGGAGTATGTGGGGGCGGGGAGAGTGAGCCAGGCTCTGGCCTCCCACTTCTTCCTGGATAAGCACTCTTCCAGCTTCCTCACAGATTAGGGCTGCTGAAGGGTTTCCTTTGGATAAGGCTTCTGCAGCTAAAATTAAGGATGAAAGCAGTCTGGATTAGATGATGGTTAATGTTTCAGTTCTGAGAGTCAAACTTTTGGACCAAAGTAAGACAAGCTATCAGTCTCCTCCTAAGTGTTTCATAAAATTCTTAGGATTTTTGCCTTGAAAATTTTACCAGATGCACATGTTGTTCATAGCTTTTGTCCTCTGTCCTAAAGGAGGAGGACTTTGCCATTTGTAAAGTGGTTTAAATCTTACTTCTTCCTTGACAAGGAGACGTGTTTGGAGGTAGAAGATAAAACAGTGGTCAACAGCCTGAGTGTTACCCCTAAAAGGTGAAAATTTGATCTTCCTTGATCTTTTCAAGCACAATTAATTAAATGTCCCTGTAATTGAAAAGGATTGTTTTGTGTTCTCTCCTATCCTCTTTGAACTCTTTTCCATATTTATGTGAAACTGAGGGGCTTTTCAGATGGAGATTTTACCTTTGATGTAGCTATTTCATTTATAGTGAAAAGTATTGTGGACTTTTAAAATTATTTCAGTTAAAATGCTTTGTAATTAATATTTATCCCCTGAAGTGATTTTATGAAATTTTAGGAAAAGAGAATATATTAAAAAAAAACACAAACAAGTCTGTGTTTAAAAAATGAGCAGAGGATATTAATAGACATTTTTCCAAAGAGGACATACAGGCACAAGAAAAGATGCTCAACATTACTAATCATTGTGCTGTGCTTAGTCACTCAGTCATGTCTGAGTCTTTGTGACCCCTGAACTGTAGCTTGCCGGGCTCTTCTGTCCATGGGGATTCTCCAGGAAAGAGTAGGGAAATGCAAATCAAAACCACAGTGAGATATCACCTCGTGCCTGTTGGAATGGCTGTTATAAAAACAAACAAATAAGAAGTGTTGGTGAGGATGTGGAAAAAGAGACCCCTCATGTACATTGGTTGAAATGTAAATTGGTGCAGCCAGTATGGAAAACAGCATGGAGATTTCTCAAAATATTAAAAACAGAACTACTACTACTACTGCTACACACACACACATACACACACACACACGGAATATTACTCAGCCATTAAAAAGTATAAAATCTTGCCATTTGCTGCAACATAAATGGTCTTAGAGGGTGTTTATGCCAAGTGAAATAAGTTACACAGAGAAAGACAAATACTATATAGTTTCATTAATTATGGAATCTAAAAAACAGAAAACAAATGAGCAAATATAGCAAGATAGAAACAAAGTCATAGATACAGAGAATGAACAGATGGTTGCCAGAGGGGATGGAGGCAGGAGAGAAATAGGTGAGGGAGATTAAGAGGTACAAACTTTCAGTTGCAAAGTAAGTGAGTCAGGGGTATGACATGTATAGTATGGGGAATGCAGTCAATAATTATGTTATATCTTGGTATGGTGACAGATCAAATAGATTTACTATCAATAGTAATAGATTTGTGGTGATAATTTTGAAATGTACAGAAATATCAAATCACTATTATGTATAACAGGAACTAGCATAGTATTGTAGATTGATTATACATCAAAAACAAGCAAACAAATTCACACACAAAAAAAGAGATCAGCTTTGTGGTTACCAAAGGTGAGGCATGGGGGAAATGGGAATTGGATGAAGGCAGTCAGAAGGTACAAACTTCCAGTTTTTAGATAAGTAAGTACTTCAGTATGGAAGTAGGTAAGTAAGGACTTCCCTGATAGCTCAGTTGGTAAAGAATCTGCTTGCAATGCAGGAGACCCCAGTTTGATTCCTGGGTTGGAAAGATCCACTGGAGAAAGGATAGGCTACCAGTATTCTTGGACTTCCCTTGAGTCCAAGGGGTTGCAAAGAGTCTAACATGACTGAGCAATTTTCACTTTCAATGAAGCATAAGGAAGTACTAGGGATGTAATCTACAACATGGTAAATGTAATTCACACCACCATATGTTATATACGAAAGTTAAGAGAATAAATCCTGAGTTCTCATTATAAGGAAAGCAATTTTTTTCTATTTCTTTAATAGTGTTTCTTATATGAGATGATGGATGTTCACTAAACTTACTGAGGTCATCATATCATGATGTATATAAGTCAAACCATTATGCTGTACACCTTAAATTGTCAATTATTTTTCAATGGAATTGAACCCAGGTCCCCAGGTCTCCCACATTATAGGCAGAATCTTTACCAGCTGAGCCACCAGAGAAGCGCCATTTCTCAAAGAAACTGGCAGAAGAAAAGGAAAACAACCTAACAAACAAACTAGGTCTGTGCTCCCTAAGGACAAATTGATGAATTGACTGCTAAGTGAAGCTGACTTTTTTTTTTTTAATAATTCAGTGGCTTCGTAGTTTGCACAGTACTTTGTGACAGCATGCTGATGCTGATTCCATCCAGGAATGCCCCCCTGATCCTGGGCTGTGTGTTGCTTTTCAGGTCCTATTGGTTCAGGGTTTAGACAGAGGAACCCTGCTGTGTGCAAGACAAAGGGCCTCAGTTCTAAGTGAGCATATGCCATCTGATGTTCTACACAGTCCTGTATCATCTCATTATGATGCATAACCCCCTCCAAAGCAGAGGTTATTACATTTTGCAGTGGAAATGGCAGAGCTGGAGCTGCAGTCTTCCCAGAAGCCTGAACATTTGCCACTAAGTCAGTTGCTCTACCCTTTTGCAGTTAATTGGCATATCTCACATAAATGCAGGGAAAAGAGAGAATGATCAATTTTTGGAATACTCTTTTGGGTCAGATAATTTGCATATTTTAAATATTTAATCTTCACATCAACTCTAGGGGAACATTTATGCCAATACCTGCAGTGGGAGTTACAGTATTTTCCCCATTTTGCCACTGCTGCTGCTAAGTCCTTCAGTCGTGTCCGACTCTGTGTGACCCCATGGACTATAGCCCATCAGGCTCCTCTGTTCATGAGATTCTCCAGACAAGAATACTGGAGTGGATTGCATTGCCCTCCTTCAGGGGATCTTCTCAACCTAGGGATTGAACCCATGTCTCTTATGGCTCCTGCACTGGCAGGCAGGTTCTTTACCACTAGCACCACCAGGGAAGTCACAGCAAATTAAAGATTGAGAATTTTTTAGAGGAAATGGGTCCTTTGAAGGATGTGTGAAAATCTGCTCAAGATGTTGGAGTAACGGTAGTACAAGAAACTGCAGATAATAGGGTTTCTGGCCTCTGTGGATTCATACAATTCCCACCAAGCAAAGTCACTCAGCTTATTTCTTTTATGTATAGCACAGTGCCATGCCTAGTCCAAAAGGATGGTGAATATCTGTCTACTGGAAGGAAAAGATAAAAAGTTCAGTCTTTCCTCTTTTCCCACACACTTTCACAGTGGCTTACAGTGTACTTGGGTTCCCCCTCTACCTGCACTAGGTTGAAGTAGAGGATATGATGGGCTGGCACATTGTGACATTTAGATCAAAATTGCCTGACGCTCCATTTCCCCAAGTCTTGGAAGAAAATAGTTTTCCTCCCACCCTTCTTCCCCCCAGGAGTTTGCTGAGTGAGTTGAATCAAGGGCGTGCTCCCAGCCCTCCTTGTCCTGTTCTGGCGGATCCCAGGTGGGTAATGACATCAAGGCAAGGCAGATGGAGGAGCCTGAACCTGGATGGATGTGCTTCTTGGATGGAGTCGGGTTGCAGATGGGAGGGAATAAACCAGCTGGGGATTGAAGAGTTCTGTCCAGCCAAGTGGCAAAATGTGATGTCCAGGCTGGAGAGTCTCAGGGGCACATGTCTGGCCAGCAGTTGTTGGACTGGTGAGGATATATGTGAGGGGGCTGCTCCTTGACACATTAAGTATCAGCATTAATGGAGCTGTGTTTGGACCAGCTCTCTCTAATGATCCAATGTATCTCAAATCGGTACTGGGTTAGAATATGCTTGAAAGGTGGGGATGATTCTCTTAGGAGGTCAGAATCTTAAGCTCAGTGTGATGCTTCCCAGAAAGGAGCCCAGGAATGGGATAGGGACTCTTGAAGGAAGCCCCCCTGTGCCTCTGGGTTGAGGATGGAAATGGTGATCAAGGGACACACACAGGGGGCGCAGACCTGTTTATCACATCTTTCGGGGGACTGAGTCCAAGAAGTATCAGTGTGCCTCTGTTAAGATCATCCTTTCAGTCATTTTCCACGAGGGATTTATGGGTGAAAACGAGGCTGGAAGACCGTGATGTGACAATAGCAGCAATACACCAGAGCCCGTGCTATCTTCTTCTTTTTTTTTTTTTATTGGAGGCTAATTATTTTACAATATTATATTGGTTGGTTTTGCCATACATTGACATGAATCCGCCCCTGGTGTACATCCGTGCTATCTTCTGATCTCTTGCCCTTCTTTCTTATTTCCCTGGGGGAGGAAACTTTTCCCCTTTTGGCTTTCTTACTTAGAAAAGTTTTCGTTTGTTTCAAGGGTCCAGGAATCATATGTCACGAGGTAAATAAAATAATGGAAACAAAGCAGGAAGATAAACAAGGTTGGTGAAATCAGTCCCTTTTTGGTTGCCATCTGTGTTTCCTTATCCTGTTAACTTGAATTAAGCAGCAAACAGAGCTTCAGAAGAAAGAGTGTGTCATGGTTAATTAAAAACTTTAAAATTTAATATATAGATTGGATTTTCCTGTGAAAGAAACTTGAAAGTCCTGGAGATAGGAAGGGAAAATAAAAATAAAAAAATAAACCTCCTTACTTTCTAGGTTACTTAGAATACAGTTCAAAAGTCCTTTACTGCTTTTTGTGTATTTATACATCCCTCTTCCAAAAAAATGACCCTGGGGGCATGAAAAGGTAGTACTTATTCTCTGGTGTCTACCATGTCTCAAGGACTAGACTGGACGTGTGACATGAGATCATTTAATGCTCAAGTCTTAATGAAGTGTATGTTACTGGCCATGTTGATGAGAAAGTTGATGTTCAGAGAGGTGATGTGGGCTGCCTACAGGAAAATCACTGGTAAATGGATGTGCAGATTCCAACTCTATTTTCACAAACATGTTGTTCATAACCCTGTTGCATCTGTGCTATCAAATGAGACTGTCTTACAGATATATTTTATAGCCATTACTTTTACCCTATGTATTCCTCAAGTGTTCTTCACTCAGTCGTGTCCAACTCTTTTCGACCCAATGGACTATAACTCATCAGGCTCCTCTGTCCATGGGATTATCTAGGCAAGAATACTGGAGTGACTGGCCACTTCCTTCTCCAGGGGATCTTCCAAACCCAGGTATTGAACCTGGGTCTCTTGCATTGCAGGAGAATTCTTTATCATCTGAGCCACCAGGGAAGACATATTCCTCAAATATTGATTCAAAGGTGAGCTGAGTGACTGAACAAAAAAAAAGAAAAAGAAACAATATAGATATATATACCTGAAACTTGGAAACAGGCAAAAGGATGATTTTGTGTCCTTTCAACGTCATACTGGATTATATAATCCCTGCTGCTTCTGCTGCTGCTAAGTTGCTTCAGTTGTGTCCGACTCTGTGCGACCCCATAGACGGCAGTCCACTAGGATCCCCCGTCCCTGGGATTCTCCAGGCAAGAACACTGAGTGGGTTGCCATTTCCTTTCCCAATGCACGAAAGTGAAAAATGAAAGTGAAGTCTCTCAGTCATGTCCGACTCTTAGTGACCCCATGGACTGCAGCCTACCAGGCTCCTCCGTCCATGGGATTCTCCAGGCAAGAGTACTGGAGTGGGTTGCCACTGCCTTCTCCAAATATAACCCCTACCCAAGGATTATCTAATTCTCTAGGCCTGTGTGCCTTTCTTTGCTTTTCTTAGATTTACTGTTTACTGTTGGTTAAAATATTTCACAAGTCTATAAGGGTAGATGAATACCTACAGAAAATGGTGCAAATGATTCTTTTCCATTAGAAAAGATAATCCAGAGGTATAATTTTGATGCCCTGCAAGGCATTAAACAAAGTTTGTGTCTACTTTAACAACCTAATTTCAGCATTCTTTCTTTCAGTGACTATATATAAATATTTATCTTCTCCTATAATCCTTTGAAACAATATTTCTGTTCTGTTGCTTTTCTCACGGAATTAAATGCATCTTTAATATGTAAGTATTTTACAAGGGTCATTTTATAACATTTTGGAATTTGTTTACACTAGGAACAATGTTAGAGTCCTTCACCCATGTCAGAGTAAAACCAGAACTGGATGGTAGTTAAAGCTGTGAAACTAATTTTACTCAGGAACCATTGCAATAGGGGGAAAATAGGCCTCAGTATAAAAGTAGGCTCAATTCCAACCAAATGCAACAAGGGACAGTGGAGATTTAGAGCTGAGGAACAGGGTTGGGGGAACTTTCCAGGTGGCTCAGAGGGTAAAGAATATACCTGCAGTGCCGGAAATACAGGAAACATGGGTTTGATTCCTGGGTCAGGAGTATCCCCTGGAGAAGGACATGGCAACCGACTCCAGTATTTTTGCAAGGAAAATCCCATGGACAGAGGAGTGTGGCAGGCTGCAGTACATGGGTTCTCAAAGAGTCGACATGACGCAGCATGTACATGTGCAGCAGAAATGGACAGTGGAAGGAAAGTCACTAAGGGGAAAAACTAAGAATATGGGACTCTTGCGAAACCAAGCAAGAACTGACAGGATTCTGGCTTAAGGCAGGCCAGGGTGATCACGGTTCAACTGGAGGATGAGGAATTTGATCAGATATTGAGGATTCTTTCTGAACTGATTTAGCAGAATTCTTGTTAAAACTGGGTTCTACAGGGACAGAGATGGAAGCAGAGGGCTCAGGGGAGCCTGACCAAAGTTTGGCAAGGAGAGAATCTTTGTTTCATGCATTGTGATTTAATATTCACATAAATCTTTTTCGGTGAGCTTATCATTATCATCACTGTGCTTAGGAAAACAGAGGCTTAAGAGTACTCAAGTGACTTAGTTTAGAGTGGACAGGGTGTAACGTGGAGGCACCAGATGAGCCCCAGTTTATATGAATCAAGATCCACTGCTGATTATATATACTTCACTGTGTTGCCCAGAAAACTCACATGCTTCTCACCAAGGTGAGTGATGGCAAAGTGTGGCTGAGGGTGACCCAAAACTGTGCACCAAAGAATATAGATAAAAGGAAGCAATAAGTGAAAGAAAAAGGGCTGAGATCGCCTACAGAAAAGCTATGATACTGTTGGGTTTTTTTGTTTTTTAAATAAAAAACAATGTGTGTAAAAGGTTTGTGCAATTATTTTTACTCATTGGATAGATTTGTACTTGGAAAGTCCCCATCTCTTACCTCAGACCCGAATATTTGCTTATTGGGTGTATAGAGAGAAGTAGTTTAAAATAAGACATAGCAGAGGTATTCGCTTTACATTAACAGGACAAACAAAACATTGGGAAAGGAGAAGAACCATAATTGCCTCTAGATTTCAGCCAAACATAGAGTTTTCATCTTTCACCGTGTAAATGTACATGTAGTTCCTAAGCTTAGCTTTTGAACATTGTAGGGTGTTTTCAATTTTTCTCCTGTTGTTGTTCAGTCACTTAGTTGTGTCCAACTCTTTGTGATCCAATGGACTCCAGCACTCCAGGTTTTCCTGTCCATCACCAACCATCTCCTGGAGCTTGCTCAAACTCACGTCCGTTGAGTCAGTGATGCCATCCAACCATCTCATTCTCTGTCATCCCCTTCTTTTCCTGCCTTCAATCTTCAATCTTCCAGCATCAGGGTCTTTTCTAATGAGTCAGTTCTTTGCATCAGGTGGCCAGAGTATTGGAGGTTCAGCTTCAGCATCAGGCTTTCCAATGAATATGCAGTATTGATTTCCTTTAGGATGGACTGGTTTGATCTCCTCGTAGTCCAAGAGACTCAAGAGTCTTCTCCAACACCTCACTTCAAAAACATCAATTCTTTGGCTTTCAGCCTCCTTTATGGTCCAGCTCACATCCATACATGACTACTGGAAAAACCACAGCTTTGACTGTATGGACCTTCGTTGGCAAAGTAATGTCTCTGCTTTTTAATATGTTGTCTAGGCTTGTTATAACTTTTCTTCCAAGGAGCAGTTGTCTTTTAATTTCATGGCTGTAGTCACCATCTGCAGTGATTTTGGAAACCAATGAAATAAAGTCGTCACTGTTTTCATTATTTCCCCATCTATTTTCCATGAAATGATGGGACAGGATGCCATGATCTACCTCTTAAAGTTCTCAAAACGAAACTGGTTATAATTCATATTACTTAAAAATGTATGAGAAGTGTGCTGTGTCATTAAGTCAATAATAGGCTTCTGCAACTCCAACATTTCTGAAAATGGTTGGAGAAGTGTAAGTGGTAAGTGGCAGTGAGTGAGGCAAGGATGAACAAGTCTTCAATGTCTCTCTCACTCTTTCTTTTACTGTAAAATCACTCCCAGCTATGCCCACAATGATCTCTGCAGTAGGTAGCGTTAGGAACTCAAATGTAATTAAAATACTAGGGCTGAAACTCAGCATGCTGTGGTATCTATCCGTAACAGCAAACAGTCTTTGAAATCCTCTACCAACCTAGATGACTATAAATTCACGAGGATACCAGATTTAAGAGTTTGGGAAATTGGTTTTGTGTCTGGAAGTGTCATTAGCAACATCTATTGTTGTTATATTCTGGATTCTGATTAAAAGCACCCTACTCATATCCACTTAATCCAGAAGCCCCCAGGCACTTCTGATATGTCTTGATCTCCTACTTCCCATGCTGCTGCAAAATCCCTTGGGTATTGCATCCTGTGTTTCCATGGACTCTGGTCCCCGTTTCCTCCTCCTTGTTGCTGCCTCGGATTAACCCTCATCAGCCTCTGGTCCAGCTGATGACCGCAGTTGTCTCCTCCGTATATTCTGTGCACTTAGCTTCCCTTCCGTTTCCCCTTCTTCCTCTTTGTACATAGTTCCTCAGATTGCTGTAAAAGTATCTGCGTGATTTTGCCGCTGGGCTTCAGACCCTTCAGTTCCTCATGGCTTAAGGGATGAGTAATGACTTTTGCTAAACCCAGCAAGGTCTTTCTGACCCAGTCCCCATCCACCTCGTTCTCCAATCTGTCGTCTCCTGCAGCCCAGCTTTGCTCTCAGGCTGACCTGGGATCTGTTTACACCTGCTTTCAGCAGAACGTGCCAGCCTGTGTTGAGCTAGCCAGTCTCTATGCTGGGTTGCTTTCTTGTGAGCCTGAGCTCGGTTCTCCTTCTCAATACCGCACTGTAGCTGTTTGTTTACAGTGCTTCTCTGAGGGACCATTCCGTCCTTCGGGGCAGCGTGATGTCCTCTGTGTGTTTGTGTCTCCATGCCTAACAGAGAGGCTCTCCATGTATTTCTTTGTAGATTGAGTGAATGAATAAGTGAAGGCGGACGTTTTTTGCTTGAGGAAGTGAACGCAGCTTACCTGTAGGGGAAATTGTGTGAGTAGGATCTAAGGAATTCTGTTATTTGTCCACAAAAGCATCTCCTCTCTCTTCTTTCCTTTTCTGTATGTCTCATTTCGGTAAATCCATCTCTGTAAATCTGCTTTCTTTGCCATCACTACTGTTCCCTCCAAGGGGGAGGCAGAGCAGGGGAGGGCTGTTTGTGATAGAGGGCAGAGAAGAGACAGAGTTGGCTCAAAAGTTTGTTTGGGTTTCCCCGTACAATGTAACAGAAAAAAGTCTGAATGAACTTTTTGTCCAACCAAATAAAAACCGAGACACTCCTGGGTCCTCATTACTCAGCCTGTCTTTGGGTTGGACAGGCCAATCTTCATGGACTTGTGGGGATTTGAACACCACACACACACACACTCACAAGCCAAGGAAAAAAGTGAACATAACCAGCACAGGGACAGTTCAAAATCATGGATCACCTGATAACATTCAAGGGAAAGGATGTAGCATCACTTTTCCATGATTTTCTGCCAGAAATCCACAACCTGAATGTAATCAGAGGAAGCATCAGACAAAGCCAAATTGAGGGACTTTATCCAAAATAAACAGCCTGTAATCTTAAAACTCGTCAAGGTCAGAAAAATCAAGAAAGATGGAGGATAATGTTTTAGAATAAAGGAGGTTAAAGAGATATAACGGGCTTTCCAGGTGGCGCAGTGATAAAGAATCCACCTGCCAATATATGAGATGCAGGAGACACAGGTTTGATCCCTGGGTTGGGAAGGTCCCCTGGAGAACGGAATGGCAACCTACTCCAGTATTCTTGCCTGGAGAATCTCCATGAACAGAGGAGCCTGGTAGGCTGCAATCCATAGCGTCGCAAAGAGTCAAACATGACTGAAGTGACTAAGCATGCAAACACACACACACATACACACACACATAAAGAGGCACAACAGCTTAAAGCAATGTGTGATTCTGAACTGACACCCTTTGCTATAAAGTACAACATTGGGACATTGGGTAAAATTTGAATAGTGTCTAGGAACAAATGCAGCGTGTATTAAATGTTCATTTCCTGATATTGATGGTTTTGTTGTGATTGTGAAGGAGAATGTCACTGTTGTAGGAAATACACACTGAAATGTCACCGAGTGATGGGGCTTCTGTTTGGGAAGTTATTTTCAAGTGTTTCAGAAAGGAAGCAACCTTTTTGTATTTTAGTTGCCTTTTTTTTTTTTGTAACTTTGAGATTGCTTGAAAATTAAAAACAAGTTTTTTAAAGAAAAATGTTAATAAACAAACTTGGACTGTTTTTCCACAGACAAATTGTCCTGATGAGATTTGCTTTGCATTATATGCTGATGGAAATGTGGGGAAGAGGGGTCCTGGTTTTCCTTGAGAAGATTTAGGAGTGAAGAGGTGGTGAAGCCTAGGGCATAGCTAGGAACAAGCCTGCATCTCAACAGCTCTCAGCAGGTGAAAACAGACTCAGAAGAAAGACTGTCAGCTCCAGGAGAGCAGAGCTACCTCCCAGGGACAGGTGCAATTAGCAGGTTTCTGGGGACTGGGGAGAGAGATGCCAATTTGATGATTGACTGTGGGAAATGTACTCAAGGCCACTGGCATTCTTTGACTAGCAGATTTCCTCCCTGTAGGAACTCTTCAAGAGGGAAGCCAGGTGCAGTCAGGAGACTGCTTGGTAAATAAGGACTCACAGAGTGAGGAGCTGGCCAGTGTGATCAGAAGGTCCAGAGGTATCCGGTCCGGGGCAGCCTGGTTCCTGCATTCTGCATGGGAGCCTTGCACCTGGTAATGCTACGTGGAGGCGTGAGTCTGGGGTGGGGCCTGCCCTGCCTTGGGTACAGCTGGGGTGGCCTCCCAAACTTCAGTTTTGGTCTGCTTTCATGGTTGGCCACCTCTCTGCTTGTGTTCTTTCTTTAGATACGGAAATATCCTCTGGCAGTTTGAAGACCCCTGAATGCCTTTGCTTGTGTGTGATTCTGTGTGACCTCCTTCTGGGTTGATTTTATACGTTCACTCTCAGGAACATTTACCACTTTATTCAGTTTCCTTAGAGATCTTTTTTTTTTTTCTGCCACTGGCCACATGGGAACTTGGGTTAGAGAGAGACTGTAGAGTAGCAACTTCCCTCTTTTCTGTTATTTATTATTTTAAGCCATGTAAAAGGAAGGAAAGCCTTTTTTTTTTTTTTTTTTAAGAGGCTTACGTTCTTGGAATATCTTACTATCTTCTATTTAGCTTCCCCAGTTGCAGACTTTCTTTTAGATATTTAGTCCAAATGGTTATTTTTTTCCCCTGTTGAGACCAGTGTGCCCCCACTACTGTGAACCAAAGGAATTTGGCTCCTTGGCACAAAGTCCATTCAGGGCTTGTTGTCTGTGCATGAAGATGATAATTCACTTTCTACAACTGAGTAGAGCTACCTCTCTAGGGGTGAGACCCCAGACCTCAGAGCTCTGCTGCTTCAATCTCCCCTCCCCTGGGGGGTTTGCTGTTCTTTTTCACACAGTGGCCAAGCACTGGAAGGCCCCCAGGTACTTAGCCCTGGAACCTGTGGTCCCAAATGACTCCTTATGTAAGAGCTGGTTGTTTTCTAATGAGTGTTACTGCAGTTACCCAAACCTTGAGGCTCTTAGTGCTAGAATCTGTTTTTGAAGAGGTGCTGCAGACTTGAAACCTGGCATGCAAGTACGTCTGCCTGCAGCCCAGCAGCAGTGGTTCTGTGTGGCTCATTGGTTAGAGATGAGCCGAGAGGGTCTGTGAGTGATGAAACCACAGGAGTTCTTAGGCATGGGCCCTGTATTCCCCAAATAAAGCTTAGAAGGTTGTTTTGATTTTTACAAAGGAAGCACACGTACATACATGGACTTGCCCATCCTGGTCCAATGTCAGGGTCCTCAATTTAGTGCAGTTTTAGATTTTGTTTACTCCTTTGCCCACACCATGATAAGACCTTTCATACACATGTCTTTATAAATGATAACTACTTCTTTTCTGGAACATGCCTGATTTGCATCTCTACACTGTGGACATTGAAGCATGTGTTCAGTTGGGGTGACTACATGGTCACCAGGTTGGCTGTTGGGTCCTAGCCTGGCCATCTGTGCTGTGTGGCAGATGTTGGCAACCAGATCGTCCTCTCCTCTAAAAGTGCTGCCTCATGAGGAGTTCATGGCCCTTAGCACCTGGTGGACAGAAACAATAGCTTGAAGGCTGGAGTGGTGAGCACCTGCAAGCCTCAAGAAACAGAGACTTGGTTTCCATTTGCAAACAAAACAAAAAGCCCCATGTGAATTCTGGCACCAGTTTTTGTCATCTGTTTGATTTATTTTAAGGGTCAGGGGCTGTGGTAAGTACCAAACTCTGGGGACCAGTGAAAATAATTAGAAATAGAATCACCTGAAACATGTATTCAAAGCAGGTAGGCCCTGTGGTCTGCTTGGGGACCTATAACTTTCAATTTTATCCTGTCCCTAGGCCTCCTTGCATCAGGGACTGGGAGCTGGGGGTGGCGGGGAAGGACAAGCAGGACCAACAGATGTGTTCCTCGGGGTATCTTACTAAGCTATGCCTCTGTTAGTCAGTTTTCACATTAGATAGAAAGAGTTCTACCCTCTCCAGCTCTGCCAGGCATCTGCTAGGTGAAACTGGCCAGGACATGGGGGGAGAGGGGATAGCTGGATGTGAGACTGATGTGAAACTGATCCCGCTCCTCCAAGTGGTGAAGGGGCTGGAGGCTGATAGCTGTGTAAGGAAGCACTCCCTGTAATGGGCTTTGGGTCCCTGCTCAGTCAAAAGACAGAGTTTTTACTCCCAGTGACAGCTGCAAAGTACAGATTTATGGTGGGGCACTAGCTCTGAATTCCAATTACCAGTTGAGTTTCAAAAGAGTCGACATTTTCATGTCCGTGGTACATCTTTACAACTTGTCACTGTGGTAGCGGATACATAGCCATCCACTGTTGCTAGTATTTCTAAGCAACTGATTTACGGAATGAGAGCACAGGTGATGGATACTTAAGGCTTAGCTGCTTGGGGGATGAAAGGGCCGTGGAATATGCTCTGAATTTCAAGGGGTGAGAAAGGAAGGTGGTATGGGGAAAGAAGATGATGAGGTTTTGGAAATTGGGTGACACCCCTGAGGCTGTGTGGAAAACATATATTTCTGTTTACAATTATTGATTTTTGTCTCAGAGAGCAGTTCTCGCTCTTGAGGGCTGCATGTGCCAGAGAGTTAATTAAGAATCCTGGGGGCACCCATGCTTCATGCTGTACACATGCCCATAAGTGGAGATGGACGCATTTGGGTTTACTGCAACTTGACAATCTTATTTCCTATGGTTGAGAGATGGCTGGATTCGCTATTGTAAGAACAGGATGTTGAGAATTGGAAACTAGCTCTGAGCCCAATCTATCATTCTTGCCTATAATGTAGGATAGATGGTATAGGTTTATCTTTTAACTTTGATAATTTGTGACTCTTAGAGATTCTTGCATAGCTGAGATATTTTAACAACGGATTATTGTGTGCAGATTTCAAGAAACAACTTCATTGCTTCTTTCTGAAGAAATACACGTGTCTATTCACATTCATGTCAACGAATGGTGGGGAATAAATCTCAATGTTTTAAAATAGACTTTAAAAAACCTTCCCAAGACTACTTAGTACCTTTTATAAAACCTCCTCCTGAACTTTGAGAGTCTTTTTCTTCAAACATAAAGGACAGGTCTTATATGGCTGTTTTGCTTAATGTGTGCTGGTTTTATTTTGGACTCTTTGAAACCCAGCATGAAGGCTAAAATTCTGCTATGTGGAGAAGTAAAAACGAAAGAAATGGTGAGGTTTTGGTTGTGCTAAATTAAAATGACAAGGTACAGATAACAGGGCACGGCTGTGTCCACAAATTAGCCCTCTCTAATTTGCTGCTGTGGAAAATAGTGCTTTGGCATTGCATTGTAATTTATTTCTTGAATTAAAAAGTTTTAAAAAAAGAAGGTGTACTTTGCTCAAAAGAGAAAACCTGAAAAACTCAATCCTTTCAGTTTAAATGGCCTATGGTTCCCTGTGTTCAGGGAACTATTTGAGCAAGTCCTGCTTCAGAAATATGTAAATTACATGGTTTTATTTTTAGAAGCCACACTGTGTGTTGGCTGACTATGTATGCTACTTCAAGTTACCCTTTTCTGAAGTTTTTGTTGCAATTCAGAATGTATTTTGTTCAAGCAGGTGGCAGCAGTATTTTGTGTGGTCTCTTGTGTAAATACAGGGCCGTATCATGTACAGGACAGATTTCTGATGGCTGGGGCAGGGCAGGGAGAAGTCCTAGGCTACCTTCTCCAGTTTCTGTTTAGTTCTAAGCAATAACTTGATATTGAGGGGGAGACAAGATAACATTTGGTTTTCTCAGTCACAACATGTCTTGCCCCAAGTTACAATATTCCTTTCCCCAAATTCAACTTCCCAGAAGGCTGAAATGTTGTCATTTTGCAAAGTGTGGTGGCACGTGAACTATTATATTATAGAAAATCAGCTGCATAGATTGAAGAACAAAAATCAGAATTGTTTATTATAAATAGCGCTTTAAAAATTTGCAGTTCATGATAACTTATCTTTTGTTTTTAGTTTCTATGGATGTTTGCTCAAGGAGAAACCCAGGCCTCCATGTCAGTCTGTCCACTCCTGGGTGCTGAATACTTTCACCCTCGTGTGAGGTTTTAATTCATCATGACATTCCATACAAGCATGTAAGATGTTTCCTAAAGTGTGTTCCACAGGTCATTAACAGATGTGATGGTTCAAGTGTTCCATGGTCAAATAAGTTTGACAGACGTTGGGAAAAACAGAGTCAACAGATTGCTTTACTGAAGGCCTTTTCTGGGCCTTTAACAGACAGCTGTGCTTGTGAATTGTCAGGACAATAAGTTCATCCTCTTGCTGCATCCTCACCTGGTAGAAGAGGACAGGGAGCTCTCTGAGGTCTCTTTTGAAAAGGCACTAATCTCATTCATGAGGGCTACACCTTCAGGACCTAATCACCTCCTCCAAACCCTACCTCCAGTACTATCACACTGGGATAAAGTTTTAACATGGGGAATTTGGGGATGCAAACATTCAGCCTGTAACATTGGTTCATGGAGGAATTGTGTGTGAAGGATTGAGTTCAGGGCCTGGGAGACAAGCATTATACCATTGGAGACACATCAGGAAAGCTTCAATCCTGTTTTCCCCTTCCTCAGTGAGACTCCCAAAATAAGAATATCCTGTCTTGCTGCATTATGCCCATTCATTATCCAAGCCTTGATTCCTCTCTCCTTATTCCCCTCTCCCTCCCCAAGTTCTGCTCCTAACAATCACAACATTCAGTAGGCTTCTAAAGAGAAGGAAACCTGCATTCTTGATTGGCACACCCTTTCTTTATAAATCAAACATGTTAAGAAGTGTTCTTATTTCCAGTGCTGGGGATAGGGTCATTCTGGCCCACAGGACTGAGGCCTGTAGGCATTAACTGTACTGGTGAAGTCATTTCCAGCCAAGAGCCAGCAATTGAAGCACAGCAACTTTAATTCTGCCTTGGAGCCCTCAAATTGAAGCTCTCAGTTAACAGGTAGCTCAGCCTTTGAGAGGGGTTTTTGGCTTTTGGTTCTGAATCAGTTGTGGAGTGTTGAACACTGTGAGTCCCTTGTGCACTGGCATCTCCAGGGACTGGACCTGATGCTTGGAGTTTCAGAACTCCATTCTGATGCAAGGCCGTTTTCATGTAAGGACAGAGTTTCTACTGTCCGTATTCTCACTGTGTGTGTGTACACGGGCACTCATTCATTGCTTTATTCAACACATATTTATTAGGCATCAGGGCTGTAGTCCATGGGCTTCCCTTGCGGCTCAGTGGATAAAGAATCCTCCTGCAGTGTGGGAGACTTGGGTTCGATCCCTGGGTTGGGAAGATCCCCTGGAGAAGGGAAACGCTACCCACTCTAGTATTCTGGTCTGGAGAATTCCATGGACTGTGCAATCCATGGGGTCACAAAGAGTCAGACACAACTAAGGGACTTTCAGTTCGCTTCACTTCATAGTACATGAGGTCACAGAGTCAGACTTGACTGGGTGACTGAGCATTAACACAGATACACACTCATACACACACACACTATATGTGCCGGGCCTTCTTCTCGATGTACAGCAGTGAATGAAACACCCATGCTCACAAGCAGCTTCTTTTCTAGTGGGGAATGCAGAAAATAAACAAGTAAACAAATCTCTGAGATGCTATCCTGCTTTGAGAAGCATCAGCAAGAAAATGAAGTTGAGGAAGGAGGTGGGAAGGACGGGGCACTATTTTAAGTAGGGGTCAAGGCAGGCTTCCCCAGGGAGGTGACATTAGAACTTGAGTGAAGAGGGAGAGGGAGCCACAGGACAGTTTGTGGGGGTGCATGTTCTAGGCAGAGAAGCTTGATGTCCTTGGGAACAGCACGGCCAGAGAGGCTTGAATGGAGGGAGAGAAAAGGGAAGGAGGTACAGAGAGAGCCTGGAGGCCAGATCAGAGAGGCTGATGACAGACTGTAGCTACAGCTTTGAATGTTCTTCTAAGTGTGATGGGATGCCTCTTAAAGATTTGGACAAGAGAGTCATCTGATCTGTAATTTAGATGGGTCATTCTGGAGAATTAACCATCCCAAGCAAGAGTAGAATAGGGAAGACCTGCTAAGAGGTAGACTTTCAGGCAGTGTACAAAGAAGTTTATGCATTTGCTGCAAGAAAAATATTAGACTATATCTTTGAATTTATCCCTGGGCCATGTTGATGGTGCTTATTAAAGGCAAAGTATGGAATGTATACTTTATACTTTGTAAAATAATTCCATATATTTTCAAATATGATACCTGCAATGTTATTTGAACAAGGTCACATGCTCAAACCAGTTTGTGTGCATTTATATTCATGTTTGTTTTGTGTGTGTGTGTCTACAACACTTGCTGGTTTTATTACAGATTAGAGTGAAAGAACTAATTTATCAGGGCCAAATTTCTGGGCAGCCTTTTGTTGTTCTAGACCTTAGTGTTTTCCTGACAAATAGAAATTCTTTCCACAGTGTAATTATTTTGATCACTCATTTAAATATATCTTTTCTAAATAGTTGCACTGTTTATTTGCATTTGTATTACTTCATTTATACCGCTCGAGTGTAAGTAATTAAATGTGTGCTTTGGACTGAATATTTCTGTTTCCCTCTGTGTGTGCTGAGTTGCTCAGTTGTGTCCGACTCTTAGTGACTCAATGGACTATAGACCATCAGTCCCCTCTGTCCATGGGCTTCCCAGGCAAGAATACTGGAGTGGGTTGCTATTTTCTCCTCCAACAGATCTTGCCAACCCAGGGATCAAACCTGAGTCTCCTGTGTCCCCTGCATTGGCAGGCGGATTCTACCACTGAGCCACCTGGGAAACCCATGTTCCCCTCTACCCTTTTTATATGTTGAAAGCCTAATCCTAATGCTATGGGATTTGGAGGGAATCCTAATGTACTGGGATTTGGAGGTAGGGCCTTTGGGAGGTGATTAGGTCATGAGGGTGGAGCCTTCATGAATGGGATTGTTGTTGTTGTTATGTTGTCCAGTCACTAACTTGTGTTGGACTTTTAGTGACCTCATGGGCTGCAGCACACATGGCTCCCCTGTCCTTCATTATCTCCCAGAGTTTGCTCAAACTCATGTCCATTGAGTCAGTGGTGGCATCCAACCATCTCATCCTCTGTTGCCTCCTTCTCCTCCTGCCCTCAGTCTTTCCCAGTTTCAGGGTCTTTTCCAATGAGTTGGTTCTTCGCATCAGATAGCCAAAGTATTGGAACTTCACCTTCAGCATCAGTCTTTTCAATGAATATTCAGGATTGATTTCCTTTAGGGTTGACTGATTTGATCTCCTTGCTGTCCAAGGGACTCTCAAGAGCACCATGATTTCAAAGCATCAGTTCTTTGGCACTCAGCCTTCTTTTATGGTCCCCTGTAAGAAGAGGCCAGGAAGATGGCCAGCTTTTACTTTTTGCCACAATGAGGATGAAAGGTGAAGTAAAATGAAAGAAAGTGAAAGTCACTCAGGTGTGTCCAACTCTTTTCAACCCCATGGACTGTAACCCACCAGGCTTCTGTGTCCATGGAATTCTCCAGGCCAGAATACTGGAGTGGGTAACCTTCTCCAGGGTATCTTCCCAGGGATTGAATCCAGGTCTCCCACACTGCAGGCAGATTCTTTACCAGCTGAGCTAGTCTGCAAATCAGGGCTATCGCTAGAATCTAATCAGGCTCCATGACTTCCATCCCCTAGAACTGTGAGAAGTAAATTTCTGTTGTTTACAAGCCACTTGGTGTATGATACTTTGTTATGGACCTGAATGGACTAAGATAGTGTCCACATTAGCATATCATGCGTGTGCATTTATTTTCTCTTTCTATGGCCAAAGTAGGTACTGAAATCCAGTGGATTGTCTAAGCAACATATTCTATCCATACTAGAGGTAAAATATAGAAGAAACCAACAAAACCTCGGTATGTCAACATTTACCTAAAACCCACGTCATATTGAACATTGCCTGAAAAAAAAAACCTGTTTAGATATTTTTCTTGTAACACATTATAAGAAAGGAAAAGTAATAGAAACATGATAGTCAGTAATAAATAAATAATTAAATAAAGATGAACTCTCAAATAGAATCTCTACAAATGTAACAAAGAATACAGACAGTAGAGACTATATAAGTGGTCTCATTCATGAAGTCTTTTGAGATTTTTTGTCAGATGCCTGTAATGTAATTGACAAGTAAAACATTGTAAACTCACCAGGAAAGCAGTCTTAACCAAGTGCTCAAAGTTGACACCTCCCTTAATGGGACAAACAAACTACAGGTGCCACCTGATATGAAATATGATATTACTCCTGTTGTATTTTTGCTAAATATCCATAACGAGAATCTCATTGCCAGGTGACATTAGACAAACTGAAATTGAGGGATGATCTGAAAAGTAACTTTTGTAGATTTTTCTTGTACTCTTCAAAAATGTCAAGGTCACAAAAGACAAAGGCTGAGCAATCTCCCAGACTGAAAGAGACCAAAGATGAAAAACTTAATTCTGTTAGCAATCCTGGATTGGCTCCCAGGCAGGGAAGCAAATTCTTTGTTTTTGTACAATAAGGGAAATAATTGGGCTCATTAGTGGAATTTGAATAGGTCTTGTAGATTATATACTAGTGTTGTATCAATTTTAATTTCCTGGTTTTGATAACTATGCTCTGTTTATGTAAGTGAACTTTTTTTTTTTTTGCTGCACTGCACGGCTTGTAGGATCTTAGTTCCCTGATCAGAGATTGAATTCATGCCCTTGGCAGTGAAAGTCTGGAATCCCAACCACTGGACTGCCAGGGAATTCCCTGTAAGTGAATGCTCATGATCTTCAGAAGTACATGTTGAAATATTTAGGGTACAGGGACATCATGTCTACAACTTATTCATATATAGTTATAGGGGAGGAAACATATCTTTTTCCTTTATGCTCCTAGGTTCTCCAGTTGGGGTCCTGCAATTAGATTGAAAAGATGGAATAATGAAAGAAAAGCATATGAGTTGATTGACACAAGCAGCATGTATACATAAGGGAGAAACTCTGAAGAGTAACTCAAAGAGGTGGTTAGAACTTGGGCTTGTATGGTATCTTAACAAAGAACAAAAATTTTTAGAATAGTGACAAGGTGAAGAAAAGGGATGTTAGGCTTCCAGGGGTGGTAAAATGTAGGAAAGTAAAGCTCTGTGGAAACTAATGGAAGGTAAGGGTCAAATTTAGTGGGGTTTGTTTGTGCAGGTCCATCTGGTGCCATCTCAGGTGATAAGGTTGCTATTCCCTTCTTGGTATGGGAAGCTAGGGACACCTTTGTAAGGAGAAGTTGTGTTCTGTTTTGGGGCTTCCCAGGTGGTGTTAGCGGTAAAGAAACTACCTGCTAGTGCTCTCGAGAAGAAGAGACTCAGCGTTCCATCCATGGGTGGGGAAGATCCCCTGGAGGAGGGTGTGTCAACATACTCCAATATTCTTGCCTGGAGAAACCCATGGAGAGAGGAGCCTGGCGGGCTATAGTCCATAGAGTTGCAAAGAGTCAGACACGATTGAAGCGGCTGAAAACACACATACATGTGTGAATATATATGTGTTTGTACATATGTGTGTATATATGTGCATATTATTGTGCATATTATTGCACATATATACACACACACACGTGCGTGTGCATTCTCAGTCACTTCAGTCATGTCTGACTCTTTGCTTCCCTATGGACTGTAGCTACCAGGCTCCTCTGTCCATGGGATTCTCCAGGCAAGAATACTGGCGTGGATTGCTACACCCTCCTCCAGGGGATCTTCCCCACCTAGGGATCAAACCCTGAGTCTCTTACGTCTCCAGCATTGGCAGGCAGGTTCTTTACCACTAGCACCACCTGGAAAGCCCATAGATAAACATATACCACATTTTCTTGATCCATTCATCTGTTGATGGACACTTAGGTTGCTTCCATTTCTTGGTTATTATAAATAATGCTGCTTTGAACATTGGGTTACATGCATCTTTTCAAATTACTGTTTTTGTTTTTTTTTTTAATATATACCCAGGAATAGAATTGTTGGGTCATATAGTAGTTCCAGTTTTATTTTTTTGAGAAACTGCCATACTGTTTTCTACAGGGGCTGTACCAGTTTGCGTTCCTACCAACAGCGTATGAGGGTTCCTTTTTCTCCACATATTCGCCAACACTTGTTATTTGTGGGTGTTTTGTTTGTTTTGTTTTTGCTGATAGTCATTCTGACAGCTATGAGGTGGTACCTCATTGTGGTTTTGATGTGCATTTCCCTAATGATTCGCAGTGTTGAGCATCTTTTCATGTGCCTGTTGGCCATTTGCATGTCCTCTCTGGAAAAGTGTTTATTCAAGTCTTCTGCCCATTTTTAATTGGGTTGTTTATTTTTTTGATCACTTTGAAACTTTTATGTAAGTCTGAAATTATTTCAAATCATGAACTCTAAATTGAGTTTAGGAGAGAACATTTAATTTTCTCCCAAATTTCAAAACTCTCTCTAGTTTCTAAATAGTAGGAAGAAGACGTTTTTAAAAGTATAAAACAATTGATCTAGAAATTGCCTTAAATTCGTATCAAATAACTATTTCAGATATTATGCCTTCTATCCATAAAGCAGTGTATGTTTTGACATTGTAACAAAGCCACTTAGCATAAAGTGGACCAGTAGGAAGTATTTATCTAATGCTGAATTCTTAAATAGTCTTTTAAATTTCTAAATAGAAAACTAAGTTGTAATTTACACTATTTTTATTCATGCTTCTCATAAACTTATAGGCTGGTCTCAACCCTTGTGATTGAATGTGTTTTAAAAGAATAAATAAAGAGAATTCCCAGGTGGTCCAGTGGCTAAGGCTCTGAGCTTCTAATGCAGACGGTGTGGGTTGGATCTCTGATCAAGGAACTAAGATCCCACATGCCACAAACCACCCCCCTCCCCCAAAAAAGTGAAAGAATAAAAAGAAATTCAGTAAGAAGTGAGAAACCATAGAGTGGATTTCCTAAATAGTGAGAGTAATCAAGTCTTGGAATGTTGTTGAAGAATTTTTCCTCCCCTGTGGACAAGGAAGAGGCGTAGATACTGGATTTCTCATGGTCTGTAGATCAATTTACCTGTACATTAGTTCGTGGATGTTTCAAATTTTGAGTCTTAAAATATTTCTAGTCTCATAAATTTGCATTTTTTGGGTAAATCTTAGGGTCTATATCTTATTGTGAAATCACCTATTGTTATTATAAGTAACTTGGAACTCCCTTGTGAATTGTCACTTATTAGTAGTTAGTTCTTGCAGTTTAACTCTTGAGGAGTGTAGAGTTGTCAATTGCTAACTAGTTTTATACAGATTTGTGTCCATTCTGTGAAGGAGTTTTGCCTTTCTCTGTACTTTCTACTGAAACTTTGTTAAACTAGCAATCTAGGGGTTTTAATAATTATAACCAATCTATCTAGAGTAATGGACTTCCTTGGTGGCTCAGTGGTAAAAAATCTGCCTGCCAATGCAAGGGTGGTGGGTTCCATCCCTGGTCTGGGAAGATTCCCCTGGAGAAGGAAATGGCAACCCACTCTAGTATTCTTGCCTGGAAAACCCCCATGGACAGAGGGGCCTGGCAGGCTACAGTCCATGGAGCTGCAAAGAGTTGGACACAACTTAGAGACTGAACAGCAAGAAATCTAGAGTAGTGGTACCTTGCTTCAAAAAGAGCATCTTTCCTTGGTAATACTAGTCTAAGGAATGGATGTGAAGTCGGACATCTTCTGGGGTCTGTCCTCACTCTACAGTGTCTGTAATCACCTTAGACAAGCTACAGTGCATCCTCATTATTCAGTTCAGTTCAGTTCAGTCACTCAGTCGTGTCCGACTCTCCGCGACCCCATGAATCACAGCACACCAGGCCTCCCTATCCATCACCAACTCCTGGAGTACACTCAAACTCATGTCCACAGAGTTGGTGATGCCATCCAGCCATCTCATTCTCTGTCGTCCCCTTCTCCATTTGCCTACTTGAGAGTATTTATTTATAACCTCAGATTGGTGTTAGGGTGCTTTTGTAGTCACTCAAAGACATGAACAGAGCAGTGAACATTTGGAATTGCCCAGTGAGCAAGTTCCCAGCTGAGGTCAAACAAGGTACTCTGCCTTCTTGGTTCAACTCTTGTACTGTAAACAAATGTCCTTTTTTTCCATAGTCTATTTAGTGTCACATTTTCCAAAGTTTTATGCTTTTTGTTTGTGATTTCACTATTTAAAATTAGCCCAAAGCATAGTGATGGAGTGCTCTCTGTGTTCCCAAATGCAAGAAGGCTGTGCTCTGCCTTAAAAAGAAACTATGTAAGCTAATTAGCTTTGTACAGACATGAGTAAGCATGTTGATGCCACGAGTTCAAGGTTAATGGATCAACAATACATGTTAAATAAGGTGTCTTTAACACACATGAAGCCAGGTTATTTATTGATTGGCTGAAGGAAGTATTTTGACCAGTCACTCCCTGGGTTGGGGTGGGGGAATGTAACTCTGCATTTTACCTTGGAGCAGGGGTTCAGCATTTGCTAATTCAGTGTTCATGAAGACTCTATAGACAATAACAACCACGGACAAGGAGAATTGAGTCTATCTGATCTCTCCGAATCTCATCTTCCTTATAGGTAGAGTAACTATATTACTCATCATAAAGCCCAGAATGAAGTGAGAATTTGTCAGTCATTATGCTAGTTCAACAGGTGTAAACAAAGACAGTGTCACACAAACTGGATCACATGGTCATTTTATGACAGGTAATGTGGAGATTAAAATACCTAATTTCATTAGCAGACAGCAAGTATTTATTGATCCTCTCCTGTGGTGCTGGATTTTGTACCGGGTAGTAGGTATCAGTGGAAACAAAAGCACCATGTGCCCTGCCTGCATGGAGTTTACTCTCTATTGGAAGAAGGCAGGGGAGTGAATAAGCACACAAAGAAGTATATTGTCACACATTTTGACCCATTCTATGAAAGAAAATTATAACCAGCTCTATAGGTTGTAATTGTAGAGAATAAATACTTAATTTTGAAGTTGGATGTGGCGATTGAGATAAAAAGCACAACCTAAAAGTTGAGAATTATGTTTTATTCGATGACCTTTCTGAAGACTTTAAGCCCAGGAGGCAGCCTCTCAGCTCTGAAGAACTGTTTGAAAGAGGTAAAGGAAAGATTGATGCTGAAGATGAAGTTCCAGTACTTTGGTTTAGTTCAGTTCAGTTCAGTCGCTCAGTTGTGTCCGACTCTCCTCAACCCCATGAATCACAGCACGCCAGGCCTCCCTGTCCATCACCAACTCCCAGAGTTTACTCAAACTCATGTCCACAGAGTCGGTGATGCCATCCAGCCATCTCATTCTCTGTCGTCGCCTTCTCCTCCCGCCCCCAACCTTTCCTAGCATCAGAGTCTTTTCCAGTGAGTCAACTCGTCGCATGAGGTGGCCAAAGTATTGCAGTTTCAGCTTTAGCATCAGTCCTTCCAATGAACACCCAAGACTTATCTCCTTTAGAATGGACAGCTTGGATCTCCTTGCAGTCCAAGGGACTCTCAAGAGTCTTCTCCAGCACCACAGTTCAAAAGCATCAATTCTTCGGCAATCAGCTTTCTTCACAGTCCAACTCTCACATCCATACATGACCATGGGAAAAACCGTAGCCTTGACGAGACGGACCTTTGTTGGCAAAGTAATGTCTCTACTTTTTAATATACTATCAAGGTTGGTCATAACTTTCCTTCCAAGGAGTAAGCGTCTTTTAATTTCATGGCTGCAATCAGCATCTGCAGTGATTTTGGAGCCCCCCAAAATAAAGTCTGACACTGTTTCCACTGTTTTTCCATCTATTTCCCATGAAGTGATGGGACCAGATGCCATGATCTTCGTTTTCTGAATGTTGAGCTTCAAGCCTACTTTTTCACTCTCCTCTTTCACTTTCATCAAGAGGCTTTTTAGTTCCTCTTCACTTTCTGCCATAAGGGTAGTGTCATCTGCATACCTGAGGTTATTGATATTTCTCCCAGCAATCTTGATTCCAGCTTGTGCTTGTTTCAGCCCAGCGTTCCTCATGATGTACTCTGCATATAAATTAAATAAGCAAGGTGACAATATACAGCCTTGACGTACTCCTTTTCCTATTTGGAACCAGTCTGTTGTTCCATGTCCAGTTCTGACTGTTGCTTCCTGACCTGCATACAGGTTTCTCAAGAGGCAGGTCAGGTGGTCTGGTATTCCCATCTCTTTGAGAATGTTCCACAGTTTATTGTGATCCACACAGTCAAAGGCTTTGGCATAGTCAATGAAGCAGAAATAGATGTTTTTCTGGAACTCTCTTGCTTTCTCCATGTTCCAGCGGATGTTGGCAATTTGATATCTGGTGCCTCTGCCTTTTCTAAAACCTGCTTGAACATCTGGGAGTTCACGGTTCACATATTGCTGAAGTCTGGCTTGGAGAATTTTGAGCATGACTTTACCAGCGTGTGAGATAAGTGCAATTGTGTGGTAGTTTGAGCATTCTTTGGCATTGCCTTTCTTTGGGATTGGAATGAAGACTGACCTCTTCCAGTCCTGTGGCCACTGCTGAGTTTTCCAAATCTGCTGGCATATTGAGTGCAGCACTTTCACAGCATCATCTTTCAAGACTTGAAATAGCTCAACTGGAATTCCATCACCTCCACTAACTTTGTTCATAGTGATGCTTTCTAAGGCCCACTTGACTTCACATTCCAAGATGTCTGGCTCTAGGTCAGTGATCACACCATCGTGATTATCTTGGTCGTGAAGATCTTTTTTGTACAGTTCTTCTGTGTATTCCTGCCACCTCTTCTTAATATCTTCTGCTTCTGTTAGGTCCATACCATTTCTGTCCTTTATTGAGCCCATCTTTGCATGAAATGTTCCCTTGGCATCTCTAATTTTCTTGAAGAGATCTCTTGTTTTTCCTATTCTGTTGTTTTCCTCTATTTCTTTGCATTGATCACTGAGGAAGGCTTTCTTACCTCTCCTTGCTATTCTTTGGAACTCTGCATTCAGATGCTTATATCTTTCCTTTTCTCCTTTGCTTTTCTCTTCTCTTCTTTTCACAGCTATTTGTAATACCTGATGTGAAAAGCCAACTCATTGGAAAAGACCCTGATGCTGGGAAAAATTGACAGCAGAAGTAGAAAGGGACAACAGAGGACGAGATGGTTGGATAGCATCACCAACTCAAGGACATAAGTCTGAGCAAACTCCAGGAGATAAAGACAGGGAAGCCTGGAGTGCTGCTGTCCATGAGGTCACAAAGAGTTGGATGAGACTTAATGACTGAACAACAAAGGGAGGAGCCAGGATATAATAGGAGTTTGGCAACAAAACCAAGTAGTCAGAATGTCAAAAGATGACTACTAAATAAAGAAAACCAGACATCTCAAATTAAAGAATTTAGTATCTTTCTATGTATGGAAAGAGGCAAGAGTCTGGGCTTACTGAAATCATTCCTTTGATATGTACTTTAGCTAACTTTTCTCCCATTCTGAGTCCTCTCAGGATGCACAGTTGGGGGCGGCTGTGTAGCTCATGGCTTTAAGGCAACGTTCTTTATTTACTGGTATGGTAGGGGGCAGTTTTCCTCCACAAGCAGTTCTCTGAAAAGGTGACATTTAATCCAATATCCCCCTCATGCGACGAGTTGACTCACTGGAAAAGACTCTGATGCTGGGAAGGATTGGGGGCGGGAGAAGAAGGGGACGACAGAGAATGAGATGGCTGGATGGCATCACCGACTCGATGGACATGAGTTTGAGTGAACTCCAGGAGTTGGTGATGGACAGGGAGGCCTAGCATGCTGTGATTCATGGGGTCGCAAAGAGTCGGACATGACTGAGCGACTGAACTGAACTGAATCTGAGATCAGATGATGAGCTTCATTTGATCTTTCCAAGTAAAGAGTGAGGTAGGATAGAGCCTGACCCTTTCCAGAAAGACCTTGGTGGCTGAAAAGTAATGAACAAGGAGAGAATGATGCAAGATAAGTGCATGGTAAAGATTCTAGGAGCACTGGAAATCCACTGGGGGATTCTGAGATTGGAAGTGATAAGTTCATTTTAAAAGTTCTCTGTAGTGAATGGAATTGGGAGTAGCAGGAGAAGCAAGTGAATGCCAGGGCCCAGTTAGGAGGCTATTTCAGTAGTCCTAGCAATGTAAATCAACTATACACCGATAAAAAGAAAAAAAAGAAGTCCCAGAGGAAGTGGAGGTGGCAGCAGTGTAGGTAGAAGAAGACAGGGAGAGATGCTTAGGAGGTCAGATCTGCTTGTCTTGACAATGAATATGCATGTATAGGATAAGAAAAAAAAGTTAGGAATGACTCTTAGATTGCTTGGATAGATGTTTCACTCCCAAAATGTGAAATGTTGTAGGGAGCAGAGTCAAGAATTTAGCAAATTAGATATGTGTATTTACATAGAAAACCACTGTTAAATATTAGTTTCTTTTCCCCTTTTGTTATTCTAACCATAGAAGTTGTTAGACTATTTGGTTTTCTCTTTTCTCCCTGTCTGTCTCTCTGTGAGTTTGTATGTACTAACATTCAAATTTGGCCAGTTATTCCTTTATTTTTCATATCAATTTTCTGAACATTCTTTTGCGCACCTTAGTTGCAAGTTAATTAGTAGCCAGATTTAACAGGAGAAAAGTGAAAGTGAAATCGCTCAGTCGTGTCCAACTCTTTGCGACCCCATGGACTATAGCCTACCATGCTCCTCCGTCCATGGGATTTTCCAGCCAAGAGTACTGGAGTGGGTTGCCATTTCCTTCTCCAGAGGATTGAACCCAGGTCTCCCACATTGTAGGCAGGTGCTTTACCATCTGAACCACCAGGAAAGTCCTAACAGGAGAAAAGAGAAGTCTTATTTACCTGTGCTTGTAGGAGTACTCAGTAAGGAGTAATTTGTCAAGTGTCCAGAGGTAAAGCTGTATACATCAATTTAAGAAAAAAGTGGTGGGGGGTTTAGAGTTTCAGTGGGAAAGTATGGAAAGTTCTCTTGGGCTTTTTGATGCTGATGGAAGCAGAATTCATATTTCCTGGTGGTGAGAGTCTGTCTTCCCTCTGAAGGGGAGGTGGAGGGCAGCTGTATTTTAAGGAGGCTCTGCTATTAGTTTCAGTTCAGTCACTTCGCTTAGTCACGTCCAACTCCTTGTGACCCCATCAGTCAGTCAGTTCAGTCGCTCAGTCGTGTCTGACTCTTTGCGACCCCATGAAATCACAGCACGCCAGGCCTCCCTGTCCATCACCAACTCCCGGAGTTCACTCAAACTCGTGTCCATCGAGTCGGTGATGCCATCCAACCATCTCATTCTCTGTCGTCCCCGTCTCCTCCCACCCCCAATGCCAGACTGTAGCATACCAGGCTTCCCTGTCCATCACCAACTCCTGGAGCTTGCTGAAACTCATGTCCATTGAGTCAGTGATGCCATCCAACCATCTTGTCCTCTGTCGTCCCCTTCTCCTCCTGCCTTCAGTCTTTCCCAGCATCAGGGTCTTTTCTAATGGGTTGGCTCTTTCCATCAGGTGGCCAAAGTATTGGAGCTTCAGCTTCAGCATCAGTCCTTCCAATGAAGATTCAGGATTGATTTCCTTTAGGATTGACTGGTTTGATCTCCTTGTAGTCCAAGGGACTCTCAAGAGTCTTCTCCAACAACATAGTTCAAAAGCATCAATTCTTCAGTGTTCAGCTTTCTTTATGGTCCCACTTTCACATCCATACATGACTACTGGAAAAACCATAGCTTTGATTAGACGGATCTTTGTTGGCAAAGTAATGTCTCTGCTTTTTAATATGCTGTCTAGGTTTGTCATAGCTTTTCTTCCAAGGAGCAAGTGGCTTTTAATTTCATGGCTGCAGTCACCATCTACAGTGATTGTGGAACCCAATAAAATAAGGCAACTCCTTATCCTTATGCAAATTTACCCATCTTCTCCCCTTTGAAGTGCTGTGCCTAGCAAGGAATGTTTGGAGGGGTAACCCTTTCAGGTCACCAAGGTCATGACCCTCCCTTTCCTGGGGAGGTACTAGTGTCTCACCCCTCATTTGCATAATTGTGTGAGGCCACAGAGTTGACTCATCTCTGAACAAAGATCTGCTTCTAGTGACCGGAAGACAAACTCATGGCCTAGCAGCTTCCCCTTCTTGAAATTTGTAAGACTTGCCACATCCTGTGGATATCATGATTTTAAACTAATGGATAATGAAAGGATGCTAAGAATTACAGGTTCACAGATTTCTTGCAACTTTTTGATCTTGGATAAACAAAAATGTTTACAAAATTGTGGTTATAAGGTCAGGTCTCTGTTTAGAGGTATAATCCTGAAACTTCCTGGGTTGGTTCAGCCTTTCTCTCTTGGACTGCAGGATCTGGTCCTTTTTGATCTGATGTCTGATTACTGGTTTGTAAAAGCAGAATTTCTTTATTTTTCAGTTACCAAGTTTTTAGGGAAATGGTAACCTGTTAAGGTGTGATTATGCATACTTTTGAGTTCTGCTTTGCTTCCAAGAAGAGGAAGTGTTAGAGGAGTCAGGGAGATAGGAACAAAGAACCAAAATTACTATGTAAAAATTCTCAATTTTTTAAAGAAAACAATTAATATTCTTTTGATCTGGCAAGTGGTAATGATGCCTTGGATATAATGTATTGAGCTTTTGCAAGACTTCCAAAAATTTATTATTAATGTCTTGGTTTCTTGGACAACGTGGAGAAATGGGAGCTGAATGCTGATACAGTTAGATACAAATGATTGCATAAGAATAGCAAAGCTTCAGCAGTTACCTCCTCTTTTTCCTTCGTGGGGCTGCTTGGGTGTCCAAGGCACTGGCCTTCAGCCAGCACTTACTGGTATACTGGTCCCTTTGGGGCAGAGTGCATTCTGATTGGTCACTGGGCCCCTGTGGCTGTGTTAATGCAATCTCAGGGTATAATAAACGACAGCTCTTAGGAAAAGCTGGCTGAAGTGGGGCCTGGGCTGGCTGAGCTCTTTAGGAACTTTATACATGGTACCCATACCCCAGCTATAATTTAAATGAATAATAAATCATAAAGTAGTGTCAGGAAATCCAACATAATGCATGTTTTCTCATGATGGAGACTTCAGTTTATTTTTAGAACTCTTAAGTAACAAATAATATTTTATTTTCTCATTGATTGGATGCTCCAGTTTTGTCAGTGCTTTAAACATGAGCTCTTGTTGAGCTCAGAGCAGGCCTCCTAAGGCAGCAAGGATAGGAGAGAACTGGGAGTTTATGCATTGATTCTATTTACATTTTGCACTTCCATGAGTAGTTGTGTTGGTTTAAAGTGAGTAAAAATTATTTGCATAGCCATTAAGTGTTTATGATAACGTGTAAAGTTGGTTAAAAGAAAAAGCATTGCTTAAATTAAAATAGCACCATGGACAAACAAGCTTTAGACTTCGTGTAATAAAAAAGAAATAAAGCAAAATAATCAACAGAAGGATTTGCCACAAAAAATCTGTATTTATTAGACAGCCACTTTTGCACATTGGCTTAGTTAGATTATTTGCTTTTGGCTTTAGGGTAAATAAGCGTGCCTTTCCTAGAACAGACCTCCCCCAGCGCCATCTTCATCTTTACACCTGGCTCTCCTGATGTCTAGGAAATGCTGACTTGCAGAGCAGCTGGAGAGGCAGGATTTGAGGTGATAATCTTTAGGGTGATCTTTTCCTGGAGATGTTATAGCGTGCTGTGACTATTTCTCAGCACTGAGGGTTTGGGTGGAAGACTAGGGGAATCTTTACAAGCCTCAGGATGGGCTTCTAGCTGCATTTTTCCATCATAAAAGCCTGTCTGACTGAGGTGGGGGTGTCTCATGTTAATCTTAACCTCCCTTCTGTTTTATGCCAGGTTGAAAGGAAAGATAATTATGAAAAAAAAGAGTGCTTAAAGAGAAGTGCCAACCGCCAGATCCCTTTTTGAGAGAAGGATTTATCTAGAAAAACAGATGAAAATACCCATTAACTGTGTAAACTAGACTGAAGGGATTGGCAGAAAGTAGACTGACAATTATTTGTTGAATTCCTGAATTTTTATTGGTTTGAAATACACTTACCTATGTTTCAGTTAGCCCTGGGAAGGAGAGAAAAGTATATTACTACAATTTGGAGTTATAAAAATTTTATTATTAAGCTGCCATAACTTTAAATATGAGACATGTAGGTTAGGGTCAAGTGGATAAAAAAGGAAATCTATAGAAAGTTCTGCTTCAGAACTAGCAGGCTTTGTGATCATTTATCAAACATATTGTGTGGCAGGGTCTCATGGGAGCACTTGGCGTCATTTAATCATCATAGCAACCTTGTGAGGCAGCAGTGTTATTCCCATTTTACAGATGAGTTACTGAGGCCTGGAGATCTTAAGGGAGGATATCTGCCCAGAGTCACCTGGCTAGTTGGTGACAGAGCCAGGATTCCAAGCCAGGCCTCCTGATTTCAGAAGTTATGGTCTTAAACACATGAAGATGTATTTGTTGCCTCTGTCACTTAACTTCTCCGGTTAGTTTTCTTAATTTCTTAAATTAGGGATCAGGATTAGATTATTTGTGATTAATCAGAGAGTTTTGGAACTAGATGCTCATTGCTTTTTTTTTAAACTGAAACTGAGAAGAGCTAATGTTCACCCTAATACTCATTACAAAAGGTCAAGAGAATGACTAAATGGCAATTACTAGTAAGTATTTGTAGCAATTTAAGTCATTTCAGGATTTTACTTTTGACAGTTACTTTTGATTAGTTTTAGTAACAGGGACATGGAAAGAAGGTATTTCTGAGCCTACATCTCAACTGCTTTCTCATTTCTCTCTGTAAGAACCCCCACCCGCAGCCCATCATTCCCCGGAGTTGCTAAGTAATCACATGACAGGCCATCAGCTCATCAAGAGAGTGATGCAGGTGGTTCATAAGAGGAGGGTATTTCAGGAAAGGAATAAGAAACACGCCACTGGTTAAGAGAACCAGGAAGAAACTGCAGTTAGTCTGTGCTGTTAGAATCTCAAGGTTTTAAACTACGCATCACTAGAAAATACGCTCCTTACTTCATTAAGAAGGAAAATATTCATTATCGTTTATCTATATCTTCTGATTTATTGATTCAGCATTATGCATAGTTTCTTAAAGTGAAGTGAAGTCGCTCAGTCATGCCCGGCTCTTTGAGACCCCATGGACTGTAGCCTACCAGGCTCCACTGTCCATGGAATTTTCAGGCAGGAATACTGGAGTGGGTTGCCATTTCTTCCTCCAATAGTTTCTTAGTTCAGTTCACTTCAGTTCAGTCGCTCAGTCGTGTCCGACTCTTTGCGACCCTAAGGACTGCAGCACGCCAGGCTTCCCTGTCTATCATCAGCTTTCGGAGCTTGCTCACATTCATGTGCGTCAAGTCGGTGGTGCCATCCAACCATCTCCTCCTCTGTCGTCCCCTTCTCCTCCTGCCTTCACTCTTTCCCAGCATCAGGGTCATTTCCAAGGTGTCAGTTCTTCACATCAGGTGGCCAAAATATTAGAGTTTCAGCTTCAGCATCAGTCCTTCCAATGACTATTCAGGACTGATTTTCTTTAGGATTGACTGATTGGATCTCTTTGCAGTCCAGAGGTCTCTCAAGAGTCTTCTCCGATAGCACAGTTCAAAAGCATCAATTCTTCAGCGCTCAGCTTTCTTTACAGTCCAACTCTCACATCCATACATGACTACTGGAAAAACCATAGCTTTGACTAGACAGACCTTTGTTGGCAAAGTAATGTCTTTGCTTTTTAATATGCTGTCTAGGTTTATCATAGCTTTTCTTTCAAGGAGCAAGCATCTTTTAATTTTATTAAAAGGAACTGCAGTCACCATCTGCAGTGATTTTGGAGCCGAAGAAAATAGTCTCTCACTGTTTCCATTGTTTCCCCATCTATTTGCCATGAAGTGATGCGACTGGATGCCATGATCTTCGCTTTTTGAATGCTGAGTTTTAAGCCAGCTTTTTCACTCTCCTCATTCATTTTCATCAAGAGGCTCTTTAGTTCTTCACTTTCTGCCATAAGGGTGGTGTCATCTTCATATCTGAGGTTATTGATGTTTCTCCCGGCAATCCTGATTCCAGCTGTGCTTCATCCAGCCTGGCGTTTTGCATGATGTACTGTGCATATAAGTTAAATAAGCAGGGTGACAATATACAGCCTTGACGTACTCCTTTCTCGATTTGGAACCAGTCTGTTGTTCCATGTCCAGTTCTAACTGTTGCTTCTTGACCTACATACAGATTCTCAGGAGGTAGGTCAGATGGTCTGGCATTCCCATCTCTTGAAGAGTTTTCCACAGTTTATTGTAATGTACAAAAAGGCTTTGGCATAATCAATAAAGCAGAAGTAGATGTCTTTCTGGAATTCTTTTGCTTTTTCGATGATCCAACTGATATTGGCAATTTGATCTCTGGTTGCTCTGCCTTTTCTAAAACCAGCTTGAACATCTGAAGTTCACGGTTCACATACTGTTGAAGCCTGGCTTGGAAAATTTTGAGCATTACTTTGCTAGAATGTAAGATGAGTGCAATTGTGCAGTAGTTTGAACATTCCTTGGCATTGCCTTTCTTTGGGATTGGAATGAAAACTGACCTTTTCCAGTCCTGTGGCCACTGCTGAGTTTTCCAAATTTGCTGGAATATTGAGTGTAGCACTTTCACAGCATCATCTTTTAGGATTTGAAATAGCTCAATTGAAATTCCATCACCTCCACTAGCTTTGTTCATAGTGATGCTTCCTAAGGCCCACTTGACTTCAAATTCCACGATATCTGGTTTAGGTGAGTGATCACACCATTGTGGTTATCTGGGTCACGAAGATCTTTTTTGTATAGTTCTTCTGTGTATTCTTCCCACCTCTTCTTCATATCTTCTTCTTCTGTTAGGTTCATATACGTTGTTTCATGAAGAGTAATAAAATTAGTAGCCAGGTACCCATCACTCAACCTAAGAAATAGAACATCACTATCACTGATGCCTTTGAAGTCCTGATTCCTTACCCTTCCTTCAGCCTTGTAACCTTTGTCTTCAATAGTTTATTAATGATTTCTTTTTTTTTTAAAGTTACACAAATATAAACTATATTTTGCAACTTTGTAAAAAAAATGAAATTATTGTTTATGACAGCTTTTTGAGACATTCTTTAGGAGAAAAATTCCCCTCTACTTCTAATTTGTCTACTTTGTTGAAAGAGTTTAAAAAATTATGATTGACTGATGAGTTAGTGATTCTGATGTCCTGTTTAGTTATGACAGAAAGGAGTTAAATTTATTATTAATGATTGATGAATATATCTTCAGTGGATGTTAGTGGAGAGAGAAAGGTAAGAGGAGGTAACATGTGACTGTTGTATGCTTATTTCTCATTGTTTATATGCTATAAAACAATTTCATTTACAATACCACATCTTGGTAATTATTTTCAGTTTTTTGTTTTTATTAATTTATTTGATTGTTCTGGGTCTTCATTGCTGCATGTGAATGGAGCTATTCTTCCTTGCAATGCACAGTTTTCTCATTGTGGCTTCTCCTGTTGCAGAGCACAGGCTCTGGGGGATGTAGTCTTCAGTAGATGTGGTGTTTGAGCTCAGTAGTTGAGGCTGGCATGTACTAGAACATGAGGTCAGCAGTTGTGGCAATGGGCTTAGTTGCTCTGCAGCATTTGGGATCTTCTTGGACCAGGGATTGAACTGATGTCCCCTGCATTGCAAGGTGGATTCTTAACCACTGGAACATCAGGGAAGCCCTCCAGCTTCTTTTTCTTGTTTAGAGAATTCTAATTCCATAAATATGACTGGAACCCATGTTTGATGCCCACCATTTTTCCTACTACACTCTAGTGATACTTAATTTGTACTTTGCTTAACTAGCCAGTTCTTTCTTTTGTTGTCTTTCCCAGCCTCTCCAGGTTACACCTTTATTGAATTTAATCTGGAACCTGTTATTTTTCACTGTATTGCCGATTAATTGTTTTAAAGCATCTAAGAAATAAATGGCTTCCCCCAATCTAATCAGTTTATTCATTTATTCACTTCCTAATTCACCAAATATTCATTAAGAATATACTGTGCGACCAGAGACATAATGGTGAAGATGACAGTACCCCTGCCCCTTGCGGAGTCTGAACTCTAGAGTGGAACAAACAGATGAGTGTATAATGTGCTACAAGGTAGTGATAGATGAGGAGTGAAGGAAAGCAAATGATAGAGAGAAAAGTTGACTGGGAATGTGTACGCTGGGGTGTGTATGCCAGTTTTACTGGCATTAGGTCATGTGGAGAAGGCTTCCCTGAGGAGATGACATTTGGGTTGTGTCCTGAATTCGGTGAACATGTCAGCTATGGGAAGTTGTGGGAACAGTGGGTGGAAAGTGTGATAAATCTGAATAGCTTCAAGACTTCCTGAGTGGTCAGAAGAGAGTAAGCAGAGTAGGAGGTGGGGACAGAGAAAGACTGATGCCAGAACATGCTGGGCTTGTAAAAACTCATCAGATAGATTTTGCTTTCCTATGCTTGTTGACATAATGGAACTAGGTAGGTGTGAAGTAATTCAGTGGCATCTGGTATCTTTTTGTTCTTTTACTGTCTCATTGATTTCTTCAGTCCATTATCAAGTTGTTGAGAATAAAAATGTAAATTCTGAGTTTCTTTCACTCTTGTGTCAGAGACTCTAAGCTCCGTGAATGATGGAAGGAAAGACCCTTGTTAATTATTATGAAATGAATAGAGAATCTCTCTTTTTCCCTTAGAGGAGTTTGAGAAACACTGTCAGTGAACTGGGACAGACAGGTTCTTTGCATCATGCTGGGAGATGCCGCTGTTCTGCAGAGACTCTGGAGGAATGTAATTCGGAAAGGGGCAGATGTAAGCTAGAAGTCTCTCCAGCCTTGAAGTGCCCCGTAGATGAGGCTCCTTAATGTGAGGGTTGAATGAATGAATGAACTCAGTCAAGTCGACTCTTTGCCACCCCATGACTGTAGCCCATCAGGTTCCTCTGTCCATGGAGTTCTCCTGGCAAGAATACTGGAGTGGGGTGCCATTTCTTCCTCCAGAGGATCTTTCTGATTCAGGAATCGAATCCACATCTCTTACATCTCCTACACTGGCAGGCAGATTCTTTACCACTAGTGCCAATTCTCAAAGTCTGACTTCCTCTCTTTGAGTAGAAACATAATTTAGACAATGTAAATGATTCATTCACGATTCTATAACTTGTTCTGAACACTGTGTTAGGGAATGGAACTAATCTGATTTTGAGTTGGGTCTTAATTTCTTTGCCTCTGTTCTCTATTTGTGTAATAGTATTTGCCCACCTACCTCACAGAGATTTTATATATGATGAAATGAGATGGATGTTGGAAGGACTGTTTGTCTGTTTTAATATATGAGAAATAATTACAGTCTGACATAAAACAGTTATTTCTAATAATGTTTATTTTTCTTCTATGAAACATAATCTAACTTTGAGGAAAAAATACACTGGACAGTCCACTGACACCATCTAAATATGATTGTAGTTTCTTCCTTCGTCTTTTAGAAAAACGGCACCGTTATGAAAATTGAGGGGCAAAAGTAAGGAAACTTTCTGAGTTTTCCCTCTCATTCTTTAGCCTTTTTGAGTATGATGGGGTTTTCTGCCTAGAATTTAGAGACAAATTCTAGGTCATTTTAATAATGGTAGGAACCTCACTGGTGGAAAAGTCCTTGTAAGTGGTAGATGGAAGTAAAATCTTAGTTTGGTGACTTATCCATCTGATGTTTTCTTATCAATGTAATGGTTGTTTTCTTTAGTAGATTTTGTTGTTGTTGTCTTGCCAAGTCGTGTCTGACTCTTTGCAACCCCTTGGACTGTAGCACACACAGCTCCCCTGTCCTTCACTATCTCCCAGAGTTTGCCCAAATTCTTGTCCATTAAGTAGATGATGCCATCCAACCATCTCACCCTCTGTCACCCTCTTCTCCTCCTGCCCTCAATCTTTGCCAGCATCAGGGTCTTTTTCAGTGAGTTGGCTCTTTACATCAGGTGGTCAAAGTATGGGAGTTTCAGCTTCAGCATTAGTCCTTCCAATGAATATTCAGGACTGATTTCCTTTAAGATTGACTGGTTTGATCTCCTTGCCATCCAAGGGACTCTCAAGACTCTTCTCCAACACCAGTTCAAAAGTATCAGTTCTTTTGTGCTCAGCCTTCTTTATCGTCAGACTGGAACATTAGTACATGACTACTGGAAAAGTCATAGCTTTGACTGTGTGGAGTCCTGTCAGCAAAACAATGCCTCTGCTTTTTAATATGCTGTCTAGATTTGCCATAGCTTTTCTTCCAAGGAGCAAGTGTCTTTCAATTTCATGGCTGCAGTCACCACCTGCAATGATTTTGGAGCCCAAGAAAATAAAATCTGTCACTGCTTCCCCCTTTTCCCCTTCTATTTGCCATGAAGTGATGGGACTGGATGTCATGATCTTAGTTTAGTAGGTTATACAGTGAATATTAACTATTTTACATTTTTATTCTTATGGAGCTTAAAATCATTGCACATGGTGGATATTGTGACAACATAAGAAAGAGAATGGTGCCCATGGTGATACTTTAGTACGTCTCTGTCTGCCTATTGAAAGATATGTCATGACTTGGGATAATTGCAAGTAATGGAGAAAAAAGAATCTACTATTGAGGAAAAGATTCTTCAGATGGTGTACATTGATTAACTGTTTGGTTCCTTCTTCAACTCTTCACTTTACCCCAGAAGCCACAGTTTTCTTCTGTGTTTTTACATTGGGTTTGAGCTTTTATGGTCACTGAGATCAAAGTTTTGACCTTAAGAATTAATGACTGAGATGGGTAGTTGGTATTTGAGAATTGTCAGTTCTGCAGTAGAAGACAGTCTTTTCTTCTGCTTTTTCTAATGTGGAGTGCCTCTCCAGGGACCTGTGTTGAGTAGATCTCCTGCTGTCTTTCTGTCCTGCAGCTGCTTTGGTGCTGGCCAACACTGATGGAGGGAGATTGGATGCTTCTCTTCCCTGTTGAGGGCTGAGTCCTGCCTTCACTCCTGTGTCCTCACATTTCAACATGATCCCCTGTAGTGAGCTTGGGAGCAGAGCAGTTTCACTAAAACAACTTTTATTTTCAGATCCCCATTTAAAAGACTCTTCACTCTGTGAGGTTTCACAGCCTTTGATTGCTCTAGGAAGTTAGGACTACATCATAGAATTTCAAACACAAAGTGGAAATGTGGCCTGATATTAGAAGTCCTTTCAATAAAAATGGATGTGTTTCCCAACAGATGGGAAGAGACAGGAAAACTAAGATTGCTTTCCCACCTTATGCAGGCTCAGATATAAACCTGTGGGGGCTGAAGAGCTTTTCATTTGATAAAAGCTAAAAGCTTACCTGCATTTCTCACCTTTCAAGCTATGTCAGTCATTCACAAATGTCAAATATAAAGATGTTTGGACACCATTCAGAGCTCATCTTTAACAAGTTGCAAGTGCGAGACGTAAAAGAGTTTATAAAAACACCAGAGCTTTGTTAAGAAGATGCTTCTGGCCCATCTGCAATAGGATTCATCTTTTATCTTATTTTTTCATCAATGGTGATGGAACAGGAATTATCCTGAGCTGTCTTGCACCTGAAAAACAGGATGTGTCCACAGAAGTACTCTAGTGTGCTCCAGTTTCTCAAGCAAACATTGCCAAACTTTAAGATTGTGAAAAGAAAGGCGGAAGAAATTTGATTTGACATGAATTTTAAAAAATTTTAATTACTAAAAGTAAGGATTCTGGAAAAAAAAATTTCAAAGCAGAAATAAAGACCAAAATTAAAGCACTAAAGCATGCCTTGCAGAACTCCTTTATTATTATTTTTTCTATACATTAAAGATTTTTGAAACACGTGAGTAAATATGGGAAGAAATCTCTTTTTCTAATTGGATTAACATTTAGGTGAAAGCAAAATGGTTAAGTGTGAGTAAAACCTTTCAGAAGTTTCTTAATTTAACACACTCTAGATTTCAACACTCTAGATTTTTGTCTGAAACTTGGAACCCTTTTAGTCATATGTTCAATTCTGTGCACGCTTGCTCAGTTGTGTCTGACTCTTTGCAACCCCTTGGACTATAACCTGCCAAGCCCCTCTATCCATGGAATTCTCCAGGCAAGAATACTGGAGCAGGTTGCCATTTCCTTCTCTAAGGGATCTTCCCAACCCAGGTATCAAACCTGTGTCTCTTGCATCTCCTGCCTTGGCCGGCGGATTCTTTACCACTGTGCCAATTTGGCAGAATTGATATTAGACACACAGCCATATGAGGGTCCCCTGAGTATCTCTGAAGTCTCATTTTGTATTAATAAAGATAGAGATAAACACTGATCGGAGAGTTTGATTTCAAAGGAAAAATGTATTGAGGGTTCCAGATTGGCATTCTAGGAGGGTATATCCTTAACCACTGCTTATTCCATCTTAAAGTTTTATCATAAATGATTAAATCAATTTTCTATTAGTAAACATTATGCCTGTTTATAACATTTTTCTATTGAAAACAATAAAGTGCATCATCTGTGTAGATGGCAGTGAGCTCAATATTACTCTTACTGATAAGGCTGCAGAGTGCATTCTTGGCAGTTACTTGGAACCACATGTGCCTTAACTAGTCAGTTGATCTGGGGATTGAGTAGAAATCCTTTTGAAATTTGAGGAGCTTAATTTTATCCTACTTTTCACTCTACCTCCTGGTGGATATGCCAAAGAATACCCTCAAACAGATCATGGATTTTTCTCAAAATAAATAATTTCTGTCTCTTGGCCTCCAAGAGTTTTATGCTTTAATGCATGGCTGAATTAATTTTTGCCTGGAAAATTTTAAAGTAGATGTTTGAAATGTCTACCTTATTATTATTATTTTTTTAATCTCAGTGGAGTCTCATAAACTTTCATTTTAAGCTGTATAACTTCCCAGTGAACTCTCTTGTATCCCAGCGAATTGATTTGCTATTTAGGTTCTTTGCCATAATAAGCTCATTAAATGCTGAGGCCTGCTACCAAAAAGTCATTATTTCAGTTTTGAGTACTTGTTCTGAGGCTGTACTCTGTCAGAGCTAGATGTCAATTAAGATTATTCCTTGTTAGTGGAAATAAAATCATGTTACCTGCTTATAAAAGACTCCTTCTGTTCTTTCTCTGGGGGAGAGATGAATGAACTCATACAAGGTTTATCTACTCATTAAATGAAAAGGTAAAAAGTTAGAGATTGTGAAAAGATCCTTGTCTAAACTCACCGGAAGTGATGATCATAGCCATGGGGTGTTTTTTCTGCTGAGGTGTGTCTCAGAGTTCCTTTCAAGTTACAGGTTCTGTCACAGCATCAACAAATATGTCTGTGATGAGCCTAAAATTTCAGGCTGTATGATTCCTGTCTATGGGGTCAAAGTCAGAAGCCAATTCAGGAAATCACTCTCAGTATTATGTAAGAACTGAGAAGGTGCAGTAGGGATCTGAAAAAGTGTCTTAAGGCCTCCTTCTTTCTGGTGAACCACAGTGGTTGTAAAAGCCTGGATTTACTGATTCCTGGGGTTAATGGTTGGTCTCACTCTCTGCCAGTCCCTGTTCTAAGCATTTTGTGTATGTTATAGGTAGAGGAAGTTGATTATAATGGTTCTGAGCACAGACTTTGGACTGATTAGATTGCTAACCAGCCAAGTTAGTGGCTGGTTTCCTCAGTGACTCCATTTCTTCATTTTTAGAATGGAGATTAGAACGGCACCTATGTCAGAGGGATATTGGGAGGATTGAATGAGTTAAAATACATCAACTGTTAAGTAGGGTACCTGGCAGATAGTAAGTTATACAACTATTAGCTATTACCATCATCATATTACTCATCTCAAGAAAGCTGTGAGATAGTTACTGTGGTTTCCCCCATTTTAGAGTTGAGTAAACTGAGGCACAGAGAACAATTTTCCCAAGGCCTCAGGCTTGGAGGCAATAAAACTGAGATTAGAATACATGCAATCTGAGTTCAGTCTGTGGCCATGACTGCTATCCTTTGCTGCCTCTCAACTTAATAAGATGGAAATGGCCATGAGTTTTAGAGGTAATCTGCAGTAAAGCAGATTAGGTTTACAAAGAAGAGGGGAGAGGATGTTTCTTGTACTAGTGCCTTGGACTTTACCACTGCATCCTCCAGGTGGGTCTTACTGATAGTAGTCAACAAATTGGCTGGCATGAATCTTCCTTTTGGAATAGTCCTAGCTCAGTAATGGGCTTCCCTTGTGGCTCAGCTGGTAAAGAATTTGCTTGCCATGCGGAAGAGCTGGGTTCAATCCCTGAGTTAAGAAGATCCCCTGGAGAAGGGAAAGGTTACCCACTCCAGTGTTTTGGCCTGGAGAGTTCCATGGACTGTATAGTCCACAGGGTCTCAAAGAGTCGGAGATGACTGAGTGACTTTCACTTTTAGCTCAGTAATGACATCGCCATCACTCTGGCTCATCCAGAGTGAGCCAGCTCACCTTTGACTCCAGCTTCTCCTTTGTCCCTTAGATCCATTTTATTATTGATTTCTGTTGATTTTTAATCTTCAAAAATAGCTTGTAAATCCTTCATCTTCTCCATCTACAAGGCCAACCCCTCAAGCCATTGCCATCAATCTTACCAGGCTTTTTACCAGTTCATTCTTTCTCCACATGGGTCTGTTCTGTAGGCTGAGGCAAAATGCAAATCTGCTTTTCTTGTGCCCTGACTTAAAACACCACCCATTTTTGCATTCAGATCCAACTCTGTCTGACTCTAAAACTTATCCTCCTTCTTATGTCATCTTGCCCCTTTGGAGCTGTTGGCTTTGATTTGAAAAACTGAAAAAAGTAAGATTCTTAGGTATCAAGCAGAATCTGATTTTCTTTGACCTCATTCATTAAATTCATGCCTCAGATAATTAGGTCCTAGTGTCTGACCCCATTACCAGATCTGTCAGCAGAACTCAAGTGTCCCCAAAGATTTATAATATATGACCTTTTATCTAGGCAAGGCAAAGTATATTTCAGTAGAACTTAAGATACATGGCAGTTCTTCCTAATTTTTTCCACAGTCATCTTCACTAATCTAGCTAGGTTTGTGTGTGTGTGTGTGCAGGGTTGTTTTTATTATTATCAGTTTGTTAGTTTTTGTATGACTGAGTCCTTATCAAAGTAGATAGTAGCAGATTGAGTCCTAAGTATTCTACAACTATATGTAGATAAAAAGAATCTTAAAATTAAAAAAAAATTGACATATAGTTAATTCACAGTGTTAGTTTCTGCTTTATAGCAAAGTGATTCAATTATACACTAACATACATTCCTTTTAATATTCTTTTCCATTATGATTTATCACAAGGTATTGAATATAGTTCTCTGAGCAATATACTAGGACCTTGTTATTTATCCATTTGATATGAAATAGCTTGCATCTGCTAACTAAAAAGAATCCTAAATCATCAGCATCCTGTTAATTTACCAACAGAAACTTTAAAAGGTCCTCAGTTAGCAAACTGTCAGCACTGAATTGGAATCCCTCTGTCTTCCTCTTACCAGTTTTTAATCTCACTGCTTCCCAGGGCAATGCAAACAGATTGTAGAGAAGCTCTGCCCAGTTAAAAGTGAAGGGCAAAAGCATTAAAAAAAAAAAAAAAAATCCATCCAGAATGTGACATTTTGGATATTAATAACCTCAGGGTGTAAGCAGTAAAACTGGCTTTCAGAATAGAATTGCAGGCTACCTTTCCCCCAGTTTGTGCCCTGGCTTTATTTTTAAGTAAACATAGTAAGCAGTTTCTGGATATATGTCTATGGAAGAGCAATCCTTTTGTTCCCCCATCTGCAGGGAACACTGGTCCTCTCACTGGACCAATTGTTAATCTTAATGTTTGTGTGAAACACTCTTCAAAGCCTGGCTACCTGATAGCACGTCTCCTGATAGTATTTTGTCTTAAAACAAACTGCAGCAAACTTGTGAGGGAACCCAGATAGAAAACAGAAGGAAGAGACTTCCCTCTTGCCATCCAGGGAGTTTTGATAGAGCCTCCTAAGGTGGAAGAGATAAAAGTGAAAAACCTATAGGCTTATGTTTTTGTTTGTCTTGCTGGGGGTGTGGGGTAGTACCTTGTAACCAGAGGATAAACTATCTAAAACCCTGAAAATCGGGGAGATTCATATTTTCTAGTGGAATCTTTCCTGAGAAACATTTTGAGGTACTTCTGTTTAAAGCTAGGAGACGAGTGTATAATCATTGGCTGCTGTACCTTTGTCCTGTCTAAAACCCCTGCTTCTGCAAAGCTAGAAGGACAGACAGCTGGAGAAGCTGTGAAGTAATTGGAGCAGGCCCCCTGCTGAGCAGAGACCACCACTTTGGTCCTTCTTTCAGTTCAGTTCAGTCGCTCAGTCGTGTCCGACTCTCCACGACCCCATGAATCGCAGCACGCCAGGCCTCCCTGTCCATCACCAACTCCCGGAGTTCACCCAAACTCATGTCCACAGAGTCGGTGATGCCATCCAGCCATCTCATTCTCGGTCGTCTTTAGGGACTACTAATTGCCTCATAACTGAAGACCACATCCACTTCTCTCTGGGGAGAAAGTATCCAGAGGAAGTTGAGTTCCGGTCACCTCCCTATACTTGAGAGAATTTTCCTGGGAGACCTGGGCCTGTTTCAGCAGGCTATCTGCTCAGGCAGTTCTCTGAGACTCCCAGTCTTTGCAGTGCAGGTCGATCATTCCTGAATCTTAACCCTAATCTTCATCTCTAGTTCCTCTCAGCCCAGTCACTCACCTGGAAACTTCTGCTCATCCTTTAAAACCCAGGAAAAATCTCCATTTATCACCCACTCCCCACCCCCAGACTTTCAGACCGAGTTATCATTCTCTACCCTCCTAACAGTTTGTGCAGTTCCATTATGATGCTTGGGGAAAAAAAAGAATTCCCATGTGGTAGGACCTCCATGTTTCACTAGAGGAGACGCAGGAGACACAAGAGACATGCGTTCGATCTCTGAGTCGGCCAGATCCCCTGGTGTAGGATATGGCAACCCACTCCAGTATTCTTGCCTGGAGAATTCCATGGACAGAGGAGCCTGGTGGGCTACAGTTCTTGGGGTCGAAACGAGTCAGACACAACTGAGCAACTGAGCACACACACTGGAATGCCATGTATTTCACTAGAGAAGATGGCAGACAGAATCCCCTGGTTTATTCATCCAGGTACCACATGACTGGTGAATTAATAATCATCAGAATGCTGTAGCAGGCCCTGTTCTAGTTGCTGTATGTGTTTTGTCTTCACAACAGACCTATGAGAAAGGTTCTACTGTTGCTCCTGTTTTACAGATGAGGACACTGAAGGTGAGCCGTGGTATGTAACTTGTCCAGAGCCAGGGAGCTGTGGATGCGGAGAACCAGGATTAACCCAGGTGGATGTGTGAGCACGCTCACTCACATGTCTGTGCTCATCTGAAGGCACAGAAACGTAAAGGGCTAGAGGAGGGAGAAAAAGGCAGAAGCTATTGCCATCCTGTTTGGGGGGTGCTTGGCATTTTATCAGGCACGGCCTTTTAGGATGATTAATTCTGTGCTGAGTTGTCAGTGGAAGCCTGTGGAAGTGCAGCCCGACACCCACCTTCTGCAGAAGGCCCTCCCTGCTAATCTGATACAATTGAATTTCCTACGGTGGCCTTTAGGGCTCTGCTGTTGCTGGAAAGGGAAGGAGAGAAAAGTTTTGCGTATTGTTTTTTGATCAGCAGATTTGGAAACTTTGAGTGTTTGGCTCACAGGATGGTGGAAACACTCCAGCGTTTCCTGTGGCCTCAAGTCTGGGCTCTGAGATAGGAAACTGGGCCTGAGCTTTGTCTGCCCCACTGGGGAATGCCGGCACACCTCACAGAGTGATAGGAATTGCCTAAGGAGGAGGGGAGCTGGGGGTGATGCTGGGGAGTTGTGGGGAGCAGACACTGGCATTGCAACAGCTGAAAAGGAATTTGAAAAGCAAATATCCAAAAACCAGAACAAGGGAGGAAGTGTGTACATTAGTTTGAAAATAATGAACTTTCCATTTGAAATGCTGATTCCCTAAAGTGTGAGAGAGAGCTCAGAGCTGAAGGGATGAGCATCAGTGGCTTTAATCTCATCTTGTATTTTGACAGAATTTCTCTGGGAGGAAAATGAATTCGGAATCAACCCTGCTGTCACCTTGGAGCACCTCCATTTCTGTTTCTGTCCCATGAGACAAATGAGCAGTTGCTGCTTGAAGAAACCCCTAAAGGTTTTCTATGCAAAGGATTCTGGATTTTTAAAAATGCATCCTTGGCTTGAGTAATCTCTCACATAAAAAAAAAAAAAAACCCCAAAACAAAAATCTCTGAACTTGCTTTTAAGGAAAGAGTGATTCATTTGTTTATTTATTCACTTGTCTGAAAAATATTTACTGAACTGCTGTTTGCCGTGCCATCTGGTCAGGAACAGAGGTCCAGAGATGAGTAAGATGATCTGCCCTCGGGGAACTCATTAACCAACAGCGTAAGGAAAGGTGGAAAGGTGTTCTGGCCAGTGCATTCTAAGCACCTCAGAAGACAGATGTGAGCACCATTCCTGCTTGCCTTGGAGCCTATGGAGTCAGAGAAATCTCTCAGAGAAGCGGGTGCATGAAATTGGCTGTGAAGGCTAGGTGGGAATTTTTGAAGCCAACCCAGGGGGAGAGAAAAAGACGTTCTGGAATGCAGAGGGAACACTATGAACAGAAGCAGGAGCTGCAAAAATTTGGCAAGCTCAGGAAATGGCCAACAGTTTGATAGGACAGAGATAGCCAACCTTTTTCTCAAGACTGCCTTCTCCCCTCAGTAGAGTTTGATACACTTGGAGAGTCATCCTGATCTGGCCAGTCTGGGACTTGTCTTCTTTAAGTAGTGCTACCACCAGCCACTGCAAGAGAGTCATTGATGATCTTATGGGAAAACCTGTGTTATTGCCTGCATCTTGGGGGGTGGGGAGCAGGGATACAGTCAATGGGGAAGGGTGCCCTGGTGGTGTGGTGCTCAGAGGCAGGTGGGCGGCAGAAAGGTTTATGTGCCTGGAATCACCTGCCAGAGATTTAAAGTGAGAAGTGAGATATTCGGAATCTAGCTATCACAAATACAACTCTTCTGTTTCTTTTTGTTTATCTTCTGATGGCCTGCACAGTAGAAGCTATAGTTAGTTGAATTCCTATGTGAGTTGGAAAGAGTTACTCAAAGAACAGGGCTTCTTTCCTGGAGACAATCCCATAGACACAGGTGATGATAATTCAATATGGGACTAAAGGAAAGAGTTTTCTCTGTCACTTTCCAGTGTATTTCTGGCCAAGACTTTTCAGCAGTTCATTTTTTTCCTGAGAGTTGAAGGAGGCCAATGGTCTCAAAGCATCTGTTCTCGAAGTGTGTCCCATGAGAAACCAGTGTCACTAGATGCTCCATGAAAAAATCAGAGTTTTCTGGATAGGTACATTTGGGAAATATTGTGTATTGCATATGAAGATTTCACAGTACATGTTCATGGAGAAGGAAATGGCAACCCACTCCAGTGTTCTTGCCTGGAGAATCCCAGGGATGGGGGAGCCTGGTGGGCTGCTGTCTATGGGGTCGCACAGAGTTGGACACGATTGAAGCGACTTAGCAGCAGCAGCAGCACCTGGTGGCTCAGAGGTTAACGTGTCTGCCTCCAATGTAGGAGACCCGGGTTCGATCCCTGGGTCAGGAAGATCCCCTGGAGAAGGAAATGGTAACCCACTCCAGTATTCTTGCCTGGAGAATCCTATGGACGGAGAAGCCTGGTAGGCTACAGTCCACGGGGTCGCAGAGTCAGACACGACAGAGCGACTTCAGTTCAGTTCAGTTCAGTCGCTCAGTCGTGTCCGACTCTCCGCGACCCCATGAATCACAGCACGCCGGGCCTCCCTGTCCATCACCAACTCCCGGAGTTCACTCAAACCCATGTCCACAGAGTCGGTGACTGGGCACCTACCGACCTGGGGAATTCCTCATTCAGTATCCTATCATTTTGCCCTTTGTTACTGTTCATGGGGTTCTCAAGGCAAGTATACTAAGTGGTTTGCCATTCCCTTCTCCAGTGGACCACATTCGGCTGTGGTCCATGTGATCAGATCGGCTAGTTTCCTGTGATTATGATTTCAGTGTGTCTGCCCTCTGATGCCCCCTCCCAATACCTACCGTCTTATTTGGGTTTCTCTTACCTTGGTCGTGGAAAATCTCTTCACAGCCGCTCCAGCAAAGTGCAGCCGCTGTACCTTACCTTGGACGAGGGGTATCTCCTCAAGGCCGCCCCTCCTGACCTTGAACGCGGAGTAGCTCCTCTCGGCCCTCCTGCGCCCGCGCAGCCACTGCCTGTTGGACGTGGGGTAGCTCCTCTCGGCCGCCGGCCTTGGCCTCAGGCGTGGGGTAGCTCCTCACGGCCGCACCTCTTTGCGTGGTACTTACTTACTATTATATTAAAGACCTGTAGTAAATGTGCTCTCTTCAACATATGGGATAGCAATTAAAACCATGGGCTATGGAATTGGACAGATGTGGATTGCGTTCTGGCTGGGCTAAACAGGGGGATATGGGAATTTGAGCAACTTAATGTCTCTGCATCTCAGTTTCCTCATCTGTAAAATGGTTTATTAAGTGGTACCTAGTCCATAAGGTCGGTATATAAAGTCCGTGAACTGGTTATTACTATTAGCTATTATCCATTCAGTGATTTACAAGAGCTTTGACTCTTTCTTTTTTTTTTTTTTTTGCTTTATGTTAATTAATATATCAATGAAGTAGTGTCATGTGGGAAATGTTTGCCTAAGACTAATTGCTAAAATGCAGGCATGACTTTTTTTTATTGGAATATAATTGCTTTACAGTGTTGTGTTAATCTCTGTTGTGCAATGAAGTGAATCAGCTATATGTATATGTATATCCCCTCCTTGGCTTTTCCTCCTATCCCCACCCCCTACTCCACCACTCTAAGTCATCAGGAACTGAGCTGAGCTCCCTGTGTTATACAGAAGCTTCCCACCAGCTAGCTATTTGATGCATGGAAGTGTAGGTGTGCCAGTGGTACTCCCGTCCCTTCCCATCCCCCCACTGCCCATGTCTGCATGTCTGTTCTCTGCATCTGTGCCTCTATTCCTGCCCTGCAAATAGGTTCATCTGTACCATTTTTTTTTAGATTGCACATATATGCATTAATGACTTCTGTTAGCAGTCCAGGAGAGCCAAGGCAGGTCCTAGGCAGAGAGGGCTCCATCAGAAATAGGGACACGCGGGTATCACAGCTCCAGAATTGGAGAGCAAAGTATCCCTCCCACTTGGCTGCAAAGTTAGACTGTGTAACTTCAGTGTGTGTTTTATGTACCAGTCATCTCTAAGGAAATGACAAGACTCTAATTCAGAGCAGTAAACTGTTAAATGATAGAGTTGATTCTTTTTTTCAGTTACAAGTGGTAGAACCCTAACGCAAACTCACTTAGCATAATGGTGAATTTAAGATTTCAAAAGTCTAGGAAGAATATTAAGATAGATCAGAGAGTGGAAGGAAAAGTGTAGAAGACAGAAACTCTATATAGTCAGGACTCCTGGCCTCTTATTCTCCCTCCTGTCTCTCCTCTCTGATTGTCTTTGCTTCTCTTTGCTTCATTCCTTCCTGTAACAGACAGCCCTTCCCCACCACGGATGGGATATCTCTACTGACAGCTTCGCTCAACAAGCCCTGCAGAAAGAGGGAACACTCTCCTTCCAGGCCTCATAAATCAGTCCCCAGAAATGGATTTGCTTGGACCATGTCTGTCCCATGGACCAACCACTGTTCCCAAGGAGATGGGGGCTGTCATTGACCAGGCCTGGCCGCATGCCTACTCTTGCTTAATAGCTGGTGGGACAGGACCTAATACGTGAAGAAAAGAGATGGAAAAGCTCGCTAGACCACACTACAAATTGGCACTTGCCTGTCAACTACAAATTGGTACTTGGCTAGAGCATTTGCCAACCACTGAACAACAACAGCAACAAGGGCATTTGCCATTTGCCTCTGCAGAGATTGAGCTCTGTGCTGCTGCTCCTATTGACCTTCAACACCCTCTGAGGGAGTTCAGGGTGGAGTGAGACACTCTGTATGCCAGGGAATCTGGTGTAACAGGTCTTCAGATGCCTAGGTATTTTCAGGAACTGATTTCACGATCCCAGTCTTTGCATCTCTTCATATCTAGAAAAGCACTAACTCCCTTCATGGTGACATCCTCTCCTCCTGACTCGCAGAAAATCTTTTGTAAAGTAAGCACTTGATTGCATGAACACGCCCTTCCACCAAAATCTTATATATTGACCTTCTCCAACTGCATCTTTGGAGCAGTCTCTCAGAGCTGCTGTCCTCATTTTGTCCCAAATAAAACTTAATTGGCAACTCTCATGTTACGCATCTTGTTATTTGACAAGTGACAAGCGCTCCTTAGAGATGTGTGTGAAGGAAATATGTTGGAGTAAAATGTTACAAAATTACCCTCAAGTGGTATCAAGGTATTCATGTTTTTGTGTCAACTTCTCTTTCCTGTTGGTTTTCTTCAATTGATCTTTAACTCTTTACCTCATATCCATTTTTTTTGCAGTTAATATATCATCAGTTCAGTTTAGTTCAGTCGCTCAGTCATGTCCGACTCTTTGCGACCCCATGAATCACAGCACGCCAGGCCTTCCTGTCCATCACCAACTCCTGGAGTTCACTCAAACTCATGTCCATCGAGTCGGTGATGCCATCCAGCCATCTCATTCTCTGTCGTCCCCGTCTCCTCCCGCCCCCAATCACTCCTAATGTATGACTTAATATCCACTTTGTAAAGTTGGTCTCTATGAAATAAACTTTTTTTTTTTTAAAGGAAGATTAGACTTAGTAACCTGAGTGACCTAATTCTCAACCATGGGTGATTTTGTCCCCCAGGGGACACTGGGCAAATGTCTGGAGATGTTTTGGTGGTCACAGCTGAGGCAGTGCTCCTGGCTCTAGTGGATGGAGTCAGAGATGTCACTGAACATCCACGGTCTCTCAGGATGGATGTCGTCCAAAATGTCAATAGATCAGTGGTCAATAAACCACTAAAGAAATGTTACTTTAGTGGTTTCATCAGAACAGAAATTATAATGGCTAGATTTATTACACTAAATTTTATGGATAAAAACAAAGTAATTTTTTTTTTTTTTTAAAGGGCTTTTGCTTTTACATTTTTCTTGATGGTAACAATATAGTAGTAGTATTAGCCACTCAGTTGTGTCTGACTCTTTGCAACCCCATGGACCGTAGCCTGCCAGGCTCCCCTGTCCATGGGATTTCTATCTCAGGTTGAGTCACAGTTATTGCAAATACTTTCTCAGACTGTAATTTTTTAAATATTTAATTAATTATTTGGCTCTGCCAGGTGTTAGTTGCAGCATGTGGTGTTTTTCAGTTGTGGCACAGGAACTTTTAGTTGCAGCATGGGGGATCTAAATCCATGACCAGGGATGGACCCTGGGCTCCCTGAATTGAGACTTTCCTACTGGTACAGTGGCTAAGACTCCACACTCTCAGATTGTAATTTGTGTTTAAATTTTTATCATGTGTTGTGGAATGCAGAAAATTTTAAGCATCTTTCAAGAAAATGATCAGCCCCTTCCCTATGTTTTCTGGTTTTGGTGTTGTACATTTGGTAGGATTGCCATGACAAAGTACTGAAGACTGAGTGGCTTACACAACACAGATTTGTTGTCTAACAGTTCTGGGGGCTAGAAGTCTGAGATCAAGGTGTTAGCCGGGTTGCCTAAGTGAGCCTCTCTTTATGACTTGCCCTTAAACAATCAAGCCAAGAGACAAGAAGATGGCTCTCTTCTCGCTGTGTCCTCAAATTGTCATCCCTTTGTACGTGGGTGCAAATTTCTTCTCCTTCTAAGGGTACCAATCAGATGAAATAGGGCTGCCCTAATGACCTCATTTTAATTTAATTACCTCCTTAATGGCCCAGTCTCCAACTACAGTCACAATCTTAGGTACTAGGACTTGTGACTTCAACGTGTGAATCTAGAAGAGGAAATAAATGCAATAGCCCACAGTAGGTATCAGGACCGAGAGGAGAGGTATCATTCTCTGGAGAGTATGTAAATATTTGGAGGAAGTAGTTCAAATTGCTGAGAATTTGTTTCTTCATTCATTTACTGCAGATAGTGCCAACTGTCACTTGGGGCTGGGGTAAAGAATAAGTGAGAAAGTATGTATTTCAAATGCCCAATCCAGTACTTGGTCTCAGCTCATCCCTGCCCCTTTCTGCCAACTGTCCCATAGCCTCCATGACGACAGTTCAAGCCTCTGTGAGAGCATTTTTCTCTGCAAGTTTGCAACCTATTGTAAGTCAAAGGTATCTAATAGCACATTTCCCGCACCTGGCAAGTAAACAGGCCAAGTTATTAGTGAGATATCATATGAGGTTTTCGTGCTCTGCATATCCATAAAATGGGATATTGGGTTTTGCATTTGATTCAATTCTCTCTTTTCTTCACTTTCTTCTGAATGCTTTTGTCTTGCAAAGGGTTTCCCCCTGTTTATGAAGTCGTAAAGCTTCCTGCTTGGACCCTCTGCTCTTCTCACAATGGCCTACAGTTTTCTAATGGAGATGGAGAATCTGAAATGGCACCCCTATCATGTGTCACTCCATCTGGACCCTACAGTGTGGGAAATACAAGTCTACTCCCCCTGCTTCCGTGGTCCCTGGAGATCATGGCTCATCTACATGACTGCATAACAAACCTTAGTAAACAACCCTTTCTTAGTATACATTTCCAAGTTACCTTTCTACAACATACATTTCCACCTGCATCCACGAAGTCCTGAACCCCTTTTCCTTTGTCTAGCCTTTTCTCCTCGCTTAATCACCCCTTGCTAAGATGGTTATGAGCTCCAAATTTTAACTGTCTCTTTGAGTTACTCATCTCCGAGTTCTTCGGCATGTGCAGGCATTGTATGAATAAATAAATAAGCTTTCTTTTTTTTCTTATAATTTTTGTTTTGTTAGTTTAATTTGCAGTCCCCATCTGAAGAACCTAGGAGGATTGAGAAAGGGGATTTTTTTCCCCTTCTCTACAGTGAAAGGCTACTCTCAGAGCCACTTTCAGAGGTCTTTCCCTTTTTACATAAGTTGGATACCACAGGAAAATATTGTCTATCTCTTTTTCTATCTGGGACCACTGAACATTTAAAATCTGGAACTAGTTCTCCCTCCCCACTATTCCCATACTCATTATAAACCTATTATCTGTCACAAGTAGATAATGATGGCTAGTGGAGCAGGGGACAGCTTGCATATGGAGGAAAGGAGGAGACAGAGGAGTTGAAACAAATTGTTTCTCCAGCTGTTTGCTATTTCTTTCCCATCAATCTGCCTTTTGACTTCTACTGGTCCATCTGTCAGGCTCTTTCAGTATAGTTGTGGGGACCCATGGTTCACCAGGGCAATCATGTTAACTTTCCCGCTACACAATTCCTATAGAACATCCTTATAGGCTTGATTTTCTATTCTCTTAATAGGATTTGCTGGTGTTAACAGGAAGGCTAGAAATAAGATAAAAGAGTTCAAAGCCATTCAGAGACCCAAGGCTAAAACTCTTATGGAAAATTCAGGGGGAAAAAAATGGGTCAGATATTTGGGAACTTTATGCACTTCAAGATCTAATCAAACTGCCTGGAAAAACATGCAGAGATGTGACAAATCTTTAGGAGATTTCAGTGGAATGAGTTTCAAACACAGACATGTAGCACTTTGGGCTTAGAACAATGTGCAGTGATAGGCTTCTAGATAGGAATCAAGAGCGATTTCTCTCCATTATATCAGAGACGTGACCCAAAGATAAGAAGGAGATGTTCAGCAGAATAATAAAGACAATTTCAACTTGTTCAGGGTTACATCTGACATGAGGATTTTAGTAACTCACTTCCAAGTAAGAAGTGGCTCCTTTTTTATTCATTTAATTTACTTAACTGTAAACAAGTCCTTTGACATGCATATTAAGGTTGGGGAATCTTAGTATTGGAATAAAGTAAATTAATCAGCAACCAAGCCAGAACCTTGTAGAATTCTCCACTCATTCCCTAGGTAGGGAGGACCACAAGGCAGAGTGGTTGAAAAAGATCTTGCCTACACTGCCCTTTAGTGGTTCTGAAATTTTAGTTTGCATAAGAATTATTATATCAAGAAGTTTATTACATAAGTTCATGCAGCTTATATTTACTGGGCAATTTTGACTAGACTCAGTTTTACTGCCAGTAGCTCTGATGAGATGTCAGTTGTAGAAAGGATGCATTCAGCCAACACCATGCATGAGATGCCTGTGGGCCCTGGTATGTAACTGTGATCAGGATGTGTACCCTGCCTTACCGTGCTCCAAGCTGTGGTTGGGGGAGGTTGTTTAGAAGACTCAAAAGCTGTGAGCACTGTGTCTGAAGATGCCAAGATGCCAGGAGACTGCATTTGTTGACTGAAATTTAGAAATACTTTTGCATCTCAGTGATGCCTGACCAGGCACTGGGTCTGAACGTTCATGTTTCTTGGTGAGCCTGTCTTGTGTCGCTTCAGTCATGGGTTGCCCTGATCATTAGTTATCTGCCCAGAGAACTTGGCATGTGTTACTCACTCAGTCGTGTCTAACTTTTTGTGACTCTACGGACTGTAGTCCACCAGGCTCCTCCAAATTCTCAGGCAAGAATTTGTTGTCCTTCAGATGCTCAGTCATGTAAGGCTTTTTGTGACCCCATGGACTGCAGCACACCAGGCTTCCCTGTTCTTCACAATCTCCCAGGGTTTGTTCAAACTCATGTCCATTGAGTCCGTGATGCCATCCAACCATTTCATCCTCTGTCATCCCCTACTTCTCCTGCTTTCAATCTTTCCCAGAATCAGGGTCTTTTCTAATGAGTTGGCTGTTTGCATCAGGAATACTAGGTAGACATTCCCTTCCCAGGGGATCTTTCTGACCCAGGGATTGAACCCAGGTCTTCTGAATTGCAGGTAGATTCTTTACCATCTGAGCCACCAGGGAAGTCCTGAGAACTTGGCAGCTCACACCTGAACTGTAGGATGATTTTCCCCTCAGAGGACATTTGGCAATGTCTGGAGAGATTGCTGACATTTCGGTCACAGCTAAAGAGGGTTATTGACCTCTAGTGGGTAGAGGCCAAGGATGCTGCTAAACATCTCACAAGGGTGAGAAAACCTGAGCTAGAAACGTTCTCTTCTGAATTTCATCAGTAGCAACATGACTATATATAGAAGCTGTTTCTTCGTGGAAATATAAATTCAAGAGGATAAAATGTGGACTTCTGAGGATAATGATGTGGATGGGATTATGCATTCTGCAGTTGTGTACCTGACTGCTCATGAGGACCTGGCTGTACCCCATCTCTGCTGCTTGTTAATGTGGGGAAAACTGATGAGGACTAATTGGGCTGGTTAGGTGAGTTCCCAAGGGGTGCTCCCAGCCTCTTTGCTCTCAATGGCTGCTTTGTACACCGCTCTTATGTTATTCTCTAGGAGGCACAAGGAGAACTGTGTTATTCTATTCTCACCTGTTCAACAGGTTTTGTCTGAACAGTCTTTGAGAAATAAATATCTTTTAAAGGGAAAAAAAGCACGCTTGGCCTTTGATTCCTGGAAGGCCAGATGACCTCTTTCAGTGTAACTCTAGACTATTTTGTGTAGAGTTGGGAGGAAATTGCTCAAAATGCATTTTTATTTCCACTGTCTATTATCTATTCTCTTCTCCACCACGATTATGTGTTCTTTGGTTTGAATAGTGTTACCTGATATTTGCACTGAGTCTATTTTCACGTTAGAACTTGTTTTCTTAACTCTTATTCTAGGATATGTAATTCAATCTGGATCCTGAATTGAAGTGACGTGGTACAGATAAAATACACTATCCTTGGAATTCTCAAGTGAATTAAAAGAATGTACAGATTATGAAGAAATCTGTCCCAGTGCAGACTGCCTGCTTGTATTTGCACTTATGAGACCCATAATTATGTAGCAGTCTCTGTTGTTAAATATTCAATTGTTTTCAAGTTTTGGGAATTACAACCAAAACAGCAATTGACATTGTTATGGTTGAGTTAATAGTTATTTCTTAAGGAAACATCCTAGAAAAGTAAAATTACTCGAAGGGAGTATAAAATTTTAAGACTTTGAGTACAATTTGCCAAAGATACCTCTGGAAAGTTATACTAATTTATACTCAGAATAGATCGATATACATGGACATGAACTTTCTTCTTTAGAAGTTATGACCAAGAATTAGCGTAGGAATGTCTAGGAGGGTCAAGAGTATAGTGAGTGAACATACCACATTGTGACCCCAAACTGTTGGAACTCATTCTCTTATTACTCTTACTCTTACTTACTTGCCTTTGGCCCCTCACCTGTTTCAGGAACATGTAAAGCATGCTCCTCCCTCAGGGCCTTTGCACTTGCTAGTTGAGAAATAAAATATTGCCTGCCATATTGATAAAGAAAGGATCTAGCCACCACGTTACAATTGACCCAGATGTGAGTCCTGAGGGAACTCAGGAAGGAAACAAAGAATGCCATCTAGCAGTCATCAGAGTGCAGCCACTCCCCTCCTCTATGAGAAAGCACTTCTGGCCCCAGAAAGCTGAGGTGCACGTCAAAGAATGATTTCAGTGAACCCAGACTCTTGCATCTTACCATATACACAGAAGCACTAAATTCCTTGACTTGAGATATCTAGTATTCTTTTATTAACAGTAATCTTTTGTTTCGACTTCCTGGTATAGTTGCAAAAACTCCTATATATCCTGGCTCACTGCTTCCTCTTGGGAGCAGTTTACTCAGGGTGATTTGAGTTGCTGCCTCCCTGGCTCAAAGTCCTAAGAATATCCACTGAATAAAACATAACTCTCAACTTTTAGGTTGTGCATTTTTATTTCAGTCAATACGCTCTCTTGGCCTGTGACATGATTTCCCCAGGTGTTTGCATGACTCACCTCCTCACTTCTCACAGGCCTTTGCTCACATTCTGCCTCTCACTGAAGCTTTCCCTGGTTCCCCTATTTAAGACTGCATCCTGCCATCCCACACAGATATACTCACAGACTTCAGATTCTCCTTCCCTGATTTATTTCTCTCCATGTCCCTTGATGCCACCTAAGGTGCAGATTTGCTGCTGTATCCCCAACACTGAGAAAACAGCTGGCACAGAATTGGGCTCAGTAATTATTTGTTGAATGAGCCACTGAACCACTGCTTTGGAGATATGCTCCTGCTGGTTAGCACTGATTATCTTCACACCAGGCTGGCTTCATCATCCTTGGCCAGAGGGGCAGCCGTTTTGTTTTGGTTCATTTCTTTTACTTGTCAGCTCTGGTGAAGTTAGTTATTTATATCATTGCTTGTGTTGTTATTATTAACTGACATTAGGCTGTCACTATTAGCTCTGTTATCTCTATTATCTTAGTCACGTCCAACTGCCACTGAGACAGGGGTTAGTAACTGACAAACCCCCAACAAACAGTTGCATATGTTTGATTAGAAGCTTTATACAGAGATCAATTTCTGAATAAAAGACCAAGAACCCAGTAGAAAAAGGGCAAAATATTCAGTTCACAGTAAAGTAGATCTGGGACTTCACATCTTTACGTTCAACTTCCCTCACAATAAGAGAAATAGACATTGGAAGTTCATTGAAATATATTTTTTCAATGCATGGAAGTGTGCAAAAGTTCAGTCTGTTGGTGAGTCTGTGTAAATAGGCAGACTCAACCATTGCTAAAGGGAGGGTAGATTGGTACAACTCTCATTAGGGAGGGATATTGGAGATGGTATCAGAATCTAAAACTGCTTATACCCTTTGACCCAACAATTTTACTTCTGTGAATGTAGTGTAAAGATATACTTGCAAGTGAACACAATGATGTACGCATAAGATTATTCACCAGAGGCTTGTTTATAACAGCCAGAGGTGAGAGATCACCCAGTGGCTCATGGCAGGGGACTCGCTCTTCAGATAAGACACTTCTATACAAAGAATGACTATGCAGCTGTAGAAGGAACCAGGACACAATGTTTATACTAATATAGAACGTTTTAGAAGACACATGAGATGAATAAAACAAAGTCTAGAATGCTGCCTTTTATATAGAGAAAATGGGAAATATATGTTTTAACATTTGACTTACATGAGGAAATTCTGGAGGGACACATAAGAATCTATTAGTGGTCAGCTGGATGGATGGGGATGGAAGTTATATCCGTTGGGGAGGAGGGAGATTCACACTGTCTTTACACACACACATACACACACACACTCACTCTCATTTTGAATTGCATGAATGTTTTACCTGTTCAAAAATATTATGTTAAAAAAAAAGCCGTTCTTAAAGAAAAGAGGGAGTTTGGGAAAGAGAAGCAGCAGAGGATTAATCTTACTTCCTTTGTGTAAGCAACACTGTTCATTCCAGTGAGAATCAAGGTCTGTTCTGAATGCTGTATTAACCAACACAGTTAATTTTCTTCGCATCTTGTGAACTGGCCTTGGGGAGGGAGTGTGTGTGTACATGTGTGTGAACCTTGGGGCGTGGCTCCTTCCTCATGATATCCTGGTTGCTATAGTGCAGAGCTCTATTTGTGACACCCAGAAAACACTTTAAAGAAACGCTGCTTCCTGGCCATGACTTCCTGGGCAATCTGTCCTTCCGGAGGCTGTTGAGCACGAGGAGTTTGCATGTGCTTCTGGGCAGAGTGAGCCAGGCGCATTGGGACCCTGGTCACCGTTCAGAGCAGAACGGGGTGGTAAGGGTTCCACCTTGTTTCACACTGGGGACTTGGGAGCCTATGCCTCGCGAGCGCCTCAGCTCCTGGTGTCTCCGACCCCAGGGCATTGGTATCTTCCCCTCTTCTACCTTCCCTCCTGGGGAGCCGCCACTGAGTGATGCAGTTGGCGCCCTGAGTCTCCTGCACCCAGAGCCGTTTCTTGTACCTAAACCACCAGTGAAAACAGGAAGTGATAAAGCAAAATTCACCCTGTATTTGCACTGAGCGACTTCTCTTTCTCTTTTTGTCATTCCTCATTGGGTGTAGACACGTGCAGCCGTCTACACCGTAGGATCCCACTTCCACTGGCTTTGGACGTTCCTGGGATTTGCAATGCCGCCGCCCGCGGACATCGTCAAGGTGGCCATAGAATGGCCGGGTGCCTACCCCAAGCTCATGGAGATCGACCAGGTTAGTAAGACTGGCAGTCATTTGGTGGTTATTTTAGTTTCCCTTCTATTCTGAAGTTTTCCCAGACTTAGCTCTTTTCTTCTCCTGTTCTCTCTGACTGTGTTGAAAATCAGTGTGATAATAGTTACAGTATAGTTTGATTTCTGTACTACATGTAGTGGTGATGGATGGGGTTTTTATACTTGTTCAACATCTACTCAGAGTGAGTCAGTACAGGGTTTGTGTCCGAAGCGGTGAAGGAGGCGGGAGGGACAAGGGGACTGGACTTGGGCAGTTGATGCAGTGGAGCTGTCCCAGCACTGCCTTGCGGAGACTCGTGACTATGAGTAGATTGTTTTATCATAGACAACACAAAACTTAAATTTTGGAGTCACTCTTCTCTGGCTTTTGCAGAAGCTGCCAACAAGTACAATGTGACTTTGTCCTATTACTATTTTGATTATGAAATTAGCATAGAGGGGTGGGTCTTGGGTCCTCGCCAGTTGTCATTTCATTATTAGAGTTAAATGCACTGTGGATCTAGTGTATTGTCTGGTATGTGAAAAATGCACAGTAAATTTTTACTGCATGAAAAAATATCACAAAGATTTTTAGCATGATTTTCCTATGGAAGCATCCTTTAGCTTGGGTAGTGAGTCTTATGATGTAATTGATTGCAGGCAATCTCAGAGAGGTTACTGTTGTCATTCTAGAGTAAATGACTTAAAAACAAAAAAGTTCGAGACCTAGTATATGCTTAAGGGTTTCATAAAGCATGTAGTATGGGGTTCTGGATGGCTTTCTACATTTTCAAAGTTAGGATATCATGGCAACTCCACTTTTTATATACTCGGTACTATTTTATGATTATGCTCTACACTTTTTTTCTGGTCAGATTTTATTATCTGGTTGAAGACCACTGGAGGATTTGTAAGATATTGTGTGCATCCAAATGATTCATTAAATTATGAAGGTCAAATGAGAATTAGTTGAATTTGAGCATGAATGTAAAGAAGAGTAAATTTTATTGCAAAAAACGTGTCATCAGACCAACATGTCATAGTCATTGTAACTGCTCTTTGAGGCAGATTTTGTTGACTTTAGAAGCAACCCGTGAAAGTAGAGAAGCATGCCCAGTAATTTTATATACATTTGTGTCAGACAACAGTTGTTTATGCTTTTTCACGTGCTGTTTGAGAGAGGATACATATTGAATATTACTTCAAGATGTGGCTGGTGCTACTTGTTGAAGACTAAATGTTGTTAGGATTATATTTGTCTACAACCCAAGAGAACAATTGTTTCAAAGAGATAGAAGTTGGCTTCTCAAGTCCACAGGACTTCCCTAGTGGCTCAGATGGTAAAGCGTCTGCCTACAATGTGGGAGACCTGGGTTTGATCCCTGAGTTGGGAAGATCCCCTGGAGAAGGAAATGGCAACCCACTCCAGTACTCTTGCTTGGAAAATCCCATGGACAGAGGAGCCTCGTAGGCTACAGTCCACAGGGTTGCAAAGAGTCGGACACAACTGAGCAACTTCACTTTCTTTCTTTCAAGTCCACAGGGCAGTCCTGGGCTGGCATGATGCTCCACTGTCATGGACCCAGGCCCATTCTGTCTTGTTGCTTTGCCTTGTCTGCAGGTGGGGCTGAGGATCAGTTGCTTGAGCATTACCTAGGAGCTCAGTAGATATACAGACTCTCAAACCCTACCCAGATCTCCTGACCCAGATGTAAAATTTAACAACATCCCCAGGGGATTCCTTGTGTAGTTAAGTCTGAGAAATATTGAGCTGGATACCTGTGCCCAAGCCTGAGGCCATATCAGAACCACTTGGGGCACTTGTTCAAATGTTCTTTGGGGCCCCATCTCCAGAGATTTTAAGTCAGTGGTTCAGGTAAACTATTTCCTTCTGATTCTGCCATGGCTAAGGTGTTTGGAAACCTCTTCTTTAAGACAGCAATTCCTGACATATACTCTTAGGGACCTGTGGAATCAGTATCCTGTCCCTGCCTTTAGGGATGGCCTTTGCTGTGTGTGTGTCAATAATTTTTCTAAAATATTCCTTTTATTTGGGAACAATTTTAGATTGACAGACAAAATGCAAAGATTGTTAGAGAGTTTTTGTACACCCTTCACTAAGTTTATCTTAATTGTTAACATCTTAACATAACTGTGGTACATTTGCCTCAACTATGCAGATTACTAGTAACTGAACTACAAAATTTATTAGGATTTCATCAGTGTTTCCACTAATGTCCTTCTACTGTTACAGGATCCAATACAAGAATACCAACTGGCTGTAATATATTCATCTTGTTTCCTCTGTCTTCTCCAGTCTTTGACAATTTCCAAGTCTTTCCCTTGCTTTTCATGGCCTGATAGTTTTGAGGAGTAATTTATTTCAATACAATTTCACACAGAGAAATGACAAGAATAGTACAAAGAACTCCTGTCTACCTTTTATCCAGACTTACTAATATTAATATTTTGCTTCATTATTTTTTCTCTCTTGTATACATATCCCCTTTTGAACCATTTGAGTGGGACTTAGAGGCAGCATCTCTCTTTACCCCTAAATAATCAATGTGTCCTCCTTAAGAACAAAATCATTCTCTTACATAACCTTATTCTATTTATAGAAACCAGAACATTAGTTCAACATTATCATCTAATTCAGAGACCAAAGTCCATATTCATATTTAATCAGTTATTTCAATAAGATCCTTGATAGGTATTTTCTTCAGTCTGACATCCTTTCAGGATCCTGAAAGGATCAATCATAACAATACGTTTATTGTTATGTCCCTTTGGTCTTCATGGCTCTTGAATGATTCTTTAGAGATTCTTTATCTTTCCTGACCTAGAAAGTTCTGGAGAGTATAGTACAGGTATTTTGTGGGATGTCCTTCAGTTTGGGTTTCTCCAGTGTTTCTTTCCAATTAGATGCATGTTTTGCAATTTTGGCAGACAGAAAGGAGAGGTGAGGGTCCTCTTCAGGGCATCATGTCAAGAGGTACATAAAGTTGCTTTGTCTTATTCTTTGTGATGGGTCTAAATTTACAGATGCTAATATTGAGGTTCTTAGAATTTAGATGATTTCCTAGTCAATGAGATCAGGACACAAACCCAGGCCTCCTGTACTTTGAAGACTGAACTTTTAAAACGTTGGCTAAATTGTAGGCCTCCTGCTAATGCCATATGGAGACTTCCACAAAGTGTTCAGAGACCCAGTCCCTTTTTGCCCTGCAGTGACTGAAGTTGGAGTGAGTGGCAGCCTTGCTATCAGGTGTTGTTTCTTGATTGAGTTGGAAGTTGGCACAAGTATTGGAAATGTATTTGCACAAGCAAGGAAAACTTGGGCAGAGTTTTCTCCTAATCTTCTACCTTGTTCAATAAAGGTCACATCACCTGCTTCTCTCCCATCACATTTTACCTTTGCTCCTTTGCTCTTAGCTACCATTTCACTACAAGGTATTTCTGGAAGCTGGGTCAAGCATGGCTGCTCCGTCTTCTCCCCCAAACCTCCAGTATCCCTCCACTTGTCACACTGTGTTGTCCTTATCTATCAACTTAAACTGGTGGTCCTCAACCCTAAGTGTGTCAGGGCAGCTTGTGAGAAACACATATCCCAGGCCCACTGCAGAGATTGTGATTCTGCCAACCTGGGGTGGAACCTTGATCTGGTTTGTGACGAGCACTAAAATGAATCTAGATCTGAGTCACCCTCATTGCATCCTGCAGGGGCTCGAGAGGAAACCACCTTGAGCCTGAATTACTCCATTTCTGAATATCTTTTTTCCTAGTGCCTGTTGACCAACCTTTCTATATAAGTGAATAATTGATGACTAGCTGGGAGAGGGAGAGTCCTGAGTGGGGATCAAGTCTGCTCAGTCAGGGCCCATCCCGATTGCAGGGGATGTCTACTTGGAGTGGATCGGTTTATCTTCATTCTAAACTTTGAGGAGACAGTTCTGTGTTTCTACTCCACAGGAAAAGCCCTGAGGAACTTTTTACAAGTGAAGTCTGCTCTATCATATGAGGCTCTCAGAAGAGCTGTTCTCTAGCTTCTTTGTTCATGGCGGCGACCTCTGCTCCTGTCTTTACTGTCTGTTGCTGGCTTTCAACCTCAGGAATCATTTGCGGTTTTAGGTGATCATTGTCTGTATACACAGAGCCAAAAAGGCTTCCTGTCCACTCTAACCATTAACCTAATATTTTCTGAACAGATATTTTTTGGTCAAGCATGTAGGACCCCCAGCTCTTTGACAAGAGGCGTAATGCAGTGTGTCCTAACAAACATAATATGAGCTCTGGGACATTTAAACCTGTGGGGTTGGCCCAGAGGGCCCCTTTCTGTGAGAACCCAGTTAGCCTCTTTGAGCCTCATTATCTTCATCTTATCAAGTCAAAATATTAAGTCACCACTTTTATGATCATTGTGAAGATTAAAGAAAATATATGAAAAGAATAGGACACTGCCCAGTTCAGAGTAATTACGCAGTAAAGGCATTGTTGGGCTTCCCTGGTGGCTCAGCAGTAGAAGAATTCACCTGCAGTGTAGGAGCCACGGGAGATGTGCGTTTGATTCCTGTGGGGGAGATCCATTGAAGGAGAGCATGGCAACCCACTTCAGTATTCTTGCTGGGAAAATCCCACGGATGGAGGAACCTGATGGGCTATGGTCCATAAGGTCGCAAAGATCAGACACGACTGAAGTGGCTTAGCATGCATGCAAAGGCTTTTTTGCTGCTCATTTAAGCAAGTTCTCATCCAATAAGAGAATGAGATGCTCAGATTTTCTTTTTTACCTGCCCTTCCATTGTGAACGGTTTCCCACCTTTCTCCTTTTTCTGCGTGACTTTGTAAATGTTTAAGAAAGAGAAGAACTTAAAGGGCAAGTGGGAAGGCGGCATCACCTAGTAATAAAGAAACATGCTAATTGGCCACATAACCAGTTCATGCTATGGAATATTCACTGGCTCCCTAGTACTTCTCCAGAATATTTTCTCCCACCTCTTGGCCACCTGCTAATATTCCGGGAAGCAGCTCCTCTGTGTGCTGCACTGTCTTCCTCCTGCCTCTGTTCTGCCCCCCATGCCTTTCTTTACAAGGAATACACTGAAGCCAGAAAGCCACCACTCCAATCTGGGCTTCAGATATTCTCTGCTATGTATTTGCCCAGAAAGGATGATGGGAAGAGATGCATGGTTTTCAACTTTAGTTCTGCAGATCCTCCTCAAATGGTTCCAGGGTGAGGGGTGTGTGCTATAGGCGTCCAGGCTCTCCATGCTTACTTCTGTCACAGCAGCGGCTGTTGACCTTTTGTCACTTTTGGATCTTTGGGGAAAGATTGTTTTTGAAGAAAGTATACCACAAGTAAAAGAAATCTAAGTCACGGATGATCCTTAAGCTTCCTGGTGACCCTGAGACTTGTCAGATTCCTTGGCTTGCCTTCATGTCCTGCTGTGATTTTCTCTTACATTATCCCAGGTTCAAGGTATTTGCATGTGCTGTGAGCACTTCTCAAGTACCCTCTTGCTTTGGACAAACCGCCCCTTTACAAGTGTGTCTTTGCCCATATTTGCACTTTTCTTCCCCCTCATGTCTTATAGTTTCTAACAGCCAGCTGCTTGGGTTTCTTCTGCCCTCTCTTACTCCCTCGTCTTGGCTTTGCTAGCATCACACAGAACCTCCTTTCTGCTCGTCTTTTTCAATCCTGTTGTAATGCAGTTGTTTATCCATCCTTCTAATCCCTACCCCCCTTTTTTTGGCTGCACCCCGTAGCATGAGGGATCTTAGTTCCTTGGCTTGGGATCGAACTCTCACCCCCTACACTGGAAGCACAGAGTCTTGCTTGCTAGACTGCCAGGGAAGTCCCATCCTTTTAATTCCTTATACCATTTTCTTTGCCTGTAGATTTTGTTTACTGTTAACATAACTTGAGCCTCACGTTATTTACATTTTTAAAATGTACCTATGTCTTTAGAAGTAGTTTATAAGCTTCTGGTGGTCAATCTGTTTTATATACATTTGTATTCTGCAGGCCATCACATTGGTCTCTTTCTGTGGGATGACTTTTGGCTTGAATCGTGAGTAGTAAAGTTAAGAATGAAACATTGTGTATTCTCCATTCTTCAAACAGAAAGAAATTACGATAGCAACCCCTCTTCATACATGGTTGCAGATTTTATTTTTCGAAAAGGAACATAGATGCATGTGTTTTTAGGCAAGCGTGCACAAAATGATTGCTCATGGTTTTCCCTCTATCTGATTTCTGTAGTATATTAAAGCTATCCTATTTCCGTAATATATTTAAGATATAATTCAATATGCATAAATTTGATTTACCTAAGACCTTTTAATGGCTCACTCATTGCATAAAGTGCATTGAAGTTTTTGTGCTTGACACAGGAGTTTAACTCGTTCTACACGTAGTATTAGTAATAGTGGTAATATTAATAATAATGTATGCCATCCGATTAGCATATATGATGTGCCAGGCAGTGTCATAAGTACCCTGCATGGAGTACTTCATCCCCTTCCTAAAGCCTAGCAAGGCAGTCTTTACACTTCTCATTTCATAATTTTTCTGAGTTACTGAGATCACACAGATAGGATGTTACTGATTTGAATCCAGATTTGGGTGACACTAAAAATCCAGGCTGTTTGTACTAAATCATAAATCTGTTTGGTAGTTCTTTTTTAAATTTCATTTCAACTTTATTGAGGTACAATTGACATATGGTGAGAACAATTCATTACTTTTTCTCTAAAAATATTTATTTATTTTGCTACACCAAGCCTTAGTTGCAGAATGCAGGCTCTTCAGTCTTCAATGCGGCATGTGGGATCTAGTTCCTGAACAGAAACCAGACCCTGGGCCCCCTGTGCTGGGAGCACGGAGTTATAGCCACTGGGCCACCAGGGAAGTCGGGAGAACATTCTCTTAGACAGTTTCAATCATACAGTACAGTAATATTAACTGTAGTCACCATGTTTTATAATAAATCCTCAGGCCATGTTCATCTTACAGCTGAAAGTTTGTATGCTTTGACCAGTCTCTTCATATTTCCCTCACTAGCCAACCTCTGGCAACTTCTTTTCTACCCTCTGTTTCTATGAAATTGAATTTTTTTTTATAAATTCCACATATGAGTGATATTGTGTGTGTACTTAGTCACTTCAGTTGTGTTCGACTCATGCAACCCTATGGACTGTAGCTGTTCAGGCTCTTCTATCCATGGGGATTCTCCAGGCAAGAATACTGGAGTGGTTTGCCCCCTCTAGGGGATCTGCCCAACCCAGGGATCAAACCAGTATTTGTCCTTCTCTGTCTGTCTTATTTTGTGTGTTCGGTAGTTCTGTTTGGGTCTCTCCATCCCTTATGGCTCCATTTAATGGCTCACACCAGTAACAACAGCCTCGTTTATACAGACACTTCTACCACTGCCAGCTTGCCTCCTCCATCCACTGACAAGATGAATTCCAGGGACACATTGTATGATGAAAGACAAGTCTGAATTTATTTAAAAACTAGGGAAAAGATGGTGAATGGTCTGGGTTATCATTGAAGGAGCCCACCTGAAATGAGACAGAGCCTTGAAACATGGAGGTTTCTTTGGGGTTGGACACTGGGAGAGGCAGACTGACCTGGTGCTTACAGGCATAGCCTTTGGATGGGCTTATTTGGACTCAAAATCTGGGTTGCCGCTAGGCGCTGTGTGACTGGGGACAAGCCTCCTGCTTTGTAAGGATGAACTGTCAATATTCTTAGGTCATTCCTGACTTTGTGAGGATTCAGTGAGGTAGTCACTCAGTGCCCTGCTTAATCTTTAGGAGCCAATTATGATTTTTTTTTCAGGGTCATACATGAAATAGAACCATTTTCTTATGTTTCAAGCAAGACTGGAACCAATAATACAAACTTTTCCTTAAGTGCATTAAAGTTATCTCTTTAGCCTAAAAACCTGTAATTCCTAAGACATTTAAATATCGAGAGCCTGGTGAACTAAAACAACGGTTGAGCTCCAAATAAAGATTTTGAATTCAGATGCAATCACGTTCAGTTCACTTGTATCCTGCTCTTTTCGACCCCATGGACTGCAGCACGCCAGGCTTCCTGGTCCATCACCAACTCCTGGAGCTTACTCAAACTCATGTCCATTGATTTGGTGACACCATACAACCATCTCATCCTCTGTCGTCCCCTTCTCCTCCTGCCTTCAATCTTTCCCAGCATCAGGGTCTTTTCCAGTGAGTCAGTTCTTCGCATTAGGTGGCCAAAGTATTGGAGTTTCAGCTTCAGCATCAGTCCTTCCAATGAATATTCAGGACTGATTTCCTTCAGGATTGACTGTCTATCAGATCTAATCCCTTGAATCTATTTGTCACTTCCACTGTATAATTGTAGGGGATTTGATTTAGGTCATACCTGAATGGTCTAGTGGTTTTCCCTACTTTCTTCAATTTCAGTCTGAATTTGGCAATAAGGAGTTCATGATCTGAGCCACAGTCAGCTCCCAGTCTTGTTTTTGCTGACTGTATAGAGCTTCTCCATCTTTGGCTGCAAAGAATATAATCAATCTGATATTGGTGTTGACCATCAGGTGATGTCCATGTGTAGAGTATTCTCTTGTGTTGTTGGAAGAGAGTGTTTGCTATGACCAGTGAGTTCTCTTAACAAAACTCTGTTAGCCTTTGCCCTGCTTCGTTTTGTACTCCAAGGCTAAATTTGCCTGTTACTCCAGGTATCTCTTGACTTCCCTGCTATCACATAGAATACACAATTTGAGTGTATTTAACACTGCTGAGCAGTATGTTTAAAAGTAGTTAAGATTGTAATTTTAATGTAATGTGTATTTTGCCACAGTGATCATAATAAAAAAGATCCCATAGAATCAAGAAAATGAGACCAAATTTCTGGAAAGCAAGGTTCTACCCTTGCCCTGCAGAAATGAATGTCTTGTGCCTGTCCTGAACTCTTCTTTTCTGAATGGTTGGTTGTATTGCATTGGACTTTCTCAGCACTACTGACATTTTAGACTGGAGAATTCTTAGTTTTGCGGGCTGTGCTTTGCATTTGAGGATTTTAGCAGTATCCTGGATTTTACCCAGTAGATGCCAGTGGCATTCCTTCCCCCATCTGTGACAACCAACAGTGTCTCCAGACATTGCCAATGTCCCCTGGGTGATGAACAAATTTCCTCTTATCAAGGAGGGACTAAATCAGTGGCTCCAAGCTTGGTTCTGCATCTCAGTTGTTTATGACACATATTGAACACAGAGAGGATTATTTGTAGATGTGGTTCAAGAGCTGGGGATTCCTGTTTCTTCAAGCTCCCTAGTAATGCTGATGTTCTTGGACCCGATTTAGAAATTGTTGTGCGGTCCTATACATTTGTCTCTGCTGGTGCTGCCTCTGGCTCCCACAGTAATGTTTAGGGAGTTCTTAATGCTTCCTTCAGTAAAATGGTCCTAATAGTTCTTCGCTTTTTCTTACTTTATAAAGAATACAAACATGACACTTTCAAGAGCTTATTTCATCCTGCTTAAGAAAAGTGTGATGAAGCCTGTGTCATGTTACACTGCTGGGTTTTGTGCTGTCATGAGATCAATCCTGGGTGTTCATTGGAAGGACTGATGCTAAAGCTGAAACTCCAATACTTTGGCCACCTCATGCGACGAGTTGACTCACTGGAAAAGACTCTGATGCTGGGAGGGATTGGGGGCAGGAGAAGGAGGGGACAGCAGAGAATGAGATGGCTGGATGGCATCACCGACTCGATGGACATGAGTTTGAGTGAACTCCAGGAGTTGGTGTTGGACAGGGAGGCCTGGTGTGCTATGATTCATGGGGTCGCAAAGAGTCGGACACGACTGAGCGACTGAACTGAACTGAACTGAACCGAACCAGGTAGAATGGTCCTGAGATAGGAAAAGTCATGGCTCTCTGCTTTTTGCAACTGTTGGATTTGGTATTGTAACAGCTATTTCTTAAACTTCCTTTAATATAAAGTGACCGAAGAACTTCCCTTTCTAGTTTTAGCTCTCTCCCTTTGTTTGTGAGAGTATGTATAATCTCTTAAAATCTTAGAGTTTGCCACGCTTTGGAGGAGAAAGATGGAAAACATATGTTTCCCCTCAGTTGAGAACCCAGGTTAGTTGCACAAACATGAACTCTCGCATTCTGCTTTTCCTCTGAAGGTGAACTGCAAATTTCAGTTTGCTTTCTAGGTAGGTAGGGGTGATGTTCTCCTCCGTCTACTTCCCTTCCTCAGCTCTGTCACTGAGAGCAGATTGGGTAACTCAGGACAGAACCTTTTATCAACCATATTTCCTTAAGATTTTGATGACTAAGACATCTCACATTTCTAGAACCTTTTGTGTATGTCACACTGTGTACTTCGTTTTCCTGTTAGGTCAACTGGCAGTTTGTGGTGGGGTATATAAATATGTAGCTTTCAGCATTAAGCAGGACTCTGGGTTCTCATTAAAAGGTGCTTTGTTCTAGAGAAAGGCAGCTTGCACTTTGTCTCTAGGGATGTGTAGACTTGTGAAAGGTGCCCAGAACTTCTCGGGAATGAGAGCAGTCTCAGGGGAAAAAAATATGTGCTTTTCTGGTTTGTTTTTTTTCCTAGAATTTCCATCAGATGTACTGATGAGTCCTCTGAGTCAGTGTTACCACCAAGGTGTTGGACCACCTCCCCTGCAACTCCTAAAGTCTCTCAAATAGCAAATCCTGTTGGATTTACCTCCTCAATGGTTCTTGATTCTGTCTACGTTTTCTCAATCCTCACTGCTCTTGCTTGCCTCCACTTGCCTCCTCGGCTGGCCTCCTGGTCACCACTCTTAATCCCCCTCTAATGCATTCTCCCAGGCCTAGCAACCTTCAGTGCTTTCCCACTGCACTTAGAATAAAATCCAGATGTTCTGGCTATGGTTCCTACGAATCTGCTATCCCCAGCCTTTGCTCACCTCACCAGCTTTGCTTAGAGTTACTGCAACTTCCACCAAACTCCTATCTTGGTTCTAATTATAAGTGAATTTTTTTTTTCTTTCATAACTGCACATTTCTCAGAGCCTTTACAAATGTGATTTTTGTTTTTACTGGAAGTTACTATCCTTTCATTTCTCTGCTCATCTAACTCCCATTCCCTTTTGATCCCAGATGAAATGTAAACTCCTTAAAAGTCATCTGATTTTTCAGATCAGACGAAGGCCCTTGTTATATGCATTTGTAACAGTCCGTATGGCTCCACTTATTCATTATGTGATGCTCTACATGGGCCATGTGTGTTCCCACTGCCTAGTACAGTGCCTGATGTGTGGGAAAGTCATAAGAATAGGAGCAAAGGAAATCGGTGATGTTTATACCTTTTCTGTCTGATGATGCAATTAAATACAGTTATGAAAGGAGTGGCCCTGTGAGAAGAACATCCCTCCCCTTGTCCCCGCCATGCATTCTAAATATATTGTTTTATCTTATGAATTGACTTTATGAAGATCTATTTTTATCCTTCCATCAAAGCATTCCATAATCAAAAGACAGTCAAATGACTTTGAGATAATCTATATCAATTTTCAGAATGATATAGATGGGTCATTACACTGGAACAAGTTTGTGGTGATCTATTTGCATTCATCAGCCTTATCACTGTAAGATGCTCATAATTTCCACTGTCACATCATTCTTGACCTCCTGACCCATATGAACAGCTACCTATCTCTTCCTTGTTTTGACCATCTAGATGTCCCTTGCACCTCAAACTCAACATAGTCAAAAGCAGTCCTCATTGTTCCTTCCACCCCCAAACCTGTGCAGTTTTGCTTTACTTAATATTTTCTTTTCTCAGTGACATATGAACATATACCCAGTTTGCTGAAGCTGCAACTACATGTCTTCCTAGATTTTTCTCTTTCCCTCAGCTTTTCTATACAGTCAGTTACCTCAGAAAACTTGCATCTGGTCCCTCTTTATCACACAGGCTGCTGCTGCTCCACGTGGCTCTATTCCATCTAGTAAATGTAGAGGAACATAACGCTCAAGGGAGGACTTAAAAATAAGTGTGTCATGGGCCCTCAAAGGAAGAAGTTTAAGAGAGGGAATAGTATCTTCACAAACAGGAAATTATGCATATAAAATAGGTAGACATAAATTGAGAATAGATAAATATGAGAAAGGAACAATAGAAAAATCTCAGAAATGTAAAAGTAATAAACAAAGTGTAAGAAAAACTCTACAACAGGAAAAAAGCAGTAAAATACATAGAGTTATTCTATGCTGGGTTTGGCTAAAGAGAGAACCAGTAACTTGGAGGTTGGAAATAAGGAATATATCCAGAATATATTCCAAAATATAAAGGAACAAAAAATACAAATGTGAAGTTATCTTGAAAAGACAGGTTAAGAAGTCCCATCCTGTGTCTAACTGGCAATCCTACTAGAAAAAACAAGAATGGAAGAAACGGTGGAGAGGTAATATTTGAGATCCTTTCTAAGACCTTCCTTCTTTGAAAGGAATTCCACATGGGGCTCTGGATTTGGCCCGCTGGATGGACAGAGGGTGTGTCATGAGGAACTGTATGGACTCAATACTCTAAGAGTCATGAAAAAAAGGGAATGTTTCTAAGCAGGAAGTTTCACTGCACATGATGTGATCTGCATTTTTAGAGGGTCAAAATTTAAGAACTGTTTTGTGAGAAATAAAATTAAATAAGAGAGATTAGTTAGACAGTAATTAGTTTCAGTAGCCCAAGTGAGAAATAATTATGTCATGGCCTAGGATAGTGACCTGGAGAAGGGAATGGCAACCCACTTCAATATTCTTGCCTGGAGAATCCCATGGACAGAGGAGTCTGGTGGGCTACAGTCCATAGTGATGCACAGAGTCAGATATGACTGAAGTGACTTAGGACAGCACAGGATAGTGACAGAGGATACAAAAAGAAGTGAGACAAGTGAGCAAGCTGCTTAACATCTTGAGATCCTCATACAGTTTTCTCATTTGTCATGTAGGCTTAGTAACATCATCTTGCAGGGGGGGATATGGTAGTCACTCAGTAAATGATAGCTATTGCTAGAGAGTCCCTTGGACTGCAAGGAGATCCAACCGGTCCATTCTAAAGGAGATCAATCCTGGGTGTTCGTTGGAAGGACTGATACTAAAGCTGAAACTCCAATACTTTGGCCACCTCATGCGACGAGTTGACTCACTGGAAAAGGGTCTGATTCTAGGAGGGATTGGGGGCAGGAGGAGAAGGGAACGACAGAGAATGAGATGGCTGGATGGCATCACTGACTCGATGGACATGAATTTGAGTGAACTCCGGGAGTTGGTGATGGACAGGGAGGCCTGGCGTGCTGTGATTCATGGGGTCGCAAAGAGTCGGACACGACTGAGTGACTGAACTGAACTGAACTGAATTGTCATTATTATCAGAAGGGCTGACCAAATGATGATAGACAGTGAAAGTCTGGGTTAATGATATGTCAAAGGTAGGGCAATTTTAAAAGTTCTTGACGTATTTTCCAGAAGAGCCTGTTTTATTGTTCTTCCAGGCTGTGGTTTGGCCTGAGGTATCCATGGTCACACTCGTGGGACGTATATTTGAGACTTAGAAGCCCGTGTTTCTCCACTACTTGCTGGCACGTTTCTCGGCACATCCATTACCACTGGAGAAAGAAGGATGGGGGACTTCCCTGGTGGTCCAGTGGTTAAGAATCTACATGCCAATGCAAGGGACGCAAATTTGATCCCTGGTCAGGGAACTAAGATCCCAGGTGCCGTGGGCAACTGAGCCCATGCGTCACAACTGAAACACAATGCAGCCAAATAAATAAAGTTTTTCAGAAAGAAAGGTGAATTGGTGCTAGTACATCCACTCATAGTAAATCACCCATCCACTCAAACAGTAAACCAACTACATGGCACAGAGAGACAAGCAGTACAAGAGGGCAAACTAGAAAGGAAAAAATAAGTAAACTTACTTCTTAAAACTCTCTTTGCCACGACTTAGTATTCTTTGACAGCTGTCTTACGTCGGATGTCAGTTTCTTCGCAGTTGATGAACATTCATAATCCTGTGTTTAAATTGAACTTGAACCCTACTTTGCCTCCAGAGCTTATCTGGCTTTTTCATATCTACCCATTTGCTCTGCTATTACCTTATCCATCACAGTCAGCAGTCATTCCTGTTTATTCTATCAAGCTTGTCTGACTTTTTATCAATACGTTCATACCATGCACATAAATAGGATTAACCTTCCACATATGAGCTTAACACAAACCAGTGGCTTGTTTCACAGAAGAGAAGGTAGGCAGACCTTAGGACCTGGGTTGAGTCACAGAGTGAATCACTCACTCAATTCCATATAAGAGAGAACACGTGACTCCAGGCAATTTGATCTCTGGTTCAAAGAGATCAAGTTGCCAGCATCCCTTGGATCATCGAAAAAGCAAGAGAGTTCCAGAAAAACAACTACTTCTGCTTTATTGACTATGCCAAAGCCTTTTACTATGTGGATCACTACAAACTGGAAAATTCTTCAAGTGATAGGAATACCAGACCACCTGACCTGCCTCTTGAGAAACCTGTATGCAGGTCAAAAAGCAACATTTAGAACTGGACATGGAACAACAGACTGGTTCCAAATTGGGAAAGGAGTACGTCAATGCTGTATACTGTCACCCTACTTATTTAACTTATATGCAGAGTACATAATGAGAAACGCTGGGCTGGAGGAAGCACAAGCTGGAATCAAGATTGCTGGGAGAAATATCAGGTATGCAGATGACACCACCCTTATGGCAGAAAGTGAAGAAGAACTAAAGAGCCTCTTGCTGAAAGTACAAGAAGAAAGTGAAAAAGTTGGCTTAAAACTCAACATTCAGAAAGCTAAGATCGTGGCACCTGGTCCCATCACCCCATGGCAAATAGATGGGGAAACAGTGGAAACAATGACAGATTTTATTTTGGGGGACTCCAAGAATCACTGCAGATGGTGACTGCAGCCATGAAATTAAAAGACGCTTACTCCTTGGAAGAAAAGTTATGATCAACCTAGACAGCCTATTAAAAAGCAGAGACATTACTTTGCTAACAAAAGTCCATCTAGTCAAAGCTATCGTTTTTCCAGTAGTCATGTATGGATGTGAGAGTTGGACTATAAAGAAAGCTGAGCACTGAAGAATTGATGCTTTTGAACTGTGGTGTTGGAGAAAACTCTTGAGTCCCTTGGACTGCAAGGAGATCCAACCAGTCCATCCTAAAGGAAATCAGTCCTGAATATTCATTGGAAAGACTGATGCTGAAGCTGAAACTCTAATACTTTGGCCTCCTAATGTGAAGAACTGATTCATTTGAAAAGACCCTGATGCTGGGAAAGATTGAATGACAAATAGAAGGGGACAACAGAGGATGAGATGCTTGGATGGCATCACTGATTCGATGGACATGAGTTTGAGTAAGTTCTGGGAGTTGGTGATAGACAGGGAAGCCTGGCATGCTGCAGTTCATGGGGTCCTGAAGAGTTGGACACGACTGAGTGACTGAACTGAACTTAACTGACTCAAGGTGTGGTGGAATGAAATGGTCCACCAGACAGGCTGGAATTATCTTGTAGCACTTCTTGGAAAAGAAAGGTATTAAGGAAGGTAGAGAAGGATATAGTAGTTGGGAAAGTTGTTGTTTTTACTGCCTGAGATACTGAAATTTGGGGAAAAAAATTATATCCATAGCAACATTGGTATTAGGACAACGTAAAATAGTCAAGAAGAAGGAAGAAGACTCAGAATAGATAATTGATGTGAGTTGGGCTTTATTTTTGCATTGTTCATCTCTACATTTTTGTCATTTTCTAAAATTGCAGTTTTGCTTCTAACTGAAGGAGAACACAGTTTCTACTGAGCAGAGGTATATCAGAGAACCTAAAAGAGAAAGAGGACCTTCTCCTCCTCTCTAACTCGTTACTAATGAGAGTACTGATTATTTTGTGTGTGTGTCTGTTTATTTACTTAGTCCGGTGATTTTTATGATGCAAAGATTGCACTTGGTCTTGCTGAATCTGATATTTAATTAGATTCATAAAGCTTGAAACAAGTCATTTTTAGTAAACTATTTTTGAAACAAATCATCTGTCGAGAAAAAGGTGTCATAGCTTGTCATCTTTCTATTTTTAAAATTAATGGGATACATAGTTTTTACTGCTTTGGAGACGGAGTTGTAAGCCCTTCCCCCCACCCCCTGCCTTTGTCGTTTCTAACGGTCACTGGAATCTTATGTCAGTGATTCCCATTGGAATTGTTGTCAAAATGTTTGCTTTCCAAGAACCAACTATTAATAAATTTGCCTCAGGGAAGTGTGGTTTTTGTCATTAACTTTCAGTTTATTTAAGCAGCTATTTGGAAAACAGAATATTCATACACACCTCTCAGAGACATCTGATTCCTCTATATTAAAGTTATATGGTTGGAAGCATGGAGAGCAGTCACCAGGCTCATTGGAGGAAGAATAAAGCTGTTACAAAAATGACTGGTGTTTTTGACATGGTGTCAGGAGGCACCTCCAGGAACTAGATGGATTACTTATTGCACCTGAAAGTTTTTCCAAGTCACGTTGTAGGCCACGTTTAGTCAACATGCATATATCCTTCCTCAGAGGTGTCCTGACATTTAGGAGCTGGGTTTCTTTTCTTTCTGGACCGACATTACTCATAACTGCTGGGCAGAATATGTTCAATGAATTTCCATCTATAAAAGAAAGTAAAAATCCCAAGTGCTGTGCTATACCACCTCAAAGTGTCAAAACAAAGCATCTGTCACATTCTTTTAAAGCACTGGAGAAAGACTTTATAGTAGTCTGGGACCAAGAACTTTCAGTCTTGGTGGAAAATGGTTTTGCAATTACAGGGCTGTCTGACAATGGCCCTCTGGCCAAGTGGCTACGAGGTGGTGATGGGAGAGTTCTCCTGTCTTTCTCTTACTGTCTTCCATCTTTAGCTTCTGCCTGAGCTTCAGAGGCAGTTGGCAGAGACCAGAAGAAAGGGAAAGAAGCTGAAAGTCTGTAAAAAGATGTGATTTAATAAAGAAAAAAATGTTCATTAATTGCACGCCTTGTAGCCTAGCAGCCATTTCCTTGGGAGGTGACAGAGGTGAGTCTCAGAGGCAGTGTCTCTCTCCAAATGTGTATAATCTGGTTGGCAGAGGAAACAAAAATGCATTGAAGAGTAAAGAGCAGGATGAGATGAGTGCCAAAGGCAGCACTGGGGGCTGGAGTCACTCCAGGAAGAAGGAAGAAGAACTGGATGTTCATTCATTCATGTATTTAATTTTCTTAACCAACATTTAAAGAAAGTACCTGCAAAGTGTCCAAGCTGGATACACAAAATGAAAGAACCTATTCAGAGGTAACATGTATGCAGTGCCTCGCTGTGTACCGGGTGCAGTTTTGAGAGTTTGATATAACATCCTCTCAATTAGTCCTCACTATCCTACAATGTGCGAGGTGCTACTTTTATTTTCAGAAAAGAAAATGGAAACATTGAAAGGAGAAGTAGTAAGCCTAAAGCTACAAAGCCAGGGGCTGAAGAAGTTGGGGTTCTACCCCAGGAAATCATTTTCTAAAGTTATTCCAGTGCTTATAGTTGGGCTAAGGTATAGAAAAGCAAGTTGTTGATAAAAATTCAGCATTCTGAGTGCTTTTCTGGTGTCCCTACTGCTATCTCATAAGCATACCCCCACCGCATATCTTTAAAAACATTTGAAATAAATAAGGTTTTGAAGAAGCCAAGCTTTCTTTCTGATGCGATAATCTTTTTAGGACAGGCATGGGCCCACAATTTATAGTTGCTGACAAGTGTGCATCACTTCAGATGAGGGCGATTTCAGCCTCCACAGGCCAGTGTCACGCAGAAATGTGGGCAGAGGGGACGTGCGAGCTCTGAGGTGAGCATTTGGGTTGCATAGTATCCCCAGGCCAGATGCCCTGCCAGCAGGCAGGAACAGGTGGTTGAATGGGAACTGCACTCATCAGCGAGGGGACACTGACGAGGGACAACAGCTGGGCTGTGTCCGGGGAACGTGCCTCAAGGCAGGCTGGACTCCACAACCTCTGATATAAACAACTGGAGACCCCCAAGGATGTTTCTTCTGGGGTTCTCTCATGTCTGAAAGGAACCATGAGCTTTGGGTGGGGAGAGTGAGATTCTTTTTTTTTTTTTTTTTGAGATAAAGGTGAGACAGGAGGAGGATATGGTTTAGTGAGGAAGAGAATGTAGTGCTAATCTTGAAGAGGTGGCAGGACATCCACGTGGATCCGCACCAGGGGTTGTTGGGAATGCAGGATCAGACCTTAGAAGAGGGGTCATAGTGGGAGGCATGGATTCAGGGATTTAGGACACTGGCATTTCATTAAAAGCAAGAGAGAGTTTAGGAAGAAAAGTGAAGAACCAACACCCACTTTAAGGATAAGGGAGAAGAGGGTGCATTCTCTTTTCTCCCTAATCCTTAAAAAAAAAAAAAAAAATTTTTTTTTCTTACCCAGTTGCAATAGTTTTAACAGTGGCCCCAAGAGTATGTCCAAATTATAACACCTGGAATATGAAAAGGTGACCTTATTTGAAAAAGGGGTTTTATATATATAATTGTGGATCTTGTGATGGAATCACCCTGGATTTAGAGTGGTCCCTACATCCTTCTTGTAAGAGGAGAAAACACCATGTGAGAACAGAGTCAGAGATATAGATCACAAGCTAATTGCTAGTGAATTTGACCATTCTCAGGAATCTAGGTGATTTTATGAAAAGTAAATAAAAATCTTTTTGTATTAGAAATTTGCTTTCTGAAAGTAGTCTATGACAAATTAAGTTGAATAAAGGAATTCTTTTGGAGACTAAAGAGTTTAAAAGGGAGGGATAAATTAAAAAAAAAACAAACCCAACAACAAAAAGCTTATTTATTCCATGAATATAATTGTTGGCATTTGGTACTTTGCCAATAAAATTCATTTGGAAATGCATACTTTGTTTGATGAATAAAAATATTTGTGTCATTATTGACATTTTCTCAAATTAGTATAAAGAGAAGAAATACTTTCATATAGTGAACACTGACCTCACCATTGCTAAAGGGAACAAGTAGAGAGTCTATTTAATCCCCAGTCACCTGCACTTGGAAATCTGGTAACTGACTAACCCTCTGGGTTATCCTTAAAAACTTTTCTATTCTTTCCATCTTAGTTCATTACTGAGTCTGAGAAGGCTGATTTGACCTTCAAAACAAAAAGCTTAAGGGATTTGGTTATGATTTTTGTTAAGTTACAAAAACATGCTCAGGCAATTAAAATAATTTTGCCTCAATATTTTACATGGATATATATTCCTATAGAGTATAGAATTTATTTTAGTTCCTTTATGGTTTATGGACTCAGAGAAGAACCAATTTTTATCCTTTTAGATCAAATTTTCTTTTCTTCTGGGCTTTTCTCTCAATGAGATGAAAGGCAAATATTACATGGGTTCACAGAACGCTACTAAGGCAATGTGCTTGTCACCCTATTCCCAAGTTTTAGTGAACTTCCAAGCATGCCTGGGAAGCTTTCTTTTCCTCGGGTGAAACTTGTATTATCATAAAAACATCTTATGTAACCTGATGTAACCTGAACAAATATTAACTAAAATATAGAGCCAAACTTTAATTTACAATTTAAGTCAGGCAAGGAGCTCATGTCAAATTGAAGGTCTTCTATAGAAAGTGAGCAAAGCACTGCTCCCAAAATAGTGTATTTGGGAGTATCTTGTTCCATCCCTGTTTACAGCAAATAGTTCCTGCTCACCTGTGTGGCCTTGCTAAAGGATGGTGACAATCATTTGATTGGTATCTGTTTTATTACCTGTTGAATTGTACTCTTCATCAGCTGGCGGGCTCAATGCTCTCCCAAGCTGTGACTCACAGAGTGGTCTGTGTGGGGAGTGGTGACAACCTTCACATGTCTAAGCAGCTGCTTATAGCCACCCCACAGTGGTTTACACGGTAGGAAGTGGGATTTGTGCTGATTAATCCAGGCTATACTTTGAAATGGTTTACTTTGATGTTGTTGGTCGTTTTTTTCTTTCGTTTTGTTTTTTTAATATGCGTTAATCATTTTTTCTTATTTTTATTGGAGTCTTTACTTGCTTTAAAATGTTGTGTTGGTTTCTGCTGTACAGCGAAGTGAATCAGCTGTATGTACACACTTGTGTGTGTGTGCTAAGTTGTTTCAGTCATGTCTGACTCTTTGCATCCCTACGGACTGTAGCAGGCCAAGCCCCTCTGACTCCACTATCTCCCGGAGTTCCCTCAAACTCATGTCCATCGAGTCGGTAATGTTATGGATCACCAGTTGATGCCAGGATCCTGAGAATTCTTAACCAAAGGTGGTAGTTAGGTCTGGAAGGGATAAAGCAGAGAGAGGTTGTGGCGAAGTAATGATGAGACTCGGTGTCTAAATATCCGTGTATCACAGAATAGAGAAGGCAAAGATAAGTTCTCTAGAAATCTACATGAAAGAACTACTAGACGTAGGTAATGCAAATATAGGAACTAATGCAAGATAGGAATCTGCATTTGATAGGCCAGTGTAATGTTTGACTGGAAATTTATGGCAAGTAGTTAACGCTAGTAATGATGGGCTGTTCCTCAGGAAGGGCACTGGGGCTGAGGAAGCAGAATTAAGAGTGATGGAACTGGGGTATGATTTATCTGGTAGGAGTTGGAATGAGGGATGCCAAGATTTTGGAAGAGCAGTTTGGAGGAGGTGGAAAGTAATGATATGAATGTCACAGAGGAAGATGTAATACCACCTGTAACAAATCAGACCCGGGGGGTTAATAAAGGTTAATGTTGCTCTGGGCTGTAGTGGTGTCATAGTGAGATAGAAAAAGTCATGACTGAGACGGAGAGAATTTTGGGGGTGGGGACATGCTATTATTGGGTTAGGGAATAGTGAGAGTAATGATTTTTGTTTGTACATTTAATAAGACGCTTGAAGGAGAGTTAACATGCTGTTTCTAACAAACTGCCAGAGATTTCTAAGAGTGGGATCAGATTACAGACTTGGGACAGTTGAAATGAATGAGGAACTGAGCAGTTGAATGAAAACAGAAGAGATAGAAACATAAATCTGAAGTTAGAAGCAAAACAAATAGTGAAGGATCTCTTGGATTTTATTGAAGGATTGTTGCTTATAACTGTAGGAGATGGAAGGAAATACAGCAACTCTGGAAAGATGGTTTCAAAAAGAAGGTAGTAATGACATTAAGAATGTGGATGAATTAAGGGAGATGAAAATTGTGAAGTCATTGGAATTAGGTTTGGTTGGTGGAGGTCAGTGTTTCACTGGAACATGTAAAGAAGGGAGAGGACAGGTGTAGGATGCAGGCCGTGGGGCCAGTCCCGTGCTTACACAGCATTCGTTTGAATTGGTGACGCTGCAGTTATGTTAACTGTGAGTCCTTTTCCTCTGGGGTTTAAAGTTTTTCTCTAATCTTTCTCTATTAAATCTCTAAACTTTGTTCTCCCAGAATCTTTCCTCCTTCCATATAGCCAGCTTCAGAATGTTTTAGATATAATAGTTATAGAAGCCCACTTCTATCTTTTCAAATTTGACGCTGAAACTATGAATCAGACCTAGATTAAAATCTGAGGAATTCCTCCAAGTTACCTAGACTTTAAGAATTCCCATTCTGAAAGCAGTAATTTAAGTGCCTTCTCCTACATCATTAGCAATACTTTCTTGGCTCAATCTGTTCTTTCAACACAATTTAAGTCTGAAACTTGACCCTGTTATTTATATTTTAGTTTTGAGGATGCAAGAAGATTGGGGGAGTTAGGAGACTGGTAGGTAAATAAGTGTTAGTCACTCAGGTTGTGTCCAGCTCTTTGCAACCCCATGGACTGTAGCCTGCCAGGCTTCTCCTCTGTCCATGGGATTTCCCAGGTGAGAATATTGGATTGGGTTGCCGTTCCCTTCTCCAGCGGATCTTCCCAACCCAGGGATTGAACCCAGGTCTCCTGCACTGCAGGCAGATTCTTTACCGTCTGAGCCACTGCAGCTAATCTAGGACACTGGTAGGTCCTCATGAAATACTAATAGCCTGGAGAGCTCTCTGACAGCTGGAAGTGCAAAATCCTCAACTTATGGAAAAAGTTTTGTTCCTAAAGCTCCTTTCTCCTTTGGTTGGGAGTGTACATTTGCTCTTTGACTCACAGCCAGAGCCATAAACAATGGACAAGTTCTTGCAAAGGCCTCAAGTTGTAACATGTAACCTCTTTGTCGAATCCAATCTCCATTTCTAATCTTAGTCTAAAAGAGATTAACTCAAGATGCTAATATGCACTGTCTTTCCACCCCTCCACAATTCTCCCACTGCATTTAGAGTTGTAGGCAGACATTCTTTTGAAAGCATGGCGGTGGGCTTAATCATTGACCATAGTGCTCCAGAGTGCAGGAGAGCATTGGAAGAATACTGAGGGCAGCACTGGAGCTTTTATCAGGGCCTTGAAGCCCTTAGAAAGGACTGTGAAGAATGGAATACTTGGAATTAACCAAGAGGGGACCTAGTAACGTTGGATCCGAGGGCAAGGATGCAAAGAGGAAATCAAGCTCTTCTAGTGACACGAGAGAGTAAAGAAGTAGAGCCTTAACCCTTTTTTGAGTCTTTTGCCCTTTATTTTAATTTTCATTTAATTCTTATGAAAACCCTGAGGAGTGGGTAGGTCTTCTGCCCATTTTACAGATAAGCTAGTTGCGGCTCAGCAAATTAAGGAAGTTATCAGTCTCACTGCAGGCAAGTTGACGCAGCTAGGATTTAAACCAATTCTGCTTGATTCAAATTCCTTCTGCCATACCACAGTGCCCAGAGGGACAGGAGGAGAAAGTGTTTAGATGCTATTCTGTGGTTGTAGTTGAAAACCCAGGACCATGTGTTGTATTTCTTTGATTTCTCTTCCCCATTTGTTTCTTGTCTGTGATGTGTTCCTTTGGTAGACACACTCCTGCCCATCCCAGGAGACAGCTGGGGTGTGTTTACATCCAAAGCAGAAAGAGTTTCGACATCTCTGGATGAGCTATGTGTGTCTCTTCACTACATTCTTTCTATCTGGAGGCAGGCAGAGCACAGCTGTGGCTGTTAGGCCAAGAGTACAGCTGTAGTCAGCCGCCAGTTGACACCACAGCACATGGTGTCATGGTCCCGTTACTCGAGTGTGTCCTGCTCAAGCTGCTGCATGATTGACATTTGCCAGGACCACAGTTGTGGGAAGAATTCTGTGTACTTTGTAGGAACAAGGTCACTATGCTACATACTCCATTTGCCTCATGTTCTCATAAAATTACCCTACCTCCAAGCTCGTTTGCAAAAAGCCAAACTACTGGTTGCCCTACCCATGTACTGCTGCTGCTGCTGCTGCGTCACTTCAGTCGTGTCCGACTCTGTGTGACCCCATAGACAGAAGCCCACCAGGGTCCCCCGTCCCTGGGATTCTCCAGGCAAGAACACTGGAGTGGGTTGCCATTTCCTTCTCCAATGTGTGAAAGTGAAAAGTGAAAGTGAAGTCGCTCAGTCGTGTCCGACCCTTAGCGACCCCACGGACTGCAGCCTACCAGGCTCCTCCATCCATGGGATTTTCTAGGCAAGAGTACTGGAGTGGCTTGCCATTGCCTTCTCCGACCCATGTACTACTCTTGAGGAATTCTGGTGATCAATTGACTTTGTAGGTTGTTATTGCCTATGAGATCTTTGACCAAAGCTATGTTTCACCCTGATTTTAATGCGGCTAAATTAAATACTGGGGCTTCCCTGGTGGCTCAGATGCTAAAGAATCTGCCTGCAATGCAGGAGACCGGGTTTCAATCCCTGGGTCAGGAAGATCCTCTGGAGAAGGAAATGGCAACCCGATCCAGTATTCTTGCCTGGACAATTCCATGGACAGAGGAGCCTGGTGGGCTACAGTCTATGAGATCGAAAAGAGTTGGACATGACTAAGTGACTAACACTTTCACTTTCAAGTGAAATATGATGTATATTTTGTTCAACTCGCATGTTAAGTATAGAAAAAAGGACCCAAAGGATAATACATCATTAATGCAGTTGGTGGTGATGGCTGGTCGATTACTACCTTGAGAAAAACAAACTCACTGACAACAACCAAGAATAGCAAATGTAAATTGTTCTTTCTTAAGTGTCTTTATTAGGCCTCTTCTTCTTCTTCTTCTTTTTTTTTTTTTTAGAGCTTAAAATGATGAAATGAAACTAACAGAAAGTATTTCCTTTTTTTCTGTTTTTCAGAAAAAACCACTGTCTGCAATAATAAAGGAAGTCTGTGATGGGTAAGTGTTACTCAGGATTTATCCAGGGAGCTCCAGTCAGCAAGCCTTTTTATTGAAAGGCAAATAAAATATTCTTGTGCAAATGTTAAATATTACTCATTAAGTCACTACTTGACCTGCCTAAAGACACCAAGAATTACTGTGTAATATTTCCATGTCTTTTCTACCAAAACATTCTCTCTGTTTCTCAGAGAGTGGGAAGTGTAGAAGTCCTGATATGTGGACATTGGGATTGATCTTATTTACTTTGAAAAGATGTGGTTCATTCATCCTATTCAGCAGGAAGCAGTCTAAGTTCCTGAAGTTAAGTACACACTTCATCCAGTATAAAATGAGAAGACCACTCAGGTCCCCACAGAAGATAAAATAATTTAAAGGACAGGTCAGTGGGTGGTTGTGCTGCCACATGAAACTTCACAAAGATAGCTTTCCTACTTCTCTTGGGCTGCCCTAACAATCCATGCATACGGAATTTGCCGAGGTTTTTTTAATTTTTAAGGCAGAACTATGAATAGAATTTTACCTGGAATTTGTTTAAGACC